>NC_084831.1:10150988-11365212 GCF_033115175.1 Lepus europaeus | reverse complement strand
TTATTTATTTGAAAGGCAGATAATAAAAGGGATGCCCACGCCGTGGCTCACTAGGTTAATCCTCCACCTGCAGTGCCAGCTTCCCATATGGGCACCGGGTTCTGGTTCTGGTTGCTCCTCTTCCAGTTCATCTCTCTGTTGTGGCCCAGGAAGGCAGTGGAGGATGGCCCAAGTGCTTGGGCCCCTGTACCCGCAAGGGAGACCAGGAAGAAGCACCTGGCTCCTGGCTTCGGATCGGCGCAGTGCCAGCCGTGGCGGCCATTTGGGGAGTGAACCAACGGAAGGAAGAGCTTTCTGTCTCTCTCACTGTCTATAATTCTACCTGTCAAATAAATTTAAAAAAAGAAAGAAAGAAAGGCAAAGTGACTGAGGGAGGGAGAGAGAGAGAATCTTTCATCCACTGGTTCACTTTCCAAAAACCCTCCGCAGCTGGGGCTGGGCCAAGCCAAAGCCAGGAGTCTCGAACTCCATACTGTTTTCCCACATGGGTGGCAGGGTTCCAAGCACTTGGGCCGCCATCCACTGTTTCCCACGCTCATCAGCAGGGAGCTGGATCAGAAGTGGAGCAGCCGGGACCCCAACCAGCACTCTGATATGGGAAGCAGCATCACAGGCGGTGGCTTAGCTCACTAAGCCATCACTCCAGCCACCCATCACCTTATTTTCAGTATTGAAAACTGAAATACTCTAAATGCCCATACAATAGGGAAATGGTTAATGATAGTCATGTATACAATACAGAATTGAAGACATTTATTTACTCATTGATTTGAAAGGCAGAGTTACTGGTTCACTCCCTGAATGGCCATATTGTGTTCTGGGCTCTGGCTTTAGCTGAGCCCTGGCTGTTATGGGCATTTGGGGCGCGAACCAGAAGATAGAAGATCTCTCTTTCTCTGTCTTTCTGTCTTTCTGCCTTTCAAATAAGTAAAAATAAATAAATTTAAAAGAAAAAGAGGGGGCCGGCGCCGCGGCTCAATATGCTAATCCTCTGCCTGCAGTGCCGGCACACTGGGTTCTAGTCCCAGCTGGGGTGCCGGATTCTGTCCCGGTTGCCCCTCTTCCAGTCCAGCTCTCTGCTGTGGCCCGGGAGTGCAGTGGAGGATGGCCCAAGTGCTTGGGCCCAGCACCCATGGGAGACCAGGAGAAGCACCTGGCTCCTGCCTTCAGATCAGCGCGGTGCGCCGGCCGCAGCGGCCATTTTGGGGGTGAACCAATGGAAGAAGACCTTTCTCTCTCTCTCTCTCTCACTGTCCACTCTGCCTGTCAAAAAATAAAATAAAATTTAAAAAATTTTTAAAAAGAAAGTAAATATATACTTCAAAAAAAAAAGAAAGAAAAAGAAAAAGAGGGGTCGGTGCTGTGGCGTAGCAGGTAAAGCCTCCGCCTACAGTGCCAGCATCCCATATGGGCGCCAGTTCAAGTCCTGGCTGTTCCACTCCCCATCCAGCTCTCTGCTGTGGCCTGGGAAAGCAGTAGAAAATGGTCCAAGTTCTTGGGTCCCTGCACCCACGTGGGAGACCCAGAAGAAGCTCCTGGCTCCTGGCTACAGATTGGCGCAGCTCCGGCCATTGGGGCCAATTGGGGAGTGAACCAGTGGATGGCTTTCTCTGTCTCTCTGCCTCTCCTTCTCTCTCTGTGTAACTGACTTTCAAATAAAATAAATAAATCTTTAAAAAAATAAAAAAGAAATCAGTGCCCCAGTCTGGAGCTAAGGTGCCTTTGTCCTTTCTCCCCAGGAAGAAGCAGTCATCTTGGACCCCTCAGGAAGGGCCCAGGGAGCTGCAGGTGGACCAGGCTCCGGCCGGGCCAGGGCGGGAGCAGGAGTGGCCGCCTTCTGTGCAGGGGCAGCCTCCCAAGAGTTGCCAGGTAACCCCCGAGGAGACAGGGGCAGCAGGGAATGGATGACCGACCCACAGGGGAGGCAGAGGAACCCACCCCCCAATCAGATACACTTGGGTCTGCCCCCCTCTGCCATGGAGGTATTCTGGGGGCCTGCGCCGTGAGCATTGACACCTCACTTCCAGAGTGGGGACCACAGCGTGTCGCAGGCTGGGGACAGGCGGTCTACTTACTGGCCGTACTGGGACAGGTTTATTAGCTGCTGAGCCGTGCGGCGTCTTTATTCCATGTTAAGGCTTAGTTGACCCATACGGCGAGGGCACAGTTGGATGTTTGGGTGTCTGCACACACCCAGGAAACCATCACCCCAGTCAGGCAAGCACGCGCGTCCATCGCCTTCCGGTGGTTTCTTTGTGCCCTTTCCCATCCCTCCGCCAGCCCCCGAGGGTCGGCTCCTGTTTCCTGCAGTCGCACACACACGGAATCGTGCAGTGTGCGTGCTGTTTGGCTTCTTTCCCTCAACGGGGTTGTTGTGAGGTCCCTCGGTGCTACTCTGAATGTCAGAACTTCATTCCTGTTTTGCTGAGTCGTTGGCCATCAGACGGATGCCGCAGATGGATGGATACCAACCTTGCTGTCCTTTTCCGATCGTCGTAATGAAACGCCTGTGAACACCTGTGCCTACGTGGGCGCATCCTCTCCTCTTGGGCAAATGCGTAGGAGAGACTGGATTTCTTCAGACTCCCAGCATTTTCTCCCACGTGGTCGGACCCCACCGGCCGCGAGTGAGGATTCCCCCGCAGACTCGGGCTGTCTGCCGTTTTCATTGTTAGCATTCGCGGAGGTGTGCAGCGGCATCTCACCGCGGTCTTGGTTTGCATTTCCCTCATGACCGGCAGTGCCGGGCGCCTCGGCACGTGCTTAAAGCCATTTGTAGGTCATTCTGGAGAAATGTCTATTCAATCCCCCGCCTGTTATTTTGTGTGGATTAGTCCTTGTATTGTTGAGTTGTGAGAGAGTTCTGTTTGTATCCTGAACACCAGACTCCCTCTCTCTCTCTCTCTTTTTTTTTTTTTTTAAGATGTATTTATTTATTTTGAAAGACTGAGTTACAGAGAGAGGGAGAGACAGGGAGAAATTCCTTCCATCCGCTGATTCACTCCCCGGCTGGCCACAGTGGCCAATGCTGGGCCAGGCAGAAGCCAGGAGCCTCTTCCAGGTCTCCCATGTGGGTGGCAGGGGCCCAGGCACTTGCGCCATCCCCCACTGCTTTTCCCAGACTGCAGGGAGCTGGGTTGGAGGTGCAGGAGCAGGGACACCGTCCGGCGCCCGTTCAGCTTGCGGGGCTGCGGGAGGCAGCCTTTCCCGCTGTGCCGCGCGCCTGCCGCGTGCCGGTCCCTGGATTCCAGACTGTTAACAGATACCTGGTTAGTAACTGCTTCTCCCCTTCTGTGGGTTGTCTTTTCACTGTTTGCCTTCCCCGCCTTTTTCGGTTGGGTCGTTTGTTTCGCTATTATTGAGCTTTAGAGCTCTTATCTACTCTGCCTGCAAGTCCTCCATCAGATACCTGATTTGGAAATAGCTTCTCCCAATCTGTGACGTGTTTTTTTCCGTTATTTTAATAGTAACTTTCTAAGAACCAAACAATATTTTAATTTTAAGTGATTTTTATAACTGGACATGTTTGTGGAGTAGAGTGTGCATGTGTGCAGTGTGTGTTCAATGATCAAGCCAGGGCAGACAGCACTTCCTCTCCTTAAAAATGTGTCATTTCTTTGTGATGAGAAACTTTGAACTCTTTTCTTCTAGTTCTTCACAAAATGTAGAATAAATTGTGAACTATTGTATTGCTCTGTAGAACAATGGAAGAAGTTTTTAATTTTAGGGTATGATTTATCCATTTTTGCTTTTTTTTTTTGACAGGCAGAATGGATAGTGAGAGAGAGAGATAGAGAGAAAGGTCTTCCTTTGCCGTTGGTTCACCCTCCAATAGCCACCGCAGCCGGCGCATCGCGCTGATCCGAAGCCAGGAGCCAGGTGCTTAACCTGGTCTCCCATGTGGGTGCAGGGCCCAAGGACTTGGGCCATCCTCCACTGCCTTCCCGGGCCACAGCAGAGAGCCGGCCTGGAAGAGGGGCAACCGGGATAGAATCCGGCACCCCAACCGGGACTAGAACCTGGTGTGCCGGCGCTGCAAGGCGGAGGATTAGCCTGTTAAGCCACGGCGCCAGCCGCCATTTTTGCTTTTTTAAAAAAATATATATTTGAAGAGGTTGGAGAAGTCTGGCTTTATTTTTTGATGACAAACACACTGCCCCAAACAGGCTTTTATATTCTTTTTAAAGACTTATTTATTTATTTGAGAGGCAGAGTTACAGAGAGAGGGAGAGACAGAGAGAGAGGTCTTCCGTCTGGTGGTTCACTCCCCAGATGGCTACAACGGCCCAAAGCCAGGAACCAGGAGCTTCTTCTGGGTCTCTCACATGGACGCAGGGGCCCCAGGACTTGGCCATCCTCCCCTGCTTCCCCAGGCCATTAGCAGGGAGCTGGATGAGACGTGGGGCAACCAGGTCCCAAATCAGCCCCCACTGGGAGGCCAGTGCTGCAGGTGGAGGCTTCACCTATGATGCCACAGCACTGGCCTCCAATTTTGCTTTTTAAGAAGACTTAATTTGAGGGCCGGAGCCACGGCTCACTAGGCTAATCCTCCGCCTGCGGCACTGGCACCCTGGGTTCTAGTCCCGGTCGGGGCACTGGATTCTGTCCCAGTTGCTCCTCTTCCAGGCCAGCTCTCTGCTGTGGCCTGGGAAGGCAGTGGAGGATGGCCCAAGTGCTTGGGCCCTGCACCCGCATGGGAGACCAGGAGAAGCACCTGGCTCCTGGCTTCTGATCAGCGCAATGCGCCGGCTGCAGCACACCGGCCGCGGCGGCCATTGGAGGGTGAACCAATGGCAAAGGAAGACCTTTCTCTCTGTCTCTCTCTCTCACTGTTCACTCTGCCCGTCAAAAAAAAAAAAAAAGAGAGAGAGAGAGAGAGAGAAAAAAAAAGTCAGAGTGAAAAGTCAGAGTGACAGACAGAGAGAGAAAGAGGTCTTCCATCTGCTGGTTCACTCCTCAAATGGCTGTAGTGGGCGGAGCTGGTCCAAAGCCAGCAGCCAAGAGCTTCTTCCAGGTCTCCTATGTGGGTGCAGGGTCCAAGCACTTGGGCCATCTTCCACTGCCCTCCCAGGTACCTTAGCAGGGAGCTGGGTCAGAAGTGGAGCAGCTGGGATGCTGGTGCCTTAGGCAGTGGTCAACCCACTATGCTGCAATACTGACCTCTCAAGTAAATAAATTTTATTTATTTGAAAGTCAGAGTTATACAGAGAGAAGAGGCAGAGAGAGAGAGAGAGAGAGAGAGAGAGAGAGAGGCCTTCCATCCACTGGTTCACTCCCCAATTGGCCGCTACGGCTGAAGCTGCGCCCATCCGAAGCCAGGAGCCAGGAGCCTCTTCCAGGTCTCGCATGCAGGTGCAGGGGCCCAAGGACTTGGGCCATCTTCTACTGCTTTCCCAGGCCACAGTGAGAGCTGGTTCGGAAAAGGAGCAACCGGGACTCGAACCAACACCCATATGGGATGCCAGTGCTTCAGGCCAGGGCATTAACAGTGTCGGCCTCTAAAAAAAATTTTTTTTGAAGTTCATTAAAAAAGAAGTATGGGGATTTCTTTATCAACTAAAGACAGAACTGCCACGTGACCCAGCAGTTCCTCTTCTGGGTGCATATTCAGAAGACGTGAAGTCGCTGTATCAGAGAAACCTGCTCCCTCACGTTCATTGCCTCGCTGCTCACAGTGGCTAAGAGGGAGTGAATCCAGGTGTCCATCATCAGCTAACACACAAAGAAAGTGTGTGTGTGGGGGGGGAGTACTGCAGCTCAGCGGCGGCCGCTGCCTACTGCCTGCAGCATCAGAGTGCTGGTTCGAGTCCTGGCTGCTCTGCTTCTGATCCAGCTCCCAACCAACGTGCCTGAGAAGGCAGCGGAAAATGGCCCAAGCACTTAAGTCCCTGCCATGCACATGGGAGACCCAGGAGTAGTTCCAAGTTCTGGTTTCAGCCTGGCCCAGCCCTGGCTGTTGAGGTCATGTGGGGAGTGAGTAGATCAAAGGTCTGTGTGTGTGTGTGCGTGTGTGTGTCTCCCCTTCTCTCTGTTACTCTGCATTTTAGATAAATAAATCTTTTTTTCATTTTTAAAAAAGATTATTTGGAAGAGTTACAGAGAAGGAGAGACAAACAGAGAGGTCTTCCATCTGCTGGGTCACTCACCAAATGGCCACACAGCCAGAGCTGGGCTGATCTGAAGCCAGGAGCCAGGAGCCAGGAGCTTCTTCAGGATCTCCCACATGGGTGCAGGGGTCCAAATACTTGGGCCGTCCTCCCCTGCTTTCCCAGGCGCATTAGCAGAGAGCTGGATCAGATGTGGAGCAGCCGGGACTCGAACTGGCGCCCATATGGGATTCAAGTGGTTTAGACCGCAGCTTAACCTGCTACGCCACAGCCCTGACCCCTGCCCTCATCCATCTGTATCCTCTTGCATCTCCTGAGTTGCCTTAGGGTCCTTATTTTAAATTGTTTTGCAGGCATCTCAGGTTTCCTTCAAGTCAGGATCTGTTCTGGAGAACTGTTTTGTTCTTCCGTAGGAATCACACCGCCCCACTTTTTCGCGTGTCCTGTGTCCCCTACGTTGCTGTCGGCACAGCTCATCTAACGGTTCCTCCCTCTCCCTGGAGTAGCTTTTACTGGAAAAGAATCTCTGCTTCCGACGGAATGGGTGTCCGTTGGGTGGTTGTTTCGGCTTTGGTTCTAGCCCAGAAGTACAAGCTCTTTGATGTCTTCGGCTGCAGCCCATGTCGGCCGTGTCTGGGAGCCACTGTCGCCTAGCCTGCAGCAGTTCCCGGAGGTAGTAGTGTGACCTCGGAGTGGCGGTGGACTTCCTGAGATGTGTGCCTCCAGGCCCCAGGAATCGGATGGCAATCACTCCAGGGTGTGTGATGGCAGTAGCCATGTTCCTGGTGCTGCGGGACACAGGAGAGGCTGTCCCCTTGTCCCACCAAGCAAGCTTGAGTAATGCTGGGACTTGTGGCACCAACAGCTGTGACGTGGAGGGGGCCTTCCCCACGTCCTGCTGGGTAGGCAGGGGTGGTGGTGGGACGTACCGCACCAGGAGAGCCAGCCCCGGAGCTGGGGCCGTGGGAAGGGTGCCTTGCCCAGGGCCCACGGGGCTAAGATGGGTTATGCTGGGGATTGTGCCTGGCAGGAGAGGCCTAGAGGACTGGAATGCAGGTGGGATCTTCTCTAGGGCGGGTTCTGGTGACCCCAAGGAACAGAGTACTAATGGTCATGGTCCCAGAGGCCGCAGGGCAGGAAGGGTGCCTTGCCCAGGCCCCACGGGAAAAGTGCAGGTTATGCGGAGACTGTGCGCTGGCAGCCGCGGGCCTGCAGCAGTGGGCTGGAGGTGGAGCCTTCCCGTTCCCACAGGGCCAGTGCAGGGTTCCCAGGATTTCCTGAGCCAACAGTCGCTGTCCCAGAGCTGCAGGACGCAGTGGAGACTTTACCCAGGCCCCATGTTGCATGCACAGGTGACACTGGGGTTGTGCACTGGCACTGGGTCTGGGGCGGTTGAATGCAGATAAGGTCGGTCCTCCCCAGGTCCCGTGGGGTGAACTCTGGTAGCTGTGGACTTCGGCTCCGACAGTGACCGTCCCGGCCTTGCCTGTTCCACGTGTTGGTTCAGGTTATCCTGGGGGCGGTGCACTCGCAGCGGCAGGCCTGGATCTGTGCGATGTAGACAGGATCATCCCAAGGCTCCTTGGGTGAACAGGCAGCCCTGGGACTTAGAGCCAGAGCTGTGGGACGCACAGGGCCCATGCAGGTCCTGCTGAGGATTGTGGACTGGCAGCCGCCAGCCGGAAGCAGAGGAGCGTAAATAGGGCTCTCCAGTCCCACAGGTGGGCGTGACTTACTCCAGCGATTACAGCACCAGCAGCCACGGCCGCAGGGCTGCAGGACACAGAAGGGACTGCCTCGGGGCCCACAGGGCATGCCAGGGTGGTGCTGGGCACGTGCTCCGGCCGCCCCCCACCCTGTGCTGAGAGATGCAGAAGCGGGCTTCCGCAGATCTGGGCATCAGCTGCTGCTTGCGCCTAGTCCGAGAAGCAAGAAGCATCTCTGGGTCGCTCGGAGCCAGTGCACGTGGCTCCAGGGTTCGTACTGGCAGCTCCACACCTGCAGGAGGCACAGGGGTCTGCTCTGTGCCCTGCGAAGTGGCCTGGCTCCGGGGGGTGGGCCTTCTGCTGCCGACGGGGCTGCCTGCTCTCCCCTAAAACAGAACGGACTTTAGCAGTGGCTGTGCCGTAGCAGCTTAGGCCTGGCGGTTTGGGAGCAAAGGGAGGCAATGTGGCTTCCTTTTCTGGAGCAAAGCAGTGCCTCGGAGCCCACGCAGACTGGATCGAAGGCCGGTGAGGACTGTGGGCTTCTCCTCTAGGTAGGGTTGAGTGCGAGGCGGTGGTGGGGTTCCTGCCACTTTGCAGCTGAGTCCCCACAGGTCCCCACAGGTCCCCACAGGTCCTGGCCGGGAGCTGGGTGGGAGGTGCCGTGTGCTTTGTTCCCTCTCTGCCATCTTTCTGGGTCTCCGTGCTGGGTAGAGTTCGCCTCACTTCTTTCTTTCTTTTTAAAGGACTTGCCATTTCTACTGCATATTTCCTCCTTTGCCTTTTCAAGTTTTTATTTTTTATTTATTTATTTATTTTTGACAGGCAGAGTGGACAGTGAGAGAGAGACAGAGAGAAAGGTCTTCCTTTTGCCGTTGGTTCACCCTCCAATGGCCGGCGCGGTAGCGCACCGCGCTGATCCGATGGCAGGAGCCAGGTGCTTCTCCTGGTCTCCCATGTGGGTGCAGGGCCCAAGGACCTGGGCCATCCTCCACTGCACTCCCGGGCCATAGCAGAGAGCTGGCCTGGAAGAGGGGCAACCGGACAGGATCGGTGCCCCGACCGGGACTAGAACCTGGTGTGCCGGCGCCGCAAGGCAGAGGATTAGCCTAGTGAGCCGCGGCGCCGGCCTATTTTTTATTTTTTAAAAGATTTATATATTTATTTAAAAGGCAGAGTTACAGGGAAGCAGAGGCAGAGAGAGACAGAGAATTCTTCTATCCCCAAATGGCCATCACTTCCCAAATGGCCACAATGGCTGGAGCTGCACTGATCCAAAGCCAGGAGCCAGGAGCTTCTTCTGGGTCTCCCACGCGGGTGCAGGGGCCCAAGGACTTGGGCCATCTTCTACTGCTTTCCCAGGCCACAGCAGAGAGCTGGATGGGAAGTGGAGCAGCCAGGATTCAAACCGGCACCCACATGGGATGCCGGCACTGCAGGCGTTGGGCTTACCTGCCACATCACAGTGCTGGCCCCTGTTTGTTTATTTGAAAGTCAGAGTTACACAGGGGGGGTGGGGGAGGGGAAGGATATCTTCTATCCGCTGGTTCAGTCCCCGAATGACCACAACGGCTGGGTCTCCCACATGGATGCAGGGGTCCAAGCACTCAAGTCATCCTTGGCTGCTCTCCCAGGCATATCAGCAGGGAGCTGGACAGGAAGTGGAACAGCCGGGACTCGAACCAGCGCCCATATGGGATGCCAGCGTCGCAGGTGGCCCTATCCACTACGCCACAGCGCTGGCCCCTCCCATCACTTCCTTGTGGAAGTTTCCCCTCAGTCGATCTCTGGCAGTGGGGTCCATCCTGTGGCATTCTGGGGACAAGTGCAGGACCTCTCTCTTCCGCCACCTTGAATGCCCCGCCAAAGCGCCTATTTTTAGGGAGTGTCATGAAAGGTTCTTGTTCTTTGAAACACCCCCTTGGGAAATGCCAGGCAAAGGGGGTCTCCGTGTGTTTGCTGGCTCCCTTCACCCCCACAGGGAGGCACGACCGTGACTTTGGGCTGGCCGTGCCTCCCTGGGCCTCAGTTTTCACCCGTCAAACCGTGGAGGTGGGCGCCGGGTGGTTGGCCTCGTGGTTACGGCGTCCTCGTGGTTATGGCTCTGGCTCCTGACTCAGCTTCCTCCAGTGCAGACCCTGGGAGGCAGCGGTGCTGGAGCCGGCAGCTGGGTCCCTGCCACCCTGGATTGTGAGCTCTGCATTGTGTGCCCACCTCCCGACTGTGGCCTGGCCCAGTTCCAGCTGTTTGGGGCATTTGGGGACTGAACCAGCAGATGGAACATCCCTCTCCCCTCTCTCTCTCTCTCTCCCTCGCTCCCTCTCAGATAAACAATAAAAGTTTTTCTTTTCCAAAAATATACAGGGTACTTATGCTACCTTCTGGGGGTGCCTGCAGGGCCTGGCCCAGAGTAAGCAGATAACCAGGGTGGCGTTCCCCATCCTTAATGTCCTTGTCCTCCACAGGGCCCAGAGCATCCGTCCACCCCCGGTCACCAGGCAGCAGACAGATCAGACATAGTGGAGCCAGCAGAGCCGTGCCGCACCTCAGACAGCTGTGGACAGCCACTGGGAGCCGGGCCCCCTCGGGAGGCGGGCATCTCTCACATCCGGGCAGAGGGGGCCCCGGGAGACCCCCCCCGAAGGGGCCCCAAGGACAGCTCCCAGGACACCACGCTCTTAATACCCACGGAGGCTCCAGAGGAGAGGCTAGCCCATGGCTTCCTGCCATCAACGCCCGGAGAGGGGTGAGCCACTTCCGCCACTCCCTGCCCTGCGAGGTTGCACCTGTGCTCCGTTACAGGTGAAGCGAATTCCAGTCCTGCCAGCTCCCGAACTGGCCCAGGGCCTTGGCCAAGTGGTGCCCCTCTGGCCTCAGTTTCCCTATCTAATGGCTCTCATGCTGGAGTTCTTTGGTCCGTGAGCCTGTGTACGTGACAGCGACGACAAGGCCAGGGTGAGGCTGGGGGCAGAGCTGTGAGTGTCCTGGATGCTCCCTGACCTAGGGGTTCTCCCCTACATAGGGGTGAAGCAGTGGAGACCCAGCCAGCACCAGCACCTCTTCCTGCACCGGTAAGTAGTATCTGAGAGGGGCTGGGGTGGGTGTTGGGGTGTGCACCTGTGTGTGAGCATGTGTGCACATATATGTGTGTGTGTGTGTGTGTTCCGCTACACTCGGAACCCCAGGGCTCATGCCATGCAAGGCTTGTTCCTCATCAGCATGGATTTCTCACCCACGGTCACCCACGGTCACCCACAGCCGTCCCCCCTCCGCCAGCTCTGCCACTTTCTGCCTCTTTGACTTGACCGGGCAGCCTGCAAATGCGCAGTCGTCATCGTCACAGCCTGCCAACACTCGCCCCTGCCCCTCTCTGCTGTGTTCCTGGAAGCCCAGCCGCACCTCGCCCTGCCCCTGAGCAGCTCGGCCTGGCTCGGGGCTCAGAGTCGCCACTGTCCTCGGCAGCCCCTCCCACTTCGCTCAGGATGCCCGTCCCAGCAGCGGCCCCACCCTTCACCTCACCTCCTGCCGCTCTGGGAGATGAGAAGCCCCAGCTGATAACGATGAGAAGGCCCCACCTCCAAGTCCACGCCCTCCCTGCCTTGCCTGGGCTGGAAGCCGGGAAGACAGGTCCCTGCCCACGGGCTCAGCCTCCCCACTTTACAGGCTTGTCCCCGCCCGCCCGCACATGCGCACGGCTCAGTGACCCGGTGTGGAAGCCAGCGCATCCCCGGGCCCACACGCCCCTGCTGTGTTCCCTTCCCAGCACAGCCCCTCAACAGCTACTTGTCCTCGCTTGCTCCACTTTCTTTTAAAAATGTATTTATTTGAAAGGCAGAGAGACAGAGGAAGAGAGCTTCCATCTGCTGGTTCGCTCCCCACGTAGATGCAACAGCCAGGGCTGGGCCAGGCTGAAGCCAGGCGCCAAGAACTCCAGCTGGGTCTCCCACGTGGGTGGTGGTGGCTCAGGCACGTGGGCCATCTGCTGCTGCTTTCCCAGGCGCATTAGCAGGGGGTTGGATCAGAAGCGGAGCAGCCGGGACTCAGCTGTGCGCCAACGTGCGGTGCTAGCGTGGGGAGCAGCAGTTTAAACAGCTGCACCACGTCTCCAGTCCTCCTCCCGGGCAGCCCCGCCCTGGCCCCGCCAACTTCCCTGGCAGCTCTGCCCCAGCCTCCCTCCCTGGCCCCTGCTCCTCCTGTCCACCTCCAGGGACACAGCCTCTGCTCTCCACCTCCGCCCTCTCCCTGGGCGGTCTCATTCTGTCCCCCGATGAGTCCCGCTCCCGAATTCTCAAAGTGGACACAGAACAGAACCTTGGATTCCCCCTCAAACCTGCTCCTCGTCCAGTCTGCCTCATGTCAGCACGTGGCCCTGCCTGCACCCAGGGGCTCTGCCAACCGGCTCCAAACCACTTCCGATCCTCTTCTTCCCTGTACCACGCGCCAGCCAGGCCTGCCTCGCACTACCTACAGAATAAATCCCGAGTCCCTCCTCTCCCTCGACCCCCTCCCCCATCACCCTGCTCCAAGCCCCATCCTCTTGTAATAAGAGCTAGGATCTCCCCCAAGACCCGTAAGGCCTGTGTCTCGCCACTCAGCTTTCCACCCTTCAACTACGCATGCCTACTCCTACCGCAGGGCCTTGGCACGTGCCGTCCCCTGTGCCCTTCTCGGAGCTGACTCTCAGCTGGAATGCCACTTTCTCAGCAAGGCCTTCCCTGGCCACCGTGTCCGTGCAGCCTGTCAGCGGCAGCCACCTTGTCACTCCGTAGTGTTTTATCGTGCCTGCAGCACTTTCTCTGTCTGACGCTACCTGGGTGGTCTGTGGACCTATTTATTATCTAGAACCTGAGCTCTGTGAAGGCACCCACTCCAGACACTGCTCTGTGTACAAAGCCCAGCACACAGTAGGCACTCAGCGGGGAAGTGCTGAGGGGGCGAGGTGCTTCTCTGGACTGGTGAGAAGGTGGAGGAGACGTGAGAGAGGTTCCTGGCAGCCCAGGCTGGCTCCTGGGGACAGGCCCAAGTGGATTCCACGAGAATGCACTGGGTGTGGACGGCAGCCCAGGCCCTGGGCTAGGAGAGAAAGGGCGGGGGCAGCAGGGACAGCACCCTGCTCCTGAGGGCATCAAGCTGGATGAGGGCACGGGTGAGGGACGCTGGGGGAGCACTCGGCGGTCTCCAGTGGGGAGGTGACCTACATGACGAGAAGGAGCAAGCCAGGCACAGACAGGGGACAAGCGCATGCTGGGCAGAGGCAGCAGCAGCTAACGGGCCTGGTGGACAAGAACTGGTCGAGAGCAGGCCCAGACGGAAGGTCGGGGAGAGGGGAGGGAGGATTGTGCAAGGGTCTTGAAGGCCAGAGTGAGGGGTTTGGAATAAATGTAGAATCCAAACTAAGCCGCTGAAGGGTTTCAGCAGGCTGGTGTGAGATGAGCCGGTGTGGGCTGGAAGCACTGTGGTGTAGCAGCTGGTGGGTAATGAAGCGGGCGGGAGCCAAGGGCAGAGCCCCTGGCAGTGCCCTGGACAACAGGTGGTGGCCTGGCCTGTACCAGGGTGGCGGCAGGAAGTGCATCATGGGGACTTGGGAGGTGGAGCCGGGAGGACTTGTGAACTGTGTGGTGGTGGGAGAGGTGGGTCGGAGGGAGAAGGATAGGAGGACTCTCGGCTCACAGCCATGGGCTGTGTGCTGCCCACAAAGACAGGCAGCCGCTAACAAGGGTGGTGGGGACGTGCTACAGGCCCTGTGCGAGGGTGGCGGGAACGCGAGATGGTGTGGCCACTGCAGAACAGCGCTTCCTTAGGAAATTAAAACAGAGGCCGCCCTGAGCGTCTGGGGTTGAATCCCAGCTCCGCTCCTGACTCCAGCTCCCGCTAGCACCGACCCTGGGAGGCAGCGGTGGCGGTTCAGGCGCTCGGGCCCCTTTCAGTCGTGTGGGAGACTTGGATTGGGTTCCTGGCTCCTGGCTTCGGCCTGGCCCAGCTCCAGCTATTGCGGGCATTTGGGGAGTAACTCAGCAAGCAAATGGCGGTGATCTCTTTCTATCTGATTCTCAAATAAATAATAGATGAATGAAAAAAATTAAATCTAAAAATAGAACTTGTCAGCCGGCGCCGTAGCTTAACAGGCTAATCCTCCGCCTTGCGGCGCCGGCACACTGGGTTCTAGTCCCGTTCGGGGTGCCGGATTCTGTCCCAGTTGCCCCTCTTCCAGTCCAGCTCTCTGCTGTGGCCAGGGAGTGCAGTGGAGGATGGCCCAAGTGCTTGGGCCCTGCACCCCATGGGAGACCAGGAGAAGCACCTGGCTCCTGGCTTCGGATCAGCGCGGTGCGCCGGCCGCAGCGCACCCACCGCGGCGGCCATTGGAGGGTGAACCAACGGCAAAAGGAAGACCTTTCTCTCTGTCTCCCTCTACTGTCCACTCTGCCTGTCAAAAAAATAAATAAATAAATAAATAAATAAATAAATAAATAAATAGAACTTGTCCGTGACCCAGCAAGTCCACTTCTGGGTGTACCCAGCAGCACCTACAGCAGGGTTCTCATCAGTCAGAATAGCCAAAAATACAGCCGCCACCCAGGTGGGTCAACACAGCGTGGTCTGCGTTGGCAATGAAATCTTAGCGTTAAAAAGGAAGGGGATTCCGATACACGCTACTGCATGAGTGACCCCTGAGACGCTGGAGACACTGGAGTCAAGCGCGTGTGACTGCTCTTGGGGACAGACCCAGTCGGAATCTCAGACAGAGTAGAACGGGGTCGCCAGAGGTTGTAGGTGGGGCGGCAGCGGCTACCGTTCAATGGGTACAGAGTTTGAGTTTTGCAAGATGAAAACCGGGAACCCCTGGGGCCTGGCCTTGTCAGAGGTGGGCGGTGGACAGCCCACCCCCCTCCAAGGGAGGGAAGAGATGCAGGGTGTGGCTGAGAAGGAACTGACCGAGTCCCTACCACGAGCTGGCTACTGGGCGTGTGAGGGCATTGCAAAAATTTCATGGAAAGGTTAGACTAGACTCTGGTGTGAAACGTCTTGCAACACGTGCATAGCTTTTCCATATCCCACATTTTCCATGAGCTTTTTGAAGACCCCGTGTCTGGATGACAGAGGTGGAGGAGGTCCTAGCACCCGTTAGACGGGCAAACAGCAGGTGCGGGCAGGGTCCCCGCAGTGGTTATGGTTGCAAGTGAAGGAAAGCAACCAGTTGGTTGGACCAGCAGTCGCTCATTAAGACCACAGCCCGCGGGGCCGGGCGGTGGCAGGTGGCGCTGGGAGGACCCGAAGCAGGAGCTAGTGGGACCCGAGGCAGGAGCTAGTGGGGGCTCAGACAGAAGGCAGTTCTGGAACCCCGAGAAGTGGCGGCAGGGAGGAGCTTGTGGGACTGTCTGGTAGGCTGGAGGCCTCCCAGATGCCCTCTATGTCCCCACAGATGAGGGACATGGAAGAGAGGCGGGAGCCAGACCGCGCGCAGAACCAGCCTGAGGAGTCTGCAGGGGCCCAGGGCCCCGAACCCCCTCGCCAGGGCTTCATGAAATGCTTGCTGGCAGTGGGGGAGGAGGAGGAGGCCGCCCACCGGAGAGCCTCGAGGGCCCAGGCCCCGCCGGGCCGGAAGCTCCCCAGGACCCCCACCCCCGTGCCCATCTCAGCCCCAAGCCTGCCCCTGCCCCTGCCCCAGACACCCGCCTCAGCTCCCGCCACTGCCTCTCCGTGGACTCGGTCGCTGACCCCTGGGCCTGGCCCTGCCCCCGTGGGTGCTCCAGTGGCTGCAGTGCGGGCGCCATGGAGGAGGACGGAGCTCCTGCACGGGGGCTGCGAGCGGACCCTGAGCAGCTGCAGGGCACGGTAGGGCCCCACCCCCACCCAGGGCTCCCAGCAGAGCCTGGTCCTGGATGCAGGTCCCTGCCTCCGCTTCTCTGTCCCTGTCCCTACTGCTGCCTGTTCCCTCCGTCTTGCCCTGTATCTCCCAGTTCTGTACCTCCCAGGTCTCGCTCTGCCCCCTCTCCCGTTTCTGGCCCCTTTACAACTGCCCCCCCCCGCGCGCGCGCCACGAAAGGGCTCCCCCCTCCTCTGGGTCTCCCTCTTCCTGTCCTGACCTCCCCATCAGGCCTCCCCCAGGGCCATTCCTGGCCTCCCCTTGCCTCCGCCAGACCCCAGTGGCAGCTGCGGGCAGGGTGGGCTGGATGTGGCCCCGGGCCGGCTTTGTCCCTGCAGGCAGGAGCCGGAAGACCACAGCCTCCGGAAGCTGTGTCAGAGCTGGGAGGAGCGGGCCGAGGAGCGCCTCACCCTGCGGCAGGAGGAAGGTGAGGGCAGCCGGCTCACGCAGGGCCCTGGTTGCAGGCGTGGTGGGATGATGTCCCGCCAGGCGACACCGCTGCCCTGCCGACCACCGTGGCCCTGTGCACTGGACCAAGGGGACTTACTGCAGGGGAGGGGGTGCACCGAGCTCAGGAGCCATGGAGGGTGGGGTGTTAACGCTAGCTAGCCCCCCGACTTGAGGTCCAGGACTCCCCCAGGTGCGGGGCTGCCTCTCGGGGCGAGGGAAGTCCTGGAAAGGAGTGTGGGTTTCAGAGGTGTTTCTGGCCCCCAACCCACGCCTGCTCTGTTGGGCCTGCTGAGAGGCATCTTGGAAGGGCACCAGGGCCCCCATCTTACAGCTCCCACTCCCACTGCACCTCATGCCCACCCCAAAACCACAAATCCTGAGCACGACCACGTGTGAAATGCAGTGCCCTCTGACCCCACCTCCCTAACGCAATGGGTGTGCCTCCTCCCATCCCCACTGCCCTGCAAAGAGCAGCCTCTTCCTCTGCCTTCCCTGAAGGCTCAGGGGCTCCCTGGGCCCCGACCTTGAACTTCACTGCTTTTGGTGTTAACCCCCCTGGCTATTCTGCAGGGGGAAGGGGGCGCGGCCCGACCCCACGAGCCACTGATGAAAAGCACACCAGTGGGCTCAGTCTCAGGGTCCCCGCCCCGACCTCAGTTCCTGTCTGGGGAGGAAGGAGCTGCCTGCCCTCCCCCACGGCTTCTGGGAGCTCTTCCGGTTCTCCCTTTTGGACAGCGCCAGCCCCTGGCAGGGCCCCTCCTCCCCGGACCCTCAGCCCCGCCCCGCCTGTTTGTCTGAGACTTGCAGACTTAACAGCGTCTGTCGTGTGCTGTGAATTGCGTCCGGTGGTCAGTACAGACAGGGAAACCGAGGCGCCTGGCCCCTGGCTCTGGATCAGCCCGGCCGCCATCACCCAGTGCCGCTCACCGGGCGGCTGAATGACGCGCACTGACCCCTGTTTTCTCACAGTGCTGGAGGCGATGGAGCGGGGCCGGTTTCCCCAGAGGCCCCTCCTTGGCCTGCTGTGTCCCCACCCGGCCGTCCCCGCACGCACGCACATCCTGGCCAAGCCCGGCCCTGCCTCTGGCCAGGTGGCCTTTTCTCACAGGAAAGCAGCCAGACGGGACGAGCGCCTGAGCGCCGCGCTAACGGCCTCACACCCTCAGCGCCTCTGTAAAGGCCCTGTCCCCAGACTCAGCCCCATCCTGAGGCCCTGGGGGCCAGGGCTGCAACACCCTCAGCGCCTCTGTAAAGGCCCTGTCCCCAGACTCAGCCCCATCCTGAGGCCCTGGGGGCCAGGGCTGCAACATGACAATTCGGGGGAACACAGTCCAGCCCACAGGGGCCACCCAGCTTACTAACCAGCAGAGCCGCTGGCAGTCCGGTCTCACCGTGGGCTGAGAAAGCCAGCACGCGCGCTAGACTAGGGCACGGCTTTGGGTGAGCTGGTGCCACTCTGCCTGTCCTCTGCTCTGGCCCAGATAAGTGGCTGTAGACACCAAGGACAAGGGACAGACTTGGAAAAAGCTGTCTGGTCACCTACCCTGTGACCCGTTTCCCCATCTTTACCGAGGGGAATAAGCATTCTGCTCTTCAGAGGACGCTGAAAGAACTGAACAAGAGCAGGGCTCCAAAGAGCTTAGCCCAGGGCCACCCTGCGGTGCAGTGGGCTGAGCCTCCACTTGCAGTGCCGGCATCCCATGTAGGCACCGGTTCGAGTCCCGGCTGCTCCACTTCCGATCCAGCTCCCTGCTATGGCCTGGGAAAGCAGTAGAAGCTGGCCCAAGTCCTAGTGCCCCTGCACCAATGTGGGAGACCCAGAAAAAGCTCCTGGCTCCTGGCTTTGGATCGGCCCAGCTCCAGCCATTGTGGCCATTTAGGGAGTGAACCAGCAGACGAAAGACCTTTCTCTCTGTCTCTCCCTCTCTCTGTCTGTAACTCTGCCTTTCAAATCAATCAATCAATCTTTAAAGAAAAAAAAAAAAAAACTTAGCCCAGGGCCTGGCACATGCAGGGTGCCCTGCAGTGGGGGGACTCCTGGTGCCAATGGAGGCTACAGATGAGCTCAGCTCATATCCCACCTGCGCCTGGTCTGGGAGAACAGAGTGAGTCCCAGGGCACCATGTCCCTCCATTCCTCTTTTATGGAATTGATTTTATTTATTTACTTTATTTGAAAGGTAGAGAGAGAGAATTTCGATCTGCTGGTTCACTCCCCAAATGGCCACAACATCCAGAGCTGGGCCAGGCCAAAGCCAGGAGCCTGGAACTCCATCCTGCCCTCCCACGTGGGTGCAGGGACCCCAGCACATGAGCCATCTCCTGCTGCTTTCCAAGGTGCATTAGCAGGGAACTGGATCAGAAGTGGAGCAGCCGGGACTCGAACCAGCACCCATATGGGATGCCTTAACTTGCTTAGCCCCAACGGCAGCCTCTACACTCTTAGCTTAGTTATCTTTGGAGGAGGCTGGGCGGGAGGCGGTGGAGGGGCTGGAATGAATGGGGGTGGGGGAAGGACTCCCTGCCCACGTAGGCCCGCCTCCCGCAGCTTTCCGCAGCTACTTCGAGATGTTCAATGGCCCGGGCGAGGTGGATGCGCAGAGCCTGAAGAACATCCTGCTCCTGGTGGGCTTCTCCCTGACCCCAGCCCAGGTGGAGGACGCGCTGATGAGCGCCGATGTCGACGGTGAGGGGGGGGCCGCTCCCACCCCAGGCCGGGGCTTCCCTGGCAGACACCAGGGAGGTCGTGAGACCCTGTGCTGGAAGGACCTGGGTCTGGTTTAGCGCTCTGCTGGCACAGCACAGAAATTCTGTTAATTTTTAAAATATTTATTTATGCATTTGAAAGGCAGAAGGCAGAGAGAGAGAGAGAGAGAGCATGAGGTCCTCCATCCGCTGGTTCACTCCCCAGATGGTCACAATGGCCAGAGCTGTGTCGATTTGAAGCCAGGAGCTTCTTCCGGGTGTCCCACACAGGTTCAGGTGCCCAAGGACTCGAACTGGTGCTCATGGGATGCCGGCACTGCAGGCGGCGGCTTTACCCACAATGCCACAGCACCAGCCCCAGCCTAGAAATTCTTAATCGTTGTATAATTAGGATCCCATCCTACACTGACTCCCCGAGATTATGTCGCAGGCCCAAGTTCTGGGAGTGAATGCTCCCTGAGCCCCTATCCAGTGCCAGCTTCTAGGGAGCAGAGGTGGCCACGGCCCAGCCTCCTGGCCCCAGGCTATCTGTGCTCTGAGAGACGCTGACCGCTGGGCTGACCGCTGGGCTCTCACTCCCGCCTCATCAGATGCACTTGGCTGCCCATTTTCCCCGCTGCATGGCTCAGGACAAGTGCCTGGAGTTCATGAAGCCTCAGTTTCTCCATCTGTAGAATGGGTTTGTACAGTACCAGGCTACTGTGAAGATGCCAGGAGATAATCCAGGCGCAGCACCCAGCACAGCACCCATGCCAGGAGACATCAGCTGCTGCTGCAACTCATCCAGTAAATAAAATTAACTGAAAGCCTCCTGGTGTCCCTGTGAGGGCAGGGCAAAGAGAGCTGTCAGGCCCAGGAGACCCTGCTCACAGGGGGTCCCTGCCGTCGGGCAAGGGCGACCCAGGGAGGCACTGACAGAAGCAGCGTGGAGGGAGGAGAGACTCAGGAAGGCTTCCTGGAGGAGGTGATGCTAAGGTGTGAAAGCTTACGCAGGAGTTAGGCAAGGCAGGGACAAGGGCATTCCTGCACAGTGCTGGGCGGGGAATCCTGCCTGGTGTGCAGGGAACGCGTGGACGGCATGGGGACCCCTGATCACCTGGTGCCATGACTCTGTCCCCGGCGTCACTGCACAGCGCAAATCCTCCTGCACACGCGGGTGACCCCAGCTCTGCCCTCGCCTGCCCCTACCAGAGCCGCCTCTCCTTCCTGCCTCAGGCCGCATCTGTGAAGTGGGGACAAGGGTACTGAGCGCCCCCACGTGGCAGCTTTGAGGACTGCAGACCACCCACTCATTCAGTAATTTGAATATCGGCTATGGACCTATTTAAAATTTAAAAATAAAATTTATTTGAGAGAGAGAGAGACCTTACCCCCTAGTCTCTCCCCAAATGCCCATCAGCTGGGCCTGGGCTGCGCTGAGCTAGGACTCAAGTCCTAGTGCTTTGTGCCACAGGTTTTTAATTTTCACATCTGCTCTCCGTGCACCATGTTTTCTGCGTTGGATATGTGTTCCTTTTATAATCAGACCCGAAAAGTGACTGTTCGGGGCTGCAGTGCCTGGACCCGCTCCAGAGGGCCCCACCTACCCTGTCGCTCCCCTCCCCCCACAGGAGACGGGCATGTGGACTTCAAAGACTTCTTGGCCGTGATGACAGACACCAAGCGCTTCTTCTGCTCTGTGGGTGAGCAGCCCTGGGCACTCAGAGCTGGAGGAGGGGCCGGGAGGTGGGGCTTGGCGCTGGGTGGGCACCGAGTGGTAATGGCAGCCACCGTCCTGTGTCCCCAGAACAGAATGCCCCGACGGACGTGGCTCTGCCCAACCCTCACACCCTGCTCTTTGAGATCCTGTCCCTGCTGGTGGAGATGCTGGCCCTACCGGAGGCGGCCTTAGAGGAGATCACGAAGTGAGTGGCGCGGCTTCGCTGGGAGGAGGTTGTGAGCACGCAGGTGGCATCCGGCGTGTTGGAGGCTAAGACTCTTGGCACTTAGGACTCGAGGCTGTGAGTGAGGAACCCTCCGTAACTGGCTTACACAAAAGGGGAAGCGATTGGCTCAAATAACCAGCCAGCGCTTCAGGCCTGGCTGGATCCAGGAGGCCAGATGATCCGAGTCACACATGACCTCGGTCATTCCCCCTGCAGTACCCAGAGAGTAGTTCCAAAAAAGGAAGCCGCTGGAGGCTGCCCCTGTGTCCCTGGGGTGGGTGGCCAGGACGACGTGGACGGTCAGGGCCAGAGGCCGAGGCACAGGCTCAGGGCCAGAACTCCATGCGGCACTGTCCGGCCCTGTCCTCAGAGGACCCCTCGGGCCCCATCGTCTGTCTTTGAAACGAATACGTCGGGACACCTGCCACTCAGCGCTGGGCTCCTGGAAACCGTGGGACCACAAGGGAGGGGGAGGGTGCAGGGGCTCCTCCTGGGCCTCTCCCCCGTCCCCGGGCACCTCGTCCCCGGGGAACCTCGCTTCTCTCTGGGCCTCAGCTTCTTCCTCTGTAAACCGGAGACAGGAACCGGATCTCAGCCCCTAGGGCCTTCCCTCGGTGTCACGCGCGGCTGTGCGCCTCCCGCCCTTATGCTGGGTTCCAGTTTTCCACGTGGGGCAAGGCACAGGCGTATGACGGCGCTTACAGCACACAGCATCCGCGCAGCAACCCCAGGCACAAGACCCGCGTTCCTCCCAGCGTCTGGGAGTCACTCAGAACACACACGGCTCTGCAGGGCGGGCCCGTGGCACAGACGCCGGCAGCCCGGGGTCAGTTCCAGCTTCCTGCTCGTGCCTGTTTTGGGAAACAGCAGGTGATGGCTCAGACACTTGGGTCGCTGTCACCCCCGTGGGAGACCTGGGTGGGTGGGATGGCCCAGCCCTGGCTGTTGCAGGTATTTTGAGGAGTGAACCAACGGATATAAGATCTGTCTCTGTCTCTGTCTCTGTTTCCTGTCTCTCTGCCTTCCAAATAAACAACGATATATAAATAAAAATGAAAAACATATACACAACTCCAAAGAACATAAATGAACTTGACAAGCAGTGACGCCAAGCCCCACGTGCCCATTCCTCAGTGTAACTCACTTCGAGGAAGCCCCCACCCGAAGCACAAACGCCTTCGCCCTGAACAAGACCCGGCCCGTTTCCTGTGGCTTTTTTTTTCCCCCTTGTTGGTCAGCGAAAGCCTCAAACGCTCCACCAAGTGAGGATGCTCTAGAGAGGCCACGCGGGGAGACCGCCCGTGGGCTCCACGCCAGGCAGCCCCTCTCTGCCCCTGGGCTCCATGCCGGGCAGCCCCTCCCCGCCCCTGGCCTCCGCAGGAGACCGCCGGGTCGGTTCAAGGTTAGTGGTTAGTTATGTTCTGGTCATGGACTCCAGACTCCAGCATTCGGGTCCCAGGGGCGGTCAGTGTCCATGGAGAGCTGTTCCTGTTTTCTTCTGGTGAGGCTGTTTCCACTCGGGGACAAGCGCGTGCCTCACCGGGACCACGCCTGTCACCTTAGCAGACTGGACTCGACTCCCACACTTCCTCCAGGGATGCTCTGGCGGCAGCACAGAGACCCGGCCCCTGCAAGGCTGCAGACATGGCCTCTCTGCCCGCTCCGGGGCACTGATGCTGTGGGGTGCGTGGATACAAGGGAGGCTGTCCCCACGCTGGGCGGGTCCCCGCGGTAGCCCAGACAAGCCTCAGGGAGCCCGCCCGCCCTGCAGCGCCTGCCGTATGCTTGCCTTCCCATGCGGGCGGTGCTGCCTCCTCCCGCACCCGGATCTCAGGACTCTGCCCTCTGCCGCCTCTGGTCAGGACAAGCCTGGGGCCCTCCCCGACCCGGCTTGCTGCCCCACAGGGCAACCAGAGGCTTGGATTTTTGGGAATCCAGGTCTTGCTTCCCAGTGCACAAATCGCCCAAATGTTCTGACCATAGCGGAGGATTGGTCTGCTGCGAAGTTCCTCCATCCAGAGCCGGAAACAAGTGGGAAGATGTTAAATTATTATTATTTTATTTCTTTGAAAGACAGAGTTACAGAGAGAGGGAGAGGGAGGGAGGAGGAGAGAGAAAGAGAGAGAGAGGTCTTCCACCCGCTGGTTCACTCCCCAAATGGCTGCAATGGCTGGAGCTGGGCCAATACTGAAGCCGGGAGCCAGGAGCTTCTTCTTCGGGATCTCTCACGTGGGTGCAGGGCCCAAGCCTTGCACCATCTTCCGCTGCTTTCCCAGGTATGTTAGCAGGATTGAAGTGGAGCAGCTGGGACTCAACCAGCACCTCTATGGGATGCCGGCACTGTGGGCCGGGGTCTTAACCAGCTGAGCCACAGCACTGGCCCCAGATTTTTTTTTTTTTTTTTTTTTGACAGGCAGAGTGGATAGTGAGAGAGAGAGACAGAGAGAAAGGTCTTCCTTTGCCGTTGGTTCACCCTCCAATGGCTGCTGCGGCCGGCGCATCGCGCTGATCCGAAGGCAGGAGCCAGGTGCTTCTCCTGGTCTCCAATGCGGGTGCAGGGCCCAAGCACTTGGGCCATCCTCCACTGCACTCCCTGGCCATAGCAGAGAGCTGGCCTGGAAGAGGGGCAACCGGGACAGGATCGGCGCCCCGACCGGGACTAGAACCCGATGTGCCAGTGCCGCAAGGCGGAGGATTAGCCTGTTGAGCCACGGTGCCGGCCGGCCCCAGATTTTAAATTACTGATTCAATTTCTGTAATAGTTATGTAACTACTCAGGTTTTCTACTTCTTGAGAACAACTCTGGCAGTTCACATTTCTCTAGGAATCCATCTGATGCTTGTTGTTCTCCACGTGTTAGCATGGAGCGCTAGAACGTTCCGTACGAGGGGTAGGGGTGGGTGTTGTGGCCGCTACTTGGGACACCCGCACTCCCGATCCAGACTGCCAGCCTGCACCCTGGCTCCTCCCCTTCCCTCCCGCCTCCTGAGGGTGCCCAGTGCTTGGGTTTCTGCCACCTGGTAGGGGACCCACATGGAGTTCCTGGCTGCTTCCTTCAGTGTGACCCACCCTGGCTGTTGTGGGCTCGGGGGAGCGCACCAACAGACGGCAGGTCTCTCTCTCGGCCTTCCAAATAGACGAAAATAAATTAATAAGCATTTTCCTAAAAAGAACGTTCCCTAGAATCTTAAGGCTCTCTTTGGGTCTGTAGTTACTTCTTCTATTAGGGTGCAGGTTCAGCTGCACCAAGCTTAAATGGACACGCTTAAATTGAAGGGCTCTTTGCAGGTTTCCCAATGGGCAGCATTTTCCCACGTTTGCTCTGTCATTGCCTTTCGCACACCTAGATGAAACTTGTCTTTCTCAACCACTTAAGAATCAGCAGAGTAAGACGCCCGTCCCCTTGTCCCCGGGCATTCAGTATTTATGAGGGTTCTTCTCAAAGTACATGGAAGCATGCAGTTAAACTAGACTCAGTTTGGTGCAAAAATTTTGAATTCTCTGCAGTTTTTTCCTAACACACCTTTTCCATGAGCTTCTGAAGATCTGTATTTTCTAATAGGGAGGGCGTTTTCTTATACACTCACAGTATCTTATCCATTTTAGGAAATTAACACTGAAGCAACACTGTCCCCTCATCCTATTGTTGGGCCATTGTCCTGACACTAACAGCCTTTGCTGGGGGGGGGTGGGGGGGGTGGTGTCTTCCTTCTTTTTTCCTCCAAGCCAGGAGCACCGGGCGCAGGGCGCAGGGCACAGGGCTTGTCGTGGCTGTGGCTTCCTGGGACCTGGACGGGTCCTCCTCTTGTCACTGCTGCTGAGGGCTGCACCTGCTGGTGTCTCCTCACACAGACAGGACAACGGGTGCCGGGGGAGCGCGCGTGCCCGCCATGTGCCCGCCGTGTGCCCGCCGTGTCATTTCTGCCACGGTTTCTCACTGGGAGGCGTTTGTTCTGTTTCCTGAGGCTGATTGGGGAACTGCGTCGACACAAACATCCCCCTTTCACCACACGTAACACACCTGGTTTTTTTTTGTTTTTGTTTTTGTTTTAAAGATTTATTTATTTTTTACAGGCAGAGTGGATAGTGAGAGAAAGAGACAGAGAGGAAGGTCTTCCTTTTTGCCGCTGGTTCACCCTCCAATGGCCGCTGCGGCCGGCGCATCTCGCTGATCCGAAGCCAGGAGCCAGGTGCTTCTCCTGGTCTCCCATGCGGGTGCAGGGCCCAAGCACTTGGGCCATCCTCCACTGCCTTCCTGGGCCACAGCAGAGAGCTGGCCTGGAAGAGGGGCAACCGGGATAGAGTCCGGCGCCCCAACCGGGACTAGAACCTGGTGTGCCGGCGCCGCAAGGCGGAGGATTAGCCTGTTAAGCCACGGCGCTGGCCTACACCCCTGGTTTTTTTTAAAGATTTATTTATTGTATTTGAAAGTCAGAGTTACCCCCACCTACCCACAGAGAGAGAGAGAGAGAGAGAGAGAGAGAGGTCTTCCATCTGCTGGTTCACTCCCCAACTGGCCACAATGGCCAGAACTGTGCGGATCCGAAGCCAGGAGCCAGGAGCTTCTTCCACGTCTCCCACGTGGGTTCAGGGGCCCAAGGACTTGGGCCATCTTCCACTGCTTTCCCAGGCCATAGCAGAGAGCCAGATCGGAAGTGGAGCAGCCAGGACTCGCACCGGTGCCCATATGGGATGGCGGCACTGCAGGTGGCAGCTTTACCCGCTGTGCCGCAGCGCCGGCCCCAACACCCGTGTTTTAGCATCTGCTGACGACTCTTGCCTAAATCGGTGATCAATCCAGTGGTTGAAATGCTGACTTCCTAGCTCCGTCACTCCTCCACGTGTGAACTGGAATTGGACCTTAAGGAAGCGCATTCTCTTCTGTACTTGTCTGCTTCTTGGCACCACTGGCGTAGGAATTCTCTACTTGTAGTTATATCAGGTTTTGCCTTATATTTCTTTAAATTTATTTTAATGCTATTCAAAAGGCATAGAGAGACAAGAGACAGCCAGCCAGGGCTGGGCCAGGCCAAAGCCAGGAGCCCAGAACTCCATCCAGGTTTCCTATGTGGGCGGCAGGGACCCAAGCACTTGAGCATCACCTGCTGCCTCCCAGGGTGCGCATTTGCAGGCAGCTGGAATCAGAAGTGGAGCTGGGACTTGAACCGAGACTCCGATATGGGGTGCAGGGGTGCAGGCATCCCTGGTGGCGACTTAGCTGCTGCACCAAACGTCCACCCCTTACCTTACAAGTTCAGAATTCTCTATTTCCTGATGAACTGAACATCTGGTCATGACATAGAAATCACTTGTCTCCACTGAGGCTGTCTTATTAATATGACCGTATCCACTTCCTTGTGGCATTCAACTTTGACTTAGCTATTAAAAATTTAGGTGGTGGATGGGGTTGGCGTTGTGGTGCAGCAGGTTAAGCTGCCACCGGTGATGCCAGCGTTCCATGCAGGTGCTGGGTCACTGGCTACTGCCCTTCTGATCCAGCTCCCTGCTAATGCACCTGGGAAAGCAGTGGAAGATGCCCCAAGTGCTTGGGGCCTGCCACCCATGTGGGAGACTTGGATGAAGCTCCTGGCTTCTGGCTTTGGCCTGGCTGAGCCCCAGCTGTTTGGGGAGTCAAACAGCAGTTTGAAGGCCTTTTTTCTCCCTCCCTCTCTGTAACTCTGCCTTTCAAAGAAATAAATCTTTAACAAAGAAATTCAGGGGCGGGCATCGGGCCAAGGGGTTAAGATGCTCGTGTCCCACATGAGAGCTCCCGGCTTAGAGTCCCGGCTCCTGCTCCTTTTTCTGGATCCCTGCTATTGCACACCCTAGCGGGCGGCAGGTGATCAGCCAAGTCCTTGGATCCCTGCTTCCAACGGCAGACTTGGGTTGAATTCCTAGCTCCTGGCTTCAGGGTGGCACAGCCCTGGTGGTCGTGGACATTTGGGGAGTGAATCAGTGGATAGGAGCCCTCTCTCTCACTCTCCAATTAAAAAGTAAATAAATAAATGCACATTTTTAACAAGATTTAATCTACTTGAAAGGCAGAGAGAGAGTACGCGAGTTTGTCCATCTGCAGGTTCTCTCCTAAATGGCTGCAATGGGCCCAGGCAGTGCCAGGCCGAAGCCAGGAGCCAAGAACTCCATCCTGGTCTCCCACAGGTGGCAGAGGCCCAAGCACCTGGGCCACGACCTGCTGCCTGCCCAGGTGCCTTACGCAGGAAGCTGGGTCTGCAGCACATCAGGACCAGTGCCCTGGTGGGGGCTGCTGCGGCTGTGCCACAACGCTGTCCCATGGACGCTGCTTTATTATTATTATTATTATTTTTTTTTTTTTTTACTTTTTGACAGGCAGAGTGGACAGTGAGAGAGAGAGAGAGAGAGAGAAAGGTCTTCCTTTTTGCCGTTGGTTCACCCTCCAATGGCCGCCAAGTAGGCGCGCTGCGGCCGGCGTACCGCACTGATCCGATGGCAGGAGCCAGGTGCTTCTCCTGGTCTCCCATGCGGGTGCAGGGCCCAAGGACTTGGGCCATCCTCCACTGCACTCCCTGGCCATAGCAGAGAGCTGGCCTGGAAGAGGGGCAACCGGGACAGGATCAGTGCCCCGACCGGGACTAGAACCCGGTGTGCCGGCGCTGCAAGGCGGAGTATTAGCCTATTGAGTCGCGGCGCCGGTCTATTTTTAATTTTTTAAATAATTGTCTTTTTATTATTTATTATTTATTTATTTACTTGAAAGACAGAGTTACAGAGAGGTAGAGACAGAGAGAGAGGTCTTCCATCTGCTGGTTCACTCCCCAGATGGCTGCAACAGCCAGAGCTGCACCGATCCGAAGCCAGGAGCCAGGAGCCAGGAGCTTCTTCTGGGTCTCCCATGTGGGTGCAGGGGCCCAAGGACTTGGGCCATCTTCTACTGCTTTCCCAGGCCAAAGCAGAGAGCTGGGTGGGAAGTGGAGCAGCCAGGACTTGAACTGGCGCCCATATGGATGCCGGGGCTTCAGGCCAGGGCTTTTAAGCTGCTGCGCCACAGCGCCAGTCCCTGGAAAACTAATTCTCCTAAGGAACTCTCATCTGGGACTCAGCTGCATCCTAGGAATTCTTTCTTTTCCTCTGCTTTGGATTCTGCACTTCCTGGATTTCTTTCTTGGTTTGCTTCCTCTTACAAGTGAGGGCACACCTCCCCAACAGCTTTTCTTTAGTTATTTGAAAGGCTGAATACAGAAGAGCAAGTGAGTGAGAGATTTTCTAGTAGCTGGTTCACTCCCAAAATGGCTACAACGATCAGGGTTGGGCCAGGCCCAAGCCAGGAACTCCATAGGGGTCTCCTGCGCAGGCGCAGAGGCCAAGTTCTAGGACCGTCTTCTGCGGCCTCCTAGGTGAGTCGGCAGGGAGCTGGATCGAAGTGGGGGCTGGCGTCGCAGGTGGTGGCTTTCCCTGCTGCACTACAGTACCGGCCCCCAACAGCTTCTATAAAAATATTCATGATTTATTTGAAAGACAGCGAGACAGCCATCTCCCATCAGCGGACTCCTTCCCCAAATGCCCACTACAGCCAGGACTGGGCCAGTACACAGCAGGGAGCTGAAACTTAATCTGGGTCTCCCGCTTGGGGGGCAGCAACCCCAGTACTTGCGCCTTCACCTGCCACCTCCCAGCGTGCACCTTGGCAGGAAGCTGCAATGGAAGTGGAGCCAAGACTTAACTCAGACACTCCGATATGGGGTACGGTGCCCCAGTCTGTGTCTTAACCACTAAGCCAACTTTCCCCAGGCAGCTTTAGCTCAGAAGGCACAGTGATGCCCCCCGTTCCGGCACGTGCACTGTCCCCGCCCCCAGGGGTCCCCCTTCACCGTCTTGCCTCCCTCTGCCCTCTGTCAGAGCCCCTGTTTCTCTATGTGCAGCTCCCTTTTCTGTTTAGGGTTATATCCTCCATCGCTTCAAGAGAGAGACATTTGTAAGACACGCGGCTGCAACCGTGTTTATTCTGCCCAACAGTTTAGCTGGTCACAGAATTCCAGGCTGGCATGTGAGCTAAGGAACAGAGCCAGGGCCCTGGAGTTCCAACAAGGCAGGAGTTTGTCTGGAGGAAGCAGGGCCGGGGCCAGGGTTTTCTTTCCGTTCAGTGCTCCTTCATTCCCCAGCCACTCCTAAACCAACCTACCAGCAGCACATTTGAATCCAAGCCCCCAGAAAGGGCAGAGGACGGGAGAGCAAGCAGTTTCCTCTGAAACTGGGAAAGCTGTGCCAGCCCTGCCAAGGGTCATGCTCCCAGGGGATCTCCCGAGACCCCGAGAGGTGGCTCAGGAAAGGGGAAGCGTGCACACCTCACTGTGCCTCCCCCGCTGAGGCCGGCGCCACAGCTGCCAAACCCCGCTACACTCCAGGGCTGCACAAAAGTCAGAGAAGCCCCTGGGCAGGGAGGGAGAGACCCTGGCCTGCCATCTGCCTGCGGCCAGAGCTCGTGCACGGTGCCAGGAGTGAGGCGAGGCCGAGACCGACACCGACACGGCGAGTCCCCTTCGCCACTCTTGGCCAAGTCCTTAGAAGGGTGGCAGGGCGGCTGGCGCACCGCGAAGAGCCACTGCGTGCTGGGTGCTGCAGTCCGGTGCGGGGCAGGTGACGCACTGCGGGTTACAGCTAGTCCAGGGCCTGCGGGGCAGCCCAGTGGGGCGCCAGGAGGAGCAGGCAGGACTCTCTGGAGGAGATGGAGCAGGAGTTAATGCACAGCTGTGCCGTCTTGATAGGAAGAAATCCCAAGTAACACCACTGCCCAAGCTCTCCGGTGCCAAACGGTGGGCCTTGTTCTTGGAACCCACAGGAATTGTCCGTTTTACCCAGCGAACCCTGAAGCTCGGAGAAGTGAAGCGACTTGCAGGGATAACCACTTTCCGCACTTTACTGAGGGGCCTTTGGCCAGGGCAGGGAAGCCAAGGGCAGAGCTGGAGACAGGACGGGGGCTCGGGAGGAGTGGGGTGCGTGGAGCAGAGCCAGACTGAGCAAGCGGGCACTGCCTCCCCAGCTACTACCAGAAGAAGCTGAAGGAAGGCACCTACAAGGCCCGAGAGGTGGAGACGGCCATAGGCCGGCTGCGGGCGCAGAAGCTGCTCCCCGCCGGCCCTCAGCCTGCAGACGGCTTCGAAGTCCCAGAACGAAGGGTCCTCAGGCTCCTGAGCCGGCTGAAGCAGCAGAACTACGGTGAGGCCCTGGGCACGGTGGGCGGGGGCTCTGCGTGCCCACCTGCCTGGCTTCCTTTTAGCCAGGGCTGGGGAGCCGAGCGGCCTGGCTGCCCACGCTGGGCCTAACTTGAGTGCGTCAGTAATCACCCACAGCCCACGCCAGGCCCTCAGCCTCCTGCACTGCATCTCGCACTCCTGCCTTGGCCCTGAGCTCAGGTTGGTCCCCGGAGCCAGGAGAGGAGGGGCAGCGGCAGAGACCGGCAACCCCGGCGCAGCGCCGAGTCAGTCACTGAGCTGGGCCCTTGGCAGAAGTGCCAGGATTCCACCTTCCCAGTCATGGATTTATTGCCCCATTTGGCCACTGAGGAAGCTTAAGCCTCTTGCCCAAGTTGTGGCCTTGCCAGGATGTGCTGGGCAGGGACACTGACACGCAGGTCTGACCCCAAACTCGTCACCGGGCAAGGTAGCCCTGTTTGCCCAGGTTCCATTTAAGACTCCCACTGTGCAGCACGTGATGAGGTGGAAGCCTTGCAGTTTCTGGAATATACCTACCAGTCTGCCAGGAGCCATCTGTTTAAAGCTGTTATTGGCTCTTTTTTTTTCTTTTTTAATTTTTGACAGGCAGAGTGGACAGTAGAGGGAGACAGAGAGAAAGGTCTTCCTTTTGCTGTTGGTTCACCCTCCAATGGCTGCCGTGGTAGGCAGGCTGCGGCCGGCGCACCGCACTGTTCCGATGGCAGGAGCCAGGTGCTTCTCCTGGTCTCCCATGGGGTGCAGGGCCCAAGCACTTGGGCCATCCTCCACTGCACTCCCTGGCCACAGCAGAGAGCTGGCCTGGAAGAGGGGCAACCGGGACAGGATCGGTGCCCCGACCGGGACTAGAACCCGGTGTGCCGGCGCCGCAAGGCGGAGGATTAGCCTGTTATCTTTTTTTTTTTTTTTTAAAGATTATTATTTGAAAATCACAGTTACACAGAGAAGGGGAGGGAGGCAGAGAGAGACAGAGAAAGACAGAGAGAGAGAGAGAGAGAGACAGAGAGGCCTTCCATCTGCTGGCTCACTCCCCAGCTGGCCTCAACAGCCGGAGCCGCACCAATCGGAAGCCAGGAGCCAGGAGCTTCTTCCACGTCTCCCACGTGGGTGCAGGGGTCCAAGGACTTGGGCTATCTTCTGCTGCTTTCCCAGGCCACAGCATAGAACCGGATTGGAAATAGAGCAGCCGGGACTAGAACCGGCACCCATATGGGATGCCAGCACTAGCAGGCCGCGGCTTTACCTGCTACGTCACAGCGCCAGCCCGTTATTAGCTCTTGATCTGTGCTCAGAGTTCAGCTGGGTGCTTTGCATACGCACACATTACACCTCAATCCTTGTCATCAACGCTGGCAGGTGGCTACTGCCATCTTCAGAGAGGTTAAGTGACCTGCCCAAACCCTACTCCCCCATCCCCACCCCCACCCGCTGTGGCAGAGCCAGGATTTCACTGGGGTCTGCCTGACGCCTTCCTGCTCCTCCCCCACCAGCTGCCAACCTGCAGAGTCCCTACGCCCAGGTTCCCTGCATCCCGCTGTGCCCACGACTGGACAAGAAGATAGTTCACCGGAAACAGGGCAGCCACTTCGTGCTGGACCAGTACAACCCCTCCAGCCTGGGCCCGGACATTCGTGGCCTCTTCTTCCAGCCAGGATCTCAAGGCAAAAGGCAGGTGCCCAGAGGGCAAGGCCGCCGCCCAGGCCGATCCCCTTCTCCCTTCCTTAAGAGGCCATTCGGACAAACCCCTAGGGAGTCCAGCCCCGAGAATGCTTGCTCTGGGAGCTGAAAGCGGGGTTGTGGCGGGGGGGGGGGGCAGAAACCGACCTGGTGTGTCCCGAGTGGGTAGCCTCACCGAAGGCTTCCTGGGCCCAGGACCCAGGGGCACTTCTTTTTCTCCCTCACAAGCGGTTTAATTCTGAGCTCCTCTGCCCAAGTCTGGCTCCATATTAGGAGAAGCAGGCAGAGCTGCCGGGCAGAACCGTGTCCCTGCAGCAGTCCCCGGCCAGGCCCCTCGGGGGAAAAGGGCCCTGATTTGGAATCAGGCCCTGAGCCCAGCTGCTGGCTCCATCGCTGCCAGGAGGCCTCCTCCCGCCTCGGCGCACAGGGATGGCTCAAGTCCCGGGGCACCAAGGAGAGTTGAGCGTCTCCCACCCTTCTGCCTCACCCCTCCCCACAGAGAATACAGCTCTGACAGCCGGAAGTGGCTCAGCTCCGTATCAGCTCAAACCCACTGACCCTCTTCTCTGGACAGCGCAACTGTTCACGGCCTGCGGACGGACGGGGCGCCAGGCGGGGCTGCTGCCGTCTGCCTGTATGGCCTGGTAAGCCAATAAACACCAAGAACCGCAGCCTCCGCAGCCTCCGCAGCCTCCGCGCTGGGGACCCCGGTCTCACTCCTTCCTCCGGTCTCCGAGAGCAGGGCTCCAGCTTGGCTCTGGCCTGAGAACCCCGAGGCGAGATTCGCCTCAAGGCCCTGGCCTGTGCCCTGGGTGCTGGGCCTTCCATGCACTTTCCAAGCACAGAGCGGGGCGGCCCTTCCTCACCATCCTCTCCTGCTTTGGACTGGGGCCCCATGCTCACAGGAAGTGGTGAGCGTTAAGGGAAGTACCTGGGAAAGACCTAGTCCCTGAAGGCAGCAGGCCCTCGGAAGCGCAGGAGGGAGCTGCAAGACCCAGGGCTCGCCCCAATCTGCACACCATCCGGAGCCTCCCAGGAGGCGGGCAGGGGTAGCTCCAGGGTTACGCAAACAGCCACGGCAGGAGGTAGGAGGCCAGGGACTGAAATGAAGACAAGGATCTGACAAGTTTAAAACATGTATTTAAAATACAATTTATAAAATGCTTAATCTGCCGACTCAGGAGCCCGCGGTGCGGGGTGGGGTGGGGGTAGGCAGCTGCCCGCATCACCAGCACAAAGACTGCGTGGGTGCGGCCCTCCCTCCCATTCCCTTCTGTTCAGACACCCAAGGGGCCCATGCGCTCCCCTGGGATCACACGACCAGAAAACAGGACCCCGGAGGTTTCTTGAGTCTCTGCTTACCAGGGAAGCTGGGTGCAGCCCTGCCGGCCCCTCCCTGAGCAGAGCACCCCCAGATGGGGCAGAGCAGGGTATGGCTGGGCAGGGCAGGGCTGGGTGAGGCAGGTGGGCTCTGGAAGGGGCTGATGGTAGCAGATAGGGTGTTGCCTCCTGCCTGCAGGTGGGGAGCACCCTCATTGAGTGGGCTGAGAAGGGTTGGTCACCAGGCCCGGCCCCCCAGCTCCTTTGGTTATAGGCTGACATCAGAGTAGTGGCTCATGGGAAGCGGTTAGCTGGAAGGTCTGAGGCCTGGCTCATGGGGTCTGGGGGAGCTGGGGGGGGGATGGACAGTACCATGAAGGCAGATAAAGGGGCAGCAGCCTCAGGTTTCTGCCCCTCACCCCCCCAGGGATTTCCAAGCCAAAGCCTGCAATTTACTTTAAAAAAAAAAAAAAAAAAAGGAAAAGGGGGGAAAAAGCACTTAAGGAAAGTTACAGACAACTACCAAAACAAAACAAAAAACCACACAAAATCCAAACCGTTTTCCCGTCTGCCCTCCCTCCTCCCCCCAACACAACACAGTTCCTTGTTTGCTTTCGTTAACATTTTGTCTGCCACCTCTCCTCCTGGGGACCGGGTGTGACTGCTGGGGGTGGTGCCAGCACACAGCGGGCAGAGCCCCATCTTTGGCCGGAGGGAGGTGGGAACACCAGTCCCCCAGTCCCTGCCACGTCCTCAATCTGAAGACACCCGCTGCCAGCCTTGCCGTGGGCTCCCGCGGGGGAGGGGGCCAAGAACAGGTGTTCCCCAGGGCTGAGCAGTTGGCACTCCCGGCCTTTCCACGTGGACTCCCCGCTGCACCCTTCTCTCACTCAAAGGGCAGCCTCACCTTGGGCCAAAACCCACTATCACTTGAGGGCTAGACAAGACATTCAGATGGTGGACACTCGTTCAGGGCAGTGGGACTGTATAAAGATTAGCAGCCAACTTTCCTCTCGCCCACTCCTGGAGGTAACCGCCCGTTCCTGACTGAAGCCCTGTTCCAGCTCCGTTCACGGGGAAGCCCAAGCTACGTACCTTCCTGTGCTAGGGACTGACTGCTGACAACTGGCAGCTGGCCCTTCCTCCCGAGGGGAAGGTATCGTGGGACGCGGCTCCGTGGGCCCAGCCTGGTATTCCCAGAGCCAGCTGAGCCCAAGGGGGACGGAGCCCACCAATCCCAGCTTGCCACCTTGGCTACCAGGAGCTGCCCAAAACTGCACCAACTGATCCAAAACCCATCTGCTGTTCGGGAGTTGGGAGGCTGGCAGGCTGGCTGAGGGATAAGGCGCAGTGCAACGCAAGCGACCAGGAGCCTGAGAGGGGTCAGGCTGCACGCACGGAGCTGTCCGGGTAGCAGGCCTCCTAGCCTCTTCCACCTCAAGGAGCCGAAAAAAAAATTTTCCTAGGCTCCAGGGACAGAGGAGAAATTGCCTCCACTCCAGGCCCTTGACATGGGAAGAAGGCGTGCAGGGCAGCCGAGGCCTCTGGGGAATTCGTCTGCCGCCAAGATGTCCTTTCCCCGCTCTGTTCCCAATCAGCTGCTCCCGGGTTCAGAGAGAACGCCACAAGCCCCTAGGGTTGAGCCCTGCTCGGGTGGGAAGATCCACCTACCTTCTACCCACACCAGGAGCCCACAGACCCTCTCTGGTCTGTGCTGACAGCAGAATACTGCACAAGTCCACATCCCTGGCTTCTCCCACATGCTCCCTGCTCTCTTCCAGAAGTAGCCGGTGGGAGCCCCCAGGGAGCACGGCAGAAGTCCACTCGCGTCCCCTTCCTCTAGCACACTCGAGGAGGGGCTCGCACCCCCTCCCCCAGACTCTCCGAGCCTGTGGAGCTAGCCAGGGCAGGGCCTTGGCTGGGGAGGGAGGTAAAGGCATGGGGTGCTTGCCTGTCCTGGGGGCTGCAGAGCCCTGCCCCATTTCTGGGTGGCAGTAGGAATACAGAAGCTAAGCTCACCAAAATCCTATTGGTTAATGTTTCCAGAGAATTTCCCAGAAACATTTTTAAGTAGACTACCAAACTACCCTTTCTCAATTAAAAATTCATTAAACCGCTAAAACCCTTCCCATGCACTTTTCTTGCAAATCAGATATTTGTATTAAACAAACAAAAATAGGAAGAAAAAAAAAAGAAAGGATATCTTCAAATGGAACTTACTTTTTAAGTGATGAAGACATGCACTTGGGGGTGGGTAAGCGGGAGTTCTCACTTGTGTTTTGAAATCCCAAATTAATGAGCATGATAAACTGTTATTGCTGGCACTGGCTTTACCCCAAGTGGCCAAGTGGCACTGTCTGACTCTCTGCTCTGAGTGCTTGGTGGGTCCCCCCGACCCTCCCCGGATCCCCACCCTCTTTCCCTTTCCATTGACTTGAGACAGCCCTTGTCGACGTGCCAATCACAGTGGGAAGGGGGGAAGGGGAGAGGTCACAGTGCATGGGGTTCAAGGTCACAGTGGGCGGAGCAAGGGGGATCACAGTGCAAGTAAGTCAGGTCATTCCCTCTGCTCAAGTCCAGCTGTCTGCCACGGCAGTGCGACCCGTGGCGGACGACCCAGGAGGCGAAGACGGCGGCGGCGGCGGCATCCTTCCTCGCCTGCATTTATCTGCGCTGTTTGAAGCCTTGTGACCCATCAGGACCCAGAGGCTGCCTGATCACATTATTGGGCTGTCTGCTGTCTTCAGGCTGGGAGATCCTGGGTGGCCTGAAGGGAAGATAGAGCAAGGCCTGAAGGAGGATACAAAAGGTTTCCCCAAATCGTAAATACCAACAGCAACTGTCAGCCGGCTCCTTCGGCAGGCAGACTCGGGGCTGCCCCAGCGGGGAGGTCCTCGCCGGCAGGCAGGGCTACAGCACTCTGCCCGGCATCACACACCTGCTGGCAGGGGGCTGTTCAAGGGCCCATTCTGTCCAACGGCTGTGCCCGTTCGCAGCACACCCTCCCCAGAACCACAAGGCACCGCCTCTCCAGGGCGCCAGGCCCAGGGAAGGATCCTCAACCAAGGGCCCAGCACCGCCATCCCCGCCCTCCACTGCTCTCCACACCGCGTGCTGACACTTGACTCGCACTCTAGGGGACTAAAGGAAATGAACTTTTTCCCTCTGGAGAAAGACTTGGAGGAGAAATAACACAACGGACCTCCCTTCAAAACAGCAAAGGGGCAGTGGGAAAGCACGCAGGTTCGCTTAAACCCAGAGAACCCCAAGCCAAACAAAGAAGCCCCTCAAAGTTCGAGCTGATTTTACCAAATGTGCTGGACAGAAAGTGACACAATAACCCAACTTCTAGCACTGCAGAGAAAACACCGCCAAGAGTGCACAGGAGATTAGGAAATTCAGTGTGCAGTGGGCGACAGGAGACGACACTCAGGCACTCCGCCAGCACTTCCCACTGGGCTGGGCACCTGCGCCGTCTGCTCACGGACTCACTGGCCTGCCCAGTGCGAGAAGGCAGGCGGTAGTCACCAGCCCATTTTCCAGATTAGGCCACGAGGAGTGGGAAGTGGTTCTGAGTGAAGCGGAGGTGAGTGGCACGCTGACTCCAAGTCCCTCTAAGCAACGCTGCTGCCTGGTGCCCGCGAGGCTGCCAGCTGCCACCTCCTCAAAGCACCCCCGTGGCTTTCAGAGCAGCAGAGACTGTGAGGGGGTCCCCGGAGGGCGGGGGCTGGCAGCTCGCGCTGTGACGGATCCTGTCCCAGTCCTGCCTGTGCTCACTACACACAGCCAGGCCGCTGCCCCCTCGGCGGGCCCGGCAGCTACACTCACCTGTCGAGGATGGGTTTCTCCTGCTCCTCCTCGGGGCTGGCACTGCCCAGGATCCGCTTCCGGGCCTCGGCGTACTCTGCCTCCCGCTGTGCTAGGGACTTGACCGGAAGGGCTGGCCTGCTGGTGGAGTTGGGGCTGCTGACCACACCGTTGCTGGTGGGCCTCTTGAGGATGCGGATCTGTGGAGGGGGCCCCGTGGGAAGGCTATCGTCTTGAATCACAATGGGCACTTTGGGAGGAGATTTGGATTTCCTGCTGATGAAGAGCAAACACAGCTTCACCAATCCTGCGATGCGGGCGAGGCCCCTCCATGCCCATCTATGCCCCTCACCCACCCTCAGGGCTTGCCTTCTCTCCCGCCTTCCCTCTCCTGATACAATTCACTAGTCTCTGGCCTCTGACCAGGCCTCACAACTCCCGTTCTCCACGAAGCGTTTCTCCACACGGCAGGCAACCTTGCCACAGCTCCGCAGTCCACAGGGACTGCCGCTCACCTAACCCGGCCAAAGGGGCTGGAACGCCACCTGCCGCGTTCTGGGACTTGCATCCCCGTGCTGGTCACAGTCACTTCCACCACCGCTTGGCTTGGTCCCTGTCAGCAACACGCTCCATGTCTAGACTGCAGGGCTGCAGCAGAAGGCAGCGTGAGGCGGGGCCTCCGCTCAGGTCAGCCCAGGTGTTCCCTCGCACGTGCTCGCGGCAGGCAGACACTGAGGAGCCCACGCCATGGAGCCTGCCCGGCATCAAGACAGGACTCGGCAAGCTGCCTCGGCCTCCCTGAGCGCGCCCTGGGCCTCCCCGACATCCACTCAGCTCTCCCAAGAGCTTGTGCAGAGGACCCTCCCTCACCAGGCGCTCTGGCCTACTGCACACGGCGGGGCTGGCGACAAGACTGTCCTGGAAACAGCGCTTGGCAACGCTCACACCAGAAGCCTTGTCCAAGGCCGGTGGGTGTGCACATCCAGGCGACGTGTCCTCCGGAGAGGTGGAGCCAAGGAAAAACCACGAGGGAAAACAACACAGGCAAAGAAAGAAACAAAAAGCCGCAGGACATGAAAGGGGCCAGCGCAGGAACGACCAACTCACGACAACGCCAGGAACCTCCCCCAGCACTCCTGGCTCCTCTCCAGAACCAACCAGAGCCACGGTGGTGGCGGGGGCGGGGGGAACTCAGCTGCTGCCAGGGCCAAGGGGAGCAAGTTCTGGGTGGGAAAGGAGCAGGACGGGAAGGGGACTGTAACCAGGCGTCAGTGTGGTTGCTGGGATGAGCAGACAGACAGGGAGCCAGAAATCTGACCAAAGCGGCGGGGAGCCGGGCGAGCTGGGCAGGCAGCGCCCCGAGCTCCCTGGAGACGACTGCTGCCCACCAAGCACACCCAGAGGCCCCCTCCTCCTTCCACCACTTGTTCCCACACAAAGCCGACAAGTTCTCCAGGCCCGGAGAGAGCTGAAGTGACTTTCGCCTGCTCTGGAAACCCACTTCCTCTGCTGTGCAGGTGGGGAACAAAGCTAGCCTTAAAGATTTTTCGAGAATTTCCTAGCCTCTTCTCTTCCAGGATCCTCACAAGGTACCAAGGGCCCAGAGAAAGCCTCTGTCCAAACTCCTCTGGTCACACAGAAAGCTCTGGTGCCCAAAGCGGGAACAGTGTGCCTGAGCCTCAGAGCCGCTGGTCTAAAACCCAAGTCCTCCGTCCTGTGACCTCCCACGTGCCGTCAGACCGCGGGGCCCAGGAAGGGGGGAGGCGGGCAGCACCCCAACCTCACTCCCGAAGCCTCAAGCCACCTCGTCCTGGTCTCCAGCTCAGAGAGGAGGGGTCACTGCCCAGGAGCCTGACCTGCTACACCCTGGGCCAGCTGGAGGACCCCCCTGACTGCTCAGCTCTCGAGCGGCAGAGAGCGTGAGCCTCAGACCAGACAGGAGCCTTACCTCTCCTTTTGTGTGATCTTCAGTTTTTTTTCCAACCGTCTGTCTATTTCCTAGAGGAAAAAAATGTATATAAAAAGTGGAAAAAAATCTCTCTTGAATAAAAACTTACGTCTTTATTTTCCAAGCTAAAGGCAATGTCTCTCTAGCCAGGGACACAACGTGTCCTACGAGGTGACGGATGTGGACCAGCCTCTGGGGTTGGGACCTGACTCCCTCTGCGGGTCCACCTCCCTTCAACCCCATGGCTGACCTCACTGCTCCGCTGGGGTCACTGCACAACCCCCAATCTGTCCTTCACAGAGCCATGCAAACTGGCCTTCTAAAGCAAAGTCTCATCACAGCACAACCTCCGCACGTGCTTGAGCTGCGTGCAGCACCTGCCTGGACCATCTGCTCCCGTTCTGTTGAACATCGGTGCCCTCCCTGGCCACCCCTGAACCCAGCGTACAGCTCCACCTGCTGCAGTGTCCCCTCTCTTCACAAACTCCCAGCTCGACGCCTCCAGCTCCTTGGTGACACATGTATCAGGTATTCCATTTCCTATTTTCTTCTGGTTTGGATCTGAACGCTCTGCGACCAGCACCCAGCACTAGGTTTAGAGTACAGCAGAGGCCCGTGCGTCTCCACGTGGACCCTGGGGATCTGGAGCCGAGGCGGCACAACAGGATTTCCCAGGTCCCAACAAACACAAAGCCACCACGTCAGAAAAAGCAAAGCCAAGACGGATGGTGAGGGGGAACAGAAGACGGGACACCCACCAGCGCATCCGGCCCTGACCTCCCACCCCAGCAGCCAGAGTCTGCGAGTCTGAGTCCTCAGGGCCCTGCACTAGGAATTCCATGCACAAGTGAGCATCCCTACACTGGACAGGGAAGCGGGGAGAGGCTGTGAGAAGGCAAAGCACGAATGTCCAAGCTCTGTGCCCACTCCACTGCTTTTTCTCAAAACGTCCCGTTTACTGAGGGCAAGACCATCTGGCTACTGGAGAAGGGAGAAGACGCACGCCAAATCCTATGTCTGGAGAGGAGACTGCAGCACTGAGTTCCCCAGAGGCGACTCTGCCCCCAGGGGGCACGAGGAGGTGGTGTCACTTCTAGGGAGGATGCTTTGGGCACCTGCTGCTGGATACAGTCTGGGAGCTACATCTGGGCCACACATCCTACCACGGCTGGACAGCCCAGCAACAAAGACTCAACCAGCCTCCCAGGTCAACAGTGTCAAGGCTGAGAAACTCTGATTTTCAAAGTAGTTGCAACACAAGAATCCCTGCTGTGCCGTTCCCCATGAGTGCCATCCTGGGAGCGGCCACCTCCACAGCTGATGGGTGAGCTCCAGCTGCTCAGCTCTACTGTGCAAAACTTCTCAGTTCCTCCCGATTCACCTGAGCTACTGACTACAGAGGGAACTAAAAAAGATTTAGTCTTTCCAGGAAACTGATCAGTTTATCACTTCGAAGTCATCTTCTTGGCCTTAAAAAGCACCATTTACCAGCAATAAAGCTAGGCCAGCCTTCAAGGTCAGTGTTACCTGCAATGTTTCCTCGCCCTTCTTGCCCAGACTTGCATCTCTTGCAAACATGAAGGCAGATTTAAATCCAGCCCAACGCGGACTGGTTCTGACTGGTGCCGAGCACAGGTGGGGAACCTGTTCTCTGCCAAGGGCTGTTTGAGTATTTAAAACATCACTCATGGGTCAAACAAAACCAGAAACTTAAAAATCAGCCTGCTGACTCTTTACTGAATTTTGAGTCCTGCCTGCAGTTGCCTTGGCAGAGCCAGACCAAACAATTTTGTGGGCTTTAACAACAACAACAACAACAACAACAAAAAGGCAGAGTGGACAGTGAGAGAGAGAGAGACAGAGAGAAAGGTCTTCCTTTTACCATTGGTTCATCCTCCAATGGCTGCTGCAGCCGCACTGTTCCGAAGCCAGGAGCCAGGTGCTTCTTCCTGGTCTCCCATGCAGGTACAGGGCCCAAGGACCTGGGCCATCCTCCACTGCATTCCCGGGCCACAGCAGAGAGCTGGCCTGGAAGAGGGGCAACCGGGACAGAATCCGGCACCCTGACCGGGACTAGAACCCGGGGTGCCGGCGCTGCAGGCGGAGGATTACCCAGTGAGTTGCGGCGCCGGCCGGATTTTTTTTTTTTAATTTGAAAGGCAGAGTTGGGGGCAAGGGGATGTCTTCCATCCACTTCCATTCACTCCCCAAATGGCCACATTGGCCAAGGCTGAAGCTAGGAGCCCAGAGCTGCTTCTGGGTCTCCCACGTGGGTGCAGGGACCCAAGCATCTGGGTCATTTTCCGTTGCTTTCCCAGGCGCATTAACAGAGAGCTGGATTGGAAGTGGAGCAGCCAGGTCTCAAACGGGCACCCATATAGGATGCTGACTTTGCAGGTGGAGGCTTAACCTGCTATGCCACCATGCCAGCTCCTTTCATGGGCCTTACGTAGCCCATGGGCTGGACGTTCCCCACCCAACTGACAGTGCATTTGAGCAAGCACAACAGACTATTCTGAGGGCACCATCAAGTCTCTGGAGGAAGATATTCAAACCAAAACCTCTCACTCCAGCGTGCAGCACACATATAGTGCCCAATGAATGTTCAGTAACAAATGGCAAAGGTACACTATAGGTGAGAGAACTATCTGGAAGTTTCCTGTGAGCTGACAAGTGCAAACACAGAGAACTGATGCCCACTGCCCAGTGTGCACCAGAACTCCATTAATTCTGTACACATCAGCGTTAACCGCCCACGTAAATGGTATCCCTCACATTAGTCTAAAAGGCCTATCAAAGATCCTGCTTGTTTCAGAGTTCTACACTGTCCTACCTTGCTCCAATCTGAACATGAGCTTGCCAACTCACGCAAGGCTTACCATCTGTGGGGCTGAGATGCCCTGAAACAGAGATTTGGGTGCCTGCACTGGCCAGCCAGGAAATACCGAAGGGGCTGCAAAGCCCCAACAGTGCGTGCCTGGGTCGACGCTGCGGCGTAGTAGGCTGAGCCTCTGCCTGTGGCGTCAGCATCCCAGTTTGAGTCCCAGCTGCTCCACTTCCAATCCAGCTCTCTGCTTTGGCCTGGGAAAGCAGTGGAAGATGGCCCAAGTCCTTGGACCTCTGCACCCATGTGGGAGACCCAGAAGAAGCTCCTAGCTCCTGGCTGCGGATGGACTCAGCTCCAGCCGTTGCGGCCATCTGGGGAGTGAACCAGTGGATGGAAGACCCCTCCCTCCCTCCCTCTCTCTCTCTCTCTCTCTCCTTCTCTGTAACTCTGCCTTTCAAATATATAAATCTTCAAACAACAACAAGGCCGGCGCCGTGGCTTAACAGGCTAATCCTCCGCCTTGCGGCACCGGCACACCGGGTTTTAGTCCCGGTCGGGGCGCCGGATTCTATCCCGGTTGCCCCTTTTCCAGGCCAGCTCTCTGCTGTGGCCTGGGAGTGCAGTGGAGGATGGCCCAAGTGCTTGGGCCCTGCACCCACATGGGAGACCAGGAGAAGCACCTGGCTCCTGGCTTCGGATCAGCGCGGTGCGCCGGCCACAGCGGCCATTGGACGGTGAAACAATGGCAAAAAGGAAGACCTTTCTCTCTGTCTCTCTCACTATCCACTCTGTCAAAAAAAACAACAAACAAACAAAAAAACAAAAAAAACCAGCGTGTGCCTGCCTGAGGACAGCCACTGTGGAGCCCTGGACGATGCGGCCAGGTCTGCTAACTTACAAGAAATGCAGTTCAAGTTTCTATGGGAAAGCTCTGAAATTTTAACTTCATTATGAATTCTCATGTTCACATCACTGTGAGGATCAACAAAGATGTGCAGAAGCAAACCAGCACTAATCACCGCAGGATCTGAGAGGTCCAGGACTGCCCTCAGGACAACAGGCTATTTCCTTCCTTCTCTAGGGTTTCAGGGACGATTGGGGGTCTGCCCAGCCCCAGCACACGGAGTCTGGCTGGAAAAAACCCTTCACAGGAAGACATTATGGGGGGCCAGCGCTGTGCCACAGCGGGGTAACACCCTGGCCTGAAGAGCCAGCATCCCATATGGGCACCAGTTCAAAACCCGGCTGTTCCACTTCCGATCCAGCTCTCTGCTATGGCCTGGGAAAGCAGTAGAAGATGGCCCAAGTCCTTGGGCCCCTGCACCTGTGTGGGAGATCCGGAGGAAGCTCCTGGCTCCTGGCTTCGGATTGGCACAGCTCTGGCCATTGTGGCCAACTGGGGAGTGAACCATCGGATGGAAGACCTCTCTCTCTCTCTCTCTGCCTCTCCTCTCTCTGTGTAACTCTGACTTTCAAATAAATAAATAAATCTTAAAAAAAAAAAAAAAAGACATTATGGGCCACATCCGGCTAAATGTGTCTCTATCCCCGAACTAGCACATGACCAGCACGCCTGGCACATTCTGGGTTTTGGAGGAATGCCTTACTTCAAGGTACACCACTGGGAAAAGCCATCGGGTGACAATGTTCTCTCCCCCACTCCACACTGCTCCCCGGCACTCCCGTAACGGAAACGCCCATCCAATGCCATCACGTCAGACAAGGTGGCTATGTCGGAGCCGGGAGGGTTTGTTCATCAGATGACAGTGGGGACATAAACCCCAGCAGCCCCGGTGAAAAGCAGGTGCCGGATGGCCAGCTGGACACCAATGTGCTCACAGCCACCCACACATGAGAGGGGGCGCTCTGCCAGCAGCTGGAGGCACCGCACCCCACCCTGCAGTCTGCAGGCACCAGGAGCTCCTCGCCCTCTGCTTGGACAAGGCCCTGCAATCAATCTGCTGGGGACAAAGTCTGGGGACTTCGTGTTCTCGGTCCAAATGCTCCTGCAGGGTACGTCACAAGGAGAACGTGTGTTTCCTCCAGAGACGCACCAGCCCCGTGGAACTGAAAGGCCTCAGAACGCTGTGCGAGCAATCGTGCATTACAGTTCCTGGTCTACCAGGATGCACAGGACCTGCCCAAGGTCAAGGCTCCCGAGTCAGACCTTGAGGAAGAGCCCGTAAGCCCCACGACTGCCCTGAATGGGCACGGTGGTGACTGGTTTGGTTTCCTACAGCGTCTCCTCCCTGAAAGGTTCTTCACTTTTTCCAAGGAGCACCAAGCAGACTCTAGAAGATGACAGCAGTGGGGTGGCCTCCTTTCACTGGATCCAAATTACAATCAAAGATCAGCATCACAGGGCCAGCGTTGCCGCTCAGCCGGTTAAGCGGCTGCTTCCATCGTCATCACCCTGTATCGGAGCGACAGCTTGAGTCCTGGCTGCGCCACTGCAATCCAACTGCCTGCTAGTGCTTGGGAAAGCAGAACTGGGCCCCTTTAACCCAGAGGAGACTGGGGTGATGGCCCAGGCTCCTGGCTTCAGCCTTGACCAGCCCTGACTGTTGTGGCCATTTTGGGAGAGAACCAGTGGAGGGAAGATCTCTCTCTCTCTGCCTTTCTCTTTGTCATTCTGCCTTTCAATTAAAAAAAAAAAAAAAAACAGATAAATCTTTTTTAAAAATCTGTATTACCTGCTCTGGGGGCTACACCCCTACATACAGCTTGGCCAGAGAGAACAAGACAAGCCAGGATAGAGTGGAGGTGGGAAGTCACACAGAAGCAACATGGGGAGGGAGGCGGCTCTGGGCAGGGCTGGTCCTTTTGGGGCGGTGAGAGAAAGGCGACAAGCGTGAGGTGAGCGGAGCCAGACACCGACACCTGCCAGTTCCGCTCCGAGACGTGCAGCCTGACCAGCCGCTCACATCCTTGGCCTTGCAAGGCTGTGAGCTCTGGCAGAGCTGGGGGGTGGAAACCTGGGGGTGTGATGGGGGTAAGATGTTCCAAGCAGGAGGGCAGGGCAGGGGCGCCTCCAGCAGCCTGCTCTGTGACATAGGAACAAGGAGGCAGGATGGGGATGCATCTTCGCAGTGAGGTAAATTGCGAAGGCGAGCTTGCGAGAAAGCAGCAGGCTACTGCGGGCCCTGGTGTGCGGCACAGCAGGTGCAGCACCATGGCTGCTGTACTTCCTCAGTAGTGGATCCTCAAGAAACAGACTGCACGGGTCCACTCCGGAGAGAGAACACCCCCCGGGGACAGAGCCAAAGACACTGAATCCCCAAGAGACAGCTGAATCCCCAAGAGACGGGGCAGAGGACGCCAAATCCTCACCTGTTACTCTAGGGGGGGACCCGCCCTTTCTGGTGCCTAACCTGCTGCTACCTGCTCCCCAGAGGCCTCCCTCACACACACCCCAGTTCCCAGCCAAAGGGGCAAGCTGTCCTGCCCCCTCCCCCCCAGCTTCCTCCCTCTTACAAGCAGAACTCCGTAACTAAGACAACTCCCTGAGAAGTCAGGTGATCTTGTGTTACATGGGGGGTGCAAAAGACACTCCTACTTCCAGGCTCTGAATGAGGAAACACACTCTCTTTACTGGCAAGGAGTTACCAGGTAAGTAACTTTTCTCAAATACTTTGCTTTCCCTTTGTTAGTTTCCATTTCTTCTCTAATTAAAGGAAACATACGTGACCCGGAGCTCCTTGTGAGTCATGGCCCACGGAACCCTCTGGTCCTGTCCAGCCATCCTGAATTGGGGAGCACAAGTCTCCAGTGAACACGAGGGCGTCTGGACAAGAGATGGGAATGCTGGGGTACAACAACTGGAATTCCCTGGGAACCATTTTAGGAAAACAGCAAAGACAGCTGCTGAGTAGGAGCAGGCAGGACGACCTTCCAGCACATTCTGGCCCTGAGCTCCCACCTCGGCAGCCAGTGGCCATGCCAAGCCTAATCTCCTCAAGTCCTGGGCAGCACACTGGGACCTGTGTCCCCTGGCCACAGGCACCTGTGTTGGGGAGTCCAGAAGAGCTGTCCCACCAGCACGGTGCCTCATGCCTCCCCTACCACCAATCTAGATAGAATTCTGGTTCTTCCCATGAGGGCTCAATCCCACTTAGGAATGAAGCCAACGAATTCACAGGGAGGACGAATCCACAACAGCAAAATCCAGTCTAAAACGATCAAAATCTCTGTCCCTTAAAGCACATCATTAGCCAGTGCCTGTCCAGATGTGCATCCAGAGAGCTCGCCGGCTAACAGCCACATCTGGCAGGGTTTTCAGCCCTACCTTGTTCTCTGTCCTTTCCTGACTGGGCTGCCCATCTCCAATGCTTATTCCATCTCCACCCCATGGCCCAGAGGGAAGCTCCCAAAGTCCTGTCACCTCAGGTCCTCAGGTTCAACAAATTAACTCTGAGCAAACACAATCAGTCAAAAACAGGCAGGATGCAGACCTTGAGATAAGATCTATGGGACACAGCCAGGCATTAATTCATTAGTTTGTCTTTTTAATGCAGGCTCAGTTTAGTTTGTTTTCAGGTTCCATTTCCCAGAAGACTGCCCTCCTTCCTCTGCGGCTCCCACACTACGGGAAAACAGTCCACTCTAATTAAGTGGGTCACTGCAGGGCACGGACAGTTCTGAAATCCCTGTCCAAGTCAAGGCGTCGTCATGGTGTTGAGTCCATTCTCCTTCGCTGCACTATGACCAAAACAGTTGGAGACAAGTATTTACGGATAACCCACTGTGAGGCGGGAGATGTGCTAGGTGCTACCCAGGCAGATACAGTGACCACAGTGACGGAGGAGGGAGAGGAGGAGGGGGTAAGTCCTGGAAAGCTGCAGGGTCATAAAGGACATGCAGTTTAAGAAGAGAAAAGGTGGAGGGAAGACGCCAGGGAAGACAATGAAAATACGAACAGAGAAAAAAGATCCTGGGGCCACTGCTGTGGCGTAGCGGGTAAAGCCGCTGCCTGTAGTGTCGGCATCCCATGTGGGCGCTGGTTCAAGTCCTGGCTGCTCCTTTTCCAATTTGGCTCTCTGCTATGGCCTGGGAAAGCAGTGGAAGATGATCCAAGTGTTTGGGTCCGGAGAGCTGGAAGAAGCTCCTGGCTTCGGATCGGCCCAGCTCCAGCCACTGTGGTCATTTGGGGAGTGAACCAGCAGATGGAAGACGTCTCTCTGACTCTCCCTCTGTGTCTAACTCTACCTCTCAAATAAGTAAATAAATCTTAAAAAAAAGAAAATACAACATCTAATGCGACAGTGCTAAAAAAATTGACTTAGACCAAATGACAAATATTGAAAAAAAAAAAGATCCTGCCTAGGTAGAGGTTCAACTCTAGAAGGGTATCTTAACAATGAACTCATCTCTTGTCTAAATCCAGTTCTGGAAAACCATCTGAGATTACCTGATCCACAGGAAAATTAGCTGTAATTCCTAGGACCAAGATACGAACTTGAGGAAACCAAGTGTGCCAGAAAACCACGAAGGGGGGTGGTGGTGGTGGTGGTGGTGTGTTGCAGACCAAACCTGCAAGGCAAGATCACCTCTTGCTGCTTTGCCCCCGCTCACTCTCCCTGCAGCCCTCCTGCGCACTGGCTCCGCTGTGCTGTACGTGTGGCAGCCACTATCCCGTGCGGGCACTTCCCACACAGCCAGGCTGAACGGAGATGCGCCTTGCCAAATGCAAAACACACCACAGTGTAAAAAAGAGGGTCAAATATCTCACTAATTTTATGAAAATTTTTTTTTAATTCAAGAGGCAGAGAGAAAAAAAAAAAAGACAGAATTCTTATTTGCTGATTCACTCCATCCAGGTGCCCCCATGGGTAGCAGGGATAAAACTACTTGAGCCATCACCCGCTGCCTCCCAGAGTGCACATTAGCGGGAGCAGAGCTGGGACTAAATCACGCGCTCCAGTATGGAGAGCTGGGCGCGCCCAGCTGGCAGCTAGACCACAGGGCCAAAGGCCACCTTCATTCACATATTTCAAACTTAACTATGTGCTGAAATTACACAAATTTGGATATATCAAATCAAGTTTAGGATATTAAAATTAACTTCACTGGTTCCTATGTATTTTAAAATGTGTCTTCTAGAAAATACAAAATCAGGGCCACTGCTGTGGCTTAGTAGGCTAAGCCTCTGCCTGTGACGCTGGCATCCCACATGGATGCTGGTTTTGTCCCGGCTGCTCCACTTCCCATCCAGCTCTCTGCTATGGCTTAGGAAAGCAGTAGAAGATGGTCCAAGTGCTTGGGCCCCTGTACCCCTGTGGAGACCTGGAAGAAGCTGCTGGCTCCTGGCTTCAGAACAGCCCAGCTCTGGCCGTTGCAGCCATTTGGGTAGCAAACTACTGGATGGAGACCATTCTGTCTCTCCCTCACTCTCTAACTCTCTCTCAAATAAATAAAATCTAAAAAAAGTACAAAATCATTTATGTGGCTTGTGTTGTACCTTCTGTTGGAGAACACTGCTTCAGAGTCTAACTTTAGAATAAGATGTGTTCGGGGCTGGCATTGTGATGCGAGTTAAAGACCATCACCCGTGATGCCAGCATCCCATATCAGAGTGCTGGTTCAAGTCCCAGCTGCTCTTCTGTCTGCTAATGCGCCTGGGAAGGCAGTGAAAAAGATGGCCCAAGCACTTGGGCCCCTACCCCCACTCATGTGGGAGAACAGGATGGAGTTCCTGGCTTCAGTTTGCCATCTGGGGAGTGAACGAGGGGTTGGAACATCTCTCCCTGTGTGCCACTCCGCTCTCAAATTAATAAATCTTTAAAACAAAGAATAAGATGTGTTCCTGGTGTTTAATCTTGCAACAACTGAGTACTCTAAGGACCCAAGCTGCATGCTATTTTTTTTTTTCTTAATTTCTATTTCATCTACTTGAAAGAGGGGTAGAGAGAGAAGTCCTCCATCCACTGTTCACTCCCCAAATGGCTACAAAAGCCAGGGCTGGGCCAGGGTGAAGCCAGGAGCCAAGAACTCCATCTGGATCTCCCACATGGGTGGCAGGGACCCAAGCACTTGAGTCATCAACCATTGCCTTCCCAGGGGTATTAGCAGGAGGCTGGATAGGAAGTGGAACAGCTAGGCCTGGAAGTGGAGCTTCTGGCAATACGGAATGCACTCCAATATGGAATGCAGAGGAGCCCCAAGCAGCAGCTTAAGCCGTGCCACAAAGCCTGTACCAAGCAGACTCCCTAAGCACACAGCAGTAGCAAACCAAAGAGAGCTGATTTCCAATGCCCAGATCTTCAAGCTATGAGGTACCAAAAAGGAACTAATTCTTCAGCAGAAACCAGCCCCAGAATGTAGATGAACCCCAGGCCCAAGAGCCCGGGAACTTTGTAAATCCCATCTTGAAACAATGTGTATCATTTTGCCTGGAGCTTCTTCAAAGGGTCTCCAAGTGAGAGGTAATCCACACATCTCTTTACCTTAACCCATTAAGTCCCAAGTTTTCAATTCTGAGAATTTCTTTTTAAATATTAATTTATCTATTTATTTGAAAGTCAGAGATACACAGAGAGAAGGGGAGAGAGATTGATTTCCTGTCTGCTGGTTCACTCCCCAAATGGCTGCATGGCCAAGGCTGGGCCAAGCCCAAGCCAGAAGCTTCTTCCGGGTCTCCTTCATGGGTGCAGGGGCCCAAGCACTTGGGCCATCATCTGCTGCCTTCCCAAGCGCATTAGCGGGGAGCTGGATCAGAAGTGGAACAGCCATGACTCGAACCAGTGCCCATAGGGGATGCCAGCTCTGCAGGCAGAGGCTTAACCTCATACGCCACTGTGCTGGCCCCGGTTCTGTGCATATTTCCACAAAGCCGACACAGGTACAAAGTCACCATAAGTGCTATATTTGTTGCTCAATATAAGTTTTCATAGGTGTCCTAGGTATAAGACAATGAGACTTAATGGGTTAACATAAAGGGCCAGGTAGGGGCATGGTGAGGAGCCCTGCCCTAGAAATCAGAGTAAAGTCTCATGGGGCACCCACTATCTTCAGGCCTTTTATTGCTTCTCCCTTCCGGTTTTCACACAACACTAAGCGATGCCACTTTTAGAAGGAAGACCACGTTAGTCCCCAGGAGCAGAAAGAGACCCCTCCGCCCATCTCAGGAGAGCGTGGTGGGGACAGCGTCCTTGCACGCACGGCAGTGGCGCTCTGCTGCGGACCTGCCTCTGAAGGAGGCTTTGCACAGTGCTCCACGTGACTCCACTACCAGGCAAGCAAGTTCTATTAATCCCACTTCCCCCATGAGGAGAAAGACACACAGAGGCGGCTGTGATTCTCCCCAGTCAGACCCCCTACTCAAACCCACCCTGCACACCGCTCTCACCGTCGCCATCCACAGGAAAAGCGGGATGTTTACTCTCTTACCTCGGATAAGACAGCAAGGCTCCGCTCCCAACAGAAACACCAGACAACGGGACAGATCCACCGTTACCAGATTTTATTCTGCCACTCACGGGCACTCTCATCAAAGGGGCAGCACTCCGCAGGGCCTCCAGGGCCAGCGGGCTAAAGCCGGCAGAAAGGAACACAGGAGATACAGCAGGGATGGCAGGGGACCGCAGCCAAGACCCCGGGAAGACACTCAAACTCAGCATCTAAGAGCTCCTTCTCCCCCGGCCACACGTTAGCTGCCAATTCCGATGACAGCTTCAGCAAGCGCCTCACTCGCACGCGCGGTGCGTAGCTTTACAGCCAAGGGTGGTATTATCCATTTGGCTCTTGAGCACCAAGGTCAAGTGTCTGAGTCAGCTCACGGAGGCTAGGGAAGCCCAGGCCAACACCAGGTGAAAACAGATAAAACACGTCAAAGGAAGGAAGTACTCCACTAGTTAACCAGCGGTGAGCCATTCCAGCAGGTCACCCTGAGAGTGCTGTGCTCCAGGATAATCAGCACCGACCCTCAGGAGGTCTCCAACAGCCAAGGTCAAAAGGCACTGCAGGAGCCCTCTACCCCCTGTCTCAGAGCCTTTCCAAAGGGTGCCAGGCTGGCTCACGGCGAGCTGGACCACTGGGCAGCAGACAGAACTGGCGGCCGCAGCCAAGGTCAGGGCCCGAGGGCCGAGGATCTGGTTCCCAAGGTCGATGACAGCACTGACCTCTCCCGCTTCCAGTATCAACCGCCCTTTCACACAACCTCACGTAGCCACCCCCCCCCCCAAGAATGTGACTGTCACTGTACATGTTTATTATTCCTTCCCGAAAGGAATGACTGCTATTTCCTGCTGCTAGGGACATTTTGAGGTATCTTAGCCCCAGGGGACAAGAGTCTTCATCTACATACAGACTGCTGTTAGATGTGTTCCTCATTCCAGGGTGACCGTCTCTAACCTTAAGCCCACCATCAACGTCCTGCAGACCAGATGTTCAGGAGAGGCTGTCAGCAGAGGCTAACAGGCAGAAGCCCCTTGGAAGAGAAACCTCTAGGGTGCACTGGCCACAGGCTTACATAGCTAAATTCAACCTTCTCCTAGGAAACCAGTAAGTCAGTAGTTGTTCTCAAAGAAACAAATTTCTACTCCTGTGGGGAAAGCGTGCAGGAAAGAACCCCTACCCCTGTGGAGGCCAGCTTCCAGATCTAGCCAGAAACTGGTGCTGGCTGCAGGGGCCCACGCGGCAGAGATGGAAACTGGACGGAAGGACCGGCCACGAGACCGTCTCTGCGTCATCAGATGGACACAGGAGACTTTCCCCGTACAGGATTTCACCGAAAGCTTTAGAAAGACGGACTCATTCTCCTGTCACAGAAGACAAAACAAGAAACTCTGACTGCCTGAGTTTCCAGCCCATGGCAACTAAGGCAGCTCTCTGGGACACCAGAGCATGCTGGGAACAGGCCCCCACGCAGCCTGGGTGCAGAGCTGAGAAGTCACTAGTGAAAAGCTCATTATCTCTGCTCTTTGAAGTCACAGTAAAACAGATCCTCATCCCAGGGACACAGTGCTCAGCAGGACCATGCACACACTGGCCAAAGGCCGCAGAGAGAGCAGCAGTCCCCGGGGATGGACGAGCCGGGGCCCCTTCCGGCGTGGAGTACCTGTGCTTTCCGCGATTCCACACACCACTCCAGCCGAGTGCACCAATTCCGTAACGACCACGGCCACAGGATGCACTGCAGGCCCCAAAGGGAGGTGGCAGTCAGCTTTGGGGAGGAAGGCTCTTCTCAAAAGAAACGAAGTGAATCAGAGTTCTCATTTCCTTATTTAAAATCTACCTCTGTCACTCCTTTGCTAAAAGAACAAACAAGCCAACCCCAGATAAACAAAAAAAGAGCATTCAAAGCTGGCCTCTGCTTTCAGGACAAAGTTCAAGCTTCGAAAACCAAGCGCAAGGAGGCCCTTCCCAACGTGGCCCCTGCGTGCCCTCCACTCGGCCGCCAACCCCTCCTCTGAGCAGGAGGCCATCCTTGCAGCACTCCCAACACTGAACACGCCGCTCTCTGTGCACCTGCACGGCCCGCACTCCAGCACCCACCCTCTCGGACTTACACTGTTTAGATCAGCCAGTCCTTGAAATCTTAACTCGGGCATCCTCTCAACACCTTCTCTGATCCCAGCCATGTCTGCCTCTTCTCCACAGTGCTGCCCCACCAGTCTGACTCCTCCACTGGCCTGCGCCTCAGTGCCTAGCACACAATTGGTATCCCAAGTTCACTAACACCTTCCTAGGGCCTTACACACCACTCAGCATCACAGGGTTGTGTCTGCAAGATTGGCTCATGTGAGTAGAAAGTAAATACAAAACTGAATTCTTGGGGCAGGCGCTGTAGTGCAGCGGGTTAACGCCTGGGCCTGAAGCACCGGCATCCAATGTGGACGCCAGTTCGAGTCCTAGCTGCTCCTCTTCTGATACAGCTCTTTGCATGTGGGAGAAACGGAAGAGGCTCCCGTATCCTGGCTTCAGATCGGCATAGCTCCGGCCATTGCAGCCAATTGGGGAGTGCACAATCGGATGGAAGACCTCTCTCTCTCGCTCGCTCGCTCTCTCTCTGCCTCTCCTCTCTCTGTGTAATTCTTTCAAATAAATAAATAAATCTTAAAAAAAAAAAAAACTGAATTATTGGGGCCAGTGTTATGGTGCTGCCATCCCTTACAGGCACTGGTTCTAGACCCGGCTGCTCCACTTCTGATCTAGCTCCCTACTATTGCCTGGGAAAGCAGTGGAGGATGGCCCAAGTGTTTGGGCCTGTGCACCCACATGGGAGACCCAGAAGAAGTTCCTGGCCCCTGGCTTTTGATTGGCCAGCTCGGCCATTGCGGCCATTTGGGGAGTGAACCAGTGGACAGAAGACCCCGCTCTCTGCCTCTCCCTCTCCCTCTCCCTCTCTGTATCTATAACTCTCAAATAAATAGATCTTAAAAAAAGAAAGAAAGAAAGAAGGAAAGAAAGGAAGAAAGAAAGGAAGGAAGAAAGATAGATAGACAGAAAGAAACTAACTGAATTCTTGGGGCCAGTGCTTGGTGTCGTAGGTTAAGCCTCCACCTGCAGTATCCCATATAGGTGCCAGTTTGAGTCTTAGCTACTCCACTTTTGATCCAGCACCCTGCTAATACACCTGGGAAAAGCAGTGGAAGAAGGCCCAAGTGCTTGGGCCCCTGTCCTCATGTGGGAGACCAGGAAGAAGCTCTTCACTCCTGGCTCTGGCCTGGCTCAGCCCAGGCCATTATGGCCATTTAGGGAGTGAAACAGAGGATGGAAGATATCTCTCCCTCCACCTCCCCCCCCCTTTGGATCTCTGCCTTTCAAATAAATAAAATCTTAAAACAAAACACTGAATTCTTAGTCCAGAAGACCAACTATCTTTTAACTTAGGATGCACTTTCTCCCCATCAGCTATGTGACTTGATCTTGAGAAAAAGAACAAAGCGACACTTTTGAGAGGCAGTGGAGTCAGGGGTGGCCCAGGCTTTGCAGACAGTCATCACCCAGGTCCACACGTGCGTCACCTGCCTCTCCAGCAGGGACGCGCATCACCAGGGGCCGGCCTGGGCCGCCTTTCATCTGAGGACAACTGGTGAACACACACCAGCTCTACACTAGCCAACACTGAACAGACTGGAGCTGACACTTTCTGGAGCAAAAAGATGTCTCCAAACACAAAAGGCTCTATCTGTCCCTTGAGATTTGCTTATGATAAAGGACACAACTTAAGGCTTAAGCCAACATTAGCACAATTCTTTATTTTTCTCTCTCCCAAAGGCAGGATATTTTAAAAGAACTATCTCCTTGGTGAAATGCGAATCACCATTCCTGAACTGTCCCTTGACTGTGGATGTTAACCCCTTGGGAGCAAACAGGAAAAAGAATAATTTTATAGTTGATTGTTTACTAGCTAATGCCAAAACCAGCCTATTTATTTATTTATTTATTTATTTTGACAGGCAGAGTGGATAGTGAGAGAGACAGAGAGAAAGGTCTTCCTTTTTGCCGTTGGTTCACCCTCCAATGGCCGCTGCGGCCAGCACATCGTGCTGATCCGAAGTCAGGAGCCAGGTGCTTCTCCTGGTTTCCCATGCGGGTGCAGGGCCCAAGCACTTGGGCCATCCTCCACTGCCTTCCCGGGCCATAGCAGAGAGCTGGCCTGGAAGAGGGGCAACCGGGATAGAATCTGGCACCCCAACCGGGACTAGGACCTGGTGTGCCGGCGCCGCAAGGCGGAGGATTAGCCTGTTAAGCCACGGCGCCGGCCAAGCCTATTTAGATTATTTGAAGTATATTTCAAAGTCAGTTTTTTCCTGAATAACATGACTCAACACTGGGCGTTCTGAAGAAACACAGGAAACAAGGCCCTCAGCTGTAGGGACACAGATGAGATTCCGGCATAACGGAAGCCTGCTGGGAGAGCTGGAGGGGAGGGATTTCTTTTTGAATCAAGCAACCCCCATCTGCCAATCTTTTCTCCACGAGGGTTGGCTTGGAGGTGGAAGTGGGCGACCCTTGAGCTGCCTGCATTTGAGAGACCATACAATTGGCTGACACGTGGAGTCACTTCCTCCCTTCCCCTCTGGGCCCCTTCTCCAAAAGTGTGCATTTCTGCAGGATTCTTTGTGAAATGTGAAAGGAAATCGAATTTAAGAAAGGCTTCAAACATGAGCCCAAAGCGAGTGTATTAAAAACGAAAGCTGATGCCCAGTTCCGCAGTCTGCCCCCAGGTTTCCAGGTAGGGAGTCGGCTTCCGGCCACGTGCCAGCTTCCCACGGCCTCTCGGTGTGACCCTCCGCACCACGGCTCCCATCTACAACAGGAGGCCAGTGCCTCAACAGGTTGTTCCAAGGAGTCAGTTAAGTAAGACACAAAGGGGACCTAAATCAGGCAGTGCCGCTCCGCTCTCTGCCCTAGCCCGTTCCAAGGACGGCAGAAGGCACACCGGACCAACACCAGAAAGACCTAGGCTGAATCCGGCTGATCTCTAGGCAACCTTCCCATGCTGAAAAACGAAAGCCATCCCGCGTCTGCACCCCGCCTCCCTCCGTCCTGTTCCTTTCCTTTCTCTACTTCTTCGGCACGAGACTCTGTAAGGGCGAAGATACCCAGGAAACCCATGTGGGGCACAAACCGTAGGCCAGGCGTTTTCAGCAGGGGCGGCCCGCGGGGTGTCGGGGTGACTTAGCCTCCCTGGCCCGGGCCCAGCACCCCGCCGGCTCCGGCGCTGTCCGCACGCACGCGTGACACCCAACGACACCTGCCCTCCCGCTGAAAGTTCTAACTTCGCCCCAGTCCGCACGTCCAGGCGATGGCTGGCATCTAAAGCACTGCCGGCACTCTCCGGGCGAATTCCTCCTCCCAGTCCGCCCCTGAGCTAAGTGGAAAAACGTAAACAACCGTGACAGAAACGCTGAACCAGCGGAAAAAACCTTGACGCCAAGTTCCACCACTGCGGCGGGCAGGCGGGCAGGCGCCCACGGCCGCCCGGGCACCCACACGGACCTCCACGGTGGGCGCCACCGAGGCCAGCACCGCAGCCACGAGCGCGCCCACCCCGAGGCGTCAGCCCCGGCCCAGACCCGACACCAACCCAGCAGCACTGCATCCGCTCTCCCCACCGCTCCCGGAGGCGACCAGGAACTCCGAAATCGGTCGGACGGCCGTCTCCCCCCTCCCCCCTCGCACCCCTCCCCCACCCCGGCCGGGGCCCTCCAGGACCCTCGCCGGGAGTCGCCGGGACAGGGGCTGCCCGCTAGGGCCCCCGGGGACCCGCCGTGCGCGGACTCCGAGCAAAAGCGAAAGAGAAAAAGCCCAGACTCGCCCACCGTGGCGGGGGCAACGCGGCGGGGGATTTCAGCAGAGCGGAGCGGACCCGAGAGGACCCGGTTTCCCCCCGCCCCCAGCCCCCGGCTGCGCCCCCGGCCGCCGCCAGGTCGGGCCAGGCCGCCCACCCCAACATAGGAGCCCCCCTCCTCATCAGAGCACATGAACTTTAAAATGGTGCCCCGGCCGGGGGGGCCCGACGGGAAAGCACGGGCCCCCGGGGCCCAGGGCGGGCGAGCGGGCGCGGGGGCCACGAAAGGAGGCCCGGCGCCGGGTGGGGCTCGCCGGGTGACGCGCACGCTGGGGGCTGGGGGCGGAGGGAGGCGCACCGGGCAAAGGTGAGGGAGGAATTGGAACGCGGCCCCTTTAAGAGGCCTTCGCGGCGCTCAGGCACCGGGGGCCTCTCCTCCACCCCCGGCCCGGCGTAGGGGGCCCTTCCTGGGGGAGAATCATCCCCAGACCCACTCCCCGGAGGCTTCCCTCACGCCAGGTCCCGCCCGGCCCTGCCCCGGGGCGGCGGCTCCTCCTTACCCCGCTGTCTGCCGCCTCCTCCCAGCTCTCAGCGACCTCCTCATCTTCCATCTTACTCGCCGCTTTCCCTCCTCCCCCACCCCTCCCCGCGCCTGCGCCCTGAAGCGCGCCGCCGTCGCGGGCGCGGGCACGCAAGGCTTTCCTCAATGGGCCCCGCCCCCTGCCTAGCCCGGAAGCGGCCCCGGGCACTGGCCCACGAGCACCGGGGCTGCCATCTTGGAAGAGGGCGGGGAAGCTAGGACGCTGCCATCTTTCTTAATGGTAACGCGTTCTCGCTTTCAGGGAATTGGGAGTCCAAGGCGCCGTCTGTAGTCCGGAAAGTGAATTCTTTGGAACCATCTTTGCTACGGGCAGGCAATTACTGACAGTTCTTGTTTTTTAAAATGAGGCGTTGTTTTCCTAAACTGCAGATGGTCGCTTCTTCAGAACTCTGAAAGCATTTTTATACCTCAGCAAATGATGAAAAATACCTGTTGATGCATAAAACCGCTCACCACTTCTGTCTGATGGGGTGAAAATGATTGCAGTATTTCCTGCTTGTAAAGCAATAGTTGAATCATTTATTGTCGTTACTTTGAATCATTCACTGCAATGTAAAACTGCTACCGTTAGTTGACATTATTGCACCTGAACTGGGACAACCAATGGGAGTCCCAGCTGCTACAGTTCCCCTGGATCTCAGCAGTTTCTATAAAATTATGCATGTGGTGTAGCGCTGTGGTGTAGCAGGGAAAGCCGCCACTTGTAGTGCTGGTTCAAGTCCCGGCTGCTCCACTTCCAGCTCTCTGCTAATGTGCCTGGGAAAGCAGTGGAAGACAGCCCAAGTCCTTGGGCCCCTGCACTCACATGGGAGACCTGGAATAAGCTCCTGGCTCCTGGCTTTGGCCTGGCCCAATCCCGGCCGTTGGAGCCGTTTCGAGAGTGAATCAGCGGATGGACGATCTCTGTAAAACCATTAAAGTTAAAGACGGTCAAAGGTCAACTTCAGGTGCTTCCAATTTCAACAAGCTGCGTCATCTTACGCAAGTTTCTTAAGATTTCTGTATCTCAGTTGCCCTAAGAGTAAAAAACAGAGATGGTATTTGTAGCTATTTCAAAGGTACACTGTAAGGAGTGAATGAATTACTCTGCCAGATAGCCTAGAACCCGTCTGAGCCATGGTAAAAGTTCTAAAGGGTTAGCTGTTATCATCATGGGGGTTTTCTTGCCTGCAGGAGGACTATTTATAAACATATCTCACCTCTCTAATCGTTCTTTCTTTCCCAAAACACCAAAGCAAACGGGGAAAAAAGCAAACACTGGATGTTTCTATTCTCACTGACACGGTCCTGTAGTTCTCTCGGTATTAAAAACACATCATTCACTAGTGTGATGTGTTAACTGTGATAATCAGTTTATCCAACGTGGAGTGTGTCTTGCTCATGTTTCTAGCATACCGTTAATCTTTCTGAAGTGACCACTTTCTACAATTTGCAGTTTGTCTGGTTAATGATTATTATGAATTTCAAGCATGTGTCGAACGTGACTGGTCTTTATTTAGAAATTAAATGGCTAATCTTCTGCTCCCTTGACTTCCTGTTTCTGAAATACAGTGTTTGTCTCCGTCCACTTTTCTTACCTAGATGTTTGTGGAGGAAACCACTCCCTGTATGCTGAAGATCCCCAGAGTTGATTGCCAGCCCTGGACCGGCCTGGCGTGTCCAGTTCACATGGCTAGGCTTTCACTGGCATCTCCACGTGGACATCCCACGAGCAGCTCAAATTCTCCGTCTGAAACTACTAATTCTGTTAACTGCTTCACCATCTTCAAGGAGAAAAGATTTTGTTTTAGTCGCTCTCTGAGACTCTATGCATTTATTCTCCTATGAGCCCATTCATTGAAGTGAATTATTTCTGACTGAGTCTTGCTGGGTGAAATTGTTGGATATCGACCTAAATCTTATTTCGGAGGTCTGAGTCGTTTTTCCAAATGTAAGACGCCGGGTAGTTTCAGCCTGTGTAGTTACACCTGCTACCAGCAGAGGGAGATCGTTTCTTTCAATTTTGCTTTCTGACAACGAGCCTCAACAAAGGCGTTGTTAGTTGAATGTTTCTTGGATAGAATTTTCGAAGACCAGAACATTAGCGATCTTGGAAGGCATCTGAGGATGCTTCAGAGGGAATAAGTTTTCTTTCACCAAATGGGCAATCAGGAGACCAGCCCTGATTCATCAGACAGCATCTGTCATGGAGCCAGTTCCTCTCTCTCTGTTTCCTCTTCTAGAAAGTGCGGGATAGGACCAGTGAGCACCAAAATTTAGGATGTAGGGGCAGTTTCTTTCTCAAAGGGACATGCCATCCACAGGTGTTGGCAAGGACCATAAAGCAGGAGCCTCTGTGTCCTGTGAGCTGTGGTACAGGCCCTGTACTCATTTGGTTCATGTGTTAGGAGCTCGCAGGGAAGGGGCCTGCATCATGGCACAGCAGGTTAAGCTGTAGCCTGGTTCGCTGTCAGCGTCCTGTGGCACCTTGGGCATCCTGTACTAGAGCACCAGTTCTAGCCCAGGCTGCTTTGTTCTGACCCAGTTCCCTGCTTATGGGCCTGGGAAGCAGTGGATGATGGCTCTGGTACTTGGGCCCCTGCCACACCCATGGAGACCAAAGTGGAGTTCCTGGCTCCTGCCTTCATCCTGGCCCAGAGCTGGCTGTTGCTGCCATTCAGGGAATGAACCAGCTGATGGAACATCTTTGTCTCTCCCTCCATCTCGGTCACTGTGCATTTCAAATAAATAAAGCAAAGCTTTTTTTTTTCTAAGATTTATTTATTTTATTTGAAAGTCAGAGTTACACAGAGAGAGGAGAGGCAGAGAGAGAGAGAGGTCTTCTATTTGATGGTTCACTCCCCAATTGGCCGCAATGGCTGGAGCTGTGCTGATCTGAAGTCAGGAGCCAGGAGCTTCTTCAGGTCTCCCACGTGGCTGCAGGGGCCCAAGGACTTGGGCCATCTTCTACTGCTTTCCGAGGCCATAGCAGAGAGCTGGATTGGAAGTGGAGCAGCCGGGTCTTGAACTGGCATCCATATGGGATGCCGGCGCTTCAGGGCAGCGCATTAACCCACTGTACCACAGAGTTGGCCCCCAAAAATGTTTTTGAAAGAAGCACTCAACATGGTTGGTATACAACTTAAAGCTGTCTGTGATGGGAATACAACAGCAAAGCCCCTAGTGAAAAAAATTTCTATTTATTGCTCAAGCTGAGGCTTTTAAAACAGTTAAGAAATAAATGGCAGCTTACCAATATTTAAAATGTAGGTGACTTTTGACCCCGAGAATATCTATTGCCACTTTGTTTCTAATCACAAAAAACTGGACACCAAGTAAAGGTTCATCACTAGAAGATCTGTTTATAAGAAGTCATGGTGCATATATAAAAGGGGTAAAATCCAGCTGTTAACAAAGTTAGACAATCCTGGTGCTGAGTGATCTTAAAGAACTATAGGTAAGTTTTTTAAAAAGCAAGCAATGAGCAGGTGTGTCTATGCTGCTGTTGGTAAGCTGTGATTTATTTGTGAGTGTATCTAGCTCTAGAGAGATACAAGGAAGTTGTAACAGTAGTAGACCTGGTGGCAGGGAGAGGCTGGCCTGGTAGCTGGGGGTGGGGGTGGGGGCTGGAGGATGGACTTAATTTTTCTTACCTATTCCAAATAAGTCAAAACACAGGAGATGGATTTCAGTGGGGCATACTTTGGGTGGACTCTGGGCAAGCATCGCATGGAAACTGGTCAGGAAGGCTCCAGCCGCCTTGCTCGGCCTGGCTTCGTCCCTCCTCTCCAGACACGTCCCATTCGGTCTTCACATCGCAGAGACGGTCCCGAAACATCACTGTCGATGCCTGACCTCTCTGCCTGCCGTCACCGTGACCTAGGGGGTCACATCCGGCCTTCGTCCTGACATTCCAGGCTGTAAGTACCCTGGTCTCGGTTCTGTCATGCCCCGGACTTTCAGGCAAGGTAGAGTTCCAGAGTAAGGAGGTGAGACCGTCTGGATCCGGGCCCTGCCTGTCATGGTGCTTTGGGTGAGCTGCTTCACCCTTGTGTGCCTCAGCTTCTTCATCTGTGAAATGAGCACACTAATGGCACCTGCTTGGCCACTTAATACAAGTGCTCGACAAGCATCAGCTGTGACTATTAGCGAAGATCTGCTTTGATCTTTTATGCATTTCACAATTTGTCATTTTATGTTGGCTTATTGTTTCTCATCCCTCTCTCCTAGTGGGCACTGGGACTATGACTCCAGGGAGTCATAGAACTTGGTAATTTTATTATTTATTTTTGAACTATGGAACGCTTCACGAATTTGTGTGTCATCCTTGTGTAGGGGCCATGCTAATCTTCTCTGTATCGTTTCGATTTTGGTATATGTGCTGCCGAAGTGAGCACATTTTTATTTTTCAGCCAGTTTATAATGCTTAACCGGGTGAAAAGGTTCTGATTTTGGCTCCTGCCCTGACCTTGAGCCTTGAGTGTGCCTGATCATTGTCCTATTTCTTTCTCTCTCTCTCTCTCTTTTTTTTTTTTGGACAGGCAGAGTGGATAGTGAGAGAGAGACAGAGAGAAAGGTCTTCCTTTTTGCCGCTGGTTCACCCTCCAATGGCCGCTGCGGCCGGCGCATCACGCTGATACAAAGCCAGGAGCCAGGTGCTTCTCCTGGTCTCCCATGTGGGTGCAGGGCCCAAGGACTTGGGCCATCCTCCACTGCCTTCCTGGGCCATAGCAGAGAGCTGGCCTGGAAGAGGGGCAATTGGGATAGAATCCGGCGCCCCAAACGGGACTAGAACCCGGTGCCACGGCGCCTGCCCTCTCTCTCTCTTTTAAAAAGATTTATTTATTTATTTGAAAGTCAGAGTTACACAGAGAAAGGAAAGGCAGAGAGGGAGAGAGAGAAGGAGAGGCAGAGAAATCATCCATCTGCTGGTTCACTCCCCAAATGGCTGCAGCAGCTGGGGCTGGGCCAGGGTAAAGCCAGGAGCCAGGAGCTTCTTCTGGGTCTCCCACATGGATGGCAGGGGCCCAAGGATTTAGGCCATCTTCCACTGCTTTCCCAGGTGTGTTAGCAGGGAGCTCGATTGGCAGTGGAGCAGCCAGGACTCTAACCAGTCCCCATACGGGATGCCAGCGTCACCCGCTAAGCCACAGTGCAGGCCCCAAGCTTGGAGTTTTTAATGACAGTGACTTAACCACTTCTTGTACCCGTTGTATTTGCCAAACTTCCCTTTTGCTGTGACTTTTCCTCTGTTGCTTGAATCCGTGTGTCACAGCGGGATTCCAGGTATATACTTTTCAGGGTCTGCATCATTCAAATGTGAGGACCCCGGTACTTTCTGGACTGACCACGTCTGCTCAACGGAGCCTTGCCCCCCAGCTTGAGAGGGACTGGGCTCTGGCCCCCGCCTGCACCCCGAGAGATGTCGCAGGAGGCCCTTCGCCCCAGGAGTCTGCGAATGGTTCCTGTGCTGTAGGAGCGGTGAAGACTGAACCCCTCCCGCCTGGCCACAAGCTGTGAGGACGGACAGGCTTGGTGAGGGTCTCCCCTACACACCAGGTTGCTCCCTTAAAAGGCATTTTCTGGACCCCAGCCCATGGTGATGGGGTAAGTCAGGAGCTTGGGAATCAAACGGCAAGTTAACGCCTGTCTGACCCCGCTCCCTCCACGGCTGCCTGCGCGGCTCTGCCCTCAGCTCCCCCTCTGCCCTCAGTGACTCCTTTCCCTAAAGGAGGCTTCCCTCCCCCAGGCTCACCAGGCCTTGGGGAACCTGTGTGCTAACTGCCCGGTTCTACGTCTCAGACTCAACCCACTGGCCAAGGCCCACAGTGCAGGAGGGCGGCTGCAGGTCTGAAGCCAGCTCTCAGGGCGCTGGGGAGGCGGGCGCTCAAGTTCCGCTCCCCTCCAGCGCCGCCACTCCCACCTGCCACGAACCCCGGGGTGGCGACCACGGCCCTTCTCAACATGGCGCCACGCCCCGGCCGCCCCGCGCCGTCCCGCCGTGCTGACGTGAGTGCGCGCGCGCGCGTGCGCGTGTGTTCGCCGCGCCCGGCCCCCCGCGCATGCGCGCTCCGCGCTGTCTTCTCAGCCACAGCAGCTGCGGCGGCGGCGGCGGCGTTTGAGTGGGGGAAGATGGCGGCTCCGGGCGGCTCGGGGTCCCGCCAGCTGTGAGGAACCCCGAGCGCTGCCAGCGCGGCCCGAGGCGGAGCGCCTCTGCTCTGGCCCTGTCCCCGGCTCCCTCACCACCGTCGCCGGCCGAGCGGACCCGAGAGCGAGGAGCGGGCTCTGCCAGGTGAGGCCTCTCCCCCTCCCGGGGCCGCGGCTGGGAGCCGGCGCCCCTTTATTCCCCAGACCCGCAGGGGGCAGCGGGCGCCTGGGGTCCGGCGCTGCCTTCGCAGCCCGGGGGGAGGCTCGGTCCTGCCTGGCCACCTTGCTGTCGTCATCCTCGGGCCCCCTGGGGAGGCGGGGAGGCAGCCACTGGAGTGGGAGCGAGGGCATCCCGCCGCCGCGGCCGCGAAGGGGCGTGGGGCCTGGGCCCGGATGGCTCCGGGCGGCCTTTCGCCCCGGCCCCCGGACCTTTCGCTCCTAGCGAGAGGAGCCGGAGTCGAGTGCCCTGCAGACCTGGGGCTGCGGCGATTGGAATTGGCCTGTAACACAGCAACGCGGGCGGCCTACCCTGGCTTTCTGAGTGTTTCCCTAGGGAAGTGGGGGCTGCTGGTGCCCTTGCTCGAGGCCAGCAAGTGCACGGTGTGGCCGGCGAGGGCTGTTAGTGCGGAGGGAGCCGTGGAGGGGGTGGGGGGACGAACGTGTAAGCGAAGGCAGAGCAGCCGTGAGGTCTGGGTGGTCTGCAGAGTAACTTCAGCGCTCGCGCGGCTCGTGGGAAACCTTGCGGCTGTGGAGGGTCGGGAGAACCCATCGCGTTGCGAGACTTGGGCTGGGAAAAGGAGGGGACGTGTGGGTCTTTGGACTCTGCGGCGGCGGGGCTCGGATGCCTTGGAGGGCGGTTCGGGCACGTCGGTTCCCAGGTCGCACCTGCTTGCAGCGATGCTGTGCTGTGCGTGGTGTCCCTCGATGAGAACAACTTTTTGTTGTTGTTGTTCTGCGTGCACTGGAAGACGTTGGTGTCTTCCACGCAGGGAAGCCGGTTGGAATCGTGGGGCTGTTCCCTGAGGAATGATGGCTTCCCTTGGAATGGTGCTGTGAGCAGTTGTGCAGGCCGTAGCTTCGCTTGGCTACACCAGCTACGGTTTGTAACAAATTGGTGTTGCTTGTGCGGGAGAATGATGACATCATGGGTTAACACGGGGAGGAGGGGAGTGTTGGGATGCGGTGCGAGCCTGTAGCTCCTCAGCGCGGATGCGCTGTTCTGAGCCCTGAGCGCTTCCCTGTGCGGAGCCTGACTGGGGTCTCAGCTGTTGTATGCCCTGCTCCTGGTTTGGTAAGACCAGCACAGATGTGCCGTTCGGTCTGTAGTGACCCATGGGTGTGTGTGCACTTCACAAAGCTTTGTTAGTTTGACATCTGTTTTTTTGGTATTTGCTAATTCTTTGACCGTTTTTTCCTTTTTCTAAAAGCATTTTCCATAGACATTTGTAGGTTTTCTTTCTTGCTACAGATGTAAACCTGAGCCAACAGGAAGCTGGAGAGCCACTCTGCATATTAATTTTCTAATGAAGACCCATGAAATTAATGCAGTACCACCGCCCGGTGGCTTGACATTCTGCTTCTTGGCATAATGTGTTGCGTTGTTGTGCTAAATCATCATTAGGTATTGATGCAACGTCATGACGCCTGTGACATCATTCACGCCTGCATTTCGAGTTTTGCAGTTTCTTGCTTGTTACAGAACAAAACCAGAAAAATAGATGAGGATTCTTGTTTTTAACGACTGACTTCTGGAAGGGCCTTTGATACTGTTCCGTGTAGGTGAAGCCCTTCGGTAAGATTCAGAAGTGATTCTGCTCACTATGAGCAGCAAGCGGGGAAAATACTGGCAGACCCCCTGAGTCAGGAGAGTGTGGAGGTCCTGAGGACAAGCTGTCTCAAAGATGACCAAATACAGGGTGGGCTGAGTGAATTCACAACTCTTTACAAACCAGAAACTCGTCGGTTAAATAATGCCCTTCCTGCTTCATAAGACTGTACGTGGCTCAGAAGCCATAATGTTTGTTAAAGTGCGTTGTACAGTGTGGACTGAAAGGCAGACACAGAGTGAATGTTCCTGTTTGATGAAGCCTATTGAGGGCCCTCCCGTGTGCTAGTTGGGAGGTGGGTACCACTGCCTCTGGGGCAGGCGGGGGTTTGTCTGGGGAGCCGGGCTAGGACACCACCTGAGCTGCTTGTCCTCTGAGAGTGGAGCTGGGAAGGCTTCTCAGAGCCCCGAGGGGTTCCCCCAGGCTTTCATTCTGCAGAAGTCTACCTTTTGTGGAAGCCTTGCATTTTATGAACATTTGAGCATTCTATCCAATTCCTTTCCTCTTTTATTCATTCACTCCCAGGAGCTTCCCACACAGCACGCCCCAGTTACGGTTGGTTTCTGCATTCTCAGAGAACCCGAGTGAGTCACAGGCACAGGCGACAAACCAAACGAACGTTGCAGCTTCAGTTAGAGATCTTGGATTACTGAGCTGTGACAACTGGAGAGCGATGCCGTGTTTCAGTTTTTGTTTTGTAAACTCCCACAAGAGGCTGTACATGTTTTCAATTTGATCACATTTACTTACTAAATGTTTAGTTGACATTCTTAGTGTGTTGACTGTAGTCAGCATGAGAAGAAACTACTTTTTTGCATGAAGCTCACAGCTTAACCCAGAAAACCATTGTTGAGTCTGTTAATGTGGATGGAGGTTGGTTAGCTTTTGTGATATTGAACTTCTGTATGCCAATACAAGTTTACACCTTGGTGCTATTGTTTTATAATTAATTTAGCATGTTGCCCCCATCTTGCAACATTTTTATGAACTTTTGGAGTGAATAGAATATGCGGCACTGTTATTTGAACATGAAGCATCTCTATCTTAATTGTGCTTTAAGTTTGTAATAGAAAAGTGCTGTTTTCATTTTTCTGTATTGTCAGTTTGTTACATGTAGGAGGATGTGACAGATAGACAAGTCTTTTTTTTTTTTTTTTTAGAGGCAGAGAGAGACAGAAAGAGAGAAGGGTCTTCCATCCACTGGTTCACTGCCCAAATGGTCACAATGTCCAGAGCTGGGCCGATCAGGAGCCAGGAGCTTCTTCCAGTACCCACATGCGGGTGCAGGGGCCCAAGAACTTGGGCCATCTTCTACTGCTTTCTCAGGCCATAGCAGAGAGCTGGATCAGAAGTAGAACAGCCAGAACTCTAACCAGCACCCCTATGGATGCAGTCACTGCAATTGGCGGCCCAACAAGTCATTTTAGAATTCCGAAGGTTGGGCATTTGGCCTCATAGTTAAGATGTGTGCATTCTGTATCAGAGGGCCTGAGTTTAATGACTAACTCTGGCTCCTGATTTTAACTTCCTGCCAGTGTGGACCCTGGAGACAGCAGGTGATGGCTCAAGTAGTTGAGTTCCTGCCGCCCACGATGAAGACATGGACTGTGTCCTGGCTGCTAGCTGCAGCGCAGCGCAGGCTTAGTCTTTTCAGGCACTTGGGGGTGTGAACTAGGGCACGAGAACTCTCCCATTCTCTTTTTCTCTCTGACTCTCCAATAAGAAAAAAATAAGAATTTTATTTATTTGAAAGGAACAGTTACAGAGAGGGAGAGACAGAGAGAGAGAGGTCTTTCACCTGTTGGTTCACTCCCCAATTGGCCACAGTAGTGGGGACTGGGCCAGGCTGACGCCAGGAGCTTCATCCAGGTCTCCCACATGGGTGCAGGGGCCTAAGTATTTAGGTTATCTTCTGCTGCTTTCCTAGGTGCATTCGCAGGGAGCTGGACAGGAGATGCAGCAGCTGGGACTCCAACTGGTACCTTGTGGGATGCGGCTTAACCTGGTATGCCACAGTGCCAGCCCTAGTGCAACTAATTTTTTAAAATTATTTAAGTTCAAGAGGCCATGCCAAAATCTATAAATTTGAAATAGTTTAATTTCTGCTAATGCAAGCAGGTTTTAGTTTTAGCATTCCTTGAGTATATTTAATATTTAGAGTAATTAAAATTTATTTTGTCTGAAAGAGAGACAAAGATGTCTCATGCTGATTCATTCCCTGAACGCCTGCAACATCCAGGGCCTGGGCCGTCACCTGCTGCTTCCTAGGGTGTGCGCTGACAGGAAGCTGGGTGTGGGAAGTCAGCCACTCTGATGTGGGATGGGGGTGGCCAAAGGAGTGTCTTTTTTTTTTTTATTTTTTATTTTTGACAGGCAGAGTGGACAGTAGAGGGAGACAGAGAGAAAGGTCTTCCTTTGCCATTGGTTCACCCTCCAATGGCCGCCGCGGTAGGCGCACTGCAGCCGGCGCACCGCGCTGTTCCGATGGCAGGAGCCAGGTGCTTCTCCTGGTCTCCCATGCAGGTGCAGGGCCCAAGAACTTGGGCCATCCTCCACTGCCTTCCCGGGCCACAGCAGAGAGCTGGCCTGGAAGAGGAGCAGCCGGGACAGGACCGGTGCCCCGACCGGGACTAGAACCTGGTGTGCCGGCGCCGCAAGGCGGAGGATTAGCCTAGTGAGCCGCGGTGCCGGCTTCAAAGGAGTGTCTTAACCACTGCACCAAGTGCCCACCCAAGGGTAATTTTATTTCAGCTATTTTAAGGAATTTACTGGTATGATGCAATCTTGCAGATTTATGTTTTCTTTATTGTTCTTTGAGAAGACAAAGTGTTTTTTATTTTATTTTATTTGAAAGGCAGAGCTTTAGACAAAGAGGAAGAGACAGAGGGGTCTTCCATCAGCTGGTTCACTCCCAGTGGCCGCAATGGCTAGGGCTGGGCCAGATGGAAGCCAGGAGCTGCTTCTGGGTCTCCCATGTAGGTGCAGGGGCCCAAGCAGTTGGACTATCCTCTGCTGCCTTCCCAGGTGCATCAGTAGGGAGCTGGATCTGAAGTGGAGCAGCCAGGACTCGAACTGGTACCTATATAGAATGCCAGTGTTATCTCCTGTCCACAATGCCGGCCACTTTGTTGAAAAGTTTCTTAGTAAAGAATTGATGGGGTAGTAGAAGATTCTTTGCTGTTTCTGTATCACTGTAAGTGTTTAAATGTTACAACCATCACACTTTAAAAAAAAGATTTATTTCAGAGGCAGAGTATCAGAGGGAGAGGGAGAGACAGTGAGAGAGAACATGAGCTCCTCCATCTGCTGGTTCATCTCCAAATGACTGCAACAGCTAGATCTGGGCCAGGCTGAAGTCAGGAACCAGGAACTTCATCTGGATCTCTCACATGGGTGGCAATGTCCCAAGCACTTGGGCCATCTTTGGCCACATTTCCAGGCCCAGTTAGCAGGAAACTGGATCAGAAAGTGGAACAGCCAGCTAGGTGCTGTGGTGTAGCACATAAAGCCGCTGCCTACAGTGTTGGCATCTCATATGGGCACTGGTTCAAGTCCCAAGTGCTCCAGTTCCGATCCAGCTCTTCGCTATGGTCTGAAAAAGCAGTAGAAGATGGCCCAAGTCCTTGAGCCCCTGCACCTGTGTGGGAGACCCGGAAGAAACTCTTGGCTTCGGATCGGCCCCACTCCGGCCGTTGTGTCCATTTGGGTGTGAACCAGTGGGTGGAAGACTTCTCTCTCTTTCTCTGCCTGTGCCTCTCTCTAACTCTGTCTTTCAAATAAGTAAAAAAAAAAAAAAAAAAAAAAATCTTTATAAGAAAAGGACTTGAACTGGCACTCTAGTATGGGATGCTGGCCCCACTCAACCTGCTGTGCCATAACACTGGCCCCCACCCTTGCAATTTTTGACATTGAAATCTGGCCAGTAGGATCCTCTTTGAAGAGTAGGTGTTATATACTTTTGACATTCCCTATAGGTCTTTGGGTGCTTCCCCTGTTTTTGTCACAAGTTATCCCATGGTCACCTTGTACTCTCTCTGTCTTTGACCTGAAATCAGTCATTTTTCCAGGAGAACCTAGTGTCTGCTTTAGGGAAACCAAGATCTAAGTGCTCGGGAGGCTCTGCTTCAGGGTCTTCATTGTTTGCAGGTCCTTCTCCGAGGCAGAACTAGAAAAATAATGCTTATTAGAAATCGATTTGTATTGATATTTACAGTTGAATTTTAATTACATTTTTATGTTTAGATTTTATGTTTGCTTCTCTTACACTGAAAATCTTGGTTTTAATAATAACATTTTTTTTTTTTTTTTAAATTTTTGACAGGCAGAGTGGACAGTGAGAGAGAGAGAGACAGAGAGAAAGGTCTTCCTTTTGCCGTTGGTTCACCCTCCAATGGCCGCCGCGGTAGCGCGCTGCGGCCGGCGCACCGCGCTGTTCCGATGGCAGGAGCCAGGTGCTTCTCCTGGTCTCCCATGGGGTGCAGAGCCCAAACACTTGGGCTATCCTCCACTGCACTCCCTGGCCACAGCAGAGAGCTGGCCTGGAAGAGGGGCAACCGGGACAGGATCGGTGCCCCGACCGGGACTAGAACCCGGTGTGCCGGCGCCGCAAGGCGGAGGATTAGCCTGTTGAGCCACGGCGCCGGCCGGTTTTAATAATAACATTTAACCGGCCGGCGCCGTGGCTCACTAGGCTAATCATCCGCCTTGCGGCGCCGGCACACCGGGTTCTAGTCCCGGTCGGGGTACCGATCCTGTCCCGGTTGCCCCTCTTCCAGGCCAGCTCTCTGCTGTGGCCAGGGAGTGCAGTGGAGGATGGCCCAAGTGTTTGGGCTCTGCACCCCATGGGAGACCAGGAGAAGCACCTGGCTCCTGCCATCGGAACAGCGCGGTGTGCCGGCCGCAACGCGCTACCGCGGCGGCCATTGGAGGGTGAACCAACGGCAAAAGGAAGACCTTTCTCTCTGTCTCTCTCTCTCACTGTCCACTCTGCCTGTCAAAAATTTAAAAAAAAAAAAAAAAGATTAAAAAAATAATAATAATAACATTTATTTGCTTTGAAGTTTAAAAATACAGTACCCATATTACTAATTTTTTATTTTATTTATTTATTTATTTGACAGGTAGAGTTATAGACAGTGAGAGAGAGACAGAAAGGTCTTCCTTCCATTGGGTCACTCCCAAATGGCCACTATGGCCGGTGCTGTGCCGATCCGAAGCCAGGAGCTTCCTCCTGGTCTCCATGTGGGTGCAGGGGCCCAAGCACTTGGGCCATCCTCCACTGCCCTCCCAGGCCACAGCAGAGAGCTGGCCTGGAAGAGGAGCAACTGGGACTAGAACCCAGTGCCCATATGGGGTGTCAGCGCCCCAGGCGGAGGATTAACCAAGTGAGCCACGGCACCAGCCCCCATATTACTACTAACAGAATTATTAAGGTAAATTTAATATTTCTTTACAGTTATTTATTTATTTTATGGTTATTTTTATCCTTAAAATATTTCATCCAAAAGGAACTAACCCAAAAATGAAAAAAGTACCAGATATTTCAGACAGAGGGATGTATTCCAGGGGATTGGAACAAGTCTGTTCCAAGACTGGAAGAGCAAAAAAAAAGTAGGGTAATAACCTGAGGTTACTAACTGTAGGGTGAAACTCTTACCTAAGGGGAAAGCAAAGGTCCGAGAAGGTGTTCTCAGGTCTTTTAAGACTGTGAAGAAGGGATCAGCACCTCAGCCTCACTTTCAGAGCTGGGAACGCGGGTAGGAGGTGCCAGTTGTCATGTGGGATGGACAGAAGTACTGGAGCCGCCACCTGCTGCCCTCCATGACATGCGTTGGGAGCAGTCAGGCTCAGACCCAGGCACTCTGACACCAAAGATGCAGGCATCCCAAAGAGAGTCTTAACTACTTTATTAAAATACCCACGCCTTAACCTTGAGTTTAAAAGTACTTTCTTAATTTGTGTATGCAGTGCTTGTTGGTAAGATTCCTGGGCCCATCCCTGTTTTCTAAAATAATACCCAGGAAATCTACCTGGTAGGTGACCTCCCTCCCTCCTTCCTTTTTTTTTTTTTTTTTTTTTTTTTTTTTGACAGAATTACAGTGAGAGAGAGACAGAGAGAAAGGTCTTTCTTTTCCATTGATTCACCCCCCCAAATGGCCGCTATGGCAGGCGCGTTGCGCCAATCCGAAGCCAGGAGCCAGGTGCTTCTCCTGGTCTCCCATACGGGTGCAGGGCCCAAGGACTTGGGCCATCCTCCACTGCCTTCCCGGGCCAGAGCAGAGAGCTGGCCTGGAAGAGGAGCAACCAGGACAGAATCCGACGCCCCGACCGGGACTAGAACCTGGGAACCTGGGGTGCTGGCGCCCAGGCGGAGGATTAGCCTAGTGAGCTGTGGTGCCGCCCTAGTAGGTGATTTTTTTTTTTTTCTTTCCTTTTTTTTTTTTTTTTTGACAGGCAGAGTGGACAGTGAGAGAGAGAGACAGAGAGAAAGGTCTTCCTTTGCCATTGGTTCACCCTCCAATGGCTGCCACGGTAGGCAGGCTGCGGCCGGCGCACCGCACTGTTCCGATGGCAGGAGCCAGGTGCTTCTCCTGGTCTCCCATGTGGTGCAGGGCCCAAGCACTTGGGCCATCCTCCACTGCACTCCCTGGCCACAGCAGAGAGCTGGCCTGGAAGAGGGGCAACCGGGACTAGAACCTGGTGTGCCAGCGCCGCAAGGCGGAGGATTAGCCTAGTGAGCCGCGGCGCCGGCCTCTAGTAGGTGATTTTTATAATCAAGTAAGCTGGTCAAACAAAAGATTTACTTTGTGTGCATACACTGCTGTTATTTAAAATTTTCAAGGATAAGGAACAGTCAAGACTTTATCTGCCTTCCATGAATTTAAAATCTGGTTATGGAGAAAAAGTCACACATAAAAACTTGTAACTTGGCTGGCGCCGCGGCTCACTAGGCTAATCCTCCACCTGTGGTGCCGGCTTCCGGGTTCTAGACCTGGTCGGGGCGCTGGATTCTGTCCCGGTTGCACCTCTTCCAGTCCAGCTCTCTGCTCTGGCCCGGGAGGGCAGTGGAGGATGGCCCAAGTGCTTGGGCCCTGCACCCGCATGGGAGACCAGGAGGAAACACCTGGCTCCTGGCTTCGGATCGGCTCAGCGCCGGCCGTAGCAGCCATTTGGGGGGTGAACCAGCAGAAAAAGGAAGACCTTTCTCTCTGTCTCTTTCTCACTGTCTAACTCTGTCCAAAAAACAAACAAACAACAAAAACTTGTAACTGTGACTGATGATGGAAGGAGGGACTTTCCTCTGGCCTAGAGAAATGGGTGTTTTAGTTAGGCAGGGACAGGAGGGCATTATTCCTTTGCTCAGAGCATTGGGAGAAAAAAGAAATGGAAATGACAGTTTCCATCCCCTTGCTGTATCTTGTGAAAATGTGTTCTGCTCTTTGCAGGGTATTTTTGCGTGTCAGTGAGGAAGCTGGCTTTGCTTGCAGGCTGAGATCTGATGGGAACATTGGGGGACTGTGGAGTACCTTGGGTTCTTCCTGAAATACCATTTTACCATGCTGCTTGTCTGCTCACAGGTAGAGAATGCCTGGAAACTACAACATGATATTTTTAAAAAAAGATTTATTTATTTGAAAGGTGGGGTTACAGAGAGGGAGGGAGGAATAGAGAGATCTTCCATCTACTGGTTTGCTTTCCAAATTGCTGCAACAGCCAGAACTGGGCCAGACTGAAGCTAGAGTCCGGTGTCCTTTATGGGTAAAGGGGCTGAAGCAGTTGGGCTGTCCTCTGTTGCCTTCCCAGGCGCGTTAGCTGCAGGTGGTGGCCTACGCCGCTGTGGCATGCCCCTTATCTAGTTTTGACACATGCTGCATTTTAACACTCATTAAAGACTGCTGGCTGAGTGCCAGGACTAGCAACATCAAGGGTAGAGCGCAGAATGTCAGGTGCCACCCCAGGCTTACTGAATCCAAATCTATAGTTTAAACTAGATTCACATTAACATTTGAGAAGCACAGAAACCTTGAGAGGTTTCAGTGAGGTGTCCTTTTCACCTAAGTTTCTTATGATTTGGTTGTTCTTTTACCTCTGACAAGTTGGTTTTGCTATGCTCTCCCCTCCCTGTAATGTTTTTTCTTCCACTTGAGGTGCAGAGCAACAGCGAGAGGGAAAAGGAGAGACAGAGAACTTCTGTCTGTTAGTTCACACTCGAGATGCCCACAATAGCCAGGGTTGGTCTAGGCCCAAAGCCAGGAGCCCAGAACTCTGTCTGGGTCTCTTGCACGGGTGGCAGAGACCCAAGCACTTGCTGCCTCCCAGGATGCATTAGCAGGAAGTGGGATAACTGGGACTCAAACCAGCACTCTGATGTGGGATAGAGTGTTGCAGGCAGCTTCAACTGCTGTGCCACAGTGCCTTCCCTGCTGTGCACTCTGAACCTAATGTAGGTGAAATATGTGAATGTTGTGCTCCGAATGAAAGTTCAATTGCAGAAATCTTTATACATTATTATTAAATAGTATTAAAATTAAGTTTAGCCAGATTTCTTTATATCATGAAGAATGCAGAAGAGTGCATATGCAGTTTAAAGAATAATTATAGGCCAGCGCCGCGGCTCACTTGGCTAATCCTCCACCTGCGGCGCCAGCACCCCAGGTTCTAGTCCCAGTTGGGGCACCAGATTCTGTCCCGGCTGCTCTTCTTCCAGTCCAGCTCTCTGCTCTGGCCCGGGAGTGCAGCAGAGGATGCCCCAAGTGCTTGGGCCCTGCACCCGCATGGGAGACCAGGAAGAAGCATCTGGCTCCTGGCTTCGGATCGGTGCAGCGTGTCAGCTGTAGCAGCCATTTGGGGGGGTGTACCAATGGAAGGAAGACCTTTTTCTCTGTCTCTCTCTCACTGTCTAACTCTGCCTGTCAAAAATAAAATAATAAAGAATAATTCTAAGCAAATACCTGTGTAGCCATCATCCAGTCAAGAAGCAGAATGTGGCTGATGTCCCAGAGGTCCTTCCGTTGTACCCATCTCTGATTACAGCCATTTACCTCTCTCGCAGAAGTAACCATGTCCTAACTTTTGTGGTAATTTTCTCTCTTAATAGTTTTACCAATGATGAATGTATCCTCAAATAGTAGTTTTATTTTGCTTGTCAACTTTACATAAATGGAACCATACTTTAGATATTCTTTTGTTGCCTTCTTTTGCTAAATATTAGACATGTATCCATTTGTTATGTAGGTTTCTTTTTTTAAGTAGTGAAGCCAGAATGAAGTTTTCAACAACTTTAGCTATTAAAATATTTATTTATTTGAAAGGCAGAGTTACAGAGAGGCAGACGCAGAGAGAGAGAGGTCTTCCATCTGCTGCTTCATTCCCTAAATGTTCACAACAGCTGGAGCTGGGCTGATCCAAAGCCAAGAGCCAGGGGCTTCCTCTAGATCTTCCCACATGGGTGCAGGGGCCCAAGCAGTTAGGCCATCTTCTGCTTTCCCAGGCCACAGCAGAGAGCTGGATGGGAAGGGGAGCAGCTGGGATTTGGGAGCCAGCACTATAGGTAGCAGCTTTACCCCGCTACACCATGGCGCCAGACCCTTTAGCTATTAAATTAAAACTTGATGTTTAGTTCTTTTTAGAAAATACCTATTTATGTGGTGCTTGTCCTGCTTCACTCTCTCTTTTTTTTTTTTTTTTTTGACAGGCAGAGTGGACAGTGAGAGAGAGAGACAGAGAGAAAGGTCTTCCTTTTGCCGTTGGTTCACCCTCCAATGGCCGCCGCGGTAGCGCGCTGCGGCCGGCGCACCGCGCTGTTCCGATGGCAGGAGCCAGGTGCTTCTCCTGGTCTCCCATGGGGTGCAGGACCCAAGGACTTGGGCCATCCTCCACTGCACTCCCTAGCCACAGCAGAGAGCTGGCCTGGAAGAGGGGCAACCGGGACAGGATCGGTGCCCCGACCGGGACTAGAACCCGGTGTGCCGGCGCCGCAAGGCGGAGGATTAGCCTAGTGAGCCGCGGCGCCGGCCCTCTCTCTTTTTTTTTTTAAGATTTAAAAAATTTTGGCCGGCGCTGCGGTTCAATAGGCTAATCTTCCGCCTAGCGGCGCTGGCACACCAGGTTCTAGTCCTGGTCAGGGAGCCGGATTCTGTCCCGGTTGCCCCTCTTCCAGGCCAGCTCTCTGCTGTGGCCAGGGAATGCAGTGGTGGATTGCCCAAGTACTTGGGTCCTGCACCCCATTGGAGACCAGGAGAAGCACCTGGCTCCTGCCATCGGATCAGCGCGGTGCGCCGGCCGCGGCGGCCATTGGAGGGTGAACCAACGGCAAAAGGAAGACCTTTCTCTCTGTCTCTCTCTCTCTCACTGTCCACTCTGCCTGTCCAAAAAAAAAAAAAAAAAAAAAAAAGATTTAAAAAATTTTATTTATTTGAAAGAGTTACAGAGAGATGTAGAGCCAGAGAGAGAGAGAGAGAGGGAGAGAGGTCTTCCATCTACTGGTTCACTCCCCAAATGACAGCAATGGCCAGAGCTGAGCTGATCTGAAGCCAGGAACCAGGAGTGTCCTATAGGTCTCTACTCCCTCTTTAAGGATGCAAAATTGGGGGTCTGATGCTGTGGCCTGGCCTGAAGCACCGGCATCCCATATGGCTGCAGGTTCGAGACTCAGCTGCTCCACTTCCAGTCCAGCTCTCTGCTGTGGCCTAGGAAAGCAGAAGATGACCCAAGTCCTTAGGCCCCTGCACCCACGTGGGAGACCCAAAAGAAGCTCCTGACTTCGTATATGTGCAGCTCAGGCCGTTGTGGCAAATTGGAGAGTGAACCATCGGATGAAAGACCCCCTCTCCCTCTCTCTCTACCTCTCCTCTCTCTGTGTAACTCTTTCAAATAAAATAAATAAATTTTTTTTTTTTTTAAAGATGCAAAATTGGGGGCTGGTGCTGTGGTGTAGCAGGTAAAGCTATTGCTTGCAGCACCTCATATGGGTGCTGGTACGAGTCCTGGCTGCTCTACTTCTGATCCAGCTCTCTGCTGTGGTTTGGGAAAGCAGCAGAAGATGGCCCAAATCCTTGGACCCCTAGCATCCATGTGGGAGACCGGGAAGAAGCTCCTAGTTCCTGGCTTTGGAAGGGCACAGCTCTGGTCATTGTGGCCATCTGGGGAGTAAACCAGCAGATGGAAAACCTCACTATCTCTCTGCCTCTGCCTCTTTCTAACTCTGCCTTTCAAATAAATAAATCTTAAAAACGAAAATTGCAAAATTGTATCCATTTGTAAACCATTCAGCACTTTGATTATAAATATTACAAGATTGCTATTTTATAGTTACTTTTTTTTTTTAAAGATGATGATTATTATTTTTTTGACAGGCAGAGTTAGACAGTGAGAGAGACAGAGAAAAGAGAGAAAGGTCTTTTTCCGTTGGTTCACCCCGCAAGTGGCTGCTACGGCTGCACCAATCCGAAGCCAGGAGCCAAGTGCTTCTCCTGGTCTCCCATGCAGGCACAGGGCCCAAGCACTTGGGCCATCCTCCACTGCACTCCCGGGCCACAGCAGAGAGCTGGACTGGAAGAGGGGCAACCGGGACAGAATCCGGCGCCCTGACCAGGACTAGAACCTGGGGTGTTGGCACCGCAGGCAGAGGATTAGCCTAGTGAGCCGCGGCGCCGATCAAGATTATTGTTTATTTATTTGAGAGGTAGAGTTACAGAGGGACAGAGAGAAAGATCTTCCCACTGCTGATTCGCTCCCCAAATGGCTGCAGTGGCCGGAGCTGGGCCAATTCTAAGCCATAAGCAAGGTGCTTCTTTGGGTCTCCCATTCAGGTGCAGGGGCCCAAGCACTTGGACCATCTTCCAGTGCTTTCTTTCTTAGGCTACAGCAGAGAGCTGGATCAGAAGAGGGACAGCCAGGACTGGAACTGCAGGCAGAGGCTTAACCTACTATGCAGCAGCACCGGCCCCTAATTTTTTTTTTTTTTTTTACTGTAATATTATAAACCATCCTGGGTAACTTTTATTTTAAAAGTAGACTGTTCTGGCCGGCGCCGCGGCTCACTAGGCTAATCCTCCGCCTTGCGGCGCCGGCACACCGGGTTCTAGTCCCGGTCGGGGCACCGATCCTGTCCCGGTTGCCCCTCTTCCAGGCCAGCTCTCTGCTGTGGCCAGGGAGTGCAGTGGAGGATGGCCCAAGTGCTTGGGTCCTGCACCCCATGGGAGACCAGGAGAAGCACCTGGCTCCTGCCATCGGAACAGCGCGGTGCGCCGGCCGCAGCACGCTACTGCGGCGGCCATTGGAGGGTGAACCAACGGCAAAAGGAAGACCTTTCTCTCTGTCTCTCTCTCTCACTGTCCACTCTGCCTGTCAAAAAAAAAAAAAAAAAGTAGACTGTTCTCTAATCTGTATATTTAAAGTATACGCTTAAATTATACTTTAATAGAAATTTAAAAATCAACAGAATCATATTTACTAAAAAATTAGGTTTTTTTTTTTTTTTGACAGGCAGAGTGGACAGTGAGAGAGAGAGACAGAGAGAAAGATCTTTGCCTTTGGTTCACCCTCCAATGGCTACCGCGGCCATTGCTGCCATCTTGTGGCCATCTTGCACTGCTTTTCTCAGGCCATTAGCAGGAAGCTGGATTGGAAATGGAGCAGCCAGGACACAAATAGGCACCCATATGGGATGCCAGTATTGCAGGCAATTACCTCTGTGCCACAGCACCGGCTCTGTTTATTATCTGAAAGTCAGAGTTACAGAGAGACAATCCCTTTTTCTAGTTATGCTGGTTGACTCCTCAAATGGCTAAGACAGTCAGGGCTGGGCCAGGCCGAAGCCAGGAGCCTGGAATTCCATCCAGGTCTCCCACGTGGGTGGCAGGGGCTCAAGCACTTGGGCTTATTCTGCTGCCACCACAGACACATTAGCAGGGAGCAGGATCAGAAGTGGAGCAGCCAAGACTCAAACCAATATTCACATGGCTTGCCAGAGTACAAGGCGGTGGCTTAACCTGCTGTACCACCGCACCGGCCCCTACATTTCTTTTCTATAAGAATTTGCTATGTAGCAAACATTTACAGAAATTGGCTCAAATGTGTTATATGAATTGTGAATTTTCTTCAAATCTTTAGCTTTGTGAATGAATTGTTGTTATGGTCATAGGACTACATATATGAAAAAGGAAATTAATTATGATAATCTGTTTTAATTCTACTTCATAAAATGAAATGAACACTTAGAAATATAACTCTAGGCTCTCCTGGTACTGCCTGAATTTTGTTAAAGTAATAAAACAATTCATGATTAAGCTGATTTATTTATGAATTTTTATTATTTATTTTTACTTTACTTGAAATGCAGAGTCACAGAGGGAAAAAGAGCGAAATCTTCTGTTCACTGGTTCACTTCACAGATGCCTGCCTGTAACAGCCAGGACTGGGCTGAGCCAAAGCCAGGAGTCCAGAATACAATCTGGGTCTCCCATTTGGGTTAAAGAGACTTAAATGGTTGAGTCATCACCTGCTTCTCCCAAGGGGTGTACTAGCAGGAAGTTGGATTGGAAACAGAGGTGGGACTGTCCTAGGCATTCGATATGGGATGCAGGCATCCCAAGCAGCAGTTTAGCCTGCTGCACCACAATGCCCACCCTCTACGCTGGACTTTATTGCCTTATAATGTCAGCATATAATCACTTGTTTTCCCCTATAGAATACCTATAACAATTCCAAAACAATGATGGCCATATTGTTATAACACATAACACTATTAAATACAGCTTGATATTTTTTGTACTTAAAATATAGTTCACGGCCGGTGCCACGGCTCACTAGGCTAATCCTTTGCCTGCGGCGCTGGCACACTGGGTTCTAGTCCCGGTCGGGGCACCGATCCTGTCCCGGTTGCCCCTCTTCCAGGCCAGCTCTCTGCTGTGGCCAGGGAGTGCAGTGGAGGATGGCCCAAGTGCTTGGGCCCTGCACCCCATGGGAGACCAGGAGAAGCACCTGGCTCCTGCCATTGGATCAGCGCGGTGCGCCGGCCGCAGCGCGGCGGCCATTGGAGGGTGAACCAACGGCAAAAGGAAGACCTTTCTCTCTGTCTCTCTCTACTGTTCACTCTGCCTGTCAAAAAAAAAAAAAAAAAGAAGGTCAAAGATGAATATTAGTTTTCCAGATTCCATCATTTGAAGCTCTGATTCTTAAGTATGAATAAGAGTGTTAACGATTTCAGCCTTCACAGTCGCCATCTGAAGTGCCATGTGATACAACATGCATACGAGGACGGTTGTAGAGAAGATGTTTGGGTAACAGTCGAGCCATCACTTGGGACACTTGCACCCCTTTTCAGGGTCCCTAGGTTTGAGTCCCAGCCCTGTTCCTGATTCCAGCTTCCCGCTAATGCACACACTGGGAGGCAGCGGACGATGGTTCAAGTGGTTGGGTCCTTGGCACTCCTGTGGAAGACCTGCATTGAGTTCTGGGCTCCTGGCTTTGGGCTGCCTTAGCCTTGGCTGTTGCAGGCATTTGGGACTGAGCCACTGGATGGGAACTCTTTCTTTCTCCTTCTATCTCTCAAATATATAAATAAGAATTTTTTTTAAAAAAACAGTTGACATTGGCAATTTTCACGTTTCTAGATAACATGTATTAAGGCATATTTTGTTGCCTTAAAGCAAAGTTCTGATCATGTATTCACATCTTGATTGCCTTTGTGCTGTTGCCTTTGTCTTGGCTTTATTGGAAACCATGGTAATGAGGAGGGAAGGTTGGGATTTAATTAGACAAGTGATTAATGAGCAGAATTGTAATGTGTGAAGTAGTGAAAAGTAGAAACTGCTGGTATTATGTGTCTGCTGTTGACTTACATCTTGTAGGCCACCTCACTCAACAAATATTTATACATCTCTAAGATAATGAAGGCACTGTGCACAGTGAATAGGAAGCCAGAAGGGAACTTAATTGGCTAGGGTGCAGGAGAAGCTCACAGAAGAGGTAACTTACATAGTGAGTGGGAATTCATCTTACTGAAAGCGGGGGGAGAGTACTTCAGGAAGAGCGGTCAGCAAGCACCAAACCAGGGATGGGAAGAGGTCGTAGGGCGTTTCAGGAACAAGTTGCTCAGCTGACTGACTTGAAGTGTGCTGGGAAAAGCCATTGCATTTCTCATTGTTAAATCCTTGGCATGGGGCTGACATTGTAGCACTAATTAAAGAAGTCTTAAAAATGTATATATAGGGGCTTGCACTGCAGTGCAATAGACTAAGCCTCCACCTGTGGCGCCTGTGTCCCATATGGGCGCCAGTTCATATTCCAGCAGTTCCTCCTCTGATCAGGCTCTCTGCTATGGCCTGGGAAAGCAGCAGAAGATGGCCCAAATGCCTAGGCCCCTGTGCCCATGTGGGAGACCCAGAATAAGCTCCTGGCTTCAGACTGGCCCAGCTCCAGCCATTTGGGGAGTGAACCAGCAGATGGAAGACCTCTCTGTCTCTCCTTCTCTCTGTCTGTAACTCTGCCTCACAGATAAATAAATAAAATTTAAAAAGATGTATACATAAAAACTTTAGCATGCTATGGTAGCAATTGCTTGCTGATTTTTATTCATTTTATCAAAAACATTCATATTGTTGGTAAGAAGAGTTAAACCAAGTTATTTATTTATCTACTTGAAAGGCAGAGCCGGCGCCGTGGCTCACTAGGCTAATCCTCCGCCTTGTGGCGCCGGCACACCAGGTTCTAGTCCCGGTTGGGGCACCGATCCTGTCCCGGTTGCCCCTCTTCCAGTCCAGCTCTCTGCTGTGGCCAGGGAGTGCAGTGGAGGATGGCCCAAGTCCTTGGGCCCTGCACCCTATGGGAGACCAGGAGAAGCACCTGGCTCCTGCCATCAGATCAGCGCGGTGCGCCAGCTGCAGCGCGCTACCGCGGCGGCCATTGAAGGGTGAACCAACGGCAAAAGGAAGACCTTTCTCTCTGTCTCTCTCTCACTGTCCACTCTGCCTGCCAAAAAAAAAAAAAAAAGGCAGCGTTACAGAGAGAGTGGGGAGACAGCTCTCGCATCTGCTAGTTCATTCCCAGGTGGCTGTGATAGCTGTGGCTGAGCCAGGCCAAAGCCAGGAGTCTGGAGCTCCATCCAGGTCTCCCATGTGAGTGGCCGGGACCCAGGACTCTGGGCATCTTAAGCTTTTTCAGGTGCATTACCAGGAAGCTGGACAGAAGTGAAGCAGCCAGGGGCCAGTGTTGGGGCACAGCAGGTTAAGCTGCCACCTGTGATGCCAGCATCCTATATGGGTGCTGGTTTATGTTCCAGCTGTCCACTTCCCGTCCAGCTCCCTGGTAATGTGCCTGGGAAAGTAGCAGAAGATGGTCCAAGTGCTTGGGCCCCTACCACCTACGTGGAAGACCTAGGTAGAGATCTTGGCTCCTGACTTCGGCCTGAGCAGCCCTTTTCCATTGCAGCCATTTGGGGAGTGAACCAGCAAAATGGAAGATCGTGATCTCTCTCTCTGACTTTCCTTCTCTCTCTGTAACTGCCTTTCAAATAAATAGATCTTAAAAAAATTAAAAAACAAAACAACAAAACCAAACAAAGCCAAAAACAGGAAGTGAAGCAGCCAGGACTTGAACCAGTGTTCGTATGAGATGCTTTAAGCCACTGTCCGCAGTAATCCTTTATTTTATATATATATATATATACACACACACACACATATATATATATATTTTAACAGGCAGAGTGGACAGTGAGAGAGAGAGAAACAGAGAGAAAGGTCTTCCTTTGCCCTTGGTTCACCCTCCAATGGCCGCCGCGGTAGGCGTGCTGTGGCCGGTGCACTGCGCTGATCCAAAGGCAGGAGCCAGGTGCTTCTCCTGGTCTCCCATGGGGTGCAGGGCCCAAGCACTTGGGCCATCCTCCACTGCCCTCCCGAGCCACAGCAGAGAGCTGGCCTGGAAGAGGGGCAACCGGGACAGAATCCAGCGCCCCGACCGGGACTAGAACCCGGTGTGCCGGCGTCGCTAGGCAGAGGAGTAGCCTGTTGAGCCACAGTGCCAGCCTATATATATATTTTGAAGAGAAATAGATAAATTTGATCTTTCTTCATTCAGTAGTAATATAGTAGCAATTGTGGTAGTAATACTACAAATTGTAATAGTAATAACAAGTCTGCCTTCCTGCTGGGTTGGAAAAATTGAAAATTTTTCATCTGTAAATGTGATGTTGTGTGTTTGTACATACAAGCAGGGGTCTGGTGAATGAAGTTAAACTTACTGAAAATGATAATGGGGCAATGACATTTTAATTTCACTAATTTGGAGGCTGGCATTGTGGTGCTGCAGGTTAAGCTGCCACCTGTGATGCTGGCATTCCATATGAGCACCAGTTTGAGTCCTGGCTGCTCCACTTCCAGTCCACCTCCCTCCTAATGGGCCTGGGAAAACTTGGACCCCTGCATCCACATAGGAGACCTGGATGGAATTCCTGGCTCCATTGTGGCTATTTTAGGAGTAAGCCAGTGGATGGAAGGCTCATATTCTCTCTCTCTCTCTCTCTCTCTCTCTCTTGCTCGCTCTCTATCTTCCCTTCTCTCTGTTCCTCTTTCAAATACATAAATAAATCTAAATAAAAGTAGTTGTTGGGGCCTGTGTTGTGGTGTAGCCAGTAAAACTGCTACCTGTGATGCCAGCATCCCATATGGGTGCTGGTTCAAATCCTGGCTGCTCCACTTCTAGTTGAGCTCCTGCTAATGGCCTGGGAAAAGCAGCAGAAAATGGCCCAAATGTTTGGGCCCCTGCCACCCATGTGGGAGACCAGGAAGAAGCTCCTAGCTTCAGGTCAGCCCAGCTTCAGCTGTTGGGGCCATTTGGAGAGTGAACCATTGGGTAGAAACTCACTTGCTCTTTCTCCTCCCCCCTTTCCCACTTTCTCTTTGTAACTCTGCCTTTCAAATAAATAAATCTTTAGCCTTAAAAGGCAATTGTTATTGGGTCCAGCGCTGTGGCGTAGCAGGTAAAGCTGCCGCCTGCAGTGCCGGCATCCCATATGGGCACTGGTTCAGGTCCCGGCTGCTTCACTTCTGATCCAGCTCTCTGCTGTGGCCCAAGTCCTTGGGCACCTGCACCTGTGTGGGAGACCTGGAAGAAGCTCCTGGCTTCGGATCGGCGCAGGTTCAGCTATTGCAGCCATCTTGGGAGTGAACCAGTGGATGGAAGACCTCTCGCTCTCTCTCTGCCTCTCCTTCTCTCTTTGTGTAACTGTGACTTTAAAATAAATAAATAAATCTTGGGCCGGTGCCGTGGCTCACTTGGTTAATCCTGCAGCGCTGACATCCCATATGGGTGCTGGGTTCTAGTCCCGGTGGCTCCTCTTCCAGTCCAGCTTTCTGCTGTGGCCTGGGAGGGCAGTTGAGGATGGCCCAAGTGTTTGGGCCCCTGCACCCACATGGGAGACCAGGAAAAGCACCTGGCTCTTGGCTTCAGATCAGCGCAGTGCCGGCCATAACGGCCATTTTGGGGGTGAACCAACGGAAGGAAGACCTTTCTCTCTGTCTCTCTCACTGTCTATAATTCTACCTGTCAGATAAATAAATAGGAAAAAAAAATCTTTAAAAAAATAAAAAGCAATTGTTACTTTAAAAAAATTCACTGATTTTCCCTCTCAAAATTAATTTATCACTACTATTTTTGGGAAAACAAAGGAACACCTCATATAAAAGGGAATCTCTATACGGCAGAGTAGTGGATAGTGAGAGAGAGAGACAGATAGAAAGTCTTCCTTTACCGTTGGTTCACCCTTCGATGGCCGCTGTGGCCGGCGCATCGCGCTGATCCGAAGCCAGGAGCCAGGTGCTTCTCCTGGTCTCCCATGCGGGTGCAGGGCCCAAGCACTTGGGCCATCCTCCACTGCCCTCCCGGGCCATACCAGAGAGCTGGCCTGGAAGAGGGGCAACTGGGACAGAATCTGGCACCCAGACCGGGACAGAACCCGGTGTGCCAGCGCCGCAGGCGGAGGATTAGCCTATTGAGCCGTGTCGCCGGCCCGTTTTTTTTATTTTTTATTTATTTATTTATTTATTATTTTTGACAGGCAGAGTGGACAGCGAGAGAGAGACAGAGAGAAAGGTCTTTTGCCTTTGGTTCACCCTCCAATGGCCGCCGCGGTAGGCGCGCTGCAGCCGGCGCACCGCGCTGATCCGATGGCAGGAGCCAGGTGCTTCTCCTGGTCTCCCATGGGGTGCAGGGCCCAAGCACTTGGGCCATCCTCCACTGCACTCCCTGGCCACAGCAGAGAGCTGGCCTGGAAGAGGGGCAACCGGGACAGGATCGGTGCCCCGACCGGGACTAGAACCCGGTGTGCCGGCGCCGCAAGGCGGAGGATTAGCCTATTGAGCTGCGGCGCCGGCCATATTTTTTTTTAAAATTATTTGAGGGGTAGAGCTATGGACAGAGAGGGAGAGACAGAAAGAAAGGTCTTCCATCCACTGGCTCACTCCCCAAATGGCCACAATGGCCAGTGCTAGGCCGATCTGAAGCCAGGAGCTTCTTCTGGGTCTCCCATGCGGATGCAAGGGCCCAAGCACTTGGGCCATCTTCCACTGCTTTCCCAGGCTATAAGCAGAGAGCTGGATCACAAGAGGAGCAGCCAGTACATGAACTGGTGCCCATATGGGATGCTGGTGCCACAGGTGGAGGCTTAGCCCACTACACTACAACACTGGCCCCAGAACCTTTTACTTCTGAAAATTTCCATTTAATGTTGGACCACACTTGACTATAGGTAACTAAAACCATGAAAAGGAAAACCACCGATTAAGGGGATAACTCTGCTACATGTAGTCTTCCATCATGTTCTGTTTAACACTATGTTGTAAAAATAGCTTCTGGCAGCATATGTTTTCTTTTTTTTCCCCCAATTTAACCTCACTCTCCAATGCTGGTGTGGAGGCTCTTGGCTGCTGAGGTCCTGAGTTGTAGACATCCACACCCTCCACGTAGGTCCCCATACTGCACCCCCCCACCCCCCCACCCCACCCCCCCCGGTTTTTAAAGATTTTATTTATTTGAAAGAGTTACACAGAGAGGAGAGGCAGAGAGAGAGAGGTCTTCCTTTCACTGATTCACTCCCCAATTGGGCCCAACGGCCAGAGCTGCGCCAGTCTGAAGCCAGAGCTTCTTCTGGGTCTCCCACATGGGTGCAGGGGCCCAAAGACTTGGGCCATCCTCCACTGCTATCCCAGGCCATAGCAGAGAGCTGGATAGGAAGTGGAGCAGCCGGTTCTCAAACCGGCGCCCATATGGGACGGCTTCAGGCCAGGACGTTAACCAGCTGTGCCACAGGCCTGGCCCCCTCCCCCATATCCCTCTAATTTGTGTAGTTTCCTCTCCCATTTTCTCTCTAACTCTGCCCTGAGACTACACTCTCTCCACATTTTTTTAAATTCTCTTTTCCTAGAGTAGAGCAGTAAGCTCCCTCCCTGCTCTTTCATGTTAATCCAATTCATCTTTTTAATTTTTTTTAAAGATTGATTTATTTATTTTGGAAAAGAGAGGGAGAGACAGATCTTTCACCTGCTGGTTGACTTCCCCAGTTGGCTACAATGGCCAGTGCTGGGCCAGGCTGAAGCCAGGAGCCAGGAACTTCATCCAGGGTCTCCCAAGTGGGTGACAGGGGCCTGAACACTTGGTGTGGTTTTCCACTGCTTTTCCCAAGCCATTAGCAGGAGCTGGATTTAAAGTGGAGCAGCTGGGACATGGACTTGTGAACATATGGGATGCCGGTGCTGCAGACAGTAGCTTTATTCACTACAGCACAATGCCTACCCCTAATATCTTTCAAAAGGAAAATATACTGCATCAGAAGTGATTAAAGGCCGGCGCCGCGGCTCACTAGGCTAATCTTCCACCTTGCGGCGCCGGCACACCGGGTTCTAGTCCCGATTGGGGCACCGATCCTGTCCCGGTTGCCCCTCTTCCAGGCCAGCTCTCTGCTGTGGCCAGGGAGTGCAGTGGAGGATGGCCCAAGAGCTTGGGCCCTGCACCCCATGGGAGACCAGGAGAAGCACCTGGCTCCTGCCATCGGATCAGCGCGGTGCGCCGGCCGCAGCGCGCCTACCGCGGCGGCCATTGGAGGGTGAACCAAAGGCAAAAGGAAGACCTTTCTCTCTGTCTCTCTCTCACTGTCCACTCTGCCTGTAAAAAAAAAAAAAAAAAAAAAAGAAGTGATTAAATATTTAAAATAATGAGATATAGCCTGTAACGGATACTATGTACTTTTTCTAAGTCCTTTAAAATGTTAATTGAATATTATAGCATAAATCCATTGTAGCTTACTCCTATTACTTATGTTGATGCTTTCTTTATGGAGTGGAGCAGGGTGTCTTAGCTCAGGCTGTCATAACAAAGTCCCATCAGCTGGGTGGCTTAACAAGAGTATTGTTTCTCAGCTTTTTGGAGCCTGGGAAATAAATCCAAGATCAAGGTGTCAGCAGAGTAGATTTCATGTTGATGTTTGTTTTCTTGGCTTGCAGTCAGCTGCCATCTCTCTGTATGCTCACTTGACCATCTTGTGCACACTGTGGGTGGGTGGGTGGGTGGGAGGAAGAACATGGAGGCCATGAATTCTCCAGTGCCTCTTTTATGAGGGCATTGATCACATCATGGTGGGGGGGACCCTCCTGACCTGTTCTCACCCTCATGCCCTCCAAAGGGCCCCGCCTCCACATTGGAATTTAGGGGACATAGCACGAATCCTTGAGGGGGATGTAAATACTCATTCTGTAGCAGAGTAGTAAGTTTCTTGTCAGTATTTTATTTTTTTTTATCATTTTAAGAAAATTCCCAGAGGAAATCAATATAAGATCTTATATGATCAAAACTGGGCTTTAGGGGAGGTATTTCATCTAGTGGTTTAGCCTGCATCCCATGTCATGGTGCTTCAGTTCAGTTCTTGCCTGCAATCCTGACTCCAGCTCCCTGCTGTGTGGACCAGGGGAAGGCAGCAGTGATGGCTGAGGTCGTTGGGTTGCTGCCACCCATTGAGAGACCCATCTTTAGCCTGGCTCAGTTTAGGCTGTTGGGGAATGGACATTTGGTTCTGTAACCAGTGGATGAGATTGGTCTGTCTCTCCCCTCCCCGACCCTCCCCTCCCCTCCCCTCCCCTCTCTGTCTCTCAAATAAAATAAAAATGAAAATTCAGGATTTTGAAAAATTTGTGGGGGGTCAGTACTGATGTGCTGCTGTCATGCAGCTTTTTCACCATCTCTTTTTTCATTTGCACAGAAGCTAAATATATATTAATAAACATTGATAATTCACTTCAGTTAAAAAGAACAGTTTATAGAGAAAGGGTTTTGTGATTTATTTAATCATTAAGGCAGCCTCTAATTAAACTGTCAGAATCTATTTCTGGGTGTGCAAAAGTGAAGAAGTGCTTTGAAGAAACACACTTTGTGTTTTTTCCCCCAACGATTTATTTATTTATTTGAAAGAGTTACAGAGAGGCAGAGAGAGAGAGGTCTTCCATCCACAGGTTCACTCCCCAGATGGCTACAATGGCCAGAGTGTGCTGATCCGAAGCCAGGAGCCAGGAGCTTCTTCCAGGTCTCCCACGCGGGTGCAGGGGCCCAGGGAGTTGGGCCATCTTCCACTGCTTTCCCAGGCCATAGCAGAGAGCTGGATCAGAAGTGGAGCAGCTGGGACTTGAACCAGCATCCACATGGGATGCCGGCACCTACGGTGGGGGATTTACCCACTGTACCACAGCGCCGGCCCCAAAACAAACACACTTTGGAAGTCATTTGACATTTGGAAATGAAGTCTTGGATGCTTTCTATAGGAAAGTGCCAATTCTCATTTCTTGGGCTGGCACTGTGGTATAGCAGGTTAAGCCACTGTCTGCAGTGCCAGCATCCTATATGGGTGCCAGTTCAAGTCCTGGCTGCTCCACTTCTGATCCAACTCCCTGTTAACATGCCTGGGAAAGCAGTGAAAGATGGCCCAAAGTGCTTGGGCCCCTGCACTCAAGTAGGAGACCTGGAAGAAGCTCCTGGCTTGGATCGGCTCAACTCTGACCATTGTGGCCATTTGGGAAGTGAACAAGTGGATGGAAGCTCACTTACTGTCTGTCTGTCCCTCCCTCTGTAACTCTGCCTTTTAAATAAAAATAAATAAATCTTAAAGGGGAGGGGGAGGGGAGTGTCAGTTCTCATCTCTTAATATTTTTAAGTTTTTATTTTATTTGTTTGAAAGACAAAGAAAGAGGATACAGAGATCTTCATTTGCTGATTCACTTTCCACATGCCTGTAATAAGCCAGGGCTGGGCCAGGCCAGACCAAACCTAGGAGCCTGGAATTCAGCAGTCTAGGCCTCCTCCCAGGGTGGCCGAGACCCAAGGACTTGAGTCATCACTTGCTGCTCCCAGGATGTGAAAGCAGGAAAGTAGATTAGAATCAGAGGTGAGACAAGAACCCAGGCACTTGACATAGAATGCTGTTCTGAGTATCCAACTCATCATTTCTTTATTTTTAACCTCATTAGCCCATTATGAATTTCCTAGCATGGATATACTTAAAAATTTTATTTACCCAAGGTATGAGGAATGAACCTTAGGCAGTAACATGGTTGAAATTATTTTCTTTTTCTTTTTTAAGATTTTTTATTTCAAAGGCAGAGCTACAGAAAGGCAGAATCAGAGAGAGAGGTCTTCCATCCGCTGGTTCACTCCCCAGATGGCTGCAATGGCTACAGTGGGGCCTTTCCCAAGCCAGGAGCTTTTTCTGGGTCTCCCATGCAGGTACAGGTGCCCAAGGACTTGGGCCAAATTCTGCTGCTTTCCCAGCCCATAGCAGAGAGCTGGATCAGAAGTGGAGCAGCTGGGTCTCAAGCTGGCACCTATATGGGTTGCTGGCAGTGCAGGTGGTGGCTTTACCTGCTATGCCACAGCCCCTATTTTCTGTTCTTGTAAAACTGGCTTAGTGTCTAGCTACCAAGGTGGAAAGGAATTAGGAAGGTGGTAGAAATCAGGATCTACCTGTTAGGTAGAGAACCTAAATTTCCCTAACTGGAAATACACAAGAGAGATTCCTCTAACTTAAAAAAAAAAATTACATACCAGCATGAATTCATGGATATTTATTTTTGGTTTTAATCTAATACTACGTTTTGTGCTCAGATTATTTCAGTTTCCACCACTGAGTGGTGTTTCATTTGTTTCCTGTGCCCCTTTGACATAATCCCATCAATGGGATGGAATGCAGTCATCCCAAGCAGCATCTGGGTCTCCAGCGTGAGCAGCAGAGGACAAGTGCTTGAGCCATTCTCCAGTGCCTTCCAGGATGCATTAGCAGGAAGCTGGATTGGAAATGGAGAAATGGGACCCAGTGCAGCACTGCAGTATGAGATGTGAGCATGCCAAATGGCAGCCTCACCCACTGCACCACAATGCCTTCCCCACCTGTGGTGTTTTTACTAGACTGTTTTATTAGTTAGGTCTTCAGTGAGCTTTGGAATTATTAATAGGTTTTTTTTAAAAAATATTTATTTTTATTTGAAAGGCTGAGTAGCAGAGAAAACGGAGAGACAAAGATGGAGAGAGATCTTCCATCTGCTGGTTCACTCCCCAGATGGCTGCAACATCTGGGTCCTGGGCAGGCCAGGCCAGTATCACGGTTTCCCACATGGATAGCAGGAGCTCCAGGCACTTGGACCATCATCTTTTCTTGTTCCAGGAGCGTTAGTCTGAAGCTAGAGCAGAAGCAGAGCAGCCAGGACTTGAACCTGCGCTCTGATACGGGATGTGGGTGTCATAAGCCATGGCATAACCATTGCACCATGGTGTTGGCCCCTAAATAAATACATTTTTTTAATTCCTACACTAGTTCTGTTTTTATTCTTCTAGTAAGCTTTTGGCTTTGTGAACTCTGATTTTATTACAGCTTCAATTTTATTTTATTATCTAAGTTATTTATGTATTTGAAAGAGACTGAGAGGACAGGCAGGCACAGGCCTTCCATTTGCTGGCTCACCGCACAAATGTCTGCAACAGTGAGGGCGGGGCCAGGCTGAAGCCAAGGGCTGGGAACCCAGTCCAGATCTCCCAGATGGATCGCAGGGACCCAGCCACCTCAGCATCACCTCTGCCTCCCAAGGGTGCACAGTAGCAGGAAACTGGAATTGAAGTAGAGCTGGGACTGGAACCTTGGCATTCCAGGATGGGCAGCAGACATCCCAAGTGGCATCTCGATCACTCTGCTGATGCCCACCCTTAATTTTATTTTTAAAAATGTTTATTATTTTGGCTCCTACTTATTGAGATGCCTGGCTGATCTGTCAGGTGTACTCTCGTCACTATTTCTCTGTTAAACTTTGCTAGCATGCTTGCTACTCGCTGTCTCACTTCTGATTCTCTGTTGTCTTGTGTAATGACAGGAACCTGAGCAACCGATCCTCAGTAGCACTCTGTGTGCTCACCTTCAAATCAGGGTGATGTATATAGCTGGAGATGAAATCTGATAACCATTTTGTCCATGATTGGTAATAAGAATAAAAAGAGAAGAGATATGATTTGGCAAATAGCTAGATTAATTTTTTTTTGAACTTTAAAACTATCCAATTGAAATCAGTACACTGATGAATACAGTAACTTGCTGTCATGTGACTGGCATCTGGGCCACTGGCAGTGGCCCAACCCACTGAGCCACACGCTGGCTTTTCAATGAAGATTCTGACCCACAGAAAATGAATGAGCGCATTTGTGTACCTGGCTGCCTGAGGAGCTCTTCTTAACAATTCTTCTGCTGGAGAATCTCAAGCAAGTGGCTGCGACGAGGTGCTTGTCTCAGGAGTCCAGATCAGACCTCAGAGCCAGAATGTGAGGAAGAAACACGAAGACCCCTTTCATGAGAAGCTGCTAAAGAAGTAACACTCAGGGCCGGGGTTGTGGCAAAGTGGGCTAATTACCGTCTGCGATGCCAGCATCCCATATTGGAGTGCTGGTTCAGTCCTGGCTGCTCAGTTTCTGATCCAGCTCCCTGCTAAAGCACTTGGGAAATCAGTGGAAGACAGCCCAAGTTCTTGGACCCCTTGGACCACATGGGAGACCATGATAGAGCTCTGGGTTCCTGACTTTGGCCTGGCCCAGCCCTGACTGCCGTAGCCATTTGGGGAGTGAACTAGTGGGTGGATACTCTCTTTCTCTCTCTCACTCTTCCTTTCAAATAAGCAAATAATAAAAATAAAGTGTATTATTTTCATTTACTTAAAGGGCAGAGTAACAGAGAGTGACTTTGGCCTGGCCCAGCCCTGACTGCCGTGGCCATTTGGGGAGTGAACTAGTGGGTGGATACTCTCTTTCTCTCTCTCACTCTTCCTTTCAAATAAGCAAATAATAAAAATAAAGTGTATTATTTTCATTTACTTAAAGGGTAGAGTAACAGAGAGTGAGAGTGAGAGAGAGCTTTTTAAAGATTTATTTGAAGCCGGCGCTGTGGCTTAACGGGCTAATCCTCCGCCTTGCGGCGCTGGCACACCAGGTTCTAGTCCCGGTTGGGGCGCCGGATTCTATCCCGGTTGCCCCTCTTCCAGGCCAGCTCTCTGCTGTGGCCCGGGAAGGCAGTGGAGGATGGCCCAAGTCCTTGGGCCCTGCACCCACATGGGAGACCAAGAGAAGCACCTGGCTCCTGGCTTCGGATCAGCGCGATGCACCGGCCGCAGTGGCCATTGGAGGGTGAACCAATGGCAAAAAGGAAGACCTTTCTCCCTTTCTCTCTCTTTCACTATCCACTCTGTCAAAAAATAAAACAAACAAACAAAAAAAAATCCAAAGATTTATTTGAAAAGCAGAAAAAGAGGTCTTCTGTTCACTGGTTCACGCCTCAGATGGCTGCAGTAGCCATTTGGAGGCAGGCCAAGGCCAGAAGCCAGAAGCCCCATGCAGGTCTCTCGTATGGTGGAGGCCCAAATGCCATCTTGTGTTGTCTTTCCAGGTGCATTAGCAGAGAGCTCTATGAGAAGCAGAGCAGCCGGTTCTCAAGCTGGCACTCCAGTGTGGGATGCAGGCGGGTTAACCTGCTGCACCATAATTGACTACCCTTTTATTTTTTTTTATGTGAAGCTTCTGTTGCTTTCACCAGAATATCTAAGAATTAAAATTTGAGCTTTGTTGTTGATCAAAATGAATTCATAAGGCAGTATTTAATTATTTGTTCAGCAAATTCTTGCTGAGTGAGTGCTTATATGTTGTGTATTAGGTTTTAGATGTTGAAAATAGGATTATTTTCTATTGTGCTATAATTGGAGGCAAGGGAGAGGCAAACAACTGTAATTGCTGGAATGCAGTCAGGTGCTTAGTGTTGTAGGTGCATAGAGGGAGAGGAAAGGTATGCTTTGATTTTTTTCTGTAGCCATAGGTCCCTTTTGAGGGGGGAAAAAAGGATTTGTTTTAATCCTGTGAAAGGCGGAATTACAGAGAGGGGGAAATAGAGTGAAAGAGATCTTCTGTCTGCTGGTTCACTTGCCAAGTGGCTGCAACAGCCAGGGCTAGACCAGGCCAAAGCAAGGAGCTGGGAACTCCCTCTGGGTCTTCGATGTGAGTGGCTGGGGCTCAAGCACTTGGGCCATCTTCTGCTTCCCCAGGTGCATTAGTGGGGACCTGGATTAGAAGTGGAGCAGCCGGGACTCAACTGGTGCCCATATGGGATGCTGATTTCACAGGCTGCAGCTTAAACCCATTGTGCCGTGACATCGACCCTGCCAAAGGTCAACTTTGGGTTATTACAGCTTACTCCTCTTATATCAGGATCCTTTTTTTTTTTTTTTTTTTTTTGCTTTTTTTCTTGGCTTTTCACTTTTCTTGCTTTCTTAAATAATTGTTTTTGAGAAGAAAGAAGTCATTTCTCTAAGCCAGAAAAATACACCTTTTCTAACTCCCCTTCTGATCTATACTGTATTTCATGCTGAAAACCTTGCTTAAAATTAGTATTACTTGTTAAGTCATTACCAACACAATTATTCTATACTTTGTTATTATCATCTTCTCTCTTTTTATTTATTTGAGAGGCAGAGTTACAGACAGAAGGAGAGACAGAAAGAGAGGTCTTCCATCCATTGGTTCACTCCCCAAATCTGGAGCTGGGCCAATCTGAAGCCAGGAGCCAGAAACTTCTTCCAGGTCTCCCACATGGGTACAGGGGCCCAAACACTTGGGCCATCTTCCGGTGCTTTCCTAGGCCATTAGAAGGGAGCTGGTTTGAAAGTGGAGCAGTGGGACATGAACTGGCATCCATATGTGATGCCGGCGCCATAAGCAGAGGTTTAACCTACTATGCCACGGTGCCGGCTCCCTCTCTGTCTTTTTAAATGTTTATTTGAAATGCGGAGTTACAGAGAGATCTTTCATCCAAGGTTCACTGTCCAAATGGTGGCAGTGGCCGGGGTTGGGCCAGGCTAAAGTCGATAGTTAGGAGCTTCATCTTTGTCTTCCATGAGGGTGGCAGGGTCCCAAGTACTTGGGCCATCTTCTGCTGCTTTCTCAGGGGCATTAGCAGGTATGCTGGGTCAGAAATGGGGCAGCTGGGACTCGAACCTGCATCCATATGGGATGCTGGCATCACAGGTGGCAGCTTAACCTGCTGTGCCACAACACTGGCCCCATCATCTGTCTTAAAATTTAAAAATTCAAGCTCTTAAACAAAATATAAATTTGAACATTAAAGCTGTGTTTTTTACCAGATAAAGTGTTTTGCTGAACCTAGAATATATGGTTTTCTATTAAAAAAAATTCAAAACCCAGGGTATCTCCAATGATGATTGAAACCAGTACATGTCTCGTAATCATTTATATTTTGTAACAACGAACCCTTTGACTGCTATATATGGGTATGGAGAAGGGCCCAAGAACGGTCCATTCCACTTCTTTTTTTTTTTTTTTAAAGATTTATTTTATTTATTTGAAAAAGTTACAGAAAGAGGTAGAGACAGAGAGAAAGGTCTTCCATCCACTGGTTCACTCCCCAGTTGGCCGCAACAGCTAGAGCTGCGCCGATCCGAAGCCAGGAGCTTTTTCCGGGTCTCCCACATGGGTGCAGGGGCCCAAGCACTTGGGCCATCCTCTACTGCTTTCCCAGGCTACAGCAGAGAACAGGATTGGAAGAGGAGCAGCTGGGACTAGAACCGGTGCCCATATGGGATGCTGGCACTTCAGGCCAGGGCTTTAACCCGCTGCGCCACAGCACCGGCCCCTCCACTTCTGCTTTTTAAGTCATGAATTGTTTTCATTGAATATCAACCATTGTAAAGATTGTAAACGTATGCTGATGGGTACTTTGGGGAAATACTTGATTTTTTTCCATTTCATTAAAAGGAGTCTTAATTGGGTAACAAGTTAACGAATTAAGAAAACTCACTCCCGTTGACATCTGTTATTAAATTTGGAATGCTTTATGGAAACAGCTCTCTGAGTGTGCCTTCAGAATCGCTCACAGTTTGCTAATAGCAGCAGTGGTTATGCCAAATTATTCTATTTGTAGACTTTTTTGTCAAAACATTGACTATCAGGAACTAGAGTCTCCAGATTATGAATGTCTTTTTATGTGATAAAATATTAAATAGTATGTGTGTATTAATCAGCCTTTTGTTACTTCAGAATACCTGAGGAGGGTCCTGGCATTGTGGCTTAGCAGGTAAAGCCACCGCCTACGGTGCTGGCATCCCATATGGGTGCCAGTTTGTGTCCTGGCTGCTCCACTTCCAATCCAGTTCTCTGCTGATGGCCTAGGAGAAGCAGCAGAAGATGGCCCAAATGCTTGGGCCCTTGTCATTCATGTGGGAGACCCAGAAGAAGCTCCTGGCTTCTGGGTTTGCCCTGTCCATCTCCGGCCATTGTGGCCTTCTAGGCAGTGAACCAGTAGATGGAAGATCTCTCTCTCTCTGTGTCTCCCCCTTGCTCTCTGTAATGCTAACTTTCAAATAAATAAAAAATCATCAAAGCAAAACAAAACCTGAGAAGAGCTTGGGAAGGAAGATGGTTAATTTTGGCCCCATCGGTTCAGGTATTTGGTGAGGGATCATCACATATGTGGTGAGCTAGGAAAGAAAGATGCTAAGCTGGACTTGGTTTAAATAGTCTACCCTCTCTCAAGAGCTACCTTCTGAGGGCAAGGCCCTGGTGACCTAAAGATCTCTCAGTGGGCCCACCTTCATAAGTACATCAAGTTTCCACCCTTAATTCATTAACCATTAGCATTAATCTGTTAACCAGTAGATAGATGACCCTTTTTGGGGGCATCCAAACTGTTACCCAAACCTTAACAAGGTGCTTGTGGTAAAAACATCCATTGAGTAAAAAATGGTTTTTGTGCATTCTGTAATTGGCAGAGCATATATCAGTTTAAGAGACAGTGATTTGAAACTCTTTCCTCCCTCTGCCTTCCCCCATTTCATTCTCAAAATCCTGCCTGTTCTTCGAAGCTCAGCTCGGAGTTCTATGTAACTTCATTCTCATGCTAGTTGGAAGCTATCTCTTCCTTCCCTGAACTGCTGAAGCCTCTTGCTTTGTGCTAGAAATGTCCTGTGTTGGTATTACTCATTTTTTTTTCAAAGATTTATTTATTTATTTGAGAGGCAGAGAGTGAGAGAACTTCCATCTGCTGGTTCACTCCCCAGATGGCCACAATGACCGGAACTGTGCTGATCGGAAGCCAGGAGCTTCCTCTGGGTTTCCCACGTGAGTGCAGAGGCCCCAAGACTTGGACCATCTTCCACTGCTTTCCCAGGCCATAGCAGAGAACTGGGTCAGAAGTGGAACTGCTGGGACTTGAACTGGTGCCCATATGGGATGTCGGCACTGCAGGCAGAGGCTTTACCCGCTACACCACAGCACCAGCCCCCTCATATGCCTTTAACTCTTATTGGCTTAATCTCTTGAATGCAAATACTGGCATTGTTTTTGTGCACCTTCCATGGAATCTAAGCATGGTATTTTGTGTGTAGTAAATGTTTTGTTGATATTTCTTGAATGCATGAAGTAAGGTAGAATGTTGTATTTTGCCATTTTTTACTTTCTGTAATTTCATTTGGCTTTGTATGATAGGTGGTATATGAATATGAAGGCCTATTATCTTAGATGGAATCATGATCCGTAATTCCCTCATTTGACATGTAGAGCAGCATTCAGAACTTTTAGCTCTTGGTAGTGCTGCCGAGTTGAGTTTGTGACGACCTCTCTGCAAGGTTGGTGCCCCAAGCCTGTGCCCTCGGGCTAGAGATGGCTGTTGGTACTTCTGTTCAGTCCTTCATTCCAGTTAAGTCTCAGTGCTTTATTTTACTGTCAATGAGAAGTTTTTTTTTTTTTTTTAAGATTTATTTATTTATTTGAAAGAGTTACACAGAGAGAGAAGGAAAGGCAGAGAGAGAGAGAGAGAGAGAGGTCTTCCATCTGCTGGTTCATTCCCCAAATGGCCACAATGGCTGGAGCTGCACCAATCCAAAGCCAGGAGCCAGGAGCTTCCTCCGGGTCTCCCACGTGGGTGCAGGGGCCCAAGGACTTGGGCCATCCTCTACTGATTTCCCAGGCCATAGCAGAGAGCTGGATTGGAAGTGGAGCAGCTGGGACTTGAACCAGTGCCTGTATGGAATGCTGGCACTGCAGGCGGCAGCTTTACCTGCTACGCCACAGCACCGGCCCCGAGAAGTTGGTTTTAATTTCATTTTTAAACCTTTTGAAATTGTGTGCAATAGCTTGATTACATTCTAAATCTTCATTTTCTTTTTAGGTAGATGAAGTGTATTCCAACTTTCATAGAGTGTGTTTGCTCAAAGGGGATTGTCAGATGTAAAGTGAATGGGAACAAAAGGCACAAATTAACCAAATATTGCCCTAAAATCCCTCAAAGACTTTTTTTAAAAATTTATTTATTTGAAAGGCAGAGTTACACAGAGGCAGAGAGAGAGAGAGAGGTCTCCACCTGCTGGTTCACTCCACAAATGGCTGCAGCCACCACAGAAGCTGGGCCAATCTCAAGCCAGGAGCCTGGAGCTTCCTCCTGGTCTCCCATGTGGGCGCAGGGGCCCAAGACTTAAGCCATCCTTCACTGCCTTCCCAGGCAAATTAGCAGGGAGCTAGATTGGAAGTGGAGCAGCTGGGACTCAAACTGGCGCCCATATGGGATGCTGGCACTGCAGGCAGTGGCTTTACCTGCTTCACCACAGTGCTGGCCCTGGGAATGAACTTTATTATGCATGTGAAAGTCATTATGGTGAGGGTGGCGTGCTGTGGTGCAGTGGGTTAAAGCCCCTGCGGCGCCGGCATTCCATATGGGCACTGGTTCAATTCCCGACTGCTCCACTTCTGATCCAGCTCTCTGCTATGGCCTAGGAAAGCAGTAGAAGATGACCAAGTGTTTGGGCTTCTGCATCCATGTGGGAGACCCGAAAGAAGCTCTTGGCTCCTGGCTTTGGATCGGCTCAGCTCCAGCCATTGCAGCCATTTGGGAAGTGAACCAGTGGATGGAAGCCCTCTCTTTTTCTGCCTTTGCCTCTCTATAACTCTGCCTTTCAAAATAATAAACAAAAAAATTTCATTCCCTTCTTGAATTTTTGTTTTTGACAGGCAGAGTTAATGAGAGAGAGAAAGGTCTTCCTTTTTCCATTGATTGACCCGCCAAGTGGCCGCTGAGGCCAGATCGCTGCGCCAATCCGAAGCCAGGAGCCAGGTGCTCCCTCCTGGTCTCCCATGCAGGGGCCCAAGCACTTGGGCCATCCTCCACTGCCCTCCCGGGCCACAGCAGAGAGCTGGACTGGAAGAGGAGCAACCGGGACTAGAACCTGGTGTGCTGGCACCACAGGTGGAGGATTAGCCTAGTGAGATGCGGCGCCAGCCGTTGAATTTCTTTTTTTAAATAAGTCTATAGTTTGATTAAGACAAAAACTGACAGTGTGATATGAAGTTTACATTTAAGCAAACTTTTCACAGAAACCTAACACACGCCTATGGAGATTTTACAGTGTCGCTCCCAGTAGGTCTAGACCATGTCAAGAACTTATTGATCTGATGAATCAAGATGAAACATCTTGGGTATCAGTTAATTCTTAGGTTAAAAAAAAAAAAGTTGGGTGTTTTAAAGTAAATCACTGTCCCAATATGAATGCTTAGTTTTCTCCTGAGACCAAGACTTCCGAAATCATTCCGCCCTTAAATGATTTTAGTGAAGCTTCTGATGTCCGTGACTGAACCCTGCTACCCATGGTTTCAGGGTTCGAAATTCAAAACAAACCAGAGGCTTCAAGAGTTCGCTACCTTAAGAGCATGGGTCCTTGTCTTTTCCCTACTCTCTCATCTCCTGCACCACTCTCTTCCCCTCTTCCAATATCTCAGCCAGTGGTTTGGATAGATAAGCTGATGCAACTTCATAATTGGAAAACAAAGGGTCTTCTTGTCTAATTTCAAGAGTTAGCGCCTCTCTGCCTGTGTGCACTCTCCCTCCCCAGTCAGTCTCTACCCCCAAAATGGCAGCTCTGGTAACTTCTGAATGGGGAACAACATTAAGCTCAGGCAGGGAACACCTTGGCTTACAGGTTTTGGGCATTCACAGCTTTTTTTTTTTTTTTTTTTTTCTCTCTCTCCTTTTTTAAAGATTTTTGTTTACTTGAAAGTCATAGTTACGGAGAGAGAGTGAGAGGGAGAGAGAGTGAGAGGTCTTCATCCACTGGTTCACTCCCCAGATGACTGTAACAGCTAGAGCTATGCCGATCCGAAGCCAGGAGCCAGGAGCTTCCTCTGGATCCCCCACGCGGGTGCAGAGGCCCAAGGATTGGGCCATCTTCTACTGCTTTCCCAGGCCATAGCAGAGAGCTGGATCAGAAGTGGAGCAGCTGGGACTCAAACTGGCGCCATATGGGATGCCGGCACTGCAGGGGGCAGCTTTATCCGTTATGCCACAGCGTTGGCCTCCACATTCACAGCCTTTAAACAGTCTCTTGCAGTCCCCATTTATGGTGTCAGTAACATTTTTTTGAAAAGGTGAAATATCCTGGACGTAGAACTGAATCCTCAGTTTTTCCTACTGTTTCACAGTTTCCCCAGTCAGGCCCCAGAATGATCCCCAAAATAATCCAACCCTATTCCCTTTCCCTGTCCCTCCCATCCCCAAATGATACACCAGCAAGAGCCAAAAACTACACACATGCTATGCTGTGAAAATGCAGAGTTAACACTATTGGGAAGAAGGCTGTGGGATGTGGAGATGCTCTTTGAAGACCTACAGTATCTTTTTGTTCTCCCAGTTCTGCAAGTTCCATCCTTCATAGAAGGCCCTATGGCTTCTCTCAGCAAAGCACAGAAGGGCTGCCTTGAAACACTATGCTGGGCTGCATAGCTTGGAGCAGCTTACAGCACTTGGGCTGCCGCGTGGCACGGAAACTGTCCTGGCTCTTCATAGGACATCTTCTCAAGCCACCACTGTGGTGTCCAGACAAGGGGAACTTCTTCCCTCCCCACTTGAAACCCACAGTTGGATGTGATGGGCTGGTACTCAGGAGTTAATTCTTGTCATCTTTTTTGTCGTCATCTCCGAGGGGTAGGAGTGCCACGTCAGCCTTTCTTCGTAGAGGGAAGTGACAACTGTGGGCACTTGGCACCGGCTTCCTTGGCAGGGACCAGGTCAGCCTCATTCATCATCAGAGTTTTTCCATTTCATCAGGAACTTGAGTCTGTAGCTCCAGTAATGGGTTCCGGCTCCAACCCCTGGGCCAAGCCTCATGGCTTTTCAGACTCCTTTCTTCTTCTTTGGTTTGCTCTCTTCTGCCTTACCTTCAGAATCAGAATCAGCCTGGCGCTGGCCTCCCTCTGACTTCTCTGCCTCTTGTGCTGTTCTCTGACTGCAGAGGCTCAGCATGACGTCAGGGCAGCCCAGATTCCCTTCTGGTTCCCACGCACCGTCTTCATCTGAGAAACCGTCTCACTTCAGGAGGTGCTCCACTTTGCCCTTTACAACTCGACGGTCAAGAGTGAGCCAGCAAATGGAAGTCAGTCTCTCTCTCTCTGTGTCTCTGTCTCTCTGCTTCTCCTTCTCTCTGGGTGTAACTCTGACTTTCAAATAAATAAATCTTAAAAAATGAAGTAAGGTCAGTATGTGGATGTTCTGAGCAGAAGTGTCCGTAAAGCCTGTGCTTCTCTGAGTGCCTGGTGCCAGGAGGCGAGGCTGCCTAGGCGGAGGGTGTCCGCCCTCAGGGAGCCCAGCGTCCGGGAATCCACTTCAGGTTGTGGTTTCTCTCACCACTGACCACTTGGAGAAACCCAGAAGGCCTAATGGAAGTGAGGAGAATTTCTTCAGTTTCATGAAAACCACATTTGTTGTGTTAATCCACGTGATTTGCTGTGTTTAGTAGAGCTTAGTTTAGCGTGAAAACAAGAAAAAGTCAAAAATTTCAAAATGCCCCTATGTCCTCAGGGAATATGAGTGATGACTTCATTACCTAATCATGCAAATGAGAAGAAAGGGCTGTGCAGATGGGTGCCGGGCCTGTCCTTACGGAGCCGTTAGTGCTCCTTGGCTTCTAGGCTTGGCGCCAGGTTAGCAAACAAGCCCTCGGGTGTAGGGCTTGATGTTTTTGTGGGCAGTGAAATGGTTGAATGGTGAGAATTGCTTAAAGCCATGTGTGGCAACAGTGTGAGTCCCTTTATTTAGCTTTGTTAATTGTACTTTGAGAAGATTTGGAAAGGGAGGAAGATGTTTTATTGAACCAAATTGATTTATTTTGCTTACGGGAAAAAAACAGTAACATAACTGATTTTGTATTAGCCCATTTATTGTTACTATAACAAAATACCTGAGGCCAGGCTGCTTTTAAGGAAAAGAAGTTTATTCTGACTCAGAGTTCTGGGGGTGAAAGGTCTCGGGCCTCATCTGGTGATGGCCTTCTTGCTGGCAGAGACCTGAGTCAGAGCGTCACACAGACAAGGGAGTGCATGTCCTTGTGTCTGTCCGGTCTCCCTCCCTCAGACAAGGGAGTGCATGTCCTTGTGTCTGTCCGGTCTCCCTCCCTCAGACAAGGGAGTGCATGTCCTTGTGTCTGTCCGGTCTCCCTCCCTCTCACAGTCACCAGGATTCAGCCACTGGGGCTCTACCCTAATGAATTTAATTCTAATCACTTCCCAAAGACCCGACCTCTAAATGCCATAGTTGGATTACGTTTCTATCCACTCAGTGCCTCGTAGTGGGGGTTAAATTTCAACACAAAACCTTTGGTGGGGGCACCTCCAGCGTATCCAGATGCAGACCTTTGCAATCTCCGCTGATTGGGTTCCTTCTGAAGCAGAGTGCAGATTCACACTGCTGGAACAGATTGCAAGGGAACAGCTGGAGTTGAGATGCTAAATTTAATTCAGATGTGAACCATTCAGCCAATTGAAAGGAATCCCATTTCTCTGGACTCTTTTCCATTTCCTTCTGAATTTTAGAGTGAGGTGGGGCCGGCGCCGTGGCTCAACAGGCTAATCCTCCACCTTGTGGCGCCGGCACACCGGGTTCTAGCCCCAGTTGGGGCACCGGATTCTATCCCGGTTGCCCCTCTTCCAGGCCAGCTCTCTGCTATGGCCCGGGAAGGCAGTGGAGATGGCCCAAGTCCTTGGGCCCTGCACCTGCATGGGAGACCAGGAGAAGCACCTGGCTCCTGGCTTCAGATCAGCGTGATGCGCCGGCCGCAGCGGCCATTGGAGGGTGAACCAACGGCAAAAAGGAAGACCTTTCTCTCTGTCTCTCTCTCTCACTATCTACTCTGCCTGTCAAAAAAAAAAAAAAAAGAATAAATAAAATAAAATAGAGTGAGGTAGAGGAGGGTTAAAAATTTTAAAATTTAAAAAGTCAATAAGTTAGGGAAGATAGTTGGGAAATGATAATATGCATGGGAGCAAATAAGGGCATATGCAAAGGGATATTTTTCCCAGTAATTTTTTTTTTCTTTTTGCTGGAAAACATTTCTGATTTTTACTTTACGTTTGATATGACTGTATATACTTTTCGGGATATGAGTTAGGGCTGCAAATGCAGGTATCTATTGATTAGTAAGTTAAGCACATCGAGAAACAGCTCATCCGGGCAAGTATGGAAAAGGTCTAGGCTAGCGCCACGGCTCAACAGGCTAATCCTCCGCCTGCGGCACCAGTACCCCAGGTTCTAGTCTCGGTCGGGGTGCTGGATTCTGTCCCGGTTGCCCCTCTTCCAGGCCAGCTCTTTGCTGTGGCCCAGGAAGGCAGTGGAGGATGGCCCAGGTCCTTGGGCCCTGCACCCCATGGGAGACCAGGAGAAGCACCTGGCTCCTGGCTTCGGATCAGCACGATGCGCCGGCCGCAGCGGCCATTGGAGGGTGAACCAACGGCAAAGGAAGACCTTTCTCTCTGTCTCTCTCACTGTCCACTCTGCTTGTCAAAAAAAAAAAAAGAAAAAAAAAGAAAGAAAGAAAAGGTCTAACTAGGATCCTTTATTTAATAAAATTTCCGGGCTGGTGCCCTGGCTCACTTGGCTAATCCTCTGCCTGTGGCACCGGCACCCCGGGTTCTAGTCCCGCTCGAGGCGCCAGATTCTGTCCCAGTTGCTCCTCTTCCAGTCCAGCTCTCTGCTGTGGCCCGGGAAGGCAGTGGAGGATGGCCCAAGTGCTTGGGCCCTGCACCCGCATGGGAGACCAGGAGGAAGCACCTGGATCCTGGCTTCGGATCCTGGCCATAGTGGCCATTTGGGGGTGAACCAACGGAAAAAGGAAGACCTTTCTCTCTGTCTCTGTCTCTGTCTCTCACTGTCTAAATCTGCCTGTCAAAAAAAATAAAATTTCCGGCAAACACATAATATTCTTTCCTACCTCAGGACAGCTGTTCCTGCCTGTCTCCATGTTTCTAGGAGAATTTAGGCCTTTCTACCACTTGCAAATAGCCACCACTTGCTAATTACCACTGAGATCTAGAAGCCCTTTGCCGGGACCCAGCTGAAGTGTCATAAATCATTTTAGAAGCATCACATAAGTTGTGATTCATGTTTCCATTTTCCTTACTTGATCATTCTTCCGGTTCTTAAAGATGTTGAACATAATTAGTATACGAATTGCAGGAGTGGCGAAGGTGAAGCCGGCGGTTTCTGCTGCTCCTCCCTCTCACCCAGTAGGCTCAGCTGATTCTTGGAACATTTATTCTTCTCTTAAGTAAATCATCTTATGTAAAAGCTAGAAAAAATATTATTTTTATCCCACATCTTCAGAAAGTTATTTTTTCCAGGATCCAAAGTTAGGACTTCCTCTTATTTATTTATTAAAGATTTATTTGTGGCCGGCGCCGTGGCTCAATAGGCTAATCCTCCTCCTTGCAGCGCTGGCACACCTGGTTCTAGTCCCGGTCGGGGAGCCAGATTCTGTCCCAGTTGCCCCTCTTCCAGGCCAGCTCTCTGCTATGGCCCGGGAAGGCAGTGGAGGATGGCCCAAGTGCTTGGGCCCTGCACCCGCATGGGAGACCAGGATAAGCACCTGGCTCCTGCCTTCAGATCAGCGCAGTGCACCGGCTGCAGCGGCCATTGGAGGGTGAACCAACGGCAAAAAGGAAGACCTTTCTCTCTGTCTCTCTCTCTCACTGTCCACTCTGCCTGTCAAAAAAAATTTTTTTTATTTGTTTAATTGAGAGGCAGAGTTACAGACTGAAAGAGAGGGAGAGACAGAGAGGTCTTCCATCCACTGGTTCACTCCACAAATGGCCACAGTGGCTGGAGCTCGGCTGATCCAAAGCCACATGGGTGCGTGTTCGAGCACTTGGGCTGTCCTCTGCTCTTTCCCAGGCCATTAGCAGGGAGCTGGATCAGAAGTGGAGCAGCCACGATTCATATGGGTTGCCTACACCACAGGGCTGGCTCCATGGTTTCCCCCCCCCCCTCTTTCTCTCTTTTCCTCTTTCTCTCTTTTCTTCCTTCCCTCCTTAGATAGAGTTAGAGACAGAGAGAAAGGTCTTCTTCCATTGGTTCACCCCCAAAATGGCCACCACGGCCGGAGCTGTGCCGATCCGAAGCCAGGATCCAGGTGCTTCCTCCTGGTCTCCCATGCGGGTGCAGGGCCCAAGCACTTGGGCCATCCTCCACTGCACTCCCGGGCCACAGCAGAGAGCTGGACTGGAAGAGGAGCAACCGGGACTAGAACCCGGCACCCATATGGGATGCCAGTGCCGCAGGCGGAGGATTAACCAAGTGAGCCACGGTGCGGGCCCCATGGTTTTCCTTTTAAGTTGGAAGTCTTGGATAATTTTTGCTGGTCAAAGGAGACTTTTGCTATTCTCCCAACTGTCCGTTGGTTGATCCTGGAATTAGAGGAGATGTTGGAGAACAGATTTTCGTGTTTTTGTTTTTGTTTTACCAGAAGTCAGTTGCCATTCTGGTTTTCATTGGGAAGAAAAAATGTAATCAGAAATGTTGGTTTTTGAACTCTTACCTATCAACTGAAGGTGGGTCCCAACCCCTGTGAGAAAGTGCTGAAGAGCAACTTTCATGTTGAAGGTGGAAAAGAGATGACGCACAGCCTGGATGCACATGTCTGTGTTGTGTCTGAGCTGCTGGCAGCCGTGTGCTGATGCTTGTTTCTTACCCGCTACCAGCTGTCGAGTGGAATGTCATGGCCAGCTCCTCGGAGAGTGAAGATGACAGTTTCATGGCTGTGGACCAGGAAGAAACTGTGCTGGAAGGGACAATGGAGCAAGACGAGGAGCCCCACCCCGTACTGGAGGTTGAGGAGACTAGACACAACAGATCCATGGCTGAGCTGCCGGAAGAGGTGTTGGAGTACATCCTGTCCTTTCTCTCTCCCTATCAGGAGCACAAAACTGCAGCCCTCGTGTGCAAGCAGTGGTATCGACTCATCAAAGGTACTGTGGAAAGGAGAAAGGTTATTTATTTATCTCAATTTTTGTTGAATGATTTGTTTTTAGCATGTGTCAAGCCCTTTTGTAACTGCTTTACAGTTTTGCAGCAAATTATTTGCATAGCATAGACTCCATTGTACAGCTGGAGAAACTGAATGAGGATCAGTCAACTGACTGACTCGAGGTCACAATGATAGTAAAGGGGATCCAGGACTCCCATTCAGGTAATCTGGTGTTCAAGTCCATGCTGCTGATGAGGAAGTGTGTTATTTATCAAAGCACTTAATTTTAGTAAAAGTGTGGTCAGTGGAAACATTTACCATTTGATTTTATCTGTAAGTAGCACAGGCCCTGTTCATTTCTTTTAAGATTTATTTATTTGAAAGGCAGAGTGACAGACAGGGGAGGGGAGAGATCCTCCATTTGCTGGTTCACTCCCAGAATGGTTGCAATGGCCAGGCTGAAGCCAAGAGCCTGAACTCCATCCAGGTCTCCCAGGTAGTTGGGCCATCATCCAGTGCCTTCCCAGGCACATTAGCAGGAAGCTGATCAGAGACAGAGCAGCCAGAACTCACATTGGTGCTCTAGTATGGGATGCTTCTGTTGCAAGTGATGGCAAAACCCACTGTACCGCAACACAATTTTAGTTTTTAAAATGTGTTTCTCCTTTTTTTTCATCTGTTTCCTAATCAAGTTTTCCTCTTTTAGCTAAATGCTGAGGTTGCTAGCCATGCTGTGTGAGTGTTTTTAGTTAACAACAGTTATTTGGCTTCTTCTGTTTTAGGAGAAAAGGCTTTGTGTTTTGTCTGACGATGACTGGGCCAGTTGAATAATCTTTGATCAAAAGCAAGGATTGTATCAACATATTCTTCCCTGGTAAGAACAGAGCAGGCAGAGATATGACAGGAATCAGTCTTGAAATCTTTTCCTTGCATCAGGGTGATTCTGATGGGAAATCTTGTCAAATTCCAGAGTTGCCTGGAGGACTGAGGACCAGTTGTGTTGAAACTTTACAGGAAGGCCCTGTGCTTATTTGTTCACAGCTGGTAAAACTGGAATGCCTGGCCTCGCCTGCCGTTGTTTTCTGCATTAATGGGCTTTCCGGGAGAGAGTGCCCCCTCCACTGTGGAAACGTAGGGAATAATCCCAGATGAGGGACTGGGATCAAATTTGATAAAACAGGAAAGAATCCTAACTTAGTACTCACAGTCTTAGATCTTTTAGAGGAACCCTGCTGACAGTGTCGTTGTTTGCTTTTAATTTTAACAGACTTTATTTTTTAAAGGAGTTTTAGATTTATTACAAAATTGAGGAAGATGGAAGATAGAAGGATTCGCCATCAGCTGCACGTGAATAGCGTGCTCATTGTCAGCACCCTCCTGAGTGTGCGTGTGTTACAGCTGGTGTGCCTACACTGACACCGTCATCACGCCAGAGCCTGTGATTTTTTTCTGGTGTTGTACATGCTAAGGGCTTGAATAAGTGATGAGCATCCACCATTGTAGTATCATACAGAGTAACTCCCCTGTTCTAAAAATCTGTGCTCTTTAATCTCCTTTGTATCCCAGCCCCTGGGAACTACTTACCTTTTTACTGTCTTCATAGCCTAATTCCAGGTTGTCATGTAATTGGAATCATTCAGTATGCAGCCTTTTCAGGTTGGCTTCTTTCACTTTTTTGAGGAGTCCTCCACGGTTTGTTAGCTCATTTCTTGCTAGCACCGGATAATATCCCATTGTTCACGTGGTTTGTTTCTGTATTTGCCCATTGAAGGATATCTTGCTTGCTTCCGAGTTCTGGCAGGTTTGAGTAAAGCTGCTGTAATGTCCATGTGCAGGTTTTTGTGAAGACTTCACTTTCATCTCCTTGGAGTAAATTCCAAGGAGCATGATTGCTGGATCAAGTGGTAAGAATATGTTCAATTTTCTGAGAAAACACCGAACTGTTCTCTGAAGTGTCTGTGCTGTTTTACATTCCCATCAACAGTGAAAGAGGGTTCCTGTTGCTCCATGTGCTTTTCAGCATTTGTAGTTGTCTGTGTTTTGGATTTTCATTATTCCAAGTAGGCATAGAGTGTCATCTCATTTCAGTTAGCATTTCCCTGACTACAAGTGGTCTGGAGAATGTTTTCATGTGCTTATTTGTCATCCATAAATCTTTGGTGAGGTTTCTGTTATGGCCTTTGACCCATTTTTATGTTGGGTTGCTTTCTTATTGTTGAATTGAAGAATTCTTTGTATATTTTGGATAATAGTCCTTTATTAGATTTTTTTTTTTAAAGATTTATTTTATTGATTTGAAAGAGTTAACAAAGGTAGAGACAGAGAGAGAGGTCTTCCATCCGCTGGTTCACTCCCCAGATGACTGCAACAGCCGGAGCTGCGCTGATCCAAAGCCAGGAGCCAGGAGCTTCCTCTGGGTCTTCCACACGGGTGCAGGGGCCCAAGGGCTTGGGCCATCCTGTACTGCTTTCCCAGACCACAGCAGAGAGCTGGATGGGAAGAGGAGCAGCCGGGACTAGAACTGGTGGCCATATGGGGTGCCAGCACTTCAGGCCAAGGCTTTAACCTGCTGTGCCACAACACCGGCCCCAGTTTTGTGTTTTTTATTTAGATCTGTGATCTACTTTGAGTTAGATTTGGTGGAGTGTGTTTAGATTCACTTTTTTGCATGTAGATGTCCATTGTTCCAGCACTGTATGTTGAAAAAGGCTGTCTTTTCCTCCATTGTATACCCTCTTTGTGTGGCTCCGTTTTGGGCTCTTTTTTGTCCTGCTGATTATTTATGTATTCTCTTGCCAGTCCCACACTGTATTAAGTACTGTAACATACAGTAAGTCTGGAAGTTCCGTAGTGTGGGTCCACTAATGTTTTCCTGTATCAGTGTTGTTATGGCTGTTCTGGGTCTTTCGTCTCTCCACATAAACTGTATTTTGTTTGTTTAAAGATTTACTTCATTTATTTGAAAGGAAGAGTTAGAGAGATCTTCCACTTGCTGGTTTACTTCCCAAATGGCTGCAACCGCTTGGGGAAGCCAGGATCCTGGAATTCCATCCATGTCTCCCCTATGAGTGGAGGGCCTAAGAAGTTGGGCCATCTTCTGCTGCTTGCCCAGATGCATTAGTGGGGAGCTGGATAAGTCTCCCATTTCAAATTCACTTGCTCATTATTTGTGAATAGGAAAGTAATTGACCTCTGTATATTAATCTTTTTTTTTTTTTTTTTTTTTTTTTTTTGACAAGCAGAGTGGATAGTGAGAGAGAGAGAGACAGAGAGAAAGGTCTTCCTTTTTTTTTTTTTTGCCGTTGGTTCACCCTCCAGTGGCTGCTGTGGCCAGCGCATCATGCTGATCCAAAGCCAGGAGCCAGGTGCTTCTCCTGGTCTCCCATGCGGGTGCAGGGCCCTAGGAACTAGGCCATCCTCCACTGCCTTCCCAGGCTACAGCAGAGAGCTAGATTGGAAGTGGAGCAGCTAGGACTCAAACCTATCCCATATGGGATGTTGGCACTGCAGGCCAGGACTTTAACCCAGTGTGCCACAGCGCCAGCCCCCAGCATTGCATATTTGTGGAACTCGCTGTGCTAGCATATAGCTGACCATATTGTTACTAAAAACCACTGTGCTTTTAAAAAGTATTCCAATTATTTTTTTTAAGATTTATTTTATTTATTTGAAAGTCAGAGTTACACAGAGAGAGAAGGAGAGGCAGAGAGAGAGAGAGAGGTCTTCCATCTGCTGGTTCACTCCCCAGTTGACTGCAGCTGCCGGAGCTGGGCCAGTCTGAAGCCAGGAGCTAGGAGCTTCTCCCACGTGGGTGCAGGGGCGCACGGGCTTGGGCCATCCTCTACTGCTTCCCCAGACCACAACTGAGAGTCGTAGCATATGGATAGTGATCAACGTGTATTTCTGTGCTCCTGCTTCAGGACCAGCTAAGGTGACAAACTCAGGAACAATACTTTCTTTCAGAATTGGCATAAGTGGTTGTACTTCTCATTGAAAATTCTGCTCTGATGCAATGAGTCATTGGAATGAATGTGTTAGAAAAACAAGGTGTTCCAGAAACAGAGCTCTCACTTTTTAAAAAATGGGCTTTAAAAAAAAAAAAGTGGCTCAGAATAACAGCAATAATTTTTTGCTCACAAAATCTGTTCATATGGGCAGCACTCAGTGGGAATAATTCAGCTTTGTCCCGTGTGGTCTCTGATGGGGTGGCTCAGCTTTGGGCTGTATGATTCATTTTTTAAGATTCCTCATGTGACTTGCAAATCAGTGCTGGCTGTCAGGGTGGAGCTCAGCAGTGGTCCCCAGTCTCTTCATATGGACCTCCACAGGCTGCTTGGGCTTTCCTCAAAGCATGGCAGCTGGATCCCGAGGGCAAAATTCCTGATAAAATCACCTTTGATGACCCTCAGCCACCAAAGGAACAAACCTCTCCAGATCCAAGGGGAAGGAGCACAGACCTTCATCTCTCTCTCTCTCTCTATTTTTTTTTTTTTAAGTTTTAGTTAGTTATTTGAAAGCATAGTAAGAGAGAGATGATAAACCTTGCATCTGCTGGGCTCCCCAAATGGCCACAACAGCCAGATCTGGGCCAGCCCAAAACCAGGAGCCGGGAACTGGATCCCAGTCTCCAATGTAGGTGGTAGGGCCAGGCACTTGGGCCATGGCCACTGCTCTCCCAGGGACAACATCAGCAGAGAGCTGGACCAGAGGCAGAGGATCCAGGACTCCAGCTGGCCCTCTGATGTGGGGTGCTAGTGTCACAAGTGGTGGCTTAATCTGCTGAATTCAGTGCCAACCTCTCATCTCTTGATGGGAAATATATTTAAATCACATTGTACAAGAAGCCAGTAGGATGGGAGAAGTTGTTCCACTTTGGGAAATATAATTTGTCCCTGAAAATTGACAACCCTTCCATATGCCAAGTTCACTCATGTTCTTCCCCTCAAACCCCAAATTTTGTCCCATTACGCCATCGTCTGTGAGTCAGGATCTTGTTGTCTTAGGTCCACATGCAGATAAGGAGCTCAGAGTGCAGTTTCTCAGGTGCTGGTTCCTGAATGCTTTCGCTGTATGGTGACTCGGTATCCCTTATTCATTGCTGTCCCCCTACATGTGCTCCTGGAAAGTACTGTGCTCTGAGAAGGCATAGCAGCCTCTGCGGACACATGGCATTCCAAGTGTCCCCACCCTCCCGCAATAGCTGGCACCAGTCCAGGCCCAGGCAGACTATGCTAAGGGCTCTGAGGCCTGAGCCAGTGATGCCTAGTGACTGGGCCCCTGAGGTCGGACCAACTGTTGACACCAGGACAGCTCTGACAGCAGTCCTCTTTAGAGAACTTTAGAGAAGTTTTAGTTTTGGAGCAAAGCTGAGCAATAGGTACAGAGATTTCCCTTCCATCCTATGCCTTCTCCCAGGATGGCCCCCACTGTCAGCATCGTGGACCTGAGGTTTGTTATGTTGATGAACCTACTCTGACACATTGTTACCACCCAAAGTCCAAGTTCACTCTTGGTGAGTCTGTAGATTCGGACAAATGCTGTTGCTTTTAAGGAAGCTTTCTTTAGTCATGCATTCACCATTTTGTAATCCAGTATAAGGCTAGTTGTTATCTCCTGTTTAAAGTGGAGAGTGCTTGATGGCTAGGATCTAACAATAGATATTTACTGAACACCTGTTATATTGCAGCTACTGTTTTATCATACTCTGTTCAAAGCTAAGTTATTCCTACCCCTTTGCCTTGGAATATCAGTTATCCTGATGTACTACCTCAAAATGTAAGAGGACCAGAGTTACAAAGCGTGGGCTCATTTTGTAACTTAGGCTAAGTCATTTAACCTCCTTGAGCCGTGGTAAAATGAAAGGATTGGATCTTCCAGGTTTGAAATTCTGTGATTCTTTTTTTTTTTTGACAGGCAGAGTGGACAGTGAGAGAGAGAGACAGAAAGGTCTTCCTTTTTGCCGTTGGTTCACCCTCCAATGGCTGCTGCAGCTGGCGCACCGCGCTGATCTGAAGACAGGAGCCAGGTGCTTATCCTGGTCTCCCACGGGGTACAGGGCCCAAGCACTTGGGCCATCCTCCACTGCACTCCCTGGCCACAGCAGAGAGCTGGCCTGGAAGAGGGGCAACCGGCACAGAATCCGGCGCCTGACCGGGACTAGAACCCGGTGTGCCAGCGCCGCAGGCAGAGGATTAGCCTATTGAGCCGCAGCGCCAGCCCTGTGATTCTTTTTTTTTTTTTTTTTTAAAGATTTATTTATTTATTTGAAAGAGTTACACAGAGAAGGAGAGGCAGAGAGAAAGAGAGGTCTTCCATCTGTCTGCCTGTTCAGTCCCCAACTGGGCACAAAGGCTGGAGCTGTACCAGTCCAAAGCCAGGAGCAAGGAGTTTCTTCTGGGTCTCCATGTGGGTGCAGGGGCCCAAGCACTGTGTCATCTTCTACTGCTTTCCCAGGCCACAGCAGAGAGCTGGATCTGAAACAGAGCAGCCGGGACTCGAACCAGTGCCCATATGGGATGCTGGCACTGCAGGCAGCAGCTTTGCCCACTACACCACAGCGCCGACCTCTGTGATTGTTTTTTTGAAAATAAAAGTCTGGAGTCCTTCAAAAAACTTATGTCTTTTAAAAATAATAAAACAGTTACTAGATAACAGGCAGGAGCGTGATGTACTCGTTAGGTGCCAGGCTGAGGCTTTGTTCTTTTGTCTTCAGGTGTAGCCCACCAGTGTTATCATGGCTTCATGAGAGCTGTGCAGGAAGGAAGCATTCAGTGGGAGAGCCGGACGTACCCTTACCCTGGAACGCCCATCACGCAGAGGTTCTCGCACAGTGAGTATTCGCCGTGACAGCAGGTCCCACCCTGCCCAGGACCATGCTGCCAGAAACTACTTTGAGGCATGTATTTTGCCTGAGTTTTTATTGAAGAGAATGTAGAATGAGAGCTTATGTTAATTTTATAATCAGAATTAGGGAAAAATGTGAGCCAAGTATTATGTGAGTGCTTTGTTGATAATTTTATATTCTTCCATTTCATTGGAGTTTTCTGTGCTCCAAAGGGACCAGAACGTAACGCTTAGAGCTTTAAATACCTGACGTCGTCTGCTGGGAAGACAAAGGGAAGGCATGTGTCAAGGGGTGTTTCTGAGCATCTTGCTTAGGGAGTCGCCAGAGGTTAGCATGAACTCTCATGGTGACTGCTTTAGTATATCCTGAGCAAACACAGAGTTTGACTGGAGTCACATGAAAATTTTAAATGTGAAGGGTATTGATTTTAAAAATTTTAAAGGTATATTTGTTTATTTGAAAGGCAAAGTTACAGAGAAGGAGAAAATATTCCATCCTCTGGTTCACTCCCCAAGTGACCACGATGGTCAGTACTGGCCAGGCTGAAGCTAGGAGCCTGGAACTCCTTCCAGGACCCCACGTGGGTGACAGGGGTTCAGGTACATGGACCATTTTCTGCTTTCCCAGGTGCTTTAGCAGGGAGCTGAATTGGACGTGGAGCAGCAGGAACCCGAACCAGTGCTCGTCTGGGATGCCTGCATTGCAGGAAATGACTTAACCTGCTGAGTCACAGCTCTAGCTCCAAAGGAGTATTGGTTATAAAATACAAATTTATTTTTCCTTTTAAAGATTATTTATTTATTTATTGGAAAAGCAGAATTATAGGGAAGAGAGGGAGAGGGAGAGAAAGATCTTCCATCTGCTGGTCTACTCCCCAGAATGCTGCAATGGCTACAGGTAGGCCAAGCCAAAGCCAGGAGCTTCATCCAGGTCTCCCACATGGGTAGTAGTGGCCCAAGCACTTGGGCCATCTTCTGCTGCTTTCCTAGGCACAATAGCAGGAAGCTGGACTGAACATGGAGCAGTGGCCTAATCCACTGTGCCACGATGCTGGCCCCATAAAATACAAATTTAAATAGTGACAAACAGACATAATTTAGATTTTTAAAAATTATTCTAGGATTTACTCTCCATTTAAATTTTTTGTGGACTCTTATTATTCTATTCATATCCATATTCTATTCTGTTCTTCCATCAGAATTGAGACTGAGGTGTGGTGGATCATAGGCCTGTAAAAGTGTGCTTGCTGGAGGCTCTCCACAGAGAAAGCTCAGTGAGGGTAAATGGGAAGGGGTAGGGGCCCTCTTAGAAATCTCTGTCACTGCTTTAATTGTGTTACTTCCTTGTTCCCAGACCCTCATTTCCTGTACATTGTCTGAAAGTTAAAATGTAAACTTAGTCTTATTGTCAAAGCTATCCTTAATTTTTTTTAAAGATTTATTTTTGTATTTGAAAGGCAGAGTTACAGAGAGGCAGAGGCAGAGAGAGAGAGGTCTTCCATCTGCTGGTTCACTCCCCAAATGGCTGCAGTGGCTGGAGTTGGGCTGATCCGAAGCTAGGAGCCAGGAGCTTCTTCTGGGTATCCTATGTGGGTGCAGGGGCCCAAGGACTTGGGCCATCTTCTGCTGCTTTCCCAGGCCATAGCAGAGAGCTGTATTGGAAGTGGAGCAGCTGGGACTCAAACCAATGCCCTTATGGGATGCCAGCACTGTAGACGGTGGCCTTACCTGCTACACCATAGCCGGCCCCAAAGCTATCCTTTTTTTTTTTTTTTAAAGATTTATTTATTTATTTGAAAGTCAGAGTTATACAGAGAGAGAGAGAGAGAGAGAGAGAGAGTTGTCTTCCTTCTGCTGGTTCACTCCTCAATTGGCCGCAACTGCTGGAGCTATGCTGATCTGAAGCCAGGAGCTTCTTCCGGGTCTCCCACGGGGGGGTACAGGGGCCAAAGGATTTGGGCCATCCTCCACTGTTTTCCCAGGCCGTAGCAGAGAGCTGGATTGGAAGTGGAGCAACCGGGACTTGAACTGGCACTCAAATGGGATGCCGAGACTGCAGGCAGTGGCTTTATCTGCTACACCACGGCGTTGGCCCCCCAAAGCCATCCTTAATTTAAGAGCTGTCCTCTGCAGCAGGTTGTCATTTTACTATTGCCATGCGTGATTTCTTTCTTCCTGGATTACTCCTATTTGCTTAGCTGAATTCTCCTCCTCCTGGAAGACTCAGTTGAAGTTTGACTCCTTTATGAAAGCTTTCTAATTCTCTAATCCACAGAGAATGTTTCCTATTGAGTTTACAAAGATATTCTTTCCTGGAATAATAATTTGGTACTTAACTCATATCGTCTTTCATTATTAGCTTATATGAATGCATTTAAAAAATTTTAAACTCTTGATGGGAAGGAGTGTGTATTGGTTATCCATGCTACATAACCAGAGGCCTCAGTTCCTTGCTACATGGATCTCTCCATAGAGTACTCACAGCAGGATGGAAACCACAGTCTTGTACCACCTAATCTCAGAAGTCACTGCACCACTTCCACTCTGTTCTGTTGTTCACACAGGGATTGACCAAGGATGTAACTACCAAGAGGTGAGGCTTACTGGGAACCACCTTAAAGGCTCAATAAACAGTTGTAGCTCATCTTGTCTGAATCGAATCTCAATAGGTCAAAGGAATAGGCCAAACTTTGTTAACTCAGTCCTCTCAAAGAGCTATTTTTGTGCTGTTGTGAACTGCCAGCAGCTGTAGATCTCAGTGTGATCTCTGGGCCTCTGGGGAGGAGGGTGTCTGTGAGAGCATTTCGAGGACTCTCTGAGGTCAGAACTGGCTTTGTTTGTGTAGTTACTTATTTTATTTAAAAGGCAGAGAGAGAAAGAGAGACAGGGATCTCCCATTTACTGGTTTACTCCCCAAATTTAGGCAACAGCCAGGAGCTGGGGACTCAGTCTGGTTTTCCCACATGAGTGGCAGGGACCCAGGTATTTAAGCCACCTGCTGCTCCCTCCAGGTGTTCACAGCCACCCCTGCCAGGTCAGGTGTTCACTGCTGCCCCCTCCCAGGTCAGGTGTTCACTGCTGCCCCTGCCAGGTGTTCACTGCTGCCCCTCCCAGGTCAGGTGTTCACTGCTGCTCCCTCCCAGGTGTTCACTGCTGCACCTCCCAGGTCAGGTGTTCACTGCTGCACCTCCCAGGTCAGGTGTTCACTGCTGCCCCTCCCAGGTGTTCACTGCTGCCCCTCCCAGGTCAGGTGTTCACTGCTGCCCCTCCCAGGTCAGGTGTTCACTGCTGCCCCTCCCAGGTCAGGTGTTCACTGCTGCTCCCTCCCAGGTGTTCACTGCTGCACCTCCCAGGTCAGGTGTTCACTGCTGCCCCTCCCAGGTGTTCACTGCTGCCCCTCCCAGGTCAGGTGTTCACTGCTGCCCCCTGCCAGGTCAGGTGTTCACTGCTGCCCCTGCCAGGTGTTCACTGCTGCTCCTCCCAGGTGTTCACTGCTGCCCCTCCCAGGTCAGGTGTTCACTGCTGCCCCTCCCAGGTGTTCACTGCTGCCCCTCACAGGTCAGGTGTTCACTGCCGCCCCTCCCAGGTCAGGTGTTCACAGCCGCCCCTCCCAGGTGTTCACTGCTGCCCCCTCCCAGGTCAGGTGTTCACTGCTGCCCCCTCCCAGGTCAGGTGTTCACTGCTGCCCCTCCCAGGTGTTCACTGCTGCCCCTCCCAGGTGTTCACTGCTGCCCCCTCCCAGGTCAGGTGTTCATTGCTGCCCCTGCCAGGTCAGGTGTTCACTGCTGCCCCCTCCCAGGTCAGGTGTTCACTGCTGCCCCTCCCAGGTCAGGTGTTCACTGCTGCCCCTCCCAGGTCAGGTGTTCACTGCTGCCCCCTCCCAGGTCAGGTGTTCACTGCTGCCCCTCCCAGGTGTTCACTGCTGCCCCTCCCAGGTCAGGTGTTCACTGCTGCCCCTCCCAGGTGTTCACTGCTGCCCCCTCCCAGGTCAGGTGTTCACTGCTGCCCCCTCCCAGGTCAGGTGTTCACTGCTGCCCCTCCCAGGTCAGGTGTTCACTGCTGCCCCCTCCCAGGTCAGGTGTTCACTGCTGCCCCTCCCAGGTCAGGTGTTCACTGCTGCCCCTCCCAGGTCAGGTGTTCACTGCTGCCCCCTCCCAGGTCAGGTGTTCACTGCTGCCCCTCCCAGGTGTTCACAGCTGCCCCTCCCAGGTCAGGTGTTCACTGCTGCCCCTCCCAGGTCAGGTGTTCACTGCTGCCCCCTCCCAGGTCAGGTGTTCACTGCTGCCCCTCCCAGGTGTTCACTGCTGCCCCTCCCAGGTCAGGTGTTCACTGCTGCCCCTCCCAGGTGTTCACTGCTGCCCCCTCCCAGGTCAGGTGTTCATTGCTGCCCCTGCCAGGTCAGGTGTTCACTGCTGCCCCCTCCCAGGTCAGGTGTTCACTGCTGCCCCTCCCAGGTCAGGTGTTCACTGCTGCCCCTCCCAGGTCAGGTGTTCACTGCTGCCCCCTCCCAGGTCAGGTGTTCACTGCTGCCCCTCCCAGGTGTTCACTGCTGCCCCTCCCAGGTCAGGTGTTCACTGCTGCCCCTCCCAGGTGTTCACTGCTGCCCCCTCCCAGGTCAGGTGTTCACTGCTGCCCCCTCCCAGGTCAGGTGTTCACTGCTGCCCCTCCCAGGTCAGGTGTTCACTGCTGCCCCCTCCCAGGTCAGGTGTTCACTGCTGCCCCTCCCAGGTCAGGTGTTCACTGCTGCCCCTCCCAGGTCAGGTGTTCACTGCTGCCCCCTCCCAGGTCAGGTGTTCACTGCTGCCCCTCCCAGGTGTTCACAGCTGCCCCTCCCAGGTCAGGTGTTCACTGCTGCCCCTCCCAGGTGTTCACTGCTGCCCCCTCCCAGGTCAGGTGTTCACTGCTGCCCCTGCCAGGTCAGGTGTTCACTGCTGCCCCTCCCAGGTGTTCACTGCTGCTCCTCCCAGGTCAGGTGTTCACTGCTGCCCCCTCCCAGGTCAGGTGTTCACTGCTGCCCCTCCCAGGTCAGGTGTTCACTGCTGCCCCCTCCCAGGTCAGGTGTTCACTGCTGCCCCTCCCAGGTCAGGTGTTCACTGCTGCCCCCTCCCAGGTCAGGTGTTCACTGCTGCCCCTCCCAGGTCAGGTGTTCACTGCTGCCCCTCCCAGGTCAGGTGTTCACTGCTGCCCCCTCCCAGGTCAGGTGTTCACTGCTGCCCCTCCCAGGTGTTCACAGCTGCCCCTCCCAGGTCAGGTGTTCACTGCTGCCCCTCCCAGGTGTTCACTGCTGCCCCCTCCCAGGTCAGGTGTTCACTGCTGCCCCTGCCAGGTCAGGTGTTCACTGCTGCCCCTCCCAGGTGTTCACTGCTGCTCCTCCCAGGTCAGGTGTTCACTGCTGCCCCCTCCCAGGTCAGGTGTTCACTGCTGCCCCTGCCAGGTCAGGTGTTCACTGCTGCCCCCTCCCAGGTCAGGTGTTCACTGCTGCCCCTGCCAGGTGTTCACTGCTGCCCCTCCCAGGTGTTCACTGCTGCTCCTCCCAGGTCAGGTGTTCACTGCTGCCCCTCCCAGGTCAGGTGTTCACTGCTGCCCCTCCCAGGTCAGGTGTTCACTGCTGCTCCTCCCAGGTCAGGTGTTCACTGCTGCCCCTCCCAGGTGTTCACTGCTGCCCCCTCCCAGGTCCGGTGTTCACTGCTGCCCCTCCCAGGTGTTCACTGCTGCCCCCTCCCAGGTCAGGTGTTCACTGCTGCCCCCTCCCAGGTGTTCATTGGTAGGAAGCTTGAATTGGAATAGAGCCAGAACTTCAACTCAGGTACTGTGCCATGGTATGTGGGCATTCCGAGTGGCATCTTAACTACTATGCCAAATGCCCACTTGTTTGTTTTAAGCAGTGAATATGTGCAAGTGACTAGCACAGTTATTACTATAACAGTTTACTGCCACCACTTTGATTCATGCTATAATTCCATCTGTTTTCCCCATCATTGCTTTTGTACTGTCAGTGCCAATATCAACATAATAAGGAAGGCAAGTATTATTATTTAAAATAGTTTTGAAAGAATCTAAAGTGTTCTCAGACCACACTTTGAGACTTGCTGGAATTAACTGTAAATATTTAATGATGTATTGGAAAGTCTAGTATTTGTAGTTGAGGGAGGCCTAACTTCACTTACCTATAGAGACTTGGAATCAGAGGTAGAGATAAACTTTCTCCATATTTTTTTTATTTACTTACTTTTTTAAAAAATGTGTTTTATTTACCTGAAAGGCAGAATGAGAGGGAGAGACAGTGAGAGAGATCTTTCATGCATTCGTTGATTCTCTCCCCAGGGCTGGGCCAGGCTGAAGCCAGGAGCCTGAACTCCATTCAGGTCTCCCAAGTGGGTGACAGGAGCCCAAGTACTCAGGCCATCTTCTGCTGCCTTCTCACATACATTAGCAGGCAGCTGGATTAGAAGCATAGTAACCAGGACTGGAACCAGCACTCTATGGGATGGCAGCTTAACCCATCACGTCACACGTGCCGCCACCTCTAGTCGCTCATGTGTTTTTTCTTTTTTTCCTTTTTTTAAAAGATTTTTTTTGTTTAATCGAAAGGCAGAGTTACAGAGAGGCAGAGGCAGAGGTAGAGAGAGGGGTCTTCCATCTGCTGGTTCACTCCCCAAATGGCTGCAATGGCTGGAGCTGTGCCAATCCATAGCCAGGAACCAGGAGCCTCCTCTGAGTCTCCTACATGGGTTCAGGGGCCCAAGGACTTGGGCCATCTTCCACTACTTTTGCAGGTCGTAGCAGAGAGCTGGATCTGAAGTGGAACAGCCGAGATTCGATGGGATGCTGGCACTGCAGACAGCGGCTTTACCTGCTACGCCACAGCGCCATCCCTGCTCACATGTTTTTTCAAATAAGTATTACAACCTTCAGAGAGGGGAATTTGATGAAATCTGGGTAAAACAGAAATCAGATTAGGAAATATTCAAGGATGAACAATTCTTGCCAGCAGCAGCTCAGCTTTCTAATGGAAAAGGAAAATATTTTTCACTTAAGTAGCTGGTTGTTTTTTTTTTTTTTTTTGGTGGTATACAAATGGTGGTATACAAAAATTAGAATGAGTTATTTGAAGGGGCAGTGGAAAGGAATAATACAGTAAGTAAGCTCAAAGAAGTTCAGAAGTTCGTGGGTTTGGGTACTTGTTTTTACCTCAGAATTTTTTTCAGGAGCCATCATTGTGGTGTAGCAGGTTAAGCTGCCTCCTCAGAGGTTGGCATCCCATATGAGTACCAGTTGGAGTCCTGGCTGTTCCACTTCTGACCCTGCTATTGTACCTGGGAAGCTGGCGGAAAATGGCCTAAGTAGTTGGACTCCTGCCAACCACATGGGAAATCTGGATGGAGTTCCAGGTTCCTGGCTTTGGCCTCGTCCAGCACTGGCTGTTGCAGCCATTGGAATAGTGAACCAGCGGATGAAAGATGTCTCTGTCTCTCTCTTTCACTAAGTAACTGCCTTTCAAATAAATTAAAAATTTTAAAGGTGTTTTTTTCAATCTTTATTTGGAATTCAATAAAAACTGCCTTAAATTTAAAAAGATAAAGCCCGTGTGTCTCCTTGTCTCTAATGTCTCTTTCATTGTCTCTGACGTCTGTCTCATTGTCTCCTTCCATCTGTCGCTGCAGAACTGCTTCTGGCTTCCTGGCACACTGAGAACTGTTAGGCAGGAGAAAGGGCAGTTTTCAAAATAGACTGAAACAAGAAATTCCTTCCTACGCTGTGTTTCTCTCTTGATCTGGATTTCCTTTCTTTTGCCTAATTCACGTTGAGCTTAAGATCCACAATATTTTGCCTGTCTCACCATTGAGACACATGGACGTTTCATATTCTGTTCCCAAAAGTGTAACTCAATAGGTCCTTCCAGTTTTTCTCTCTGGCTTAGTTATCGTCGCTATTATCTTCTCAATTACACAGGCTTGAAATCTTGGATTCATCCTTGATTCCTCTCCTGTATTCAAGAGCCAAATCCTGTGTTGATTTCTGATCTATCTCTGTAATCGTCTTCATCCTTTTTCTTCCTTTTCTGGGTTCTCTGGTTTGTGACCCAATCATTGCGTCTTTAATGAATTATCACAGTATGCCTCTAAATGGTCTTTGCTTTTCTTCTCTCTTCATCTGAACCTGAATCAGACCCTGTTGGCAGCTGTCTCTAAAACCGGAGACAGTGCCATCTGCTGGGATGTTTGGGGATGTGTGAGGTCATTGTTGTCTCACCTGGAAAGCATACAGGCATTTGGTAGACAAGGGCCAGCGATGCTTAATGTCCTGCAGTGATTGGGACAGTCCTACACACAGAGAATCATCCTGTCCAAGATGACCAGCTCTCCTGTTGGGAAACATGACAAGACTGGTACCAGAGCCAGCTTCCCATTCTTTTACCAAAAAGCCTCAGCCTTTCTACACCAAGTGTTTCCAGTCTACCTGGCTTTCAGGGCCCCAGTTTACCTTTCCAGTGTGACTCACTGTTGCATCCTTGTGCAACCAGTCTTTAGCCACATGAGCCTTCTCATTGGGTTTTGAACTTCTTCTATGATTTCACCACTCTCCCCACCTCCTTTCCCCTCCCTTTCCTTTGCATCCCTGGAATTTTTTCTGCTGCTGCTTTTAGCAAAAGTGTCCTATAAAATTCATATTCAAGACAAAGCCAAAATCCACGTTCTTTATAAACTGCTCTCAAATCCCCCACCCAGAAATGAAGCTCTTTTCTCCCTCAGCTTGCCCTCCCCTGTATGCAGTTCATGCGTGTCTGTTTGGATCACTCCCTGTGTAAGGGAGGCTGCAAACAAAACAGGAAAGGACTTTGGACTTGGGAGTCAAGTTCTTCGGCCCCTCTGACCCACAGTTTCTTTATCTGTAAAATGTGTGTAACAAATCCTGTGTATGCCACAGGGTTGCTGAGAAATGTATTTGAGGAAGCATTTGTAGAGTGTGTGTTAAGCTGTAAAATGAAGGGGTATTTTCTCCCCGGGATTGTTGTCTACTTGAGGATAAGCAGACTGTATTTTTGACATCCTTTGTACTTTTCATATCACCTGGTTCTTAGTTGACACGCAGTGATTTTGTTAATAAATTTTGATATGTTTTATGGACTTAAGTACAGCAGAGATGTGTGCACTGCACCATCTTTCCTGTGTAAAAGTCTGGAACTGGAAAAGCAGGTGAAATAAAAGGCCACTCTTGGATTTTTTGGTGAGTGCATACATGGCTAATTATGCACGCCTTCATTAATGGATGTTCTTTTCAGATTGATGTAGGGGTCCGCTGAGTCTCCAACATAATGCTTTCAAAAATGTGTGACTGCTTAGGCTGCACGTGCGATCAGGTAGTTCCATATATGTGCTGATTGTGCTCCTGCAGGAGCCTGCAGGCCCAGGCTGGATAACCACTCTTGCGTATTCCATAGTTATGTAATTACAGACCTTATCAAGTCTGTTCTGGCTTGTAGGTATGAGACACATGACAGCATCGTCTCGTTAAGCATGGGATAAATGCCTCAGGACTTTTCCCTGGAGACAGTGGAGCAACAAAAGAGAATTTAACATCTGAGAGTGCAAGTATTAGAGTGCTCTTCATCCAGTGAGCATTAATTAATGCTCCACATAGTGTGGAAAATAGGAAACTACTGGAGATCTTACCCTTGAGACGATTGTAATACAGAAGAGAAGCATTCAGAACTGTGAAGAACTGCTGGCTCGCTGTGTAGTTAAACTGCAGATATTTGACCTTCATCTGAATAGGGATTATTAGATATTAATTTGAGATACGCTTGTAATAGTTCATGGAGCACTCAAGCCCATTTCAGAAAACTTGAACAGATTTAACAGTTGGAATCAACATTCTTAACATTATTACTTAGCACAGTATTCATACTGTACTATGAACTATTTTACATAGCACATTCCAGTGGTCTACATGTTTTGAAAGGAAAATATTCTATTTGAGTGGAGAACTTGGGCAAAAGGAAAGGACTACTTGAACACTGGGGATTAGTTCTTAATTTTTTCTGAAAGGTCCATTTAAACGTGTTGGGTGTTCCCACTAAGATCAACCTATAAGTGTCTTAAAAATAGGCAACAAACTGAGTTCACTAGGATGCTTAAATCAGTTGAGTGTAATATGTATACTTGTTTCCTCATTCCATTGTAGTTGAGTTCTAAAACACAGCTGCCTACATGGGCTCCCTTCCTCTCCCAGCTTTGCTGATATCGACTCCTGGTCATTGGCAGTACAGCTGTGTGTGAGACTCACAGTTCCAGTGCCATTGGCTTTGCATTCTTGGGGCTGTGCCTTCCTCTTCCAGAAACCTTCGTTTGCTCAAGGCGAAGCAGGAAAATGCTGATGGCCCTGTTTTAGTGTAGGATTAAAATACACGTGGTAAAGACCTGAAGGGGCTGAGCTGCTGGCTGCGTTTTCAGTCCAACTAGAGAAGAATGTTTGCTTCTTTGAAAACTAAAGGCACTGTGCTCTCTAGCTACATGAAGAAAGCTTTAGCTGCTAAGAGTTTATCTCTGGGGTGGGTGCCCTGGCTCACTTAGTTAATCCTCTGCCTGCGGCACTGGCATCCCACATGGGCACCGGTTGGAGTCCCGGCTGCTCCACTTCCGATCCAGCTCTCTGCTGTGGCCCGGGAGGGCAGTGGAGGATGGCCCAAGTGGTTGGGCCCTGCACCCACAAGGGAGACCAGGAAAGAAGCACCTGGCTCCTGGCTTCGGATCGGCACAGCTCCAGCCGTTGCGGCCATTTGGGGGGCGAACCAACGGAAGGAAGACCTTTCTCTCTGTCTCTTCCTCTCACTGTCTGTAACTCTACCTGTCAAATAAATAAATAAAATCATTTAAAAAAAAAAAAAACACTTTGAAGAGCAGGGAGATAGAAACAAGTCCTTGACTTTCAGTTGAAAATCAAGGATTTGCTAATTAAACATTGTTCCAATGGCCACTAATTTAATTATGGTTTCAGAAGCCATGGGACATTGCTGATTTCTGTTTTGGAGGTATGGAAGATTATCAAGAGGAGAAATATCTTCATTTATGCCTGGCACCAGCTGGTTCAGTTCAGAATTGCCCCAATTCTTGGCATTTTAAGTTCAGGATTGGTGTAAATGGGCCATGATATCTGATATTGGGCTCCTTTAATGAAAACTGAAATGTGGTTCCAGTAACATCCTTTTATTTGACTAATCGCCTTTGACTTGATGCCTTGGTATTTGCAGTTCTTAGCAAATATGAAACATGAACAGTGGAATTTCACTGGATTTCACTTTTTTTTTTTATTAAAGATTTTTTAAATTTATTTGAAAGTCAGAGTTACACAGAGAGATGAGAGGCAGAGAGAGAAGTCCAGGGGCCAGTGCTGTGGCACAGCAGGTTAAAGCTCTGGCCTGAAGCACCGGCATCCTATATGGGCGCCAGTTCTAGTTCCAGCTGCTCCTCTTCCGATCCGGCTCTCTGCTATGGCTTGGGATAGCAGTAGAAGATGGCCCAAGTGCTTGGGCCCCTGCACCTACGTGGGAGACCCGGAAGAAGCTCCTGACTCCTGGCTTCAGCTCCAGCCATTGCGGCCATCTGGGGAGTGAACCAGCGGATGGAAGACCTCTCTCTCTGTCTCTGCCTCTCTCTGTAACTGTCTTTCAAGTAAATCAAATAAGTCTAAAAAAAACAAACAAACAAAAAAAAAACTGATTTAGGAGCTAGCATGGCATAGTAGGCAAAGCCACCACCTGTGACACCAGCCTCCCACATGGGCGCCCGTTGAAGTCCCAGCTGTTCCACTTCTGATCCAGCTGCCTGCTACTGTGCCTGGGAAAGCAGCAGAAGATGGCCCAAGTCCTTGTACCCCTGCACCCTTGTGGGAGACCGGGAAGAAGCTCCTGGCTTTGCCCTGGCCTAGCCCTAGCCGTTGTGGCCATTTGAGAAATGAACCAGTAGATGGAAGATCTCTCTATGTCTCTCCCTCTCTCTCTGTAACTTTGCCTTTCAGATAAATACAACTTAAAACAAAACAAAACAAAAGATTTAGATGTAGATTAGAAGTATGCAGGGGCCCAAGGACCTGGACCATCTGCCAGTGCTTTCCCAGGCCATAGCAGAGAGCTGGATTGGAAGTAGAGCAGCTAGGACTCAAACCAGTGCCCTTATGGGATGCCGGCACTACAGGTGGCGGCTTTACTCACTGAGCCACAACACCGGTCCCTAAAGATTTATTTATTTTACACAGAGAAGGAGAGGCAGAGAGAGGGAGACAGGTCTTCTATCCTCTGTTTCATTCCCCAAGTGGCTGCAACGGCTGGAGCTGCACCGATCTGGAGCCAGGAACTTCCTCTGGGTCTCCCACGTGAGTGCAGGGGCCCAAGGACTTGGGCTGTCTTCTACTGCCTTCCCGGCCATAGCAAAGAACTGGGTCGGAAGTGCAGCAGCTGGGACTGGGACTGAAACCGGAGCCCACATGAGATGCCGGTACTGCAGGTAGCGGCCTTACCCAGTGTGCCACAGCACCAGCCCTGATGGAAGATACCTCTCTCTTTCCTTCTCTCTCTGTAACACTGCCTTTCAAAAAAAAAAAAAAAAAAAAAAAAGTTTAAAGGTAAAGAGAGTGGGAAATGTAAGGCCATCTAAATTTTATTTACTTATTTCAGAAACAGAGTTACAGAGAGGGAGAAAGAGAGGTCTTCCATCCACTGGTGCACTCCCCAAATGGCTGCAGTGGTTGGAGTTGGGCTGATCTGAAGCCAGGATAAGGGAGCTTCTTTCAGGTTTTCCACGTGGGGGCAGGGGCCCAAGCACTTCAGACAACTTCTGCTGCTTTTCCAGGCACATTAGCAGGAATCTGGATCAGAAGTGGAGCAGCTGGGACTCAAACTCATGCCCACATGGCATGCCTGTGCCACAGGGGGAGGCTTAACCTACTACACCACAGTTTCAGCCCCATATAAATCTTCATATACCACTGTACATGTTTGAGTTCTGATGATGTAGTAAATGTTTTGCAGGTGTGATTAGATAGCATTTATTTCTTCACATCTCTGTTTTCCCTAATTTTTTTTTTGAAAAGAAATTTTTGGAAAGCCTGAGCTCCACTACTGCACAGTGTTAGTGGTCAGATAATCTGGTTTATTCCTTTCATTAAGATTATTGGGTAGGGCTGGTGTTGTGTGGCAGAGCTGGTAAAGCCGCCTCCTGCAGTGCCAGCATCCCATGTGGGTGCCAGTTTGAGTCCCAGCTGCTCCACTTCCAATCCAACTCTCTGCTATGGCCTGGGAAAGCAGTGGAAGACAGTCCAAGTCCTTTGGCCTCTGCACCCACGTGGGAGACCCAGAGGGAATTCCTGGCTCCTGGCTTTGGATCAGCACAGCTCCAGCCATTGCAGCCATCTGGGAAGTGAACCAGCAGATGGAAGACCTTTGCCTCTCTCTGCCTCCCTCTCTCTCTCTGTGTGTAACTCTTTCAAATAAATAAATAAATCTTACAAAGCCAAAAAAAAAAAGAAGAAGAAGAAGGAGGAGGAGGAGGAAAAGATTACCGGGTGACTATACACATTGCTTTTATTGCCCCTTAACTAATGCAGTTTTCTGAGCTGGCCTCCATGATAGATTTCTTAAAGGACCTAACAGGTTGGGGCTGGCACTGTGGTGCCCCGGATTTTAAAGCCCTGGCCTGAAGGACCGGCATTCCTTATGGGAGCAGATACGAGTCCCGGCTGCTGCATTTCCAATCCAGCTCTCTGCTATGGCCTGGGAAACAGTAGAAGATGTCCCAAGTTCTTGGGACCCTCAACCCACTTGGGAGACCCGGAAGAAACTCCCTGGCTCCTGGCTTTGGATCAGCTCAGCTCCGGCCATTGCAGCTATCTGGGGAGTGAACCAGTGGATGCAAGACCTCTCTCTCTGTCTCTGCCTCTCTCTGTAACTCTGTCTTTCAAATAAATAAAATAAGTGGGTTTTTTTTGTTTTTGTTTTTGTTTTTTTTTTAAAAAAAAGGACCAACAGGTGGACTGAATTAAGATAAGATAGTAGGTTGGGGGCTAGCACTGTTGCATAGTGCTGGCATTTGCAGTGCTGGCATCCCATATGAATGCCAGTTCAAGTTCTGGCTGCTCCACTTCAGATCCAGCTCTCTGCTATGGCCTGGAAAAGTAGTAGAAGATGGCCCAAATACTTGGGCTCCTGCACCAACATGGGAGACCTGGAAGAAGCACCAGACTCCTGGCTTTGGATCTACCTCTTCCTTTGTAACTCTGCCTTTTAAATAAATAAAATAAAATCTTGGGGGAAAAAAAGAAGTGAGTTATCCCCAGAGCTGGTGTGTATCACACAGGTAATTATAGCAGTAGCTGGGATAAGTCAGTAGTAGTAGCATTTCTCTTTCTCTGATGTTAAATAAATGGAGTTAGAGTTCAGGAGAGATTTTCTTTTAAGATATATTTATTTATTTGAAAGAGTTATACAGAGACAGGAGAGACAGAGACAGAAAGATCTTCCATCTGCTGGTTCACTCCCCAGTGGCTGGGGCTGGACCAAGCTGAAGGCAGGCGCCAGAAGCCTCCTCCAGGTCTCCTGCATGGGTGCTTGGCTCAAGTACTTGGCCATCCTCCACTGCTTTCCCAGACATATTATCAGGGAGCTGGACTGGAAGTAGAGCAGTGGCATCTTGATCTGGTGCCCATGTGGGATGTAGGTGTTTCAGGTGGTGGCTCTACCTACTATGCCACAACACTGGCCCCAGCAGAGATCTTAAAAACAGTGGTGTGCTAGGCTAGCGCCATGGCTCAACAGGCTAATCCTCCACCTTGCGGCGCCGGCACACTGGGTTCTAGCCCCGGTCGGGGTGCCGGATTCTATCCCGGTTGCCCCTCTTCCAGGCCAGCCCTCTGCTATGGCCCGGGAATGCAGTGGAGGATGGCCCAAGTCCTTGGGCCCTGCACCCGCATGGGAGACCAGGAGAAGCACCTGGCTCCTGGCTTCGGATCAGCGTGATGCGCCGGCCGCAGCGGCCATTGGAGGGTGAACCAACGGCAAAAAGGAAGACCTTTCTCTCTGTCTCTCTCTCACACTATCCACTCTGCCTGTCCAAAAAAAAAAAAAAAAAAAAAAAAAAACAGTGGTGCAGTGGTGTGCTAAGCTGAACCAGACCAACAGATACCCTGGATGATCACTGAAGGTTTGCACTACTGCCTTGAATCTCTGGATTTTTTTTTTCCCCCTTTGCCTGCATCAACATTGAGAGGTATTTTCACCCCTCTGGCATGCATGAAATGGATGGAAAGGAAAGCTTTGCTAAGATCTCTTCCTAAAATCTAAAAAGGGGGCTGGCATTATGGTGCAATAGGTTAAGGTACCGCCTGCAATGCCAGCATCCCATATGAATGGTAGCTTATGTACTGGCTGCTCCACTTCCAGTCTAGCTAATTTGCCTGGGAAAGTAGCAGAAACAGCCCTAGTATTTGGGCCCTTGCCATCCTCGTGAAAAACTAGGGTGGAATTGAAGGCTCTTGGCTTCCCCCATCCCAACCACAGCTGTTGGCTGCCATTTGGGGAGTGAACCAAGGGATGGAAGATCCCTCTCTGCCTTTCAAATATTTATTGATTTGTTTATTTGAAAGAGTGATGGAGAGACAAACACAGACACATACACACAGATATCCCATTTGCGGGGGCCTAAGTACTAGGCTGTCTTCTGCTGTTTTCATAGGTACGTTAGCAGGGAGCTGATTTGGAAATGGAGCAGCTGGGAGTCTAACCAGCACTCAGTGGGTTGCAGGTGTCAGAGGTGGCAACTTAAGCCACTGTGCCACAAAGCAGGCCCCAAAATGGAAAACAGTCTCACTTATTTTTTATTTGAAAGGCAGAGACAGAGAGAAAGATATCTCTATCAACTGACTGCCTCTCCTTGTCTGCAAGAGTATAGTTTGGGCAAAGCTGAAGCCAAGAGCCAGTAACTGAATCTAGGTAGGTCTCCCACATGAATGACAGGGACTCAGCCACTCTAGCTGTCATTGCTGTCTCCCACAGTCTGCATTAGCTTGAAGCTGGTGTTGGGAGCAGGTCTCAGACTTGACACTCTGATGTGGGATGCAGGCATCTTAAAGCAGCGTCTTTACCACGTGCCCAACACCCACCTCTAAGAAATGTATTCAGGAAAGTAAGGAAAGGGGCCAGTGTGGTGGCATAGTGGGTAGAGCCGCCGCCTGCAGTGCCGGCATCCCGTATGGGCACTGGTTCGAGTCCCGGCTGCTCCATTTCTGATCCAGCTCTCTGCTATGGCCTGGGAAAGCAGTGAAAGATGGCCCAAGTGCCCCTGCACCCATGTGGGAGACCTGGAAGAAGCTCCTGGCTCCTGGCTTCGTATCAGCTCAACTCTGACCGTTGCAATCAGTCTGTCTGTCTGTCTCTCTCTGTCTCTCTGTCTCTCTCCTTCCTCTCCTTTCTCCTGTGTAACTTTCTGACTTTCAAGTACAAAAATCTTAAAAAAAAAAAAAAAAGGAAGGAAATAAAAGAAGTCCAAGGTGATAAATGTAGGACTGTGTGGTCACCTTTTTCAATGGATAAAGACTGAGTCTTTCAATGAGAGGCAAGGTAGCAGACCTTAGCTCTCGTGTCTCTCACATAGACTGTGGTTTTGGGGGAACAACACTTCTAGCAATCCCTGGCCCTTTTTCTTGGGAATGGTACTGGTGATGTGTATATAATCATCTAATCAAAAAGACCCCTCTGAGGTGGCCACTTGGCCTACCTGTGAAGATGCTTGGAGCTGGTGCTGTGGTACAGCGAGTGAAAGCCCCACTTGCAGTGCCGGCATCCCATGTGGGCGCCAGTTTGAGTGCTAGCTGCTCTTCTGATCCGCTCCCTGCTTATGTGCCTAGGAAAGCAGCAGAAGTCCTTGTGCCCCTGTACTCATGTGGGAGACCCATAAGCAGCTCCTGGCTTCGACTCGGACCAGCTCTGGCTGTTGCAGTCATTTGTGGAGTGAACCAGCAGATGAAGACATCTCTCTCTCTCTCTTTCTCTCTCTCGCTCTCTCTAACTCTGCCTTTCTTTTTCTTTCTTTCTTTCTTTCTTTTTTTTGACAGGCAGAGTGGATAGTGAGAGAGAGAGAGAGACAGAGAGAAAGGTCTTCCTTTTTGCCGTTGGTTCACCCTCCATTGGCTGCTGCGGCCTGCGCATTGTGCTGATCTGAAGCCAGGAGCTTCTCCTGTTCTCCCATGCAGGTGCAGGGCCCAAGGACTTGGGCCATCCTCCACTGCCTTCCCGGGCCATAGCAGAGAGCTGGCCTGGAAGAGGGGCAACCGGGATAGAATCCGGCACCCTGACCGGGACTAGAACCCGGTGTGCTGGCACCACAAGGCAGAGGATTAGCCTGTTAAGCCACGGCGCTGGCCTAACTCTGCCTTTCAAATAAATAAATCTTTTTTATTTTAAAAAAAGTACAGGGGCCGACACTGTGGCGCAGCGGGTTAACGCCCTGGCCTGAAGCGCTGGCATCCGATATGGGCACTGGTTCTAGTCCTGGCTGCTTCTCTTCCAATCCAGCTCTCTGCTGTGGCCTGGGAAAGCAGCAGAGGATGGCTCAAGTCCTTGGGCCCCTGCACCCACGTGGGAGACCCGGAAGAAGCTCCTGGCTCCTGGCTTCAGATGGGTGCAGCTCCGGCCGCTGCGGCCATCTGGGGAGTGAACCATCAGATGGAAGACCTCTCTCCCTCTCCTCTCTCTTTATAACCCTGACTTTCAAATAAATAAAAATTAAAAAGTACAAACAATTCTTTTCCATCGTGTTTGATATAAAGATTTGTTTATGAATTTGTGCTTCAGGTTCATTTGAAAACAAAAACAATCAGAGGTGGACTGGAGAAGAGGGGGACAAGATCATCTGCTGGTCCTCTGCCTGCCTAGCTCTGGAGGGGAGTGAAGCCGCTCTGGAGCAATTACATAGCTGTGCTGAATTGCACTCACTGAGCACTTGTAATTTGAATTCTGTGGTTCTTGCTAGGATTATACTATCTTATTTAATAATATCACTAGTTTGCTTCATGTACTTTGAAATACAATTTTCCTAGCTTTACTGTGATATTGACCAACTTAAAGAGTCTGATTATAGATGAGGCTGGTGTTTGGCACAGTGGTCAAGACCCTCATCCCATACTGGAGTGCCTGGGCTCCAGACCCAGCTCTGCTTCAGATTCCAGTTCTCTGGAATGAGCACTCTGGGACGGGAGGCAGTTGTTGATAACTCAAGTTCTTAGGTCCCTGCCACCCAAATGGGAAATTTAGATTTAAGTTGCTGGCTTTTGGGTTTAGCCTGCCCTGCTCTAGCTGTTGTAGGCATTTAGGGAGTGAACCAGAAAAAAAGGCTGGTTATAAAAGTTGCTGAATGTGGGGGCCAGCACTGTGGCGTATACTGTGGTGTAGTGGGTAAAGCCTCCACCTGCAGTGCCGGCATCCCATGTGGGCACTGGTTTGAGTCTCGGCTGCTCCTCTTTCGATCCAGCTCTCTGCTATGGCCTGGGAAAGCAGAAGATGGTCTAAGTCCTTGGGCCCCTGCACCCACATGGGAGACCTGGAAGAAGCCCCTGGCTCCTGGCTTCAGATCAGCTCAGCTCCAGCTGTTGCGGCCATCTGGGGAGAGACCTGTCTCTCTCTCTCTTTGCCTCTCCTTCTCTCTCTATGTAACTCTGAATTTCAAATAAAATAAATAGAATAAAAAAAAAAGTTGCTGAATGTGTAAAATAATTGAGGTTTGGGAAATACGGAGCGTGTTTAAGTGTTGGAGGGGCCTCGGGATTAGACAGCAGGTATTCATTTATTGTTTCCTTTCTAGGTGCATGTTATTATGATGCTAATCAGTCTATGTATGTGTTTGGAGGCTGCACCCAGAGTAGCTGCAATGCTGCTTTCAATGACCTCTGGAGACTTGACCTAAATAGCAAAGAGTGGATCCGACCTTTGGCGTCAGGTAAGGGATGAAATGGTGTTCTTTACCTTCTTACGAGGTAGTTCCCTTGGCATAGAAACTCTACCAGATCCATTTTAGTGTTAGTCTCAAGGATAAGTTGCTGGAACCTCAAGTCTTTGTCAAATCTGTGTAAATGCTAAGAATAATATGCTTTTCTAAGTCTTTGATTTTTTTTTTAAATTACACTTTATCGTTAGTATTGGTGTACTGCCAAAATTGCTGTGCTAAAGTGTGAATTCATTCACATGATTTTCTCAAGCACTTGTACAAGGGTAACATGCTGTTTGGTATGAGCTTGAAGTAAGAGCAGAAACGTGGACTTGTGAGACTTGTGGTTGACTGACAGAAGCTATTGTCCCAGGACTAAGGTCTCTGCACATCTCTCAGATGTTTGGGGAGTGTATGGAACATGCCTGTGCTGGTTACGCAACAGCTCAGGGGTGTGGTTAAGATTCCATAGTAGGTACATTAATGCACAGTCCTGCTATGACAGATTTCTGGGAAAAAGAAACTAGATTTTCTTCTATTTGACCCAAACGTTCTAGGGTGGGGGGAATAAAAATATAATTGTTTCTGTACTCATGAGACAAGACAGTTTAAAGAGGCACAGTTTTAAGATTGAAAGGACTGGTGTGAGGGAAAATAGAGTGCATTGAGTATTAAATATTTTGCTAGATTTGTTGGCAAGCTTTTCCCAAAACATTCTTCATTTGGCTTTTCAAGGCTGGAACTCAGGAATAAGGAAACTTGGGTTTTCCTTGGACAGGTTCCTTAATTATTTAGGCCTCGCCTTACCACTTTGACCACTAGGTGGGGGGCAACATGGCCTTTTAGAAAGGGCATTGGACTATAAGAGTGAGGCAGTGAGAATTTCATTTCCTGGTACAATCACCAATTCTCTGTGTAACTATGAACAAGTTGCTGTTCCTCTTTGGGAGGCATATGGAGTGGGACTACTGCATTCTATTTTTGAATGGGCTGGAGGGCTAGCTTTTGTTTGCTTTTATTATATAACCATTGCTGAGCTGTGCAGGCCAGTGACTGAAATCTACTCATGAGAAGAAGCTGCCTTCTGCTTCCCCAGTGCTACAGGCCCCTCTTCCTTTCCCTGCAAGAAATAAATGCAGGAGGAATATTCTGACAGTGGAAACACATGGGAGTGGCTGGATTTTGTGCAGGCACAATTCTTTCTTTCTTTCTTTCTTTTTTTTTTTTTTTTTTTTGACAAGCAGAGTGGACAATGAGAGAGAGAGAGACAGAGAGAAAGGTCTTCCTTTGCCGTTGGTTCACCCTCCAATGGCCGCCGCGGCTGGCGTGCTGCGCTGATCCGAAGGCAGGAGCTAGCTTCTTCTCCTGGTCTCCCATGGGGTGCAGGGCCCAAGGACTTGGGCCATCCTCCACTGCACTCCCAGGCTACAGCAGAGAGCTGGCCTGGAAGAGGGGCAACCGGGACAGAATCTGGCTCCCCGACCGGGACTAGAACCCGGTGTGCCAGCGCCGCAGGCAAAGGATTAGCCTATTGAGCCGCTACGCTGGCCACAGTTCTTTCTGTGAAAGAATTGCAAAGATAAAGAAATGGTACTCATAAAAAAATTTGGAAGGTTATTTGGGGGCCTGCAGAATTTTATACTTTTTTTTTTTTTAAGATTTATGTTTTTGAAAGAATTAGAGAGGAGGACAGAGATAATCTTACATCTGGTTCACTCCCCAGGTGGCCGCAATGGGACAGGCCTAAGCCAGGAGCCAGGCATTTCATCTGGGTCTCCCACATGAGTGACCGGGGCGCAAACACATGGGCTTCTTCTACTGTTTTTCCCAGGCCATTAGCTGGGAGCTGGATTGGAAGCGGAGCAGCCGGGACAGGAACCAGTGCCAATATGAAGGTGGCACCTTTACCTGCTGTGCTACAACTCCGGTCCCAGGATTTTGTAGTTTGAAGGGTTGGCTTTTCTAGCCCTTGTCCCTATTGCACTTAGGGAGTATTGATTACTAATTGTCATCACAGATTCTGAAATGTAGAAGTCATTTTGGCTTAAACCAATTGCCCATTACCATTGTGGTTGACACTTTGTCAAGGCCCCTGTTACCTGTCGTGGAGGGGAGAGCGTTTGCTAGAGTGAGTTTTGTGGGTTCTTTCCCTCAGCTTAGTATAGAAATAAAAAGCCAGGAAATAATTTGCTGAGAAGTGGAAACTTTTATTTGGCCAATGACAGAAAAGCGTCTGGTCTGAGAGGAGACCAGGCAGAGTGCCTGAACCGGAACCTGCTTTTAAGAAGTGCACAGAGTTTTTAAGGCATTGCTGTCTTTTCATTGAGCCATTCTATAAGGGTGCCCATTGGATGGCGGGGGGGTCTGCACATACTGTATGTTGATTGGCTTGAGGCTCATGGAGATAGTGGGGGTCTCTTGGAGACAGCCTCTGCTAGCTCTGGGTGGAAGATTGCAGCTAACTTGAAGATGTGATTTAAAACCACAAGGTCACACCTGCAGCCCAAGAAGCTCTAGTTGAGGAGATGCTGGCAGGTCTGGAGACAAGCTTCCTGGCCACAGCTGGCAGCCTGCTTGTGAAGGGCATTCTGCCCACGTCTGAGGGGCCCACAGACCCCCAGCCCCACTGGACAGCCCCAGCCCCATTGCAGAGCAGCTTTGAGTCCAGTCACAAAATATCGAAGCTGCCTTTCTCTGCTGTGCCCCACACCTGATGCCTTTGCTGATTCGGCATAGGTGCTGCCCTTCTGCTAGAGGTGGAGCCCTGGGCTTTGGGATCTCCATAGCCTGCTACCAACTTTTTTGCTTATTTCTTGTAAGATGGATAAGAAAAAAAAATTTAAGATTTATTTATTTGTTTGAAAGAGGAGAGACAGAAATCTTCCATCCACTGATTCACTCTGTAAGTGGCCAACAATGGCTAGGGCTGAGTCAGGTCAGAGCCGGGAGCTTTATCCAGGTCTCCCACATAGGTGGCAGGGGTCAAGCACTTGGGCCATCTTCCACTGCTTTTCCCACACCATTAGCAAGGAGCTGGTTTGGAAGTAGTGCAGCCGAAACTGGAACCAGTGCCCATGTGGGATGCTGGTATTGCAGGATTTAATACCCACCCACCCACCCCCAACCCCGCATGCAATTTTTAATCACTAAGTTTAAAGACTGCTTGGAAATCCTCAATGCAAACATAATGAAGGAAAAACAGACTTGGTAAGTTATAGTCTTAATGTTTTCAAATACAATATTTAGAATGTTCCCTTTTCTACAACATAGCTCCTGAAATGTTTGACCTCACTTTCTAACAGAGGTCTCAAGGAGGCTAGTTGCTGTCTCATGCTGATCTGCAGTTAGAGCCCAGTTTTAGAGGGAGGAGAAACTGAGCTTTCTGAACTGTCTACTTTAAAAAAACAAAAAACAATCAGTGATTTAATAGAGTCCTGTGAGATTCTCATTTAGGCAGAAATCCCACGGGAAGACTCCCTGAGGAAATGTTTCTGTATGCTGTCGTGAGTCCCAACCAGAATCACTTCCCACTGCACCAGCAGCACGTCTTTCTGAACAACACAGCGCTGTTTGTGTCTTGCCATGCCTGACTCACCGACGTGTGCACTGAGCTAGGTGGGGTGGAGGGGGTCTGAAGGAGGACGATACCTATTTCTTTTTGGTGCCAGTTATGAGATGTTCATCTAGCATTTAAATATGTGTACATGGTGCCGGTTTTTTTTTTTTTTTTTAAATATTTGTTTTATTTATTTGAAAGGCAGAGTCAAGAGAGTGGGAGAGACACAGAGATCTCTCATCCACTGGGTCATTCCACAGATGACCGGGACGGCCTTGGCCAGGCCCAAGCCAGGAACTTCATCTGGTCTCACACATGGGTGCAGGGGCCCAAGGAGTCTGGCCATCTTTGACTGCTTTGCAGGGGGCTACATTGGAAGTGGAGTAGCCAGGATTCAAACTGGCACCCATGTATGATGTTGTGGCAGGCGGCAGCTTAATCTGTGACACCTCGACACCAGCTCTGGTGCTGGTAGCTTTAACTGTGTTCAGCCTTCACAGGTGTAGCTTTTGGAGAAGTAGCTGCATCAGGCAAACAGTGGAGCACTTTTGGTTCATATGTCTTACGTGCATTTTTGGTTAAGTTGCAAACAGGGTGGGAGCATTCTCATTTTACTTGGTGTCTTAGCTCAGGTTGCCATACCAAAGTATTGTAGACTCAGTGGCTTAAACAACAGACATTTATTTCTCACAGTTTTGGACACCAGCAGTCCGAAATCAGGCTTCCAGGATAGTCAGGTTCTGAAGAAGTGTCTCTTCCTGTGCTGCAGATTGCAAAATGATAACAGTGCTCCATCTGGAGGGAGGGTGGTGCTCAATGTTGGGATTACAAGTCCCAGCCAAAAGAGACCTACAACTAGCACTTCCTACGCATATCCAGTTAAGGTATCTCCTCCCTTTTACACCTGCTATTGTGGTTTCTCTCTTCATGGAGCTTATATTGAAATAGGGAAGAAACAAAAAGCAAGTAAGCAAATTGTTAGAAATTATGAAAGAATGTAAAATAAAGAGAGAGTTGATTCTTCTGGTTCACTCCCCAAATGGCCACATGTCTGGTGCTGGGCCAGGCTGAAGCCAAGAGCCTGGAACTTCATCTGGGCTTCCCACATGGGTGCAGGAGCCCAAGGATGTGGACCACCTTCCAGGGCTTTCCAAAGCACATTAACAGGGTGCTGGGTATATAGGAACAAGAAAGAAGATAAGATTGTAGATGCTGGTGAGTGGGAGCTCATGGCACTTCTATCCTGAAAGCTTTATCACTCAGATAAAATAATTGAGGGAGGAGCAGAACCTAGGTCATTAGAAGCCTGGCCAGTGACTATGAATGCACAGCTGGGTACATTGTAGTCTTTGCCAGAGTGGTTCCGGGAAGTTGAATGTTTCACCTTCTAATATTCTAAGAAGTTAACAACTTAATTCTTAGATTTGTTTGTTCCCAAAGCAAAGGAGCAGTTCTGTGGACAGGTGCTTTCAAAAACTAATGGTTGAACCACTGTTTCTGAAATAAATTACTTCTTACTCAAACTGGGACTAATTTTGGCATCTGTTTAATAGATATATCATCAGTGACCATACTTTTATTGGTCTTTTTCTTTTTTAAGATTTTATTTATTTATTTGAGAGGTAGAGTTAGAGACACAGAGAGGGAGATACAGAGAGAAAGGTCTTCCATCTGTTGGTTCACTCCCCAAATTACTGCAACAGCCAATGCTGAGCTAATCCGAAGTCAGGAGCCAGGAGCTTCCTCCGGGTCTCCCACATGAGTGCAGGGGCCCAAACATTTGAGCCATCTTCTACTGTTTTCCCAGGCCATCAACAGAGAGCTGGATCAGAAGAGGAGCATCTAGGACTAGAACTGATGCCCTTATAGGATGCCAGCATCACAGACAGAGGCTTAGCCCACTATGCCACGGTGCTGGCTCCCTTTTGATCTCTTAATTCAAGACAGAAGGGCCAGCACTGTGGCCTAGAGGATTGGGCCTCTGCCTGCAGTGCTGAGGTCCCATGTGGGCAGCAGTTAAAGTCCCAGCTGCTCCACTTGTGATCCAGCTCCCTGCTGGTGTGCCTGGGAAAGCAGTGGAGGATAGCCCTGCACCCATGTGGGAGACCTGGAGGAGGCTTCTGGCTACTGGTTTTAGCCTGGCCCAACTCCAGCTTTTGCAACCATGTGAGGAGTGAACCAGCAGATAGAAGATCTCTCTCTCTGTGTATCCTCCTCTCTTTGTATTAAAAAAAAAGCAATTTTCAAGTAACAGTTTTACATTTAAAATTAGAGTGTTTTGGTTTTCAAAACTTCTTAAAGATCAGCCCACATTCATTTACAAAAGAACAAATGTTAGTGTGTAGAACAAAGCTTCCATAGTTAGAAGAGTCCATAAATGTTAGATCAAGATTTAGAGTTTGGTGTCAGTACTGTGGCACAGAGGGCTAAACTGCCATTTGCATCCCATTTCCGAGTCCCGGCTGCTCCGCTTTTGATCTGCTCCCTGTTAATACGCTTGGGAAGACAACAGAAGATGGCACACGTACTTGGGCCCTACTACTCATGTGGGGGACCCAGATAGAGTTCCTGACTCTTGGCTTTGGCTTGGCCCAGGCCTGGCTTTGGAGTGGCTGTATACATTCTACCTTTAGAATCTTCTTTCTCCAGGGTTTTGTCTTCCCACTTTTCATCCACACAAAATCTTAGGTGATAATTTGCAGGTTCAGGCCCTTTGTTTTAAAAGAACACACTTCAGAACAGACATACACAGCTTGACTGCCTGTTGTACTCTTGGCCTTGCCCCCTCAGCAACCTGCCTCTAAACTTGAATCACTTCTGCATCCTCTGGGTCTCAATTTCCTTCTTTCGTAAAATGAGGAAGAGATAAGATTAGTCTTCCTAAAAATCAAATATAACTTACCTTTTTATCCAAATCACTTGGAGGCTTACTCTTAACTATAGATTCAAGTTCCAACTGCTCCACTTGCAATCCAGCTCTCTGCTATGGCCTGAGAAAGCAGCGGAAGATGGTCCAAGTCCTTGGGCCTGTACACCCATGTGGGAGACCCAGATGAAGCTCCTGGCTCTTGCCTTTGAACTGGCTCAGCCCCAGCCATTGCAGCCATTTGGAGAGTGAACCAGCGGGTGGAAGATTGATATCTCTCTCTGATTATAACTTTCAAATAAAAATAAATCTTCAGCAAGAGAGAGAGAGAAAAAATGTCCCTGTTGATTATAAACATAGCTGGATTTGGGAATCTTGGCACCCTGTGGTGTCTCCGTAGTCTGGGACCTCACTCAGTGTTGACCGGTGATTGGGTCATCAGGTGATGTGCTAAGCTGGACTCCTTGGCATCATCAAGGAAGAAGCCTAGTCACTCTGCTCTCCTTAGCTGCTGCTTTGTAGAAATGGCTGCCTTTTATCCTAAATTAGTCACAAGTAGAGATGTATGTGGACCTCGAGAGGCTTTAACCATGGCGTGTTCGCTGTCCCAGATCGTTCATGCATCCCACCTAACCTTCATACTAACCCAGTTAGAAGGCACGTGAGAACATTGAAGCTCAGAATTACCTGGAAGTTGACCTAAACTCCTACAGCAGTAAGTGATGGGACAGATAGCAATCCAAGATTGTCTCTATGAAATCTGTGTTTTTTCTGCTATGCTATGCTATGCTGTGAATAGCTAGATTGTCTTCTTTAATTTATTTCACATTACTTTTTAAAACTATTTAAGTAGTCTTTTTTTTAAGAATTATTTTTTATTTATTTGAAAGAGTTACAAAGAAAGGTAGAACCAGAGAGAGAGGTCTTCCATTCCACTGGTTCACTCCCCAAATGACCACAACAGCCATAGCTGAGCTCATCCGAAGCCTGGAACCAGGAGCTTCTTCTGGGTCTCCCTCGTGGGTGCAGGGACCCAAGGACTCATCTTCTGCTATCATCCCAGGCCATAGCAGAGAGCTGGATTGGAAGAGGAGCAGCTGGGACTCGAAACGGCGCCCATACGGGATGCAGGTGCTGCAGGCTGGGGCTTCAACCTACTGTGCCACAGCGCCATTCCTTTAAATAGACTTTTTTAAAAATATATTTATTTATTTACTTGAGAGGCATAGTCACAGACAAAGGGGGAGACAGGGAGAGAGGTCTTCATCTGCTGATTCACTCGTCAAATGGCCACAATGGTTGGAGCTGGACTGATCTGAAGCCAGGAGCCAGGAGCTTCCTCTCAGTCTCCCATGAGGGTGCAGGGGCCCAAGCACTTGGACCATCTTCTGCTGCTTTCCCAGGCCATAGCAGAGAGCTGGATTGGAAGAGGAGTAGCTGAGATGCGAACTGGTATTCATATAGGATGCCAAAGCCACAGGCAGAGGCTTAGCCCACTATGCCACAGCGCTGGCCCCTAAGTAGAGTTTTTTTGTCAAAACAGAACAGTTCTCATATACCATCCATACCCACTTTTTCCTGTTGTTAACATCTTTCATTAATGTAGTACCCAATGACAGTTAATAAACCAATATTGATACATTGTTGTTTAGTTACATCTGTACTTAATTCAGAGATCCTGCTGTTTTTTTTTTTAACCTGATTTTGTTTTTCTGGCCTAAGATCTCGTCTTTGATATATTACATTTTGATATGTTACATTTAGGCTTCCTGTCTCCTTAGGCTTCTCTTGGCTGTGATGGTTTCTGAGACCCCGGTTCTGTGATGATCTTGACAGTTTTGAAGGAGTGCATGTCAGGTATTTTGTAGACTGTCCTTCAGTTTAGTCTTTCTTACCGTTGGGTGGTAGTCCTGAGGTTTTGGGAGGAAGACCACGGAGGTAAAGTGCCATTCTGGCACACCAGATCAAGTGTCTGCACCGTCAGTGTGGTTTCCACCGCTGCTGTGAACCTGGATTACCTGGTTGAGAGAGTACTGTTTCCTGGCATTCCCTCTCCTTCGTTTGTAGTTGCCCTTGGTCCTTGACCCTGCCTTGAGTTTTGGGGGAGTGGCCAAGCTACCTGGCTGTTATGTTTATCCTCAGTCAGGAGAGGATAGTAAGCAGAGGGCGTGGCATGTCACTTAAATTTATTTTCACGGCTTGAAGGATTTTTTTAATTTAAATTTTTGTTGATTTGTTTTCATTTTATTTGAAAGGCAGAGAAACGGAGGGAACCATCTTTCTTCCTCTGGTTCTGTTTTCAAATGCCTGCTGGGCCAGGCCTGAGCAGGAAGCCCAGAACTCCATTCGGGTCTCCTCTGTGGGTGGCAGGGACTCAGGTCCTTCAGTCCTCTGCTGCCTCTCAGGGTGCACATCAGCAGGAAGCCGGGTCCAAAGCAGAAGAACAAGGACCAGAAGCAGGCACTCTGATCCTGAGAGCATCGAACTGCTGTCCCTTGATTTGCCGCCTTCTTCTTCTTCCTTCTTCCTTCTTCCTTCTTCCTTCTTTTTTTTTTTTTATTTGTCAGATAGAGAGAGAGAAAGAGAGAGAGAAAGGTCTTCCTTCCGTTGGTTCACCCCCCAAATGGCTGCTATGGCTGTAGTTACACTGATCCGAAGCCAGGAGCCTGGTGTTTCCTCCTGGTCCCCCATGCGGGTGCAGGGCCCAAGCACTTGGGCCATCCACCACTGCCTTCCTGGGCCACAGCAGAGAGCTGGACTGGAAGAGGAGCAACCGGGACTAGAACCCGGCGCTTGATTTGCCTTCTTAAGGTGGCTTACTGGTAGTACCATGAAGAACATAGTTTTTGTGCCATGCAGACACAGGTCTGCATCTGAGTTGTCATTAACTGGGTGACCTTAGGCAGGTTATTTAACATTTGAGTTGCCTGAACTTTAAGGTAAAGATAGTAATGCCTGCCTTTCAGGTTTTCTTTAGAACACATACAATACAATACTTAGCTGGAGAGAGGGAGTGGAGACTCCTAAAGTTAGACTTCCTTAGAGATGAGGAGTGGCAAATGGTCATAAATTCCCAGAGTTCTTTGGATGAGAGGTCAGGCAGAATGACTTTGTCTCCAGGGAATCCAGAAAAAAACAGTTTAGGAGCTTTATATCCATGCAGCAGGAATACTTTTACCATTGTTCATTCTAGGAATACTGGTTGAAATTTTCATGAGATGAAATTGTCTGCCGGCGCCGCAGCTCAATAGGCTAATCCTCTGCCTGCGGCGCCAGCACACTGGGTTCTAGTCCCGGTTGGGGCGCCGGATTCTGTCCTGGTCGCTCCTCTTCCAGTCCAGCTCTCTGCTGTGGCCCGGGAGTGCAGTGGAGGATGGCCCAAGTCCTTGGGCCCTGCACCCGCATGGGAGACCAGGAGAAGCACCTGGCTGCTGGCTTTGGATCAGCGCGGTGCATCGGCCGCAGCGGCCATTGGAAGGTGAACCAACGGTAAAGGAAGACCTTTCTCCCTGTCTCTCTCTCTCTCTCTCTCACTGTCCACTCTGCCTGTCAAAAACAAAAAACAAACAAACAAAAAAAAAAACAGAGAGAGATGAAATTGTCACAATAAAAATTCATCAAATGCCAGACATTGCCATGTAAAAACTGGAAGTTGTACCATCACATCAGGAAAAGCTACACATTTTTCTGTACTCAGATTTTGATGACTGAGATCCTTTTATCCAAAGCATAGTACTTGCTGCCACCTAGGGTCTCTCGTTCACATCCTTGCTCCCTCAGCCAGGCCCTCCACTTCTGGAAAATTGTAGCTCGTAAGTCTTTGTGGAGATCTGGTCAGGCTTCATAGCATATTTCACACTGACCATTTCGTTATGCAGAGGGGAGAGTGGGGAGAGTGGTCTGGGAAAGGTGGTTAGGGATCACTCAGTTTGGCCCACAGGCCCCTCCCCCATCTCTCTGACCTTCTGGGTTTCAGTCAGTGCTGGGCCTGTGTGCCTGGTATTTCTTCTGCCTGAAACATGATCTTCCTGTTTGTCATTATGTCTCTGTCCTTCACCTGCTAGACAGGTTGTTCATCTGTCACCCCCAGTGAGGCCTGCCCTGACTGCCTTCTGTCATTTTCCCCTTGACACTTACCTTGACCTAACATACTTTCTCCTGCTCCCAGCAGGTATGCTGCCTGGGATCAGGAATTTCTGTTGATTCTATTTACTGCTGACCCTAGTACCTGGCAAACAGTCGGTGGTCAAAAATGGAGTGCCATTTTTATATCTTGCTAAGTAAGATATTTTGGGCCTCATCAAATTATTGTTTCTACTTAATGCTGCCCAACTCCATCCAACAGAGGTCCTGAACTGGATATGGGGCTCATGACAGAATGTCCACCCCAGCTTTGGTTACAGTCCAGGGACTAAGTCCAGGTTGCCTCCCACGGGGAGGCAGGCAGTCTCCTAAAGAGTGGCAGCACAAAGTATCTGTGCCCAGCCTGGCGTCAGGTACCTGTGTGTGAGCTGGCTGCTGACAGTCCTTCCTGGTGCTGTAGGGGGAGGAGCCCTTGGTGAGCAGAAAGCAGGTTCGTATTTTCCCTCTCTGTCTGTGCACAAGAACAGGACAGTCAGAGAAGGTGTGAGCAGCTAATCAGTGGAAGCTCAATCCAGGTAGAGCGAGGCTTCTCCGCGGCTTTCATCAGGCAGTCTGGATTGCTCATTTTTTACTTTGAAGTTGTAGCTTAGTGGCATTACTAATGGGACCCACTCTAAGTAGATGTATGGATATGTTATCACTCTCGAGACAGCCCCAGCATACATGACTGCACACTGTTGTCCTAAGACATAAGATTTTAGCATTTGGGATCTGGGGTTGTGGCACAGCAAGTATACCTACCGCCTGCAATGCTGGCATCCCATGTGGGCAGTGGTTCCTGTCCCAGCTGTTCCACTTCCAATCCAGCTTCTTGCTGGTGGCCTGGGAAGGGCAGCAGAGGATGGCCCACACGTAGGCCCTTACCACACATTTGGGAGACCTAGATGAAGTTCCTGGCTCCTGGGTTTAGCCCTGTTGCAGCCACTTGGGGAGTGAACCAGCAGATGGAAGACCCCTTCTCTTTGTCTGTCAGTCTGTCTGTCTCCCTCTCTCTTTCAAGTAAATAAATCTTTTTTTGGGGCTGGCACTGTGACATAGTGGGTAAAGCCTCCGCCTGCAGTGCCGGCATCCCTTAGGGGCAGTGATTCGAGACTTCCGATCCATCTCTCTGCTATGGCCTCAGAAAGCAGTAGAAGATGGCCCAAGTCCTTGGACCCCTGCACCTGTGTGGAAGACCTGGAGGGCTCCTGGCTTCAGATAGGCCCAGCTTCAGCTTTTGTGACTATTTGGGGAGTGAACCAACAGATGAAAGACCCCTCTCTCTCTCTCTGCTTCTGCCTCTCTGTAAATCTGCCAAATAAATAAATAAATATTAAAAAAGATTTTAGCATTTCTTTTTCCTTTCATCTATGAGAAAAGGTTTTCTTGATACTCTGACTGAAACAGGCCAGTGAGGCTAGTATTTCATGATTCACAAGTATCTGAAATGCCCTTGCCTCGTGTCCATTCTTTTCTTTTTTAAAATTTATTTATTTACTTGATAGGCAGAGTTACAGAGAGAGGTCTTCCATCCATTAGTTCACTCCTTAAATAGCTGCAATGGCCAGAGCTGGGTTGTTCAGGAGCCAGGAGCTTCTTCCCGGTCTCCCATGTGGGTGCAGGGGCCCAAGGACTTGGGCCATCTTCCACTGCTTTCCCAGGCCACAGCAAGAGAGCTGGATTGGAAGTGAAACGGCCAGGGTCGGACCAGTGCCCATATGGGATGCCAGTGCTGCAGGCAGATGCTCAACCTACTGCACAAACATCGTCGGCCCCCATGTGTCCATTCTTATGCTCACATTTGATGTCATAGAAAAAGAAGATTCAGAAGCTAACTGGTACAGCCTTCTAGTTCAAGTCCTGGCTGCCCTGCTTCTGATCCAGCCCCCCTGCTAATGTGTCTGGAAAAGCAGCAGATGATGCCCTAAGTATTTTGGCCTCTGCACCCCATATGGGAGACCCAAATGGGTTCCTGGCTCCTGGCTTCATCCTGGTTCAGCCCTGGCTGTTTCAACCATTTGGGGAGTGAACCAGCAGATAGAATCTCTGTCTCTTCTTTCTTTTCTCTCTCTGTCACCCTGCCTTTCAGATACATATTTTTTTTTTAAGTTCATTTCCCTTCACTTATTTAAGGATCATGAATAACAAGAACTGATGATTTTGATAAGCTCCTTCCCCAGTTCAGCAGAATCCTTCATCGTTACTGCTGATTTGAACGCCGGCAACTTGTTCCATCGATGACAACTTAGTGTGTGGCCCGTGAACGAGCAAAGGAAGAGGAGAGGGCGATTAGCAAAGAATTTTATTGAAAACAGTAAAGAGACAGAAATTCCTCCGGTCTGGTAGACCAGCAGGCGTCTCCTTGAGGGACTGAGAGCACACTCTGCATTCAGACTGAATTCTTTATGGATGTGAGTTCTTCTCTCCTCCCTCTTCTGTGAAAGTAGGGGTGGGGAGTTCCAGATGTAGAATCCCCCAAACAAACCCCTCTGGACAGTACTGGCCATCAAGCAAAGCAAATGAGTCCTTCAGGCCAGTGACCCTGACCTTGTTGGATCGGCTGTCTCACTCCCTCAAGTCAGTGAATTCCTTTGGATAAAGGACAGGCATGGGGAGACAGACGAGCAGCTGGGTCCTGCTTTCAAGACTTGTGTCCTCGTTCTATTGCACATAAATTTGTTTTCTTTAAAACTTGTAATTTTCTTTGGCCCCTCTTATGCACATAGGCTACTATCTACCTAGCTGCCTTAGCATTACTGATCCCAGGAGAGTCAGTATGTGCAGGCTTCCCTGTCACTCACGGTGCTGGAACTCTGCAGAGGATTCTCAGAGATTAACTGAAATGAGTGGCAGGAGGCTGGGGAAAAAAGCTGGTCTTTTTGGGAAGGTGGGCATGAGGAGAAATCCAGCCTACCACTGCCAGCTGTAGGCAGTTCAGTTTCACAGCAGCATGTACGTGTGTTGCTAACTCGATTCGTTGGAAATTAGTATTAGTGATGAAATCTTCCCATGAGAGGAGCCTTGAGGAGCCTTGAGGTCCCCAGAGTTTGAAAAGTAACTGTCTAATCCCTTTGTTTATTAATTTTCATTCCTTTAGCTATTGTTTAGTATATGGCCAAACTACTTTAGGTATTACAGATACAGTGTGAACAAGAAACAGAGTCTACCCCAGAAAATACATTAAACAGATCAATGCAAAGAAAATATAAATAAGAAAATACCTAGGTGATTTGAGAGAGTAGATGAAGATATTTAAAATAAGTTACAAAATATTTTAGAGCCAGGACTTAAATTTGTAATTAAAAAACATTAAAAAAAATTTTTTTTAAATTTTATTTGAAAGGCAGAGAGCGATCTTCCATCTGCTGGTTCACTTTCCAAACGTCTGTAACAGCCAGGGCTGGGCCAGGCTAGAGCCAGGAGCCAGGAACTGTATCCAGGTCTCCACGTGAGTGGCAGGAGCCCAAGCACTTGGGCCGTCATCTGCTGCCTCCCAGAACGCGCTTTAGCAGGGAGCTGGACCAGAAACAAAAGCTGGGGTTCAAACCAGGCACTCCTCCAGTATGGGATGCAGACATCTCAAGAGGAAACTTAACTGCCTACCACCCACCCTGGAGGGATAGATTTTTAAAAGAAATCTGACATATGTGGGGAAAAGGTAGCAAACTATTGAATTAAAATTCTGTTCACTATTTTTAAGGCCTATTTAACTATTTGTTCTTATTAAAATGATGTGCTTTTGATTAAAATGACTGCATAATATTTGGATATCCATCTACATTTTTCTGTTTTCATAGAAGGGAAGCACTCAAAGTCTAGACACCACCTTTATGAGGTAATCTCTGTTTTAAAAAAAGACATAGGGTGTATTTAAGTTCCTTAGAGCTCTCTGCTGGATCAGTTCCTATGTGATCTCTCTGAGGTAGTGATTTTTCCTTGTTTCCTCTAGCCCTGTGCAGTCCTGCAGCTGCCTGGACCTGTGGTGGTCTTGGGATACTGAATGAGAGCAGAGCCAGTGGGTTCCCCTAGCAAGGGAAGAAATCCTTCCTGTTTTTTATAAAGTCCAAATCCTGGGATTTTTCCAGAATATATGTTTTTCTAAGGTGGGTACACATTCTCTCCTGCTGGAGAGGAGAGTGGGAAAGTTTGCATAGCCCAGATCTTGGTAACCTTGGGTTCTCTAGAGGAGAGAATAAGACTGTACTGTATTCCAGTTTGGCTCTCACCCCCTGCTTACTGGGATTTTCCTGTTTTGACACCAAGCCAGAAATTTTGTGACTAGCAACATTGTTTTCACTTCTAAGTGGAGCCACTTGAAAGAGGCCTCCCTGATTAAGACCGCAATTAACAAGTTATCAGGTTAAACTGAGGCTCTAGACCTCCTCTCCTCCCCAGAAGTCACATCAAAAGACCTTGAAATGGCAACAAGGAGCTAGTACTGGCTTTCCTGTGAAGGGTTAGTGCTAAGTGCTGCCCTGTTCCTCAAGTGGTCTTTGATGTGGGTTTGTTTATCGCCACTGAAAGCAATGCCAAGAGAGAATTACTTCCTGTTCATGCCTGTGGTATATGTAGTTTTATAGGATGCAAACATTTCTCATGCCCATTACAAAAACTCTTCTTGTTTGGATATTTTGAGCAGATGATTCAGGGAGTGATTTTTTAAAACTATGTAAAGATTTATTTGTTTGAAAGGCAGAACAATAGGGAGGGAGGAGAAGAGGGGGAGGGAGGAGAGATTGGAGATTGATCTTCCATCCATTGGCTCATTCCCCAAATGGCCACAACTGCTGGGGTTGGGCCAGGCCAGGCTGGAGCCAGGAACCAGGAGCCAGTAATTTTCATTCAGATCTCTTGTGTTGATGCGGAGACCCAAGCACTTGAACCATCCTCCACTGCTTTCCTAGGTGTATTAGCTGAGAGCTGGATCAGACTCCAGCCAGCACCCATATGGGATGCCCGTGTTGCAGGCAACAGCTTAACTCACTACACCACAACATTACACCCCTGTAATATTTTTTAAAGGTGTGTGGATATAATTATAATAATAATAAAAATGTATACCCTAGAGCCTGAGATCCAGATAAGCTCTGTATATTATCAGTAAGTTTTTATATTAAGCAAGTACTTGATGTGGCCAGCATTGTAGTACAGTGGGTTAAATTGTTGCCTTACATTGGCATCCCATATCGTAGAGCAACAGTTTGAATCCCAGCTACTTCACTTTTTTTTTTTTTTTAAGATTTATTTATTTATTTGAAAGAGTTCCACAGAGAGAGGAGAGACAGAGAGAGAGGTCTTCCATCAGCTGGTTTGCTCCCCAACTGGCTGCAGTGGCTGCAGCTGGGCTGATCTGAAGCCAGGAGTCAGGAGCTTCCTCTGGGTCTCCCACATGTGTGCAGTGGCCCAAGGATTTGGGCTATCTTCTGCTTTCCCAGGCCACAGCAGAGAGCTGGATCAGAAGTGAAGCATCTAGGACTTGAACTGGTGGCCATATGAGATGCCAGCACTATAGGCAGTGGCTCTACTCACTATGCCATAGCACCAGCCCTACATCACTTCTGATCCAACTCCCTCATAATGTTCCTGGGAAAGCAGTGGAAGATGACCCAGGTGCTTTGAGCCCCTGCCACCCATGTGGGAGACCTAGATGGAGTTCCATGCAACTGAGCAATAAAATATGAAAAGATAAAAAGGAAGAAGAATTTGGGGTGAAGAGAGGAGGACAGCCAAAGAAATGCTTAGATTTAACTGTGCAACTCCAGGATGTGTTTTCATTAGTTGGAGCCAGTTCTGATCTCATCTTAAGACAGAGCTAAAACTGTTCAACTTCCATGATTGGGTTCAATTCAGCAAACATTTTCATAAAAAATAATCGTTGCCTTCTACTGGGAAACTCTTAATGGATAATTTCAGTACAACCTGCCAAATGCTAGGATTAAGACAGATTCAGGATGCTTCCTCGCCACCTACTTTTGTCTCCCAGAAGAGCCTTTAGACTGCACAGGAAGGGGTTTACTGGCAGAGTTCCCAAAGGCCATGCAGAGGGTTATAACTTTTTTGCATCCAGCACCATGCCTTTGGTGGCTAACTTAAATCCCAGATTCAATTAAAGAGCATTCTTGGGTATAACCAAGTCTTGGAAAATAGGAGTTTAGTTAGGCATTCTGCAACTTTGTATTTACCGTCTTCTTTCTTCATTAAGACATTATATTTTTGTATCTTACGTGAGCAGCTGTATAGATACAAAGGTTTATTTATTATTCTTTACCGTACTGATGTTATCTTGGAAACATTTTTTTACCAGGAGAAATGGATTCTCTTTGAGGCAGAAGCCTGTGATCTTTGGGCCATCTACTTTGGAAATGATTCTGAATACTTATTGGTCTTTAAGGTGTTTATTGTCAAAACAGACTTTATACTCACAAATTTTAAAGTTTTTTTTATTCCTTTTACAAAGTATTACATATAACATTAAAGCAGTGTTTTTACAAAAAAAAAAAAAAAAAAAAAAGCAGTTGGGCCAACGCTGTTGCACAGATTAATTGTCCGCCTGTGGCTCTGGCATCCCATATAGGTGCTGGTTCTGGCTCCTGGTTTCAGATCAGCTCAGCTCTGGCTGTTGCAGCCATTTTGGGAGTGAACCGGGGATGGAAGACCTCTCTGTCTCGCCCTCTCTCTGTCTATAACTCTACCTCTCAAATAAATAAAAATCTTTAAAAAATAAAAAACAAACTTGTCTGCACAAAATACTTGTACGTGGATGTTCAGAGCAGCATTATTAAAAAAAAAAAAAAGCAGTTTGCAAAAAGCAGCTAAACTGTAACTCTAGGAGTTTTCTTTTTTAAAGAATCTGTTGCCTCCTACATTGTAAGAGCCAGGCTGTGCTCTTGTGCTCTCTAGGTTTTCTGAGTCTGATGCTAGCGTGTTGCTGTGGGAAATGCCTCTCCAAGTTAGCCTTCCTCCTGGCCTCTGAACCCTTGCCATCATGGTCAGTTATTTTACACGCTACCGTGATTATATCCCTAACCAAGTCCAACACTTCATCAGAGTTTTCTAAAAAACCCAGCTTTGATTTTCTTCATCTCTCCCACTCCCATGCACACACCAATTTGAGGCTTCTCACCACCACAGTCAAGCACCCACATGAAAGAATTCTCGAGGTAGGGTGTTGGTAAATCTGGTCCTCTGGGTCGTTTGCCCTCAGTACTGCATACAGAGCTGCAAATAAATGTCTCTCATTGGTCCTACCCTGAGGAAGTATATGTGCAAGTGTTTTTTTGTTTGTTTGTTTGTTTGTTTGTTTGTTTGTTTTTGACAGGCAGAGTTAGACAGTGAGAGAGAGAGACAGAGAGTAAGGTCTTCCTTCCGTTGGTTCACCCCCCAAATGGCTGCTATGGCCAGTGCGCTGCACCAATCCAAAGCCAGGAGCCAGGTGCTTCCTCCTGGTCTCCCATGCGGGTTCAGGTCCCAAGGACCTGGGCCACCCTCCACTGCCTTCCTGGGCCACAGCAGAGAGCTGGACTGGAAGAGGAGCAACCGGGACAGAATCCAGCGCCCCAACCGGGACTAGAACCCGGTGTGCCAGCGCTGCAGGTGGAGAATTAGCCTAGTGAGCTGTGGCGCCAGCCATGCAAATGTTCTAAGATGAGATAGGAAATATGACCCAAACCTCAGTACCATTCATTATTCATTCTTTACTGACCCTTTTACATCGTAACTACGAAATAAAATAACTTGAAAGCATTCAGGAATAGCTTTTTTGGCTGCCAGTTTAAAGCGGTTTAGACTTGGGTTGGGCTTTGTGGCACAGAGGGTTTAGCAATTGCTTGGAACACTCACATCCCTTATCAGTGCTGTTTGAAGTCTCAACTGTCCAACTTCTAGTCCAGCTTCCTGCAAATGCATCCTGGGAGGCAGCAGATGATGGCTTAAGTACTGGCCCCATGTGGGAGACCTGGATTGAGTTATTGGCTCCTGGCTGCTGCCTGGCTCAGCCCTTGTTGTGGCATTTGGGGAGTGAACCAGCAGATGGAAAATAATCAAGCAATCTTTGTTTTCTCCCAAGCAAATGAAAATAAAAGTTAGACCATGCCTCCTTTAAAAAGCAAATCATGGGGCGACATTGTGGTGATTCTGGCATCCCATCAGAGCACTGGTTCAAGTCCTGGCTGCTCCACTTCCAGTCCAGTTCCCTGCTGATGCACCTGGGAAAGCTAATGCACCAAGGATTTTGACCATTCTCCACTGCTCCCCCAGGCACACCAGCAGGGAGCTGGACCAGAAATGGAGCAGCCAGGACTCAAACCAGCACCCATATGGGATGCTGGTGCTGCAGACCACGGCTTTAACCTGCTTAGCCACAGCACCGACCCTAAGGTTAAATTTTTCATACTCATAATTTTTTGTTTTCAAACTTTATCTCTTTTAAGTCCCTAATTCCTGATTGTGGATCTTTCTGTTTTCAGAGTCATAGAGAATTATTATTAGCAAATTAGTTATTCTGTTGGAATTAAGTCTTAGAAGTAATTTACTTGAAAAACAGTAGGTTTTTTTTTTATTTTTTTAAATTTTTGACAGGCAGAGTGGACAGTGAGAGAGAGAGAGAGAGAGAGAAAGGTCTTCCTTTTGCCGTTGGTTCACCCTCCAATGGCCGCCGCGGTAGCGCGCTGCGGCCTGCGCACCGCGCTGATCCGATGGCAGGAGCCAGGTGCTTATCCTGGTCTCCCATGGGGTGCAGGGCCCAAGGACTTGGGCCATCCTCCACTGTACTCCCTGGCCACAGCAGAGAGCTGGCCTGGAAGAGGGGCAACCGGGACAGGATCGGTGCCCCGACCGGGACTAGAACCCGGTGTGCCAGCGCTGCAAGGCGGAGGATTAGCCTAGTGAGCCGCGGCGCCGGCTAGTAGTTTTTTTTTTTAAGTTTTAATTATTTGTAAGGCATAGTGACAGAGAAAGAGAGACAAAAAAAGAAATCTTCCATCTGCTGATTAACTCCCCAAATCATCATAGTGGTCAGGGCTGGACCAGGCCGAAGCTAGGAGCCTGGCAGAGCCCAAGTACTTGGGCCATCTTCTCCTGCTTTCCCAGTCACATTAGCAGGGAGCTGGATTGGAAGCAGAGCAGCCAGGACTTGAACTAGCCTTCTCTTACGGGATACTGGCATCACACACAACCCCTTAACACACCACACCACACCACAGTGCCAGCCCCAAAAACCAGTAGTTTGAACCATTTTTTCCTTTTATTTATTTTGCAATCTATGTTCAAGGACCCATAAATAATGATGACCAGGGAAATTTTTTTAAATACATTAAGCCACTTATATAAAATTCAAAAACATACAAAAATTAACGTTGCATTTAGGGATACGTATGTTGTGAAACTAACAACTAGCAAAAGAATGACCAACAAAATCCAGAGTAACAATTACTGGAGAATGTGAGGCACACAGGGGACTTCTAAAATGTAGGTGTTAGTCTTTCTTAAGCTGTCTGATGGGTATACAGATATTTACATTTATTGTTCTTATGCCTCAAGGGAAGTGTATGTGTATTGAAAATGTTAAAAGTAGTGCCTTTCAGCCCCCTTTATAGCATTTGTCAAGTAAAATCCATTTTGGACCCTTGTGTCCTTGACTCTACCAAAATGAAGGGGTTTATTTATTCATGGTGAGACAGCCAGTGTTAGGAGAAAACATCCGCATTTGGAAATGAGGTAGAAGGATGACCACATGCCCTTTTAACGTGATCCTGGGGCATAGTCTAATAGGCTTATTTAGGTTTATTAAACCCTCAGAACATGGTTCTCAAAGTCCAGTCCCCAGGCCATCAGTGTCGCCTGGGAACCTGTCAGAAATGTGGCTTTTCAGGTCCCACCCAGATCTACTAACTGGGCAAGTCAAGTGGGCCCAGGGGTCTGTGCTTTCATAAATCCCCTAGTTGTTTCCAAGCAGCTGAAGTTTGACAACTACTACTCTAGAGGAATGCTTTGCTGTTTATAATATTTCAGGCCGAGGCTCTTTATGACGTTGCACATTGTTAATATTTTGAAAGGCAGAGAGAGAGAGACAAGACAAATCTTCCGTCTGCTGGTCCACTTCTCATATACCTGCCACAGCCAGGACTGGGCCGGTCCAGAGGCAGGATCCTGGAACCCAGTCTGGCTCTTCCACATGGTTGGCAGGGACACAAATACTTGAGTCATCAACTGCTGCCTCCCGGGGTACACGTTAGCAAGAAACTGAAATCAAGCCAGGACCCAAACCCAGACACTCCAGTACCAGATGCGAGTGCCCCAAGCAGCAGTGACTTAACCACGTGCCAAATGTACAATCTAAAGTTGCATGTTAATTGTACATTTTTGTCTGTAAAATGCAAACTCCTGTGATGCCTGCAAAAAAGAAGGTGCTGGGGAGGGCATTTAGCTTAGCAGTTACAATAACCGTGTCCCATTTTAAAATAGCTGGGTTCAGTGCATAGCTCCAGCTCATGACTCCAGCTTCCTGCTAATGTTCACCCTGGGAGGCAGCAGGGTTGGTTCAAGTGGTTGGGTTCCTGCCACTCATGTTATGGGAGACCTAGATTGAATTTGCAGCTTCTATTTGTTGAGACCATACATGTTACCACAAAAGTGATGGCATTGTAAATTTGCTTCTCATCGGGTGACGTTTGGCTGTTGGTGCCCTGGCCGCCAGCACTCAGAGCCAGCTGTGTGGGTCAGAGAATGGGAGGGAGCAGAGGCACTGTGAGCCTCAGAGTTCTTCCTGGAGGCCCTGAAACATCTTTTCTTGTGGGGACTCTGACCTAAACCTTGCACTAATTGATCCTGCAGTTACTACACCCTTTATTTTATTTTATTTTATTTATTTATTTTTTGGTTTCTGGAGGCACATGGAACAGTGTCTTGTCCCTAGTAAGCATTATGCATTAGCTTTTACTGCTGCTGTTATGCATCTGTTAGGTGGGGCAAGTAATAACACACACATTGTGGGGCTGGCATTGTGGTGCGGGGGGGTTAAGCCACAGCTTGGGACGTCCACATCCCGTATCAGAGTGCTGGTTCAAGTTCTGGCTGCTCCACTTCTGATCCAGCTTCCCGCTAATGTGTCCTGGGAAGCATGGGAGGATGGCTCAAGTACTTGAGCCCATGCCACCCATGTGGGAAACCTGGATGGAGTTCTAACTGCAGCCTAACCCAGCCCTGGCTATTGGGAGCATTTGGGAAGTGACCCAGCAGACAATTGCTCTTGCCCTGCCTTTCAAGTAAATTAAAATAAGTAAACATTAAAAAAAAAAAAAATCTACATTGTAAGGTTATAATGACTAAATGAAGTAAGACATATAAAATGCTTAACTCTTAATAGTACTTGATAAGTAGTCAAATAGGAAGTATCATTTATATCTCCTTAATAAATCAACAGTATTAATAAATAATGACCATAGTGTGGAGATGTAAAAAGACAGAGAAACAGGTCTTGCTGGCGCCGTGGCTCAATAGGCTAGTCCTCTGCCTTGCGGCGCCAGCACACCAGGTTCTAGTCCAGGTCGGGGCGCTGGATTCTGTCCCGGTTGCCCCTCTTCCAGGCCAGCTCTTTGCTGTGGCCCGGGAGTGCAGTGGAGGATGGCCCAAGTCCTTGGGCCCTGCACCTGCGTGGGAGACCAGGAGAAGCACCTGGCTCCTGCCACTGGATCAGCACGGTGCACCGGCCGCAGTGGCCATTGGAGGGTGAACCAACGGCAAAGGAAGACCTTTCTCTCTGTCTCTCTCTCTCACTGTCTACTCTGCTTGTCAAAAAAAGAAAGAAAGAAAGAAACCGGTTGGCTGGCGCCGTGGCTCAATAGGCTAATCCTCCACCTTGTGGCACCGGCACACCGGGTTCTAGTCCCGGTCGGGGCGCCGGATTCTATCCCAGTTGCCCCTCTTCCAGGCCAGCTCTCTACTATGGCCCGGGAAGGCAGTGGAGGATGGCCCAAGTCCTTGGGCCCTGCACCTGCATGGGAGGCCAGGAGAAGCACCTGGCTCCTGCCTTCGGATCAGCGCGGTGCACCAGCCGCAGCACGCCGGCCGCAGCGGCCATTGGAGGGTGAACCAACGGCAAAAGGAAGACCTTTCTCTCTGTCTCTCTCTCTCTCTCATTGTCCACTCTGCTTGTCAAAAAAAAAAAAAGAAAGAAACAGGTCTTCCCTCCTCTGGTTCACTCCCCAGATGGCTGCAATGGCCGGAGCTGCTCTGATCCGAAACCAGGAGCCAGGAGCTTCTTCCAGGTCTCCCACGTGGGTGCAGGGGCCCAACGACTTGGGCCATCTTCTGCTGCTTTCCCAGGCCATAGCAGAGAGCTAGATGGGAAGAGGAGAAGCCGGGACTAGAACCGGAGCCCATTTGGGATGCTGGCGCTTCAGGCCAGGGCTTTAACTCACTGCACCACAGTGCTGGCCCCTCTACCACTGTCTTTCACATGTAAAATTTTCTTTTGGTTTCATAGGAACCTTGGGAAACATCTGAACCAATTAGCAATGTCAGAGAATGTTATTTCTGTCATACAGGGTGCTCATCTGCCCAGTTTCCCACAGCTGTTTTTTGGTCTTGTGCCTTGTTTTGAAATTTGCTCTATTGATCACATCTGCTCTCTGATGAGGCGACCTGTGGAGTGTTTGGGAAATGATGCCTTCTGAGAATGGCCATAGGTTCTAGGGGAACAGGCTCGGACTCCATATCTGTCCCTTCAGCCCGGGCGCCTCTGATCCTGTGCTGCTTCATGAGACGTTCAATGGGAGTGACACCCTCCTGCCTCAATAGTGACACTTGTACTACATGTAGAACCCACTGGCCTCAGTGTTTTGAAGACAGGCCAAGAAAGGTCCTAATGAGTGTAAAACCTTCATTTTATGTTTTCTTAGGGGAAGGGTGTTTATATTTGGTACTAATCATCATCCCAAAAGACCAAAACCCAAAATGTTGGAGACTGCGTTTGGCACAGCAATTAAGAAGCCTTTGGATCAGGACCGGTGCTATGGTACAGCAGGTTAAAGCCATGGCCTGCAGTGCTGGCCTCCTGTATGGGTGCCAGCTTGAGTCCTGGCTACTTCACTTCTGATCCAGCTCCCTGCTAAGGCACCTGGGAAAGGCACTTGGGGCACAGGATGGCCCCAAGTCCTTGGACCCTTGCACCCAGGTGGGAGACCCAGAAGATGCTCCTGGGTTCAGCCTGGTCCAGCCCTGGCTGTTGTGGCCATTTGGGAAATGAACCAGCATGTGGGAGAAATCTCTGCTCATCTCTTTCTCTGACTCTCCCTTTCAAATAAATACATCTTTAAAAAAAAAAAAAAAAAAAAAAAGATGGGCTGGCGCTGTGGCCCCATGTGGATGCCAGTTCTAGTCCCGGCTGCTCCAGTTCTGATTCAGCTCTCTGCTGGGGCCTAGGATAGCAGTAGAAGATGGTCCCTGCACCCACATGGGAGACTGGAAAACGTTCCAGGCTCCTGGCTTAGTATTGGCCTAGCTCCAGCCATTTGGGGAGTGAACCAGTGGATGGAAAACCTCTCTCTCTGCCTCTGCCTCTCTGTAACTCTGCCTTTCAGATTAATAAATAAATAAATATTTTTACAAAAGAAAATAAACCATTGGATGCATCCTGTATTGAAATGCCTGTGTTCAAATCCCAGCTCTGTTTTCTATTCCAGATTCTGCTAATGCACACCCTGGGAGGCGGTGGTGATAAGCCAAATACTTGGATTCCTGCACCCACGTGGGAGACTGCATTGATTTCATGGTTACTAGCTTCCACCTGGCCCAGCCCTGGCTGTTGCAGGCATTTGGAAAGTGGACCAGCAGATGAAGAGATTTTTGTCTCTGCCTTTCAAATACGTAAAAATAAAATAGCATGTTTTTAAGTCCCAAAGTGTTGAAATCCTGAAAACCACAATTCATATTATTTTATTTATTTGAAAGATAGAGTTACATAGAAAGGTAGAGACAGACAGAGAGAGAGGTCTTCCATCCGCTGGTTCACTCCCCAGATGGCTACAACGGCCAGAGCTGCACCAATCCAAAGCCAGGAGCCAGGAGCTGCTTCTGGGTCTCCCACGCGGGTGCAGGACCTAAGTGCATGGGCCATCTTCTGCTGCTATCCCAGGCCACAGCAGAGAGCTGGATCGGAAGAGGAGCAGCCGGGACTAGAACCGGCACCCATATGAGATGGTGGTGCTTCAAGCCAAGGCTTTAACCCGCTGTGCCACAGCACCAGCCCCCACAATTCATATTTTAAAAAGCTGTTTGTGGGGCAGGTGCTTGATGGAGGGACACCTGCTTCCCATATCAGAGTTCCTGGTTTGAGTCCTGGCTTCTCTACTTCATTCCAGCTTCCTGCAGAGGCGTATCCTGGGAGGCAGCAGGTGATGGTTCAGATACTTGGGTTCCTGCCATCCACATGGGAGATCCAGATTGAGTTCCTGGTTTCTGACTTAGCCTATCTGTTATGGGCATGTGGGGAGTAAACCAGCTGATGGAAGATCTCTCTTTGTCTCTCTACCTTTACAATAAAATATAAGCAAATATTTTTTAAGGTTACATAAGAGACGTAAAAAGCTGATTTCTGAACAGAGGATTAGTGAGTGTTGGGTACTACACAGGACACATGCATCATGTTAAGCAGAACAAAACTCTTGAACCCTGGTGCATCATTATTTTACATGTGTCTGTGAGGGTGTTTCAGAAGAAATTAGTGTGTGATCTCAGCGGACTAGGTGGGGGCGGGCACTGCCCAGCTGGCTGAGTCTGGCGGAAACAGGTGCAGAAGATGAATTGGCCTCTCTCAGAACTGGGGTGGAGTTTTCTGTTGCTGCCTGACACGAGATCTCCAGTCACTGGCTTTTGGAATCGGACATAGGCAGACGCGCTCCCCGCCCCACCCCTCCCTGCCTCAGGCCCAGAGCTCGCCTGTCTGCATGCAGTGTGGACTGTAGAGCTGGGTGAGTTCGCCTGTCTGTGCAGTGTGGACTGTAGAGCTGGGTGAGTTCGCCTGTCTGTGCAGTGTGGACTGTAGAGCTGGGTGAGTTCGCCTGTCTGCGTGCAGTGTGGACTGTAGAGCTGGGTGAGTTCGCCTGTCTGCGTGCAGTGTGGTCTGTAGAGCTGGGTGAGTTCGCCTGTCTGCGTGCAGTGTGGTCTGTAGAGCTGGGTGAGTTCGCCTGTCTGCGTGCAGTGTGGACTGTAGAGCTGGGTGAGTTCGCCTGTCTGCGTGCAGTGTGGACTGTAGAGCTGGGTGAGAAGGTTCTTTTTTGTACGCTGCATTTGTGGAGGTGACATCTCTCAGCCCTGTGCGCAGCCGTATATGTGGTTCGCTGTCATCCAAAACTTTTATCCATCCCAAGGTTTCACATGACCACAGTTATGAAGTTGTGTGCACCTAGTTACCAACTGGAGTGACAAGCACTTAAACATTTTAATTTTTGACCTATCACTTTATGAATATGTTTCTTCTGCTTCTAGACGTTGTACTATGCAGCTATCATTACTACACCTGAGTATTTTGTACTTGCAAAAATAGTGTGTATTATCTTATTATTATTTAATGAGGCTTATGAACCGTTCTCTCAAGTTTTTATATGTTCCCCAAATAAATCCTCTTTAAAAAATGTAAATGTCTTTTAAAGAATTTTAAATTATTTTTTCCAGGATTATGTTTTTGAAATTTTGATCTTTTGAGATTTTAAACTTTAGGGATTCTGATCTGTTGGAACTTCAATAGTTTGGATTTTGGCATTCAAAGCTACATTCTTCTCAGGTGGGCATTGTGGCTTGGTTAAGTGGCCCCCTGGCACCTCAGCATACCATATCAGAGTGCTTGGTTTGAGTCCCAGCTACTCAGCTTTCAATCTACCCTTCTGCTAATGTGCCTGGGAAGGCAGCCAATGATGGTTCAAGTACTTGAGTCTCTGCCATCTGTGTGGGAGACCTGGCGGAGTTCTTGGCCCCTTGCTTCAGTTTGGCCTATCCCTGCCTGTTGTAGGATGTAGGGAATGAACCAGCAAATTTAAGCTCTCTCTTTCTCCCTCACTCTCTCTCTCTTTTTAAAGATTGATTTATTTATTTGAAAGAGTTACACAGAGAGAGAAGGAGAGAGAGAGGTCTTCCATCTGCTAGTTCACTCCCCAATTGGCCACAAAGGCTGGGGCTCTGCTAATCCAAAGCCAGGAGCCAGGAGCTTCTTCCAGGTCTCCCACATGGGGGCAGGGGCCCAAGCACTGCTTTCCTATGCCACAGCAGAGAGCTGGATCGGAAGTGGAGCAGCCAGGACTGGAACTGATGCCTGCACTGCAGGCAGTGGCCTTACCTGTTATACCATAGTGCTGGCCCCAATCTTTTTTCTTTTAAAAAAGATTATATCTTTCAGGATTGTGTCCCACATCCCAAATTGCTATATAGTTCATAGATTCCTTTAGTCTCTGATCTCACCTCTCTGATCTCACCATAAATTTAATCCATTTAGTCCGGCGCCGCAGCTCATTTAGCTAATCCTCCACCTATGGTGCCGACACCTCGGGTTCTAGTCCCAGTCGGGGCGCCAGATTCTGTCCCGGTCACTCCTCCTCCAGGCCAGCTCTCTGCTGTGGCCCGGGAGGGCAGTGGAGGATGGCCCAAGTCCTTGGGCCCTGCACCCGCATGGGAGACCAGGAGGAAGCACCTGGCTCCTGGCTCCTGGCTCCTGGCTCCTGGCTCCTGGCTCCTGGCTTCAGATTGGCGCAGCCGCTGCAGCGCGCCAGCTGTAGCAGCCATTTGTGGGGGTGAACCAATGGAAAGGAAGACCTTTCTCTCTGGCTCTCTCTCACTGTCTAAATCTGCTTGTCCAAAAATAATAATAATAATAATCCATTTGATGTGTGGGCCTTGCATTAAGACAATTGGGAGGAAAGTAAAGACCCTCACTTTAAGCAAATTCAAAATTTATAGGTATTTAGAAATTATAAAGTTAGGGGCCGGTGCTGTGGTGTAGCAGATAAAGCTGCCACTTACTATTCTGGCATCTCATATGCGCACTGGTTCAGGTCCCTGCTGCCCCACCTCCAATCCAGCTCCCTGCTAATGCACCTAGGAAAGCAGTGGAGGGTGGCCCAAGTATTTGGCCACGCATCTGGGACACTGGAAAGAGGCTCCAGGCTCCTGGCTTTGGCCTGGCCCAGCCTTGACCATTGTAGCCATTTGGGGAATAAACCAACAGATGGATGACCTATCTCTCCCTGTCTCTGTCTCTGTCTCTCTCTCTCTCTCTGTAACTTTGCATTTCAAATAAATAAATTTTTTTTTTTTTGACAGGCAGAGTGGATAGTAAGAGAGAGAGACAGACAGAAAGGTCTTCCTTTTTGCCGTTGGTTCACCCTCCAGTGGCCGCTGCGGCCGGCGCGTCTCGCTGATCCGAAGGCAGGAGCCAGGTGCTTCTCCTGGCCTCCCATGCAGGTGCAGGGCCCAAGCACTTGGGCCATCCTCCACTGCATTCCCGGGCCATAGCAGAGAGCTGGCCTGGAAGAGGGGCAACCGGGACAGAATCCGGCCCCCAACCGGGACTAGAACCCTGTGTGCCGGTGCCGCAAGGCAGAGGATTAGCCTGTTAAGCCACGGCGCCGGCCATAAATCTTTTTCTTAAAAAAAAAAAGAAAGAAATGATAAAGTAAAGGGCTCTTTTACAAAGGCTTTACAATATTGGTTCTTAAATTAGCAAGAATTTTTAAATATCCAATTTGCAACAAATAATCCATACATTAAATGCTTAATTGGGTCACATAAATTGGTCAAATCAGTATCTTTGACCTCTTCTTGCTGAAACTAACTGTAAAAGGATATGTGTTGAATTCTGTGTCCCCCCAATTTGTTCTTTATGGTAATTCCCCCAATATCGACAGTTTCAGATGAGGAAGCACAGTCAATTTTTAGTGTGCCCCTTCTTAATCTTCCAAATATTTGAAACTAAAGCATCAACTCTGTAACATAAAACAGGTTTTGAAAATGCTGAGTGGAGCATTCTCCCATTCCCTGGAATAAGAAATAAGAAGAGGGAAAGATTTTGGCTTTCTGAAAGGTCAAGGTACTTGAGATGTCATTTTGGAAAGCCCTTACTCAATATAAGCCTAAAGGATCTCTTATTGCTTTATTGTTGTCGCTGGCATCAGTTTACTTTCCCTTGGGGAGTCCAAAGAACAAACAAAAGGTCCTGTATTGGAGGTAGACTGTGCCCCCAGAGCTTTGTGTTAAAAAAAAAAAAAGATTCCAAGAAGAGCCTTCCGTTCAGTTTCCTTCTCTCTCTGACTGTTCTCGGTCTTCGCCTTACCTAACGAAGATGTAGGAAGGCCCTTTTCAGCTGTGAAACACTTGGACCTTTTGAGGTGTCAGACTTGTTTGCAGCAACTCCTCAGAAGGATGTGTGCATGAAGAGCCGCACAGTCTGACAGTCAGAGACTGGATTTCAAAGCCAGACTAAACGGATTAGAATCCTGGCTTTGCCAATTATCAATTCTTTGACCTTGGACAAGTTACTTAAATGAGTTGTGCCTTGGTTTTTCATCTGCAAAATGGGAACAAAATCATATTTGGAAGAATTATATTAGTTAATACCCAAAGCACTTAGTTGCCCAGCATGTAGTAAATCCTGAATATCATAATTGCTATGGTGGTGGTGGTGGTGGTGGTAGTAGTTATGGTTCCAGTAGCTGTAATTTCTCTTCAAGTTGGTCAAATCGCCAGTCCGTCTGTGCTACATTCCTGGTACCCCCAAACACAGGCACACTGTTTAAAAAGTTAAAATCTTCTGTCTCATGTAGTGCTAGCCAAGGTGAGTGTTTGGCACAGTAGTTGGCATGCCTGTATTCCATGTTGGAGTGCCTGGGTTCAATTCCTGGCCCTAGCTTCCAACTCCAGTTTCCTGCCAGTGCAGCAGACCCTGAGAGACAGCAGATGATGCCCAAGTAATTGGGTCCTGGCCACCCATGTGGGAGACCTGAATTGAGTTCCTAGTTTCAACCCAGCCCAGCCTTAGCTGTTGTGGGCATTTTGGGAAGTGAACCAACAGATAAGAACTTTCTCTGTCTCTCCCTGCCTCTTAAGTAAGTAAATAAAAACTGAATTAGCAGCCGGCGCTGTGGCTTAACAGGCTAATCCTCTGCCTTGCGGCGCCGGCACACTGGGTTCTAGTCCCGGTTGGGGCGCCAGATTCTCCTGGTTGCCCCTCTTCCAGGCCAGCTCTCTGCTATGGCCCAGGAAGGCAGTGGAGGATGGCCCAAGTGCTTGGGCCCTGCACCTGCATGGGAGACCAGGAGAAGCACCTGGCTCCTGGCTTCGGATCAGTGAGATGCGCCGGCCGCAGCGGCCATTGGAGGGTGAACCAACAGCAAAAAGGAAGACCTTTCTCTCTGTCTCTCTCACTATCCACTCTGCCTATCCAAAAAAAAAAAAAAAAAAAAAAACAACACTGAATTAGCTTTGCTTTTCTTCAGTCACAGGAAGCACTTTTTGCAAAATCCAGCCAATACAGAAAGTTTTTATAAAGAAGAAAATAAGTGGCCGGCGCGTGGCTCAACAGGCTAATCCTCCACCTAGCGGCGCCAGCACACTGGGTTCTAGTCCCGGTTGGGGCGCCAGATTCTGTCCCGGTTGCCCCTCTTCCAGGCCAGCTCTCTGCTATGGCCTGGGAGTGCAGTGGAGGATGGCCCAAGTGCTTGGGCCCTGCACCCCATGGGAGACCAGGAGAAGCACCTGGCTCCTGCCTTCGGGTCAGCGCCATGCACTGGCCGCAGCGCGCCGGCTGCGGTGGCCATTGGAGGGTGAACCAACGGCAAAGGAAGACCTTTCTCTCTGTCTCTCTCTCTCTCACTGTCCACTCTGCCTGTCAAAAATAAAAAAATTAAAAAAAAAAGAAGAAGAAGAAAATAAGTGTCATCTGTGTTCTTAGCACTCAGCAAGATCACCTATTATTGACCTTCTGGACTTTGTTTTATGTGTCAGAACACATATAAGGGGACTTCAAAAAAGAGTTGCAAAAAATAAAATTAAAAGTTTTTTTTTTTTTCTTTTGACAGGCAGAGTTAGTGAGAGAGAGAGAGAGAAAGGTCTTCCTTTCCGTTGGTTTATCCCCCAAATGGCCGGTACAGCTGGCGCGCTGTGCTGATCTGAAGCCAAGAGCCAGGAGCTTCTTCTGGGTCTCCCATGGGGGTGCAGGGGCCCAAGGATTTGGGCCATCTTCTACTGCTTTCCCAGGCCATAGCAGAGAGCTGGATCTGAAGTAGAGCAGCCGGGACTTGAACTGGCACCCATATGGGATGCCAGCACTGCAGGCGTCGGCTTTACCTGCTACGCCACAGCACTGGCCCCGATGGTGTTTTAAAAGTGTTTATTTTCATCTACTTAAAAAGCTGGGTGACACACAGAAACAGATCTTACATCTACTGATTCATTCCCCAAATGCCCAAAACTCCATCCTCGTCTCCCACATGGGTGGCAGGGACCCAAGTCATCATCCAGTGCCTCTTAGGATGCATTAGTAAGAAGTTGGATCAGAAATGGAGAAACCGAGATCCAAACCAGCATTCTGATATGGGATGCAGGCATTCCACACAGCAGCTTAACTTGCTGCACCACCACACCTGCCCCAACAGTAGCATTTTAACCATTAGCTCGGTCTGTAGCCGGCTTAGGCACGATTCCTGTGGGATATGAGGTAGAGAAGTAACTCAGAGTTTCTTTAGCCCACGTGTCATGTCAGTTGAAACCAATGTGTTCGTGGAGAAGACTCATTGTTGTCTGGGTTTGTGTGTGTCGTATTGGGAGAATATCTGGAACAGCTGAGGCCATGTTCTCAGTCATCTTTCGTGAGGACTGGTGCCTGTTCCAGTCACATTAAGTTGCCCAGGGAGAACGTGAGGTGCTCAGTGCTGTCTCCACCTGAAGCTCCGTAAGTGATGCCATGGAGGCAGTCTGAGCAGGGCTCTCTGAACGGGCTCCCGTGGCCTCTCCTGAAGGGGAAGCCCATCTGTCCACCTAAATGGGAACTCCTCAGTGCCGATAACAGTGTCAGGCTGGTAACAGTGTTGGGGCTCCTTCTACTCAGGACTTCCCTTGAGAAATGGGGCCTGCCACTTTATTAAAAATAGTGATCATAGGCCGGCGCCGCGGCTCACTAGGCTAATCCTCCGCCTTGCGGCGCCGGCACACCGGGTTCTAATCCCGTTCGGGGTGCCGGTTCTGTCCCAGCTGCCCCTCTTCCAGGCCAGCTCTCTGCTGTGGCCAGGGAGTGCAGTGGAGGATGGCTCAAGTGCTTGGGCCCTGCACCCCATGGGAGACCAGGATAAACACCTGGCTCCTGCCTTTGGATCAGCACGGTGCGCCAGCCACAGTGCACCGGCCGCGGCGGCCATTGGAGGGTGAACCAACAGCAAAAGGAAGACCTTTCTCTCTGTCTCTCTCTCTCTCTCACTGTCCACTCTGCCTGTCAAAAAAAAAAAAAAAGTGATCATAATAAAAGTGACATCTGGAGATTGAGATAAATTACTTCTGTCTTGAATTAACTAAAAATGACAGGTGGAATGAGGGATTGGGTGACATTTTTTGTCCCTAAAGTTTTCCAGCATAAACAATTTCCATTTTTTCAAAATTTGCTCAGCATAGCTCAGGGGTCCAGCTTGGGAAGCCTTGCAGCCACTGTTGTGTGAGGCTGACAGTCTCACTGGTGTTCCATCACATCAAGCAAGCCTGCAAGTCTGCCCCATTTTTGTTAGTCTGAGACTGTCTGGCTATGTGAGTCTGGAGGCCTAGAGGTCTCTATGTTAATGTTTACTCATAGGACAAATAAGCACTGTGTTCCTGCCTTGTTTTTTTTTTTAACCTGTGATTGTCAGCGGCAGTTGACTTTCCGTTGCATCCAGGTGTCTAGCCTCTATGCATGCTCCTTATAGTCTTTCCTTCGTGACCTCTGTTAAGCTTGGTAAAGGGGGGGCAGCCGCTGTGGCGTAGAAGCTTAAGCCTCCGTCTACAGTGCTGTTGTCCCAGATGGGCACCACTTTGAGTTCCGGCTGCTCTGCTTCTAATCTATCTCCCTGCTAATGTGCTTGGGGAAAAACAAAGGAAGATGGCCCAAGTACTTGGGCTCCTGTACTCACATGGGAGACCCAGAAGAAGCTCCTGGCTTCAACCTGGCCCAGTCCTGGCCCCGGCCATCGTGGCCATTTGGGAAGTGAACCAGTAGACCAGTGGATGGAAGATAGATCTGTGTGTGTGTGTGTGTCTACCTTTCAAATAAATAAGTAAATAGACAAATAAAAAGCTTGGTAAAGGTTAGGAGCTCCAACATATATTGAGCATTTACAGTGTGCCAGGCACTGTGCTAGATGCTTTGAATGTGTTATAGATGCTCTTTAGCTTACAGTGAGGGGGTTTATCTGATGAACATATTGTAAGTTGAAAATGCATTTGCACAACAGTTAAGTCGCCTTTTGGGCTGCCCATACCCTGTATCAGAGCGCCTGATTCAAATCCTGGCTGCTCCACTTCTGATCCAGCTTCCTGCTGATGAGCGCCCTAAGGGACAGCAAGATGATGGCTTCAGTGTTAGTGTTTCTGCCACCCACATGGGTGACTCTGATGGAGTTCTAAGTGCCTGGCTTCAGCCTGGCTGTTGATGGTATTTGAGAAGTGAACCAGCAAATGAAAGATCTTTGTCTCTGCCTCTCTTTGTCTCTCTGCCTGTCACATAAAAGTTGAAAAAAATTTTAAAAGTTTAAAAGAAAATGGCATTTATTGCACAGAACCTGCCAAACAGCATCTGAGGACATTGTAGAGTCCTGGTTATTGACTGTTGGGATCTGGTGGCAGACTAGAAGCTAACGCTCATTGCAACTGCCCAGCATCTCAAGACAATGCTGCACCTCATGTTGCTAGCCCAGGAAAATACCAGCCATTTTAACAGTTTCTACTGTTTGCTCTGGCACCATTGTAAAGTCCAACCAGCCTGAGCCTAGGTACCTTATACGCATAACAGCCTTATGAGACAGGTACTGCTTTTCCTAATTTCGGGTGAGCAAATTAAACCTGAAGTACGCTGAATAACTTTCTTCTAACTCAGGTTTCTCTGTGTTAATTGTAATAGATATTTAAATCAGTGATTTTTCTCTCAGATCTATAAACCCAGTTGTTTTTTGTTTTTTTTTCCAAAAAAGATTTCTTTATATATCTGAAAGAATGACAGAGAAGGAAAGAGAGAAAAATCTTACATGCTGGTTCACTCCCCAGATGTCTGCAGCAGCCAGAGCTGAGCCAGGTAGAAGCCAGAAGCCAGGAACAACGTCCAGTTCTCCCAAATGGATGGCAGGAACCCAAGCACTTGGCCGTTATCCATTGCCTTCCCAGGCGCGTTAGCAGGAATGCTGGATTGGAAGCAGCACTCAGATGTTGAATGTTGATGTCTCAAGCCGTGGCTTAACCCACTGTACCAGAACACCAGCCCGATGAACCCTTTTTTGCATCACCCTTTTCCCCGTGCTTTGTGTTATTGGTTCCCATTTTGTCGTTCTTCTTGAAAAAGAGGATCTGTAGATAACCTACCTTTGGGTTGTTGTGAGATCCTAAATCTTATCCATGGTGTTCTTGACTTCTTTTAGGGTCCTATCCTTCCCCGAAAGCTGGAGCGACTCTGGTCGTGTACAAGGACTTGCTAGTGCTGTTTGGTGGCTGGACACGGCCAAGCCCTTACCCACTGCACCAACCAGAGAGGTTCTTTGATGAAATACATACTTACTCTCCCTCTAAAAACTGGTAAGTGACAAAAATAAGCTCCTTTAAGCCTGGAAGAAATCTGTTGATTATCTTTTTTGATAAAGAACCCCTTTAAGAATTTGATAAAATTTTCCCAGGAAGGAAAAAAACATACTTACACCCAGATTTTGCCTGCAGTTTCAGAGTGCTTAGAACCTCAAGGACCAGTTCTCTTAGAACCCTAAGTTAAGAATGCTTATTCCAGGGGCTGGCACTGTGGCGTAGTGGGTAAAGCCTCCGCCTGCAGTGCTGGCATCCCATATGGGCGCCAGTTCGAATCTTGGCTGCTCTACTTCTGATCCAGCTCTCTGCTATGGCCTGGGAAATCAGTAGAAGATGGCCAAAGTGCTTGGGTCCCTGCACCCACGTGGGAGACCTGAAAGAAGCTCCTGGCTCCCGGCTTTGGATAGGCGCAGCTCCAGCCATTGCGGCCAATTGGGGAGTGAACCAGAGGTTGGAAGAACTAACTCACTCTCTCTCTCTCCTTCTGTCTCTCTCTGTCTCCTCTCTCCTCTCTCTGTGTAACTCCAACTTTCAAATAAGTAAATAAATAAATCTTAAAAAAATACTTAAAAAAAAAGAAGAAGAAGAACCCTTATTCCAGGGCAGCATTGTGATATGGTGGGTAAGCTGCCTTCTTGTGCTATACCAGCATCCCACATAGGTGCCAGTTCCTGTCCTGGCTGCTCTACTTCCAATCCAGCTCTGTGCTAATGGCCTGAGAAAAGCAACATAAGATGGCCCAAGTGTTTGGGTCCCTGCCCCCCATGGATGAAGCTCCTTGCTTCAGCCTGGTGTAGCACTGACTGTTGTGGCCATGGAGGGAGTGAACTAGCAGATGGAAGATTTCTCATTTTCTCCCTCTACTCTGTAACTCTGACTTTCAAATAAATAAATAAATCCTTTTAAAAAACTATTCAAAAAAGTTAAAGCATAAGGGATTTATTCCTTTTCAGAATAAATAAATGCCAGTTAAAGAACAGGGAGTTTTTCAGCTCTGGCTGCTAGTTCCCTAGGACTGCTGTAGATCCAGATAATTCCCTATTCTCTGCCGTGTCCTCCAAACCAGTTCCCAGTAGCTTTTCAAACACGTATTTTTTTAAATGACACCAACATCCTGTCCCTTGCAATGGAATGCTTAGTACATGGCTCTTGGCAGATGCTACTGATCAGAACCATAAAAATTAAAAAAAAAAAAAAGCCTGTTGGTGCTCTTTCTACAAACCAGGCTGACACAGACAACAAAGATCTTATCCTTTGTGATTGTCTTCTTATCTCTTTCCTCTGCCTGCAAGGACTAAGAACTTGAAAGTGCATTGACTTTGAACAAGTTTGTAGGAAAGGCATGAATACCTTAGGCCATCCTGCATTTATTATCCTGTGTCTACTTAAGGTGATGGGTTGATATTTGAAATGGATACCTACTTACTGTTTTTCACTTAGCATGTAAATGTTCTTTAACACTTACACACAGATTTTGCCTGCAGTTCTAGAGTGCTTATAGGATCCTGCTAACAGATCCGTAAACATTTAGGATCAGGAGCATGCTGCTGACTTCCTGGCTTCCTCTTTTTACATTAGGTGGAATTGCATTGTGACCACCCACGGACCACCTCCCATGGCTGGCCACTCCTCCTGTGTGATTGATGATAAAATGATTGTCTTTGGTGGCTCTTTAGGGTCCCGGCAAATGTAAGTATATTTCGCTTGCTGCATATTAACTTGGAGATCAGAAAGTTAACTTAGGGTCAGTATTTCTGAGCCTAGTTCTGATGAATCCAACTAGTTACCTCACCCAAGCATTTGCTCTTCTAGTCACAGGCTATTCAGTTGAAAAACTTGATGTAGAAAATTAAGATTGTGTGGAATCTTTTTGTTTGATGATAGTAGGACCAGATTTTGATGGCGCCTCCACCTGGTCGTGGTAACCGGCCTCCAGAAAGCCACCTTCAAGAGGCAGAGTGGTTTTCCTTGCTCTGCTTTATCACCCAGCTTGTGCCCCTTGGAGTTTTGGAGAAGGAGAGAGGCAGTTAGACAGGACAGGTTTGGAATTATGGAGTCGCCAAATGGAATGGCTTGGGGAGCAAATAGAAGCAAGAAAAGTGTCAGCTGTTACGCACTTCTCTTAGGCTCTTTTCTCCACCCACTGTTTGCTCTACCTCTGGCCTTAACTGGCCAGTGCAGGCCAGAGACAAGAGCCAGCACAGTGCATGTGTGTTGTCATTTATGTGACTGAGCAGTGGCAGCAGTGGGCACTTCTCCTATGCTCTGAAATGGAAATTGATGTACTGTTGGCAGTAAAACCAGTCCAGACCCAATCTCGTCCTCTCTTAGAGTACTCCATCTTCCCATTTTAAGTCAGTTGTGGAGAGAGGCCGTAGGAGCTTCCATCCATGTGAGAGGGCCTCGGGTTTCAGGAATTGGCTCTGTTATTCCTGGATGCTTATGTGTGATGACCTTCCAGAAGTGACTGTAAAATAGAGATTGCCATCCAGGAGCCTGTCCCTGGTGAACTGGACCTTGAGGGCTGGAGACGCCAGTTTGTCCTTGATAAACCTTGGCTTTCGTTAGTCATCATGGAATCACAGGATCAATGAAGCCTGTAACTCCTGGACGATATTAGAGTGGCCTTTTGGATCTTTCTTGTGGTTTTGCTTTTGAAAGATTTGACCAGTAGCTGTTTCCTGCTATCACCGGTTAACTTGTACTTTGGGTAGTAGTGTGTGGCTACTGACAGAACTCAAATGAGATCTGTGGGTGCTTGGAAAGAGCTAAGGTTTCAAGGTCTTGAAATGAGTTCAAGGAAAACAAAGGAAGAAGAATATAGCTTAAATGTGAACTCTGAGCATGGCACTTTGCTGAGTATTTTTATAAATGTCACACATCACTCCAGCCCTTTAGAGTAGCAGTATTTCCATTCTATAGATAAGGAAGACAGAGTCAGCATTAAGGGACTTGGCTACCACAAGGCTGCCTGGTTCTGCAGCCCCAGTTCTCTGAGGCCAACCCTGAAACCTCTGCCCGGGGCTGTGAAAGTGCAGATGAAACTCTTCAACCCTCAGCGGGTTCCTGGGAGCTCCCAACTTCCTGTCCTTCTGTCCTTATCTCACAGGAGCAGCGATGTCTGGGTCCTTGACCTCGAACAGTGGGCGTGGTCCAAGCCGAACATCTCGGGCCCCAGTCCTCATCCTCGAGGTGGCCAATCTCAGGTGCTCAGGAATTAAATAACTATTCCAGACACTGTAGCATCTTTCAGTTAGAGCGGGAGAGGGAGGAGGGAGTCAGGTAAGATGCCAGTATGCGCCAAGCCAACAAGAACTTATTCTTTTGTGCTATTATTTATTTTTCACCTTCTGACGGGTCATTATTTATAGTGGCTTTCCATTATGCCTCTCCCCAAAGCAGTTACTTTGCTGTTTCATTTTTCAAGAGAACTCTGCATTTTCTGTGGGTGACACTCTCACGTTAATGTATGATCAGCAAAGCACGTATGCATTCAGGTGAATGACTGTCATTTGTTCAGTCAGAACTGACATTTGGGGAAAATGGAGAGCCTGCGTTCCCAGGACACTCTAGGTTGGGAGCTGGGGGTGGCTGTTTGCACATAACACCGAGGCATGTGAAGTCAGATACCTGACTTTGTGTGTCCTTGTAGGTTTATTTTACATTTCTTCCCTCCCCAGATTGTCATAGATGATGCGACTATCTTAATCCTTGGAGGGTGTGGTGGTCCCAATGCTGTGAGTATCGCTCATGTGACATTCCCAAGCAGGTGCTAAGTGTCCACAACTTGCTTCCCTTGGGGCACCCACCTGGGAGACCTGGAAGAAGCTCCTGGCTCCCGGCTCTGGATCAGCGCAGCTCCGGCCTATGTGGCCATCTGTGGAGTGAACTGGCAGAATAAATACCTTTCTCTCTGTCTCTCCCTAACTGTCTCTCAAATAAATAATTAAAAAAAAAAAAAAAAACCTTAAAAAAAAGCAATCCTTGCTTTCCTATCTTATTCTGTAAAAGAATAAAGACTATTTTCATGACATTTTTTCTTTTATTTATTTATTTGAAAGGCAGAGTTGCAGAGGCAGAGAGAGAGAGAGAGAGAGAGAGAGAGAGAGAGATGTCTTCCATTTGCTGGTTCACTCCCCAAATGGCCACAACGGCCAGAACTGGGCTAATCTGAAGCCAGGAGCTTCTTCTGGGTCTCCCATGTGGGTGCAGGGGCCCAAGCACTTGGGCCATCCTCTACTGCTTTCCCAGGCCATAGCAGAGAGCTGGATCTGAAGTGGAGCAGCTGGGACTCGAACTGGCACCCATATAAGATGGCACTGCAGGCAGAGGCTTTACCCGCTACACCACAGCGCTGGCCCCATATGTATTACTTTAAAGATTTAGAGGAGAGAGACGAAGAGATCTTCCATCTGCTGGTTCACTTCCCAAGTGGCCAAAGGACTGAGTCAGGCTGAAGCCAGGAGACAGGAATCCATTCGTGTCTCCCACGTGGGCGACAGGACTCAAGTGCTTGAAACATCATCTGCTGCTTCCCAAGCCCACTCATAGGTAGCTGGATCAGAAGCAAAGCAGTGGAGCTCAGTCCAGCACTCAAACATGGCTGCTTGTGTACCAAGAAGTGGCTCAACCCACTGCTCCATAGTGCCGCCCCTCCCCACCTTTTTTTTTTTTTTCATTTTTAAGCTTTATTATGAAGAACAAAGAACGAGTGTTCCCATCTACTGGCCCACTCCTCAAAAGCCCATAACAGCCAGGGCTGGGGCCAGTGGAGCTGGGAATGCAATCCCGGTCTCCTATGTGGGTGGCAGAAACCCAGTCACTAGCGCCATCACCACGGCCTCCCAGGGTCTGCATGATCAGGAAGCTGCTGTCAGGAGCCAGATCTGGGTTTCAAGTCCAGGTACTGCAGTGTGGGATGCAGGTGCCCAACTGTGCCTTACCCGCTAGGCTAAACACCCGCCCACCGTGACCTTTCCATTCTGAGAAGGCCTCTCCACCGTGAGTGTGCAGCCATGCATTCTCTGGCCTTTCTTTGTCCGCCAGTTTTTGAAGTTGCAGGATGCTTTTAGAGACATTTGTCTCTTGAATATTTATATTCTTCCCATTCCTACTTCTTCTTCAGGCCACAAGACTTCCTGCTATCATGTTTTCAAAGGAGAGGTGCAGTAGGACAGAAAAACAAGTTGCTAATTGCCACATCTAATTTATTTAAGAATGGGGCTTGCGCTGTAGCGTAGTAAGCTAAACCTCTGCCTGCAGTGTCAGCGTCGCACACGGCTGCCAGTTCATATCCCGGCTGCTCCTCTTCTGATCCGGCTCTCTGCTATGGCCTGGGAAAGCAGTAGATGACCCAAGTCCTTGGGCCCCTCCACCTATGTGGGAGACCCGGAAGAAGCTTCTGGCTTTAGATTGGCCCAGCTCCAGCCATTGTGGCCATTTGGGGAGTGAACCAGCCAATGGAAGACCTTTCTCTCTGTCTCTCCCTATCTCTGTTACTCTACTTCTCAAATAAATAAAATCTTAAAAAAAAAAAAAAAAGAAAAAGAAAAAGAAAAGCAGAACGCAGGTCCATTGCTGGGTGTTTGGTTCAGCTTCCCACATCCCTCATCAGAGAGCCTGGGCTCAATTCCTGGTTCTGGTTCTTGATTCCTGACTCCAAACTTCAGTTTTCCCCCTAGTATGGACCCAGGGATGATAAGGTCAAATTGTCACATTCCTGTCACCCATGTGCAAGACCTGAATTTTGTTCCCAGCTCCTAGCTTTGGCCTCAGCCATTGCAAGCATTTGGGGAATGAACCAGTGAATGCAGTGTCTCTCCCTCCTTCCCTCTCTCCCTCCCTCTCTCTCCCTCTCCTTTCTCCCTCTTTCCTCACTCTCTCTCCCTCCTTATCTCTCTTTGTCTCTCAGCTTCTCAAATAAATAAGAAAGCAGATTCACAAGGTTGTGGATATGTCCTATCTCCTCCTCCCCCCAGTGTGGACACTCAGACACAAAACCACGGACAAGATTCTTGGGTTACAAGCACAGCTCCATGAGGCAGGCCAGTGGTGATACCTGAGTGACCAAGGGCATGAGTGAGGGAACAGCTGAGTGAACAGCTGGTAGATCGTGGAGTTTATTTCTGAGACGCCCACACACTTTCCAACCCGCGAGGCACTACTCGAGCTTGCAGTCTGTGTGTTGTAATGGGTCCCACACAAGTCCCGTGGTCGGTCCTTCTCTTACAGCTGTTCAAGGATGCTTGGTTGCTGCACATGCACTCGGGTCCCTGGGCCTGGCAGCCACTCAAGGTAGAAAATGAAGACCACGGGGCTCCGGAACTGTGGTGCCACCCAGCTTGCCGGGTAAGCAGGGGCCGACAGGCCAGCAGCAGGCGTCCTCAGCTGGAAAGCCAAATTAATGTGCCAGATTCCAAAGGAAATTTGTGCAGAAGTAGGAAATGCCTTGGTGTTACAGAAGAGGTAGATGTGAGCCATAGTTCCTCTGACATTTCTCACGTATGTGAGCCGCTAGTTGGAAAACCACGAGATGTGGACTCTCCTCTCGTCCTTTAAGTACCAGCTTGAAACGCCTCTTTGTCTTGAAACTTTGCCCAAAGTCTCTCAGACAAAAACTGGTCCCTTCCTCCTCCTCCCCGATCCACCAACGTCACTGTGATAACGGTGCGTGTCACGCGACAGCAGCAGGTGTCCCCACGTTGTCTCCCCTCCTACCCTAGAGAGCAGCCTGCTGCTCTCACCTGTGTAGCTCAGCTGCCTACAAACGCCTGGCACACACCCCATGCTCGTGCTGAAGTGTTTGGTCATCGGGTGAGTAATCAGAATGGTAGACACATCTGAGCACAGGTCCTTTGTCTTCCAGGTGGGGCAGTGTGTGGTGGTCTTCAGCCAGGCTCCTAGTGGGAGAGCCCCACTTAGCCCCAGTTTGAATTCTCGCCCCTCACCTATCAGTGCCACTCCTCCGGCCCTGGTCCCAGAGACTCGCGAGTACCGCTCCCAGTCTCCAGTAAGGAGTATGGACGAAGCACCTTGTGTTAATGGCCGCTGGGGAACCCTGAGGCCCAGGGCTCCAAGGCAGACTCCCTCAGGTTCCCGTGAAGGGAGCCTTTCCCCCGCCCGAGGAGACGGCTCTCCCGTGCTCAACGGTGGGAGTCTGTCTCCAGGAACAGCTGCTGTCGGTGGCTCTTCCCTGGACAGCCCTACTCAGGCCGTGTCTCCAAGCACTCCGTCTGCTGCTGAAGGCTATGACCTCAAGATGGGACTCTCTGTGGCCCCCCGACGAGGGTCACTACCAGATCAGAAAGATCTGAGATTAGGATCAATCGATCTGAATTGGGACCTGAAACCTGCCTCTGGTGGCAATCACATGGATAGTGTGGACAACAGGACAGCTGGGGGAGGTCTGAGACACCCTCCGGAACAGACCAATGGGGTGCACACCCCGCCACACGTGGCCAGCGCCCTCGCAGGGGCCGTCTCTCCAGGCACCCTGCGTCGGAGCCTGGAAGCCATCAAAGCAATGTCATCCAAAGGCTCCTCGGCCTCCGTGGCACCAAGCCCTCCTCTGGGGTCTTCTCCAGGCTCCCCTGGGGGCCAGAGCCTGAGCAGCGGTGAAGTGGTGCCCATTGCCCGCCCAGGGCCTGCGCAAGGAGACGGACATTCCCTACCTCCCATTGCCCGCCGTCTGGGCCACCACCCTCCCCAGTCCCTAAATGTCGGCAAACCGCTGTACCAGAGTATGAACTGCAAGCCCATGCAGATGTACGTGCTGGACATCAAAGACACCAAGGAGAAGGGCCGGGTGAAGTGGAAAGTGTTCCACAGCACCTCCGTGGTCGGACCTCCGGAAACCAGCCTGCACACGGTGGTCCAGGGCAGGGGGGAGCTCATCATCTTTGGAGGGCTCATGGACAAGAAGCAGAATGTGAAGTACTACCCAAAAACAAACGCCTTGTACTTCGTGCGAGCGAAGAGATAATGCGCTCTCACGCCCCACTCTCTGGCTTTCAGCGTGGAGTTTTCCGGCATGTAAGCGTTGGACTGAGAATTGGGAAAATGATGAAATTACTCCCATAAACCAAACTCCAGTTCCCACCCCAGCCCACTCTGGGCTGGGAGCAAATCTCCATTAAGAAAAAATTATATATAAATCTATACATATATATATATTATATAGCCAACTCTGTTTACAGAAAGGGAGAGCGCTCCATCCTGATTCAGATAAAATTATCGCTGTGTTTTAGCAGAGGCTGTGCTGCCTTTTTCTACCGTGCTGGTAACCAGACCAAGAAGTTAGGGACCAGACTCACTCACCACTACAGTGACTTCCCGAGAGAACCCGAAGAGCCCCTTGTAGATCTTCTGCGGCCTTCGCAGAAGACGACTGGGCAGGCGTGGGATGCAAAGGTGAGGGCTTCAGACTCCAGGCCTCGGGTGCTGGCAGGGGAAGAGTGACTCAGAAAACTGTTCTTGGCTTCTGGTCTCAAGCCCGAGTCTGTGAGGGCTCTGCAGAATGCCCTGTGCCAGGCCCCCTTCTGCTGTTGTGACTGGGGACAGTTGCCCAACAAGAGGCTTTGTTCCATGTTTGTGTGCCAGGATCATTGTGAACTAATAATGTCCGTGCAGCCAGCATCGACCCGCTGCTGCCCATTGGTCTGTTGAGTGCTTCCTACGTGGCTCAGAAAACATTTCCATGTCTGATTCTGATTGTGGGATTTTTCTGACTTTTTTTTTTTTTTTTTGGTTGCAAGTTGCCAAAAACTAGACTTGTTTTCGTTTTCCTTCCTTTAGAATTTGGTCTTCGGAAGCTGCCTGTTGTGTTTATAAGCTGATTTTTCCCTTGCATATGTAGATTTTGTAAAGCTCTAAAACTTTTCTCACTTTCTGTTTCTTTTACAAACTCAGGTGCCTAGAGAACTCAGATGTTTCTTAGAAATCTTCTTGGAACCTTTCCCGTGTGCCTGGGGGCCAGTAGGGAATTCCCAGGTTGCCCTGTCCGAGCAGTCCGTGCAGCATGGAAAGACAGCGCTTTGCCTTCTGGGCTGCTGTGACAGTGCAGAGCCCTGGGCACACCCACCCATGCCTGCTGGATGTGGAGATTGGTCCTGGGGGGATTCCTGACACTTCCTTCCAGAAATGCTTTTCCCCTATGGACGGGGGATGGGTTGCGGATCACGTGCTGCACGGGGCTGACCGCGGCAGCAGCTCCGCCTTTCCTGCTTGTCTCGTTCACGTGGCGCCCAAACAGAGCTTGGGTTTTTACTTTGTTTTCTGAGTCGAGGTGCAACCAAGGGCTCCCCCCACCCCACCCCATGTCTTTGGTCAATACAGAAGGTTATAAGTTCTTAAGACTCAAAATTGTGGCCTAGACATATGAGATATCCAACTAAGTTTATATCCAGTGGCACTGTTTAAACATGGATTATTGGTGATTTCTTACCAGTGGATAGAGGATTCTGTTTTGCCTTTAGGATTTAAATTTCCAAACATCACATTTCCCACCCCCACATTCCCCTTTGTCTTTCTAACGTTTCCCAGGCTTGCCTGCTTGCAGCTGGCCCAGGCTCCTGGCTTGGAGCCAACGCTTAGCAGCCTGTCCGGTCCCCAATCCGTGTGTTTCCGCCTGTTACATCATGCTGGATCCTTCCCCTCACCACTGGCTTTCACACATGGTCTGGTGGGAAAGCCCAGGAAAGGGCAGCTCACGAGGGTTCTGTGCTCCAGAAGCGGCTCCCCACGCCCTCATGCGTGAAGTGACCACGTGCCTGCCTCCTCTGGCATCCCCTGCTCACAGCTGTGCACTTGGTTTTCCAGACTCCCTGATCTGGGGCTGCTGCCAGTCTGTTTTTGGCCAACAAAACTGTTCAATCGTGTGGGTCCTGATCTACAAGGAAAAGCCCAGAAGATTAGCAATCCAGGCGTTGTTGCTGTTGCTGAACCTTGTGTTTGGCCTGGCGGACGTGCATGGACAGTGCCTCCAATCTGATTTCCTACCGAAACAAAGTATCAGAATGTCAACCTTGTAACCTTTCCCTTGGTCCCGTAGCCTTCCGAGCCAGCTGTTAACCTGTTGATCCCTTCTCCGTCCCCTGCGTGGGCAGGTAGTGGAGGTGCTCCTTATAGAAAGTACCGCGGTTCCTCTGAGCTCTGGCATCCCAGTGTTACCCACACTGCCCAGAACCAAACCGTCTGAGAAAGCCTGCCTTGTCTGCACCCGGTGGTGTTGGTCCTGGTGGCCCGCGGGCACTGTGGTTGTGCCCCCCTTTGGCAAAGCAACCGGACTTGGTTATGGTGATGGTCACCCCAGGCCTTCGCAAAGCTGCAGGTGCAGTGGACTCCAGTTCCACGAGGTGCTCCCGAGGTGCTCCCTCGTGTCCGAGCCAACCGCAACTCTGTTTCTGACATACCAGTTTTGTCTTAAAATTCGCTGAGAAGAATGAGACAAAATGTTGTTTTCAAACCCTCAGGAGCACCTACAGCAAATGTTTATCAGTATTTAAGTATTTAAGATACTTTTTGTTTCTACTTGAAGCTTTAACCCCTTCCATTCCTGCAAGTGTGCCTTTGAGAGCCCCTGTGTCCTACCGATGTCCCCGGCCACCTCCTCGTTGGCCCCGTGTGAGGATTCGCATCCCTTCCTGCCCTCCTGGACAGAGCTTCCTGCTCCCCGTCCACAGTCACGCTGCAGAGGCTTCCCTGTGCTTGTTCACATTCCCACCTGTCTTCCACGGCCCTGCCCACCCCACGCTCCAGTGTCTTCAGAATTGCTCGGCGTACTCTCCCCAGCGCCTCCGTTCTCGTGTTCCATGAACTGTCCTAGTAACTGTGCTGGACTCTTTACCCTCCAAGAAAGAACAGAGGGCGAGGAGGAAGAAGGAAAACCGGCTGCAGAAGCCTTGGCTCTGGAGAGCAGAAAGCCCCAGCCAGCAGCGTCAAGGACGCGTCCTCTCCCTTCCCCTGGCCTGCTCCGCTCTGTTCCTCCCCTGAAAGTGACCCTTCTGTCCTTGTCCTTGTGATCCTGGCATGGTGGCGTGTTCTGCTTTGCAGTATCTGTGGTCTCTTCCAGTGCACAGGTCAGTGGGGAGGGGCTGGACACACCCAGGGCCGAGGAGGAGGAGGTCCATGCGGCCCGTGGACCGTGCGTTCTGCAGGTGGCGGTTAGCGGCCCCTCCCACCACAGTCCTTGTCAGCGGGAGCAGACTTCAGCTGTTGGCTCTGCTGCCCTCCCACCAACCAGGGTTCATGCCGGTGCACAGCCATCGTGCCCTGGCCACGCCGGTGCTGCGAGTGAGGTTTCCCATCCAGCTCAGGGCCGCCAGGCGGCTTACCCTCAGCTAGTCATTTTAGGCACATAACAGTGTAGGAATGAAAATGGATTTCATTGATATTTAAATCTCTGTCGATTTCATTTTTTGTTAATGTTTTCCCCGATGACTTTTTAGCAGTTTAACAAATAAAACAAAATGGACAGAATTGTCTTAGCCCTTTTGTTAGGAACAACCAAAAGAAAAATGGCTGTGATAGAAACTGAGATTGGAAATTGAAGTTAGAAGTGTGGGAAGGGAGAAGTCGCCCGGCAGGGGGACAGTGCCATTTCAGGAGCAGCTTCTTCCATCCTGCTGGGAAGACTCGGCGTGTCGTCGTCTCGGTGCCCCTGCAGCGGAGACAGCCTGGAGCAGAGGCCAAGCCCTCCTAAGCCCAGGTGAGGACGCAGGGCCCAGGGGCTTTGCTGCTCAACCTTGCGGGCAGGTTTCCTCTCTGCCTGCGGGAACTGTGAGGATGGAGGGGGTGCGTGATAAGCACCAGCAGTGCCTGGCTCCCAGGCGGCAGGCAGGCCGAACAGCGTTCCCCGGCCAGAGGTCCTGCTTGTCTCGGTGCTGAAGGCCAGGGGCCTCTGGAAGGGGGCCGGTGCAGGAGGCACCGATGCTGCCTTGAGCCTGAGCCTGCTGCCCAGCCCAGGGCTTCACCTGACACACACCTGGAGAGCTGAGGAAGGTCCTGGGAAGAGGTGGGCTTTGAGCACCCTTGGGCCCAGGCTGGATGGGAGGCTGACCTGCTGCCTGTAGCTGGGACCTTACTTCTCTGTGCCCTTTCTCCTCCCTTAGCCAAGGTCTGCCTTCTGTTCCCAAAGGCCATTACTGTCCCCTTGTCCTACAGCACTGCCAGCGACAGGCTGCGTGAGGCGGGGACTTTGCCACTGCTGGAGTGGTCAGGCAGAGGCTGATCACTGATGTGGGAGGGAGATGACCGCTGGTCTGCACATGAGACGCAGTTCTGTGCATTCAGCCAGGGTCTGGAAGAGAGGTAACAGGACAGCGGAATGGGCACAAGCTTCGGCCCAGGGCAGACCCACGTGGCACAGTGGATAAGCGGGTGTTTGTGGGACTGAATGTCCCGAAGCACAGTGCCAGTTTTGAGTCCTGGCTACGCTGCCTCGGATCCAGCTTTCTTCTTATGTGCCTGGGAAGGAGCAGGTGATTGAAGTATGTGGGCTCCTGCAACCCACATGGGAGACCTGGATGGAGTTCTTGGTTCCTGACTTTGGCCTGGCCCAGCCTTCATCGTCATGGCCATTTGGGGTGTGAACCAGCAGACGGAAGATCTCTATGTCACTCTTAATTAAATAAGTAAATCTATTTCAAAACTAACAAAACCTGGTTCAGTCATCCCACTTTAATTTTATAAGTGAAATGGCAGTGTTGGAACCAGCCTCAAAGATGGGCGGTTCAGCTGGAGCCAGCCAAGAATTGTCCACCTGTTGAATGGGTGTGATTCCCCCACAGGCCACATGGGGGCACTCTGTGGAAGGCTTTGAGTCCGCAACGTTTCAGATCTTGAGAAGGGAATGGAAGGACTGGAGAGAGTGTGCCCGTTTCTTCTGCCCTCTGCAACCTGGGTGGTGCCCCCGCCCTGGCCTCTGACTCCCAAGCACGGTCCCCCCAGGCTGGCACAGTGGATAAGCAGCCCCCAGCTGTGGGAAAGTCAGTGTGTTCCCCACAAGCTGGGCTCTGGGCCCAGACCTTGTCAGCGTGCACAAAGCCAAGCTGATGTCTTAAGTAGATGCCTAAAAGCCCTAGCAAAGTGCTCCTCCCCCCAGGCAGCCCTGGAAGGAAGGGGGCGGGCAGTCGCAGTAGCGCATGGGCAGTGGGGTCTGCAAAGCCAGGGCAGCTGGGACTGGCCTGGGGATCGCTTCCAGTGCATCTGAGCCCGAGGCACTGCAACACAGGGCATTCCTGGAGGAACCCACCGCCTCATCCCAAAGCAGAGACGTGCCACGTTGGCCGAACAAGAATGGCAGGTCCTGGGGCCTGCCTTGTGACACAGCAGGTCAAGCCGGCATGCCAGAGGAGCCGGTTCAAGTCCTGGCCACTCCACTTCCAATCCAGCTCCCTGCCAGTGCGCCTGGGAAAGCACTGAAGGTGGCCAAGTGTTTGGACCTCTCCCACCCATGTGTGAAACCCAAATGGAGTTACAGGATCTGGCTTCTGTCTGGCCCCGCCCCTGCTGTGGTCATTTGCGGAATGAACCAGCAACTGATATTTACGATTTCTCTGTATCTTTCCCTAGTTATTTAAATATTTTAAAATGTTCCTGAGCTTCTCAGGAAAGATGGAGCTGCACCCGTGTACAGCCGGCACAGCCAGCCAGGGGCAGGAGGGTTGTTGGGGAAGCCGGAGAGCTAAGAAGTCCGCCCCCTTGCGTGGGTGTCTTAGTCTGTTTGTGCTGCTGTCACGGAGCACCACAGGGTAATTCAGGAGTGGCAGGTGCATTTCTTACCGTTCGAGAGGGCAGGGGCTCCAGGATCAAGGCACCAGCAGCTCTGAAGTCCACTGAGGGCCCTGTTTCCAAGGTGGCACCTCGGTGCTGCTGCGTCAGGGGCCCTGTGTATGTGTGGAGGGGACAGAAGAGGCAAACCTGTCCTCGCCAGCCTTTTTATAAGGTCACTAATCCAAATCACCTCGAAGACCCCACCTCAATACTGTCACACTGGAGGTTCAGTTTCTTTCTTTTTTTTTTTTTTAAGATTTATTTATTTATTTGAAAGAGTTACACAGAGAGAGGAGAGACAGAGAGAGAGAGAGAGAGGTCTTCCATCCGCTGGTTCATTCCCCAAATGGCTGCAACGGCCAGAGCTGCGCTGATCAGGAGCCAGGAGCTTCTTCCAGATCTCTCACACACGGGTGCAGGGGCCCAAGCACTTGGGTCATCTTCTACTGCTTTCCCAGGCCATAGCAGAGAGCTGGATTGGAAGTGGAGCAGCCAGGACTCAAACCAGCGCCCACATGGGATGCCGGCGCTGCAGGCGGTGGCTTTATCCGCTATGACACAGTGCCAGCCCTGATTCAGTTTCAACACACGGATTTATAGTTTTATTATTTATAGTTTTATTAAGACAAAAACTGACAGTGTGATATGAAGTTTACATTTAAGCAAACTTTTCACAGAAACCTAACACACGCCTACGGAGATTTTACAGTGTTGCTCCCAATAGGGAGCCTCACCTTGCTAAACTGGTAGAGGCAGATGAGGGCAGCTTTTCTTGGGGGTCCCTGGTGGGCACCACCCAGGCCTCGCCTTCCAGTCAGTGATGCAGGATGTTGATGGCTTCGTGGAATCAGGAAAGACGGACTTCCCATGTCCCAGACAGAGGGCTGTGGGAGGCGCAGCACGCCCAAGGCAGCCTGTGGCCGGGGCTGATGTCACTGTCGAGTGACCTGTGCCGGTGTGATGGCCAGAGGTCACCTGCTCAGATGTAGCCAGGGGAAGAAGCCCATCAGAACCCGCAGTCGGGGGAGAGACCAGTGCAGCCAGGGCCATGGCAGAGAGGAGAGTTCTCTGCGGAGCCAAGGCACTGAGAAACAACCTTAATGTCACTGTTGAAATTGTGGCACCGTGGGCCACACCGCTGCCTGGGACGCCCGTGTCCCACGCTGAAATTCCTGGTTTGAGTCCGGGTTTCTCTGCTTCAGGTCGAGCTGCCTGCGAATGCACACCCTGGGAGGCAGCAGGCGAGGGCTCGAGTGCTTGGGTCCCTGCCGCCCACGTCGGGGACCAGGATGGAGGTCCTGCCTCCTGACTTTGACCTGACCCAGCCCTGGATGTTGAGGCCATTTGGGGAGTGACCCAGTGGGTGGAAGGTCTGTGAATGACCCTGCCTCTGAATGGGATAAGAGCCCTGAGCCAGGCGTCTGGGCGAGGGATTGGAGCTGCAGAATTGGCGAGGAACGGCTTCTGCCTCGCTGTGGGGCAAGCAGGATGGGGGACAGCACCCTGTCTTCGCATCCTTGTCCCCTCCTCACCCCCGGTGGGCCTCCATGATTTGTGGGTTGCTGGCCCCCTGGCTGATTCCAGCCTCACTAGGAACAGCCCTCCTGGTGGCTGGGGTAAAGGTTTTGGTTTTCTTTTTTAAAAATATCTATTTTACTTATTTGGAAGGCAGAGTTACAGAGAGGGAGAGACACAGAGAGAGATCTGTCTGCTGGTTCACTCCCCACATGGCCACAATGGCTGGTGCTGGGCCTGAGCCAGGCAGAAGCCAGGAGCCAGGAGCTTCTTCTGGGTCTCCCACGTGGGTGCAGGAGCCCAAGTACCTGGGCCATCTTCCACTGCTTTCCCAGGCCATAGCAGGGAGCTGAATTGGAAGTGGAGCAGCCAGGACTTGAACCAGCACCCATATTTATACTGGCATCACAGGCAGTGGCTTCACCTACTATACCCTGGAGCAAAGTGGTTTTTTTTTTTTTTAATATTTATTTATTTGAAAGGCAGAGTTGCAGAGAGGCAGAGGCAGAGATGGAGAGAGGTCTTCCATCTGCTGGTTCACTCCCCAAATGGCCTCAACGGCCGGAGCTGCGCCGATGCCGCCGGGTCTCCCACGCAGGTGCAGGGACCCAAGCACCTGGGCCATCTTCCATTGCTTTCCCAGGCCACAGAAGAGAGCTGGATCGGGAGTGGAGCAGCCGGGACCCGAACCGGCGCCATATGGGATGCCGACACTCAGGCGGCGGCTTTCCCCACTGCGCCACAGCGCCGGTCCCGGCAGTTGCCATTGCCCCAGGCTGCTTTATAAATGCGGCGACCTCTACAGCCCTCGCTGCTGGCACAGCCCTCAGTGAACGGGAACCCTGGCAAGGCAGCCACACGCGCGACTGCAGGAACTCGATGACAACCTGTGATGGACAGCGTTCGCCGAGCGGCCCCTCCGCAGCCGCTGCACCCGACACCCACCGCCCGGCGTCCAGCAGCGGCGCGGGGCTGCAGGCTGGGAGCTGGGAGCTGGGAGGTCCGCCGCAGGCCGGCAGGCGCTGGTGCGCGCTCGCGGTCCCGGACACGGAGCGGCACGGAAGGCCCCTGGGAGGAGGCCCCGACCTGACGTCACCGCCCGCGGGCTCGGGCGCCCAACCGCCGCGCGGCGGCCGGCGTGAGCGGCCCCGCCCCGCCCCGGCGTCCCCATGGCAACGGCCTCTGCACATGCGTCCTGGGCCCCGGCGCCTGTCCGGGCGGCGCGCGCGCCGAAGCCGGACGCAGGCCTGGCGGAAGCGGACCTGGCGGGCCGGGGGGCGGGAGCGCAGCGCAAGGCTTTTAAAGAGACCGTCGCCGCCCGAGGCGTACTCGCCCGCGTGTGTGGCTGACGGTGAGAGAGGGGGGTGGCTCCGGGAGTCGGAGCCCGGGAGGGAGAGGAGCAGGGCTGTGTGACCCCCAAGAACGGCTCCCGCCCCCCCCTGCCCAGGGAAATAAAGGGCTGACTCCCCGGGGCGGGGTGGGGGGAGACACGAGGAGGGGGCGCTCGGGACTGCGCCCTCTGCGCTGGGAGGGGAGGAGGGGACAAGAGGGGCCCCGGGTCCCCTCTCCCCCCCGCCCGCTCTCAGCACCCTGCCGCCCCTGCCCCCGCCAGGGTGCCCAGCATGGCTCGCCCGCCCGCGCCCGGCTCGGCCATTGTCCCAGACTGGCACGAGAGCCCCGAGGGCAAGGAGTACCTGGCCTGCGTCCTGCGCAGGAGCCGCCGGCGGCTGTTCGGTGAGTGCCCGCGGCCGCGCGTCCCTCCGCGGGGAGCACCCGGGGGCGAGCGCCTGCGCCCCCGCGTCCTCAACCGTGGGCCCCCCGGGACCCGGATCCCTCAGAGCGGATTCCACCGGCGGGGCCGGGAGCGCGGAAACAGCCCAAACCCCGTCAGCAGCCCTGGCACCTAACTGACCGCAGGGGCACCTCGCACTCCCTGCGCGCATGGCGCCCCGTCCCCTGGTCTGTGTCTGTGGGAGAAGACGCAGCTCCCCAGGACGAGCCAGAGCGCCCCAGGGTCTGGGCCCGCACGTTTGAACCTGCCAGCCCTCAGCCCGCAGACCTGTGGCGCACACACCCCGGGCTCTGCGCGGCTGACCGGGGCTCCCTGAGGATACTTGGTAAGGAAGGCGTTGTGGAAGGCCGCGCTCTTCTAGGGAGGAATTCGAACACGTGTGTTAGTAGTGTCAGCGAGAACCATCTCATGCATCACTCTTCAAATAAATTAGGGGCTGACGCTGTGGCGCAGCGGGTTAAAGCCCTGGCCTGAAGCGCCGGCATCCTGTATGGGTGCTGGTTCTAGTCCCGGCTGCTCCTTTTCCAGGCCAGCTCTCTGCGGTGGCCCGGGAAGGCAGTGGAGGATGGCCCAAGTGCTTGGGCCCTGCACCACCCACATGGAAGACCAGGAGGAAGCACCTGGCTCCTGGCTTCGGATTGGCGCAGCGCGCCGGCCATAGCAGCCATTTGGGGGGTGAACCAATGGAAGGAGGACCTTTCTCTCTCTCTCACTGTCTAACTCTGTCAAAACAACAACAACAACAACAAAACTCGGTATTACTTGGAGTGGGCCAAGGCCCAGCCTGTAGCACTGGTGTGCGGGGGCAGAACCTGTCCCCCAGGGTCCTGTTCAAGGGCAGAGTCTTACCCGGGGGCCTCTGGGCAGCAGGAGATGCCAGTGCTGCAGTGCAGGGCCGCACTGAGTGGCAAAGGACCACGGGCCTCTGAGGTTTTGTGGCCAAGCTCCAGGGTCTCCAAGCCAGACCTTGAGTGGCTGATGGGATGTTTCATGATCCTAGGAGCCTCAGGTGGTGATCCTTGCGCCTTTGGATGCTGGGCTTAAGCCCTTTGCTACACGTGATAGGTAATGGACCGAAGTTTGTGGGTAAGGGTAACTCTTATTTATTTTTTTAGAAGTTAGTCAAATTCAAAGTATGACTTTCACCTATGGCCATTGAAACTTTACTTCCTGTGGAGGCTAAGAAGGCTGGGCTGGAGGGAGGGTCACCCAGACCCCACCACTGTCCAGCCCTGCGACCACGAATAACTCAGGTTTGTCCTCTGTAAAGTGGGGTGTCCACAGCGTTTGCCCCATAGAGCACCCGAGGAAGGGAAGGTGCACACGTGGGCGCCGCCCCAAGCGGGGCCCACCGAGGGTCACCCGTCCCTGCCCCGCCACGTCTGTGGCTGTGTGCGTGTAGGTGGAGCCGATCTGGGAGTCACACAGCCACTGTTTCCTGGGCCACGGTCAGGGTCAAGTTGCTGGGCTGGCAGAAAGTGGTGACTTTACAGTGTTTAACCAGCAGATGCCCTGAGGGTTTTTTTTAAAAGATTTTATTTATTCATTTGAGAGGTAGAGTTACAGTGAGAGGAAGAGACAGAGAGAAAGGTCTTCCATCCGCTGATTCACTCCCCAAATGACCTCAATGGCTGGCGATGAGCCAATCTGAAGCCAGGAGCTTCTTCCGGTCCCACACGGGTGCAGGGGCCCAAGTGCTTGGACCATCTTTCCCAGGCCATAGCAGAGAGCTGGATCAGAAGAGGAGCAGCCAGGACTTGAACCGGTGCCCATATGGGATGCTGGAGCTTCAGGCAGAGGATGAACCTCTTATGCCATAGCGCCTGAGGTCCTTACCAGCTGAGCATACCCATTCTGACCCTGACCCCGCCCAGAAAGGAGAACAGCGAAGAACTATCAGCAGATTCACCGTAGGAGCGGAGGCCGGTCTCTTCGTGTCTCAGGCTCCCGTAAAGCTGGCGTGAGAGCGTCTGGCCTAGAAGTTGTACCGGGTTAGGACACCTGCGTCCCAGACTGCAATGCCTGGGCTTCATTCCCAACTCAGCGCAGGGAGGCAGCAGGTATGGCTCAGGGAGGCTCAGGCCGTGGGGTCCCTGGTTCCTGCCACTGGCTGAGCCTTCAGTTCCTGACTCCGGCCCCGGCCCCGGCCCGGCCGCAGCAGATGCTTAGAGAAGAGTCGTTGAGGGGATCTCTCTCCTGGCCTGTCTCTCACTGGGATAAATGTTGACACCCACGAACGGTGGGTCAGCCCCGAAGAGGCCCGTGGAGGTGAGGTTGTCCGTCCTGGGGTCCCAGGCGGCAAGTGCACGGCTGGCCCTCTGACCCTCTGCTGCCCTCCGAACACCAGGGCTGCTTGAACGGCCAGTGCTGCCCCCGTCTGTGGCCATTGATACCGCCAGCTACAAGGTCTTCGTGTCTGGGAAGAGTGGCGTGGGCAAGACAGCGCTGGTGGCCAAGCTGGCCGGCCTGGAGGTGCCGACGGCGCACCACGAGACCATCGGTGAGTGAGTGCGGCCCCACCCTTTGCCCACCTTCCAGGCCCTCCTGGGGTGGAGGAAATGCGTGAGCCAGGCTTCCTGCTACTTCCTGGGCCCTGAGCGCCGCTCTCCCTCTCTGAGCCTTCCTTGGCTCCTCTGTCCCCAGTGGATAACGGTACCAAGCCCGTGGGGCTGCTGCTAGAGATGCGGTGGGCACTCAGGAGAGGCCCAGCTTCCTTGTGTCTTCCCGCTGGATGCTGCACGGCCCCTGGTGTCCCGGCACTGTGGGCCCTGTGCAGGCAGTGACACTGCTTCGGCATGGCCAGGGCTCCCAGGCAGGCCTCGCTGTCCTCCATCGGGCTAGGAATTCTCCCGGGTCAGGGGCTGTGCCTTCCCCCATCAGAGCAGGGCTGCCCCCGCGGGGATGTATCTCCTTCCTCCTTTCTGGTCCCCCCCGTGCTGAACAGCAGACCTCTGCCCTCCCCAGGCATCCAGACCACTGTGGTGTTTTGGCCAGCCAAGCTGCAGGCCAGCGACCGTGTCGTCATGTTCCGCTTTGAGTTCTGGGACTGTGGCGAGGCGGCGCTCAGAAAGTTCGATCACATGCTGCCGGTGAGCGGGGATGGCCGGGGCAAGGTGCTGAGTCAGGGGTCGGAGCTGGGCTGACCCTGTCGGCAGGCACGAGCAGGCTGAGGGCCTGCGCCCCGGAGCCAGCACCACGGACTGGGTCCCCGCCGGCGCTCTGCCCTGCAGCCAGCCGCTCCCTGCTCCCTGGCCTCGGCTTCCCACCTGTGAAGGGAGGATTGTTACTCTGGGCCCTGCCACGGGTGGAGGGCTCGGCTGTGTGGCGCGCGGCCTGTGAGCCGGCCTCTCCACCCCCAGGCCTGCAAGGAAAACACAGACGCCTTCCTCTTCCTCTTCTCCTTCACCGACCGTGCCTCCTTTGAAGACCTCCCGGGCCAGCTGGCCCGCGTCGCGGGCGAGACCCCTGCTGTTGTCAGGATGGTCATTGGCTCCAAGTATCCTCTGGGCGGCCCCTGGGACAGTCGGGCTGTCCTTGGCCGGACGCCGGGCAGAGCGGTCAGGGACCTTGGCTCTGCCCTGCAGAGCAGCAGGGGTAGGGGTGGGGTTCCGGGAGGAGGGCGAAGGCGGGCTGGGGGGGCTGGCGCAGAGACTCCCGGGTGGATTCCTTGACCCTCCTGCAGGTTTGACCAGTACATGCACACAGACGTGCCCGAGCGCGACCTCACGGCCTTCCGGCAGGCCTGGGAGCTGCCCCTGTTGCGGGTGAAGAGTGTGCCCGGGCGGCGACTGGCTGACGGGCGCACGCTGGACGGCTGGGCCGGGCTGGCTGACGTTGCCCACGTGCTCAACGGGCTCGCTGAGCAGCTGTGGCACCAGGATCAGGTGGCTGCTGGCCTGCTTCCCAACCCGCAGAGAGCGCCCCCGGCTGAGGAGGGTGGCATCACGAGTGGGCACCCGTGATCCCCACTCCTGGCCCTGACCCACGAGGGAGGACAGGGCCCAGCAGCTAAGGCCGGACAACAGGGTGACCTCATCCTCAGGACTGGCCTGGGAGGCCTGGTCGGGGAGGGCGGGGCCTGAGAAGGTCACCCCAGAGGGCCCCCCTGCAGGATTCAGGGTGACAGCGGGGTGGGGGCTACCCTGGAGCTCAGACACCTCCCCCAGTCACCCCCACCCTTCCCCATGGGCCAGCACCCACGGACCACGGGGAGGGTACAGCAGGGTCCTGGACCTCGAGTGACTTCGACCAAGAGCCTAGATTGGGGTGGGCTCAGCAGGGAAGTCGCCACCTGGGACAGCCGCATCCCGTAACGGAGTGCGCGGCTTCAAGTTTCAGCTCCACTTCCGACCCAGCTTCCTGCCGATGTGGCGATGGCCCAGGTACTTGGGTCCCTGCCACCCCCTAGGGAGACCCCTATTGAGTTCCAGTTTCCTGGCTCCAGTCTGGGCCAACCTCAGCTTCTGCCAGCGTTTGGGGAGTGAACCAGCAGATGAATATGTCTCTGTCTCTATTTCCCTATCTTTATTGCTCTGCCTTTCAAATAAATATGAATAGATAACATCAGGGGCCGGGTTGGGCCACCATCTAGGATGCCAGCATCCCATACGAGCGCTGGGTCAAGTCCAGGCTGCTCCACTTCCCACCCAGCTCCCTGCTAATGCACCTGAGAAAGCAGCAGAAGATGGCCCAGATCATTGGGCCTGCCACCCACGTGGACACCTGGGTGAAGCTCCAGGCTCCTGACTTTGGCCCAGCACAGCCCTAGCTGCTGTGGCCATTTGGGGAGTGAACCAATGGGTAGAACATCTCTGTCTCTCCCTCTCCCCCTTTCTCACTGTAACTCTGACTTTAAAATAAATTTTTAAAAAACCCACAAAACTTCACACCAATAAAGACTTTTGAGAAAGAGCCTGTTTTAGTTGAGGTTCGAGTAACACACCACCTGCTACAGCAGAGGAACCCCGAGATCTCGGGGCCCGACTATGGGGGCCCAGGAGGGGGGAGGGTGTGGGAATCCTGCTCCATGCGTGCCCTCAGAGCCCCAGGCCCAGAGATCTCAGTCTGCCCAGGCCATCAGCCGGCAGTCAGCAGATGGAATGAGGGCAGCTGGGAGGTCACCCACAGCGGGGGTCCTCGTTGGCCAGCACCCAGGAGCGCTCGGCAGGTCGAGCCCTTCACACTGCACTGCGGTCCTTGGTCATGAAGCTGTTGAGCCAGGCTTAGGACAGGGCCGAGGACCTTACCCAACAGGGGTCAGGTGTGGGTTGGTCTGGCCCGTGGGAGGCCAGGAAGGTCAATGGGCAGGCCCATCCTCAGCAGCCGGAGATGCTGATGCCCACGCTAACGGCCAGGGGGAGGGTGCGGTGCCTTGGAAGGGGGCCGTTATCCTCTCTGGCCCTGTAGATAGACCCCTGGCCTGGGTCTGACCCACAGAGGCCCTGCTGAGAAGGCTGCCCCCTTGGGCCGGCTCTGAGGATGCCGGTTCAAGTCCCAGCTGTTCCATTTCCAATCTCCCTGCTAACCAAATCCTTGGGCCCCTGTTCCTGGAAGAAGCTCCTGGCTTCAGGTTGGCCCCGGCCCAGTCATTGCTGCCATTTGGGAGTGAACCAGTGAGTGGACGATCTCTGTGTCTCTCCTTTTCTTTCTCTAAAACGCTACCTTTCAAATAATTCATAAATCTTTAAAAAAAGAAAAAAAAAAAAAAGGCAGCCCCGGCAGTTCCTCACCTGCGTGGTCGTGGCTTACGTGGGCCAACCGTGCTCTCAAATGTTCCTCCAGGTGGGCGCTGGGAGCTGTGGTTAAGCTGTCAGGTGGGACCCCTGCATCTCATGTCCAGTGCCAGGGTTCGAGTTCCAACCCCCTCTGAGTTCCTGCTTCCTGCCAACGCGCACCCTGGGAGGCAGCAGGTGGCGGCTCGTGTACTTGTGTTTACGGTAGCCAGGTGGATGTTAGCCTGAATGTGGAAGAGGGGCCAAAGACAATGAGAAGTTTTAAAGAAAATTGATTTTTGTGCAATGGAGCGAGGAAGCCCTAAGTGCAGACCAGCGACTCCACCTGCAGTGACTGCTCTTGTTCAGCCCCCCTGTTTATGGGTTCAGCTCTCTCCCTGGGGCACCTGGGGGAATCCCCCTGCCCTGCACAGAGGGGGCCCTGGGAGGTTCCGGAACTCCACATCCAGAAACTCACCCCACCCTCAGTTTCCCAGAGGAGGGAGGAGGGCAGAAGAAACAGGACCACACTCACGTCGGGAAAGCTGCCGTCCGAACGGTCCTTTCTCCCATGGCGCCTGCCCTGTCAGCTGTGCTCTCTTCATTGTTTGTCTTCATCAAACTTGACTCGGATGCTCACCACTGCTCCCTGGCTCACGGGCCATCTCCGTGAACACTCGGGGCCGGGGCTGGCACTGTGGCACAGTGGGGGTTAAGCCAGCACTTGCTACGCCAGCTTCCCACATTGGACTTTCAATTCCTGAGTCCCCGCTGTTCCATCTCCGATCCAGCCCCCTGCTATGGCCTGGAAAAGCAGAGGAAGATGACCCAAGTCCTCAGCCCCTGGCCCTCATGTGAGAGATCGGGTAGAGTTCCAGGCTCCTGACTTCAGCCTGGCCCAGACCAGGCTGTTGTGGCCTCTGGGGAGTGGACCAGCAGATGGAAGACCTCTCTGTGTTTCTCCCTCTCTCTCTCTGTTGCTCTGTCTTTCAAATAAATAATCTTAGAAAAGTACTTTTATGTCCCTGCCACTGACATGGGAAACTCAGATTGGAAACACCCGGCCTTTGCCTGGCCTAGCCCTGGCTGTTGTGAGCGTCTGGGGAGTGAACCAGAGGATGGTCTCGCACTCTCTGCCTTTTAAATAAATAAATAAATATATAATTTTTAAAGATTAATTTATTTTTTATTTGAAAGGCAGAGTTAGTGAGAGAGAGAGAGAGAGAGAGAGAGAGAGAGAGAGAGGTCTTCCATCTACTGCTGGTTCACCCTCCCTCCCCCCCAGAGCTGGGCCACATTGAAGCTGGAGCCAGGAGCTTCTTGGGCCATCTGCTGCTGCTTTCCCAGGTGCTTAGCAAGGAGCTGGATCAGAAGCGAAGCAGCCAGGAATGAAACCAGTGTCCATATGGGATGCTAGCGTTGCAGGCAGTGGCTTCACCTGCTATGCCACAACACTGGCCCCTAAATAATTTTTTTAAGATTTTATTTATTTGCGAGGTGGAGTTATAGACCATGAGAGATAGAGAGAGAGGTCTTCCTTCTGCTGGTTCACTCCCCAGATGGCTGGAACGGCCAGAGCTGCCCTGATCTGAAGCCAGGAGCTTCTCCCACGTGGGTGCAGGGCCCAAGCACTTGGGTCATCCTCTGCTGGCTTCCCAGGAGCATTAGCAGGGGCTAGAATGGAAGTGGAGCAGCGGGACTGGAACCAACCCTCGTATGAGACCCCGGTGCCACAGCACTGGCCTTGGAGCTCTTTTTCTCAGAGCAGCCTCCGGGGGCTATCACAGGCCACTAGGGGGTCGCTTTCCTGCCATCCGGGTGCCAGAAATCCCGTAGGCCAAGCCTTTATGACAGCTTCTCTAAGGCGAATAAATGCTCCCCTTGCCTCCCCCTGTGGTCCCTCCCTGGAGGGACGCAGTGGTCGTTCTGCCTCCGGGCTGACCGAAGGGGGCACCCTGGCTTGGAGGGGACTTTCAGCAATAGGGCAGCTGTGCTAACCCCCCAGGGCCCTGAAGCCTTTGGCCTTTGGGGCCAAGGAGCCTGCGGGAGGAGGGCTTATCTGCCCCCGGGTAGGAGTGGGAGGGGTGCAGCTGGCCCAGCCCTGGGGCTGCCTGTTCAGTCAGCAGTGCCCAGCCTGCCCCTCCCTCCACAGAGTGGGCTCTTCCCTGCATACAGGGAGGATGGGGTCCAGAGAGGGACAGGCCTGTGCAGAGCCAGGAAGCATCTCGGGTGCTCTGGCCCTCCGTACCCCACCCCCATCCTCCTCCTAGTGCTGTCATCTGGACCCAGCCCCTCCCCTGGTCTCCCTGCTCCTCCTTCCCAAAGCGCGGGGCTGCCTGTAAGGTGCGGACATACAGCACCTCCCTCTGCCCCTCCCTCCTCCCCCCAGCCCTTCCCAGGCCACCCTGCGAGTAAAGCTGCCTGCTTACTGCCCGCCCCGTGGACAACAGGGAGGTCCCCAGGCAAGGTCTGGAGCAGGACATGGATCGAGCACGGGAGCCAGACCTGCTGAGCTGGGCCGGCCAGCAGAGCCTGGATGAGACCAGGGTGGAGTTGTACCTCCTGGTCAGGCCCTAAATCTCCTCACCCCCTGGGCACCCTGGTGTCAGTTGGGAGCCCCGTGTGCCAGGGCCAGGGTGAGGGGCCGGGCGTGTGTGTCTCCGGGGTGGGGGAGAGCGCTTAGTGAAAGTGCGGAGGTTGTTGAAGCCAGTTCCCTGGGGAGCAAGCCGCAGGGTGGGAGGACATCAGACCCACAGGCTGGGACAGGGGACTGGGGAACTAGGTCTTTTTTCTTTTTTTTTTAAGAGATTTATTTTATTTATTTGAAGGAGTTAGAGAGGTAGAGCCAGAGAGAGAAGTCTTCCATCTGCTGGTTCACTCCCCAAATGGCCACAAGAGCCAGGGCTTGACCAGGCCAAAGCCAGGAGCCTGGAGCCCTATCCGGGTCTCCCTTGTGGGTGGCAGGGCCACTCGGGGGAATCATTTGCTGCTCCTGCAGGTGCATTAGCAGGGAGCTGGATCAAAAGTGGTGCGGGGCCAGCGCTGTGGCACAGCGGGTAAAGCCGCCGCCTGCAGTGGGGACATCCCATACAGGCGCTGGTTCAAGTCCCGGCTGCTCCACTTCCGATCCAGCTCTCTGCTATGGCCCAAGTCCTTGGGCCCCTGCACCCGGGTAGGAGACCCAGAAGCTCCTGGCTCCTGGCTTCAGATCAATGCAGCTCCGGCTGTTGTGACCATCTGGGGAGGAACCAGCCGATGGAAGACCTCTCTCTCTCTCTCTCTCTCTTTGCCTCTGCTTCTCTGTAACTCTTTCACATAAATAAATCTTAAAAAAAAAAAAAAAAAGAGGAAGAAGAAGAAGTTGTTGGAGAAGAAGTAGAAAAGGAGGGAGTGGTGTGGGACCCAAGAACTTGAGCTGCAAACCTGCTGCCCCCCAGGCCACGCTCACAGGAAGCTGGGTGGGAAACCGCAGCATCTGGAGCCCAGGCCTCGCACAGGAACTGGGCCCCGGTGTCAGGTCACTGCCGCAGCGCGGCTCTGCGCCTCCGGTTTTCATCAGGAAAGAAGGGTGCGTCTGGGAAGCAAAGGGGCGGGGCTGATGCGCAGGGGGTGCAAGGAGGGCGAGGGGGAACGAGTGCACCTGGGCCGCTCAGGGAGTTCCCAGGAGCTCGGCTGTCGCCTCTGCAGAATGGAGGTGGCGCCGTGTGACGTGTTCAGCACAGTGCCGCGCACCGAGGCCCAGCGAATGCCGCCTCGTCCGTCACCTGATTCCCACAGTCGTGGCCATGGACCTGAAGACAGGGCCTCCCTCGTCACACTCTCGATTTCCTGCCTGGGGTGCATGGGCGCTTGGGCTCCTCGCTGGGCTCAGCAAGGCTCCTGGCACCTGCTACTGCTTCCCAGTGCCCTCACCTCACCCTCGTGTTTGTTGTGCCAGGCCAGGGACAAGGACCTGGATGACAAGGACCTGGATGACAAGGACCTAGATGTCCCAGGCAGCGTGCTCTGCAGAGAATACCACGGTCAGTGGGATTGGGTCAGGCAGGACTCCTGCCCCTGCTTCCTCCCTGTGGATTCCTGCGTCTGTCTTGTCCCTTTCTTGCAATGGGCAGTTCCTCCTTTGAGCTAACTCTAATCCCCCTTGCTACAGTGCAGTTTTTTTCTTTAATTTTGGCCATAGTGAGACTGAAGAACCCAGACCCTGCTCTCCGCCCAGGATGGAAGCGGGACAGGTTGGCACCGACCGTCCCTCACTGCCCCCTCCCCGCCGCCAAGGGACAGACTTGGTGCTCCTGTGGCCGGCTCTGGTCCTGGAGGCCAAGAAGGGACTCTGCTAACTAGCTCTGTGACCTGCGCAAGCAACTTCACACCTCATTTGTAAGATGGGCTGACAGTAGGGCCTGCCCGTAGAGGGGCTGTGATGACTGCGCATAGCCAATGAGCCCAAGGCCTAAGACGCTCAGCCCCGGGCTGGACACGTGGGAGACTGGCATTCGAGGGGCAAGACCAGTCGCTAAACGTGGCCGGCCCACTCGGCAGATCAGAATGATGGCTCCGTTTGGATTTCAAACCAGGAAGCGCCTTTGATGCAACAAGAGCGCACCTCGCGGGCCAGATGGCAAGCGGAGGGGCTTGTAGGGTCGGACCCACCTCGAGACCTGCAGGACCGCGTAGCCCAGCTGGGCGCCGAGCCGCACGTGCGGTTAGCCAGGCTGAGCGCGCCTGGCAACCCTGCGAGTCTGCCCGCGCCGCTACAGGTGAAAGGGGGGAGACATTCAAGGTGAGCCCTGGGGCGGGGTCTCCGCAGGAGCTGAGCACCCAGCCCTGGACCCCCAGGCCGGGCCCCACCCGGGCTCGGACGGCTCCCTAGAGCTGCCGCAGCGCCTGCGCGAGCCCTCAGCACCGGCACGCGCCCAGCCGCCGCCTGCCTTCCACGCCCGCGCGCTCCTAGGCCGGCGGGGCGGGGCGGGGTCCCGGAGCAGTGGGGCGGGGGCAGCAGCTGCGGGGGGCGGAGCGACAATGGCCGACGTGGCCCAGCCAAGGTCCACAGGCTCCTCCTCGGCGTGCCAGAGGCCGCCCGGCCCTGCTCCCCGGCCTCAGATGGCCCGCCCGGCTGGAAGCCGCCCCAGCTCAGCTTTGTGGGCAGGTGGGCTCCCAGCATTAACATCTGGCTAGCCCCCTGACCCCGTTCCCAGGTAAAAGACTCAGGACCGCTGTTGTGTGATCTCCACCCACATCTCCAATCGCAGTGGAGAGATGACTGGGGGGAGTTCCAGGGGGCTAAAGGGAGTGGAGCTGACCCCGGGACTCCTCCCTAGCAGGTGGCAGAGAGCCTGGGGACCTTGGTTCTGCCAAGGGTCCATTTGGATATTTATAACATCGTCTCCCAGGCGTACAAAATGACCAGCTTACAAGTTAGCCTGCTATGGATATATTGGCCTGTGGTTGCCTTGGCAGCACCAGTCCCGGTGGTTTCGCCGGCCTCATACATCCTGCCTCCAGCATGGTCCTCACCCTTCACTGGGAAGCAGAGACGCGGAGATGGGCGTCACCTGCCTGCCCGTCGAGGGAGCCTGCAGGAGGTAGGGATGTCCCAGGCTCAGCCTGAGAGCCTGGCACGGCTGGCACACCAAGAAGAGGACTGTCACACCGGCCCTGGGCCCATGGAGCCGCCTGGGTGCAGGTGCCTGGTGCGGATCTCGGACCTCGCCAGCTGCTATGTTCATGTGGCCTTGCGGTGGGTGCTGGCACAGATACCAGCTCCGGGTCCCGTAGGAGAGTGTTTGGGGGACAGGTCAGCCAGCGCCTTTGCCTGGCTGGGTGAGTCTGGCTCTGCACGTGAGGGCTGGCGGCTGGCCTTGCGTCCAGAGGTGGGGGTGGGTGATGCATGGGCTGCCCCTCACCCTTCAGCCTTCCCCGGGCCTGGCCGCTGCCCCCGCCCTCATGGGCACCCTGGTCTTTAACTCTGGCTCTGTTACCGTGGGCACCGACAACCACGGTGAGTCAGCTTCCTGGTTGAGGATCAGCTCTCCCAGGGTGGCCCCCTCTTGTCGCAGGGAAGTCTGTGCTGGTGGGGATGGCTTCCTCCTGCGCCCACTCTGTGCCGCGTGGAGTCTTTCAGAGACCTGCCCCGCGGCCACGGTGAGCCAGGGAAGAGGGCAAGGGAACAAGTGGGTGTTTGCACCTGGCCTGTGGCTGACTGCTGGGTGAGGCCATGCTGGCCATGCTGGTCTGGCTGCACCCTGCAGCTGTGGCCTCCGACCATCCGGGGACCCTGGCTTCTTCCCGGCCACGGCCTGCCGGGAGCCCTGGAAGCAGGAAGCGCCACTTTGGCCACTGAAACTGCAGCAACTCCAGGTCCAGGTGATGCCAATGCCCAGCTCAGCCCTGCAGGCCCACAGCTCCACTTCCCAGAGTTGTCAGCGGCCACAAAGCATGCTGGGAAGGGCTGACTTTGGAGTCCAATGTCGCATGATCCAAACCTGGCTTCTCCCCATGCTTTTCCTGGGCCACTTGTACCCTGCCCTGGTGTGGGGATGATTCGGGGCTCGGGGAGGTGAGGCATGGGGAGGGTTGAGGGGTCCAGCTGCGCCTCAGAGACACCTGCCTGGGACAAGGAAGAAGGGGGAAGCATGTCACACTCACACCCCCACGCGTGCTCCATCCAACATCAAACCAGTGAGCCCAGGGGCCGCGCTGTGTGTAGTAGGTTAAGCCTCCGCCTGCGGCCCCGTGTAAGGAAAGGCCACCACAAAACACAGAAAACACCGGAGGAAGGGAGTGGCTTATTGTCAGGTGGGGGAAACCCGACAGGTGGCCTCCCGTGCAGCCTGCCCCAGGAGAACAGGTCTTCCGTAGCCTTGCAGAAGTAAGGAAGTGGAGTAGCGAACCCTGTGTGTTGGGGGAGAGGGGGTGGTGGAGCTGACGCTTGTGGTTGGGCCATTTGGTCACCTGACTTCTAGTAACCAGGCTGAGCTTAGGATGCAAGCTTATTGTCCAAGATGGCGACGGGGCCAGAGCCCAACATGGCTTCTGGAGTTTAGATGGCACCACAGATAAGACAACATTTTACTAACAACTGGCATCTCATATGGGCGCTGGTTCGTGTCCCGGCTGCTCCTCTTCAGATCCAGCTCCCTGTTAATGCGCCTGGGAAAGCAGTGGAAGACGACCCAAGTACTTGGGGCCCTACACCTGCAGGGGTGACCTAGAAGAACCTCCTGACTCCTGGCTTCCGCCTTGCCCAGCCCTGGCCATTGTGGCCATCTGGGGAGTGAGCTGGTAGATGTAGGATCTCTCTCTCTGTCTCTCCCTCTGTCTCTGATTCTGACTTTCAAATAAACAAATTTTTTTGAAAGAGGTCTTCCTTGGCCAGAGTCTCCCTGTTCTACTCCCTGTTTTGATCTCATTGCTCTGTGTTCATGTTTGTTGTCTGTCTTCTGCCACTAGACTCTGAGCTCCATGGGAGCAGGGACCCTGTGTGATGTTGGCTGCTGGATCCCAGTGCCCAGAAGGTTCTCTGGCACATACAGTAAGTATATGTCGAACATCCAGCCATCCTCATGGAATCCGTCCACCAGGGTTACAGGAAAATAGAATCCATGCAAGGTCTTTCCACCCAGAGACTTTAATATTAGACATTGGTTAAACAAGTGTTGGAAGACCAAGAAATTGGGGAAGAGTGAGATGGCAAAGTCGGCGTCAGCGGTACCCACTGGAGAATCCAGGACAGGACTCATGGGACTCTAAGGAGTGGCCCTGCATGCTGTCCCCTCCCTGGACGGCCTTCTTGCCAACGTCCTCTTCCTTAGCACCGTTTTACCTTTTAGGTTTCAGCTAAAAAGTCCTTTCCTCAGGTTGGCCATCCCTGCAAAAGCCTTCCTCCCTTGGCCTGGCTCCCAGCTGCATCCGGGGGTTCCTCCGCTGGACGTCTGTCTCCCCAGGCTGTCTGCCGGTCCTGCCTGGGCACGGGCTTTGTCTAGTGCGTGCAGATCCAGGTGTACCACTGCACCTGGCGCACAGTCAGCTCACACTTGCTGCGCACAGCAGACCCGTGTGTCCACTCATCCACCCACCCGCCTACTGCCTGTCCATCCGCCCAGCCGACTGCCCGCCAACCGACCCCCTCGCGCCCTCTCTTAGGGAAAGGGAGATTTGTTGGCTTGTCCCACTCCTTCATCCATCTGTTGGCGTAGCCAGCCCTCTCTACCCATGTGTTGCTTGCTTTGCTGTCCGCCCACCCATTCAGCCACCCTCCATCCACTCACCCATACATCCGCCTGTCCATCCATTCATTAATCCGGTGCAAGGATCAATTAATTAAATTAATTAATTAATTAAACCAGCAAGGAACCAGACCTCATTGCTGGACTTCCGCAGCTCCCTGTGTAGGCAGGGAAAGCCCCTTGGCCCCTGCGACAGGAAGCTCACATCCGAAGTTTGCCGCCCTAGCCGAGCAGGTGGCCCAGGACCCAGGGACAGGCCTGAAAGCGCCCAGCGTCTCACCCCAAGCCAGCCCGCCCTTCTAGGCCCCAGCTCTGCCCATGGCCGGGGCTTTGAGCTGTTGCTCTAGGAGCCGGCCCACACTCTCAGCTCCGACAGCGCCCCCTGCTGGCCCACAGCTCTACACGGTGATGATTTTCCCCCAGCTGCAATACAGGAATGCGCCTGGGGCAATGGAGGGTGCAGCCACTGCTCCAGGCTCAGGCCCCACGTGGGCTTACCAAGGTTCCTCCCGCCCTCGGGCCATGCCCATCACTCTGCCCAGGCTGGCAACATTGCCAGCACCAGTAGCACTGAGCTCAGCCTGGTGCTGATCCTCATCTTGGGCCAGGTCTGCACTTTGCTGGCTGAGCAGCTCGCCGGATGGGGGGAGTGAAGGCAGAGGGCTGCAGGCCTGTTTCGCTGTCGGCTACCTGCATCTGAGTGCCCTCACGTGAGTGGCCAGGGCACATGGCTGGAGCAGGGCCTGATGGGTATGGGGGTGTAGGACTGATGGGCTGTGTCTGCGTCCCTGCCCCTCGTGGGGCTCTGGTCAGCTCTGCCCTTTCTCAGTCTGCACAGAGCCCAGCCTCTCCGTGAAGACGCCTTTGCCCTCACAGTCATTCTCCAGCTTGTCCATTTCTATTCCTCTCCCTTCCACGTGGCTTGCCCCAAAGGCAGGTGAGTGCCGGTTCCCCCCCCGGCTCGCCGGGCTGTTGCAGGGCTGTTTGTCTCTCACCCAGGTCTTGCTGTTGACCTTGAAGCTGGTTCATCATAGCCCTTGGCTAGAATTTTCTCCGCTGTCACGGGGCAGCTGTGAGGTGTCCGACCTTGGCTCGCTGGCCCAGACCTGACACCACCGCCCCTCGCTCCCCACAGCCAGGACTGTGGTTCCTGAGCCTGGGGGGGGAGCCCCTCCTGCTGCACACCCTGGGTTCAACGTGGGGACATAGGAGTCACTCAGCTGGGTCTTCCCTGGGAGCTGGGCCCCATGGAGGTGGCACTGTTGTGTGACCACTGTCACTGGGGGCAGTGGGAGGGGGCATCACCAGCGGAGACCACTCGCCAGCACAGCCACTTCATCTCCCTGGCCAATCGTGAGTCGAGCAGTGGAACATGGGGACAGGGGGCTCGGTGGGTGGGAGGGGCCAGTTAGTGGGGTCAGCGTCCACCGGAGGGAGGCCCCGAGGGTCGGGGTAGGGTGTGGAGGGTGGGCCCCAGGTTGGAGTTAGGCTGGCCTTGGCTCCAGAGAGGGAGGGCACACTGGGAGCAGAGGGAGGGCGGCCGCCCACGCCTTGCAGGTCTGTCTTTGCCGTGCCTCCCTGCTCGAGCCCCTGTTTGCGCAGCCGCTGGGTGGACACGGGACGGGGTGTCCACGTGCACGCGTGCCGGTGCCCGCCGCAGGACATCGGGGTCTGGCCGCTGCGCGGTTCCTCAACCGCAGCGTTCGTGCACACAGAGGGAGGGGGAGGGGACAGGGCGGTCAGACTGGGGAGGGGCTCGGGGGAGAGGTGGGGGCTGTCTAGCAGAGGCGAGGCGGGGCCTGTCTGGGAGGGGCGGAGCGTCGTGCCTGGGAGGGGTGGAGTCTACCTGGAGGGGCGGGGCCGAGCGGCGGGAGGGGCTGGGCCTGCCTGGGTGGGGAGGGGTGGGGGCTGTCTAGCAGAGGCGAGGCGGGGCCTGTCTGGGAGGGGCGGGGTCTCTGGGAGGGCAGGAAGCTGAGTGCCCGGCGCACAGATGGGCGGAGCCGGCTGGGGTACTGTGAAGAGGCGGGGGCAGATTCTGGGGCGGGGCTGAGAGGGAGCGCCCGGCCCGGAGCCGACCCCCGAGAGCCTCTCTGGACTCCGCCACCCGGGCACAAAGCCTCGGCCGGCGCAGGGGAGCCGACCCTCATCCGGAGGCCGCCGCTGGCTGCTGGCCTTGGTCTTCGCCGTCGAGGCGGGCCCAGCCGTCTGTCTCGGGCAGACCTGGTTGGGGTTCAGGCTCTGCCGCCGACCGGCCGTAAGTGGGGTGCATTGTACAAAAGGACCGACTGCACAGGGCCGTGGGGATGCCGCGTTTGCACAGCATCCCTAACACCGCAAGAGACCTGGAGAAGGGAGAGGAAGGGCCCCCCAGCTTTGCTGAAGACCCCCTGCCGCTAGCCCCGCCCCTAACAGGACCCCTGGTGTGTCTCGGGCAAATGACGAGCCCTGCGCGCTAGCGTTTCTTCAGCTGTAAAATGCGAGTAGAAATGATGTCCACGTCGTAGAGTTGTCGTGAGGGTTAAATCAATGAATACCCGGAGAACGCTCCGAGGAGCGCCGGGCACGCGGTAAACGCTCAGCCAATAAGATGGCCAAGGTGGGCCCCTTTCTACCAGCTCATCCCCTGACCTGTGCCCTTTCTGCCGGCCGCCCTGGCTACCGAGATGAAGCGCGAACGCTGCTCGGCCCCGCGGACGCGGGCAAGCAACCCGGCACCGCTGCTGTCGCTCAACCGGGGCCGCAGACCTGGCCACGCCTCCAGCGAACTAGCCACGCCCCGCGACCCGCCCTCAGGCCTTGGCTCTGCCTTCTCCGGCTCAGCCCTCGCTAGCCCCGCCCCCGGGTCGGCTCCGCCCAGAGAGGGGATTGGCCAGATTGCCTGTAGCTTCTGCCTGACCCCGCCCTTCACCGAGCCACGCCCACACGACGCCCCCTTATCCATGGGACTGACAGGCAGGACTGATCCGCAAAGCCAGCCTGCCTGGCCTGAGCCCTGCTCTTGGTCCACTGCAGCAGGGCTTGGCTATAACAGCCCCAGGCCTCGGAGCTGGGCTCTTCTCTGGAGACCCCTAGTCCATGTTCTCTGCCCCCTGTCTCTGTGCCCCAGCCTGCCCCCTCTCCGTGGCCACCTGATCCCCACTCACCCCGTGCAGTGATGGTGACCTGGGGGTGAAGTGGATGTGACAGAGCAGAGGGACCTAAATCACTCTGAACCTGAGACATCAGCTGTTGGCTAAGGGAACCAATCTGGGGGAATGTTGTTTGGGGTCTGGACCATGCGGCCCCCTGCCCTGTAGGCTCCTCAAGGCCTGTGGTGTAGGGACAACAATGAAGGGTTGGCTGGGTCCGCTGGGATACCCCCGCCCCTCTCCAGAAAGCCTGGCGAGGCAGTGCAGGATGGTGGTTAAAGACCCAGAGGGAGGGACTTTCAATACTAGTCCTGCCTCTTGTTTATGGGGCGCTTCTCTCATCCCTTAAATCCCAAGTTCATCACCCGGAAGGCGGGGACTTCCGAAATCCGGTGAGAAATTTAGGTGGGCTGGTGCTTGGGGTGGGCGTTGCGGTGTAGCTTTGGACGCCCTATCACAGCGTGGGTTCAAGTCCTGGCTACTCCACTTCTGATCCAGCGTCCTGCAAATGCATCTGGGAGGCAGGAGGTGATGGGTCAAGTGCTTGGGTCCCTGCAGCCACGAGGGAGACTCAGCTCCGGGCTGGTTGCCAGCATTCGGGAAGTGACCCAGCTGATGGAAAGATCTTCCTCTCTCTCTCTCTGCCTTTCAAGTAGATGAAAATAAACATTTTTAAAAACAAGGATAACAGCCATCGTCCATGCCTAGCAAAATGAAAACAGAGTTCACGTCTGCTTAAAGAATTTATATATATATATATATATATATATATATATATATATATATATATTTTATTTTATTTTTTGGAAAAAAAAAAAGCCAGGAGCCAGGTGCTTCTCCTGGTCTCCCATAGGGTGCAGGGCCCAAGCACTTGGGCCATTCTCCACTGCCCTCCCGGGCCACAGCAGAGAGCTGGCCTGGAAGAGGGGCAACCGGGACAGAATCCGGCACCCCAACCGGGACTAGAACCCGGTGTGCCAGCCTCGCAAGGTGGAGGATTAGCCTGTTGAGCCGCGGCGCCGGCCAAGAATTTACATTTTTAATCAGTTGGGTGATGTGCATCACTTCACTTCACCTGTGCATGCCTCACATGGAACAGGTAACAGCTTCAGCCTCCGGGGGTCCCCGTGGAGACTGAGTAAATGAATACAAGCATCAGCATTTGTGCACCCATTCATACTCATTCATACTCAGGGCCCCTTGGCTATCTGAATCAGTGTGGATCAGAGTCTGGGAGGGCTTCATGGTGGTGGAAGCCTCTGGAGATGGCCAGGTGACTCGTTCCAGGCAGCAGGAAAGGATGGGTCACTTGCGGGGAGTGGCCATGCTGCAGGGGCTGTCCAGGGTGGGGCCAGATGCCCCCTCACCAGCTTTCAGCCTGGACTTCTCTCCCGCCCCCAGAGCTGAGTGTTCCAGCGTTATAGATGGCGTACTGGGCTCAGAGAAGGTCCCTGAGGAATCCAAGGCTGGGGAGGTTCTTCGCGAAGCTCCCAGGAGGCTTCCTGGCCCCAGGAATGCCCTGAACGAGCCTCACTTTGGGGAGGCTTGGGAAGCGGGGTACCCTTTCTGCTGCTGGGGCAGAAGCAGGCACCCCCCTCAGGATGTCTGCCTGGGGTCCCTTCAAGCCTCTCTCGGTGGGCATAGGACTCCTATTGTTCCAGCCCCCTTCTTGTACCCCAGACTGGCCAAACCGGTTCTGGGGCAGGGGGCGGGGAGCAGGCACGTTGAGACAGCCGCCTGCCTCTCTGCAGGCTCCCTCCGCCTGCGCCTCCCCCTCCCCGCCCCACACAATACCCAGGAGCTGGCTTTGCCCGGCTCAGGGGCCATGCTGACATCGCCCCCTGAGGACCTGGCTGCAACCCCAGAGCCCCCAGGGTGGCCTGGAGCCCTGGACCGTGCCGGCAGCTGGACGGAGCTCCCTGGCTGAGGTAGGGCCCCACCTGGGTGCCAGTAGCCCATCCTCCTCCCGCCAGGCTTCCCCAGCCAGTCTTTTGTGGGGCCTGCCTAGCACCCGATCGAGCCTGGCCTCCTGGGGCTCTGGATCCTTTCCTGGCCATGGCCCCTACTCGGCCTTGTCCCTTAAGGGGCAGAGGGGCCCTGGCCAGGTCCTTGCTCCTCTGGGCAGCAGGGCAAGGGGCGTCAGGGAGGGGTAGGGAAAGCTGGATGTAGGCTGCGGGAGGTTCTTTCCCTGGGCCCGGGTAGTGTTCAGGGGCCCCCGGTGCCATGCCGGCCTTGCCAAGTGGGCTATGGTCGCCTGTGGGTAGCAGTGCCCGCGGGAGGGACCCTCCTTGGCCCCTGCCCATCCTTCTCAGCGTGCAGAGGCATGCCTGATGACACAGGTCTCTTGGAGGGGCAGCTGGGGCTGCTTCCCAGATGGGGGTCCCCGAGGCCCAGGGATGGGCTGCGACTTGCCGAGGGCTGCGCAGCTGCTCACTGTCACCAGCGGGCCATGAAGCCCGGGCAGGCACTTCCCCCTTTGCCTGCCAGACGGGAGTCCACATCCCGTGACCATGTCCTGGGCAGGTCACATCCCTGCTAGCTGGGTCCAGTCCTGTGCCTATACCACTCGGGTTTGTCTTGCTCGTTTCTGGACGAGCCGTCTGTAATAGGCACGCAGCTTGGCCCTTCCGCGATATTTGCACCACCAGCGCTGTGGTGGGGTGGACCCTGTCCCCGAAGGCCACGTCTCCCCAGTCATGTCTATGGCCCTTGGCCAGGCATGGACAGAGGCTGATCACCCCTCACCTCCCTGCTGGGGACCTGCCTCTGGCCTTGTCTCCCCTGAACGCCTTCCCACTCAGCTCTCTCCTTGGACTGCAGGTGCTCCTGCCCCAAGGGCTCGATGTTCTGCTTGTTTATCCCCGCACATGACCCACAGGGGGGTTCCCTTCTTGCCCTCTGAGGGCTTCCAAAACCCAGAGAGTATCTCCTAGAATAGCAGGTAGGAGGGGGCCTGTGGTCACACCTGTGTACTGCGGACTTCTCACTCCTGGAAAGAAACCTGGCCGGCGGGCAGAGGCCGCCTTCTCCTCCCACGTGCAACTGGCCCGCAGCGTGGGTTTCCTTCCCCGTCTGGGTGAGGGCCCAAGCCCCTCCCCTGTCTGCACCAGGACTGGTGGAAGAGGGGCAAAGCACCCACTGTGTGCTGGGTGCTCCTGGGGTGAGATGAACTTGCTGTGACCATCCTATCTGCAAGTCAGGATTGCAGACATTGCTTAGTTGGGACAGGGGCTAACGGTAGAAGACCCCCTAGGAGCAGCCAGCCCTGGCTCCTGTGTTCCCCGGAGAAGGAAATAGTTAGGGGCTGTACAGAAGAGAGGGGCTTGGCCAGGGTAGTGCAGGGGGTCTTTGGGTATTTTAGCCATGCAGCAGGTAGCCATGACCTCCTCCGAGAAGCCTTCCTGGAATACCCAGGTCGAGTTGAGCCCTGCACCCCACTCTGATGCTTCCCCTGGCTCGACTCTTGCCAATCTGCCTTGTAACTGCTTTCGTTTCTGGCTCTCCCACCAGACTGGCAAGCCCGCGGGCCATGCAGTGTTTGTCCATCTGTCTCCCCGGGTTTGCTGCCTCCGAGCGACTGCCCTGTCTGAAATGCTCCGCGCTGTTTCTGTCTGTCTCTGGGTCCCTGAAGGGCTCGGCATCCTGTGGTTTTCTGGTTTTGGGCGTTTTAGGGTGGCGGCTTCTGAGTTGCCGGCTCCGGGGTCCCTGCTTCTCCCGTTCTCTCTCGGGGTCTATCTCCTGGGTCTCCCGGCCCTGCCAGGCTGGGCACTGCCCCTTCGGCCCCAGGGAGCCCCTGGGGGGTCCTTGCTGCCCGGCCTGCCCGCTCCCAGGCCAGCTCTGCTAGGCCCCCGCCCAGCCCGCTGCCTGTTCCCTCCCTCCCTGCTGCTTGCCTCACCACAGGGTTTGATGAATCAAACTCTTTGTCTGGGTGGGATCTCCCCCAGCCAGCTGGGCAGAGAGGGCTTCCCCTGCCGGAGCAGCCGACACCAGCAGCAGCAGGCCTTGGCTGGAGAGGTGAGGGGCAGGAGGTGGCCCCCCGGGAGGGGGCCTAGTGGCCTGGGGATCACCAGAGCCGTTGGGAGGCTCTGGCAGACTCCCCAGGGATGGTTTCCTGCCCAGAAAGAACCCGTTCAACCTGAGCCGATCCAGGGGCTGGGAGCTGGCGGGGTGGGGGAGAAACCCCTTTCTCACCCGAAGCGTGGGGGGCAGGGCACCTCCCTCCCCTTCTCTGGGAGTGCCCAGTCCGATGGGGGTGGTGGCCCGCCTGCCTGCTTGTGGCCGTCCCAGCCAGCCTGGCATGGGTGTGGGCACCACTCAGCCAGAAGGCCGCGGCGCTGGGCAGGGGAAGGGGGCCTGTGTGTTGGTCTCTGTGTCCTAGTGTGTGCATGAAATGGAAGGACAGCGTGAGACGGCCGGGGTGCGTGTGTAAATCTCCCATGGGTCAGTGTGTGTTTGTGAGAAGGTGTGTGAGTGTGTGCGGCTGTGTGAAAAAGCGCAACGTCTGTGTGTCTCTACGACCGTGGACATGAATGTGTACGTGTCTGCGCTTGGGAGGGAATGCGCGTGGATGCGTCCGTGGTGTGACAACCTGTATGTGTTGTGTGTGTGTGTGTGTGTGTGTGTGACGATGACAGGGTTGTTAAAAGCGTAGATTGGGAAGCTGGTGTGCCCGAGTGAGACGCGTGGCTCCACTACTTACCAAACAGCAACCTCTCTGGGCCTTAACCTTCCGCACCTACAACCAAACGGGGCTAAAACCAGCCTAGCTCCAGGGTGGCGATGAGGATCCAGTGGGAGGGCACTCACCTGTCATTCAGGAGGTGCCCAGTAAATATCAGCGCTGGCTGAGTATTCAGGCGTGAGTGTTTGCACAGAGGCGTGTCCGCGTGTGTCCACGCGCGCCTGCCCGGGCCTCCAGCATGCGCTGGTTTTACCGTCTTGGGATCTGACGCCTTCTTCCCCGCAGGCGCAGGTGGGTGGCAGCGCAAAGGAATGGACTGTGGGCCACCTGCTTCCCTCCAGCCCCACCTGGTCGGACCGCCTGGCACTGCCCGCCGCCCGGTAGCCGTGTGCCAGCAGGAGAGCCTGTCCTTCGTGGAGCTGCCCACCCTGCAGCCCCCGAGCCCCGTGTGCCTGAACCTCTTCCCCGTCACTCCCGAGGAGCTGCCGGCTCCTGGCAGCCGCTGGTCCCTGGGGACCCCCGCCCCACTCCAAGGGCTGGTATGGCCAGCATCCCCCAGGAGCCCGGACACCGAAATCTCCACCGGCCGGGGGGTCCGGCCCAGCAGGGCTGGCAGCTGGCCGCACTGTCCTGGTGCCCAGCCCCCCGCTCTGGAGGGACCCTGGAGTCCCCAGCACGCACAGCCACAGCGCAGAGCCAGCCACGGCTCGGAGAAGAAATCAGCCTGTGAGTCACCCTTGAGGGGTGGATGGTGGGGGCTGCGTGGATCTTTCTGAACCCCTTAGGTCCCAGAACGCCCCCCCCCAATCTGGACAAGTGGTAGGGCTCAGGGAAGGTCCGGGCTTGTCCACTGCTGCCAGGCCCTCTGCGGTCTCTGCCCCTCATGGGGATGCGCTGCCCTGGGGACCAGGTCTCTATGGAAACATGCACCTCTCTCTCAGGCCTCAGGGGCTCAGACCACAGGGCAGCAGCAGGGAGGGCTGACCGCTCCCCCTCGCCCCTGCAGGGCGCAAGATGCGGGTGTACCAGCGGGAAGAGGCCATCCGCGGCCCAGAGGCCCAGGCGGTCTTCCTGGAGGCCAGCCAGCCCGTGCAGGAGCAGGCCCTGAACTCAGAGGCGCCCAGGCCGCTGGAGCTGTCTGGGTCCCCCCGAGTGGGCCTCGAAGGGCCTGAGAGGAGGCGCTTCTCTGCCTCGGAGCTGATGACGCGGCTGCACTCCTCGCTGCGCCTGGGGCGCAACTCAGCCGCCAGGGCGCTGGCCCCGGGGACGGGCGCTGGAGCAGCCCAGGAAGGTACGGCCAGCTCCCCGGGGACCCTGGGACCACCCACAGCCGGCCGCGGGGTGGGGCGCGGCCCACTCTCGGGGCACCCGAGGCCGGGTGCCGGTCAGCTGGGGCGTGGTCCACTCTCCGGGCACCCGGCGTCAGCTGGGGTGTGGGCCACGCCCCCTCAGCCCTCGCCCTCTCCAGGGGGAGCACCAGGAAGGGAGTCCCGGAGTGCAGAGACCAAGATGGACCGGGTGTCGCTGCCAGCCCCCGTGGACCCAAGTGAGAACCACGGCGGCTGGCGCGAGCCGAGGTACCACCTGCCGCCGGGGGGTCGGGTCGGAGGCGGGGCCGGTGCAGAAGGGCCCTGACACTCTCTCTCCTAGGCTGGACTCGCAGGAAGAGCTGCGTTCGGGCTGCAGCAGCGCCAGCGAGCGGCGCCAGTCACGGTTCCTCCTCAGCTGTACGTGGGAGGGGGTCCCCGGGGAAGGGGCTGGGGGGCAGGGGTCGCGTGGGGAGGAGTATTTAGCACAGGGGCCAGGACTCAGCTGGGGCCCAGTTAATGCGTACGGCATGAATGAATGAATTCCCTGCGCCGATCCGCACCGCGGCCAGGGAGGCGGGCTCCTGGGGGCACCGGGCAGGAGCCGGGCGGGGTCGGCGGGCCCCCGCGGCCCTGCCCACGGTGCTCCCCGCCCCTCTGCCCGCCCAGCCGTCCTCTACCAGGAATACAGCGACGTGGCCAGCGCGCGCGAGCTGCGGCGGCAGCAGCGCGAGGAGGAGGGCCCGGGGGACGAGGCGGAGGGCGCGGAGGAGGGGCCCGGGCCGCCGCGGGCCAACCTCTCCCCGAGCAGCTCGTTCCGGGCGCAGCGCTCGGCGCGGGGCTCCACCTTCTCGCTGTGGCAGGACATCCCCGACGTGCGCGGCAGCGGCGTCCTGTCCACGCTGAGCCTGCGCGACTGCAAACTGCAGGAGGTGCGCGCTGGGCCGGCGGCTGCACGTGGGGGCGGGCCCGGGGTGCGTGGTCCCTCCAGTGGACCACTAGAGTCGGGGCCAGCGGGACGGCAGTCGCGGGGAGCGGGAGTGCCCGGACCGAACGGCGGCGCGGGCTGGAAGCCAGGACAAGAACGCTGGCGCCGGAGCGAGCCGGGGGCCTAGGAGACGGGGCGGGGCGGACGCGTGGTGGGGGCGGGGCTCGCGGAGGAGGATGCCCAGTGGGCGGGGCTGGGGCGGAGTCAAGGACTCCACTTGGCTGGGCTGGCCGACTGGGCGAAGCATCGGGGGCGGGCCGCGTCCCAGGGGGCGGCGCTCCGGGGGTCCCGGGTGGGCTAGCGCAGCCGACTCAGCCCGCGCCCGCCCTTCCTCAGGCCAAGTTTGAGCTGATCACGTCCGAGGCTTCGTACATCCACAGCCTGTCGGTGGCCGTGGGCCACTTCTTGGGCTCGACCGAGCTGAACGAGTGTCTGGGGGCGCAGGACAAGCAGTGGCTGTTTTCCAAACTGCCCGAGGTCAGGAGCACCAGCGAGAGGTGAGGGAGAGCGGTCTGGCCCGGCGCGGGGCGGGATGGAGCCCGTGCTTCCCTGGGCTGCAGCCCTGCGGTCTCGGGCCCTGACCGCTCGCCGGCCCGTCAGGTTCCTGCAGGACCTAGAGCAGCGGCTGGAGGCCGACGTCCTGCGCTTCAGCGTGTGCGACGTGGTGTTGCAGCACAGCCCCGCTTTCCGCCGCGTCTACCTGCCTTACGTCACCAACCAGGCCTACCAGGAGCGCACCTACCAGCGCCTGCTGTAGGGCTGGGGCTCCGAGCGGGGAGGGGGAGGGGCAGGTGCAGAGGACTGGGTGAGGCCGGGGGACCCTGGGAGGGGTGGGGTCAGGAGGAGAGGAGACGGGGGCAAGGGAGGGTGTGCTGAGAAGGTTCCTGAGGCCCTGAGGGGGTGCTCAAGGCCCCAGATGGGTTCAGGACCCCAGAGGCGTCATCACTTTGCAGCCTGGAGAACCCCAAATTCCCTGGCATCTTGGCTCGCCTGGAGGAGTCCCCCGTGTGCCAGCGGCTGCCCCTCACCTCCTTCCTCATCCTGCCCTTCCAGAGGATCACCCGCCTCAAGATGCTGGTGGAGGTACCGGGTTGGGGAACCAGGCAGGCAGGGCGGGGAGATGCTGCCACGTCCCGGCTCCGTGGGGGCGGGGGAGGACCCAGCCTGCCTCGCTGAGCCGACCCCCCCCCCCCCCAGAACATCCTGAAACGGACGGCACAGGGCTCCGAAGACGAGCGCATGGCCACCAAGGCCTTCAGTGCACTCAAGGAGGTGAGCGGGGCAGAGCCTTCCTGGACCCCCAGGGACCCCTAGCAGAGCCGCTCTGGCTGTCGGCCACTGTCAGCCAGGAGTCCGAGGCTGGGCTCTGGGCGCGGGGCGGGGGGCTGCCTGTGACCCACCTCCCAGCTGTCGGCGGAGGGTCCGAGGCTGGGCGCGGCGGGGGGCTGCCTGTGACCCACCCCCCAGCTGTCGGCGGAGGGTCTCAGGCTGGGCTCTGGGCGCGGGGCGGGGGGCTGCCTGTGACCCACCCCCCAGCTGTCGGCGGAGGGTCTCAGGCTGGGCTCTGGGTGCGGGGCGGGGGGCTGCCTGTGACCCACCCCCCAGCTGTCGGCGGAGGGTCCGAGGCTGGGCTCTGGGCGCAGGGTGGGGGGCTGCCTGTGACCCCCCCCCCCCAGCTGTCGGCGGAGGGTCCGAGGCTGGGCTCTGGGCGCAGGGTGGGGGGCTGCCTGTGACCCACCCCCCAGCTGTCGGCGGAGGGTCCGAGGCTGGGCTCTGGGCGCGGGGTGGGGGGCTGCCTGTGACCCACCCCCCAGCTGTCGGCGGAGGGTCTCAGGCTGGGCTCTGGGCGCAGGGCGGGGGGCTGCCTGTGACCCACCCCCCAGCTGTCGGCGGAGGGTCCGAGGCTGGGCTCTGGGCGCGGGGCCGGGGGCTGCCTGTGACCCACCCCCCAGCTGTCGGCGGAGGGTCCGAGGCCGGGCTCTGGGCGCAGGGCGGGGGGGCTGCCTGTGATCCACCCCCCAGCTGTCGGCGGAGGGTCTCAGGCTGGGCTCTGGGCGCGGGGGCTGCCTGTGACCCACCCCCCAGCTGTTGGCGGAGGGTCCGAGGCCGGGCTCTGGGCGCAGGGCGGGGGGGCTGCCTGTGATCCACCCCCCAGCTGTTGGCGGAGGGTCCGAGGCCGGGCTCTGGGCGCAGGGCGGGGGGGCTGCCTGTGATCCACCCCCCAGCTGTTGGCGGAGGGTCCGAGGCTGGGCTCTGGGCGCGGGGCGGGGGCTGCCTGTGACCCCCCCCCCCGGGCTCCCCAGCTGGTGCAGGAGTGCAACGCGAGTGTGCAGTCCATGAAGCGGACGGAGGAACTCATCCACCTGAGCAAGAAGATCCACTTTGAGGGCAAGGTGTGTGCGCGCCGCGGGCAAGGGCGGGCAAGGTGTGTGCGCACCGCGGGCAAGGTGTGTGCGCGCCGCGGGCAAGGGCGGGCAAGGTGTGTGCGCACCGCGGGCAAGGGCGGGCAAGGTGTGTGCGCACCGCGGGCAAGGTGTGTGCGCGCCGCGGGCAAGGGCGGGCAAGGTGTGTGCGCGCCGCGGGCAAGGGCGGGCAAGGTGTGTGCGCGCCGCGGGCAAGGGCGGGCAAGGTGTGTGCGCGCCGCGGGCAAGGGCGGGCAAGGGCGGCCTGTTCCCGCCTTCCCCTGGGAGCCAGTTCACAGCACCCAGACCCCCCGCCCCATTATCCCCCATCCTGCGCTCTCTGCGGGGTGCCCGGGCCTGACCCGGGCTCTCTGCTTGCCCACTCTGTCCATCCAGATCTTCCCGCTGATCTCTCAGGCCCGCTGGCTGGTCCGGCACGGGGAGCTGGTGGAGCTGGCACCCCTGCCCGCGGCGCCGCCTGCCAAGCTGAAGCTGTCGAGCAAGGCCGTCTACCTGCACCTCTTCAACGACTGCCTGCTGCTCTCCCGCAGGAAGGAGTGAGTCCGGACGGGGCGGGGGCGGCTCGGAGCTGGACTCTCCACCACTGGGCTCCTGTACCGTCCGTCCCTGGCCTGGGCGTGAGGCAGGCCCATCTTCCAGCCAGGGCCGGCCTGAGCGCAGAGAACTTGAAGCTGCCCCGAGCTTCAGGCAGTGAGAGCGGGATTCAGAGCACAGCCCTGGGGTGCCAGCCTCCCATGGGGATTATGCCCTTTGACCCTCCCCACCCCGCCCTGGGAAGTAGGCGCCCCTGCTCTTCTCTGACCGGGAGCTGCAGAGTGGAGGAGTCGGCGGGAGGCCAGGCAGGGCTGTCTGCGGCGGAAGGCCAGGCTCTCAGCTGCTGCGCTGCCCTGTCTTCCCCGGGGGCCACACGTCTGAAGGTGGGGTTGGGTGGCCGGGGGTGCTCCGGACTGAGCTGTCCATTTGGGGAACTCACCGGCCCTCAGTGCCAAGCTGTCTGCCAGGCCCATAAATATGAGTTCACAGGGGCTCTCAGACCAGTGAGAATACATCCTGATGATCATGTTGTCAAGAAGAAAAATTGGGGGGGGCACCCATTGTGGAGCAGCAGGTTGAGCTGCCACCTGTGATGCAGGCATCCCACATCAGAGTGCTGGTTCAAGTCCCCGCTGCTCCACTTCCAATGCAGCTCCCTGCTAATGCACCTGGGAGAACACTGGAAGATGACCCAAGAACTTGGGCCCCTGCCTTCCACATACGAGGCTCAGATGGAGTTCCAGGCTTATGACTCTGGCTGTTGTGGCCATTTGGGGTGGGAACCAGCAGATGGAAGATCTCTCTCTCTCTCTCTCTCTCTCTCTCTCTCTCTGTCACTCTACTTTTCAAATAAATATTTTTTTTAAAGTGAGTGATAAGTAGTAGGAAAAAAAAAAAGATTAAAAAACAGCTTTTTGTTCAAGAAGCAGAGAGAGAGAACAGACACAAAGAGCTCCCATATGCTGGTTCACGCTCCAGTTGCCTGCAGTGGCCAGGACCGAGCTAAGCCAAAGCCAGGAGCTGGGAACTCCATCCAGGTCTCTGACGTGAGTGGCAGAGACCCAACTACTTGAGCCATCACCTCTGCCTTCCGGAATCTGCACGGGCAGGAAACTGGAATCAGGAGCTGCAGCCAGGAATCCAGCCGAAGCCCTCTGTCGTGGGAACGGGCATCTTAGCCTCTGGGCCAAAGGCTTGCTCCGTTGTCAGGTTTCAGTGGGAGTGTGAACGGTGGTAGACCCTGGTGTGGGGTAAGAATCAGAAAAACCTCGCAGAGGAAGGGACACCAGAGCTGGGTGTTGAAGGCTGAGTAGGAGTTTTCCAGGTAGAGGAGACTTTGGCAGTGGGGATACCACAGCGGGGCATAAGAGCAGAGTGTTTGGGCCCTGGTGACACCTGGTTCTGCTGGGTTTGTGGAGAAGAGCTGGAGAGGGAAGCTGTGATGTTGGATGCTGTACTCCAGAGCTTGAACTTGGCCTGAGGGCAGCAGGGAGCAGGCGTGACCTTTTCCTCCTGGCCGCTTTGGAGGGTGGACTGCAGGGAGAGGGACCAGAAGCTCTTGCAACTGCCCAGGTGGCTGCTCCAAAGGTGGCTGGGCGTTCAGATGCGTAGAGATGAGGGGAGCTGGGGAGGCCTGGGCGCTTCCGTGCACAGGTGTTTCCTGAGCCCAGGAGACAGTGTCAGAGTGACAGTGAGCAGAGTGCAGGCCCTGGGGGACAGCAGCCACTGAGGGCCAAGGCAGCCTCCGTGGAGCTTCTCTGGTCAGGGAATCAGGTGCCACACAGAGGGGCTCGCCCTCCCTTCCTTCCTCTCTTCCTTCCTCTCTTCCTTCCTCCCTTTTTAAATTAACTTATTTGGAAGGCAGAGTTACAGAGATGTAGAGAGAGAGAGGTCTTCCAGCCGTTGGTTCACTCCCCAGATGGCTGCAATGGCCGGCGCTGAGCTGACCGAAACCCAGGAGCCAGGAGCTTCTTCCAGGTCTTCCACATGGGTGTAGGGGCCCAAGCACCTGGGGCATCTTCCACTGCTTTCCCAGGCCGTAGCAACCAGGACTTCAGCTGGCGCCCGTATGGGATGCCGGTGCCGCAGGCGGCAGCTTTACCTGCCGTGCCTCAACACCAGCTCCTATTTATTTATTTCTTAAAGATTAATTTGTTGGGGCCAGCATCGTGGTGCAGTGGGCTAGGTCACCACCTGCGAGGCCAGCATCCCAAAGGAGCATGAGCTGGACTCCTGGCTGCTCCACTTCCCACCCAGCTCCCTAGGAGCAGAGGATGGGCCAGTACTTGGACCCCTGCCACCCATTTATCTATTTGAAAGACAGAGAGACGGAATGAGAAATCGAGAGAGGGGCGAGAGAAATCTTTTATCCCCTGGTTCACTCCCCAAACGCCTACAACAGCCAGGACTGGTCCAGCCCAAAACCAGGAGACAGGAACTCCATCCGGGTGTCCCACGTGGGTGACGGGAATCCTAGTTGAGCCGTCACCTGCTGCTTCCCAGAAGCCTTTGCAAGAAGCTGGATCAGAAGCAGAGGCGCAGGGACTGGAAGGGGCGCTCTGATGTGAGAGGCCGGTGTTCCAATGCCCCCCGCCCCGACTCTTTAGAACAGGAGCTTGGGTGCGGGGGGTGGGGAGAAGGCACCCCTGATTCCTTGCGTGGACCTGGCTGGCTGCCGTGGAGGCTGTCTTCTGCTTGGGCAGGTTTCCCTGGGGAGGCTGCTTCTCCCCACTCCCGGTCAGAGCTCGCCTGGTCCCACTGGCGGGCGCCGGGAGGCCCGGCTGATGGCCCTCCCCCCACTTCCCAGGCTGGGGAAGTTCGCCGTGTTTGTCCACGCCAGGATGGCTGAGCTGCAGGTGAGAGACCTGAGCCTGAAGCTGCAGAGCATCCCGGGCCACGTGTTCCTCCTCCAGCTCCTCCACGGGCAGCACGCCAAGCACCAGTTCCTGCTGAGGGCCCGCACGGAGTGAGTGGGCCAGGGCCTGGGGAGAGAGGACGCCCCAAGATGGGCACAGGTCCAGGGGTGCTGGCGGCATCTCTGAGCTAGCCCCCCGAGCGCCCAGAGATTCCTGGATGTGGGCGGGCGGGAGGTGGCTGCAGGTGGTACCAAGGCGCTGGCCTGTGCCCCTCCTTCTCCGATAGGATGTGGCACCAGCAGGGGTGGGCAGAGCTGCCATGGGGTGCTGAGGGTGGGCCCTGGCTGGGGCCGACATGACTGGGGTCTGGGTCTGGCCCGCATGCCTGGTTCTCCCAGCCCTGGTTTCGGCACCCTACTCTGGGCAACTGCACTTCGCATGGTGTGACAGCCCAGCCTGTCCCTGTCCTAGGAGCGAGAAGCAACGGTGGATCTCGGCTTTGTGCCCCTCCAACCCCCAAGAGGACAAGGAGGTCATCAGCGAGGGACAAGGTAGCAGCCCACACCCCCAAGCCCCGCCCCCAGACCTCCCTGCTCTCCCTGCTCCGATCCCGGGTGCTGCATTGCTGGCGGGGGCCGGGGGCAGGGGTGGGGGTGAGGGCAAGGTCCCCTGGCCCAGTCCGTGGCTCTGAGGAGCGCAGAAGTGGGCAGGACTGACACAGGACGGGTCGGTCCCATGTGCATGGCCCCGTGCCCCTGGTTAGGAACCAGGCTTCGGGATGTGCTGCAGTGGCCCGAGTTCGCCCAGCTCTGAGTGGCAGGAGTGGGCGTGGAGGTCAGCCTGCATCTCCTGGCGTCCCTGGCAGAGGACAGGACCAGAGGGGCCAGGGTGTGAGCTGCTGGCGGTGACGGCAGCCGGGGGAGGGATCTGCTCAAAGCCTTCTCTGGGTGGGAGATGAGGCTGGTGAGCCAGCGCCAATCCTAAACCCAGAGGACCTTGGGTGGGGGGCAGCAGGGAGCTACTGAAGGTTCTGGGCAGAACTCCGTCTGGGTCTCCCACGTGGGTGGCAGGGACCCAAGCACTTGAGGCTGGAATTAGAAGCAGAGCCCGGATGCGAACCCAGCGACTGGGACACAGGGTGTGCATCTCCCAACTGGGGTCTTATCCACTGTGCCGACTGCCTGCCGCTCAGAGGGTTTCATTTTACTTTATCTTATTTTTAATGCTTTTGGAAGATTTACTTATTTATTTGAAAGAGTTACAGAGAGAGGGAAAGAGAGAGAAAGCTTCCATCTGCAGGTTCACTCCCCAGATGGCTGTGATGGTCTGGGCTGGGCCAGGCTGAAGCCAGGAGCTCCATCCGGGTCTCCCACGTGGGTGGCAGGGGTCCTAGCACTTGAGCCATCTTCCACTGCCTTTCCAAGCATATTAGCGGGGAGTGGGATCGGAAGTGGAGCAGCTGGGATTTGAACCTGTGTTCATATGGCATGCTGGCGACGCAGGTGGCGGCTTAACCCCACTGGGCTGCAACGCCAGGCCCCCAGGGGATTTTAGACCGGATCCTGGTGTGGCTTGGGCCCCAGGTCAGAAGGAGGGAGGGGGGAGCACCAGGACAGCGTTAGGGTGCATAGCGGAGGGGCTGGGGGCATTGCACGGAGCCAAGTGTCGGACTGAACACCTGGGTGCACAGGCAAGGCAGTCCCGGAAGCCAGGAGGGGACTTGTGCTGAGCCGGGGTGGGCAAGGGGTGCCCGCAGCCTGGGAGGGGCAGAGGAAAAACAGCAGCCGTGGCCGCCCTCCCCCTGCCGCCCTCCCCGCCCGCCCCTGCCCGTGCTGCAGTGGGCTGTCCCTGAGCCTCCCTCGGCCTGGCAGACCGCCCGCAGGTTCAGTGTGTCAGGACCTACAAGGCGTTGCAGCCAGATGAGCTGACCCTGGAGAAGACTGACATCCTGGCCGTGAGGACCCGGACCAGTGACGGTGAGAGGGACCTCCCAGGAAGGCCTCCCAGGGGGCTCGGGTGGGCAGAGGTTGCTAGAGGGCGGGAACATCACAGGGGGACGGTCTGAAACATGTTGATCACACCAGCATGCGGGAATCAGGTTAGACAAGAGGAGGAACTTCCTTGTAAAGACACAGGAGAGATGGGGGGGAGTGGGACTACCCCTCTCTGGGGATGTCAGGAAAAACCGGTTGAAGAGTCCTTCCTGGAGCGGGGAGATGCCGGGGCAGTGACACCTGGGCCCCAGGGTGGGGACGCTGGCACAGGGCTGAGTCACGGCCTCCCGGGCCTGGCCCTGTGCCCCCTCTGGTGCCACTGATGCTGCTCCCGGCCGGTGTGTCCCCAGGCTGGCTGCAGGGGGTCCGCCTGGCGGACGGCGAGAAGGGGTGGGTGCCCCAGGCCTACGTGGAGGAGATCAGCAGTCTCAGCGCGCGCCTGCGAAACCTGCGCGAGAATAAGCGGCTCACGAGTGCCAGCCGCAGCCTGGGCGAGCCCCCCGTGTGACGCCGCCGCCCCGGCCCCCAGGCTGCGGCGGCTCTGCCCGGCCTTCTGTTCTGTGTCCCCGGCACGGAGGGCACAGGCAGGACGTGGGAGCCGGGGCCCTCCCGAGGGTCTCCCCGTCGCCATGAACCTCGGAGTCCACGCCTCGAGGCCCAGGGCAGTTCCTTTGGGGACCACCACAGGTGACCGCGGCCGGGTGCCAAGCACGGGGGCCGCTCCCAGCAGCCTGGCCGGGGCGCACTGTTGGTACAGACGGGCTGGGGCCCTCCAGGGTCTTCACCACGGCTCTTGAGCACCTGAGTAGGAGCCATGCCCATGATTTGTCCATCCGTGGACTCCCATGATGCCTTTGCTCGGAGTCCGGAGCCCCAGGCGCTGCCCTGGCCCTGGCCCCAGCCAGACCAGGAGGGTCCCCGCCCTGCCTCCCGGAGCGGTCTGTCTTTCTCCAGAATTCACTTCCTAACCCCGGCGGGGGGCAACCGGGGGGCAACCGGGGGCCCGAGGGGCTGCGCCAGTCCCCTCGCTTTCAAGTGTCACGTTCAAATGGCTGGATATTAAAGAGGTGTCATTAGCTCTTGTGTTTGGCTCCTGCGACTTCTGTGACAGAGGACCGCGGGCTGGGTGACTCCAAACAGCAGAACCCGGGTGGGCGACCGGCGCACGAGTTAAGATGCCGCTTGGGAGGCTTACAGCCCGCATCGGGGGCCAGTTCGCGTCCCAGTGGCTCTGTTTCTTTTTTTCTTTTTCTTTTCTTTCTTTTTTAAAGATGTTATTTATTTATTTGAGAGGCAGAGTTACAGACAATGAGAGAGAGAGAGAGAGAGAGAGGTCTTCCATCTGCTGGTTCACTCCCCAAATGGCTGCAATGGCCGGAGCTGCGCCTATCTGAAGCCAGGAGCCAGGAGCTTCTTCCAGGTCTTTCACACAGGTGCAGGGGCCCAAGGACTTGGACCGTCTTCTATGCTTTCTCAGGCCATAGCAGGGAGCTGGATCGGAAGTGGAGCAGCTGGGACTCGAACCGGCGCCCATACAGGATGCCGGCACTGCAGGCGGTGGCTTTACCTGCTATGCCAGCCCAGGGACATGGCTATCTTTTGGTGGGCATTTTTCATCCTTCATGGTCCTCCTAGCTGAGATGTGTAGTGGTGAGATGGGCTTCAGGCAAGGCTTAATCCAGTGCCCCTGGGTGCAATGAGGACTCCTCTCCGTACACATCTGTGCTCTGTGATCCCAAGGCTTTCCAGGGCCTTCTCACCTGTGCTCTCTGTGGGAGAACGGAATTGTCTTTCAGCAGCCCCAAATCCTGGGATCACCTCTGATTGGACCCGCTTGGGTCACATGGCTACCTCGGGGACCAGGGTCGCTGTGTGCCCATAGCCTAGCAGAAGGCTCCTGTCCCATCCCCAGAGGCAGCCTGGGGAGCCGTCTTCCCTGGCAGCCCAAGGGTCCTCAGTGGAACTTGGTGGTCCCTGCGAAGGAGGTGTGGGTGCTGAGGAGGCCAAGGTCATTAAACCCAGGGGGCGGATGGGCTTGGAGACCGAGCACGTGGGCAGGGGGTCGTCCTTGGGCCCTCAAAAGCAGGTCATGGGGCAAAGGATGAGGGTGGCCTGAGGGGGCAGCTCTGGGAGTGGCAGGAGGTGCCCCAGGCAGGGGTCGATGTGGGAGCTCTCTCCCAGGTCACTCCATAAAGTCACCTCAGGGCTGTGGAATGCTACTGGGCCACAAGAAGTAGCCACAGCAGAGGCTGGTGCTGCCCCCCCAGCCTCAGCATCTTGTCACAGCGGGAAACCCACAGCACCACGTTCCCATTAAATGAGCCCCAGGCTCAGCGGCAGGCCCACAAATGCCCCGCCCTGTCCCGGGAGCCCCCATGCTTCCGGTGTCTTTGTCCTCTCTGGTCTGCGACAGGGCTCCGTGTCGCCTGGGTTTGTATGATCTGGAGGCTTGGAGTAGTTCCGGTCAGCGTTCTGCGGGCCAGCCCACATGTGGGGGTAGCTGCTTTTTTTCCTGTGACGAGGCACGAGGTACAGCTTTGGGGAAGACACCACCTTCGTGGCACACGACAGGAGACACGTGATGGCCATGGGACTTGCCACTGAAGTTGTTTTTTGTGGTTTTTTTTTACTATTTATTTATTTGAAAGGCAGAGTTACGAGAGGCAGAGGCAGAGGGAGAGAGGTCCCTCACCTGCTGGGTCACTCCCCACATGGCTGCAGGCTGCAATGGCTGGGCCTGGGCCAGAGGGAAGCCAGGAGCCAGGAGCTCCATCGGAGACTCCCACAGGGGTGCAGCGTGGGCCATCCTCCACTGCTTTCCCAGGTGCTGGGGGGCGGTGCTGGATGGGACGTACAGCAGCCAGGACTCTTGTGCTCACGGGGGTTGCTGGCCTCACAGGCATCCCAGCACCGGCCCCTGGTTGCTGGGGTTAACCCCTTCGTGCCCACTCTCTGTGGGAAGCAGCAGAGCCCTTGTAAGCATGAGGGAGGGGTTGGGATCCTCCCCAGGAGGCGTCCCTTCCCCTCTCTGTTGAGTCAGTCCCGAGCCCCAGGCTCTCCCAGCCGCTGGGTTCTTCCAGGACTCCCAGCCCTCCCCTCGCGCCCACTCCCGCATCCCTGTCTGCCGGGTCCTTTGATTTTTTGGGGGCGCTTCCTTGCTTCCCGGCCCCGCAAGGGGCCCCTCAATGCCGTTGCGTTTAGAAACCGAGAGCTGGGTGCTGGGCGCGCTCTCTGCCCGCGTGTCATAGCGTGGGCGCCGGCTCAGCCGACCTCGCTCGGGGTTGATGCACCGTGGGGTTTGAGGCGAGACACGGAGCCCCTGGAAGACTGCGAGCCTCTAGTTACGTCATCTGCAAAATGGGCGTGGCGAGGATGGTCCCAGCTTCCAGGAGCCGCCGGGAAGAAGGATCTGTAAGTGGGCGACCCCGTGCCTGGCGTCTAGGACGTCATGCGAAGGGGTGGCCAGAGGAGGGAGTCCCCTGGCAGGGCTCTGTCCCTTGAGGACTTGGGCGACTAAAGACCCCAGGCCTGGGTGCGACTTCCGGTGCCTGCATGGGGCGTGCGGCCTTCCGTCTGCGCTCATCTGGACTCTGGACGATGCCGGGGCCGTACGAGGTCTCCCTGAGCCCCCGCCCTCGTTCCCCCTGCCCAGGGCCAAGCTCCAGGCAGGCCCGTAGGGGGAGCCCCTCTCCCAGCGGTGCCCGCCTCCGCCCAGCAGCCCTGGGGCTGCCTTGGCCAAAGCTCCAGGGTCCTGCCCCTGCAGGAGGAGGAGGATGGTGGGGGAGGGGTACTGGGCAGGATGTGCGGTGCAGGTGGGCGTGTCTGGGGCAGGGGTGTGGGGCCCTGGGGCTGTGTGCCTGGCCAGACCCCCAGGCAGTGCGTTCTGGAGGCCCTCCCCTGTGGCTTCCCGGAGCCCCTCCTCACCCAGTGCCCGGCTGTCCTTGTCCCTCTCCCTGGTCCCGACTCTGAGCTCACTGTGGAGAAGATCCCTGAAATGAAACTGTTGAGAAACAAGCTCATACCGTCCCCTGCCCTTTCCAACTTTCCAATCCCTTCCTCCTCTTTATCTCCCTCCTCCTCCCTCTCCTCCCTCCCCCTCCTCTCTACCGAGCCTCCAGGGACCCAGGCAGCAGCCCCAGCTTCTCTCTACCTGGTGACGCGTGGACAGACAAAGTGCAGGGGCTCGGGACAGTGCTGGGAGCCGGCGGGATGGGGGGCAGGAGGATCTCTCCTCCCGTGTCCTGGAGGTGTGGACAGGCACAGCTCCCCTGGGACCCAGCAGGGCCCGCCCAGTGGCTCGCAGAGGTCTCATCCCCTGACAGCCAGAGCGCTAGACCCCCAGCGCTCATTGCGTGGCGACGTGGAAGCCGCTGTGTAGTCACGGCTGCTGGAGTGCCTCGGGCAGGCACACACGTGTCGGGGGAGGAGCCAGCCGCACAGGGGGCTTCTCAGATGTTTGCATGAGGTGCAGGAAGAGGTAGGAGGAATCCACGGGCGGGGCCGCCCCATTTGGGGGTGGGGGTGAGGATGGGGGGCTTGTAGCAAGTGGTGAGGGAGCTGTGCACTTAAGACCTGTGTCCCCGGGGCGGCGTTGTGGTGCAGCGGGTTGAGCCGCCGCCGCTGGTGGCACTGGCACCCCACGTTAGAGCAACAGTTTGAGTCCCAGTTGCTCCACTTCTGATCCAGTTTCTTACTAACGTACCTGAGATGCAGTGGACGATGGCCCAAGTCCCTGGGCCCCTGACACCCACGTTGGAGACCCAGATGGAGTTCCTGGCTCCTGGCTCGGCCTGGCCCAGCCTTGGTCGTTATGCGTGAACCAGCGGATGGAATCTGTCTTTCTCTTTCTCCCTCTCTGCCTTTCAGGTAAATAAACAAATAAATAATTTTTAAAAATTCATACTCTTTTTTTTTTTTTTTTGCAGAGAGAGAGAGAGAGAGAGAGAGAGAGAGGTTCACTCCCCCAAATGGCTGCTACGGCTGGAGCTGGGCTGATCCGAAGCCAGAGGCCAGGAGCTTCTTCCAGGTCTCCCACGTGGGAGGTGTGCCGGCCGCGGCGGCCATTGAAGGGTGAACCAACGGCAAAAGGAAAACCTTTCTCTCTGTCTCTCTCACTGTCCACTCTGCCTGTCAAAAAAAAAAAAAAAAGCCACCTGTATCAAAAGCCTCCCAGAACCTGGCACCAAGGCCACCGTAACCTTGCACAAAATTGTTCCCGAAGGGCCAGCAGCTGCTTGCTTCATCTTGGACAGCGCCCCCTTGCCCCCTTGCCTTGAGGCCAAGGATTACTGCTCCCAGAACTGTGTGTGGTCCTGCCCACCCCCACCCCTGCCTCGGACCCCTGAATACACTCGGAGGTGACGGGCTCTGCGAGGCCGGACACAACCTCGGCTCTTGGGAGACCCTTAGTCAGGGTGACAGGCTACCAGGCCCCCGGGTGTCAATGCCTCAGGGCGCTGTTGAGCCCATTTCACAGATGGGGAACGTGGTGTTCCGAAGGTGGCGGCCTGTGGCCCTGGCCGGCGTTCTAGACTCTGAGCTCGGCGCTTTTGCCATCCGCTCTTCCCGGGTGCTCCCCCGTGGGCTCGTCCAGCCTGGCTCCTGCCTGTCCTCAGGCCGCCTCCTCAGGAGGCCCTCCCTGATCACTCTGGCCGTGTGGGCTCCCGCAGGTGCATATGCGATTCCAAGTTTATTCACTCGGGGGCACCTGACAGTCATCGCCTCTGTCGGACTGTGAGGTCCTTGAGTGCAGGGACCACGGCCGTCTTCCCAGGGCTTCAGCCTTGGTGCCGAACGCTGTGCCTGGCCCGGGGGAGGAACTCACCCCACGTTGTTTACAGGTGGCTGGGCAGGACTTGACCCTGAGCCCCTCTGCCCCGGCCCCCTCCCCAGTTCCCACAGTGGCCTACCTCTCTCCCAGAACCAGCTGGAGCTAATGTGGCGGGGTGGGGGAGGAAGGGAGGGCCTCGGTGCCCTTGGTGTGTGGGTGAGGCTGCCCCCCCCAAAGCTGAGCTGCCCTGGGCACCGGGTCGCTAGCTCAGCCACTCCTGCCATGTTGACCTGGGCTTGAACCTGGGCTCCGCTCTCACTTCCTGTCACCCAGTGGCCCCTCCTCATCCCAGGGTCCCTTTCTCCAGGCTCTGACACCACTGGGAGAAAGACCAGAAGGCAAGGGGGTGAAATTGCAGTGGGGGGGGGGCCCTGGTGAGACACGGAGTTGGGTCTGCCGGCTGCGGGGACTGTCGCCAACACCCGGGCGGGAGGAGGAAGCAAGAGCCACAGAGTCTGCTCCCAGAGCGGAGTGAGGAACAGGATGAGCGGTCGGTCGCTTGCAGGGGCGGGGCACAGGGGGATGGACAGGATGACCTCCGGAAGCCACTCTCTTGGCTCATGAGCTGCTCCGAGGGCCGGAGAGCTGATCAGGATGGAGAGAAGGGGTCAGCAGCTGGGCCTGGCAATCCAGATGCTGGCGTGGGCATGGGGGGAGAGGAGAGGCACCCGGCGCGGGACAGGAGCCGGGCCGGCCTGTAAGCGAGGCAGTCAGGATTGGGGGTGGTCCCAGGGGCTTCGGAGCCCCCTCAGCTGGGTGTAGGGAAGGTAGCTGGGGCTTGAGCAGGCCAGCCGGGCTTTGTGTCCTGCCTCACTGCTCACAGGCCAGGAGCTCTGGGCACGGCACTGCCTTCTCCAGGCCTCGGCTTCCTCATCTGTGAAGTGGGAATAATAACTCGGATTGAAGGAGGCGACGCCTGGGAAAAGGACGTTGCCGAAAGCACTGGTGGGTCAGACTGGGCGGGGCTTTGTCTAACAAGGGCCGTGTTCTTGGCCTCGGCTTAGCCCAGGTGCTGGCAGCCATCACTCGATCCTTCCAGGAGCCCCCTCTTTGTCACCTGGTGCTACAGGCGGGGCTCAGAGAAGTGAGAGGTGAGTGGCCCGAGGTCTCATGACCAGTTGGAATTTGAGTCAGGACTGGAAGGCTGTAGCCACCGTCTTATCTTTCAACATATTTGCGGTCCTTCAGTGGATATCCCGTGGTAAAGCGGCATCCTTCCCGATCCAACCACTAGAGGGCAGCAAAGCCCAGGGCTGGGGTGGTGGGGACCCTAGAGTCAGGCTCTGTTCTTGGCCCAGGTCTCTCAGGCTGGGTCCTCCCGATGCTTGGCTATGCCCACCCAGCAGGGGCACGGAGCTGGGGCCATGCTGGGGGCAAGGGGACCCTCCGATCACAGAAAATAGGTGCCGCGTGCCCAGTCCCCACCTGAGCTTTGGGGTTTCTTTCTTTTTTTTTTGACAGGCAGTTAGACAGTGAGAGAGACAGAGAGAAAGGTCTTCCTTCCATTGGTTCACCCCCTAAATGGCCGCTTCGGCCGGTGCACCACGCTGATCCGAAGCCAGGAGCCAGGTGCTTCCTCCTGGTCTCCCATGCGGGTGCAGGGCCCAAGCACTTGGGCCATCCTCCACTGCACTACCGGGCCATAGCAGAGAGCTGGCCTGGAAGAGGAGCAACTGGGACAGAATCCGGTGCCCCGACCGGGACTAGAACCCGGGGTGCCAGCGCCGCAGGCGGAGGATTAGCCTAGTGAGCTGCGGCACCAGCCAACTTTGGGGTTTCTTAAGACCAGAGGGTGCTTACCCTAAGGGCTCTGAGACCACCCCCTTGGCCCTGCAATGCCCCAGTCAGCCCCTTAGGCCAAGTTCTTGGCTGGATACTGGGACAGAGAACGTGCCCACCACCGCACCCCGAGACCTGTACCACGTCGCTGGCACCGACAGGATCCTTCGATCCCTGTCGCAACCCCAGAGCACACTCTTGTTTACATCCTCCAAATTTTACAAAGGAAGAAACTGAGTTCCAGAGAGGGCCAGCGACTTGTCTGAGGTCACACAGCAAGTTACAGGCAGACCTCTCTGCGCCCAGCTCCCCTGACCCACGGCCTGTCCCTGCAGCCCTTCCACGGACCGACCTCCCCCAGCCCAGCAGGAGCTCCCGGCTCACCAGCCCCCAGGGTCCCACAACAGCCCTGGGAGGCAGGCAGGCGGGGACAGGGCATGTGCACCTGTGCTGTCCGGAGCCCACCCTGACGGGCTCTTCGCAGCATCACAGTGGGGTGAGCTGGTGGTGCTGCAAATGGCCGCGGTAGGCTTTGCACCAGGGAAAGTAGCCCACGCCAGAACCTGTTTTTTTTTTTTTTTGACAGGCAGAGTGGACAGTGAGAGAGAGAGACAGAGAGAAAGGTCTTCCTTTTTGCTGTTGGTTCACCCTCCAATGGCCGCTGCAGATGGCGCATCTCGCTGATCCAAAGCCAGGAGCCAGGTGCTTCTCCTGGTGTCCCATGGGGTGCAGGGCCCAAGCACTTGGGCCATCCTCCACTGTACTCCCAGGCCATAGCAGAGAGCTGGCCTGGAAGAGGGACAACCGGGACAGAATCTAGCGCCCCGACTGGGACTAGAACCCGGTGTGCCGGCGCCGCAAGGCGGAGGATTAGCCTGTTGAGCCACGGTGCCGGCCCAGAACCTGTTGTTTAGCTCTTCCCAGCACCCCCTGCGTGAGCACGGGGCCCTGAGGCTTGGAGGGGGAGCCCACAGACCCTCAGCCTGGCCTCCCATGTGCCTCTGCTCTTTGCCCGCGCCCTGCTTGGCTGGGGTGATGATGCAACATCTGCGGGAGCGGACCCCTGATCCTGTTACCCCTCCCAGGCGTGACAAGGGTCCTGCCCGGCGCCTGAGGACCAGGGGTGCTCCTGAACTTGACCCCAGCCGATGCCTTGGACCTGGTCCCACGGAGGGCTTGGGTGCCTGTGGCAGAGGGGCACTGCTGGCCCCCAGAGAAGGGGTCAACCAGAAGCTCCTCTACCTGGCCCCTGCAGGAGGCCAGCAGGGCCGTGCCCCCCGGAGGCCACGCCATCGGCAGAGCTGCTGGTGGCAGCACTGGTCACTCACAGCCAGCCCCGCCCCCTCGGTCTGGTGGCCCTGGGCGGTGTGGACACGCAGGAGAGGCTCTGGGACGCCTGGGGGCCTGGAGCGTGCAGGTGCTGGAGGGCACAAGGGGGTGCCCACACTCCCCGTTCCCAAATAGGAGCCTCCCGTTTTCCAGGAAAGGGATGAGGCGTCGCTGAGTCGGCGGAGCGGGGCTGGTGTCACCCGGGCGGCTCGTCCTGTCGAGCCTGCTGCTTCCAGGGCCGGCGCCTGGCCAGGCTCCCGCTACCCGCCCTGCACCACTTCTGCCCAGCACCTGGCCCTGCCTCTCCCCACCCCGTAGCCCAAACATCACCTCCCGCCCAGCCCAGCTCTCAGTCCCACAGCTGCCAGCCTTGTGTGTCCCCGGGGGCAGACCAGGCGCCCAGAGACCTGGGTTTGAATCCCTGGCCCACGCTCCTGGCTGCGTGGCCTGGAGCACTGTTACCTCTCCGAGCCTCTGTTGCCCTTTGCAGGAGGGCCACGCTGTCGTCCCCCGCCCCCTGGTCGTGCTGCTGAGAAGTTACCCAGTGTCCCACACGGCTTCCCCAGCACCACCTGTTCTCCCAGGGCTGTGGGAAGAAGGAAGCTCCTACAGCTAGCATTAGTCAGCGTGCAATCATTATGCGCCACACACAGCTCTGATCATCCGCTGGGGAGATGGGCTGGCGTTTCGGCTCCGGGTTCCTGGCTCCGTACCAGGTCTGGGGCTCCCAGCGTCAGTGGAGCCAGAAGCACCAGTGGATGAGGGTGGGATGCAGCCTGTCAGGGAGGGGAGTGGGCGAGGCTGCCCCGTGGAGGGCATCGGCCAGGTGCCCCAGGCTGGAGGCCCGGCCTCCTCTTGGCACCTCTGGGCGCTGGCGTCCAGCCAAGCAGCCCAGGGAGAGGCTCCGTGCCCCAGCCTGGTTCTGGTGCTCGCACGTCAGAGCTCCTGCTCCACATGGCCCTTTCTTGGCTGTCAGGGGCCGGAGAGGAGTTCCTGAAGTTGTGGCGGCACCGCGCAGGACTGGCGGCATGGGGAGCAGCGGGCCTGGCCCACGGGCATTGCTCAACGGATGACGGGCAAGGAGGGTGTGAGGCCGCAGTGCAGTGAATCAGTAAGTGAGTAAGTGAATGAACGAATGTGGAAGCGAGGGACTGACGTCAGCGGGGAGCCCAGCCCCCACGAACCCCCCGGGGGCAGGCAGTGTCACTGTGCTGGGGGAAGGACGCCAGTTGTCCGAAGTCGCACAGCTGGGGAGCGACGGAGCTGGGACTCGAACCCAGGCCCCAGGCCCAGGGTCTCTGGGCCCCAGCGCAGACCACAGCTCCAGGACTGTGCAGGGCGCTGGCAGCCCAGGGCAGGCGAAGCCTTTGCAGGCTGGGCCTTTGGACAGCAGTGGGTCCTTCATTCATTCCTCATTCCGCCATTTTGCTGGCCACTCACTCGTTCACCCACTCCCTGAATGCTGGCTATGGTGGAGCCGGGGTGAGATCAGGAAGGCTGGGGCGGTGGGGGGCTGGGGGAGGGGTGGGGGCCGGGGGTTAAGATGCTCAGCTCCCACAGCAGAGGGCGTGGGGTTGGACCCTCCCCCGCCCCTGGCTCCAGCTCCCTGCTGCTGCAGACTGGGGTGGGGGGGTGAGGGGGCAGCAGTGATGGCTCCCATGATTGGGCTCCTGCCATCCACGTGGGAGACCGGGAGGCAGTCCCCAGCTCCACCGGCCCGGCCCAGGCCTAGCTGCAGCAGGCACTTGGGGAGTAGAGTAGCCAGTGGCAGCTCTCTCTGCCTCTCAAATACATAACAAATAATGATAATAAATAAGAGTCTGGCAGAATGTGCCCTTCAGGGCTCCATTCAGATGCCGCCTCCTTCAGGAAGCCTTCCCAGACTTCCTCGGCAGAGGGCCCCTAGGCGTCTCTCTGCTCTCCCAAGCCAGGCAGGGGAGACTGCTGTCTGTTATTTATTTAGCTATTATTTGAGAGGCAGAGAGAGACTCAGAGGCAGAAAGAGAGAGAGAGGGAAAGAGAGAGACAGAGAGAGGTTCTTCTGTCCGCTGGTTCGCTCCCCAGATGGCTGCAACAGCGAGAGCTGTGCTGATCTGAAGCCGGGAGCCAGGAGCTTCTTCCGTGTCTCCCACGTGGGTGCAGGGGCTCAAGGACTTGGGCCATCTTCTACTGCTTTCCCGGGCCATAGCAGAGAGCTGGATCGGGAGTGGAGCAGCTGGGACTGGAACCGGCGCCCATAGGGGATGCGGGCATTGCCGGCGGCGGCCTCCCTTGCTACACAGCAGCGCGGCCCCTAGACTTCTGTCTTGAATTCTTGGAACACCCTGGATGCTCTGAGTCCTGTGAGGCATCTCCCTGCTGCCCGGCCTCCTTCCGCTTCCCCCTGCTCGCTGCTCCGTCTCCTCACCCCTGCCAGGATGCTCTGGTTCCCAGGCAGAGCCCCAGGGGCCCCTGCATCCCAGTGCCCTTCCCACCCCCACCCCCCGGTGGAGTGGAAACTCCCCAGGCACTGCTTCCAGCCGGGGGCCAGGGCCGGCCGTGGGCCTGGGATTCACCCCTGTCCAGGGGAGGGAGGGACCTGGGCCCGCCCTGGCTCAGAGACCAGCAGCAGCCTCTTCCTTCCCTGGCTAAATGTTTGTTTTCAAATTCCTGAGGCCTGCGTCACCCCTGCCGTGTGTCCGCTGGCCCCGGCCTGCCTTCACTTCCTTCCTCCGCCGCTGGACCAGGCTGGCGTGCGGGGTGGGGCTCCCTCTGCCCGCAGCCAGGCCCAGAGCCTTGAGCCGGGGAGCCCCGGAGGTTGGTGGGACACAGCATATGGGCCCGGAAAGGCCTCCCAGTCACTGCTCGCCAGGGGACGGAGCAGGCTGGCCGGTGGGTGGCCGCAGCAAGTTGTCTTCCAGGCTGGGTTAGCCAGGTTGGAGAGCCCTGATGAGGGCACCCTTCTGCCCCCCCTCCCCCGCCCCGCCAGCAGGCCTGGCCCCCCCCACAGGAGGCCCAGCACAGGTGAGGCCTCTCTCAGCCCTTTTCCCGACTGGGAGTCTTGAACCCACAGGTCGATGGACCTCAAACCTGACCTTTGTACGGCAGGAGCAGACGAGAGTGGGACAAAGGCACAGACCCAGGGCCCCCACCCCTGAACGGCCGCGTGAACGTAAGCGGAGTTGGGGGAGCAGAGCGCTGATCCTGTAGCCAGAGGCCCGAACTGCGGCACGGGGCCTCCAAGCCCAGCTGGACAAAGCTGCGTCACACAAAGAGGCTTCTGACCTCAGCGCCCCACTTGCACGGACGGGGCTGACCTTCCAGAACCTTCTAGAACAGGCCTGCCGTTCCCCGGGGCCACAGGGATTTAACTTACTTACAGTGAGATCAAAGTCAAGTCGCTCTCCGTGGCACTGTCCGTGTCCCGGTGCTCAACAGCCGCGGTGCCCGGCAGCCACACTGCAGCGCAGACCCAGTGCGTCCCTCCAGCCCCGAAGGTTCTAGATGGTGCTGTCCTCGATGTCAGATCCACAGAGGCAGAGAATCTGTTTATTGCTGCCACAGCATCCAACCCAGTGCCTGGAACCAAGCTGTGGATCCACACAAGTTTGTTTCTAGTTCTTGTTTTATTGTAGCAAAGTAGACAGAAGGCTTACCATTCTTTTTTTTGACTCATTTTATTTGAAAGGCAAAGAGAGAGAGAGAGAGAGAGAGAGAGAGAGAGAGGGAGAGAGAGAGGATATCTCCCGTCTGCTGGTTCACTCCCCAACTGGCCCCACCATCTGGTGCTGGGCCAGGTGGAAGCCAGGAGCCCAGAACTCCATCCGGGTCTCCCACGCGGGTGGCAGGGGCTCAAGCGCGTGGGCCACCTTCCGCCGCTTTCCCAGGCGCATGTGCAGGGACCAGCCGGGACTCGAGTCGGTGCTCACGGCTGCACCGCAGGCAGCAGGCTGACCGGTGGCGCCCCACGCGGGCTCCAGGTTTCCTGTTGTGGCCATTTGTGAGTGTGCAGCTTGGTGGCACTCGCACTGCCATCAGCCGTCACCCCCGCCCCTCTGCAGATCTTTCTCAGCCTCCCAAGCGGAAATGCTGAACCCACGGGCGATGCCATCAGTCGAGAACCTGGTTCAAATCACCGCGCCTCTCTGGCCTTTGGCTTCCTTATCTACAAAATGGGCCGCAGGTGTGTTGTGAGGATCAGCGAGCTAAAGCTGCCCTCACCAGGCCCCGCGCTCCGCAAATGCTCTTCAAACACGAGCCGCCCCTGTGTGATCGCCCCAGCCGGCCGAGTTTCCGGCAGATGCCACACCCTAGTCTCCGACCTCCGGACGCTCAGAGCGCAGCTCAAGTCAACAGAAGTGCCCGCGCTGCCGGAGAGCGTGAATCACGTGGGCGTGTTGTGTCTCCAGGGCATGGGTTACTGCCCACCCTTTGTGTCCTGGCCAGACTAATTACCCCGATGACCAGCGGCCTCCCGTAGGGCCCTGCAGCAGGTACGGGGTGGGAGGAACCCTTCCGCAGGTGCAGACGGGAGGCCGAGGCCCGGGGTCGCACAGGAAGCCATGGCAGAGCCAGGACTCAGGGCAGGAATCTGCCTTCCAGTCTCTGAAGCGCCCACCTTGTACGCCACCCCTGGTAGGCACGGACAGATGCATGAATGAGGAGTGGGCACAGCCAGGCAGGCTGGCTCCACCACGCAGCAGGCTCAGGGAGGTCCAGTGTGGTGCTGGGGACACATCCTCGGAGCTGTGTCGGAGGGCAGGGCTCGCTGGCAGGGAGGGGCTCTGAGCCTGTAGTTCCTCCAGAACCTGCCCCAAACAGGAAGCTGTCACGGTAGAGCAATGGAGGAGCTAATCCTGGCATCTCAAGGAAGGGAAGAGAGGCTCGGCGCAGGGTGCAGCCGGCCTGAGCCCTCCCAACCCCTGAGAGGGACACTCCCGAGACGCCTCAAAGCTGTGGCCTGCTCCATGGGGAGCCGGTCAACGCAGAGCAAGAAGCAGGCGGCGGGCGCTGCTTGCAATCCCAGCTTCTTGCTCACGCGCACCCTGGGAGGCAGCGGGTGATGGATGGTTCAAGCACGTGGGTCCCTGCCGCCCACAAGGGAGACCTGGATGGAGTGCGGGGCTCCTGGCTCCAGCCTGGCCCGGCCCTGGCTGTTGCAGGCATCTGGGGGAGAGGACCAGCAGATGGGCCATGTCTCTGTGGGTCAGTCTCTCTGCCTTTCAAATAAAATGAAAATAAATTAGTTAAAAATCTAAAGGAAAAAAAAAGACGATGGGTGAGTCAAGAGAACTCTACAAGCCACGCCCAGTGCGGGTTCGCATCATTCGCTGCGTGCTGGGTGGAAGAGTTCCCAGCACAGGTGACTGCACCGTGCAGGGGAAGCCAGGCCCGCGGAATCCACGCACATCTCCCCAGCTCCACCCAGGCAGGCGCCTCCCCCTTCCACGCCTCATTGACCTCATCTGTGAAGTGGCGCTTAGGGGTCCTGTCTGTGGCTGCTGGGAGCACAGAATGAATTATTTCCCTGCCCCGACCCAAGGCAGAAGGGTCGGTGACATGGATGGGGGCTGTGGAAGGCCCCCTGTGCCAGCCCCTGCCTGTAGGTGGGGAGCAGTGGGGGGGTGACAGAGGGGAGGCAGGAGCGTGGGCTGTGGGGGCCCCCAGCAGCTTATCCTGCCCTGGTAAGCAGAGGCGACCACACAGGGTCCTCTTTTCCTTTAGAAGGCAAACAAGGGCCAGGGATTGCAGAGCAGCCAGGTGCTGGAGACAGGTTGTCCAAACCTGGAAAGACAGGCTGCCCTGCCCTGGTTTGCTAATCCTACCCCACTTACCCTGGCTCGCTGGCTGGCACTGTGGGAGACGAGGAAGTCCCCTCTGCCACGGGCAGCCCCTCCTACCTCGCCTGAGCCCCGGTATGGCCCTGGGCACAAAGAGGGCGGCGCCCCCACTTGGCTCCCCTGCCTTTGGCTGTGGCGTCTGAGCACAGGGTGCCAGGAGCCCAGGGAGGCGGCCTCCCCGAGGAGGGTCCGTGGCCCCTGGGAGGGCAGCATCCCTGGCAGCGCTGTTCATGGAGGGTGCTGGGCGGCCAAGGCAAGCCTGTGTGACAAAGACAGGGGCCCGAGGCCAGTGGGCAGAGCCACACAGACCCAGAGGCTGAGCTGGGACCTACCCTGGGCCCTGGATAGCCAGTCCCCTCCTGGCGTCTCCCTGCCTGGCAGAGAGGACTAAAAGGTGGGGGACCCAACAACGTGGCCAGCCAAGGCCCCGCAGGGAGTTGTCACACACACCCGTGCTGGGTGACCCTCGGGGGATGGGCTCAGCCCCCAGGAAGGAGCCCCCCTCCCGGGAGCACCCAGGAAGCTGAGATGGCGCTGGGGGACAGGTGAGGCTGCAGGCGCCCTCCTCCTGCCTCCCCGTGCGGCCTGAGCAGCGCGTGGGCCCCTTGCCATCCGCCTCTCGGGCTGGTTGGGAGCCGGCCCGTGGTTTGGAGCTTGTCTTCATCGGCAAAATTATTTTCTGCCCACAGAGGGACAGAGCCAGGGAAGCCGGCGCTTGGGAGTGGGGCCGGGAGGGTGGAGGAGTCGGGCCTAGGGTTGGGGCACTCACCAGGGCTTTTAGGGCAGGGGTCGGGCCTCGCCTCCAGGAGGGACTCCCTGGCACCCGGGAGCTGGGGGAAAAGAGATGGAGAGAGACAGAGAGAGGAACAGAGGACGCAGGCACAGACAGAAGCCGTGCAGGGCGAGATGGAACGAGAGGAAGAGGGGAGAGGAGAAGGAACACATGTTTCCACTCAAAGCCCTTTGCTGTTGAAAGTAAACCCGACCCACTAATCTGCGCTGCTGACGGTTGGCACGAGCCCAGGCCCCAAGCAGGGTGACCGCGGCCTCCTGGCCCCAGGCCTGGAAACTCGAGTCATTGCTGCCCAGGGGGGCCCTGCTCTCCGCACCTCTGCCATGGCGCCTTGTTCCCTGGCTCGGGTCTGAGGGTCCCAGGAGACACCCTGCCCCCTCCCCGGCAGACAGGGCCCCTGAGGTCTCCCCAGATGCCCTGAGGGGCTGCGCCTGCCAGGGCCATTTGGTTCTTCTGGGCTGGAAGCAATCAGCCGGGGGCCTGAGGCTGAGGGCCAGGCTGGGGCTGCGGCCTGCAGAGGGCTCGAGGAGGGACAGGCTCAGGCTTGGCTTGCGTCTCTGGGGACACAACCCCCACCCTGCAGCCCCAGGCCCAGGACACTTGACTGGGAGAGAGGCTGGAGCTGGGAGACTCCGGGAGGGTGTGGTGGGAGGAAGAGCAGGCAGAGGGCAGCCGGGTCAGGGGGCTTGGTTCCCAGCACACCTGGCCTGGCTTGCCCCGTGCCCCCCCCCCTCCCCCCCCCATATATTTTTATCACAGACTCAGGGTTTGTTGTGCTTGAAGCCCCACATACTCAGGCAAGACTGAGGCTGGTCTCGGGCTGGCCGGCGAGTTAAGCCACTGCTTGCAGTGTTGATATCCCATATGGGCGCCAGTTCAAGTCCTGGCTGCTCCACTTCCGATCCAGCTCTTTGCTATGGCCTGGGAAAGCAGTGGAGGATGGCCCAAGTGCTTGGACCCCTGCACCCATGTAGGAGACCTGGAGGAAGCTCCTGGCTTCAGCTTGGCCCAGCCCTGGCTTTTGCAGTCATTCAGCAGATGGGAGACCTCTCTCTCTCTCTCTCTGCCTCTCCTCTCTCTGTAACTCTGCCTTTCAAATAAAGAAATTTTTTTTTTTTTTTTTTGACAGGCAGAGTGGATAGTGAGATAGAGAGAGAGAGAGAAAGGTCTTCCTTTTGCCGTTGGTTCACCCTCCAATGGCCGCCGTGGCCAGTGCATCACGCTGATCCGAAGCCAGGAGCCAAGTGTTTCTCCTGGTCTCCCATGCGGGGTGCAGGGCCCAAGGAGTTGGGCCATCCTCCACTGCTCTCCCGGGCCACAGCAGAGAGCTGGCCTGGAAGAGGAGCAACCGGGACAGAATCCGGCACCCCAACCGGGACTAGAACCCGGTGTGCTGGCGCCGCAAGGCAGAGGATTAGCCTGTTGAGCCACGGCGCCGGCCAAATAAAGAAATCTTTAAAAAACAAAAAACGATGAAACTGGTCTCACAGCAGCTGCCACCTGTGGAGCGCACACTTGGGTGCAGGCCGTGCCAGCCCCAAATGATCAGATGAGGAATCCTCACACTGCCCGAGGCTGGCACTATTATAATGTCCACTTTACAGACAATGAAACTGAGGCTCAGGGAGGTTAGAACGCTTGCCCAGGGGGAGGTGTTGTGGCCCAGCCAGTTAAGCTACCGTTTGGGATGCCTGCACCTCATATCAGAGTGCCTGGTTTGGGTCCTGGCTCCTCCACTTCCTATCCAGCTTCCTGTTAATGTGCACCGGGGAGGTGCCAGATGATGGCTCAAGCACCTGAATGTCTGCCCCTTGGATAAGGCCTGGATGGAGCTCTGGGCTCCTGTCTTCTGCTTGGCCCAGTCCCACCTGTTGTAGGCATTTGGAGAATGAACTAATGGATGGAGGATTTCTCTTTCTCTCTCCCTCCTTCTCTCTGCCACTTTGCTTCTCAAATAAATAATTTTTTAAAAAAGACTATTTATTTATTTGAAAGGCAGAGTTACAGATAGGCAGAGGCAGAGAGAGAGAGAGAGAGGTCTTCCATCTACTGGTTCACTCCCAAATGGCTGCAAATGCCAGAGTTGGACCAGTTGGAAGCCAGGAGCCAAGAGCTTCTTCCTGGTCTCCCACACAGGTGCACTTGGACTATCTTCCACTGCTTTCCCAGGCCATAGCAGGAAGCTGGATTGGAAGTGGAGCAGCCGGGACTTGAACTGGTGCCTGTATGGGATGCTGGTGCTGTAGGCAGATACTTAACCTACTACACCACAGCACCAGCCCCTCTCAAATAAATAAATTTTTTTTTGACAGGCAGAGTTAAACAGTGAGAGAGAGAGACAGAGAGAAAGGTCTTCCTTTTGCCGTTGGTTCACCCTCCAATGGCCGCCGCAGCTGGCGCACCGCGCTGATCCGAAGCCAGGAGCCAGGTGCTTCTCCTGGTCTCTCATGGGGTGCAGGGCCCAAGGACTTGGGCCATTCTCCACTGCCTTCCCAGGCCACAGCAGAGAGCTGGCCTGGAAGAGGGGCAACCGGGACAGAATCTGGAGCATCGACCCGGACTAGAACCCAGTGTGCCGGCGCCGCAAGGTGGAGGATTAGCCTATTGAGCCGCAGCGCTGGCCTCAAATAAATAAATATTTTTAAAGATTATTTATTTATTGGAAAGGCAAAGTTACAGAGAAGCAGAGGCAGAGAGAGAGAGAGAGAGGGAGAGAGAGCGAGAGAGAGAGAGAGAGAGGTCTTCCATCCACTGGTTCACTCCCCAAATGGCCACAATAGCCAGAGCTGGGTGGATCTGAAGCCAGGAGCTTCTTCCGGGTCTTTCACACGGGTGTAGGGTCCCAAGATTTGGGCCATCCTCCATTGCCATAGCAGAGAGCTGAATCAGAAGAGGAGCAGCCAGGATTTGAACCCGTGCATGTATGGGATGCTGGCACTGCAGGTGGTAGTTCAGCCCACTATGCCACAGAACTGACTGTCAACTAATAAATCTTAAAAAAACAAACATATGCCGGAGTCTCACGATGGCTGATATGGGGTCTGAGCCCAGATGGGCCCAGGGACCACAGCCCTGCTCTCTGGGTGGTGGGGAGCTCCTGGGGTGTGGGGGAGCAGAGCGCGCGGCTCAGCCTCAGGCCCAGGCTTCGCTCTCTTCCGGAGCTGAGAGAGGCAGGTCTGAGAACAGCTGATCCCGGGTTTTGTTCTTGGCACAAAGGCGCCCGGATCCAGGCTTAGCAGTGAATGGCGAGGGGCCCGCAGCCCCCTCCCTAGGGCAGGCCCCGCCCCTGCCCGCTTCCCCTGCAGCCCGTGAGCCCTCAGCTTCCTGTTCAGAACCCGGCTCTGCCACCCGCAGGGGTACCCCAGGCAGGCCGATCTGGATCTCAGAGATTAGAGGAGGCAGTGCGGGGGGGGGGGGGGGGCTGGCAGAGGGCCTGGGCATGCCAGTGGGACGCTTGCTCTCCAAGGACCTACTGTGTGCTGGGCACTCGCGTTCCCACGTGCGGGGTGAGCAGCCCTCACCCAAAAACCTGAAACTGGAAATTTGAAAAAAAGATTTATTTACTTATTTGAAAGTCAGAGTTAGAGAGAGGGAAGGGGAGAGAGAAAGAGAGAGAGAGAGAGAGAGACAGAGAGAGAGACAGAGAGAGAACTTCCATCTGCTGGTTCACTCCCCAAATGGTTGCAACAGCCAGGGCTGGGCCAGGCCAAAGTGAGGAGCCAAGAGCTTCTTCCAGGTCTCCCACGTGAGTGCAAGGGCCCAAGCACTTGGGCCATCTTCTGCTGCTTTCCCAGGCCATAGCAGAGAGCTGGATCAGAAGTGGAGCAGCCAGGACTGAAACTGGTGCCCATATGGGATGCTGGCATTGCAAGCGGTGGCTTTACCCGCTATGGCACAACACTGGCCCCCTTGAAATCTGAAACTTTTCTAAGCACTAACACGCCACTCAGAGCGTTTCAGATTTCAGATGTCAGAGTTCGGATTCAGGATGCTCCGCTGGTAAAGTCTACAGAGTCTCAAATCTGAAAGACTTCTGGCCCCAGCCTTTCGGATAAGGGAGAGACACCTGTAGGTAGTGGGAAAGGGATGGTGGTGTGGGAGGGGCTTCCCCAAGGTCACCAACAGGTCCGCAGGCCCAGCTCCCAGGCAAGGGCTCCTGGCAGGAAGCAAGTTTCCCACATGCTCAGGCATCCTGGGAGGAAGAGACAGAGGGAGACAAAAGTACACGGAGGGGGACCCTGACCAGGGCAGCACTGGAGGGAGCAGAGCCGGGAGACAGAAGCCCGAGGTAAGGGTCTGCCCAGTGAGGGGCATGGGCCCGCGGGGACCCCACTGACCTGAAACCCAGACTTGTGCAGGAGAGAGGGAATACAGGTCTGTGGAAGGTCAGGGAGCCAGCTGGGCTCTGGGCACAGCCCTGCTGTGTGGCCCTAGAGAGGTGCAGAGCCCTCTCTGGGCCTTCATCTCCCTCTAGGGCCCCAGAGCTAGAAGGCTTCCCTCTCCCTGTCCTGGGGGTCAGGCAGCTTGTGCTGAGCCCCCAACCCCTGCACTCCTTCAACAGTCCTGGCAGTGGCTCCATCAGAAGATGGTGCTATTTCCTCCTCCTCCCACTTTACAGGTGATAAAACCGAGGCCGAGAGAGACCTTGCCCAAGGCCGCACAGCATGTCCATCTCAGAGCCTCGCTGCCTTGCTCTGGCCCCCTCCCCCCAGGGAGGGCCCTGGGCCCTGGCTCTGAGCATGGCCCCCAGCAGGCTGGACCCAGCGCTGTGGTGTGAGGGATCCCTCCTGCCGGGTGCCAAGGTGGCAGAGGAAGGAAGGTGCCTACCTGGCCCCCAGCCGCAGGCCACAGCACCCCCCAGGAATGTTGCTGCATTCCTGTGGCGGGGGTGTGGCTGCCCAGGGCCGTGTTTGCCGCAGGCTCTGCCGTTGCTAGGCTAGCCCCAGCTCCGGAGCTGAGTCAGCAGGCTGCGCAGCCCTGTCACTCCCAGCAAACTCCAGCACCAGGAAGGCAGTGGCAAGAGGGGGAGGACGTTGCACTTCCCTTGCAGGAGGGAGGGGTGCCTTGGGGTTCACACCTGGGGAGGAGGCTGGGGGAAGTGGACCCAGCGGTGGGGGGGGGGCGGGGGCGGCAGGCCCCCCTTCCCAGGCGCGGGCAGGGGCAGGTGCGCGGGATTCAGAGGGCAAGGAAGAAACTGCTCGGCAAGCACCCTCTGTGCCCGGCGCCGCGCTGGCTGCTGCACCATGGCCCCTTATCTCCTCCGATAAAACTGACTCACGCCTTTAGCCTGGGTTTGTCTTGTGGGGAAACTGAGGCGTGGTCCGCGCCTCCGCCAGCAGAGCGCCCGGGTCTGGGATGCCCATGTGTGCACTCCACTCCTCCCCTCTGGGCCTCAGTTTCCCTTCCCGGAAGCCCCGAGGAGGAAGGTGAAAGTGAGAGCCCCACGGCTCTTGGTTCCTTGCTGGGGACAAGTGACTTCCCTCAAGGCCCCTCCCAGCAGGGACCACCCTCAGCCTCAGCCCCCAGGATCCCTTTCTCTCTGTGAGCCAGGCCTGGCCTGTTCCCCACCCCCCCATCCCCCTGCAGTCTACACTGGCATCAGGGGAAAGAAGAGTGGGGCCGGAAGCCGAGGCCTGGGGGCTGCGGTGGCCTCCTGGGCCAGCTCTGCTGCTCTGGGCTTCCTTGGAGCGCAATGGGCAGGGTGTTGGTGCCGGGTGCCAGGGTGCGGCAAACGGGGTGTGGAGGTCAGGAGGCCAGGGAGTTTCGATGGCTGGTTTTGGTGTGTGTGTGTGTGTGTGTGTTTGATAAGCGGACCCAGGGGTGCTCAGAGTCGCTGGGAGACAGGGTGGGCCGGAGAGGGCCGGGGCAGGCAGGGTCCAGGTTTCTGATTCCACCCTGGCTGGCCAAGCTTCTTGCCCCAATGCAGGAGACCTGAGCCCGGGTCTGAGGAGCTGCTGGGGTTGGGCTCAGGGTCGGGGCTCCAGCAGACGACCCCGATGTGGGGAGGGGGTGGTCAGGGCTGGCAGAGGCAGTGGCTGCTGGTGGAGGTCCCCATCTGATGTGCGATGGCCTGGCCTCTGCCCCACCTGCACACCAGCTGCTGGCTGCCGAACCCAGAGCCAGAGCCTGGCTGGGGGGGAGGGGAGGCACACTGCAGGCTGCAACGGGAGGCGGATCTGCTGGCGAAACAGTCATTACCCGCACTCCTCCTGGGCCAGCGAGACAGGGAGGGTCTATCACAGGGCTGGAGCCGCGCAGCTCTCCCGACGGCCACTGCGCACAGCCCCACCTGCGCCCACGGGCACGCGGGCTGGCTGTGTGGTTTTGAGCAAACCCTCGCAGTTCCCCAGGCCCCAGTTTTTCTGTCTGTGAGTGAGGAAAACAATGCTCGGGTGTATGCAGGTCGGCCCGGGACACTTAGATCCCCAGGCGTGGACACACGGGGACCCCACAGACCCAGTGCTCCCATGTGCCCACGCAGCCCCGCTCAGACCCCTGGCACGCACACGCACGTGTGACAAGCACACACACAGGTGTATGGGAAGCTGAGGGGCCATGGCAAGGACCCCAGGACCCCAAAAGAGCCCCCCCTCTGCCAGCGGTAGCCTTCTTGTCGGGGCCAGGCCCCCAGGACAGCCAGGGTCTGTCTGCAGGTTCTGGGCCCGTTTTCCTGTCTTCCGGGCAAATGTCGATTTGTCAGGAGGAGAACAAGTGCGTGTGGGAGCCCCTCATTCTGGCTTCTGATATGCCCAAGCCTCAGTGCTCTCATCTGTGAAATGGGGATATGAGAGTCATGGCGGCCACCCGGGGAGGGGTAGAGGTGGGTCCTGGGAGCAGATCTGTATCGCAAGCGATGTGATTAAGCGCCTGGAACAAGTAGACGCTCAGAACGTGCTGGTTGGGTTGACTTGGGAAACCAGGGCCTATCTGGAATATGGAAGAGATAATTATCAGGTGCAATCAACAAACCTGTTATATTCTAGGCCCTCAGCTGGGCTCTGGGGCCTCAGATTAAAAGCAAAGCAAACCCAAACCAAACCCATGCCCCTCCCTCCCTTGAGGGTGCTCAGCGGCCAGTTTGAAACCATGAGGCATGCTGGGAGACACAGAGAGAGGAGGCAGGGAGCGGGTGAGGCTGATCAGCGGCTTTCCCTTTTTCTAAAAAAAATTATGCATTGGGGCCGGCGCTGTGGCGCAGCAGCTAAAAGCCTTGGCCTGAGTGCCGGCATCCCATATGTGTGCCGGTTCTAGTCCTGGCTACTCCACTTCCGATCCAGCTCTCCTCCATGGCCTGGGAAAGCAGTAGAAGATGGCCCAAGTCCTTGGGCCCCTGCACCTGTGTGGGAGACCCAGAAGAAGCTCCTGGCTCCTGGCTTCAGATCAATGCAGTTCCAGCCATGGGGGCCAATTGGGGAGTGAACCAGTGGATGAAAGACATCTCTCTCTCTCTCTCTCTCTCCTTCTCTCTGTAACTCTGCCTTTCAAATATATAAATAAATTGAAAGGCAGAGTTACAGAGAGGCAGAGGCAGAGAGACAGAGAGAGAGAGGTCTTCCATCCGCTGATTCACTCCCCAATTGGCTGCAACGGCCAAAGCTGAGCCCATCCAAAGCCAGGAGCCAGAAGCTTCTTCCAGGTCTCCCACATGGATGGCAGGAACCCAAGCACTTGAGTCATCTTCCGCCACTTTCCTAGGCCATCAACAGAGAGTTGGATGGGAAGAGGAGCAGCTGGGACTTGAACCGGCGTCCATATAGGATGCCGGCACTGCAGGCAGTAGCTTTACCCGCTACACCACAGTGCTGGCCCCTGACTTTTCCTCTTTGACTCAGTTTCCCCACCTGTAAAGTGGGCATGAAATCTTCATGCCGCTATTCAGTGTCCAGGCTCAGGAGGTGTTGGGCATGCAGCCACACTCGCCAAGCAGGAGGGGGGATGAGTCTGGTGCGGTTGCTGCCCGGGAGGTCACCTCGGTCTCTGAGCCTGTGCTGCGGCGAGTCGCTGTGTCCCAACGGCAGAGCCCGTGGTTTCACTAAGAATCCAGAACCCAGGACCCCAGATCTCGGGGAGGTGAGGAGCAAGATGGACCCTGGCATGTGCTTGTCCAGGGAGGGGCGTGGTCAAGCAGCTCCAGCCTGCCTTTGGGTATTTCTAGTGACCACAACGCTAGGGGCGTGGCAGAGTCACAGTGACCCTTAGGAGTGCCCAGTCTGATGGGGGAGGCACAACCTCTTGCCCCAAGGAGCACCCGGTTGGAGGGAGGAGGAAGTGCAGCAAGTCATTGGAAAACCTGAGGCTCCTCAGGATGTCGGAGGTGTAGGGCAGGTGTGTGGTGCAGGGGCTGGCGTCGCTGGCATCCCACCTGGCAGTGCCTGGTTTGAGACCCGCCTCTTCCGCCTCTGATCCCGCTCCCTCCTGGTGTTCATCCTGGGAGGCAGCAGATGATGGTTGGAGGTCTGGGCTCCAGGCTTCGGCCTGGCCCAGCCCCGTTTGGGGGCACTTGGGGGGCGAACCAGCAGCAGCAAGATTTATCTCTGTCTCTCTGAATGGAGGAGCTGGAAGGCCCCGTAGAGGCGTCTCTATTTTAAAGATTCATTTATTTATTTGAAAGGCAGAGTTACAGAGGGGGAGAGAGAGAGAGGGGTAGGGGGAGAGAGAGGGAGTTCTTCCATCTGCTGGTTCATTCCTGCAAATGGACACAACGGCTGGAGCTGTGCCGATCTGAAGCCAGGAGCCAGGAGCTTCTTCTGGGTCTCCCACACAGGTGCAGGGGCCCAAGCACTGGGACCATCCTCCACTGCTTTTCCAGGCGGCTTAACCTGCTACACCACAGCGCCGGCCCCTTAGAGATGTCTCGATGTCTCTTGAGTCACTGCCAGCTGGGCTCTAAGAGGCCACTCAAGGGAGGGACCCTCTGGGGCAGGGCTGGGACCGCCATGCAGCAGGCACTGTGCCAACCAGAGTCTGTCCTCAGACAAGAGGCCCCAGAATCAGAGCGGTGCCCTCCGCCCGCCTGCCCACCCATGGTCATTGGCAAGCCCTGGTACAGCCTTCCTTTGTTACAGATAGGAAAACGGGCCAGGTGAGGAGGTGATCACCTCACCAGGAGACCCTGACCAGAACTTCTTCCAGCCTGTGTGTGAACAGGGACAAGCGCAGCCCATCCCAGCCCCGGGACCTTGAGGACAAGGCACCCAGCGCCAACGCCAGCTCCCATGCCGGCGACTTTTAATCATTTTTGTCTCTGCCAGACATGGTGGCAGAGCTTGAAGACCTTCTGGAAGAGGTGGCTTTTAAAAGCTGGGTGATGGTTTGGAGCGGAGGGGCGGAGAGAGGGGTGGGGCCCGCGGGGCTGATTAGACCCGAGGGGAGGGGCATACAAATAGTATGCAAAGTGCGCCCTGGGAGCACCAGGCCCCCGGCTCGCAGGTCCACCCCGTGCAGCCCCCGGCCTCCGCAGCCGTCACCCCGGGGCCGCCCCCGTCTCCATGGCTACGGAGGGCCTCGACCCCCATAACGAGGCGCAGGGGCGGTTCCTCGCCGCGGGGAAGCGGCTCGGGCCGCGCCATAAACCGTGCGCGGCGACCCTCAAAGGCGGCACCTGCGGGGTCGGAAGCCGCGGCGAAGGCGGGGGAGGGTGGGGGGGAATGCTGCGGGGGGTGGGGCGGCCCCTCCCCCACAAAGCGCTTTCTGCCTGGGGAGCCCGGGGTCCCCCGACACGCTCCCTAGGCAGGTGGGGCTCCCCGCGAGCCCTGCAGGGGCGCGGAGTTCCGATCCCTCCATCGCACCCGGGCCGGAGCCACAGTCCCGCTCCGCTCCCCGCCTGTCTTCCACGTGGCCCACGCTCCTCGGGTGCCTCGGGTGGCAAGGCCCGCAGCAACGCCCTTGGGAGGAGGAGCTGAGTGGCCCCTAGTCGGGGACTTCCGGCCAAGTTTTATGGAATCAAGGTCTGAGAAAGGCCTGGATTTTTTTTCTTTGCACCTGGTGAGAGTGCAAGCAGTACCCAGGAAGAAACCAGTAAAACAGCCCCTCCCACCCCGGACGTTCCCCGTTACCCCCCACAGACTCCAGGGCACGCAGACTCCTGCAGGCAGCACTGGTCCAAATGTCTGGATTCCACACGGTCGTGCGAACTGTGCGAACGAGGGTGCCCTCCACACGGGCACCTGCGCACACACAGGTGCACACCCCTCACACACAGCACCCGGCAGGGGAGCCAAGAAAGGACAAGTGGCCTGTGGCATGACGGATGGGCTGGTGGACAGATGGATGGATGGGCTGGTGGACAGACAGACAGCTGCCCGGAGGTGACTACCTGGGAAGTGATGGATGGGACACAGAGAGAGAGCTGAGAGGCCTGGCTTGTGTAGGGAGAGGAAGGAAGTAGGGATGGATGGATTGACAGACTGACAGATGAGGGAGACGGATGAGGAGGCTGGGGCTGGCGGGGCGGGGGTCTGGACGAGTGATGAGAGACCCTGCTGGGGACAGCACAGGGTCTGGCGGCGGGGTGTGTGTGTGTGTGTGTGTAGCAGAGAGGAAGGATGGGACTGGTGAGGAGGATTGACAGAGGGACCCCTGCGGGGGTGGGTGGAGGGGCATGGGAAGGGGCCAGCAGGGTCCCTGGGGACTCCTTGATGGCGCTGGATGGACAGCAGGAGGGGGGGGGCGGATGGACAGCAGGAGGCGGGGGGGACAGGACAGGAAGGACGAGCAGGGGGAGCCTGGAAGAGGACCCCATCCTGTCCCCGGGTGGTCTCTGCAGAGCCCCCCACGCCCGACTTCCCATCAGAAGCGCTGTTTTGTGATCCCTGCTTGTGGCACATCCTAGCGTGTGTGAAGAGATTGTGTATGTGTGCACGCACGCGTGTCTGAGCCGTGCACAGGCCTGTGAGGGAGCTCTGGGACTCACAGTGTGCGAGGAGACCCTGAGGGCCTGGTGCTGGGTGTAGGAATCGGGCCTGCCATGGGGGGCTCCCGGGGGCCAGGTGGGCACCTGGGGGGGTTTCCAGGGAACACGGCAGAAAAGGGGCCTGCAGCTGACTTCCTGGTGAATGGGGCCTGTGTGTTCGTGCTGGTGGCGCGGGGAAGGGGCGAGGGCAGAGTGGAGGCTCTGAGCGGTGGAAAGCAAACAGAGCAGCTTCCCCTACCCCTTCCTCCCTTCCTCCTTCCGCCTCCACCCAGGCCGGCAGCCAAACTGTCAGGGCTCAGGAAGGAGGTGGCACCTGGCAGGTAGCGTGGCAGCCTGGGCCCCCCGAATGTGGTGTCAGTGACAAAAATAAGCATGCTGACATTTGTGAAGTACCTGCCGTGTGCCCGGCACGGGGCCAAGTTTCTCGTGCTTTCGCATCTGCCCCCATAAGCTGAGTGTTGTCGTCTTATCCCCACTTGACCGAGGAGAGTGTCACCTCGGAGCACCGAAGCCCACACCCGAGTCTGCCAATCAGTGGTGGCTGTGGGAAGCCAGAAACGTGTCCCGGGCCCCTGGTAGCCACAGCAACAGCGTCCTTTTCCCACCTTCCCTGGAGTCTCTGGTGGTCAGGCAGGGCCGTTGGAACAGCGCGGGAAGAGACCAAGGCCCATGGCTGGCCAAGCACCACCAGAGCCTGGCTTTGTCACTTAGGGGACTTGGAGCAGGTCATTTGGCCTGTGTCAACCTCAGTTTCCTTGTGGAATGGGGAACCTGCCATTCACAGGGAACAAACTAGGATAATGCAAGAGGCGCCCCCGACAGGTGCGAAGACCCCAGTGCCACAGCAGAGGCTCCTGGGCCTCAGGTCGGGCCACTTCCTGGGGGGCCCCACCTTCTGCAGCGAAGGGAATCCCCAGGAGTCATTATCGCCCAGGTTTATCCTGGGCCTCCAGGCAGGATGCCAGGCTCTGTGCTTGGCGTGTGATAACCTGCGCCATCTTCGCACCTCTCGGAGAGGGTGAGCTGCTGTTCCCCCGCCCCCCCCCCCCGTGCACTGGTGCAGAGAGGGGGGAGATGAGAGAGAATGGGCTACCATCCGCCCATTCGCTCAGCAACCTGTGGGTCAGGCTGAGGAGATGGCCCGGGATGCAGGCAGACAGCAACTCTGGCCCTCCAGCAGCTTGGGGTGGAGAGCACAGGCGACCGTGCGTAGAGCGTGGCAGGGGATGCTAAGGGCTAGGGAGGAAGATACAGCAAGGAATGGGGGCAGGGCATCCGGAGCGAGGTGGGGCACTGCTATTTAATTTTTTAAAAAAAGATATATCTATCTGAAAGGCAGAGTTACAGAGACAGATGGAGAGAGGGACACACACACACACACACACAACTCTTCCATCTGCTGGTTCACTCCCCAGATGGCTGCAAGAGCCAGGGATGGGCCAGGCCAAAACCAGGAGCCAGGAGCTTCTTTTGGGTCTCCCACATGGATGCAGGCACCCAAGGACCTGGGCCATCTTCCACTGCTTTCCCAGACACGTTACCAGGGAGCTGGAGCTAAAGCGGAGCAGCTGGGCCCCAAACTGGTACCTGGCCCCTGCTATTTTAATTTTTATTTATCTATTTTCATTTTGTCTTAAAGGGAGAGACAAAGAGTAATCTTCCAGCTGCTGATTCACGCCTCAAATGCCTGCATTAGCCAGGGCTGGGCCCAGCTGAAGCCGGTAGCTCGGAACTCCATCCGGGTCTCCCACGTGGATGGCAGGGACCCAAGTACTTGAGCCAGCATCTGCCGCCTCCCAGGGTGTGGATTAACAGAGAGCTGGACAGGCAGCCCAACTCGGGGCTCTGAACGGCGGTGCTGGGATGCTGGCGTCCTAAGTGGGGTCTTCCCCTCTGCACCATGTCTGCCCTGTGTGTTGCTACTTTTTAAAAGGTGCTGGGGTGGACGACTGTTGGGCCCACTGGTTGACTCGGCTTGGCAGCGCCCCACATCGGAGAGCCTGGGTTGGAGCCCTGGCTCAGCGCCTGGTTCCAGCATCCCTGTCCCTGCCACCCACGTGGGAGACCCAGAGTGAGCGTCTGCTTAGCCGGGGCCATGAGAGCTCGCTGTCCCTTTGCCTCTTGGATATATATAAATAAATGAGAGGGTCAGGAAAAGTGATCCAGGCAGAGGAAACCCTGCCTGCAAGACCCCCCGAGGGAGGCAGGTCTGCCCTCTTTGTGTATTGGAGATTCCTCACCTCTTTGTGTATTGGAGATTCACTCTCAATGAAACAGCTTCCCTGCAGCTGATAGCCCCTGGGTGCTGGAGGTGGGGGAGTGGGGGGAGCAGAGAAGCAACAGAGGAGCTGATAGCCCAGGCACCTGGCCACCTCGGGCAGCCCCTTGCCTTCCGGGGGCCTTCGGCTCCTCTAGGTAACACACACACGTTGGACTTCACCTAAAATCACACAAGGCAGCCAAGCGGGCCAGCGAGCGCCTGAGCGCCGTGCCTGGGGTGGGGGTGGGAGTGGGGGGAGTGGGGAGGTGGGGGGGTGTTCTGTTCCAGCAGGGCCTGGCCTGGAGCAAGTGCTCTGAACAGGATTCAGAAGCAAGGTTCTCTGAACCTCCAAGCTCCCGACCGTGAAATGGGGACAGAAGCCCCCCCCCCCCCCCCCCCCCCGTCTCTGTGCACGAGACGAGGCGACACGGCAAGACCCTGGCGCAGAGCCTGGCACGCGGTCAGTGCTCTGATGTCTAAAACATCTGGCTGAAGACCCGCACGCAGGACCGGTGAGGGAAGGGAGGTGGAGGAGGGGAGGGGGGGTCTGGCTGAGCTGGAAGGGCAGGAGGAAGGGACTACACCCGGTGCAAATAGGGGCGCCCGCTGCGCGCTGGGGGCTGGCGGAAGCGGGCGGACGGAAACCGACCCCGGCGACCCCGCCCCGGCGGCTCCCCAGGCTGAGGCTCCGCCTCGCCCGGAGGCTCCACCCCTCTCCAAGCCCCGCGGGCAGGATTTGCCCAGAACCCACTTCAAAGGGTCCCAGGAAGCAGGATCGAACCCCAGAGGAAGCGGCGCAGCCTCTAATCCAGCTCTGGGGGTGGGGAAACCCCGCAATTATTGGGGGGGTTTCCTCTCGCGCCACCCCCGTCAAACTCTGGGAGCTCACATGTAAGACCCTGCCACCCCCACCTCAAACCCCTCATTTACGGGGTGGGAGGGTGGGAGGGGAGTGGAGCGGGGTCGCCCGGCTCAGCCAAGCTTTTGTTTAAGCAAAGTGCACCCCAAAACCCCACCTGAAAAGCTGGACCTCGAGCCTCACTTTGCAACTGTAGTTCAGGAATGTGTTCTTTTGAAAAAGACGGGTGTGTGTGCAATCCACAGACATGTACTGAGCACCTACTGTATGCCATTGGGGGTGGCAAAATGGGGTACAACTGGGCCTCGCTCGTTCCAGGAGCTCCCTGCCTGCCGGGGAGGGAACTGTATGGGAAGGCGCCTTCAGAGGTGACGGTTGATTGTAAAGACAGCAACGCTGAGATTCAGTGCACAGGTGCCCGACCTGTGTATTAGGCTACGTTCCCACTTCATCATTCCACAGCAGCCCTGAAGTGTGGAAACCATCATTATGATAATGTTGAACATTTATTTGATAAGTAGAGTTACAGTCAGAGAGAGGGAGAGGCAGAGAGAAAGATCTTCCACCTGCTGGGTCACTCGCCAAATGGCCTCAATGGCTGGAGCTGAGCTGACCTGAGGCCAGGAGCCGGGAGCTCCTTCCGGGTCTCCCACGCGGGTGCAGGAGCCCAAGCACTTGGGCCATCTTCCACTGCTTTCTCAGGCCATAAGCAGAGAGTTGGACTGGAAGAGGAGCAGCCAGGACGCAAACTGGCGCCCATGTGGGGTGCCTGTGCCAGGGGCAGAGGCTTAGCCTACCATGCCACGGTGCCAGCCCCTGAAAAACTATTATTATCATGCCCATTATATATATATATGTATATATTTTAAAGATGTATTCATCTATTTAAAAAGTCGAGTTAGAGAGAGAGAGAGAGAGAGATCTTCCAACTGCTGGTTTACTCCCCAGATGGCTGCAATGGCCAAGGTTGAGCCAGGCTGAAGGTAGAAGCCAGGAGCTTCATCTGGGTCTCCCACAGGGGTATCAGGTGCCCAAAGACTTGAACCATCTTGTGCTGTTTTCCCAGACACATTGGCCTGGATCTGGATCAAACCTGGAGAAGGTGAACCAGTCCCCATATGGATGCTGGCATCACAGGTAGCAGCTATACCTGCTACGCCACAATGCTGTATCATGCCCATTTTACAGACCACACAGCTGAGGCAACACAGGTGGTTTCATGGCAGAATCCAGGTCTGCTGGACCCACTGTTCATTCACTCATCCTCCGGAGCAGCCTTGGATGTATGCTGTAGGCCAGGTCCTCTCCTGCTCTTGGGGCTCTGTTCCGGGAAGGTCTGGAAGAATGAGTAGGAGTTGCCCGGATGGAAAGGACCTCCATGGAGAGGGTACAGCTGGGACAGAGGCATGCAGTCATCAAAGCACCTGTTGTGTTCAGAAAAGAGCAGGCTCTGGGTGGACTGGGTGAGTCACATCTCCCTGAACCCCACTTTATTCTGCAAAAGTGGGGACGAACTAGTTTTTCCTTCCAGAACTGTTGGAGGAGAGGATGCGTTCACACAGGTGCCGTGGGCTGACACAGCGGGCCTTCAGGAAATGAGGTGAACCGAGGGAGCTGAGTGTGTCACCAGCAGACGTGCGCTTCTAGTGAGTGACCCACGTGCGGGGCGCTGCTGTCGCTGATGCCAGGAATGCAAAGGGCTGCCAGAGCCATCCCTGGCCTCGGGGAGCTTTCTAGTCTCACTGGGGAGACAGTGCAGAGGCTGAGAAGGCAAGAGAGCTCAGCAGGCTGCAGGCAGGATTCGGGGGGCATGAAGTGTGGGGGCACCATGAACTCAGGAGAGGGAAGAAGCAGCCATGAGGCTGGCCTTAAAGATCCCAGCGGCATTCTCTCTGGTGAGACACACACACACATACACACACACAGATCAATTTTCCCTCCACTGGTTCACTCCCCAAATGACCGCAATAGTGACGTGGGTACAGGGGCCAAAGCACTTGGGCCATCCTCCGCTGCTTTCCCAGGCGCATCAGCAGGGAACTGGATCTGAAGTGGAGCAGCTGAGACTCAGATCGGCACCCATAGGGGATGCCGGTGCTGCAGGCAGCGGCTTTACCTGCCACACCGCGGCGCCGGCCCTGGGCACGTCATTCCAGATGTGGATTTGCCCTCTAAGGTCTGTGGAATTCAGAGGCAGGAGACAAGAGAGGGACCCGGGAGGGTGTGTGCTGGGTCCACCTCCTGAGCTGGAATCCCAGCTCCAGCCCCTACAGGCAAGCTTTTTCCTCCGCAAGATGGGGACAGAAACAGTGCCCGCTCTGTGGGGACGTAGTGGGAACCAAACGAGGCAGCCAGGTGGAGTGACTCGAGCCCAGCCTGCTCTGTAGCGAGCGCTATCTGAGTGTCCACTGATGCTGTTTTCTCGGTGCTCTCGGCCAAAGACAGGCACAGAGCAAAGATGGGCGGGTGAAACCGTGGCTTCCACAGTCATGTACGCCCTGTCGGGCCCAGCCGAGGTGGGCGCCCGCACAGGCTGGTAGGCTGCAGGCAGGATTCATGAGTAAGCAGCCACACTTGGGCTCCACCTGCCTGGGCTGGGAACTCTGCCTGCTGCCATGGCACTGAGGCCCTAGGGGCTGTTTGCGGCCATAGGGAGTAATTCCATACCCACTAGGGCTGATGATGTCGCAGTGAGCACCACGTTTCCCGGTCGCTGCATGAAACTCACCAAAGGACTTTCCGTATCCAGACACCCAGAGAGGGAGACTCCGAGCTGGAACAGGAAGACAGGTGGGTGACTAAGGCTCAGGACACTGCCCCCACCTGCGCCCGCGTGCCACCTCCCATCCCACCCTGCCCACAGGCCTCTGCTTGGTCACACGCTGTGGCGAGCGAGCCTGCACTGTGCTCCGTGCTCGTCCCCAGCCGAGGCACACACCTCCAGGCCCACATCCACAGTCAGCGCTGGCTGCACCTGGGCAGGTGTGTCGGAACACACGTGTGTGTGCCACCCAAAGCACAGAGGCTCGCAGGGAGCACAGGGATTGCCTACGCGGCACACGTTCACTCACTGGGCAAAGGTTTGCTCAATAGCTCCTGTGTGCCAGGCAGAGTTTTCCGTGGACAAATGTCCCTACTCTCTGTCTTCTGCTGTCTTCACACTCCCACAGACAGAGCCTGCAAATGGCACACAACACACATGTACGAATGGGATCTTACAAGTAACTCACATGAAATCTTACACCACACAGCGTCTCTGGCCCGCAGCAACCAGTGCATCACACACAACACACAGCCATGCCGTGTGTCACACATGCACACGCACACACAGTCATGGACACACCCCAGTGCCCCTCCACGCAGTCATGTGCACACCACATGCTCCTCCCTTTACAGATGCAACTTCCCCTGTGGAACCGCATGGAATGGTAATAACAGCCGAGACCTAACTAGCAATTTCTGTAGTGCCAGCCTGTGTGGTTTGCATCCATGACCTTATTTGATCTTCACAGTGACTCTCCCAAGTCTTTTTATTTTTATTTTTTTAAGATTTACCTTCTTTATTTGAAAGGTGGAGACACAGAGATCTTCCATGTGCTGGTTCACTCTCCAAATGGCCGCAATGGCTAGTGCTAGACCAAGCCGAAACCAGAAACCAGGAACTCCATCCTGGTCTCCCACATGGGTGGCAAAGGGCCCAAGCACGTGGGCCGTCCTCCGCTGCTTTTCCAGGAGCATCAGCAGGGAGCTGGATCGCAAGTGGAGCAGCCGGGACTCGAGTTGGCGCTCGTAGGGGATGCCAGCGTCGCAGGTGGTGACTTACCCCACCACAATGCCAGCTTCGGTTTTTATATCTTCCCAGTGAGCACACTGAGGACCAGAGAAGCAAAATGATTCCAGAAACTCATTGGCTGACCTCACGGCTAGTGTTCTTGGCCACGGCGAAGTACCCACACTCACACACAGTCCTCTCCCATCCACACGGGCTCATACATACATACATCACCCCCACACGCGCTGACACAAATGCCGCTGTCACACGTGCACTCAGATGTAAGCTCTCTCCTGATCACACACACGCCTCCTGCACACACAACCTCATGTACACACCACACACACACGCCTCATGCACACACTACCTCATGCACACACAACCTCATGTACACGTCTCACACACACACCTCATGCACACACAACCTCCTGCACACATCTCACACACACAGACACGCCTCATGCACACACAACCTCCTGCACACACAACCTCATGCACACGTCTCACACACACACACGCTTCATGCACACACAACCTCCCACACACCAGCATATCCTTTCTCATGGACACTGGCATGCTCACACACTCCCATCCTCCTGATCAAAGACTTTCATTAACCCCAACACCTGTAATTAATCCTTCCTCTCCCCCTCCAGGGAGATGTCTGGACCCGCTTCCCAAGGGCAGGCGCCAAGGCCAAGACGTCCACAGCTGGCAGGGAGGACCCCCGGACCCAGGCAGTCCAGCGCGGCTGCGGGGTGAGCAGGTCCTGGGGAGTGGAAGGAGGACGGGGCCGTGAGATGGAGGTGGGCAGAGCGGGGCGGGGCTGCCGCAGCTGCTGCTCGCTCAGCAGCCATGGTGATTGGGCAACAGGCAGCCGTGGGTGGCCGGGCAGGCCCGTGAGAGGACATTTCCCGTTTGTTTCACCAACACCGGCCGCTTCCGTCAGGATGAGCTCCCGTCTGAGGACGCTCTGGGGAGAGTCCCTTGAAGGGGCAAGGTGTCTTCCAAAGCATCCGAATATACCAACGGGGGCTGCTGTGCCAGGCATAGGGACGGGGCCTCTGCAGGCAGCCCCCCCGCATGTCCTGCCCAGTGGGGAGCAGTGATTAAAATAGAAACCACTGGCCGGCGCCGTGGCTCAATAGGCTAATCCTCCGCCTAGCAGCGTTGGCACACCGGGTTCTAGTCCCGGTCAGGGCACCGATCCTGTCCCAGTTGCCCCTCTTCCAGGCCAGCTCTCTGCTGTGGCCCAGGAAGGCAGTGGAGGATGGCCCAAATCCTTGGGCCCTGCACCCCATGGGAGACCAGGAGAAGCACCTGGCTCCTGCCATCAGATCAGCGCGGTGTGCCGGCAGCAGCACGCTGGCCGCAGCGTGCCGACCGCGGCAGCCATTGGAGGGTGAACCAAGAGCAAAGGAAGACCTTTCTCTCTGTCTCTCACTGTCCACTCTGCCTGTCAAAAAAAAAAAAAAAAAAAATAGAGACCACTGAGCTTCAAGTCCTGCCCCTACCACCTGCGGGTGTGCAGCCTTTGGCCATACTGTATACATGTCTGGAGCCTCAGCAGTCTTTTCTGTAAAATGGGAACACTGCTCCTTGTCCCCCAGGTGACGCTGTGCCCGTCTGACCCTCTAGGGACTCAGAGGCCTTCTCCTTGACCCAAGGGTTGGCTGCACCCCTCAGAAGCCCCAGGAAAGGAGATGTCTGGGTCTGGGTCTCCCCCCACTCCGGCTCCTCCCCTAGGCCTGTTACTAAGGAGCCCCTAACCCATTGCAGCCCAGGCCTCAGGTCAAGACTGAGCCCAGGCTAGGGCAAAGGGCAAAGGCTCAGAGTGGGGCTAGCCCAGTGGCCCATGCGAGAGCAGCTCCACCTAGGGCCTTCCCTGATCAAAGACCCCCAAGAGTAGCCTTTGGGGGCGCCGGTGCTTTGAGGCGCTCAAACTTGGGAGCGCCTGGGGGCGCCAGGGGGTCCAGGGGGCCCTCCCCGGCCCCCTACCCCCGACAGCCCCTCCCGCTCCGCCCGGTGCCCAGCCCGGCCCCTTTAAAGACATTCCTGAGGGCGTGGTTTCGGTGACGTCGGCGCGGGGCATGAATGAACAGGAGCGGGTTCTCACCCAACTTCCATTAAGGACTCGGGGCAGGAGGGGCGGGGGTTGCTCGCCGGCAGGCGGGCGGGAGTCGGACACCAAGGCCGGCGTGCGGGCGTGCGGAGCCGGGCACCAGGATCGCGCCGAGAGCCAGCAGAGCAGCATGGAGCGCCGGGGAGCCCGCGCCTACCTCGCGCTGCTTTGGGGCTGCGCTCTGGCCGCGGCGGCGGCGGCGGCGCAGGGCAAGGAAGGTGAGTTCGCTCGGCGGCCGCCCAGCCAGACCGGGGCCAGCCGCGGGACCCCAGGACCTTAGGACCCCCGCGCCTCCCGGAGCCTCGCGCTCTTGGGCGCACGCAACTTTGGATCCGACCTGGTGCCGCCCAGCGTCCGCGCGCTGGGACCGGGAGGGCGCGCGGGCTGCTCCCGGGATGACTGCGGGACCCCCAAGCGGGGTTACAGGGACTCCGGGGACTAAAGGGTTTTGGATCCGGCGCGCGGGGCTCGGAGGCCGCGGAGAAGGGGACGCGGCGTCGGCCACGCGGTTGCAGCCCGGGCGGCGGCTTCAGGAACCCGCCCCGGCGAGGGGCGCCGGGGTCTCTCGGAAGAGGGGGTGTCCGGGTGCACTCTTCGCGGGTTCGGCTTCTCAGTGGCCAGAACTCACTAACTCACTTGCCGCGATTTTGCGGGGAAGGCATTTCTTGGCAGGCCTCGCGTTTTGGGGACGGGGCTCCCCACGGGAACTCCTGTACCCCGAGATTCTCTCCCACGCGCCGCTTTGCCTCCAACCCCGGGGGGAGAGCAGGGGTCAGGCTCCGGCCCATCTCCTTCCCGGGGACAGCCTAGGGGCCGCGAGTGTGGACAGGAAGTCCCCAGGTCGAGCCTTCTGAGCAAGGGGTGACTCAGGGTGAGGAAATGCGGCAGGTGGGGGCGCGGCCTCCCTAGGTGTGGAGCCGTCACCAGGGAGCCGGGGCACCCTGGGGAGGGGCCCTGACACCCCCCTCCCTGCACTGGGTAAGGGGCCCGGCAGACTTTGCCCAGGGCGGGGCGCCTGTGTGAGCCGGTGTGGTCCCCTGCTGGGGTCGCAGAGAGGCTGGGGGCTCCAGCCCTCAGGAGGACCTTCCCGTCCTCTCGGTGGGGGCTGGCTTTGGGCCTCAGCGGTGGGAGCCAGTTTCCCCACCTCCAAGGAGGGGGGGCACCGAGCGGCTTCCGCGGGCTCCACCGGGGGAAGCCGAGGAAACCCTGGGCGGTGTGAGGTTCCTTCCAGCCTTGCCTTCTTTTTCTGCCTCCCAAACGGGCTGGCGGTTTTGCTGGCTGTTCCCGCTGGGTGGAAGAGGCGGGAGCCCCCGGTCCCGGCTGGGAGCTCTGGTTGCAGGAGTGTGTGGCAGGGATTTTGCGACACCCCCCCCCCACGCCCGCCGTTTGGCCCTCCCCCTTGCTGGGGACTGTGGTTGGAGAGAAGGGAGACAGCTGGAATCCCAGGGGCCTTTCTCCTGGGCTACCCATGGCGGGCGGGGGATTAGGCCCAGCCGCCAGCCGGGAAGGAGGCTTCCGACCTTGGGCGTCTCTCTGCCAGCTCAGGTCGCTAGCCCAGTGCCCCAGTCCCTGTGGGTTGAAAGGGGGTACCCGGTCTCCTGGGGAGGGCGGGTGTTTTAGCTTAGGCTCCAGGAGTCCCCGTGAACTGCTTCCCAGCGATGTGTGCGCCTCCCCGGGGTGAGGTGGCCATGGCGGCCCAGCTGGCAGCTGCTGGCTTCCGTTCTTGGGGACTCTGGCTGGGTGTGATGGATCTGCTCTGGGCTGCCCCCCCCCAACTTCTCCTTTCTGCCACCCCAGGACCCCAGCTGCACTCAGCAACCCAGGTGGAGTCTGTTTGGTCCTCAACACCCCCAAATTTGCCTCCTTTTACCAATGGGGAACTTGGGACCCCTGAGCCCTCACCAGCCAGGGCCCTCTGCAGAGAGGGTCAAAGAGAGCCTAAGGGGCATTGGCTGGCGATTGGTTTCAGGGTGCGTTTTCCTGGGCTGTGATTACAACGGGGCAGGGGCCCAGGGTGGCAGGGGCTGCTGACCTGGGTGCTGCAATGGGAACAGGGCTGGGGGGTGACCAGGAGGCCTGGGAAGCCCCGTTTGCCCTCTGTCCCCTTGTCCTTTTAATCCATTTCTTTCCCAGAGTCCCCTGCCTGCCCACTTTCTGTAGGTATCCCCTGGTCTTGGGCAGTGGCAGCAGCTGGGGTGGGTGGTAGCTCTCCGTTTATGTGAACAGCTGGGAAGCCCTGTGGACCCACAAGGGTGGCGTCCGTGGCGACTTCGGGCGGAGAGGGAGGCGTGGCAAGGTGAGGGGCACAGGGCTCCTGGCCAGGCCTCTCTCAACAAAGCCAGGGGGCGGTGGGGTCCCCAGCTCCCAGGGACGTCAGGGCCCCTGCGTGTGGAAGGGCCGCAGGAGAGAGCTGCGCCCATGCCAGGGCCGGGGTCAGGGCGGAGGACCTGGGCCGGGCGCCTCCTGTTCTGGTGGCTGGGTCTAGGGAATTTCCTGGGGCGGGGGCTGTGGCTGGAAGCCCCTGGGGGAGGCTCCTTCCGGTGTGAAGGCCTCCTTTCTTCTCAGGTGGAGCCTGGGATCCTGCTGGAGGGGAGGGGAGGGGAGGGGAGGGGAGGGGAGGGGAGGGCTGGGGTACCCTGCGAGCCAGCTTAACCCTTCAGGGCCTGGGTGCCCCACACCCTCCCTCGGGGCCACAGAGGCAGCGTCTGCCCGCCCCTGCAGTGGGTGTGACAGCAGCACCCGGGTCACCCTCCTGCCCCTCTCGCCGGAGGCAGGAACCCCCAGATTCCTTCCTGTGTAGCTGGAACATTCCATTTGCTAGTGGGGTTAGAGAGTTTTCCAAGCCCCAGCCCTGGGCATGTCTGAACAAATCCCTACCCCTGCCCACCTCCCCGGTCACCCTGCGGGTCCCCACAGCCTGTGCCGTGGGGCCGGTGCCACATCGGATTTCCTCCTCCCTGTCTGGGCTGCCGGGCCCTTCCTAGAGACACTTGGCCAAGGTCAGCTGGGGGTGGGGGTGGGGGAGGCAGTGCTCACTCCCAGGCCTGGGGGCTTCAGCCCAGGGGAGGGAGAGCAGTCTACCATGGGGGCCTCCTACCCTCACCAGCATCTCAGGCCAGCCCTACTCTCTCCCCACTCCTGCTCGACTGGAGCCCCACGCTAGGCGTCCTGGCCCTGGGGCCCAAGGGCAGACACGGATTGGCCGGTCTTTCCCTCTTCCTCAGGGCTCTGCCTTCTGAACCTGGGAACCTTGCCTAGGTTCTGTGCCTCAGTTTCTCCCATCCTCTTGCCCTCCGGGGGGGTGGGGGTTGTGCTTATCAGCAGCTCCCTGGCCTTTACTTAGACACAGATGGACAGCTATGCCGAGGGCCCCACTACTGCTGCTGGGCTGGTCATAGAACTGAGAGTGGGCTAGCGCCGTGGCTCACTTGGTTAATCCTCCGCCTGCGGCGCCAGCATCCCATATGGGGGCTGGATTCTAGTCCCGGTTGCTCCTCTTCCAGTCCAGCTCTCTGCTGTGGCCCTGAAGGGCAGTGGAGGGTGGCCCAGGTGCTTGGGCCCCTGCACCCGCATGGGAGACCAGGAAGAAGCACCTGACTCCTGGCTTCGGATTGGCGCAGCACTGGCTGTAGCGGCCATTTGGGGAGTGAACCAACGGAAGGAAGACCTTTCTCTCTGTCTCTAACTCTGCCTGTCAAAAAAAAAAAAAAAAGAAGAAGAAGAAGAAGAAGAAGAAGAACTGAAAAGTGGGCTGGCGGGAGGGGCCTGGAGGCAGGGCCACCAAGGAAGCCCCTGGCAGTGGGTCCCCTGCCTGCTGCAGATGCCTCTTGGGCACAGTGTGGCTCTGGCACCTGGTCTCCGCAGGCCTGGAAATTCCCCTACCGAGATTTCCATCTCTGTGCCCCCAGCACCCCTGGGAGTGACTTTCCCAGAGAGGCTCTCGCCAGCTGTGTGTACCTGTGGGCCCTCCTCGTTGGTTCAGGGCTTTGTCCCAGCCGCTCTGTGGCTTCTGTGGCGGGAAGTTTGGTTTCCAGACATCCTGCTCCTCCCCGAGCTGTTTGCACCTGTTAACAGGGCTCTCCTCCTGGAGGGCGTGAGACGCATGTACATACGTGTGCATGTGTGTGCTCTGTGGCCTGGGTGGGGTTGGGGGGTTTTAAGTGGGGCATATGGTGGAAGCAGAGACCAGCGTCTCCAACACCCACCCGTGTATGAAGTGCTCCTGGGGACGGTGTTCAAGGAGGTATCATTCAGTCCCCCTGCCAGCCCCGGCCCCGGCCCCGGCCCCCGCTCGGCCCAGCTGCTGTTCTCCTGCTGGGCCGTGGCCCTGTCCTGCTCTTCCCAGCTGGAGGCTGAGCCGGGGTGGGGCAGGGCTGGAGCCCGGCCTAGGAGAGCCAGCCTCCTGCACAGCCTCCGCTGGGCCCCGTGGCTTCTCCAGACAGGGCCTCTAGGGGGGCTCCTAGGGGGACCCTGATCCTTCCTGCTGGGGTCTTTCTCCTGGGGACGCCCCCACACTCACCCGGCCCCTCCCATCTCTTGCAGTTGTTCTGTTGGACTTTGCAGCGGCCAAGGGGGAGCTGGGCTGGCTCACGCACCCGTATGGTAAAGGGGTAAGTCAGCCCTGGGGGCCGGGCAGGGTGCGGGGCTGCCGGTCCCCTGTGCGGGGGGGCCTGGTTGTGCTTGGAAGGCAGCGAAGGGACCTGGGAGGTGCAAGGAGCTGGGCAGACGTCTGCACCCCAGGTGCCCCCAAAGGGTTCACAGGCCTGGGCAGTCTTCCTCCCTCCACCTCTTGGAGGGGCGGGGCTAAAGGCTGCTGTGTCCTGGAGGTCTCAGCTCAGGTGAGGGGTGAAGGGAAGCCAGGAACTGTGGCTCCCAGCTCCGCACAGCTCCCAGGGAAACCAGAGTGAGTTCCTGCCTCCCCCCCCATTTCCCCCACCCCCCAGCCTCCCTGTCTTGTGCTGCCCTGATGTGACCAGAGCTGGAGGGCCGGAGCTGCGCTCTTTCCCCCAGCTTTGCCTTGACTGCTGTGTGGTTCTGAAGGTGTGGCTGCTGCCTGCCTCAGTTTCCCCCTGTGTACAGTGGGCCCTCACTGTGCCCTGGGGCCCTGAGCCAGGGACAGGGGTGTCTCTGAGGGGCTGCTGGCTGGGTGTGCCTGAGTGGGGAGCCTGTCCCCAGCCACCCTAGTCCAGGGAGCCGGAGTGCAGCTCTGAGCTGATTTCTGGGGTCCTGAAACCCCCAGCCGTGAGGGGCACAGACCACCTAATCAAGCACGCCTTGGCTCACAGTGGGGAGTGGAGACCTCGGGGTGTGCAGGGCCTTGGGCCAGTGCCACACCATGTAGTCCAGGCCTTTTCTTGTCTCCTCTGCTTTCATTCATTCATTCACTCACTCATTCATTCAACAAAGACTTCCCTGAGCACCTGCTCTGCCCCGGTAGGCCCTAGGGATACGGAAATGACTTAGATGTAGTCCCTGTCCTGAAGAGCTCAGAGTCCAGTGTGAGAGCCAGATGTGGTGCACACGTGCCAAGTGCTATGATAAAGGGGACGTGCAGGCGAGGAGAGCCCAAGTGGGAAGTCTTCCTGGAGGAGGCTGAGCTGGGTTCTGAGAGGGAGGAGCGTGCACTGGTTGTTGCAAAGTCTAAGTGGCGGCAGATCAGCCACTGCTTTTGGGTTAACCCCTTGCCCCGCACTGTGAGGTGAGAACTCAGTGCTGTGAGAACGAACAGCAATGACAACAGTAATTCTGCCTTGTGTGGCTGCCCCTGGTGCTCTCTGTAGATATTGTGTCATGTTCCCCCATGGCAGATGTGCGCGAGGGGACACTGGGCTCAGAGCTTATGTGACCCTCCCACGTGGAGCCCCGGATTCTACACCAGGCTCCTAGTCTACTATGGAGGCTCTGCGCTCACCCTTTGGGGCCACCAAGACCAGAACTCAGATCCCAGCCCAACCGTTTCCAGAAGCCCGTCTCCAGGCCTCAGTTTCTCTTCCTGTAGAATGGGCAGGAGCTGTTCAGCGTCTTCTTGATGCCCAGCTTGGCTAGCCAGCGCTGAGCACCTTACCCACACTAGGCTCTCTCTCTGCACACAGTGGGACCTGATGCAAAACATCATGAACGACATGCCCATCTACATGTACTCCGTGTGCAACGTGGTGGCCGGCGACCAGGACAACTGGCTGCGCACCAACTGGGTGTACCGGGGTGAGGCCGAGCGCATCTTCATCGAGCTCAAGTTCACGGTGCGTGACTGCAACAGCTTCCCCGGCGGCGCCAGCTCCTGCAAGGAGACCTTCAACCTCTACTACGCCGAGTCGGACGTGGACTACGGCACCAACTTCCAGAAGCGCCAGTTCACCAAGATCGACACCATCGCGCCCGACGAGATCACCGTCAGCAGCGACTTCGAGGCACGCAACGTGAAGCTGAACGTGGAAGAGCGCTCCGTGGGGCCGCTCAGCCGCAAGGGCTTCTACTTGGCCTTCCAGGACATCGGCGCCTGCGTGGCGCTGCTCTCCGTCCGTGTCTACTACAAGAAGTGCCCCGAGCTGCTGCAGGGCCTGGCCCACTTCCCCGAGACCATCGCCGGCTCTGATGCACCCTCCCTGGCCACCGTGGCCGGCACCTGCGTGGACCATGCTGTGGTGCCCCCAGGTGGCGAAGAGCCCCGGATGCACTGTGCCGTGGACGGCGAGTGGCTGGTGCCCATCGGGCAGTGCCTGTGCCAGGCAGGCTACGAGAAGGTGGAGGACGCCTGCCAGGGTGAGTGACGGCTCGGGGCGAGAGTGCTGGGGGGCGGGAGACTGCCTGCCTGGGTGCCAGTGTCTCAGCTTTGGGGCCCTGGGACCTGGGTAAGCTGATTCCTGCTCTGACACGTCGTGGGTCCGACGGTGGCCTTCTTTACGAGTGGGTTCAGTCATTGGTTGAGCAGGAACGAGTTGAGAAACAGGATGGAATACAGATTACGAGCGAAGCCTCTGGTACAAGAGTGCTTTGTGTTCGGTCGCTGCGGCGCGTTTCGCTGGGTGATGTCAGGCCCTCTCCTTCTCCGTGGGCCAGCCTTGCCTCATCCGCACGGTGGAGACGATCGCGGGCCCAGCTCCGAGGGCGGCTGTGATAATCAAATGATTTCATGTTCATAAAGTGCTGAGGTCATCGCGTGACACATCCGGGCTCTCAGTGAGGCTGTTACTCTTGATTCATCCCGCAACTATTCCCTGAATTCTTTGCTGCGCTCCGGGCCCCGCGGACCTGGAGTTTCGTCCCGGGAGCTAGTTCCTTACTGTGTGACCTTGCACAAGTCGCTTGACCTCTCTGGGTCTCGGCGTCCCCTCTCGTCCTTGGAGAGGTGACTGCGTTGGCCCCAGGGTTTGCATCCCCTGGCTGCACACCTGGCCTGCTTTCCAAGCTGGGCTGTGTCGAGGGAGGGAGGGGTGGATCGAGGCCCGGGGGGGGGGGGACCGAAGGCCCAGATTCTCCGTTGGTGAGCAGCCTGGCCCAGGAAAGAGGCGGGTGGAGGGACCTTCTCTGGGAACGGGGCCTGTGACAGCGGCATCTCCCTGCAGCGGGCAGCTCTCCTGGAAAGGGCTGTGGGTGGGGCGGCTGTGGAATGCACGCCAGCTCATCCCTTTCTCTGGGAGCTGCTCTGCTGAGATAAGCAGGCTGTTGAGAAATTGGGGGGTTTAGCCCTTGTGGTGGCGCATACCTGCCGGGTGGGAAGTGCTTCTTCCTCTCTGGCCTCGGGTTCACTGGGAGTAAAATGGGAAAATTCAGGGACAGCAGCAGGTTGTGTATGCTTGGACTTCGGCCCTGGATCCTGCAACCCAGGAAGGGGGTTGATGTGTGGGGGACCCGAGATGGATCCTGGTTGCTTCTCAGAGCAAATCCTCAGAGCCTTGCTTAACACAGTCCATAAACCGCTGAGTCTCTCTCCCATGAGCCTGTGGGGCAGCTCTGCCCAGCCCCTTGCCACCCCTGCCTTGTCCTCCCAGCTCCCCTCCGTGGAGTGAGCCCCCTGACCCAGGCAGCCCTGCTTTAGTGACCTTGGACGCACACTGGCTTCCAGACAATGGCTGTGGGGTAGGGGGGCAGCCCGGTTGGGCCCCGCAGGCTCCTCCCACATGACATCCTCGCCCAGGAATGCGGGGGTGGGGAGTGAGGGGCAGCTGAAAACTTTCCACAGGCTGGGGATTCAGGTCCTGCAGAGATAAGTGGATGGGTGATGGGGGGGTCTCTCCAGGAAGGGGCTGCCAGCCCGCCTCTGGGGGTGGGGGTCACGGGTCTGGCCAGCGTTGTTTGTAAAGAGCAGAGCGGGGTGGGGGGCCCCTGGCTGGGAGGACGCCCTTCCAAGAGTGCGATCTCTCACTTCGCCATGGGAACCTCAGCTGCACCGGCTCTTGCCCTGGGTTTTCCTCCCTGGGATCTCCCCACCGAAATTCCCTGCGGCGTGGCCCAGCCTGGCTGCTCTTTCTGCTTCCAGACGCGTCTCGGCAGCCCTGGCTTCAGTGCCGGCTGTTACGTATTTCCATTGCTTTGTCGGACGTCACTGCTATTCACCCATTGGGCAGATGGGGAAACCGAGGCTCAGAGTTGAAGGCAGACGGCTAGCATGTGGCTGCATCAGGATTTGGATCCAGGCAGCCCGCTGATGCCCCGGCTGCAGGCCGGGTCAGGAAGAGGGGAAGGAAATGACCAGTTCCTGTGGAATCCCTGAGTCAGCTCCGAGCAGCCCAGGGAGGACAGGTCCCCATGCGGTGGGCTGGGGGCTCCCTCAGGGGCCACATGAGGGCGCACAAGGTGTCCCTGCCTGCTCCTTCCCAGTCCGGGAGCCAGCTTCTTCCCTGGGGTCTCTGTGGACCACCTCGGGTTATCCCCAGAGTTCATCCGTTTTGCCCCAGGGTTCTTTCCCAGGGAGCCCCAGGAGCTTAGAGAGTTCAGGGTGGTGGAAGGGGAGTGTGCCGGCACCCAGGTGCTGTGTGTGGACAGGTGGGCACCCTGCCCAGGAGCGCGCCTGGGAGCTATGTCAGGAATGAGCCAGCTCCCTGCAGCCTCCCCTCCCCCTCCCGGGGACAGTGGAGTCGCCCAGGCTGACCGTTGTCCCCTGGGGCTGCTTTGTCTCCCTGTTCATCTCAGCTTCCTGTGCTGGCATTGGCAGCCGAGCTGGCGGGGCCCGGCTGGCGCCTCGGCCCAGGTGAGCAGGTGGCCAGCGGCCTTGGCCAGAGGCTCAGCCCAGCAGCTGGGAGCCAGAGCCATGGGGGGGCTGGAGTGCCCTTCTGGGAGGCCTCTGCTCCCTCCAGGGTCTCGCTGTCCAGGCACCATGCTAAGCATTCCACAAGCAAGGTTTCCTTCAGGCCTCACAAACAACCCAGAGAGGGCGAGGACTTTATCCCCATTTCACAGATGAAGAAACTGAGGCCGAGGGACCAAAAGCACCGGGGCCTGGCCACTGCCCTCCGTCACCCCTGCTCTGTGTCCTTTCACTCACAAGCTGTGTGACCTTGACCTGTCTCCTCGGGCCCCATTCTGGCCGAGGACCCTGCCAGTCTGGGGACCAGGGTGCACCTGCTGTGACTCTGCAGAGGCCCCCTGAGGCCCCCTGAGTCACCATGCTTGGTGAGGAGGGGTCCCCGGGGTGGGCGTCCCCAGTGGCTGAAGGGGAGGCTCCCCAGGGGCTGGGGTGTGGCTCTGGTTTGGGGGTCCAGGCAAGACTGCCTGCTCAGACAGGACATAGCAGGACTCCAGGCTGGGGGCTCTGTGGGCTCGTCCTCCTCCTGGGAAAGCCACTGGCCTACAAGGGTGGACTGTGGTGGCGCCTTCCCACCCCGGCTAGTGGCTGTGACCCCTGGCCCTGTCGCCTGGCCCTCCGCTCACACCAGGCGGGGCCCCAGCCACTCCCTGCCTCCAGGAGGTAAGTGGGTCCCCAGAACGGAAGGAAGGAGGCAGGGAAAGCAAACAGGAGATAAAAGGCTGGTGGAGGGAGGGAGGAGGCGGGCTGGGGCAGCCGTGCTTATCTCGGCTTGGCTGAGGAATGTGCCATAGATAATTCCCCAGGGTGTGTGCGAGGGGCAGGCTGCTGGGCCGCGGGCCTGGGCCGCTGGCTGGCCCGGGCCCGCTGGCTGGCCGGGGCTCACTGGCCCCCTTCTGCAGGGCCTGCTGGGGGGCGAGAAGCCACAGGGCCTGCAGTTATCAGGTGCCCTCATTTGCTGGGTGAATAACTTCCAGGTCACCGCTCGCCACCGCAGAACAGGGCACAGAGACAAAGTCCAGGTCTCGGCGCCTGTGAGCCCGGGCCGGGCCTGGCTTGGGAGGTGACCGGCCCCAGCGAATTGCCACCGCGACCTCTTGACCCCACCACCTTGCTGCCACCACCAGCCTGGGAGGTGGCTGGGCCTGGGCGATGTGCGTCATGAAGAGGGTGCCTGTCCCCGAGTCACCCCACTCTGCTGCCAGAGGGATGGGCATCAGGAACTGGAAAAACTGGGGTGCAGCTGTAGGTGCAGCCGCCGTGCCCCAGTTCCCCTGCGTGGAGTGGCCTGGGGCCCTCCCAGGGAGCCAGGGCCAGAGACGCGCCCCATGGGTTGTCACAGGTGTGCCACCAGCCGGCTCCTGCCAGGCAAGTGGGCGTACAGGTGTGCGGTCTCCACCGGGTCCCCCAGGGGCTAAAACGCTGCTCACTTCTGTGGCTGTAATGCATGCGTGTGTCCAAGTGCTTCAGTCACTCATGGAGTCACTCACTCATTCCACCCACCCATTCATGAGGATTAGCTGAGTGTGTGCTTTGGGCCAGGCTGAACCGGGCTGATACAGACTCCGGTACATCAGTGTCCGTCCTGCTGCTAGACTTACAAAGAATCCTTGTAAGTGTAGAAATCACCTCCAACAGCGCGACAGCCAGCCGGCGCGGTGTTTCTGATCTTCCTGTCTGACCCCAGCACCCAGCACGGTGCTAGACACGTGGGCAGGGCTCGTTTCTGTTTGGTAAACAGAAGATTGAGTGACAGATGCCCTGTGGGGCTCAAGGGGGCCAGGAATTGGGCCGTCTGGGAGGGCTGTGTAGAGGGGCTACGCTGGGTCTTGAAGGATGCATAGGAGTTTGCTGGTTGGCTAAGGGTCAGTGGGTCTTTGGTGGGTGTGGCTGTGTCTGAGTGCGTGAAACCCTGTCCAAGAACTCCAGGAAATCCGATCCGGTGCCAGGAAGGTCAGGAAGATGGAGGGGCTTGCTGGCAGCCCACCCCCCAGCTCTGGGATCCCCAAGCACTGGCACACCCCTTGGTGGTGGTGGTGGGGTGCTGGGGGCGGCTCTGGCAGCTCTGTGGGAGGAGGAGGGGCCCTGCCGCCTCGTCAGGCGAGCACATGCCCCGTTACCGCTGTATTATCTGGCACATCCACTGCGGAAATCTCTCCAAATTCCCTCTTTCCTGCCGGCAGCGGGCGGGCCACCCCCGGGCTCTGGGGCCGGAGAATGGAGCCCATCTCTTCCCCCACTTCCTCCTCTTGGCACAGGACTGGAGGGCTCGGGAGCCGCAGCGGAGCACTGGGGGCTTTGTGGGTGCCTGAAGCCCTTTGTGGGGGGAACCCAGCCTGGACTGTGGGGGTTGGAGCCCCCTCCTCCCCAGCCTGACAGATTGTGGTCCTGGGCTGCCAGGACCACTGGGGGCCAGCACTGAGCTGGGCACAGCCCCCTCTTGGGCAAGCCAGGGCGTCTGGGGCACTCAGCCCCAGGATTAACGTGGCGCGGCTTTGTGGGGTCCTCTGGGGGGAGGAGGCAGCTCTTTTTGTATCAAAGCAGGTACGTGCGGGGCAGGGTGCAGAGGGTGCATGGATTTCTCCAACCCTCAGGGAGCCTTGGAAGATGTTTGGGTCCTGAAGACCCCCTAGGTAGCCCCAGCAGGCCCGGTTAGAGATCGTGTCCAGGGCACGCCGGCCCCCGCCCCTGGCTACGCCGCGGAAGCGGGCCAGGGCGCAGGCTTGTTTGAGGGTGTCGATTTCTCACCACTCCAGATTGAGCTGTTGCTAAGAACAGAAGTGCGAGGCGAGAGGGGCTCCGACGTGGGCGCCCTCGGCCTGCTTTCTGGTTTGGTCTTAGCGGCTCGGACACCTGGCTCGGGTCACTTTGCCTCTCTGAGCTTGGCTGGCGTGAATGCGGGGGGCGCCCCTGTGCGACACGCGTGTTGTGCGGACTGCATGAGTGCACGGGAGGCGCTTGGTCAATGCTCTCGCCCTCCTGGGCCCCAGGCTCTGCTCAGAGCAGGATCCCGGTCCTGGGCCTCCTTTGTCTCCCGGTGTGGCCCTGCCCAAGCCCCTCCCCATGGCATATGCCCAAGCTCCCCTGGGTCTGCTAAGGCAGCACGGGCAGGGGGATGACAGAGGCTGTTTGCACAGCCTCTGGGTGAGGGTGGCCAGCGGGGCTCATGTGGAGCACTGGACCAGGAGGGACTCGGCTCTGGACTCCAGCTTTGTCGGTTAGCAAGGCCTGGCTTGGATCAGAGGTTCGCCTGGGTAAGGGCACTTGAAATTGGCTTCCCGGGCCGGCGCCGCGGCTCACTAGGCTAATCCTCCGCCTTGCGGCGCCGGCACACCGGGTTCTAGTCCCGGTCGGGGCACCGGATTCTGTCCCGGTTGCCCCTCTTCCAGGCCAGCTCTCTGCTGTGGCCAGGGAGTGCAGTGGAGGATGGCCCGAGTCCTTGGGCCCTGCACCCCATGGGAGACCAGGATAAGCACCTGGCTCCTGCCATCGGATCAGCGCGGTGCACCGGCCGCAGCGCGCTACCGCGGTGGCCATTGGAGGGTGAACCAATGGCAAAAGGAAGACCTTTCTCTCTGTCTCTCTCTCACTGTCCACTCTGTCTGTCAAAAAAAAAAAAAAAAAAAAAAAGAAATTGGCTTCCCTTAGGCCGCAAGGGGCCAGGCTGCCCTGGGTCTTCCCAGCAGTCTTTGCTGCAGGAGGTTTTTTTGAGAGTGAAGGTGGCGCTGTGTTGTTACTCCCTGCAACGGCCGGAGCTGTGCCGATCTGAAACCAGGAGCCAGGAGTTTCATCCGGGTCTCCCACGCAGGTGCGGGGGCCCAGGCACTTGGGCCACCTTCTGCCGCCTTCCCAAGTGCATTAGCAGGTAGTGGCGAAGCTGGGACTTGAACTGGTGCTCCCACATGGGATGCTAGTGGCGCCGTAACCCGCGGCACCACAGCGCCAGCCCCTGCCTGCTCCCTTTATTGCACACCTTGTCATGCATTCAGTCCCCCTGGGTTCAGGGACTTTGTTTTCATCTCCGGGGCCGTGCCCAGCCTGGGGCCAGGCAGAGCAGAGGAGCAGGGCACTGTTTAGGTAAGCTCCGTTCAGGGTAAGCTGCAGAACGTGTGAGGCGAGGCCTCTAGGGTGACCTTACCCTACTCTGGCCACTTCAGCAACTGCCCAAGCCCTGGGCAGCCCTGTGTGATGGCCCTCTGTCTGCACAGCTTCCTGCCTATGGGGCCAGGAAGGGGGCTGGGGGCAGGGGTGGGATAGGGCTGTGGGAGGAAGAAGCCCCTGGAGTCAGGTGGCTGAGCCTCTCGCCAGCTGGGCCAGGGCAGGACCTGCCCCTGGAGGAGGAAGAACCACTTCCTGGCCTCCTTGGGAGCACGGAAATGACTTGGTCCTGGAAGAAGATCCGGAGAGAATGCTGGGGGCCTGACCTTGCCTGTTTCCTGGCCGCCCAGCCCTGGAACGGGAAGGTGGTCAGGTCCTGGGGTGCACGGAGCCCTGCAGGGGTGGCAGGCTGCTCCGTTGGGGAGTCGGTCAACAAACATGAGCAGCCGGGGCTGGCGCTGTGATGCAGCGGGTTAAAGCCCTAGCCTGCAGTGCCAGCATCTCTTATGGGTGCCAGTTCGAGTCCCAGCTGCTCTGCTTCCCATCCAGCTCCCTGCTAATGCACCTGGGAAAGCAGCAGAAGATGGCCCAGGTGCTTGGGTCCCTGCACCCAGGTGGGAGACCTGGAAGAAGCTCCTGGCTCCTGGCTTTGTATTGGCTCAGCTCCAGACCTCATAGCCATCTGGGGAGTGAATCAGTGGGTGGAAGACCTCTCTCTCTCTGTAACTTTGCCTTTCAAATAAATAAAATAGATCTTTAAAATAAAATAAAAAAACCGCCGAGCGGATGCAGTCACTGCCCATGTGGGGACCTGACCGGCTGCGCTGATCAGATCAAAGGCACCAAGGAAGGCGGGCAGTGCCTGGGGCAGGCAGGATTCATGGGAGGCTGCAAGGTGAGGAGAAGTGGACCTTGAACAGCAGCCTCAGGGGTGCGGCTGCTTTTCCTGGCGGGAGCCAGTGTGGAGTGATGCGAAGGTTTGGGGGCACGTGGGCGAGGCATTTCCTGGGTGCCCAGCGCACAGCAGGTGCTGGCCTCGCCTTTCCTCACCGCGAGCTGTTTTACCGCGAGGAAATAGGTCCTCGGCGATTTCACGCCCAGCGTGGGGCTGCGTCGTCGTGGGGGAGCGGGTCAGCCACTTGGGGGTGAGGACCAGGGAAAGTCACGTCTCTGTCGTCCCCTGTGCCTCCAGCCTGCTCGCCGGGATTCTTCAAGCCCGAGGCGTCTGAGAGCCCCTGCCTGGAGTGTCCCCAGCACACGCTGCCATCCCTGGAGGGCGCCACCTCCTGCGAGTGTGAGGAAGGCTACTTCCGGGCCCCCCAGGACCCACTGTCCATGCCCTGCACACGTGAGTCTTGCGTCGGGGGTGATGGCGGTGGTGGGTGTGGCCTGGGGGTTGGCACTGACCTCTCTCCGTGGTGCAGGCCCGCCCTCCGCCCCGCACTACCTCACGGCCGTGGGCATGGGCGCCAAGGTGGAGCTGCGCTGGACGCCTCCCCAGGACAGCGGGGGCCGCGAGGATGTCGTCTACTTCGTCACCTGCGAGCAGTGCTGGCCCGAGTCGGGCGAGTGTGGGCCGTGCGAGGCCAGCGTGCGCTACTCGGAGCCTCCGCACGGGCTGACCCGCACCAGCCTGACGGTCAGCGACCTGGAGCCCCACATGAACTACACGTTCGCCGTGGAAGCCCGCAACGGCGTCTCGGGCCTGGTGACCAGCCGCAGCTTCCGCACCGCCAGCGTCACCATCAACCAGACTGGTGAGGCCTGGTGTTGGCGGCTGTGCCCCGGGTGGGACTTAGGGAGGCCCAGGCCGTGTTCAGAGAGGCAGCAGAGCAGGGGGCTTCAAGTGCCAAGACCCAACTGGGGCGGGGGGTGGGGTGGGGGCGGCTACTTAACCTCTCTGGTCTGTTTCTCACCTGTGAAGTGGGGGGATTTAACACAGGGTCTTAGCACAGGGTCTGGTCCAGAGACAGGGTTCTGCAGGAGTTGGCTGAGCTGCTTTTTTTTATGTCACTTATGCAGTTGCTCATACTCACGGGGCCCCTCTGGTGGCCAGCGGGGTGCAGGTGTAGTGGGGCTCTGTGCTCAGGAGCTGGAAGTCGGGGATCCCAGGATGGGCTCTGAGCAGCCTGGGGGCTGTGGGAGGGCCTGGCTCTGGGTCCCCTCATCTCCCATCCCTGCGCACCTCACACCCCTCTCCCTCCCTCCCCCACCCAGAGCCCCCCAAGGTGAGGCTGGAGGGCCGCAGCACCACCTCGCTGAACGTGGCCTGGACCATCCCCCCGCCGCAGCAGAGCCGCGTGTGGAAGTACGAGGTCACCTACCGCAAGAAGGTAACGGGTCGGCTGCCCACCGCCCGAAGAGGCTCCCTTCTGCAGCTGGGGAAACTGAGGCCTGGGCTCTCCCAGGGCAGCGCGGCATTGACTCTGGGGGATGGGGGACCACACAGCATTCCGATCCTGGGGAGGGGCAGTCAGGGGCGGGCGGGGTCTTGGAGACCAGGCAGACCTGGGCAGTGCATTTGCTGGGTTGGACCTCGAGTGAGGACTTCCCTTCTCTGAGTCGAAGATTCGCCCTCTGTGAGTAAGGCATCGAGCTTGCTGGCTGGTCCTGGCTGAGCCCCCTGCCCCGCCCTCATTGCCCCTCCTCCTCCTGTCGGCCACTCCCAGGGGGACTCCAACAGCTACAACGTGCGCCGCACTGAGGGCTTCTCTGTGACCCTGGACGACCTGGCTCCGGACACCACCTACCTGGTCCAGGTGCAGGCCCTGACACAGGAGGGCCAAGGGGCCGGCAGCAAGGTGCACGAGTTCCAGACACTGTGTGAGTTAGGGGACCCCGGGGCATGGGCCAGGGCCCTGAACCAAGTGGTTGGGACCCGCTGAAGGAGGGAGGAATTGGATCCCAGGCCCCACTCCTGGGCCAGCAGGGCTGGGGGCAGCCTGGGTCCAGGGCAGAGCTAGGGCTGCAGGTGGAAGGCCAGGGCCATGCTATGAGAGGGGAGGCCCGGGTTCTGGCACTGGCAGACCCCAAGTTCAAGTCCCGCGGCACAGAGTCTCACAGCTGGGAGTTGGAGGAGCCCCTGTGGGAGTTTTGCGAGGGCCTCTTGTTGACCCTCTGTGACCTGAGAACCAAGGCACCTGAGCCCTCCCAGGTGTCTCAGGTCCCTGAGATGGGCCTTGGGGGCCAGGGGTGGTATTCCCGTGATCGCAGTTGGAGGGGCTCCGTCGTCATTAGTTCGTCTCCCTCGGCAGCTGTGGAAGGGTCTGGCAACATGGCGGTGATCGGCGGTGTGGCTGTCGGCCTGGTCTTGCTTCTGCTGTTGGCAGGAATTGGCGTCTTCATTCATCGCAGGTGTGTCAGAGCCACACCCAGGCTCCCCCCGGGCTCAGGAGGGCCAGGAACCTCAGTGTTCTCATCTGAGAAATGGGTCTGACGGCAGGTGGCCTAAGGTTTCAGTAATCCCTGCCTCCTGGTGGTGTGAAGCCGTGATGAGCCATGCATGCCTAGCACAGGGCTGGGCACGCGATGCGGGGCTGGGACAGGCGGCCGTGATCTCTGCTCTGGGCAGTAACGGTGTGGCCACCCCTCCTCTGGACGCGCCGGGTATTGCTAATGAGGAAAGCCCTCATTACGGCCACTGGAATGGCCATTCCGGGGCACGGATCCCAGCGTGTGAGTCGTGGCTGGCTCATTTCCTCCCCGCCTCTCCCCTGCCTTCCCCATGCCCTCTGCCCTGCGGGGGACGGTGAGCAGGAACCCAGCACAGCGCGCTCTCCTCCCAGGCCGGGGGGGGGGGGGGTTGGAGCCAGCCTCGCTGACCCTTCCCGCGTGCTTCTTCGTGGCTTCCCACAGGAGGAAGAACCTGCGTGCCCGCCAGTCCTCGGAGGACGTGTACTTCTCCAAGTCAGGTGAGGGGCAGCCTCTGCTCCGACCTCGGCCCCGGCCCCCTGTGCCCTGGGGCCTCCCCAGCTCTGCGGCAGAGGTGGGGGCAGCCCAGGCGGCCCTGGGGCTCTGGGTGAGGCCCCGAGGCTTCCTTGGGCAGCGTTGAGGTCCAGGCCCCACAACTGGCCCGGCTGGGCGGCCTCCTCCTCCGGGGACTGCCCCTCCCTCACTGTCCGTGACCCACTCCTCCTGCCCCTTCCAGAGCAACTGAAGCCCCTGAAGACGTACGTGGACCCCCACACATATGAGGACCCCAACCAGGCCGTACTCAAGTTCACCACCGAGATCCACCCGTCCTGCATCACACGGCAGAAGGTGATCGGAGCAGGTGAGGCTGGCACACCTGCCACAGGGCCCCCGATGAGCCTGGCGAGGGGTGGTACAGGTGGGGTGGGGGCGCCCCGTGCCCGGGCTGACGACAGGGGTGCTCCCTCTGTCCTGCCTGCGCACAGGGGAGTTTGGGGAGGTGTACAAGGGGATGCTGAAGGCGTCCTCGGGGAAGAAGGAGGTGCCCGTGGCCATCAAGACGCTGAAGGCCGGCTACACGGAGAAGCAGCGGGTGGACTTCCTGAGCGAGGCGAGCATCATGGGCCAGTTCAGCCACCACAACATCATCCGCCTGGAGGGAGTCGTCTCTAAATGTGAGGCTTGTGCAGCGCTGGGGGCGGGAGGGGCTGCCCCTGGTCCACCTGCTGGGGCTCTGTCCCTGACCACGCCCCCTGCCCCTGCCTCGTGCCCGCTCACCGCTGTGCCTGGTCTCTCACCGTGCAGACAAGCCCATGATGATCATCACTGAATACATGGAGAACGGGGCCCTGGACAAGTTCCTTCGAGTAAGGATGGGGCCGGGGCGGGAGGGGTGCGTGCTGGGCGCAGGGCCGGCCGGAGGCTGACCGCCCGTGTGCTCCAGCAGGAAAAGGATGGCGAGTTCGGCGTGCTGCAGCTGGTGGGCATGTTGCGGGGCATCGCGGCGGGCATGAAGTACCTGGCCAACATGAACTACGTGCACCGCGACCTGGCCGCCCGCAACATCCTGGTCAACGGCAACCTGGTGTGCAAGGTGTCCGACTTCGGCCTGTCCCGCGTGCTGGAGGACGACCCCGAGGCCACCTACACCACCAGTGTGAGCTGGGGGAGGGGCGGGCCCCACTAGGGGAGGGCGACTCGGGCCTTCACCCTGCATGCCTGCGGTGTGGACCTTGGGGTTGAGATGCCTCTGGGAGTGCGGGGCGGGGGGGCTGTGGCTTGGTGGTATGTGCTGGGGCTACTGGTGGCGGGAAGAGTGGTAACCAGGCCCGGGTCCCCTGCAGGGTGGCAAGATCCCAATCCGATGGACGGCCCCGGAGGCCATTTCCTACCGCAAGTTCACCTCTGCCAGCGACGTGTGGAGCTACGGCATCGTCATGTGGGAGGTGATGACGTATGGCGAGCGGCCCTACTGGGAGCTGTCGAACCACGAGGTAGGGCCCCGGCCCAGCCAAACCTGGACTGAAGGGCTTCACTCATTCCCAACCCCAAGGGCTAGGCAGGGCCAAACTTTTTGCAGTGTAGATTGGTTCAGTGAATGTTTATTGCGGGCCTACTGTGTGCTGACTTCCACAATCTGGTGCCTACTTACAGTTCAGAGTACAGGACAAAGAAACAAGGAATGGGGTGGGTGTGCATCGGTGGGTACACACAGGCACGTGTGCACGTGTGTGTGTGCACATGTGTGTGCCTCCGTGTGCCCAGCTGGCTGCCCAAAGGAGGTCACACTGCTGCCGAAAGCCAGGGCACAGTAAAGCAGGCCGGTGAAGGGGAGGAGGGGGCAGAGAGCTCTGGCCAAGGGCGAGCGGACACGGGGTCAGAGGGGAGGCTGGGCTAACTGCAGGGCGCGCAGTGTGGCTGCTGCGTGGGGTGCCCCGTGGAGGAGCAGGTGGTCAGGCCATTGGTCTGTGGCGCTCTGGAGAAAGCCCCTTAGCCCTTGGCCCGAGTGCTGCTCTCGAGGTTGTGTACTGGGGTTTGGAAGGACCCATCCATCAGTTTCTGGGGCTCCCCTTCCTTCTCCGGCCTGCCTCTGTGTGCCAGGTCCCCAGGGGCCCTGGCTGCATGCAATCTCTGTGGCTTCCCACTGCGCCCCTCCCCCAGGCTGACGCCTCTTTGTCCCCACCCCCACCCCCAGGTGATGAAAGCCATCAACGACGGCTTCCGGCTGCCCACGCCCATGGACTGCCCCTCCGCCATCTACCAGCTCATGATGCAATGCTGGCAGCAGGAGCGCGCCCGCCGCCCCAAGTTCACGGACATCGTCAGCATCCTCGACAAGCTCATCCGAGCCCCCGAATCCCTCAAGACCCTGGCTGACTTTGACCCCCGGTATGTTGCGGGCTGTCGGCCTGGGGCGGCTCCCACCTCCTGCAGCCTCCCAAGCGGTGCGGGTCTAGCAGCCGGCGGGGGACAGTCAGTTAGGGAGCCCGGAGCTGAGCTTGGGCTCGACTCAGACGGGACTGGGGGTGGCTCGAAATCCAGCAGAGGTAGTTAACCTTGCCAGGGCACGGCGCTCAGCGCTGGGCATGATTGAGTTCACTGAAGCAGCCTCTGAGATGGGTCCTATAATTAACCTCTTTTTGAAGATGAAGAAACTAAGACACGATGCGGTTAAGTATCCCACACAGCTGGCTGGAGGCCAGGGGGGAGGGGGGCTCCAGGGTCCCAGGTCTCTGCTTGGCCTTGACAGCGGTGGTCTCATCGACAGGAGTGGGGCAGCCATAGTTTTAAACCCTGAGTGCTCCCGACCTGCTAGGCTGTCTCATCGAACTCTGCCTGATTTGGTTACCCCGTTACACAGAGTGGGAAACTGAGGCACAGGGCAGCTGTATGGGAAACCGAAGCAGGGGGCAGTGCCGCAGGCTCAGGGGGCCCGTTGGGGGCTAGGAGCCGCCGCCCCTCACCTGCGGGCCATGGGTTCTCTTGCAGCGTGTCCATTCGGCTGCCCAGCACCAGCGGCTCCGAGGGCGTGCCCTTCCGCACGGTGTCCGAGTGGCTGGAGTCCATCAGGATGCAGCAGTACACAGAGCACTTCATGGCGGCTGGCTACACCGCCATCGAGAAAGTGGTGCAGATGACCAACGAGTGAGTCGCACCCTCCTGTGCCTGCCCGCCCGCCTCCCACCTCCGGAGGCCGCCTCCGACCCCACCACCCGCCCGTCCGTCTCCCAAGTCTCCGCTCCCGAGAGCCAGGCAGCCACCTCGGCCCCGCCCCTTCTGCCTCTATTCCCAGCGTGGGAATTCATAGCGATTGTGGTCACAACAATAGTTGGCGTTTGGGAGGCCCTGTGCTGGAGCACTTTGAATCAGTCCTGCTGGGCAGGGTAGGGCCTGGTAGTGTCCCCACTGGACAGGTGGGAGGCGGGTGCAGAGAAGTGTGGGGCCTTGTCCAGGGCTTGTTCTGGGGAACAAGAGGCTTTGCAGCCCGGGTCAGCCAGAGCTCAGGGACTGTAGAGCTCATTAGAGGAGAAACAGGCGGAGAGGTGACCGACCTTGTGTGAAGTCGCACAGCCAGCTAGGGGCAGCGTCCTGTCCAGGTCACTCTGCTCAGTGCCTTGGCCAGGGAGCTCCCAGGCACGTCTGCTCATGCGCCCACCCCCGGCCCGCCTGGGCTTGGCCTTGTCAGGCTGCCCATGGGAACGCCCATCTCCTTCTCGCCCCAGCCCTGGGACCTCTCCCAGTCCGACCTTGGCACGGACAGTTCTTCCCATCCCAAGAGAGGGAAGACATTATCCCCTTGGCCTTTTGTACCTCTAAAAATAGTGGTGGGTCCCAGCAGCCCAGCTTGTGCAGGGTTCAGGGTCATGACCGAAACACCCTGAGGCTGGGCGGTTTTGGGAACCACACGCAGAGGACGAGCTGGGTCTCCCACAGTTGTGGGACACAGAACTTCTGGGATTTGAGCCTGGGGATGGACATTCTCTGGGGGCTCTGGAAACTGCTCAGCTGAGCTGACCCGCTGGCCAAGGCCGTGGTCCGTCCCAGGGGATGGCCTGTGATGAGAATCAGCCAGGGATGGAGCCGTGTCCCGGATGTCTCTTGCTGCTAGCCAGTGACCGGGCACATGCTCTGGGTCTGCGGTCACACTTGGGCTCCAGTGCCACACCTGCCACTTCCTCGAAGATGACTTTGATCAAATTGGGTCCAGCTCAGAGCCACGCCTGCGCACAGTAGGGGCTTCCTCCGCGTCGCTCTCTTCCTTCGCTGCCCTGCTGTCTGTCCTTAGGCTGTGGGTGAAACCAGGGTTCCCCATCCCCCTCTTCTCCGAGAACCTGACCCAACCATGTTGGCTCCCACTGAGGACAACACAGCTTCTCTGTTGGTGACCAGAGCTGAGGGCAAGGAGATGTCCTGATAGGAAACACATGTTCTTGGAAGCTTCCCGAAATAGCCCGGGCGCTCCCCACAGAGTCCTTTCCCACGAGCAGGGCCCAGCTAGCTGGGGTGGACGGAGGCCGTGCACGCACGCGTGCGGCGTTTGGAAAAGGCCCGGAGAAAGGCAGGAAGTCATCCAGCGCTCCCTTCTGCTCGCTCCCGCCCGCCGCTGCTCGGAGCTGGGCCTGGGTGACTCACACCGCCAGTGCCTGCCCCTTCCTGTCCGGCTCTTTCCAAGTAAATGGGGCTCTGGGGGCACTTTTAAAACCTGTAGGTGGTGTTCACCTGCCGGGGAGCCCCCTGGAGGCTCTGAGCCAGCCACAGCACGATTCAGCTCTTTCCTGATGGGGTCAGAATTTAGCCCACCCCCTTCCCCGCCACCCCAAGGGACCGGCCACTCGTTCCCCTGGGGTCTCCCGACGTCTGTCTCTCTCACCACCCGATTTTGGAGCTGTCAGACATCTAGCTGGACTCGTGGTTTCGCATGGTTTTGTGAGGAGCTGATGAAGGGGTGGGTGTTGTACTCCAGCAGCAGCAGCAGGTGCTGACTGGCGTCAGGGCCGCACCGGGCAGGGTCTTAGCTGGGGTCGAGGGCCCAGGCTAGCGCGTCCTTGGTGCTGAAGAAATGCTCCCTGGGTAAATGCTCTGAGGCCCCAGGCTCCGAGAACCGTTTCTCACTCCCTCTCCTCGCACCTGGCGCCGGCAGACAGCAGGTGTATCTATGGGCGAGTGGCCTTGGGAGGCCCAGTGCGCAGCAGAGTGACCAGACCAGGCAGAGTGTCCCGAGTCAGGGCCCCCTGCCCCTGGGAGGGAAGGGGTGGGAGTGAGGCCGGGGAGGAGCAGCTCGGATGATCTGTGGGCCTTGTCCCAGGGTGCTGCTCTGTGCGTGGGGAAGGCAGAGAGGGACGATGAGGGGCGCTTTGTTCTTAAAGAGGAGGGGGCTGGGTTGGCTGCCCAGGGACTCTCATCCAAGCTTCCTGTGCTACATAAAAAGAAACTGAGGCATAGAGACGGCACTGGGCCGGTGAAGGCTTTGCGGCGTGCCCAGGACGCAGGTGCAGCCTGCGAGCTGAGGGCCCGGTGAGGCCTGGCAGGGTTCTCTCCCCAAAGCATTCACTCGCTCGTTCACCCGCTCAGCAGCCAGCAGGACCCCGGGGGCCGTGCGATGGGTGGGGGCGCTGTCCTCCTGAGCCCACAGAGCCTCTGGGGCCCCGTCAGATGCGGACTGCTCAGCCCGCCTTCAGAACTCCAGGTTCTGTGAGTCCCAGCCAGGCTCCTCCCCCATGGTCTCCATCTGAGACCCCCAGGTGCGGGGACCCCGCCTCCTCGTCCAGCAGCCCCCACTGTCGGGGTCAGAGGCGCCCTGCGGTGGTGGGCTGGGCCGTTCTCCCAGACGTCTCACGTGTGGCCCTGCTGCTGCAGCGGGAGCGGCTCCCAGAGGCGCCCCCCACTCACCTGGCGGCCATTCCTGGCTCAGCACTTCTCCGAGGGCTCCCGGAGCCTGTGGGAAAGTCATGGCTCCGGAATTGCAAACAGGAGCTTGCACCATATAATTACCCCATTTACGGCCAAGAGCCGGCCCATAAAAACCTGGGTGTTTGCATGGGTCTGGGCTGGTGGGTGAGGATGGGGAAGAGAAAACTCCCAAAGTGAGCAATAAATGGCCTGGGAGCGGGCTCCTGGGAGCATAAGTGGTTTTACGAGGGACGAGGGGCGTGGAGAGGGGGAGCCCAGAGCAGCCTGGCCCCAGGGAGCTTGGGGGGGTGTGCAGGGCGGCTGGGCCGTGGGTGGTACTGATGCCCCCTCCTCCACTTGCTGCCCGTTCCTGGGGTCTCCTAGCCACTCGCTGGGCACTGTTTTCCCATTGGATAGGTGAGGAAGTTGAGGTTCCCCAAACGGAAGGCACCTGCCTCAGGTGACCCACAGGACTTTGCTGAGCCCTCGCCCTGTTGCCAGCAGGGGCCTTGGAGGGAGCGAGGGTGAACTGAGGCCATGGCTGGGAAGAGGCCTTGGGCAGCGGAGCTCTGAGCAACACCCCAGAGGGTGGTGGCCTGGCACTGTCCCTGGCGGGGGCCTTAGCTGGAGACACACAGGACAGTCAGGTGGGGGAAGGGAGGCACGTATGCACTGCAGGTCGGAGTCCCGGCCCTCCACCTCCGGCTGTGTGACCTTGGGCCAGTCCCTTCACTGCAAAGTGGGGGTGACGAGGGCGTGTCCCTTGGGCACCTCAGGGTCACTGGCTTTGTGGAGGCGGCCCAGCTCGGCAGGCTTCCGGGGGGACCCTCTCTCAGGCCTCCTCAGCTGGAGCTCTTCGGCCCCTCTCTGCCGTAGCCCCTGACTCTCCGCCTCTCCCTCCCTGCCCACAGGGACATCAAGAGGATCGGGGTGCGTCTGCCCGGCCACCAGAAGCGCATCGCCTACAGCCTGCTGGGGCTCAAGGACCAGGTGAACACGGTGGGCATCCCCATCTGAGCCCCAGCCCCTCGGGCAAGGATACTTGAAAAGCAGTGGCCTCCCTGCCAGCTCCGCGCCGGCCACCAGAGACCTTATTTATTTCTGATTGTTCCCTCATTGATGCCGCTGGGGGCTCTCAGACCACACCCGGGCCTGAACCGGGGATCCCAGGCCAGGGGCCTCGTCCCCCCGGCAGGACAGATAGCCAAGCACTTAGCCGGCACCGCCGTGTTCCCAGCATCCTCTGGCGCTGGAGCTGCCAGGGTCTAAGTCTAAATGGGACATTTCGAGACTGACCTCGCTCTCACCTTCTCCCACACGAGGGAGACTCGGGAAGAGGGGGTGGTGTCAGTCCACGGCCGTGCGACCAGGGCACCTCGGCCCCACCCTCGCTATAAGGGGCACACTCGGACCCCGGCTGGGTGCGACCCACGTGCCCCTCCGTCCCTTCAGTGCCTCCTCGGACCCCCGGGCCCTGCCCTCGGCCCAGGCGGGCCAGACACTCGCTTTCCTGGGGCCTCTGCAGTGTGCTTGGTTATGTTGAGGTTTTTTTGAAAATATATATTTTGTACTTTGTGGAAAGAATGTGTGGTGGCAGGGGCCCCGCCAGGGCTGGGGGCAGAGAGAACGGACAGCCTGCGTCAGACATTCCCGGGCCGCAGGAGGGCCCTGCCCGCCCCCTGCCGGCCCGCCCAGCCCCCCAGAGGTGACACTACTCTGTCAGTGTTAATGGTTTTTGTTTGTTGGGAATTTTTTTTGACCCTTAATTTATTATTTTTTTTATATTTATTGTTAGAAAATGACTTATTTCTGCTCTGGAATAAAAATTGCAGATGTTCAAACGGGTCTCGGCTTTGAGTCCTGGGAGCCAGGGTAGGGTCTGGGAGGGCTCCCCCACCCCCCCACCCCCAGTGTTTAAACAGTGCTAATTGCGCAAGGCAGACCTGTCACGTCACCCTGGGAGCAGGGGTGGGTGGGAGGTGGGCAAGGGGCCAGGGCACAGGCCCCGCCGAGCCGCCCGGCCTCCACGCCAGCAGGCTCCAATCACCTTTGATCTCAAGGCCGCTGGATGGCCGGGAGGCAGGAGAGCAGAGAGCAGCGGTCGCCTTCCTCCCACACCGCTCTGTGGGCTCTGCGAGGCTCTCACTTTGCACAGGTTTTGGCTTGTGGGCGCCTCCATTGTACAGAAGAGGAAAACTGAGGCTGGGCTTGCCCGAGGCCACCCAGCAGGCCGGGGGCTGAGGTCAGGACTGAAAGCAGGGCCGGGAATTCCAATGAGCCGCTTTTCTCGGGGTCGAGGAGACAGGCTCAGAGATGTGTGGTCTCACAGCAGAGGAAGCCGGAATGGGACCCTCAGACCCTGTGCCTTCTCCCCTGCGTGCCTGGTGCCTGCCCTGCAAGTCAGGTCGTTTATAATGGGGCTTTGCAAGGTGTCAAACACAGGTGACCAGGAACAAGGGCCAGCGGGCAGAACTGATCCGGGGCCCAGCAGGAAGGCTTCCTGGAGGAGGTGACCATGGATTAGCCATGAAGCAGTGGGAGAGGTGATGCACGCAGAGTCAGCTGCGGGGGTGTGAAACCACAGGGTTGTGCAAAGGAACCACAAGCAATTTGGTATTATTAAGGCGTGATGTGGGCGCGAGAGGTCTCCAGGGCCCTGTAAGGCAGGTCCACAGTAGGGAGCCAGTGAAGGTTAGAGTGGGGTTTTCCATGATTGCTGTCACAGGACTCTCAGCCTGGAGCCAGGGGGTGACAGGAGAGACCCTGACCCCCAGCCCACCGAGCAGCTGGTGACAGGTGGGGCTGGGGCTGGGTGAGGGAGCCGAGGGTGCAGCTGGCTGGGCCTGCCTCCGTTAGCGCTGGGCGCCGGGCTGAGTCAGGCCTTCCTGGTGCCGGAGCCTGGCCTGGCCTGGCCCAGGTGACCACCGCGGCTCTGTGGCTGAGTTACAGCTGGTGCCACCCCCACTAACACCGCTGCCCAGGCCAGCCGGGCGTGGCCTGCATCTTGGGACCCCAGAACAACCCGTGCTGGGAGTGCAGGGAGAGGTCAGGCCGGAGCCAGAGACTTGAAGGCCACACTGGGGAGTGGGTGGGGACAGCAGGGGCGAGAGGGGCCTGGGGGCTGGCTCCAAAGACCCCCACTACCGGCAGGAGGGGCATCTTCATTTTTATGTCAAAGCAAAGCCAGCTCTGAGCCCCGGAGGGCCTGGTCCCTAAAAGCCACTCTCCAACAAAAGCAGGAATCTGGGCTCCTGAGAGAGGAGGCTGACTCCAGGGAAAATGGAGATGAGCCTGGGCACCCTGAAGTGCCGGAGTAAGGGTGTACTCAAAGGAAGCCGGCCGGGGCATTTAGCCAGGGGCCAAGACCTGCTGTAGAGCCCAGGTTCCAGCTTCTGGTTCCAGCTTCCCACTAAGCTGGACCCTGGGAGGCAGCCAGAGGTGGCTCAACTGATGGGGCTGCTGCCACGCGTAGGGGAGACCTGGATCGGCCCCCGTTTCTGACTGCAGCTCCGGCCCATTGCAGGTATTTGAGGAGTGAACCAGCAGATGAGAGCTTGCTCACTCGCTCACTGTCTCCCCACGCACCCTTTCTGCCTCCAAAATAAGTTACTTAAAAAATCCGAGCAAACACAGAGGTGGGGCCATGCCACACACACACAGTGCCAGCCTGGAAACGCACCCAGTGGTCAAACCTGGACCAAGTTGAGCAGCGAAACAAATTGTCCAGCATTAGATTCTAACCCAGAGCGTGAGAAATACAAGTTAGCAGTGATACGTGGATTTCAAAATTGTTTTGCACAAAAATAAACTTTTTTTTTTAAGATTCTATTTATTTATTTGAGATACAGAGTTACAGAGAGAGGGAGAGACAGGAAGGTCTTCCATCTGCTGGTTCACGCCCCAGATGGCCGCAAAGACCGAAGCTGAAGCCAGGCTGATCCAAAGCCAGGAGCTTCTTCCCGGTCTCCCACATGGGTGCAGGGGCCCAAGGACTCGGGCCATCTTCTACTGCTTTCCCAGGCCATAGCAGAGAGCTGGATAGGAAGTGGAGCAGCCGGGACTCGAACCAGTGCCTGTATCGGATGCCAGCACCACAGACGGAGGCTTAACCTACTTACACCAGTGTCGACCCTTAAACTTGGCTTTTAATTTCACTTTCCACGGGCTTTTTGAAGCGCCTTTGTACATAAGTTCATGCCGATAGAAATACATGATTGAATAAGCACATCGGAGAGATTAGACAAACTTCCTTCCTGGAGAATTACAAATAATTCATACAGACTCTCTCCCTGCCCCTAGCGTGTGGACTGGAGCCCCTTCTAAAGCAAGGAAGTGTGGAAGTGGAGCAAAGGTTAAAAAAGCAAGCCAGAGCCAGCTACCAGTGTTGGGCCTCCGGTACAGCAAACACTCACCACTCACCCAAGGCATACTGGGAGCCGAGTGCCATCCTGCCCTTCCCTGAGTGCTCCGCCCCTGTTTGCTTACTTAAACCTCCCAGCAGCCCTGGGGGGTGGGTGCTGTGATTTGCCCATCGCAGAGATTTGAACACTGAGGTGAGGGACGTTGCAGAACCGGCCAGAGCCTCCCAGCTCACGAAGGGCAGGAGCGGGAGTTGGTGCCCTGCGCCCCGGGCCAGCAGGGCCCTGATGGAAGTTTCCATGTGATGCCCTCCACTGCCGAGGCAGGACCCTTTCGCTCTCTGCCTTCGTAGAGGATGGGAGGCACCAGGGCCTGGAAGCCTACCCCAGGCCCCTCCCACCACCATGCCCCTCCCCCGGATGCCCAGCCCCTTTGCTGCTTGGTGGCTTCCTGCTCTGGGCCAAGGTGGACACGGGGGGGGGGGGGGGACCAGGCACAGATGAGCCCCCCCCACCCTCATAGGGTCTCACAGCCTGGGGGGAGCAGCAGCAGCAACAGAGCGGGACCCAGGCTAAGACAGGGAGAAGCTGGGGGTGCAGGGGCCAGAGGACTGGACGTGCAGGCGAGCTCCCTGGAGGAGCAGCCACCCACATGGAAGACGGGTCAGGTGGCAGTCCTCCAGGTGAGGGGGCTAAGTGACCCCTGGGCCCTGTTTGACCAGGACAAGCCCCCTCCAGCTCCAGGGCCACCCTGGCCCCGGGCTCTTAGCCCTGGGACACCAGCCCTGCTCTCATTCCCACTCCAAGCAGAACCTTCATCTCCGACCTCAGTCTTCTCAGCCGAGAAGTGGGCCTGCAGCTCAGTGTGCTCCCTGGATCCTCTGAAGCATCCAACCAAGCCCTGAGGGAGGCGAAGGCGGCAATGAAGGGAGAAGGGGCCGGGCGGGGAGCAACCCCTGGTGCCAGGCTCCCCCTCCAAGGGAACGAGCCTAGGAGTTGTAGGGGAAGGGGCAAGCTCTCTGCCCCCTCCTTGATTCAGCTCCAGTTGAGTGACCTGATGGCTGGTGCGGGGCACGGTCAAGCCCCCTGCGTCCTCCCTGGCTCTGCCTTGGGCCTGGACTGCTCTTCCCCAGGACAGCATCCGGCACCCAGTAGAACCTCAGTTAGTATTTGCTCAATGCCCTGATGAATGAAGTGGGGAGGGGCAGGGCTTGGGGACCTGGGGGTCCGGTGCAGCCGGATGGAGGCAGGTTATTCCCTCTCCCAGCACGTGGGTTCTGGGGGTGCTGGTGAGGGCTGGACAGGTGTTCCCAGCTGCTGCTGGCTGGCCAGGACCACAGAGAGAGTGAAGGAGAAGCGAGTCAGCATTTCTGCACACCTACTATGTGCTGGTCACTGTGCCTAGCCTGGGAGCCACATTGTCCTATGGGAGAATCACAAGCAGCCTGCACTGTGTGGATTTATCCCCACTTCACAGATGGAACAACCGGGCTCAGCAGGGTTCCGGTAAGTAGGCCAAGCCCCCCCCCCCCCCCCCCCCGCGGGTGACAGTGGGGCACCAGACCAGGGCCAGCTTCTCCCTCTGCCTGTTGCCAGTGGCACCTGGGGTCCTGGAGGAGTCTTCGCCGGCAGCAGGAAGCCAGGCTGTGGGGCCTTGGGCACGGCCTCCGTGCGCAGCCGTCTAGAACCTGCCGTGGCTGCACTGAGGGGCCCCTCTGCCCCCAGCCTCGCTGACCCCACCGCTGGCGCCTCTCCTGTCGCAGCCCGGGCAGCAGGCCCCGCTCCCGCCCCCTGGGTCCAGCTTTCCCTGCCACAGCAGGCCCAGGCCCGGTTTCTGGGAAGCAGCGTCCACCTCCCACCCTGCCGGGGGGTGAGGGCCCCTCTCTCCTGCTGGGCCCGGGCCCCATTTCAGCAGCCTCATCACATTCCCCTGCGGCCTCGGCGGCCCGGACCCACGGCTGCTAACGGATGCTGTAGCCACACTGGTCTGGCAGAGCCGGCAGCGCGGGACTGGGTCTCCTGCTGGGCGGAGGGGCCTCTTCCCCAAGACCAGGGCCTGATGCCAGCATCTGGGCATGCGCAAAGCTCCCACCGCGCTGCCTCACTTCCTCCCACCTGTGGACGCTGTCCCCGCGCCCCAGGCCCCGCTCTGATCCCCGGTCCTCCTGAGACCTCTGCAGAGCGGCTTCCACCACCCACCGCGGTGCCTGCACGCCGCCCCTCCCCCACGCCCCATCCCCCACGCCGTAGCTCAGGGGGCCAGGTTGCCTCTGACCCTCCCCTCCGTGCGGCCCCTTCACCTCCCTCCGTGTGTGTAATAGAATCAGAGCTGGCAACGATTGAGGCCACAGCGTGTGCCCGGCGCCGGCCACCGTGTTTCCGTGGGTGAGCTCACCTTATCCCAGCCTCTCCACGCACTGCTCCCTGCACCGTGCCATGGCTGGGGAGGACTGGGGGAGCATCTCCCGCCCCGTTCCTCCAGGGCCATCTGGCTTCGGCCTGTTGTTAGCAGTGCCCACTCTCACTCTCTGTCCCTGTGTGGACAATGGGTTCTGCCACAAGGCTCAGCGAAGTGGCCAGAGCTCCCCCCGACCCAGCAAGTGTGTGGAGGATTCGAACCCAACTCCCTGCCCTGGAGCCCAGCCCTCCTCTCTTCATGGGCTTCCCATGCCCCCTTCTCAGTCCCCCTTCCATCTCTCAGTGTTCCTGAGGGCCTACTGGGTGTCACCGGCTGCCTGGAGCTCTCCCCACACCCCGGACATGGGCAGCATTCCTCCTGGTGTTTGGCTCATAATGTCATGTCCTCCAAGAAGGAAACCCTTTTTTATAAAGAAAGATTGATTTATTCACTTGAAAGGCAGAGTTACAGAAAGATAGGGAGAGAGAGAGAGAGAGAGAGAGAGAGAGAGAGAGAGGTCTTCCATCCGCTGATTCACTCCCCAGATGGCCACAATGGCTGGAGCTGGGCCAAGCTGACGCTGGGAGCCAGGAGCTGCATCTGGGTCTCCTGTGGGTGGCAAGAACCCACGTACCTGGGCCTTCGTCTGCTGCTTTCCCGGATGCATTAGCAGGAGCTGGATGGGAAGCAGAGCAGCCAGGACTTGCACCGGGGCTTGTGTGCGGGATGCCGGCGTCTCAGGCAGCCCCTTAGCCCGCTGCGCTCCAGTGCTGGCCGCCTTTGGGCTGTTTTGGTTCTGTAGCTGGGCGCACAGGTGCGATGCTTATCTGTCACTAAGCCTGCCTGGTGCTCAGCTCTGGGGGGTGGGGGCAGCCTTATTTCCTGAAGGAATCAATGCTCCATGCTCAGTGCTGGGGAGAAAGCAAGGGGGTGGTGCCCTCAAAGCTCGCTCTCTGCCAGGAGAGGGACCTGGAGAAGGCTGGGAGGATCGAGGCTGTGATACAACAAGCACCAGGCTTGCAAGTCCCAGAGGAAGAGCAGCGTGTTCAGCTGGGAGTCACGGAAGGCTTCCTGGAGGAGGTGGTGTCTGAGCTGAGCCCCGCAAGCTGGGGTGGTGGGCAGGGGAACAGCAAGAGCAAGGCTCAGATGTAGGAGCAGGGCCAGTGGGGAAGGCAGGAGCCAGGGAGCCAGGCAGCTGGTAGACAGGGACGCAGAGGTGCCCGGGAGTCTGAACCCAGAGGTCCTTGCTGCCTGCTAAGGTTTTTATTTTTCATCCATCAGCAGGCACTGGGGACCCCTCAATGGGCCTTAAGAGCAGAGCATGGTGGAGGCAGTGGTGGGCTTGGGGGAGGCTGATGATAGGAAAAATCTCAAACCGCCCGCCCCGCACTGTGCTGTCCCCTTGTGCAACAGTTGTCTAAGTTGACTCACACAGACAGAAAAGCGGATTCATTTGCCTGTGTTTGGGAGACAGTTCCTGCCTGCCCGGCCCGGCCCGGCCCAGCCCAGCCCAGCCAGGCCTACGGCTCCGAGCCACTGCCAGGAGGAACCTCGGAAGAGGCAGGTGCCCTGGCCCTAGCCACGACCCCTTCCCCAGACATCTGTCCGGCCCCCAGGCTGGGAGCTACAAGGGCCATTGTAGCAGCCTCTGACATCACGGCAGGGGGCAGCGTGATGTCACTCGGCCTCATTGTGGCCGCACAGGGGGGTGCCTCCCACTGGAGGCCCTCTCCCCACCCCCAATCCTATTAAGCACTGGGGTTGCAGACAAAGGAAGGCGCTTTGTGCTTTCCTGGCGTCCGAGGGAGGGGACCGTGAGGGGCTGTGCATTCCAGAGGCCCGGTGGCCCCACCCCATGCTCCTCCCACCAAGGGCGAGAACAGAGGTACTGGAACCCCATTATGCACAAACCAGGCACAGAGCCTGTGGGGAAGAGGCTGCGGGCAGAACCCCTGCTGGGTCCCCACGTTCAGCCTCTGGGAAGCCTCAAGCCAGAAGCCAGGGAAGACAAAAGCCCCTGGGGAAGCCACCACGGGCACAGACAGAGGACGAGAGGGACAGGGACTTGTCCCCCAGCCATCAGTGAGCACTTGGCAAACACCCACTGAGGGGCGCGGCCACCTCCTGGGGCCAGGGCTCCAGCCCCACTTCCTCTGCTTCCAACGCAGCTTCCTGCTAATGCGCAGGTGATGGCTTAAGTACCTGGGACTCTGCCACCCGCATGGAGGACCCAGGCTGAGGTCCAGGCTCCTGGCTTTGGGCTATTGCATTTGGGGAGTGAACCAACAGATGGAAGATTCTCTCTCTCTCTCTCTCCCTCCCTTTCAAATAAATATAAAGAAATAAATAAATAGAAAAATGTTTAAAAATACTGCCTCCTGAGAGCTCTCCTGGGGTCATTTTGTCCTCACCACCCTGGAAGTTTGCAGCCAACCCTCCCGCACACCAGCCGCACCTGCCCACTCTGGACGGGTTCTCAGAGAGGGAGGCCGAGCCTGGGGACCGTGTAGCACCCCTCCTTGTCCTCCCAGGTGACCCTGAGTCTGCCCTTGGCAAGGAGGAGCGGGCAGGACTCCCGAGGCTCTGGCTCTGGCTTCAGAAGCCGGACTTGCACTTCCTCCTCTGCCACGAACTTGGCCCTTCCCTCACAGCCTGTGGTTATTCATCTGTAAAATGGGATGAGCATGGGTTGTTGCAAAGACTGTATGGGGCCGGGTGAGCTCGGGCCCCTGCTCCACTCGGGGTGTTTCCTTAGTCTGGGTCCCGCCACCCCAACCTCCATGTCTCCTCAGCCAAGCCCCGGCCAGCCTGGCACCTGCGCCCTCTGAGGCACCGACCAGGCCCTGGCTCGGGATGGGGTGCAGCTGACCAGGGACCCTCGGGGGCAGGCGGCCGCTTCAGGAGAGGCCCCAGCACAACGGCACCCCCACCAACTGTGTGGGTTTCTCAGTCCTTGGCAGAGTGCCTGGGCACGCTCGCTCAGAGGCCAGCCGGGGGCGGCTCAGTTTCGGGCAACAAAGCCCCCTTTCTCCCCAGCTCCAGGAATGCCTGGCACCCCTCCTGTGCCTGCCTGGATCCTTGATTCTTATCTGCTCCCGGACCCCAGGCTGGAGTGGGCGGGGCAGGCCTGGCCTTTTGGGGGTGGGGTGCTGCCCTGCTGCCCAGCATCACACGCCCCCTCCCACCCCCCTGCACACACAGGCACACATGTGCCCCAAACAGCCCAGCTCTCTGGTTGGAGCCCCCGGGGCCATGACCCCCAGCTGGCTGGGAATCCAGGAGGCCCCCAGCCCCCACCCCATGTGTGTGTGTGTGTGTGTGTTTGGGGGAGCTGTCTCACCTCGGCCATGCCTCCATCTTCTTCTCTGACAGTGTTGTTAAAAATATCCTCACTTGGCTAAGCGAAAAGTCACAGTCCACCCACACCTGCCCCGTTTCTTGGGCTTGGCATTGGCTGGTGAAACCCCAGACTCTGGGCCCCTGGCTCCCTCCAAGCCCCTTGTTTTCACTGAGGAGGGGGCAGGGGCTCCCCAGGGCCCCAGAGCCCACTGGGACGGGGACCAGATGTGGCGTGGGGGCTGGTTAAAGCCATGCCAGGGCTCCGGTGGGGCCTCACCCTGGGTCTGGCCTGGGCCAGGGAGGAGAACTGGCCTCCCGGAGCTCGCTGCACCCTTTGCACAGATGAGAACAGATGAGAACACTGAGGCTGCAGGGGGAGAGGTCCAGAGAGAATGCCTGTCCAGCCCGGGGCTCCCGTGGAAGGGAGGGACGGTCCCAGGAGATGCTGAGGTCCCCTCCTGGCCACCACTGCCCCAGCGTAGCCCAGGCCCCTTCTGGGGCAGGGCCCCTCACAGATGCTCAGGCCCAGGCTGGTGCCCTGGTCTTGACCCCTGGTGGGATCTGTCCCTCCTGCCATGGCCCTGGCCAAACCTCTCTGCCCAAACACCTCAGGAATGCAGGGAGGATGGGGCCTGGGGTCCAGCTTGCACAGAACAAAGAAGCCACGTGTCTGGGCTCTCCCCGCGCCCCCAGCTGGGCTCCAGCTGGCAGAAGGAGGGCTCTAGGGGTGGATCAGGCATATGTGTGTGCTGTGTGACCCCCAGTAGGCAGCTGCCTGTCTCTGGTTTTCTGGGTTGCAAGATGGAGTTCCTGAGCCTGGGATCCAGGCAGAGGAGCCTGTCAGGACTCCGAGGCCGGGACTCGGAGGGCAAGGAGAGCAGGGGGCAGCCCCGTAGCGGGCTCCTCTGCCCGGCCCCTCCCGCAGCCTCAGGAATCATAATCACAGGATCAGCCTCGTGCGCTTCCTGCCATAAACCCAGGAATCTAAATTAGAAGGCAGAAGGCCGGCCCCCCCTCCTCTCTGACCCCCCAAGTCTGCTGGGAAGTCCTGGAGACAGGCGGCCAGTGGGGGGCTAACTGGAGGGGCCCCGGGCCCAGGCTGGGGGGGGAGGTGCCCACGGGACCCCTGAGCCTGTCCCCCCTCAACGCCGCAGGACTGAGGCCCAAGCTTCCTGCTTACCGAGGAGGAAACTGAGGCACACACCCACGGTCTCACGGGACCCCTGCAGAAGGCAGAGGGGCAGTGGGGACAGAGGAGACGGCCCCCCCCCCGGGGGCCTCTGGACCTGACCCGTGCGTCTGCTTCTTCAGCCACAGCGGAAGGGGCTCCCTGCTGCCCCCGACCCTGGCTAGGTAGGCACGGGCTGCACTGGCGCCGGCTGGGGTGTGTGTGCCGGGGAGCGGCTGTGCTGTGCTGCTGTGGATTTGCGTGTGCGCCCGCCTGGGTGAGTTCACGCCCGTGTGGCTCCGTGTGTGACAGCGGGCCTGTGTGTGCGTGTGGTGGGGAAGTGAGGTCATCAGGCAGAAGGGAGCTAAGCTTGTCCAAACCACTGGAGCCACTGGGGCAGAGAGAGACAGACTGGGGCGGGGATGACCGATGGCTCGGGAGGCGGGGCCTGAGGAAGGGAGGGAGGGAGCCCAGGGCTGAGACGGGCGAGACGGAGGGAGGATGGAGGGGCAGTGGTGGGGGCATAAGAAGCCTGCAAGAGGGCCAAGGAGGAGGAGCTTGAGAAGCAGGCACCAGAGAGCAGAGATGGGAGGGTGGACAATGAGGCGGGGGTGGAGGGGCAGAGGCTTTGGACCTAAGGGGCTTCCTACTACCCCTCCCCAGTGGGGGTGGAGGGAGGACCTTTTTGGATGTTTTTCCTTCTGGTCAAGGGGCTCTGAGGTCACCCAGTGGCAAGGCCATTCCTGGAGAGCCTGGGACAGGCCAGGGTCAGCTGCCCTAGGAGCACTGCTCAGTAGTGGGTAGTGGGGGAGGGGAGAGGTGCCCCCGCCCCCAGAGCATGGAGAAGAGGAGTTGCGAGCCCTGGGGAGCCCCAGAGGGCTCTCAGATGGAGGAGGACTGGGGGACTGCAGTTATGGGTCAGCCCCCCACCCCCACCCCCGGGCAGGGCTGGGCCAGGGGCCAGGGCTTCACTTCTGCCACTTCTCCTATTTTTTAAACATGATTTATTTATTTATTATTTGAAAGTCAGAGTTACAGGGAGGGAGGGAGGGAGGGAGGGAGAGAGGGAAATCTGTCTGCTGGCTCACTGCCCAAATGGCCACAATGCCTGGTGCTGGACCATCAAAGCCAGAAGCCAGGCACTTCATCTGAGTCTCCCACATGGGTGCAGGGGCGCAAGCACTTGGGCCATCTTCCGCTGCCATCCCAGGCACATTAGCAGGGAGCTGGATCAGAAGTGGAGCAGCCAGGACTCGTCTTGAACCAGCGCCCATATGGGATGCCAGCGTCCCAGGCGGCTTTACCTGCTGCGCCACAGCGCCGGCCGCTGGTGTTCACGTCTTACTAGCCTGGGCCCACCCTTCTTTGACCTTCCCATCATCCAGCTCCTGGGAGTGGCTGTCAAGGCCCCACTGGGAACCAGAACCATGGCACAGGGCAGCCTGCGATGCTGGCACCTGTCTGAGAGTGCTGGTTCCAATCCTGGCTGCTTCCTGCTCACGCCCCTGGGAGGCAGCAGGTGCAGGTATTGGATCAAGTACTTGGATCCTTGCCAGGGAGACCCTGATGGAGTTCCTGGCTCCTGGCTTCTGTCTGGTCTGGTTCTGACTATTGTGGATGTTACAACAGTTAATTGGAAGATGGAAGATTTCTCACTGTGTCTATCACTCTGACCTTCAAATAAATAATTTTTAAAAAAGATTATTTATTTGAAAGGCAGAGTTACAGAGAGGCAGAGGCAGAGAGAGAGAGAGAGAGAGAGAGAGAGAGAGAGAGTCTTCCATCTGCTGGTTCACTCCCCAAATTGTTGCGATGGCCGGAGCTGGCCATATCCAAAGCCAGGAGCTGGGAGTTTCTTCCAGGTCTCCCATGCTCGTGCAGGGTCCCAAGCACTTGGGCCATCTTCCACTGCTTTCCCAGGCCATAGCAGAGAGCTGGATCAGAAGTGAAGCAGCAGAGACTCAGACCGGCTCCCACATGAGATACTGGCACTGCAGGCAGCGGCTTTACCTGCTACGCCACAGTGCCGGCTCCTAAATAAATAACTTTTTAAAGCTCCCATTGGCCCTGTGACCTGTCCATGTGACCACCCCACATCCTCCCTGACCCAGTGGTCCTCAGCCAGGGGCAATTCTGCTTCCCCAGGGGACAGGGGACACTTGGCTCTGCGGGAGGCATTCTGGTTGTCACAGTTGGGGGTGGCAGGGTGCCCAGTGGCTGAGGCCCGTAAGGTTGCTGAACACCTGCCACAAGGCTTCCCAGCACCCTCACCCACTCTGCTCCCGGAGCCGCGTCAGCTCCTGCCCCTCGGCCTTTGCTCTCGCCCAGGTCACTACACGCAGGCTTCCTTCCCGATTTTAACAATCCCCTCAAATGCTGCCACCTCCGAGCGGTGCTCCCGGATCCTCCCACTCTCTGTCGCAAACCTCCGATGACTTCCTTCCCAGCTCTTGTCCCTAAATCCCGAGGCTCTTGTCTCTCTGGGTCAGTGGAGACACTGCGTGTCCAGCCTCCTGTCGTGGTGGCTCTCGGTCGCTGGGCGGAGCAGCTCCTGGGGTGCTCACAGCACTTTGCACACTAACTCATTTCAGTCCTGCGAGGCGGGCCCTGTCGTGGAGCCCAGTTCACAGAAGAGGAAGATGAGGCTCAGGGCTCTCAAGCGACTTGGCCGTAGCGACAGTTTGTCAGTGCCTGAGCTGCGATGGGAGCCGACAGGCTGGCTCCAGGCTTCCCTCCCCTCCGCTGTCACAGGACAGCCTCTGTGTACGTGAGCTGCGTGCGTACGCTTCCCGGGCATCAGTGCTGCTGTCAGCAAAGCTGTGGCTTCCAGGCCGGTGGGGAGAGCAGGCCCTCGGTGGCTGATTCCTGCAGTGCGGGCACCGGGAGCTCGGGTCTCAGCTGCTGCGCTGGGGCCGCTGCTGATCCTCCCAGGCTCCGGCCGTGCAGCTCGTGATGGGCCTGTCCCTCTGGCAGCCAGAGCCGAGCTGGAGGGGGCTGCGGGGGTCTGGAGGCACACTCCTTCCTCTGTCCGCCTGGCAGGGAGGGTGGGGGAGAATCTGATGGTGGTACTAAGGCCGATCTAGACGCCTCGAGTGGCTATGAAGGGGTTCCCCTCTCCCCAGAGTCCCTAATAAAGTCTTACAACCAAGTGGGGGTCCCTGCGGCTGTGAGTGTGAGCTGGGGAGCCCTGGCCTTGGGAGCTGGAGGGGGAGGAGCCTGAAGTCCACCGAGAGCTGTCTGTTGCCCTGCCATCCAGCACCCACCAACTGCCCCCCTCCTCCGCTTACATCCCTTCTGCTTCTTGGCCCCCCACCAGTGCCTGGGTCCTGCTCTGGTCTCCCCCAAACCCCTTTCTCTGTCCCTGCTCCCTCCCCCAACATCTGTGGTGCTACCAAGTGAGAGTCAGGGCCTGGATCTGCCAGGGAGCTGATACTCCCCCCCATCCCTCCATCCACCCCCCCCCAGCCCCCTACCCATCCATTTACCCATCCATCCCTCCATCCATCCACCCACCCACCCACCCACCCATCCACCCATCCACCCACTTGTCCACCCATCCATCCATTAAGCATGGTAATTAAAGCAGGGACGCTTGACCCATGGGGCTGAGCAAATATTTTGCTCACTGCTTGAGAGAGGCAGGGAGAGAAAGGCCAGAGCTGAGCCAGGCTGAAGCCAGGAGCCAAGAGCTTCTTCTGGGTCTCCCACGTGGGTGCAGGGGCCCAAACCCTTGGGCATCAGCAGGGAGGTGGATCAAAAGTGGAGTAGGGGCTGGCGCTGCGGTATAGCAGGTAAAACTGCCATCTGCAGTGCCAGCATCCCATATGGGCCCCAGTTCCAGTCCTGGCTGCCCCACTTCTGATCCAGCTCTCTGCTGTGGCCTGGGAAAGCAGTGGAAGATGGCCCAAGTCCTTGGGCCCCTGCACTCATGTGGGAGACCCAGAAGAAGCTCCTGGCTCCTGGCTTTGGATCGGCCCAGCTCCGGCTGTTGCAGCCATTGGGGAGGAACCAGCAGATGGAAGATCTCTCTCTGCCTCTGTCTCTCTGTAACTCTACCTTTCAATCAATAAATCTAGGACGGATGGAAGGAAGGAAGGAAGGAAGGAAGGAAGGAAGGAAGGAAGGAGAGCAGCCAGGACTTGAACTGTCACCCATACATGGCATGCCGGTGTTGCAGGACGTGGCTTAACCTGCTGGGCCACAGCACTGGCCCACGAGTTCTTTTTTTCTCCACAAAAATGTCTCTGCAGCCTCTCGTGCTGCACCAGGCAAGGCCTGTAATGTCCTGGGGACCGGGCTGTGCCCCTTGAATGCACCCTCAGCCCAAACAAGAGCTGGTGCTGAGCCTCCAGCGGGCGTGGCCTGGGAGACCAAGTCCTGGGTTGCAGTCCTGGCTTGGCCACTGGGTTCCCGCATGCCCCCCGCTGCCCAGGGTCCCAGAGTTCCCCGTCTGAACAATGAGCTGCCGGCTGAGTGATCCCACAGACCACCTGGATTTACATCCCGACAGTGCCCTTCCTAAGGGTGACTCCAGGCGTTTTCACGTGTGAAATGGAGCAGTCATAGCATCTATGCACAGGAGAGCAGGGTGCGTACGTGAGTTCACATGGAGAAGGCACTTGGAGCAAGAGTGTACAGCCCACGTGTGAGAGACAGGGTCCCCATCCACTGGGTTAGTGCACAAACACCCAGGAGGCCCTTGGATGGAGCCAGGAACTCGATTCAGGTCCCTGTTTGGGTGGCAGAAGCCCAACTAGTTGTGTCATCGCCACTGCCTCCCAGGGCTGTCATTAGCAGGGGTCTGGAGTCAGGAACCAAAGCCCGGAACTGAACCCAGGGTGCCTGGTGTAGGGGCACGGTCGTCCTGACATTGTCTAAACTGCGGGGTCAAACTCCGGCCCCAGACCTCAGCTGTGGTTATTAGCTGACGCCATCCATGAGGAATTTGGAAAGCGGAGATAAAACTCACGTAGTGCCATGGCCACTCTTCTGAAATGCCCACCTCAATGGTTTTATCATATTCACAAGGTCTGGCGATCATCACCACCACGGTCTGATTCCTGAACATTCTCCTCACCCAACAATGCAGCCCTGCACCTGTCAGTCACTTCCCCTGCTCCCGGCGACCGCTGTCCGCCTTCTGTCCCTAGGGTTTGCCTGCTGTGGACACTACATGCAAACGGGATAGTCAGTGTGTGGCCTCTGACCACCGGCTTCATTCACTCAGCCTGATTATTTGTTGTGGTTGCTTTTTTTTTTTTTAATATTGATTTATTCATTTGGAGGGCAGAGTTAGAGAGGGAGAGAGAGAGAGAAAGAGAGAGAGAGAGAGATCTTCCATCCACTGGTTCACTTTCCAAATGGCTACAACGGCTGGAGCAGTGCTGATCTGAGCCAGGAGCCTGGAGCTTCTTCCGGGTCTCCCATGCAGGTGCAGGGGCCCAAGGACTTGGGCCATCTTCTGCTGCTTTCCCAGGCCATAGCAGAGAGCTGGATCGGAAGCGGAGCAGCCGGGGCTCACCACTGGTGCTCCATCCGATATGGGATGACAGCACCACAGGCAGCGGGGTCCCTCATGGCACTCATGCTACGCTCCAAGGGGGCATCTTCTGGCCCCAATCACTTCCCAAGGTCTCACTTCCGAACCCCATCTCCTGGGGGTTTAGGATTTCAGCGTAAGAATTGGGAGGAGGCACCTTTAGTCCACAGCAGAGTTCAGCGTCTTCTTTGGGAAAGCACTTGTTTAACTTCCTTGTCTATTTCTAAACCCGGGTGTCATTTTGCTACTGAGTCGCAAGAGTTCTCCAACTGTCCTGCACTGGCCGCTCTGCTCGTGTTGCAAACGTTTTCTCCCATTTGTGCGCTGGCTTCCCGCTTTCTGGATCCTGTCCCCTGAAGCTCAGAAGTTTTTAGTTTCCATGAAGTTCAGTTGCTCTATTTTTTCTTTCTTGCGTTTGGATATCATATCTAAGAAATCATTGTCTCATCCAAGATAGTGAAGATTTGCACCCACTTTCTTCTAAGAGGTTAGTGGGGTGGGTGTTTGGGAAGCAGCTAACACATTGCTTGAGTCAGCTACCCGCATGGGGGTGCCTGGGTTCAAGTCTTAGCTCCATTCCTGATTCCAGTTTCCTGCTAACGCGCGCTCTGGGAGGCCGCAGTGGACACTCAAGTTCTTGGGTCCCTGCTACCCACATGGGAGACCCGGGACGAGTTCCAGCCTCCTGACCAGGCCTGGGCTGTTAGTCATTAAGTGGATGGAAAATCTCTCTGTCTGTCCCTCTTCTCTTTGCCTTTCAAATAAATGCAATTTTTTTTAAAGTTTAATAGTTTTAACTCTTGGATTCAGGTCTTCAGTGGTGTATATGGTGTGAGGTAGAGGTTCAAGTTCATTCTTTTGCATGTGAAAATCCAGTTGTCCCAGCATAATGTTTTTAAAAGATAAAAGAGGCAGAGTTACAGAGAGACAGGGAGAGAGATTGTTCATCTACTGGTTCACTCCCCAAACGCCCGTAACCGCTGGGGCTTCCGCCAGCGCCTCCTCAGCTCGCCCAGGTGCACCTAGGCCAGAATTTAGCCTCTCTGCTCGTCTCGGGCCACCAGGAAGCCGTCCAACTCCGTCTCTCAGCGCTTGTCCTAGGGCCCACACCTCCACTGCTGTGTTCACTCATCTTCCAACATTTATGGGGCACCCACCGTATGCCGGGCCCAACCCGGCACCAGGGATTCGGCTGGGATCAAGTCAAGGCTGCCTTGTACCCTCACGGACAGTAGCCTACACCACAGTATGGTCAAGTTTGGGAAGAGGAGGCAGAGTCCTGGGTACATTACACGGGGAACAATCAGGGGAGGCTTCCTGGAGGCAGTATTCAAGCTGAGGCTTGAAGGATGTGTAGCCATCACCAGGCTAACAGGCAGGTTGGAGGGGAGGGCATCCCAGGCAGATGTGGGGCTCAGAGGGAAGACGGGGCCCAGGTGTGAGACGGGAGGGGAGTCAGCACCCTGGCAGGCTCTGTGGAGTCTCCTCCTTCCTCTGCCCTCCAAAAGACAGGGCTGAGAGAAGTGGAGGGCCCCACCCTGGGGGAAGCAAAGTCCTTGACCTTTCTGGAAAGGTCACGGAGCTCAGCTCACAGCTCAGCCCTCAGCTTCTGCCTCCCTCCTGGCCCCCTGCCTGGGGCCAACAGAGTGCCACGTCCCCTTGTCTCCGGAGACCGGATTGAGAGCTGAGCGCAGCCACAGCGGCTCTTCCTCCCCACGGCAGGCACGGTGCCCTTGCACGAGCCCCGAGGCCCTTCCTGGGGCAGCTCTGGCTCGCTCCTGGCCTCCTGTTTGGCTTGGATGCGGTTCCTGCTCCAGGGAACAAGGAGATGGAGGTGCGACAGGCAGATCCCTCGGCTGGGGCGCCCGGTGGCTGCTCTTCCCTCCCGGCCAGAGAGTTTGTGCTGGGCACACGTCGGATCCTGGAACCTTGCCCCATTCCTCTTCATGCCACCCCAGGGTGAACCCTGGAAGGGAAAGGCTGGGTTAACTCTTGGGTAGCCGGGGTTGGGAGGAAGAGGCTGTAAGATTCCGTCTTGACCCCTGCAGCGTCTCCAGGTGGGAGCTCAGTAGTGATGCCAGCTGGGCACTCACTCATCACACCCCATTGTCCAGATGGGTAGACTGAGGTCAGCCCCTCCTGCCTCAGCTCAGTGCCCTCTCCATGCAGGTGGGGTGTGTGTGTGTGTGTGTGTGTGTGTGGCTCACCTGCAGGCTGGCTGGCAGGTGCTGCAGGCCCAGCAAGGAGTTAAGCTCCCCAGCAGCTCCTGGAAAGAGACTAAGGCTCCGCCACTCGCCCTAAGGCTCCACCACTGGCTGTGATCTGTGATCTTGCCTCCTGGGAGCGGACACTTTCCTGGCCCGAGGCTCCGCGGCACAGGACAGCACAGACACCAGGAGCTGCACAAAAGGCCTCCTGTTCTGTCATCCGGAGCCTCTCCTGGCCAGAAACACATGGAGCCGGGAGGCGCGGGACCTCGCACACCTGGGGACGCAGGCGCTGTGAGCAGGTGGGTGGGGCCCTGAGAGTCTGGGAGGACTTGGGCTTGCCTTTGGGGGAGGCGCTGGGGTTCAGGAAGTGCAGCTTAGCTCTGGAAGCTGTCACAAAGCACAGGTAGCTCTGGGACTGGGGTCTTGGCGATTTGTGTCTGGAAGGGAAGAGGCCTGGCAAGGGAGCCACTGTCACTCAGAGAGGCCTGGCAAGGGAGCCACTGTCACTCAGGAGGCCGGGACGGGGGCTGAGCCCAGGGCGCTTGGCCGCTGGTGTGGTTTGGGGTCCGTGCACTTCTCCGTCTGTGTGCAGACGCTATTGCGGCGTGGCCTGGTTTTTTTGTCTCCATGCACCGCAGTCACAGAGCGGCCTTGTCTGCCGTTGGTGATGTGTGAAATCCTTCCGTTTGCAGGATCGCACCAGGGCCTCCTGGACGGCCAGGCTGGCTCCGGCTTCCGGGGCTGCCTGCCGCTTCCTCCACCAGCGAGGGAACCCTGGCGCCCGCGAGAGCCTGGCCATGTCGCAGGGGGGCTCGCGGGGCCGCTGGCAGCCACACCTTGTCCATGGGTGCCATAGGCTGCCGAGCAGGCACGGTCAAGGTGGAGGAGCAGGGGTCCTTGATGTCAGGCCTGGGTTCAAATCTTCATTCTGCTCACGCTTTGGACAAGCCGGCTCCCCTGGCAGGGGAAGGTACTCTCAGCGGACACTTAGGGACACTGACTGGGAGCCAGAGATTAGGGCCCTTGGGCCGGTGCCTGCGGTCGCTGGGACTCAGTCTACCCCTGTGGATGATGGCAATACCGTGGGTCCCTCTCTCACCGGGGAACGGTGAGGTCTATGGGAAGCCATCCCCAGAACACAGTTCAGTGCGCTCTCTCTGTGCCAGCCGGTGCCGCCGCACTCCCTGCGCACCTGTGCCTGGCGGGCCCCTGCTCTGGAGAGCACGTCCCCGGCCCTCTTGCCCCGGGACCCGAGGCCCCAGCTGGCCCCTACACAGGTGAGGAGATCCTGGGGTCCGGCACTTCTGCTTCCTGCTTCCAGCTGCTTCCCAAGTCCGGGCCCCGAGAGACATGGAAGGGAGAGGGCCTGGAGCCTGGGAATTGTTTTGCTCAGGCTCTAGCTTGGCCACCAGGGCCGGGGTCTGGCCCTCGGACCCCTCGGGGGAGGGGCCCCTCCAGGGCTGCGGGTCTGCAGCTCCTCAGCCTCCTCCAGGCAGTCCTGGTGCCAGGGTGGTTACCAGGGCCCAGGGAGGCAGAGAGGGCACCCGGGCTGCGGGGGTGGGAGAGGGCAAGTGCCATCCTGCCTTGTGTGGGCGTGGGGGAGGGGTGGTGACAGAGGAGGGTGAGACCCGGGCGGGAGGAAGTCTGTGCACCCACAGGAGGTGGTTACATGGGCTTGAGTGGCGTGGGCAGGTGGAGGCCTCTCCGCCGAGGGAGGTGTGCACAGTGCATCACGTGGGTGTGGTGTGTGCCCGTGGGGGCAGGGCTCTGACCGTGGAGGGTCAAGCTATTGGGGTGCAGGGCAAGATGGGGGCCCGGCTGCCTCCCCAGCACAGCCAAGAGGAGACACGAGAGGGACGGATCACCTCGCCGGTCTCCCCCGCACACACGCCCAGCGTGGGCACAGGTGTGGGGCGGAAACTCCTCTGACAAGTCGGGACTGGGTCGGCCTCCTTCCCCCGGGCGGGGCTCACGGGGAGGGGGCTGAGGAAAGGGCAGGGGAGGCGGCTGCCAGCTTCCCACTGGGCCTCTGTTTACACCCAAGCGATGAGCTGGCTCCTGGCTTCCTCGACGGCTCAGCTGCCAGGGGTGCCAGGCTGGGTCCTGTTGGCATTTAAGGCCCTGCGGGGTTTGGGCACCAGAGGAGAGCCTGGTCCCCTACCTAGGACAGCCTGGCTGACTCCCCCCCCTCGGGCCCACACCACCCCCAAGTGTGAGGAGCTGCGGGGTGGGGGGACCCAAGGGGCCGTGCACTGGAGGAGGGGTAGTGGCCAGCTTGCAGGTGGACGGGGACCAGGACTCACTGGTCCTGTGCGAGTCAGGGCCTCCCAGAGCAGGCCCTGCAGGAGGGGCTTCCTGGGCTGACCTGGTCCCTCTCAGGGCCGGCCTTTGGGGGTGGGGACAAGCACTGGGGGCCTTGCACCTCTCGCCAAGTGGCCCTGTGCCCCCCATTCACTTCCTCCCACGTTGCAGCGAAGCCAGGCTCAGGAGTTGCGCAGTGAGAATTGCGGGGTGGTCGCGAGCCTCGGTTTGCCTCTTCTGCGTGATGGGCAGAGTCCCACCAGCAGCTGTTGGAGTGAGCACTTCCCAGGTGGTGCCCCCCCTCGCACGGGTTCTCACTTTTCCCACTGGCCCTTTGGGGCACCCCTGCAGATGAGGAAATCGAGGCCATGAGAGAGTTCAGGGAGACACGGGGTGAGCCCTGAGACAGCCGTGCTGTGGGCGGAGCTGAGGAAGTGAGGCAAAGGCACGGCTAAGCCTTGGGTCGCGGGCAGGGCTTGGGATCCCGGCCCTGCGTTCTCCTCCAGCTTTCCTCTCCTGGAGTGAGGGGTCTACAGCAGCAGAGCCAGCCCCTCCCTTAGTGAGGACGTGGGGACGCTGGTGCCTGCGCCCTCGGCTGAGGTTCGGCCCAATACCCACCGTCTCCAGCTCCCAGGACCGCCCTGGGCCCCCAGGCCTTGCCCCAAGGGACACTTGCTTCCTCACTGGCCGTCCAGGTCAGAGCTCCGCCCCCAGGCCTTGGCAGGTCCCTGCTCCCTGGGCATCACCGAAGGTTCCAGGTATCCCTGTCCCAGGGTGTCGGCGGGGGGCGGGGGGCGTTCTCTCTGTCGCGACCCAGTCCCACCTCACTGGTGTCTACAACAGACTGCTGGCAAGGGGAGGAGCCAGCCCCAGCTTCTGCTCCTGCGTCATGGCTGTCATGGCTCGGCCCCCCACCCCTCTTCTGCCACCGCGCTGTGGCTCCCCTCACTGCACCTTGTCCCCCAGCCTCCCGTCTGGCCCCGCCCAGCCTCATCTAACTGCCTCCCCCCTGCACTGTGTCCGACAGGGGTGGGGAGACCTCCCCATGGTCTGTGGTCGGGCTGCGAACACCCCAGCCTGCAGGGACTTCTCGCAGCCAGTGTCCCGGCCTGACCCAGCCCTGTGTGCAGAGGTGAGGCAGCCAACGGCTTCCTGAGCCCCCAGGGCACTGAGCCCCCAAGGACTCTGCCTTGCTCCAAGTCCCGTGGCAGGCAGCTCTTGTACCCTGTGGCCTGTGAGTGGGGACGAGCCCCCTCCTGGCCGAGGTGTCCACCCAAGTCTCTGAACACCAGGGCCGGCCAGCGGTGGGCGTCTTGCACAAACCGCCCCCAGGTGTCCTGCGTGTGCCCATCGGCCCCACTGCCCACCAGAGCAGTGCCAGTGCAGCTGCCCCCTCCCTGGGCCCGGAGGCCTCCTCCCAGCCCTGCTGGGGCCACTTCCCCCTCCAGGCGGGGAGGGCTCCACCCGGTGCCCACCCAGCACTTGTTTTCCCGGCACCGGGCCTGGCTCAGCCTCCAGGGCCCGCCAGTCACGTAGCCAAACTCGCTCGTCCTCTCCCTCTGCCCAGGCTGCTGAGCACAGCGGTTTCCTGCTGGGGAGAGCACAATGGGGCCGGCCCCAGGAGACCCACCCTGGGGAGGCGCCAGTCCAGAGCCTCTGAGCGCTGTGTGACCTGGGCCAGGGCCCACGCCCTCTCTGGGCCTGGGTTTCCCTCCTGAGAAGTGAGGGGGTGACACAAGGTCATGTGTGTGTGCAGGCCTTGCAGCCACCTGCAGGGGGGCGGCACACACGGTGAGCACACAGCCCAGTCTCCCATTTCTGTCTGTCATCTTCCTCGTCTCGCTGTCCCCACGCCCACTCTGCAGCCCCCCTCCTCCCGGGCTGGTAGTGGGGAAGAGGGTTAGGGAGGGGTGGGAGAGGCACTGGCAGAGGGGGTGGGGGGGCTGAGTTCACAGCTGACAGCAGCCTCAGGCCCCCCCAGGAGGCAGCTGCCCATCTAGGGCCAAGAACCACTTGGACCCCCCTCCCGCCCTGCCCCCTGCCGCCCAGCAGGGAGTGTTTGAGGCTGGGGTCTGGGGTCTCACGGAGTTCTGTTCCTGCCTCCCTTCCACCTAGGGAACCTCTTCCTCATCCCCGAATGCCAGGTTTGGGCTGGGCTCTCTAACCCAGAGCCCAGAGCTGAAGGCCGCGCTCGCACGAGTTCACTTCCGCACGCCAGTCCACGCCACCTGCCTATGTGCGGGCCACAGTCTACTTGACAGAGCACTGTAGAAGGTGCAGGGGGGCACCTGCCTGCCACCTGCCACCCCCAGCCCTCCAGGACCCCAAGTCCCTGCCTCTGCTCAGCTCTGACCCCCATCCTGTCCCAGCCAGGCCCTGGAAGCATCACCAGCGATGCAACTCAAGCTCAGGGTCCAGAGAAGCCTGGCCCTGGGCAGAGGCCGGCTGAGCCACACCCTGTCCCCTCCTGTCGCCGCTGCTGACATGGGGCGCCCCACTCGGATGCCATCCGGGGCAGGTGGCAGCTGGACTCGCCGCACTGGCCCTCTCAGAGCCTCAGTTTCCCATTCTACACAGAGACCCTCACACCGGCCCTCCCCAGGGCTGGCTGGGAGGCTTTAGAAGGTAAAGCAGGCGTGGGGGGGGGGCGCCTCCTGGCTGCTGTTCCCCCCCGCCCCCTGTCCTGCACCAGTGACCTCCTTGCTTCTGTCCTTGGGCCAGTCCCCGCCTCCCCAAGTTGGCCTCTGCCCCTGCCCAAAGATCTCAGAGGCCGTCTAGGGGGCTTTCTATGTCAGTTCTGGGGTGGGAGGTGTCGGGGTACAGGGCTGTAGAATCTTCCCATTCAGCCAGCCCCCTGCGGCATCTGACGCCCGCTGCTCGCCCACCTCGGCGAGTCCTGGGTCCCCCAGACACTGCCCCCCCACCTGCCTCACTGCCCCCACGCCCCACCACTTTGCAGGCTGGGAAGGTGAGAGCGGGCAGGGTGGGGCACGCTGGGCAGGGGAGCCCGGCTGGGCTGTGTTTGTTTTCGGGGTTTTTCCTCTTAGACTGGTTTTCTAAACAAAAGGCCTCCTGGCTGTAGGAACAGAGCCAGCCCCAACACCTGCCCCAGGGCCAAGGGGTTTATAATGGGGGGAGGGGGCTGTCCTGGTGACTCTCTGAAGCCCTGCACCTGGGCTGGGGTCTCCATTTCCATTTCACAGGGGTGGACGAGGGTGACGCTCAGAGAAGCCAAGGGCACATAGCCTGGGAGGGGTGGGGGGCTACGCTGGGGGCTTAGCTACTCTCCTTCGAGCTCCATCCCCGGGCTCCCTGACCCCCCACCCCAGCTTGTGTGCCCCTCGCCCAAATCTCTTGGCTGCCACCCCTCTGTCTTCTCCGGGTGGCCCAGTCCTCGGCCCTGTCGGCATCACTGTTGCCCGGCGTGGACACCAACCCTCGAAGCTGCAGGTGTCAGCGTCTACACCTTCTCAGTGACCTTCTAAGGAGTCTGCCTGGGCCAGGCCCTGTTCTAAGCGGGGCTTATTCCAAGGTCAGCTTGCTGGACCCTCACAGCAGCTCGGTGAGGTGGGCGCTGTTAACGATTCTCACATACAGGTGCGATGAACCGGAGGCCCGGAGTGACGTCACATGGGTGGCAGAGCCAGTGCTTGAACCAGGTGGCCCACAGGCCTGAAGTCACATGCCACCTCGCTGGCTCTGCGGCCCACACCCTGACCTGCACGTCTCTGAAATTTCCGTGGGCTCTCAGGGCAAGGAGGTCTCCATCCCTGCTCAGCGACCACCGTAGCTTCCGCCTCACTCTGGGACGGGGCTCACCACTAGACTGGGGTGTCGTTGGCCCCACCCACTCACAGAGTCCCCACCTGCCACTCTGCAGGTGGACCAGGGATTCCAGCGCAGGCAGAGGCCTGGCTTCTCCACAGTGCCCTCTGCTGGTCAGACCAAGCACTGCAAGGGCCTCAGGGCTGGCAGCGGCTGTTTGATCGCGGACGGGTAATGACCCCTGGGTTTATGGGGCTGCTTTTTCCACCAGGCTCAAAGCGCTTTCCCATCTGTGATCTCCTTGGCCTGGGAGCGGCTGCAGTAGTGTGGGAGGGCCTAGCATTCATCTCCCCATTTTACAGATGAACACTGAGGCCTGGAAGGGGGCGGGCGAGCCCTAGCGTGCGGCTGGCAGATGCAGCCCTGTTCCTCCCAGCCTCTGGTTACACAGGGGAACAGACTTGCCTGAGTGTGTCCTGGGCTAGGCTCCTGGTGTCCTTTCCCACCCCATCTGGATCCACCTGCAGAGACCTGGAGCAGGCCTGGGCCGGCTCACCGAACGCAGGGCGCCTCTGCTGTCCCACCCAGGAGGCAGGACGGGGGCACTCCTGCCAGCCCGGCTGCAAAGGCCAGGTGAGGCCGGGGGTGGGCAAGCCAAGTGGGCCTTGGCCCAGGCTGGAGACTTCAGCCCTGCCCACCCCAAGGCCTGACCTGCAGGGGATGCCCACCACCCCCAGCAGACCTGGCCAGGGCGTCAGGGGTGAGAGGTTGGGGGAACCGGTCACCACTCTAACCCCAGGTCTCTATCCGGCCCACTGTGTGGCCCTCCTGGCGTGTCCCAACACTTGTCAATTTACTGATTTATTCCAATGACTTTTCTCTTTTTAAAACATGTATTCATTTGAAAGGCAGAGTTACAGAGAGAGGTGGGGGAGAGATTTAGAGAGAAAGAGATCTTCCATCCGCTGGTTCACTCCCCAGATGGCTAGAGCAGGGCCAATCTGAAGCCAGGAGCCAGGAGCTTCCTCCAGGGTTTCCCATGCAGGTTTAGGGGTCCAAGCGCTTGGGCCAGCCTCTGCTGCTTTCCCAGGCCATAGCAGAGAACTGGATTGGAAGAGGAGCAACCGGGACTCGAACCGGCGCCCATATGGGATGTGGGCACCACAGATGGCAGCTTTACCCACTCACCACAGCGCCAGCTCCTCCAGTGACTTTTTGTTTTAAAGATTTGTTAATGTATTTGAAAGGCAGAGTTACATATAGAGAGAGACAGACAGACAGATACATATACACACACAGAGAGAATCTTCCATCTACTAATTCCCTCCCCAATGGCTACGAGGAAGCCAGGAGCCTGGCGCTCCATCCGGGTCTCCCATGAGAGTGGCAGGGGCCTGAGCACCTGGGCATCACCTGCAGCCTTCTCAGGCGCATCAGCGGGGTTGGAGAAGAGCAGCTGGGACTCGAGCTGGCGGCGCTCTGATACGGGATGGGGCTGCAGCCAGCAGAGGCTGAACCCGCTGCACATCATGGCCCTGCAGCTGTTCTCAGTGTGGCAGACACACGGCCCCTGTGACAATAGGTACACATAAACGATAGGTAGACAAATGAGCGTGGGTGTGTTTTAAGAAAACTTTATGGGGCCGGTGCTGTGGTGTAGCGGGTAAAGCCGCTGCCTGCAGTGCTGGCATTCCATAATATGGACACATGATATGGAGTCCCAGCTGCTCCACTTCTGATCCAGCTCTCTGCTATGGCCTGGGAAAGCAGTGGAAGATGGCCCAAGTTCTTGGGCCCCTGCGCCCATGTGAGAGACCTGGAGGAAGCTCCTGGCTCCTGGCTTCGGATGGGTGCAGCTCCGGCCATTGCGGCCAACTAGAGAGTGAACCAGTGGATGGAAGACCTCTCTCTCTCTCTCCTTTTCTCTGTATGTAACTCTGACTTTCAACTAAATAAATAAATCTTAAAAAAAAAAAAAAGCTTTATTTACAGGAACAGGCTGCGGGGCGTTTTGGGCTCGATTCGCTGAACCTGCCCTGCGCTCTGAGGCCGCTGGGGCCTCGTCGGTTTGCTGCCCGCTGAGTCCATTGCTTGGACAGACAGCACCTTGCAGGCATCCTTCAACCAGTATTGGAAGAAGGAAGGTGTGAATGAGAGGAGAGCGGAGGCTGGGACCCGAGGGATGTGTGAGGTCTGGGCTGAGGAGGGCGGTGCGCTGCCTGGGCAAGCATCCGGGGCAGGAGAGAGGGGTGGCCACCGCGCTTGGGCCCAGGAGTCACAGACTGGCAGTCACCCCCGAGGTCAAGGTGGAAGAGAATGCTGGCAGGGCCATGTCTGAGCACCTGAGCCCTCCAGGCGGGGACAGGGAGCCCCACTAGCGGTGGGGTGCCAGTCTCCAGCTAACCGGCCTGGCCTCAGTCTCCGTAGCTGTACCCTGGGGGTCAGGAACAGGAGGTGTCCACGCTCACGCATGTGCTGGCCTGCCCAGAGGCTCTGTACCAGGTAGAGAAAAGAGACTCTTGGAGCAGGTGTTGGGTGCAGCGGTTAAGCCAATGCTTGGACACCTCCATCCTGGATCAGAGGGCCTGGGTTCAAATCCCCGTGCCCCGTCTGCCTCAGCTTCCTGCTAATGCACACCCTGGGAAGCAGTAGGCCATGGCTTAAGTACGTGGGTTCCTGCCGCCCATAAGGGAGACCTGGATGGAGTTCCTGGCTCCCGGCTTCGACCTGGCCCAGCAGCTGCTATAAGGATTTGAGGGAGTGAACCAGCAGATAAAAGACTTCTCTTAGTCAAAGAAAAACAAATAAATAAAATTTCATATTAAAAAGAAAAGACCAGCCCCCCCCCCCCCCTCGGGTGGAACCTTGCAGCCCACAGCGGGAGAGGCAGAGGCACCGATCCAGGGCAGATACGGCCCCAGGCTGGAGCTCGGGGCTTGGTGACCAGAGCAGGAGCCACGTTTCAGTCCCCTCCCCCTCAGCTGACACCTGAGTGCAGGTGCAGACACAGGACGCACTGGGGTGCATTTCTGGTACTTTCTGGGTCAGTTGGCCAAGGCAGGATGGAAAAATGGCAGGAGTTAAGAATGATGCTATCTAGGGCTGCCCCCTGGTGGCCATGTGCTGCATGACACTGAACCCAGATGAGCCTTTTTCTCCTGCAGAGATCTTGAGCCCCTAGGGGCAGGTGTTGACCTCCTGAACCCTGGGGAAGGGGTCCTGTCTTAGAGCAGCTCCGTGGATGAGTCTGGGCAAGCATTTCAGAGACAAATCCGTAGACCCCAGACGGGAAGCTTCCCTAGGGAGGGGGCTGGTCTCACCCCAGCCACCGAGTGCCTTCCATTGGATTTGGAGCACCCTGAAGGCCCTGTCTCCACCATCGGACTGAAGGCTTACCCTCCTCCCTCTCTCCCTGTCCCACCTGGTCCAGCTGTTGCCCAGGGAGCGAGGGGAGAGGTGGCCCCGGCCCCAGTCAGGAGCTGGCACACTCGGGGGTCAGCCCGTGGGCTCTTTTCTCAGGCTCCTGGGAAAGCCCCAAGCCCTTGACCCCCTGAATCCCGGGTCAGGGCCAGGGCTCTAGGGAAACTGAGGAGCCTCTAAGGAAATACACGGGCTTCACCTAGTTTGCTTTGCAAATGAGCAAACAGGCCGGGGCCAGAGGCACCGTGAGGCTCCTGCTCTGTGGCCCTGGCCCACCTGCAGACCAAGCCTGGCTGCACTCCTGGTCCAGGTCAGTCCCTCTCTCTGCCCCGCCAGGCCCCACTCAGCCCTCAGCATGGGCCCTGTCACAGTCACTTCCCTGGAGTGCACCCGCCACGTCCAAGGCCGGATCAAGACCGTCTCTTCCACCTCTCGAGGGCCCATTCCTGAGCTCCCAGGGCTGCGATTCCAACAGTGTCTGGGTCGTTCCTGGACAAGCACCTGCCTCCCCCAGCGCACAGGGACCTGTCTCGTTCACGCCGTAATGCCAGCAGCAGGCGGTGCTGGGCACATGAGAGGCACTCAGTAAGAGTTTGCTGGGTGTAGGAGAGTTTGATTCAGTCCTGGCTGTAGCCGCTGCCCGCACGTGCATGGATGTTGGCCAGGTCTCAGTTTCTTTCTTTCTTTCTTTCTTTTTTAAGGTTTATTTAGTTATTTGAAAGTCAGAGTTACAAAGAGAGAGGAAAGGCAGAGAGAGAGAAAGAGAGAGAGAGAGAGAGAGAGAGGTCTTCCATCCGCTGGTTCGCTCTCCAGTTGGCTGCAACGGCCAGAGCTGTGCCGATCTGAAGCCAGGAGCCAGGAGTTTCCTCTGGGTCTCCATGTGGATGCAGGGGCCCAAGCACTTGGGCCATCTTCTACTGCTTTCCCAGGCCACAGCAGAGAGCTGGATTGGAAGAGGAGCAGCTGGTTCTCGAACCGGTGCCCATAGGGGATTCCGGCGCTTCAGGCCAGGGCGTTAACCCGCTGCACCACGCCCACCCCTAGGTCTGTTTCTTGCCTTCATTCAGCACATGCTGGTTGAGCACCTCCTGAGCTTTGTCTGGGGCACAAGATTCGAATTCAGATCTGCCAGGCTCCCGGTTCTGTTCTTTCTTTCTATTGGGCTCCGCCTTTCCTAAGGAGCTGTCCAGGCCTCGGGCAGACCCACTGGTCCCCAGGATGCCATCTATGCCAGCAGTGCCGCCAGAGCTCTGCACACGCCCCGGCTGCCGGCATCCCACAACATCTGGTGCCGGCGCACCGCTGCCTGGAAGCCATCCCCATGCCCTTGGCGGGAGTGACGCCCCTCTCACACGCTTGGGAGGCAGTGCTGTCCGCCCTGCCCCGAGCGAGGTGCACCTGGAGCCCCATACCATCCCCTTGCGCCCCCTCCCCGCCCCCCAGGACCGCCTGGGCAGGGTCTGGTCCGAGTCATCGCTGAAGTAGCTCCGCTGGTGAATTGTTCTCTGGCCCAGCCCCACAGCGTCTCCTCTCCACGCTCTGGTGCCCACAGCAGGCCAGGCACTCGGCGCTGGTGCGTGTCTGTGGCCGCACAGGAGCTAGGGTGGGGGTGGGGGGCTGCAGGAGCCGGGGGCCAAGCCAGGGGTGAAGGCCACAGCCTGGAGCGCTCGCCCAGCCTCTGCTCCCTGTCATGGGCAGCGGCGGGTCACAGGGCTGTGGGGGAGTGGGGAGGCGGCACGTTCTTGGAGCTGCCTGCACAGGGTCCGCTGCGGCAGAGTTCCAAGGTCTGGGAAGGTGAACATGGACGTGCAGGGGAGAGCGCCCTCCCCCGCCCAGGGCCGTGCGGGGCTGACAGCGAGGCTGGGGTCTAGCCCACTCTGCTATCCGTTTGCTGTGTGACCTTGGGCGAGCCCACACCCCGCCTCTGAGAGCCAGTCTGTACCATAAGGGGCTAACTTGGATGGTTCCGACCAGCTGGAATGGCGGAGGCTGGGTCGACCAGATAGCTGCACCCGGCCAGCTATGTCCCTGAGCTGGTGAGGGAGCGAGGGCCCTGGGTGGGGCTGCTGGCCAGCCTCTTCCTCCTCGTCCCGTCTGAGGCTGGTGTGGGGGTCCCCAAGCCTTCTCTCCCCTGTGAGCTGTCCTGACCTCTCTGCGGGGGTCCTCTTCTGTCCCCTCTGCCCCAGAGCTGTCAGACTGCCAGCCGCTTTGAGCCATGACCGAGCAAGAGCAGCCTGCGTCATGGTGAGTCAGAGCCCTCCCTCGCAGCCAGCTCCAGTCACTCGGGGACAGGGAGAGGGAAAGGACAAGCCTGGCACTGAGCAAGGTACTGGGGCGTGCACGGCGGGAAAGGCCACCCCTTCCCCCAGGTCGGACCTGCGGGCTGACGTGGGGACCCCGCTAACTCAAGGACAGGCCCATCCGCCCCTGTGCGCCCCGGCACATAGTAGGTGCTTCGTGCAGACCCATCAACCAGAGGCTCCTCCTACTTCTGCTGGGTGCAGGGCAGCTGTGGGGAGGTAATAAGCGGCTGGGTTGCTGTCACTGTCAGGGCTGTCTCTGTCATGGGGGGCGGGATTCTCTAAGGCGCAGGGTTGGCACAGCTGTCTGCACTTCAAGTCATCTTAGGCGACTTTTGACACTTAACGCAGAGTGCACGCCATGGAAATAGCGGCTCTCCTGTATCGTTCAGGCTCCTGGGGTGGGAGCATCCAGCCCACAACATCGCCTGGTCTGGCACTGCCAAGGCAACCACAGGCAGGACGCGAAATTCAGTAACTCCATAGCGGGCTACCTGTCAGCTGATCATTCCGTATGTCCCGCAAATGGAGTTATAAAGCCCAGGTGGCCCTCGGCAGAGCAAAAGCTCTCCTTTCCCCCTGTAGTCCCAGGCAGCAACAATGAGAAAAACAACACCCGCATGTGTTCCATACAGACACAGCTTTGTCTTTTCCAAATATTTCCAGTCCACAGCTGGTCGAATGTGCACGTGTGCAATTCATGTACACGCAGGGCTGTGCGTACCTGCTATACGCCAGTCTTTTCGCACAGATTATTTCATTAGCACCACGAGGTGAAGCGCTTGTGCCCAGCTAACAGAGGACGAAGCTGGAGGCTCAGGAAGGGGAAGCAGCTTCTCCAAGGTCACACAGCTGTGAGAGCTGAGCCCTCATCGCGCCCAGGTGTGCTGGCACCACAGCCAGCTGCAAAGGCCCTGTCCCCTGGGACTTCCCTGGGAGAAAGGGGTCAGCACACACCCCGAACTGCCCACCCCCGGGCCCCGATCTGCCCTGGGAGGAGCCTCCAGCCTCACCCCTCGCTCCTGCCTCAAACCTTGTTTATCCTGCAAAACCTGCAGGGTTATCTCAGCTGCCTCACCTGGAAAGCAAGGCACCATGACACCTGGCCTGCCTGGCGTCAGCTGGGTACAGGTGGAGCAGGCTGGAGTGTGTGACAGCGAGGACCTCGGACACTCAAGGGTTGTGGCAGACACTGGGAGGTTGGCTGAGCCTCCCCAGGGGCTGCTGTGTGTGTGTCAGTGTGTGTGACTGTGTGTGTGTTACTGTGTGAGTGTGCCTGAGTGTGCGTGTGATGGTGAGACTGAATGGGGGTGTGAGAGTGAGTGTATGAGTGTGTGCACGTGTGTGTGTGACTGTGAGAATGTATGAGTGTGTCGTGATAGTGTGAGACTGAACGTGTGTGTATGGGTGTGCGGGAGGGTCGGGGCATGTACACGTGGGATTGTGTGTGTTCACATGGGAGGACATGAGTGAGTGTGTGCATGTGTGAGTGTGTATGTGTGTCGCTGTGTGAGAGTGCATGAATGCGTGTGTGATGGTGAGACTGTAAATGGGGTGTGAGAGTGTGTGTGCACGTGTGTGTGTGTGACTGTGTGAGGATGTATGAGTGTGTTGTGATGGTGAGACTGTGACTGTGGGTGTGAGTATGAGTGTGTGCACGTGTGTGTGACTGTGTGAGAGTGTATGGGTGTGTTGTGATGGTGTGAGACTGAATGTATGTGTAAGAGTGTGTGGGAGGGTCGGGGCATGTACACGTGGGGTTGTGTGTGTTCACATGGAAGGACATGAGTGAGTGTGTGCATGTGTGTGAGTGTGACTGTGACTCCGTGTGGGACTGAATGTGTGTGAGTATGTGAGTGTGTGTGCACGTGGAGCGGTGTGAGTGGTTGGAGTGGGCCACTGCTGCTCCCTTAGAGAGGCCACCCAAGGGTCCCAGGAGGACCCTGCTGGATAAACCCTGAGAGGCAGCTTTGCCCCTCCCCCCACTGCCTGAGAGCCTTGTCCAGCAGCGGGGCCACCAGCACAAATAAGAAGTTGACACTCCACAGTCTCAGACCCTCCCAGGCGAGGACCCCTGGGCAAAGCACCTGCCTCCTGGGCCCCAGCTGTGGTGCTACCAGCCTCCCGTGTCAGCACCATTTCGAGTCCCAGTTGCCCCATTTTTGATCCAGCTTCCTGCTAATGTGCCTGGGAAGGCAGCAGGTGGCGACTCAAGAACGTGGGTCCCTGCCATCTGCTGGGGAGCCCCAGATGGAGTTCCAGGCTCCTGGTTTCTGTCTGACCCAGGCCCCGTTGCTGCAGACACTTGGGGATTGAACCAGCTGATGGAAGATCTCGCTCTCTGTGTCAAACAAACAAGCAAATCTTTAAAAAAGGTTATCTGGGGCCGATGCTGCGGCATAGTTGGCTAAGCTTCCCACTGCAGTGCTGGCATCCCCTGTGGGTGCCTGTTCGAGTCCCGGCTGCTTCTCTTCCGATCAAACTCTCTGCTATGGACTGGGAAAGCAGTAGAAGATGACCAAGTGCTTGGGCCCCTGCACCCATGTGGGAGACCAGGAAGAAGCTCCTGGCTCTTGGCTTCAAATCAGTCCGTCTCTGGCCATTGTGGCTATTTGGGGAGTAAACCAGTGGATGGAAGACCTTTCTCTCTGTTTCTCCATCCCTCTCTCTGTAACTCTATCATTCAAATAAATAAATAAAGGATATCTGACTTCCGTGAGCCTCAATGTCTTCCTCTGCATAATGGACACAATGGGGGCTGGCGCTGGGCATAGCAGGTGAAATTGCCACCTGCAACACTGGCACCCCATATGGGCGGCGGTTCGAGTCCCAGCTGCTCCACTTCTGATCCAGCACCCTGCTAATGTGCCTGGGAAAGCAGCAGGAGATGGCCCAAGAGCTTCAGCCCTTGCATCCAGGTGGGAGACTGGGATGGAGTTCCTGGCTCCTAGATTTGGCCATTGTAGCCATTTGGGGAGTGAACCAGCAGATGGAAAATCTTTCTCTCTCTCTCTCTCTCTCTCTCTCTCTCTCTCTCTCTTTCTGTGTGTGTGTGTGTCTTCCTCTCTCTGGATGTCACTCTGACTTTCAAATAAAAACAAAATGTATTTTTTAAAAAGTGGACATAATGGGAGTTATTGTGTCACTCCCCCACCACCCCCACCCCCGCGGCTTGTCAGGCTGTCGTTTCGGTTCAGGGGAGGTTGTTTACGTTGTGACCCAAATGCCAGAAATCTCCCTGCCCCCACTTGCCCCTTCCCTGACCTTCAGCCCAGCCACCAGGAGGTGGGAGGCGCTGAGGACCGCTGGACCCCTCCCCGCCGCCAGCCGGGCCAGGCAACAGGTGCGCGGGGGGCGGGGCGGGGGCGGGGCGCCCTAGGGCCGCGCCCCCCGCTCCGCGCCCTGGCAGCTGCGGGCGCGGCGGCGGTGGCGCTGGTGGCGGCGGCGGCAGCGGGGCTACCCGGCGACCGCGGAGGCCCGGCCGAGCGGATCCCCGGTCCCCGCGCGCCTGCTCGCCTGCCTCGCGCCAGCCGCGCGTGCAGCCCCAGCCCGCGGAGACATGAGCGCCCCGCGGCCCGACGCACCCGAGGCGCAGCGGCCCGGCCCCGCGGCCCCGTGATGGGCTCCTGCGTGTCGCGAGGTGAGGGGGCCGCGGGCCGGGGCGCTGGGAGGGAACCAAGGGCTGGGGGCGGCGACCCGTACTTCCCGGAGCAGCCGCACCCCCAGGGCCACGGTGCCCTGAGCGGACGGGGCAGCGCCGAGAGCGCGTGCGAGGGCACCGCGGTGTGGCCGCGCCTGGCGCCCAGCAGCCACGCAGCCCCTGCCGTGTGCCTGGGAGGGAGGGAGCCCCGAGTCTTCCTGGCTTCTCTGGAGGGGCCGCGGGGGCGTCCTCCGCCCCAGACCCCCAAGGCGCAGGCTTCACCCCCATCCCCAACCCCACTCCAGCCCCTGAACCCACTTGGCAGGAAGGGCTGTGGTGGGGAACAGGTTATGAAGAAGGCCCCTCCCCCACCTCGTCCCCACCCTCTCCTTGGTCAGGGGACAGGAAGGGACAGAGGACACCTGATGTCCCCAGTAACCCTGGGCCTTCCTCTGCTTCTCACCGGACCCTCCACCCTCACTCACCAGAGCTGGGAGCCACCTGCCCTTGCCTGCCTCTCTTGTCTGTGACTGGGGGGTGGGTGCAGGGTTGCACCTGCTGCCCGGCAGGCTGCTAAGCTGCATCTTAGGAGAGGTGTTGGCTTGGGGCCCTCCTCCCCTGGGAGCCCCCTCGGCACACAGTGGGGGGGGAGGGGCAGGGCTGGGAGAGCAGGACACTTTGGCCTTGGCTCTGGCTCTGCAGATTGAGTCCAAACCCACTGAGCCCACACACAGGGTCTTGGGGAGCTGCTACCACATCCATCACTCCCCAGATCTTGCTCGGGTGTACGGGAGGTGCCCTGGGAGGGATGTGGAGGAAGGAGTATGGCACCCTTCCCCCGTCCTCTGGACTCTGAGGGTAGCTCACGGCACTAAGGGGAGTGGGCAGGAGGGATCAGGGTGGGGAGGGGAAGGAGGAGGGCTGGGCCCTGTGAGGTTCATTCGCTGACCCCCTGATTCGGCTGAGAGTAATGACACCTACTGCGTGCCGGCACCGTGGACCCAGCGTAGCACCTGGACTGTGACAGCCACTGCCCAGCAAGGGGAAGCAGTCTTAAGAGGAGTTAAGGGTCCCTTTGGACAGCTGTCGGTGCCCGAGGGGCTCCAGAAACCTCCAGGGCTCTGGCAGTCTCTGGGTGGGACCAGCTGCAGGTGTTAGGGGTCCGGGTGGGGCCAGCTGCAGGTGTTAGGGGTCCGGGTGGGGCCAGCTTCAGTGTTAGGGGTCCGGGTGGGGCCAGCTGCAGGTGTTAGGGGTCCGGGTGGGGCCAGCTTCAGTGTTAGGGGTCCGGGTGGGGCCAGCTGCAGGTGTTAGGGGTCCGGGTGGGGCCAGCTGCAGGTGTTAGGGGTCCGGGTGGGGCCAGCTTCAGTGTTAGGGGTCTGGGTGGGGCCAGCTGCAGGTGTTAGGGGTCCGGGTGGGGCCAGCTTCAGTGTTAGGGGTCCGGGTGGGGCCAGCTCTAGGTGTTTGGTGATTCCTCAGAGACTGTGTCCCTTCCACATGCCTCGGCCATCTTGTGCCAGGCGCCGTAGGGCCCCAGCCCCAGATGGACCGGCCTGTGAGCTGAGGACTCACTGGGCACAGGACAGAGGGGGAGCGGGCAAGACACCCGCCAAGGTCATGCTGTGGGCCCGGGCCCTGGGAAGCCCTTGCCTGGTGCTCCCTCCATGGCACCCTCCGCCAGGGCCATTTGCGGTCACCCTGGCAGGTCTGTGCCGGCTCCACCCATCCTTTGGAAGCCTGGGCTCCCCACGTGCACCTGCAGTTCTGTCCACCTCCTGAGGTTCAGCATGCAAGCAGGAAGCTGCATAGAGGAAGAGGAGCTTTGAGGGCAGAGGACTGCCGTTGTCCCCAGAATCTGGGTGGCCGAGCCACTGAGCGGAAGCCACTTGCCCCTCTGCTTGTCACTCATCATTTCTCTGAGTGCTTACACCTTACCAGGTACTGGTCTGAAAGTAGTGGAGCAAAACGCTGACTTGGGTTATTGCTACCACAGTCCCTGTTTGTATCCGAAGCAGGGGACAGCTGAGTGATTTGCCTTGGGCCACACAGCTAGGACTTAGCAAAGCTAGGATTTGAGCCCTGACATGCAGACGTCCTTAGTGTCTACCTCACCACCCTGCACCTGCCCTCCTCCTCTGGAGCTGTGGGCTTCCACGGGTTCCTGAGACCCCCACCTGGTCTCCTCGCCTGCACCAAGTGCTTCCCAGGGCCAGGTACACAGTCTGAAGCCCAAGCCAGGGCCGTGAGCCCCATTCTGCCATACTGCTGTATGAGGCTGCCGCGCCACACCCCAGGCCACCCCATCCCAGCAGGTGGCTCCCGCTCACTTGAATCCCTGCCGCACCACTCACTAGTTCCTTGATCTTATAACTGTGTCTCAGCGTTCTCGTCTCTAAAATGGGAATCCTAACAGTACTGACGTCGTGGGGGTGCTGGGGGGATGAAATGGCTTAGTACCTGTGCAGCACTCAGACTGGAACCTGTCACGTTGCGAGCGCTCAGAGGCTTAGCTGGTGCCCTTGGTGTCGCTCTATGCAGACCTTGGCTGGACAAGGGGAAGCTGCAGAGGCCCCGGGCGCCGGCCTGCCTCCTGGGAAGAGGCACTTGAGGCCCCGGGGACAGCGGGGAGGTGATTGGGGCCGGATGAAGGCGACTCGCGCTGTTTCCAGGAGCTGTTTTGTGTTCATCGTCTATTTTTAAGCCACCATTTGTTGGGCGCTTCTGCTGGGCCAGCCTGAGCCTTGGCTCTCCTGACCTAGATAGCTCTCATTCAACCCTGCGGGGCAGAAGTGGGGCTCAGAGATGGGGGTCTGTGTGACCCCAGTGCTGCTGGGGACCCCTGCCCTCACCTGGCGATGCTCAAGGCAGCACCCTTGGGGGGATCATTCGGATGGCTCCTGTCTGCCTGGGGCTGACCGCCTCCACCAGTGTCCACCTGCAGGGAGGAGAGGGGGGGTTCACAGCTGCTCCTCCTGCCCCAGGCCTCCCTGCCAGACCGACCCTGGGGGTCTCCAGTGGAGACTGAGGGCTTTCTGCTGGAAACTCGGACGTCTTGGATGTCTGGGAGGCAGCTCCAGCTCTCAGCCCCGCACTACCCGGGGGCCGTCTTGCCGTGGCCCTCGGGTTGCCAGGGCGCAGGCTTAGACTGGACACTCTGGGGAGACGGAGGAAAGGACAGGTGGGACCTCGCCCTTTCGGGGCTCACAGTCTGATGAGAGACACAGTTTTGCCCTTGGAGGAATCTAGCGGACTTGCAGGACACACGCTTGGACAGTTGCCTGAGGCCCCTCTCCAGAGGTTGGCCCAAGGCGCCAGCAAAGGTTCGGGTTTCACACTGGCTGGAGGCTGCACTCGTCCCCGCCGCTGATGACCTTGTGTGGTGGTTGAGCCTCTCCCAGCCTCAGTTTCCCCCTTGGTGAAGTGGGCATCGTGCTTCCTACCTTGCAGGGGGGTGGGTGTGAGAGGTCAATGAGAGATGGCGGGTGGAAGGCCCAGGACACCCTCTGACGCTGAGTAGGTGGCCTTGGCACATTAGAACCGCTGATGAGGGTGCCCTTCGCACAGGGGAGGCCCATCTGGGCAGGCTGCTTGGAGCAGGTGGCGCTAAAGCAGGGTGTTCAAAGAGGCTGCACCCCAGGGTGGCAGAGACAAGCGGAAAGGAGCTGGGCTGTGTGGAGTCCTGAGAAGCACCTGCTCTCCCTGCAGCCGGGGTGGGGATGAAAAGAGACCACCTTGGGCAGCTCTGAGCAGCACTGACCCACGGGTGAAGTTACTGCTGTGTCCAAGTGACCCAAAACCAAGTGTCCTGGGTGTGGTGGACATTGCCTCTGCCACGTTCTGTGGCCTGCTCTTGTGGCAATGACTCACCAGGCAGAGAGGCCAAGAACTCACCCTCTGTGGAGTCCCCAGGGCAAGCACTGACCTAGGGACAGGAGCAGAGGGGCAGCTGCCTGTGGTCCACCCCGCTGCCTAGAACGAGGACCTGAGGGGAGAGAGACGGGCCTCCCGCCATCCTCGCGGGGCGTGCCCTCGTGTTCTCACTTTACAGATGAGAACCTGAGGCTCATGGGGTCACGTTGTGTGCCTGCAGCCCCGGAGCTGGCAGTGGAGAGTCGAGGTTTCCACCCATGGCACGGACCACGAGAGGAAGCCTTGGCCACTTGGTTGTGTTCAGAGCCAAGGACACCGACTGGCACATCACCCTGGGCAGCACACACCCCGGGCCCCGGTGGCCAGAGGGATCCTGGCGTGCATTCGGCCGCAGGTGCTCGGAGATGCTTTGAGAAGCGCATGGCTGACCGGGGAGGAGCAGCACAGGGGTGGAGCCAGGTTCTTGCTCCGTTACTGTGTGATATCAAGAGATTGACTTTCTCTGGTTTGCTGGGAGAGAGCAGGGTTAAACTTGGACCTTCCCTGCCCTCCTGGGGCCTGGAGCTCTGGGAGACCCCCGGGGGAGATGGTACCATGGTGACGGATGGGCTGGGACTCTGAGGAGCAGCCGAGGGACCCGGATGACTCTGAAGCAATTGAGAGGAGCCTGAGCAAGCAAAGAAGGCCTGCAGCAAGAGGGGATTAGGTTAGACATCAGGAGGGACTGGCTGGGTGGCTGTCCACTAGGGCAGCTAGTGGAGCTGGTGTGGGCAGGCAGGCTCGTCCTTGATTAGCAGAGCAGGTATTTGGGTGACAGCAGAGGATGTAGGACTTCTGGATAACACCCCTCTCCTTGCAGGATCAAAATAGCCCCCTATGTTGCCGTGGCAACCACAGGCCGGGGGGAAGTGGGGAGGGGGCAGGTCTGAGAAGGGGCTGCTGACCCTGAGGTCACGGGAGGGGGTTGTGGACCGGGGAAGAAAGGGGGTACACCCCCATCTCCCTTGGGAGAGGGCAGCAGTCTCAAGAGTGGGAGCTCAGGGTCCCCTCGGGCCGCCCCACCCCCCCCGGAAACTGTGTTTTTCCAGTTGCCGGCGGTGACGTGGCCGGGTCCCAGCTGGGCTAAGAGCAGCCTGTGATTTCATCCTGGGCCGCTTCATTATCTGACATCTCCATGGCAACCTGTCTGTGACATCACGGGACCAAAGTCCTCGGAGGGGAGAAGGCAGCTTGGTCAGGTGAGGTGAGGGGCAGGCAGGCTTGGGGACCGAGAGCCGGGAGTCCCCCGAGCCCACCACCACCTCAGAGAACGACCTTGCTGGAGTCACGTCTCCTCCTTCCAGCCTGCTCCGTGCTCCCCTCTCCAGCAGAGCCAGCCTCACTGCGGGGCCTGCGGCCGAGGACTTTCACAACAGCTTCAGGGGCCACCAGCGCCCTAGGAGTGTGCCGGCTCCTCTCAGCCCTCCCAGGGGGGGCCTGCAGCCGGCAAGGTGGCGAGGAACACCTTGTGCCTGACCTGCAGAATTTCTGGAGTGTTAAGCGTGGCAGCTTTAAACGTGTTTGAACGCACAGGAATAAATGTGCTTTGCATTGTGACCCAGGATGCCTACACAGAAGATTCTCACCATCCATGTGTGTGCGAGCACACAAGCGTGTCCATGCCATTTGGACAGAAGCTTCAGGAAACAGTACTAAGTCCAGCACTGCTGCCCTCAGCTCTGAGTGCCTCCATTCCACTCTGTTCCTTCCTTCCTTTCCTTTTAAAGATTTATTTATTTGTTTGAAACGCAGGGTTACAGAGAGAGAGAGAGAGAGATCTTCCATCTGCTGGTTCACTCCCTAAATGGCCGCAGTGGCCAGAGCTGAGCTGCTCCAGGAGCTTCCTCCAGGTCTCCCATGTAGGTGCAGGGGTCCAAGTTCTTGGACCATCCTCTGCTGCTTTCCCAGGCCATCAGCAAAGAGTTGGATTGGAAGTGGAGCAGCCGGGACTTGAACCGGCACCCACGTGGGATGCTGGTGCTACAGGCAGTGGCTTTACCTGCTGCGCCACTGTGCTGGCTCCTCCACTCTGTTTCATTTCATTTCTTTTTTTTTTAAAAAAAGATTTATTTACTTATTTGAAAGGCCAATTTACAGAGAGAGAGAGGGAGAGGCAGAGGCAGCGAGAGAAAAGTCTTCCATTCACTGTTCATTCCCAAAATGGCTGCAGCAGCCTGAGCTGGGCCAGGCTGAAGCCAGGAGCCAGGAGCTTCATCAGGGTCTCCCACGTGGGTGCAGGGGCCCAAGGACTTGGGCCATCTTCTGCTGCTTTCCCAGGCCATTAGCAGGGGGCTGGATCAGAAATGGAGCAGCTGGGACTCGAATCGATGCCCATATGGGGTGCCGGTGTCACAGGTGGTGGCTTTACCTGCTGTGCCACAGTGCCAGCCCCTCTGTTCCATTTCTTAAAATGACCTAGTACAAGGCTTACATGTCTCACAGAACAAGGTGCCCCCGACTTTCACACTGCCTTTGTGAGGACAGAGACCCTGAAGCCCAGAGAGGGACAAGGTCAGCTCAGGGTCGCAGAGCTGAGACTGTGGATAAGGAGCAAGAAATGTTGCACTCTGTGCGGGGCTCAGCTGAGCCCTCTCGATCCATGCCGCTCCACGCCGTCCTCACGGCTCAGACCTCCTTACACCTGGCTCATTGGAGGAGGGGCAGTTACTCCTGACCCTGCCTTCCTTTTCTACAGTCCCTGCCTCGCATGGACTCACCCCTACCTTCCTGGCTTGTCCACCTGTCCACAGCCTTTGGGCTGATCCTGGAGCTCTCTGCTGCACACCACATCCGGTCCAGTTGGGCTGGAAGTTGTCCTCTGGCCTCCAGCCCAGTAAGCACCTGCTTGCTTGCAGCCTGAGGACTGCGTCTGCTCCTTATTCTGCTGGCCTCTTCCCCTCTTGGGGGTCCCTCTCTCTTCTCATGAATGGGTGTGGCACGGGGAATTTGGGAAAAGGGGCCAGGACGTGTGGATGTCTGGCGCTCTCATGGCCGTTTCTTGGCTAACACGGGCTCGTTGTTGAGGCCTCGGTGTGGCCGGCACCCAAACGTTCACACCTTCCCTCTTGCAGCGGGTATTCAGTGACACCCTGTGGCAGGTGCAGGGGCTGCCCCAGAGAACAAAGCAGGCCAGATCCCAGCTCTTCCAGAGCTCTGTGCTGGTGAGAGGCACTGAGTGTAGCGTGTAAAGGGTGGAGACCGGCAGGTGTCATAACCGATAAGATAGGGGGAAGCCGTGCTGAGGTTACAGCACTTGAGGAGAGACCAAAGTGGAGGGAGGGAGAGACCCTGTGGTGTCTGGGAGGAGAGGGTTCCAGAGGGAGGGAAGGGGTGGACAGTGCAAAGGCCCTGGGGTGGGGAATGTGCTGGATGTGTCTGAGGAGCACCCGGAGAGTGATCTGCGTGGCCAGGGTGCAGAGGGGAGCGTAGTGGAAGAGGAAGTGGGGCCACCTTCCGGGTTAGGGTGGTGAGTTCTCCAGGAGCCATGGGAGGGGGCCCTTCCCATTCTACAGCCTCTGTCTTCAGAGATTTCTCCTGGTTTCGCCTTCCTTTCCTTGCCTACTCCCTGTTCTCTTGAAGCGATCCGCCCTCCAGCCTCTTGGCACTGAGGTCCCTTGGCCCTGCAGGCAGCTCCTGGGGCTGGGGTGGGTACCAGTGAGGCTGAAACATGGTACCTTCCTCAGCACTTGACCCCTGGGAAAACTCACGGTCTTGGCCACACCAGAGGTGGGAGGGCCGGCTGTCCTCCTGCTTGCCCCACCCCTGCCTGCTGGTCTCTGCGGTCTCACTGGTTATGCAGACATCCGACTGGGGTCTGGCACCCCCAGTTGCTGCCAGTGACCCTCTGGGCACACGGGAGAGGTGGGTAGGGTGAGTCAGAGAGTGGTGCAGGGTTGGGACACAGAGCCCATTTCAGCACCTTGGACAGGGCCAGGGGCCTAACCACTTCCTGTTACAGAATAAGAAGTCGCTCAGGGGTCCATTTGACAGATGGTGATATGGAGTCTGGAGGAGATGAAGTCACCCCCCGCCCCAGGTAGTAAAGAGCAGCGTTGGGATGAGACCCTGGGCAGGGTGGCTTGGCAGCAGCTCCCCGGGAAGACGGGGGTGCCCCTGACAGGTAGAGGGCATCTTCCAGACATGCAGCCCAGCCAGGGCGCCGTCCGGGCGAGAGCCTCAGGCAACCCCACCGTGTGAGCAAGCCTGAATTTTCTGGACCCAGACAAAAGAGCCAGGGTCCTGCGTCAGGTGGCCATTGGCTAAGGGCTTTGCTGTGGGTGGAGCCGCCACACGGTTCACGTATGGTCACATACCAGGTATCCATCATGGAGCTGACAAATGACTGTTTCCAGTGACAATATCGTTGTCACGACATTGGAGCTGTCATAGGTTGTCATCCTACTCCCTACTCCCGTGTGTGGCGATGCAGGTGTGAACACACCTACCGGCTGCCCGGTGTGTTACAGCATAGCAGGCAGTTAGGCACTTGCTACCGGATTGTGGCAACACTGACTGTGTTGCTGGTTTATACATTACTCTACTGTCAATCATCATTTTAGAGTATACTCCTAATTATAAAAGTTCACTATAAAATGGCGTCAGGCACAACACCACAGTGCCAACCCTGCAAAGTATATTTTAAAGTGAATGTTATTACAAAAGTCAAGTTTTTTTTTTAATTAAAAGTTTATAAAGCAAAAAGGTTACCATAAGCTAAGGTTAATTTAGCATTGAAGAAAAAAAATTGGTAAATTTGGAAGTTAAAATGACGAAGAGGGGAGAGACAGAGAGATCTTCCATCCTCTGGTTTATGCACCAAGTGGCCACAGAGGCCAGGCCTGCACCAGGCCAAATCCAGGAGACAGGAATTCTATCCGGGTCTCCCACCTGGGTAGCAGCAGCCTAAGCCCTTGGCCGTCACCGCTGCCTCCCAGGGTGTGCGTTAGAAGAAGCTAGATGGGAAGCAGAGGTGGGACTCGACCCCAGGCGCTCCGATATGGGATGTGGGTGTCCCACGTGGCAGCTCGGCATGCCGAGGCCTACGCTAACCTGAATGACAATTTTTCTTTTCTGAAATAAAATTTTAAAAGATAACTTTAGTGTGGCCTCTGTGTGCAGTGTTTGGAATGTGCAGGGGTGGACGGTAGCGTCCTAGGCCTCCGTCCTCCCTCACTGCCCACCCCCTCCCTCACCTGGGGCAGCTTCCAGTCCTGCCAACTCACTCTCTGTGAGTATTCTTACACATGGGCCTCTTGTATTTAAAAAACTTTTTGTCTTCTTATTGAGTTTTTTTTTAAAGGTGTTATTTATTTGAAAGGCAGAGTGAGACAGACAGAGAGGCTAACATAGAGCTTTTTTATCTCCTGGTTCACTCTCCAAAGGGTGGCGACAGCGGGGACTGGGCCAGACTGAAACCAGGAGTCTAGCCCATATGGGCAGCAAGAACTCATGTTGAACCATCATCTGCTGCTTCCCAGGCTCATTAGCAAGCAGCTGGCTAGGAAGCAGAGGCGCTGGGACTTGAACCAGAACTCCCACATGGGTTGCTGGCACCCTAAGGAGCAGCTTAACCTACTGTGCCAAACCCCACCCCAGCATGGACCATTTAAAATCTTTTTTGTATCACATTATAACTGTACCTTTTCTAGGTCTCCATATACACAGCCACGCAAGTACTAACCATTGTGCTACAGCTGCCTGCTGTTTGGGTTCCTCCCCTGGGAGCAGTAGGCTGCCCCACCTGTCCTAGGTGCATGGACGGCCCTACCAGCTAGGTGTGTGTCTGTGCACCCTACGGTGGGCGGGCAGTGATGAAATCCCTAATGAAGCCCCTCTCAGGGGCTGCAGTGAGGAAGGAGGTGGATTGGCTGGCACAGAGGCCGGAGAGGGAGCCCTTTGGGCTTGCTGTTGGCTTTGAGGGAGATGGGGAAGGCAGAGCAGGAAGGAAACTCGCAAATTTTTAGTTGGTGCAGCTGGGGAATGGATTGCCTCATTTTCTAAAGCTGGGGAAGGGAGACGGCACGTGTGAGCCAGCGTTTGTCACCGTAACAAAGTCGCAGAGACAGCCTGATTCTACAGGGAGGAGAGGTTTATTTTGGCTGCCAGTTCTGGAGGTTCACAGTCTGAGATCAGGCACCTTGGTCCATTCTCCAGGGCTGGTGTTCTTGCTGGCCCAGGGCATCACGTAGCAGAAGGCAGGGCTCCCCACGTGCATCCGCCCAGATCCAGTACAGGGTCCCACCCCCAATGTCGTAATCCAATCCAAGTCGCTTCCCCATGGCTTTGCCCCTAAACACTCCCACTGGATTGAGTTTCCAAATTCTTTTTTTTTTTTTTTGACAGGCAGAGTGGACAGTGAGAGAGAGAGACAGAGAGAAAGGTCTTCCTTTGCCATTGGTTCACCCTCCAATGGCCGCTGCGGCCGGTGCACTGCGCTGATCCGAAGCCAGGAGCCAGATGCTTCCTCCTGGTCTTCCATGCGGGTTCAGGTCCCAAGGACCTGGGCCATCCTCCACTGCCCTCCCGGGCCACAGCAGAGAGCTGGCCTGGAAGAGGAGCAACTGGGACAGAATCCGGTGCCCCGACCAGGACTAGAACCCTGTGCCTGCGCCGCAGGCGGAGGATTAGCCTGTTGAGCCGGGGTGCCTGCTCCAAACTCTTAATGCCACTAAGTAAGACTGTGGGGACCAAACTCTCAAGTTTAGGAGGCACATATCCAAACCGCAGCAAAGATGTGTGTGGGGTCGCTGCTTGCTTTTGTCCCAGTTCTGTATGACGTCCCTTTCTGGTGTCCAGAGAGTGGGAAGTTGCGTGGAGCCCCCAGCTCAAGGGGGGGATTCAGGCCTGGGGTGTGGATGTAGGCATCAGCGTGGCAGAAATGCCATCTTTGGGGGTGGAGAGGGAGGAAAAGGGTCTGCAGGGGGTGTGGGGCAGGCAACAGCTAGGGGTCAAGGTGGGGGGAGGGGCTGCCACAATGGGGACTGGGGAGCAGCTGTTGTGGTGGGTGGGCGCCGGGGGGTGTGGCTTAGGGAGGCAGAGGGGGCCAGCGTGGTCTGGGGGCCACTGAGCTCGGGGAAGGCGGGGTCAGAGGAGTCAGCCTTGCACTTGGCCGTTGGAAGTTTTCTGGCAGCTACACGCGTGCCTCTCGTGAACCCCACGTGGCACAGGTTGGGGAGAACAGGAGGTGGCGCACACCTCTGTGATGTGGGCAGAGGTGTGGGCCAGGGCTAGAGGTCGCGGGAGGTCAGGAGTTTGAAGTAGGAGGCATGGGGGCTGCTTGCTCAGACAGGTGTGAAGTCCCCAAGCAGAGGAGGCACAGGGGCCTGTGTGACGCTGACAGGTGCCCCTGATGAGGAGAGCGGCACCCTTCCGTCCAGGATTGCTCCTGAGTGTAGGCAGGCGGGAATCAGCCCCTGTGAGGACAGCTCGCCTCGGATGGAGGGGGCAGCTCTGCCTCTCTCGGGGGAGGGGAAGGAGGAGATGCGGGCACAGGTGCAGGCAGGGGTGGTGTGGGAGAGAGGTCAGGCTGGGGCCTTCCAGAAGCTTCCAGACCAGGGTGGGGTGGGGAGAGGCCCCCAGCAGGGCCCAGGGATGAAGTGGCAGTGCCCTGGAGTCTGTGTCCTGTGGAGTCGCCGTGGGTAACAAGGCCAAGGTCGTCTCCAGGCCTCCGTGGACACACTTGGCAGGTGGGGGAGGCCTGGGCTTCCCTGACCTCACCCCGTCCCACTCACTTCCAGATCTCTTCACAAGTGCCCACAAGGACTGCCCCATGCCCCAGGGCACGGAAACCCTTGACCCACACCTGTGCGAGGGCCGCCCGCCCGCCACTGCTCCAGACCATGTTGCTGGCAAGGTAACAGCCCCTCCCTCCTGCTCCCTCCCTCTGCCTGTGCCCAGATTCCAGGCTGTTCCCACAGCTCCCGACAGGGGGCGCCGTCCCTGCCAGCACAATTGGGTCCTTGAGGTTGGGGATTCACCTGGACGAGGGTCTGGAGTGGGCTGGCATCCAGGGACCAGGCTTGGCCTGGGTAGAAAGCACAGCCCAGCCTGAGGCCCACGGCCCGAATTAACCCAGCCTTGCAGACGGCACCTTCGCTCCAGCCCTGCTGCTAGTGAATCTGGCCCTGTACTTAGGTCATCACATCCAGACATCCAGGGGTGTGTGTGTGTGTGTGTGTGTTAGGGGACCTTTTCCTACTTTGTGCTGTGCACACTCCACCACCAGCTGTGAGGTTTGGGGCATTGTCTGCCCCCAGCTAGGAAGTGGCAAAGTCAGAACTCAAACCCAGGTACCGCCCGGCGGTACCACAGTGCCCCCTCCTTTCTCTGCATGTGTGTGGCAGGCCCAAGGTCAGGGAGCACTGAAGGCCAGCCCGCGTCACCACCCAGGGCTCGGGCCCTAGAGCCGTCTGCTGGCCAAGCCTGACTGCTCTCTCCTCTTGTTGCAGGACAAACAGATGGATTTCTGTTGGGATCCTTGGCAGGTCAGTGCCTTGCTGTGCCCTGGACTAGCCACCTGCTGCGGACTCCATCGCCCTGGGGGCAGCGGTGGACCTGGGAGGGGGTTGGTGGGATCTCACTGGCCTTACCCCCACTCCCCTATCCTGCCCAGGGGAGCTGGGTGGGCTGGGGGATGGCGGTGGTGATGGTGGAGGCTGTCCCGTGGCGTCTGCCCCTTCCTGCTCACTGCTGCACCCCCACCCCCACAGAGGTGCTTCCAGACCACCAATGGCCACCTGTGCCACTCCAGATCCTGCGCCAGCAACTACAACGTGGCTGCCCTGGCCACCTCGTCTCTCGTGGGTAGGTTCCTGCTGCCCCTCCCCTGGCCTTGGAGCTGGCCCCGCCCACCCTGGACACAGCCTTGGGGAGCCAAAGCTGAATGGCAGCTAGGTGGCGATGGAGTCAACATTTTCTTTTTTTTTTCCTTGGGAGGCAGAGAGACAGAATCTTCCATCAGCTGCTTCACTCCCAAAATGACCACAACAGCTGTGGTTGTCCCAGGCCAAAGCCAGGGACCCAGAACTCAATGCAGGTTTCCCACGTGGTGACAGGAGCCCTAGTGCTTGAACCAATCCCGGCAGCCTCCCAGGGTGCACCGTGGCAGGAAGCTGCCATGGGCATTGAGCCGGACTGGAACCCAGGCACTTGTCTGGGATATGGATGTCCCAAGGAACATCTTTTTTTTTTTTTTTAAAGATTTATTTGAAAGACAGTTACAGAGAGGTAGAGACAGACTGACAGAGAGAAAGAGAGAGAGAGGAGAGAGGTCTTCCATCCTCTGGTATACTCGACAATGGCCAGAGCTGTGCCGATCTGAAGCCAGGAGCCAGGAGCTTCTTCCAGGTCTCCCACATGGGTGCCAGGGCCAAAGCACCTGGGCCATCTTCCACTGTTTTCCCAGGTTTATTAGCAGGAAGCTGGATCAGAAGTGGAGCAGCCAGGACTCCAACTGACACCTCGTATGGGATGCTGGCCCTGCAGGCCGGGGCTTTTTTTTTTTTTTTTTTTTTTGACAGGCAGAGTGGACAGTAAGAGAGAAAGAGACAGAGAGAAAGGTCTTCCTTTGCCGTTGGTTCACCCTCCAATGGCCACCATGGCCGGCGCACTGTGGCCTGTGCACCACGCTGAACCGAAGCCAGGAGCTAGATGCTTCTCCTGGTCTCCCATGGGGTGCAGGGCCCAAGACCTGGGCCATCCTCCACTGCACTCCCGGGCCATAGCAGAGAGCTGGCCTGGAAGAGGGGCAACCAGGACAGAATCCGGCACCCCGCCCAGGACTAGAACCCGGTGTGCCGGCGCCACAAGGTGGAGGATTAGCCTATTGAGCCGCGGCGCTGGCCAGGCTGGGGCTTTAACCCACTGCGCTACAGTGCCTACCCCAAGCAACATCTTAACTGAGCCAAACAGCTGCCCCGATTCAATTCAGCACTTTCTACCACAGGCTCCAAGTGGGACTTTGGGGTGGCCCGGATCTCCCCGATGTTGCCAGGCCTGGTCTCCCTGCCCTCTGCCACCCACGTCCCCTTGGGTCGGAGTCTCCAGAGCAGAGCTTGAGCAGGAAGCGGTTGTGTAGGAATTCACTGAGGGACAGCTCGGGAGAGAAGCGCCAGGAAGTGAGGGGCGGGGGACAAGGGTGAGAGCTCGGTCAGGAAGGACTGGGGGTGTGGCCAGCATGGAGAAGGGGGCATGGGGTCAGAGTGGGGGGCATCTGAGCCCAGGGGGCCGTGCAGCCCTGGGAGGCCCTGTGAAGGGAGGGATGGGAGGGACTGGGTGGGCCCTGGAATCCTATAGGGCACTTGGCAGGGGTACCGGGCATCCCCTGTACTCAGGCATGGATGGATTGGGGATGGACCACCTGATGGCCCTGAGGAGAGACCCCAGGGGTTGGGAGGGAGACCTGAGCAGGGTGTAACGTCGGGACGGTCCCCCAATGCCCCCAATGCCCCAGGGGTGGTGCAGAGCATCAAGGACCACATGACCAAGCCCACGGCCATGGCACGGGGCCGTGTGGCCCACCTCATCGAGTGGAAGGGCTGGAGCGCCCAGCGATCGGGCTGGGAGCTGTCCCCGGCCGAGGACGAGCGCTACCACTGCCTCCCAGATGAGCTGCGGGAGGCCCGCTTTGCAGCAGGTCAGCGGGAAGGGGGAGCGGAGAGGGGCCCCGGCCGCTCTGCAGGGGTGGAGCGGGGCCTCTGGGAGCGGGGTCACTGTATGGGCACCGTGTGGGCGGGCAGAGAAGGCACGGGGTGGGTGTGGCTGGGCGTAGATGGGCAGCCCCGAGAGGTGGCCCCTCAGCCGGTCCTGGTGCCAGCGCTGCCCCCACTTGCCCATACCCCACTGTCCCTAGGGGTCGCCGAGCAGTTTGCCATCACAGAGGCCACGCTGAGCGCCTGGTCCTCGCTGGACGGTGAGGAGCTGCACCTCGGGACCAGCCCCCAGGACACAGATCAGCTCCAGGGTACAGCCCGGGGGCCTGGGCTGGGGTGGGTGGTGCAGAGCTGCAGCTGGAGGCCTGCGGCCACCCCAGGCTGTGTGATGCGGGCAAGACCCTCTCTTTCCCCAGCCTTCGTTTTCTCATCTGTAAAATGGACCCACTGCCCAGCGGGTGCCACCCACATGGGGAGAGGGGGTGACGAGCACCAAGTACTTTCTGCTTGCAATGTCCCTTACTGCCCTTGCGGCACTGGGAGTGGGTCCCGTCGTCCCCTTTTTACAACTAAGGAAACGGAGGCACCAGGAGGCTCTGAAGCTCACCCCAGGTGACACAGCCAGAGGGTCAGAGTGAGGATGTGAAACTGGGCACCGGGCCCAGCCAGGCACCTGGCCCCAACCCTGTACCCTCCCTGGAGTGGCAGAGAGGAGGTGGACACAGGGAGGTTCAGGGGCCTGGCCGAGGTCACACACTGGGCAGCCGCAGTGGGGCATGGGGCAGGGGTTGGGGGCCGGTCATCCTCCCACCTGGAGGGGCCACTGTTCAGGAGCCCGGATGCATCCCCCCCCCCCCCGCCTTTCTGCTTTGCAGGCCTGCAGGACAGCTTCCTGAGCGGCCCCTCACGGGATGACAGCCTCCTGGCCTTCTCCTCGCCCGACTCCCCCGATGAGTGGCCCTCCCCCTCCCCCCTCCCTCCTGCCAGCCCCCAGCACCCCAGCCCTGAGCAGCAGCATCGGCAGCGGCTGCCCGGGGACCTGGGGCCCATGGCGGGGGGCTGCCTGCAGGGGTCGCTCCCCTCGGTGGACAGCGGCTCCCTCTCCGAAGAGGAAGATGAGGTTTTCTATAACTGAGGTGGGGGCTGCATGGGGCCAGCACCTGCCCACACCGTGACCTTGGCCAGTCCATAGCCCAGGCACATCTGGACTCTGGGAACGCCGCTGGGCATCTCTGGACCACTTGGGGCAGGCTCAGGGAGGAAGCGGCAGGGATGAGGGCTGGCGCTCCTGTGGGTCACTCTGTGCTTTGGTGGACCCGGCCATCAGAGGCAGCCTGAGCCCTCTTCGTCTTTCCCAGGCTCAGGTGGCACGGCCCCTTGCCCCTTGTCTTCAGGGAGCTCAAGGACACCGACAGATGCTGGGGCCATGGCCCCCAGAGGCGCTGCTGCCAGTATCCCAGGCCGATGGCCTCGTGGGGACAGAGAGACCCAATAGGAGTGGGGCTGGGGACCCTGCCTTGACCCTGGGCTCAGTCCCCGCCCTGTGCACCTGCTCCCTGGGGAAGATGAGGTCACCTCCCTGGTGGCACAGCCCCTACTCGTTGGCACCTTCAGAGTCTCTGTGTCTGGAGTGTCCACCTGGCTCTCCCCGCCCCAAACCTGCTCCCTTGGTGCCCCCACTGCCACCCCCGTCGTCCTCACGGTGCCCTGGTATTAAAGCGGTGGGTTCACCAGCATGCACTTGGCTGGTCTCTGCTGGGGAAGGCGGGTGCCTGGGCCCCTGGGCAGGGGTTCTGGAGGGACCTAGGGAAGGGTCCTGGCCCCTAGCACAAACACAGCTGTTCCACCTGCTGCCGCCCAGCCAGGACAGGCCCCCTGGAGTGTTAGGTTTAAGAGACGGGTCTGAGAAGGCTCCAAGACACCCGGTCAAGGTAGGGGAGCCGTCTATTGTGGTGAGAGCAGCAGAGGAAAGTGAGGAAGATGCGAGCCGCGTGGACAGCAGGCGGGGGTCTGAGGAGGCTCAGCCCCCTGAGTTGCGGGTGGCCGTATTTTTAGGCTCCTTGCCCGAGCAGGGCCGCGAGTTCTTGTAGAAACCCACACCTACCGCAATAAATGGGCCTGGAGGAATAAAGCCCTTGGCCAGGGCTGCTCAGAGACCACAGTGAACTCTTAGCGGCCCGTGGCTAGCAGGGAGCCGGGAAAGTCCACACAAGCCTGCAGTCTCAGGCAATGAATACCAGGGTCATGCTGCTTTCATCAGGTGTGGAATTAGCCATCTGTGTCTCAAGGCCCAACATGGAGGACGCCCCAGACACTGTGGACGCCCCAAGGGGACACATCCAGGACCCCTCCTCCTTTTTCACCTGTGGCTCATCCAAGGGCTGGGCCGCTGGGTCTTGCCTATCCAGGAAGAGAAGCATCCCAAGGCCTGGGGGATCCTGTCTCCATCCCAGGAAGTGGGGCATCAGGAGGAGACGAGGGACCCAGGCCACAGTGGCCCCGTGACCGCCAGTGTCCCCAGGAGCGCGCTCTGGGCCAGCACAGGTGAGAGGCTAAGAGCCAGTGAACACCCTTGGAGCTCAAGTGAGGGAGGAGCTGCGGCTCCAGGGAGAGCTCGGCTTTATTTCTCTCGGGAACCTCAGCCCATCCCCAAGGACCTCCAGGCCTGCCCCTGCCGACGGTGCCCGACGGCCTCCGCAGCCATGAGCCGAGCACCTGCTCCCTGGGCGCCGCCCTGGTCTGGTCTCCCCCTCTCTCGCACTCAGCTCCGTGCTTCAAGGCAGGAGCTGGTGTCCCCCAAGACGGCACGGGGAGAAAGTGGGGCTCCTGTCGGGGCTGGGTTAGGGCTGCTGCCACGCCGAGCAGGTGAGCTAGGATGGAGCTGGGGACGGTCGGGACTGGAGAAGGGACGCCGGCTCCTGGACGCCACAGTCACCAGGGCAGGGGTGTCCCGCCTCCTCGTGCGGGGCAGCTCACTTGGCGGCTGGTGGGTTTGTCAGGGCAGAGATTGCTTTCTTCAACTAGAACAGAGCACAGGGGATGGGGAGGGAGGCTGCAGGGCAGGCGAGAGCGGGGGCTCCACCGTCGTTTGCCTTCCCCAGGGCTGGATTCTTTGGTGATGGCTAGAGCGGCGCCTCCCCATTGCTCAGATGGGATCACTGACGCCACGGAGTGGCAGCGAGGCTGCTGGCCACAAAACCAGGTGGAGGCAGTCAGGCCCTGGGGTCCCCCAGCCAGGAAGGGGAGGCACTGCTATCCTGGGAGGGGGTGAGCATTTGCCTGCCTGTGCCAGGGTTGGCTGCTCCACTTCCAATACAGCGTCCTGCTGATGTGCCAGAGAGGCCGTGGATGGCGGCTCAGGTACTTGAGTCCCTGCCACTCAGGTGTGAGAATCAGTGGAGTTCCTGGCTCCTGGCTTCAGGTGGCACAGGCCTGGCTGTTGGGGCCTTTGGGGAGTGAACTGAGGAGTTGCTGGAAGATTATCTTTCTCTCCCTCTCTCTGTCGCTTTGTGTTTCTCCCTGTCTGTCTCTCTCTACCATGCTTCCTCTCAATCCATAAACAAATCTAGAAAAAGCTTTCTCTGACCCCCCCCCCCCACGCTCCCCCTGGTACCTCCACCCAGGACACGTAGCCCACAGCTCTGCCCTTGGACGTCACATAGAGCGACTGAAGATTCAACAGCTCAAACAGGTTGTGTGCCTGCAAGGGGGTTGTCAGGAAACACTGGAGGGTCGGGGCGCCCAGCCACCCCTCTGGCCCACACCCCTAAATCACTGCCAGGAGCCAGGGACCTGTGGGCAATGCTCACTATGACCACCAGGGGGCCCCAGAGACCACACAAGAGCTGTGCAAGCCTGGGTGGAAGGGCTTCAGGTAGAGAGTGTGCGCCCACACCAGGTTGCCTGGCCTGTTTCTGCCCCTGGCCCACCTGAGAGCCGGGCTCTGTCCTCACAGGGTCGGTATCGTGCCTGCGATCACACAGGGAGATTGAAGTGGATGGGAAAGGGACTCCCATGTGTGGTGATGCAACACTTGTACCCAATGTCTACCCCCAAAACCCCATAGAGTTTGTGTGCCGCTTCTACCCCTCTAGTAGTCTCTCTGGGTCACCCCAACCACCCTGGGGGTCGGAGCACAGGATGGGCACTGCTGTGCACAGTCTGCCAATGAGGAAGCAGGCCAGGGGGAGCAGAGCAGCTCAGTGTAGTGGGGGAGGCTGGAGCCCTCGTTTCCTGCCCGCCCTTGCTCTCTGCCCCAGGGTCCTGGCTGACGCCCAAACCTCCACTTCCTGACTTCTCCCCATTACCTGGTGCAGCGAGGTCTCAGGGGACAGCGTCAGGGTCACTGGCTCCATGGGGCAGCCCCCAGCCAGGATGTCCTGGAGACAGCGCTGGGGATGGGGGCAGGGAGATGGGTACCTGCACCAGCCCCCTGTCCCCGGGCAGTCCCTTCCAGACCGCCTCTCCCCTCACCTCCCTGCTGCCCACCCTCACACATACCCACCTGCTGTCCTGAAGCCCTGGCAGGTGCCTCGGCCTGGAGGGCTTGCACCAGCTGGGCCCTCTTCACGATGCCCACCAGGAGCTGCGACTCTAGCAGGTGCACAGGGAGGGGTGGAGAGGTGCATTATGCAGAATAACTCAATCTACGGAGCACCTACTATGCGCCAAGAACCCACATGCTGGGGTTGCCCTGTCTCTCCTATGGGTCCATTGGAACAACTCTCACCCATTGGACAGGACAGCAAACTGAGCCTCAGGGGCACAGAGCTGCTGATTGTCATGCCCAGGGTCACTGAGCATCCAACGTGGAGGTGTGGTAGGTGGGGCCAAGGGGCAGTCTGCTCCCGTGGGGATTGTCCATGCTGCAGGGCCACCTGCCTGGGGACATCTGGGTGTCAGGACTGGCTCAGCCCAGTGATGGCAGCACTATGTCCTGAGGTCCTACTGTGTGCTGGGGGCTTGGTTGTCCCTGAGTTTCAGAGGGGCCGTTGCAGGACCATCGTACAAGGCAGTGTCCACAGATGCCCAGGTCCGGTATGAACAGTGACCTATGTTTGTACCCAACCTGTGCACACCAAGCTGCCCACCACTGTCCTACATCCCAGGTGAGGAGGTTCCTGTTTCCTTGCTGCTGATGAGGGAGCTAAGAATGGGAGAGGGGGAGGGGAAGGCGCTCCCCTAGGCTCACACAGCGTCGACATCCGGGCCTGGATGCAGGTGCAGGCCGAGCGCTCTGCTTGCCTTTCCTGGGCCTGACCCTCTGGACCCTGGGATGAAGGCTGGGGAAGCCCTAGTCCCGGCCACCATCCTCCCCCCGGGCCGGGCACCTGTGCTCTCCACCAGGGGGTACTCGGCCTCGTCCGTGGAGGTCAGCACCTTGACCACCTGCTCCAGGGCCGCGTCCCTGGCCAGTGTGCTGATGGCACGGCGCATGAAGTGCTCCACGATCACGCGGTGGGAGCTGGGGGCAGAGGAGCTCCCATCAGGCCCTGGGTCCAAGGTCCAGGATGAAGCAGGGTACCCGGGGAGGTGAACTGGCCAGACCCCCTGGTCCTCAAGGGTGGGCAAAGAGGTTCCTGGATGAGCGTTCCTGGAAAGGACCCTGGGGCCAGCGTAGCCCAGATCTGAGTCCCAGCCCCCGCTCCCTGGGACAAGCTGCTCTTTGGTCTCCCTGGGGAATTTCATTTGCAGCATACATGGGAGGCAGAGGGGGATTGAAAGTGTCAAAGCCACTGAGTCACAGCCCAATTTACAGGTGGAGAAGCTGAGGCTTGCAGCCAGGTGGCAGCTTGCCTGTGTTAACAGCTGGGCCTCGGACCCGGGGCCTCGCGGAGCCTCTTAGCTCTGCTCTTTGGGCCGACAGCGGCTCCGGCCGGATCTGGTCCAGTGAGGATCTCTTAGCAGGTTTCCCTTCCAGCTCCACATGTGGCTCCACCAGCCCTGGGCAGGCACTCACTTGATGGGGCGACCCCGGATCCAAGGCAGGTAGGGCAGTTTCTTCACCATGATGGTGCCATCGTAGAAGGAAGGCTGGCAGCTCTGGGCGATGGCGTTGGCCGCCAGCACGGCCATGAGCACCGGCAGGGCGTGCACGATCTGTCCGGTCAGCTCGAAGGCCAGCAGCGCCGTGGAGATGGAGTGGGTCACCGCGCCTGAGAAGGCCGCAGCCCCTGGGGGACAGCCAGGGCAGAAAACCTGAGACCAGGGCCTGCTGTCCCGTGGAGGACAAGGCTGGCATGGGCACGGTCCACGGCTAGGGGGGGAACTGTGCAGGCTGGAAGTGTCCTCTCTCCCGAGCTGGCTGAGAGGGGAGGGAGAGGCTAGGGGATAGGGAATCGGGGACAAGACAAGAGCTGTAGGGTGACGGGGCTTAGGGAACGGACGGGCAGCTCAGAGACCCCGGCAGCACTGCCAGCCGATTCTCCGTGCAGCCCGCCCAGCCGGGAACTGACCACACACCTGCCAGGGCGTAGCCACCAGGCATGATGGGGTTGATGACACCTCCAGCCACGATGCCCTCAGGGAAGGCGACAGAGAGGGCCTCCCCTAAGAGGCGTCCGATGGCAGCTCCTGGACACAGACTTAGAGTGAGGAGGGGGCAGCATGCGGACTGGACCCCCACGACCTCCATCCTGGGGACAATCTCGGTCCCATCCTGGGAGGTAGCAGGTGACGCAGGTCTCTGGATCTGCCCTAGCGAAGTTGAACCTCCCCAACTCTCAGCACCCCAGACTCACCAATGATGAAGATGGGCAAGAAGTAGCCAGCGGGCATGGGGATGGTGGTGGCCAGAATCAGCATCCAGAACTGCGGGAAGGGGCGGGGCAGAAGTGAGAGGCAGCAAGCAAGACACAGGCAAGGGGAGACGGGCAGCAGGCAGGAGGGAGGCCAGGGGTGACCCAGCACCGGCGTCTGGGGTTGGGGCTACATGGACAGGGCCAGGACCCTCCCCTGGTAAAGCGCTCGCTGTGGCCTGGCATCGAGCCAATGCTGTCCTACTCCTTAGCCTTCCCTTTGGGGTAGAAACAGTAGCTGCCCCACTTTAAAGATGAGAAGACTGAGGCGAGGGAAAGAGGCGGTCAGGGAGTGTGGGTGGAAGGGCCGGCTCCGTGCCGCAACCCCCGCCCGACCCCAGCGGGTCTCAGCTATATTCCCCCAGAGGCCCTGGGTGCCCACCTTCATAACCAGGAAGAAGGCGAGGGTCCCAAAGATGGTGAAGCGGGGGTGGTACCATTCCCACCACAGGTGCTGGGGGTCGGGCTCCGCAGGCCAGGGTGGGGACGAGTTGCGGGTCAGCAGCGCCCACGAGTGGTTGTCAAACAGCGTGTCCAGATGCTCCCTCATGGACAGCTGGGGGCGGGGTCTGTGCCAGGGCCTGACCAGACCTCCAGCCCCTGCTACCCAGCCCCTCCGGGGGCCACGTCCAGTCCCACTCAGCCCCCCAGCTGGGACCCTGGGGGAGGGCTGTGACCTCCCGCATTGCCTTTCCCCACCTGCAAATGCTGCCCAGGCTGGCGTCTCCCTGCTCACGGGTGGCAGACACCATCAGAGGTCACTAAGGAGCAACCTTAGTACCCACTCCCGTCACCCCTGAGGCTCAGCTCACCCGAGAAGCCATGAAGCGGCCCACTCCAGGGGGGTAGGTGATGGAGGCCAGAACCGTGGTTGCCAAGGCTGCGTACAGAGGCTTGCTGTTGGGATGGGGAGGAAGATCCAGGGCTGACTCCACTTCCCCACTGCATGGAGGGGAGACAGGGGCCGAGCCAGACAAGAGCAGACCCCACCACCCTGTGTGCTGATGCCCAGGCTCCCCAGGGGAGGAGGCAGGACGGGAGGGGGCCGTGTCCCCGGTACCTCCAGGGAAGACGCTGGAGACGTTTCTGCCACTGTCAGTGTAATGGGTTCAGGGCCAATGAGAGTTAGGGACAGCAGCAGGCTGGCGGGACGGCCAAAGCTGGCCAGGCCAGGGCAGGGCTGGGTTACTAGCTGGGACAGAAGGAGGGCTGGCCAACGCCAGGCCAGGGGCATCAAGGTTGGGGAGAAGGGGACAATTAGGGGGTGGGGCACCAGTGAGAGGAGGGGTTAAAGGAGGGGATGGAGGCCCAGCCAGGGAGCAGGCGGTGTAGATGAGGGAACGCAATTCCCACGGGGTGAGGCTAAGCAGGGGCTGGGGTTCATTGAGGGGACAGGGGCTCATGTGTGGCTGGGCTTTCTCTCCATGAGGCTAAGGGTCTGTGGGGGAGCCCAGCCCCACCAGGCCTACCTGGTGGCCATCAGTTTGGAGATGAGTTTGTTGGTTTTGGTGAAGGCCAGGAAGGTGCGCTGGCAGTAGAGGTAGGCACAGCTGGCCACGCCGCAGATGGCCCTGGGGATGAGAGGAGTGAGGCCACACCCCTCCCCAGCCCAGGGGCTCTCCTGGGGCCCGAGGCACCTGCTCACCCCAGCAACACGAAGAAGAAGATCTCTGGCAGGTCGAAGGGGACATCCACCGGGAAGCTGGTCTTGTAAAGGGAGGTGATGGTCTCTGGGGAGGAGGGGGCAGGGAGGAAGGGATGGTTAGAGGGGGGAGGGGGAGGCGATGGAGGGAGGAGGAAGTCCCCCACCCAGGCACCCAGGTGGCTCACCCTGCTCGCTGTTGAAGACGGCCAGGAGCCGGAACATGAAGGCCCCACAGGTGGCGGCAAAGAAGCCCCTCCAGTAATCCCAGACGGAGAAGTGGGAAGACATGACCTCGATGCAGAACAGGATGCCTGGGGGCAGCACTGGGCTCAGGGGACCCCACCGCGTTCATCCCAGGGTGGCAAGGCCCAGGGACTCCTCCTCCCAGGTCCCTCCTGTTCTGTTCTACAGCCTGGACCGGCAGGGACACCCCTTCCCTTGTGTCCTGAGCCCAGGGTGAGTAGGGTGGACTCCCCTAGCAGGGCACCGTCGCACCCTAGAACTGTGCCCTCCTCACACACAGGGTGGGGACGGGGTGGCCCAGTCTTACAGCTCCGGCAGCCAGGCCCCCTGGCCGGGTCACACTGGAGATCGGATTTCCGCACACGTCTGACTAATGTGACCCCCTAGCACTTGAGGCCCCGCCCTGGGGTGGCGGTGTCCGCACAGGACAGCAGAGATCTGGACACAGCCTGATGCCTCCTCAGGTCTCTCCTGGGCGGCCGGCCAAGCCATAGAGGGCAGGGCACGTGGGGGTCCCAGGATGCAGACAAAAGGTGGGAAGGGAGGGTCTCACCGCTGAAGGGGGCTGCAAAGACCGTGGCCACGCCCACTGCCGCCCCTGCCACCAGCATCTCATTTTGCTTGCTCTTGTTCTGGGGGAGTGGAGGTGCAGGGCTCAGAGCCGGGCCCTGCCTCCCACCATCCCTCCAGGCACTGCCCCCTCCTCCCTCCTGCCGTTACCTCTGCCTCCCCGATGGTCTTGGTGCGCACGCGCCCCAGGTAGGCAGCAATCATCACGCTCAGGTGCACGAAGGGGCCCTGTGGCCAGGCAAGGTGTGGGCCCAGGGCAGGGGGCAAAGAGGCGGCCCGCCCCTTTCTTCCCCCTGGGCTCCCTCCCCACCTCCTTGTCCATCCCTGAGCCCAGTCTGAGGGCAGCAGAGGGAACCTCCCCCACACCCAGCTCCCCCACCTCCCCAGATGCCAGGATGGCCTGAGATGGCCTTTGTCCCCCTCTGGAGCTGGGACCTCCTCTTCCCCAACATTGAGCTCCCCAAGGCAGGGATTGGCTGAGCCCTTCTGCCCAGCCATAGGGAGGCGGGGGTGGGAGGCCGTGTTGGTGGGCGCTGCCACTGGTCCGGTCCGTACCACTTTGCCCAGGAAGAGGGTGCTGTCCGTGGCCAGGGTGCAAGAAAGGCCCACCACCTTGGCCCCGAAGTTCTTGATGTCCAGGTAGTTTTCCAAGACCACCCCTGACAAGATGGTCTTCAGCTCTGGGATTCCGGAACCTTGACAAAAAGTGGGAAATCTCTGGATGACGACTCTAAGGGGCCTGGACACACAGTCGGGTGGGAGGTGTCCATGTCCTCACAGCTGGGCCCGGCACCAGGGGAGGATGGGACTCAGGAGAACACTGCCCCCTCCAGATATCCACGTCCCCTCTGCTGGCCTGGGCGGAGCAGATAGGCCTGGGGACGCTGTGCCCCCTACACCAGAGCTTCCCTGGCCCTGGGGAACCTGTCCCCTGTCCCTTGTCCCCTGTCCCCTGTCCTTGGAGCACAGCCCACAGAGGCGGAGCCAGCAGTGCGGAGTGCACCTACCGTCACACCATCCCTGGCCCTGGGCTGTCTCCAGCCCAAAGGGAACCTGTCCCCAGTTCTCTATCACAGCCCACAGAGACGGAGCCAGCAGTGACCCAGGACTCAGCATTGGCTGTCTCCCAGTGTGCCTCTGGGCTCCCAGCATGCCTGCTGTGGGCCTGCTTCTCTGGCTGTGAAGTGGGGGGCAGCAGGCAGCCCATGGACAGGAGAAGGTTTGACCAGCGACGACTGTTACCCAAACGGCGTGGTGACGCTGGACTCACCTCCCGAGGAGGGCGTGATGCTCTGGGAGAAGCCGGAGGAGAAGGAGACCAGGGCCACAGGGTACACGGTCCAGGAGAGGTACTGGAGCAGGTGGCTGTCCCCAATCTCCCGGTACAGCCACTTGTGCGCTGGAGACGGCTAGGCATCAGGGAGCTGCCCTCGGGCCACACACTGAGGTCCCCACTTACTGAGCTGGAATGGGGGCTAAGGGCTACCCAGCCCGGGGCAGACCCCCAGGAGGAGGCAGGAGAGGGGCCCGGGGTCCGATTCCTAGCTGCTTCCTAGTCCAACGACCTTGGGCAACACCTTCCCTGACTGTCAAAGGGGCTGGTGACAAGGTCACTGAGGGCTAAAAGAGACCCCCGAGGAGGAAGTGAGACAGGGTGTGGAGCACCTGCTAGGGTTCTTGATGATCCGAGGAGAGAAAGAGGCTCAGACTCTCCCTGCCACTGCCCCCTCCTCCAGGAAGGCCTCAGGTGGAGAGGGTGTTGAAGGGTAGGCAGGGACACACTCTGCCTGGTGGTCTCACAAGCCCCTTCCCCTAGGGTAACTGAGCTGAGGGCAGCAGGTGGAGAAGGGGTGGGAGTGGCACAAAGACGGGCACAGAGCCCAGAGCAGCCAGGACTCTGGGGTCATCGGGGGCTCGCTCCCTATGTGTGGAAGAGGAGACTCGGGTTCAGAGAGGGTCAGAGCCTGCTCAGGGTCGCACAGCGAGGCAGGAGTTGGGCCAGGACCAGACTCACCCTGCTCCCCATTAAGGCGCCACCCGCCCCGCTGCACCTGGCGGCCCAGGTGGCATCCCGGAGATCGTGCCTGGAACCCTGTCCCTGACACTGTGTGCGTGCCAGGGAGGGCTTACCTCTGACCACGCGCCCGAGGGCGAAGTTCATGGCATAGCTGATCAGGGCCATGAGCACCCCCAGGGTCATCAGGAAGTACCAGTCCTCACCCACGCGGAACAGCTTCTGCTTCAGCCACTCCAGGCCACCTGGGCAGGGGCATCGGGTCACAGCCATCAGGTCACAGGGGGCTGGGACAGCGCATTCCCTGCAGGGAGCCCAAAGCAGGGAGGGCGCTGGCAGGGAGAGGTGGGGGCCAGGTGTGGGTGGTGGAGTCCAGCATGACCCTGAACACCACGCACAAACAAGAGCTGTGGCTGGTGCAGGGGGTGGCACCTGTTTGCCTTCCCCATTTCTGCCCCTCCAGGGAGACTCCTGGGAGATGGGGGCTCCTGCAGAACAGCTTCCCCAAGCAGGGCAGCAGGGTTCTGCCAGCCTCTTGCGTCGTCCCAGGACCACAGGACACCCCAGCAAGAGGGCACTCGCCAGCCACACATGACCCAGACAGAGGGACAGGCAGACAGAGCCCTTCCCTCCCTGCCACCCTGAGACTCTGGGCTGTGAGGTCCCCTGGAGTGGAAAGCAGGAGGGGGGCCCCTGGGCAGCCCTGGCCAGGGAAGGCACCTGAGGGTCTTCTCTGGGGAGCGGAGGGGCCCCAGCTCTCACCTCGGATGCCGCGGCGGAGGCGGGGACACGGGCCCCACAGCTCCCGCAGAGCCACCGGGTTCCCGGAGGAGCCCTCACACAGCCCCACCAGCTCCTCCATGGGGTCCCTGGTGGGGCAGACAGACACACAGGCAGACGGACAGACAGACAGACTGACAGAGGGCCCGCGGTGAGCCGCACCAGAGCCTGCTCCCTGCCTCCCGGCTCTGCCACAGCTCTGCCCCCAGGTAGAGGGGATGGTGGTGTTTTCCCCACGTGTGCGGTGCGTGTGTGGGGTCAGGAGGAGACGCTGGCCCGAGGGCTGTCCCCGAGGGGCCGTGCATGCGTGTGCCAGGTGTGGGGGGAGGCGAGTGTGTCACGATGTCACCTCCACTCCCCTGTGCTCCTTGAGCAGAGCCCCCGCCCTGTTCTGTGAGCCCCTCACGTCGCCCACCCCCCAGGGATGTCACCTGGCTGCTTCTATGGTTTGAGCTCTCTTAGCGCAGTGAGCCACCAACTCTGCGTGTCCCTGTGGACAGCTCTGAGTCCCCATGCCCACGCCCCCTTGGCCACAGAGGCAGGAAACCCCAGGCCCAAAGGAGATCCCTCTAGGGTCAAGGTGAGGAGCCGGCTCCTGCCCCTGACCTCCAATGCTGCCTGCTGCAGGCCCATCTAAATTCACCTGCCTCCACCCCCATCTGCACCCAGCGCCCTTACCTGTCAGTGCCTTCTGCTCCGACCCCAACTGGTCCTTGTCTGACAAAGCCTCTTTGCTTCTAGCTCAGGTGCACCTGGACAGGTGTGTGCTCCACCCATCAACACCCTCCCCTCCCCCGCCCAATTCTGGATTTACCGAGGCCAATCAGAACATCCTTGGCAAACCAAGCAGAACTGCCCAGGATGGCTGGGACTTGCCGAGCGCCGATGTCCCCAGGGCACATGAATCCGTGGAGAGCTGCCAGGAGCGAGGGAGCAGGGGCTTCCCACAGCCAGCAGAACAGCAGGGAGGCGGTCCTGCTCCGGCTCCACAGACTCCTGTGGCCTGGTGGGGGAGGGGGAAGCAGGTACACAGAGCAGGTCAGTGAGGGATTCGAGGCAGGGCTCTAGCTCAGGGCTCTGGATTCTCAGAGCCGGCAAGGAAGGCATTTGCAAAGGCAGGGAAGGGAGGCTGAGGGAACACGGGACACACACAGGCAAAGGTAAGCGGGGTGACCCTTGAACCTGCCTGCCATGACCCTCAGCCCTCCCAGGACCACCCTGGGTGCTTGCAGAAATCCAGCAACTAACCCATTATAAGGAAATGGCATGAGAGAGGTGAGGCTGCTTGTCCAAGGTCACGGCCATGGAAGGCAGGGCCAGGATTCCCACCCTGGTCTGGCCCACCCCAAGCCTGCACCCTGCACACCAGGCCCTGCCTGCAGGGCCCACCTTGCTCAGTGGGAGGAAGGAGGCCCACAGGTAGGACATGGTGGTGGCCTCAGTGTCTGGCAGGAACTTGGACTCGAAATTTGTGCTGGGACCTGCGGCAAACTGCACTCAGACCACAGCGTCCAAGGGGCAGTGGCTCTGCCCAGGGACCCTGGGTAAATGCCATGGACTCTGTCTCACCCAGACAGAGGACAGGAGCATGGGCACAGGGCTCGTGGCAAAGGCGCACGTGGGTTTTGGGTGCCAGCTGCATGCCGGGAGCCCTGCCTCTGCAGCTCCCTTGACCCTCCCACACCCTGTAGCCAGGGACAGCACCGTTTGTCAGATAACAAACGGGGGATCAGAGAGGTGCACTCAGTCACCCAACACCACACAGCAGAGGCCGAGCCCAGATGCTAGACGGTGCAGCTCTTCCCCTACTGGAAGCTTCTTGAGCTCCCAATCATCAGGGCGATGATTGGGGTGCAAAGCTGAGGGCTTGTGCCTGATGCCACCTCTGGAAGATTTGGGCAAGGGAAATAGGACAGTTCCCCTCACCCCACACCGAGAGGACGCTACCTCTGCAAATCATGGTTCCCCACGGTGACCTGTTCAAATCTGGGACCCTGAGCCACCCTCCGCCCTGGAGGCCTGGCCGAGCCAATTTAACATAGGAGCAGGTGCAGGTGTTTGGGTCGTCCCTTATCAGAGTCTTGGGTTCAAGCCCTGGCTCCACCAACCATTTAACTTCCTGCTATGGCGCACCTTGGGAGAAAGCAGGTCATCACCTGCTCAAGTCCTTGGGTCCCTGCCACCCACATGGGAGATCCGGATTGGGTTCCTGTGTCCTGGCTTCAGTGTGGCTCCGCCCGGCTGGCTGTTGTGGGCATCTGGAAAGTGAACCAGCAGATGGGAGATCTGTGTATGCCTCTGCCTTCCAAATAAAATGAAAAATTAAGTAAGTATAAAATTAAAAAGATGTTTGGGTGGTGTGGGGGACATCAGCTACTGAATCCACCATCGCCAACTGACTGAACCGTCACAGAGTGCCTGGCTTGTTGACACCCAAACACCAGGCTCTCGTCACAGGCAGCTTCTGGCCGAGGTCCCCAGCCAGCCCTGCGTGACCACACCCTCATCCCCTGGCCTGGAGCACCAGGAAACAGAAGAAGCCCAAGATGACACAGTACCCAGGGCGAGTCCCTCCCAAAGCCATCACCCCCACCTGCCCGTCCTAACTCCTCCCTCCTCAGTTGGGTGAGAGCAAGTTCAATGCCAGGGCAGCTCTGCCCCCGCCCCCAGCTCCTCCACCACGGAGGCCTCCATCTCCGCTCTGTGCCTGGCAGAGGCCGGAAGCTCGGCCTGTCGGTGCCTCGGCATCCCAGTCCCGGAGCGCAGAGCAGAGCCCAGCACACAGCGGGGCTCTGAAGCGGTGTGCACACACTGGCCTCGGGGCTGGCTGTGCAGGGCCACAGGGGAGCAGGTTCCTGCTGGCTTCCCGGGACCTACATCAGAACCCTGGGTGCAGAGGGCAGAGTCTGTGCTTGGCTGAAGCTCCCCTGGGAGATGGGGTGGTCCCAGCAGGTGGGATTCAAGGCCTTCTAGCCCTGTGCTCTGAAGGGAGACACATGCCCGGAGACAGGGGGGTGACCTAGATGACCTTTCCAAGTCCCACCTGACCGCGGGAGCCAGAGGATCCAGCATTTGTGTGGGTGAGGCCTCCGGGACAGGGGGAGGGGGAGGGGCACGGTGGGCGGGGTGGGGAAGGGATCAGGCATCCAGGAGCAGTGACTCAGGCCCTCGGCACCATGACCGTGTGTCTGCATTTAGCTGCTGGCTCCTGTGTCCCTGGAGGCCCTCTGGGCCCCCCACCCGCCCCCACCCTCTTCCCTCTGACCTGAGTGCTGGTGGCTTCCCAGCAGCCCTGCTAGACCCCTCAGCCAGGAGGAACGACAGGGGCTCCAATACAGGAGTCACCACCAGGGGCCACAGTCCCCTCCTGCTCCTCACCTGTGCTCTGCCCTGCCCCCCTTCCCCCTGGGATTGAGCCTGGAGGGGGCAGCTCTGCCTCTCTCGGGGGAGGGGAAGGAGGAGATGCGGGCACAGGAGCAGGCAGGGGTGGTGTGGGAGAGAGGTCAGGCTGGGGCCTTCCAGAGGCTTCCAGACCAGGTGGGGTTGGGAGAGGCCCCCAGCAGGGCCCAGGGAAGAAGTGGCAGTGCAGATCTGAGAAGGAAAGGCAGCGAGCCTGGGTCGCCCGGCAGGAAATGGAGAAGGGCCCAGGGCTTCGCCTGCCCAAGACCGTGGTCACCACCTTCGAGTGAGGCCGGCGGCCGAGTCCAGCCAGGTTCCGGCCATGACCCAGGCCTGGAGCAGGCTGAGGGTGAGAGGGAAACCAGGGTGGGGTAGGGCCACAGTAGACCGCAGGGAGCCCAGGACAGAGGCAGGAAGGAAGCCAGGAAAGTGGGGGTGGGGAAGGGTCAGGATGGCTGCACTGGAGGTGTCTCTGCGAGGGCAGAAAGATGCTGGGGAGAAGGTTCTAGAATCAGCGAGAGGAAGCCGGAGCCAGCAGTTCCCACAGAAGGCCCCAGGGCAGGAGGAGCTGGGCTGGGCCCGACCTGTGGTGCCCTGGAGTCTGTGTCCTGTGGAGTCGCCATGGGTAACAAGGCCAAGGTCATCTCCAGGCCTCCGTGGACACACTTGGCAGGCAGGGGAGGCCTGGGCTTCCCTGATCTCACCCCGTCCCACTCACTTCCAGATCTCTTCACAAGTGCCCACAAGGACTGCCCCATGCCCCAGGGCACGGAAACCCTTGACCCACACCTGTGCGAGGGCCGCCCGCCCGCCACTGCTCCAGACCATGTCGCTGGCCAGGTAACAGCCCCTCCCTCCTGCTCCCTCCCTCTGCCTGTGCCCAGATTCCAGGCTGTTCCCACAGCTCCCGACAGGGGGCGCCGTCCCTGCCAGCACAATTGGGTCCCTGAGGTTGGGGATTCACGTGGATGAGGGTCTGGCATTTAGGGACGGGCGCTTATGTAGAAATGACAGGTCCCCTGGGGCCAGTGCTGTGGCCTTGACAGTTAAGTTGCCACCTGCAGCACTGGCATCTCATATCTGCGCTGGTTTGAGTCCCAGCTGCTCCCCTGCTGATCCAGCTCCCTGATAATTCACCTGGGAAGGCAGCGGAGGATGGCTCGAGGGCTTGGGCCCCTGCACCCACGTGGGAGACTCAGAAGAAGCCCCTGGCTCCTGGCTTCAGCCTGGCCCAGCCCTAGTTGTTGTGGCCATTTGGGGAGTGAACCAGCATATGGAAGATCACTCTCTCTTTCTGTACCTTTGCATTTCAAATAAATAGAAAATAAATCTTTTTTTTTTTTTTTTTTTTTTTTGACAGGCAGAGTGGACAGTGAGAGAGAGTCAGAGAGAAATTCTTCCTTTTCCGTTGGTTCACCCTCCAATGGCCGCCGCGGCCGGCGCATCGCGCTGATCTGAAGCCTGGAGCCAGGTGTTACTCCTGGTCTCCCATGCGGGTGCAGGGCCCAAGGACCTGGGCCATCCTCCACTGCCCTCCCGAGCCACAGCAGAGAGCTGGACTGGAAGAGGGGCAACCGGGACAGAATCCGGTGCCCCGACCGGGACTAGAACCCGGTGTGCCGGCGCCGCAGGTGGAGGATTAGCCTGTTAAGCCACGGCGCCGGCCTAGAAAATAAATCTTAAAAAAAGAAAGAGAGAGAGAGGGATAAAGCCCCAGCTTGAGGCACTCGCACCCGAATTAACCCGGCCTTGCAGACGGCACCTTCACTCCAGCCCCTACTGCTTAGTGAATCTGGCACCTCACTTCCACCCTGCCCGGGGGCTGTGGGTTGAGCGCACCTGCTGACATCATCACGTCAGGATTTGGGGATGGGCGTCTTCACCTATTTTGTGCCGTGCACACTCCACCACGAGCCATGAGGTTTGGGGCATTGTCTGCTCCCAGCTAGGAAATGGCCAAGTCAGAGCTCAAACCCAGGTCCCAACCCTCGCCTGCACCCATGGCCCCACCTGGCGGTACCACAACATCCCCTCCTTTATCTGCATGGCGCCTCCCGTGTGTGGCAGGCCCAAGGTCAGGGAGCACCGAAGGCCAGCCCGCGTCACCACCCAGGGCTCGGGCCCTAGAGCCGTCTGCTGGCCAAGCCTGACTGCTCTCTCCTCTTGTTGCAGGACAAACAGATGGATTTCTGTTGGGATCCTTGGCAGGTCAGTGCCTTGCTGTGCCCTGGACTAGCCACCTGCCGCGGACCCCATCGCCCCGGGCACAGCCCTGCCAGCCCTAGGGGCAGTGGTGGACCTGGGAGGGGGTTGGTGGGATCTCACTGGCCTTACCCCCACTCCCCTACCCTGCCCAGGGGAGCTGGGTGGGCTGGGGGATGGCGGTGGTGATGGTGGAGGCTGTCCCGTGGCGTCTGCCCCTTCCTGCTCACTGCTGCACCCCCGCCCCTACAGAGATGCTTCCAGACCACCAATGGCCACCTGTGCCACTCCAGATCCTGCGCCAGCAACTACAACGTGGCTGCCCTGGCCACCTCGTCTCTCGTGGGTAGGTTCCTGCTGCCCCTCCCCTGGCCTTGGAGCTGTCCCCGCCCACCCTGGACACAGCCTTGGGGAGCACAAAGCTGAATGGCAGCTAGGTGGCTGCTGTTGAGCCCCGGCCACCTCCCAGGGTGCACCACAGCTGGAAGCTGCTGTGGACATCCCAGCCGGACTGGAACCCAGGCCCTCTGATGTGGGATAGTCATGTCCCAAGCAGTGCGTTAACTGCTGACCCAATTGGCTGCCCCGATTCAATCCAGCACTTTCTACCACAGGCTCCAAGTGGGACTTTGGGGCGGCCCGGATCTCCCCAATGTTGCCAGGCCTGGTCTCCCTGCCCTCTGCCACCCACGTCCCCTTGGGTCGGAGTCTCCAGAGCAGAGCTTGAGCAGGAAGTGGTTGTGTAGGAATTCACTGAGGGACAGCTCGGGAGAGAAGCGGCAGGGAGCGAGGGGCAGGGCTGGGCACGCGGCTCAGCAGAGAGCTGCTGCAGGCAGCCTCTGGCCTCTCTCGGCCTCATCCTGTGAGACCTGCACCCCGGAAGTGATGGCATTCGGGGCCAGGGGCTGGACAGGGATGTCCCCTGGGCCAGTGCTCGGCTGCTCCTGGGAAGGATCTGCCGCTCCCCGGCACCTCTGGGTGGGCCAGTGCCATCGGCTCAGGCCGATTCTTCAGAGATGGGCGCAGGTGGGAGCCCCCAGCAGCGACACTGCCCCGGCTGGGGAATGGACATGCGGGACGGGAGATCTGGGCTGCCACTCTGGCTCTGCGCTGTGTGGGCCGCAGGCGGTGCCTGGTCCCCGCGGATTTGCGGCTGACTCAGTGCACCTGATCCTCACAGCTCCCTTGAGGGCCCCTGGTTTCTGCCCTCCCCGCGTTTGTCTGTACTGTTCACTTCACTTGTCCTGCCAGGACTGCGTGAATGCCACCTCCTCCAAAAGCCCTCTCTGATTGCCACTGCTCCCCATATAAGAGAGGAGCTCACTCCTTCCTCCACTCTGCCTTCCCTACAGTCCCAGGTTCCATAAATGATCTCATTCCTCCTGGCCTCTGGTCATCATGGCTTCAGGGGACTCCCAGAGCTGCTCTTGGCCTTGGTAGTGGATCTGCTGGGCCCTTCCTGACGGCATCTCGCCATCTCCTTTCACACCCACCGGTCTCCCCCAGAGAAGCCCCCACAGCCCTCCCCACCCCCCAGCCCCACGCTGTCTCCTGCTGAGGCTCTGTAGTCGTCCCTCAGGGTCCCCCTGTCCCCACCCCTGGCCTTTAATCCTCTCATTGCCATGCTCTTCCTCCACAGCTGGTCTGCCAGTCGCTCTCCTGCTCACGGCCCTGCTGTGGCTCCCCACGGCTCTCAGGAGACCATCTGAGCCCTCAGCCTGGCTCTTATAGCCCCAGAGTGATCCTGGTGGGCGCCCAACCGCTTCGGCCACCCCAGTGCTGGGCTACCCCGTGTCTCACCTCCAGCCACTTTCATACCTCCGCCCTTGGCATCTCAGGCAGAGTGTCGGGTCTTGCCTCTGTGTGCCTACACCCGGCGTCCCCCAAAACCCAGCACCAGGCCACCTCCCAGGAAGGCCTCCCTGCTTGCTGCCCCACCCAGGTCTCAGCTCTGTAGAGCTGGCTGTACTGAGGCATTGAGAGGCTCTCTCCGAAGTGCCCCTTAGTGGCCAACAGGAGGGAGGAGGATCGTGAGCCAGTCTCCTGGGGCAGGGTGTGTGTTTTGGTCAGAAAGGACTCAGGGCTATATCCAGCAAGGTAGAAACCCCCAGTGGGCAGGAAAATGGACACGGGGTCAGGGGGCATCTGAGTCCAGTGCGGCCGGGCAGCCCTGGGAGGCCCTGGGAAGGGAGGGGTGGGAGGGACTGGGTGGGCCCTGGAATCCTATAGGGCACTTGGCAGGGGTACCGGGCATCCCCTGTACTCAGACATGGATGGACTGGGGATGGACCACCTGATGGCCCCGAGGAGAGACCCCAGGGGTTGGGAGGGAGACCTGAGCAGGATGTAACGTCGGGACGGTCCCCCAATGCCCCCAATGCCCCAGGGGTGGTGCAGAGCATCAAGGACCACATGACCAAGCCCACGGCCATGGCACGGGGCCGTGTGGCCCACCTCATCGAGTGGAAGGGCTGGAGCGCCCAGCGATCGGGCTGGGAGCTGTCCCCGGCCGAGGACGAGCGCTACCACTGCCTCCCAGACGAGCTGCGGGAGGCCCGCTTTGCAGCAGGTCAGCGGGAAGGGGGAGGGGAGAGGGGCCCCGGCCGCTCTGCAGGGGTGGAGCGGGGCCTCTGGGAGCGGGGTCACTGTATGGGCACCATGTGAGCGGGCAGAGAAGGCACGGGGTGGGTGTGGATGCGCGTGGATGGGCAGCCCCGAGAGGTGGCCCCTCAGCCGGTCCTGGTGCCAGCGCTGCCCCCACCTGCCCATACCCCACTGTCCCTAGGGGTCGCCGAGCAGTTTGCCATCACAGAGGCCACGCTGAGCGCCTGGTCCTCGCTGGATGGTGAGGAGCTGCACCTCCTCGGGACCAGCCCCCAGGACACGGATCAGCTCCAGGGTACAGCCCGGGGGCCTGGGCTGGGGTGGGTGGTGCAGAACTGCGGCCACCCCAGGCTGTGTGATGCGGGCAAGACCCTTCCTTCCCCAGCCTTCGTTTTCTCATCTGTAAAATGGACCCATTGCCCCATTGACAGCTTCCAGGACTTCTCCTTGCCCGGCCACTCCCCCGATGACTGGCCCTCCCTCTAATCCGTCCCTCCTGCCAGCCCCCAGCACCCCAGCCCTGAGCAGCAGCATCCCGGGGACCTGGGGCCCATGGCGGGGGGCTGCCTGCAGGGGTCGCTCCCCTCGGTGGACAGCGGCTCCCTCTCCGAAGAGGAAGACGAGGTTTTCTATAACTGAGGTGGGGGCTGCATGGGGCCAGCACCTGCCCACACCGTGACCTTGGCCAGTCCATAGCCCAGGCACATCTGGACTCTGGGAACGCCGCTGGGCGTCTCTGGACCACTTGGGGCAGGCTCAGGGAGGAAGCGGCAGGGATGAGGGCTGGCGCTCCTGTGGGTCACTCTGTGCTTTGGTGGACCCGGCCATCAGAGGCAGCCTGAGTCCCCTTCTCTGTCTTTCTTAGGCTCAGGAGGCACTGCCCCTTGCTCCTTGCCCCTTGCCCCTTGCCCCTTGCCTTTAGGGAGCTCAAGGACACCGACAGATCCTGGAGCCATGGCCCCCAGAGGCGCTGCTGCCAGGACCCCAGGCCAGTAGCCTTGTGTGGACTGAGGATCCCATAGGAGTCAGCTGGGGACTCTGTGTTGAACCTGGGCTCAGTCCCCGCCCCCCGCGTGCACCTGCTCCCTAGGGAAGATGAGGTCGCCTCCCTGGTGGCACAGCCCTTGCTTGTTGGCACCTTCAGATCATCTCTGTGTCTGGAGTGTCCATCTGGCCCCTCTCTCTGAACCTGCCCCTTGGTGCCCCCACTGCCACCCCCGTTGACCTCATGGTGCCCTGGTATTAAAGTGGTGGGTTCACCTGCATGCATTAGCTGGTCTCTGCTGGGGAAGGCGGGTGCCTGGGCCCCTGGGCAGGGGTTCTAGAGGGACCAAGGGGAGGGTCCTGGCTCCCAGCACACACAGCTGTTCCACCTGCTGCCGCCCAGCCAGGACAGGCCCCATGGACGATGCCCCTTGGAGCTCAAGTGAGGGAGGAGCTGCGGCTCCAGGGAGAGCTCAGCTTTATTTCTCTCGGGAACCTCAGCCCATCCCCAAGGACCTCCAGGCCTGCCCCTGCCGACGGCGCCCGATGGCCTTCGCAGCCATGAGCCGAGCACCTGCTCCCTGGGCGCCGCCCTGGTCTGGTCTCCCCCTCTTGCACTCTGAGCTCCGTGCTTCAAGGCAGGATCTGGTGTCCCCCAAGACGGCACGGGGAGAAAGTGGGGCTCCTGTTGGGCCTGGGTTAGGGCTGCTGCCACGCCGAGCAGGTGAGCTAGGATGGAGCGGTGGGGACGGTCGGGACTGGAGAAGGGACGCCGGCTCCTGGATGCCACAGTCACCAGGGCAGGGGTGTCCCGCCTCCTCGTGCGGGGCAGCTCACTTGGCGGCTGGTGGGTTTGTCAGGGCAGAGATTGCTTTCTCCAGCTAGAACAGAGCACAGGGGATGGGGAGGGAGGCTGCAGGGCAGGTGAGAGCGGGGGCTCCACCGTCATTTGGTCGTTTGACTTCCCCAGGGCTGGATTCTTCGGTGATGGCTAGGGTGGCGCCTCCCCATTGCTCAGATGGGATCACTGACACCACGGAGTGGCAGCGAGGCTGCTGGCCACAAAACCAGGTCGGGGCAATCAGGCTGCTGGGCCCCCCGGCCAGGAAGGGGAGGCACTGATATTCTAAGGGAGCAAGTGTTGTGTCCCATGTCACAGAGCTGGTTCGAGCCCCAGCAGCTCCGCGTCAGATCAGCTTCCTGCTGATGTGCCTGGGGAGCAGCAGGTGACCTCCCAAGTCTTGAGTACCTGCCCACCCACATGGAAGCCCCTGGTGGACTTCCTGGCTCCCAGCTTCACCCTGGCCCAGCTCTGGATTTTGTAGCCATGCTGGGGAGTATCCAGTGAATGGAAACTCTCCCCCGCCCTGTTCCTCTTCCTTTTTCACTCTGGCTTAACAATAAATAAATAAGAATGAAAAAAGGAAGAGATTTCTCTGAGGTCCCCTACGCCACCCCCACTCCCCCTGGTACCTCCACCCAGGACACGTAGCCCACAGCTCTGCCCTTGGACGTCACATAGAGCGACTGAAGATTCAACAGCTCAAACAGGTTGTGTGCCTGCAAGGGGGTTGTCAGGAAACACTGGAGGGTCGGGGCGCCCAGCCACCCCTCTGGCCCACACCCCTAAATCTCTGCCAGGAGCCAGGGACCTGTGGGCAATGCTCACTATGACCACCAGGGGGCCCCAGAGACCACACAAGGGCTGTGCAAGCCTGGGTGGAAGGACTCAGGTAGAGAGTGTGCGCCCACACCAGGTTGCCTGGCCTGTTTCTGCCCCTGGCCCACCTGAGAGCCGGGCTCTGTCCTCACAGGGTCGGTATCGTGCCTGCGATCACACAGGGAGATTGAAGTGGATGGGAAAGGGACTCCCATGTGTGGCGATGCAACACTTGTACCCAATGTCTACCCCCAAAACCCCATAGAGTTTGTGTGCCGCTTCTACCCCTCTAGTAGTCTCTCTGGGTCACCCCAACCACCCTGGGGGTCGGAGCACAGGATGGGCACTGCTGTGCACAGTCTGCCAATGAGGAAGCAGGCCAGGGGGAGCAGAGCAGCTCAGTGTAGTGGGGGAGGCTGGAGCCCTCCTTCCCTGCCGGCCCTTGCTCTCTGCCCCAGGGTCCTGGCTGACGCCCAAACCTCCACTTCCTGACTTCTCCCCATTACCTGGTGCAGAGAGGTCTCAGGGGACAGCGTCAGGGTCACTGGCTCCATGGGGCAGCCCCCAGCCAGGATGTCCTGGAGACAGCGCTGGGGATGGGGGCAGGGAGATGGGTACCTGCACCAGCCCCCTGTCCCCGGGCAGTCCCTTCCAGACCGCCTCTCCCCTCACCTCCCTGCTGCCCACCCTCACACATACCCACCTGCTGTCCTGAAGCCCTGGCAGGTGCCTCGGCCTGGAGGGCTTGCACCAGCTGGGCCCTCTTCACGATGCCCACCAGGAGCTGCGACTCTAGCAGGTGCACAGGGAGGGGTGGAGAGGTGCATTATGCAGAATAACTCAATCTACGGAGCACCTACTATGCGCCAAGAACCCACATGCTGGGGTTGCCCTGTCTCTCCTATGGGTCCATTGGAACAACTCTCACCCATTGGACAGGACAGCAAACTGAGCCTCAGGGGCACAGAGCTGCTGATTGTCATGCCCAGGGTCACTGAGCATCCAATGTGGAGGTGTGGTAGGCGGGGCCAAGGGGCAGTCTGCTCCCGTGGGGATTGTCCATGCTGCAGGGCCACCTGCCTGGGGACATCTGGGTGTCAGCATTGGCTCAGCCCAGTTCTGGAAGGAACCCAGGAGACATTGCATCCTAGCGTCCTCCTGTGTGCAGCACTGGGGTTGTCAGTACAGCGTCTGTCCTGAGTGTCTGAGAGGGTCCGTCCAGGACCACCTCCAATTCCAAACCCCCTTAAGCTCCAGCCCCATAGGTAAAATGACACAGGGTTTGGACAGAACCTGTGCACACCCTCCATATACTTTACAGCATCCTAAGAGTCCCATAAGACCTACTACAGTACGAAAGCTGAGCAGTAGTTATTGACCATCACTGGGTAAGGATGGAGACGGGGAAGTCGGTACATGATCAGCCCTTTCTCCCGGCAGACAGGGAGGTCGCCTGTGTTTGGGTGGGAGGGGCCAGCTACATACTTTGCCCTCTGCCCAGTAAAAGAAAAACGGGACAAGACAGATAAATGTGCCCACCCCTTTCATTTTTTTAAAAAGATTTATTTTTATATTTCTGAGGCATAGTTAGAGAGGGAGAGAGAGTGATATTTTCTATCTTCTGGTTCACTCCCCCAAATGGCTGCAATGGCCAGGGCTGGGCCAGGCTAAAGTTGGCAGCCAGGAGCTTCTTCTGTGTCTCCCACATGGGTGCAGGGACCTGAGCACTTGGGTCATCTTCCATTGCCCTTCCAGGCCATTAGCAGGGAGCTGCGTCAGAAGTGGAGCAGCCAGGATTCGAACTGGGGTCTCTTATGGGATATGGCTTAACTTGCAATGCCACAGCGCTGGCCACATGTGTCTGCCCTTTTAGAACAAAGCTGGGGCCAGCGTTATCTGCAGAGGGTTAAGCTGAGCCTTCTCAGCACTTCTTAGGAGGGCCCGTTGAGTCCTGGCTGCTCCACTCTGGTCCAGCTCCCTGCTAATGGGCCTGAGAGAGCAGTGGAAGATGGCCCAAGTGCTTGGGTCCCTGTCACTCACATGGGAGACCTAGATGGAGTTCCTGGCTCCTGGCATCAACCTGGCTCAACCCAGCCGTTAGAGCCAATTTGGGAGTGAACCATCACATGGAAGATCTCTTTCTCTCTCTCTCTCCCTCTCCTTGTAATTCTTTCAGATAAATAAATAAATCTTAATAAATACACGAGTAAGTAAGTAATAAATAAAATAAGGAAAGCTGTCTTGGGTGGGCAGTGGGCCCCACAGCCCAGGTCTGAACTGCTCGGAGCTCGCTGCTTCCTGTGGCTCTCAATAGAGAGCTGAGCGTGAGGACGATACCGCCTTTGTTCCAGGAGGCGAGGTCCTTGGCGGCTCACGCACGGGCAGCAACTTTTGAGGGGGAGAGTTCTTTTTTTTTTTTTTTTATGACAGGCAGAGTGGACAGTGAGAGAGAGACAGAGAGAAAGGTCTTCCTTTGCTATTGGTTCACCCTCCAATGGCCGCTGCGGCCAACGCACCGTGCTGATCTGAAGCCAGGAGCCAGGTGCTTCTCCTGGTCTCCTATGCGGGTGCGGGGCCCAAAGGCCTGGGCCATCCTCCACTGCCCTCCTGGGCCACAGCAGAGAGCTGGCCTGGAAGAGGGGCAACTGGGACAGGATCGGTGCCCCGACCGGGACTAGAACCCGGTGTGCTGGCGCCGCAAGGCGGAGGATTAGCCTAGTAAGCCGCGGCGCCGGCCTAAGGGGGAGAGTTCTAAGGCATGATGCCACAGGCTGGCGGGGGGCCTGCCTGGGGTTTCGGGGGGCCCTCTGGAAACGCTACACTGTACGGATCCCTATGTGCAGGTGAGGCAACCACGGAGGAGCAGTGGTGTCCTGAGTTCTGCAGCTCCTAGGTGGCTCTGGCTCTCAGGGGTGGGCAAAAGGGTGACCTCCACTGCTGTGCAGGTTGAGGGAAATCTCAAAGGGAAGCTTCTGGAAGACCCTAGTGGTGTCCCCACCAGCAGTAGCCCCGGCCTGGGTCAGAGGCCACAAGCACTGTCACCTCCAGGTGGATGTGTCACCCACACCAAGGCAGGGAGGGCCTGTTTCCTTGCTGCTGATGAGGGAGCTAAGAATGGGAGAGGGGGAGGGGAAGACGCTCCCCTAGGCTCACACAGCGTCGACATCCGGGCCTGGATGCAGGTGCAGGCCGAGCGCTCTGCTTGCCTTTCCTGGGCCTGACCCTCTGGACCCTGGGATGAAGGCAGGGGAAGCCCTAGTCCCGGCCACCATCCTCCCCCCGGGCTGGGCACCTGTGCTCTCCACCAGGGGGTACTCGGCCTCGTCCGTGGAGGTCAGCACCTTGACCACCTGCTCCAGGGCCGCGTCCCTGGCCAGTGTGCTGATGGCACGGCTCATGAAGTGCTCCACGATCACGCGGTGGGAGCTGGGGGCAGAGGAGCTCCCATCAGGCCCTGGGTCCAAGGTCCAGGACGAAGCAGGGTACCCAGGGAGGTGAGCTGGCCAGGCCCCCTGGTCCTCAAGGGTGGGCAAAGAGGTTCCTGGATGAGAGTTCCTGGAAAGGACCCTGGGGCCAGCGTAGCCCAGATCTGAGTCCCAGCCCCCGCTCCCTGGGACAAGCTGCTCTTTGGTCTCCCTGGGGAATTTCATTTGCAGCATACATGGGAGGCAGAGGGGGATTGAAAGTGTCAAAGCCACTGAGTCACAGCCCAATTTACAGGTGCGGAAGCTGAGGTTTGCAGCCAGGTGGCAGCTTGCCTGTGTTAACAGCTGGGCCTCGGACCCGGGGCCTCGCGGAGCCTCTTAGCTCTGCTCTTTGGGCCGACAGCGGCTCCGGCCGGATCTGGTCCAGTGAGGACCTCATAGCTGGTTTCCCTTCGGCTCCATCTCTAGCTCCTAACGTCCCAGGAAGGACAGGGAGAGGCCAGGGGGCTGTCATGTCTGTTGCTCACTCCCAGGGGGCCTGGAGCAAGACCCAGCCACTCTCTGAGTCCAGCTTCCTCATGGGGCAAGCGGGCTGCTGTGGAGAGTGGAGACCAGTGGCAGTGGCATCAGACTTCCCAGTGCCCTTTATCCAAGGTTGGCTGTAGGGATGATTCTATCCAAGGTTGCCTGAAGGGCTGGTGACTAGTCCAGTTGGGGGTGCACCCCACTGTCCACGCCCACTGGCCTAGGGCGGATCCTCTCACCCAATGACGCGGCCCCGGATCCATGGCAGGTAGGGCAGTTTCTTCACAATGATGGTGCCATCGTAGAAGGAAGGCTGGCAGCTCTGGGCGATGGCGTTGGCCGCCAGCACGGCCATGAGCACCGGCAGGGCGTGCACGATCTGTCCGGTCAGCTCGAAGGCCAGCAGCGCCGTGGAGATGGAGTGGGTCACCGCGCCTGAGAAGGCCGCAGCCCCTGGGGGACAGCCAGGGCAGAAAACCTGAGACCAGGGCCTGCTGTCCCGTAGAGGACAAGGCTGGCATGGCCACGGTCCACGGCTAGGGGGGGAATTGTGCAGGCTGGAAGTGTCCTCTCTCCCGAGCTGGCTGAGAGGGGAGGGAGAGGCTAGGGGATAGGGAATCAGGGACAAGACAAGAGCTGTAGGGTGACGGGGCTTAGGGAACGGACGGGCAGCACTGCCAGCCGATTCTCCGTGCAGCCCGCCCAGCTGGGAGCTGACCACTCACCTGCCAGGGCGTAGCCACCAGGCATGATGGGGTTGATGACACCTCCAGCCACGATGCCCTCAGGGAAGGCGACGGAGAGGGCCTCCCCTAAGAGGCGTCCGATGGCAGCTCCTGGACACAGACTTAGAGTGAGGAGGGGGCAGTGTGCAGACTGGACCCCCACGACCTCCATTCTGGGGACAATCTCGGTCCCATCCTGGGAGGTAGCAGGTGACGCAGGTCTCTGGATCTGCCCTAGCGAAGTTGAACCTCCCCAACTCTCAGCACCCCAGACTCACCAATGATGAAGATGGGCAAGAAGTAGCCAGCGGGCATGGGGATGGTGGTGGCCAGAATCAGCATCCAGAACTGCGGGAAGGGGCGGGGCAGAAGTGAGAGGCAGCCGGCAAGACACAGGCAAGGGGAGACAAGGCAGCGGGCAGGAGGGCAGCCAGGGGTGACCCAGCACCGGCGTCTGGGGTTGGGGCTGCACAGACAGGGCCAGGACCCTCCCCTGGTAAAGCGCTCGCTGTGGCCTGGCATCGAGCCAATGCTGTCCTACTCCTTAGCCTTCCCTTTGGGGTAGAAACAGTAGCTGCCCCACTTTAAAGATGAGAAGACTGAGGCGAGGGAAAGAGGCGGTCAGGGAGTGTGGGTGGAAGGGCCGGCTCCGTGCCGCAACCCCCGCCCGACCCCAGCGGGTCTCAGCTATATTCCCCCAGAGGCCCTGGGTGCCCACCTTCATAACCAGGAAGAAGGCGAGGGTCCCGAAGATGGTGAAGCGGGGGTGGTACCATTCCCACCACAGGTGCTGGGGGTCGGGCTCCGCAGGCCAGGGTGGGGACGAGTTGCGGGTCAGCAGCGCCCACGAGTGGTTGTCAAACAGCGTGTCCAGATGCTCCCTCATGGACAGCTGGGGGCGGGGTCTGTGCCAGGGCCTGACCAGACCTCCAGCCCCTGCTACCCAGCCCCTCCGGGGGCCACGTCCAGTCCCACTCAGCCCCCCCAGTTGGGACCCTGGGGGAGGGCTGTGACCTCCCGCATTGCCTTTCCCCACCTGCAAATGCTGCCCAGGCTGGCGTCTCCCTGCTCACGGGTGGCAGACACCATCAGAGGTCACTAAGGGGCAACCTGGGGTCCCAACTCCCATCGCCCCCGAGGCTCAGCTCACCCGAGAAGCCATGAAGCGGCCCACTCCAGGGGGGTAGGTGATGGAGGCCAGAACCGTGGTTGCCAAGGCTGCGTACAGAGGCTTGCTGTTGGGATGGGGAGGAAGATCCAGGGCTGACTCCACTTCCCCACTGCATGGAGGGGAGACAGGGGCCGAGCCAGACAAGAGCAGACCCCACCACCCTGTGTGCTGATGCCCAGGCTCCCCAGGGGAGAAGGCAGGACGGGAGAGGGCCGTGTCCCCGGTACCTCCAGGGAAGACGCTGGAGACATTTCTGCCACTGTCAGTGTAATGGGTTCAGGGCCAATGAGAGTTAGGGACAGCAGCAGGCTGGCGGGACGGCCAAAGCTGGCCAGGCCAGGGCAGGGCTGGGTTATTAGCTGGGACAGAAGGAGGGCTGGCCAACGCCAGGCCAGGGGCATCAAGGTTGGGGAGAAGGGGACAATTAGGGGGTGGGGCACCAGTGAGAGGAGGGGTTAAAGGAGGGGATGGAGGCCCAGCCAGGGAGCAGGCGGTGTAGATGAGGGAACGCAATTCCCACGGGGTGAGGCTAAGCAGGGGCTGGGGTTCAGCGAGTGGACAGGGGCTCATGTGTGGCTGGGCTTTCTCTCCATGAGGCTAAGGGTCTGTGGGGGAGCCCAGCCCCACCAGGCCTACCTGGTGGCCATCAGTTTGGAGATGAGTTTGTTGGTTTTGGTGAAGGCCAGGAAAGTGCGCTGGCAGTAGAGGTAGGCACAGCTGGCCACGCCGCAGATGGCCCTGGGGATGAGAGGAGTGAGGCCACACCCCTCCCCAGCCCAGGGGCTCTGCTGGGGCCCGAGGCACCTGCTCACCCCAGCAACACGAAGAAGAAGATCTCCGGCAGGTCGAAGGGGACGTCCACCGGGAAGCTGGTCTTGTAAAGGGAGGTGATGGTCTCTGGGGAGGAGGGGGCAGGGAGGAAGGGATGGTTAGAGGGGGGAGGGGGAGACGATGGAGGGAAGAGGAAGTCCCCCACCCAGGCACCCACGTGGCTCACCCTGCTCGCTGTTGAAGACTGCCAGGAGCCGGAACATGAAGGCCCCGCAGGTGGCGGCAAAGAAGCCCCTCCAGTAATCCCAGACGGAGAAGTGGGAAGACATGACCTCAATGCTGAACAGGACGCCTGGGGGCAGCACTGGGCTCAGGCCTTCTCATTCCATGGTTCAGGGCCCTGAGGCCCCTCCTGTTCTGTTCCACAGCCTGGACCGGCAGGGACACCCCTTCCCTTGGGTCCTGAGCCCAGGGTGAGTAGGGTGGACTCCCCTAGCAGGGCACCGTCGCACCCTAGAACTGTGCCCTCCTCACACATAGGGTGGGGACGGGGTGGCCCAGTCTTACAGCCTCGGCAGCCAGGCCCCCTGGCCGGGCCACACTGGAGATGGGATTTCTGCACACGTCTGACTAATGTGACCCCCTAGCACTTGAGGCCCCGCCCTGGGGTGGCGGTGTCCGCACAGGACAGCAGAGATCTGGACACAGCCTGATGCCTCCTCAGGTCTCTCCTGGGTGGCCGGCCAAGCCATAGAGGGCAGGGCACGTGGGGGTCCCAGGATGCAGACAAAAGGTGGGAAGGGAGGGTCTCACCGCTGAAGGGGGCTGCAAAGACCGTGGCCACGCCCACCGCCGCCCCTGCCACCAGCATCTCATTTTGCTTGCTCTTGTTCTGGGGGAGTGGAGGTGCAGGGCTCAGAGCCGGGCCCTGCCTCCCACCATCCCTCCAGGCGCTGCCCCCTCCTCCCTCCTGCCGTTACCTCTGCCTCCCCGATGGTCTTGGTGCGCATGCGCCCCAGGTAGGCTGCAATCATCACGCTCAGGTGCACGAAGGGGCCCTGTGGCCAGGCAAGGTGTGGGCCCAGGGCAGGGGGCACAGAGGCGGCCCGCCCCTTCTTCCCCTTCAGCTACCTCTCCCCACCTCCTTGTCCATCCCTGAGCCCAGTCTGAGGGCAGCAGAGGGAACATCCCCCACACCCAGCTCCCCCACCTCCCCAGATGCCAAGGTGGCCTGAGATGGCCTTTGTCCCCCTCTGGAGCTGGGACCTCCTCTTCCCCAACATTGAGCTCCCCAAGGCAGGGATTGGCTGAGCCCTTCTGCCCAGCCATAGGGAGGCGGGGGTGGGAGGCGGGTGTGGGCGCTGCTGCCGGTCTGGTCCATACCACTTTGCCCAGGAAGAGGGTGCTGCCCGAGGCCAGGGTGCAGGAGCTGCCAACCACCTTGGCCCCGAAGTTCTTGATGTCCAGGTAGTCTTCCAAGACCACCCCCGACAAGATGGTCTTCACCTCTGGGACTCCAGAACCTTGGTGGGGGTGGGCAGGGAGACAAGCCGGGCACCACTAGATTAGAACTCTTAAGGAAGAGTCTGGCTTTGTGGCACTGTGGGTTAAACGCCACCTGCAGTGCCTGATCCCCTAAGACCCGCAGGTTCAAGTTTCAGCTGTCCCACTTCTGATGCAGCCTCCTGCTTCAGCCTGGCCCAGCCCTGGTTGTTGTAGCCATTTGGGGAATGAACCATTAGATGGAAGATCTCTCTCTGTTTCCCTCTCTCTCTGCCTCTGGGACTCTGCTTCTCAAATAATAAGTCTTAAAAGAAGAAGGAGGAGGTGGAGGTGGGGGGGGAGGGTGAGGGGGACGGGGAGGAGAGAGAGAAGAAGAAGGACTTTTTCGGGGCTGGCTGGCACAGCTGGCTAAGCCCTTGCCTATGACACTGGCGTATCATACTGGAGCACTGGATGGAGCTCTGGCTGCTCTGCTTCCAACCCAGTCCTGCAAATGTGCCTGGGAAGACAGTGGAGGAGACCTGGGTGGAGTTCTAGGCTCCTGGTTTTGGCCTAGCCGAGCTCCAACTGCTGTGGGCATTTGCAAAGTAAATAGGTGGATGGAAGATATTCTCTCTCTCGCTCGCTCTCGCTCTCACTCTCTCTCTCTCTCTGCACCCCCTTCCCGCTTTTATAGCTCTGCTTTTCAAATAAATTAATTAAAATAAAGCTGAGATGAGGATATGAGCTACCCACATCCCTCCAGCTGGGCCTGGCCCACCATAAGGAAAGACAGGGGACTCAGGACACACTGACGGCCCCCTCTGAACCCCTCCCTGGGTCCCCTATTTCGGCCTGGAGTTGGGGGACTGTTGAGAGGTTGGGGGGAGCTGTGCACCTACCGTCACACCATCCCTGGCCCTGGGCTTTGTCTCCAGCCCAAAGGGAACCTGTCCCCAGTCCTCTATCACAGCCCACAGAGACGGAGCCAGCAGTGACCCAGGACTCAGCATTGGCTGTCTCCCAGTGTGCCTCTGGGCTCCCAGCATGCCTGTTGTAGGCCTGCTTCTCTGGCTGTGAAGTGGGGGGCAGCAGGCAGCCCATGGACAGGAGAAGGTTTGACCAGCGACGACTGTTACCCAAACGGCGTGGTGACGCTGGACTCACCTCCCGAGGAGGGCGTGATGCTCTGGGAGAAGCCGGAGGAGAAGGAGACCAGGGCCACAGGGTACACGGTCCAGGAGAGGTACCGGAGCAGGTGGCTGTCCCCAATCTCCCGGTACAGCCACTTGTGCGCTGGAGACGGCCAGGCATCAGGGAGCTGCCCTCAGGCCACACACTGAGGTCCCCACTTACTGAGAAGGAATGGGGGCTAAGGGCTACCCAGCCCGGGGCAGACCCCCAGGAGGAGGCAGGAGAGGGGCCCGGGGTCCGATTCCTAGCTGCTTCCTAGTCCAACGACCTTGGGCAACACCTTCCCTGACTGTCAAAGGGGCTGGTGACAAGGTCACTGAGGGCTAAAAGAGACCCCCGAGGAGGAAGTGAGACAGGGTGTGGAGCACCTGCTAGGGTTCTTGATGATCCGAGGAGAGAAAGAGGCTCAGACTCTCCCTGCCACTGCCCCCTCCTCCAGGAAGGCCTCAGGTGGAGAGGGTGCTGAAGGGTATGGAGGGACACACTCTGCCTGGTGGTCTCACAAGCCCCTTCCCCCAGGGTAACTGAGCTGAGGGCAGCAGGTGGATAGGGGGTGGGAGTGGCACAAAGACGGGCACAGAGCCCAGAGCAGCCAGGACTCTGGGGTCATCGAGGGCTCGCTCCCTATGTGTGGAAGAGGAGACTCGGGCTCAGAGAGGGTCAGAGCCTGCTCAGGGTCGCACAGCGAGGCAGGAGCTGAGCCAGGACCAGACTCACTCTGTTCCCCATCCAGAGCCCTCCGACTACCCCACTCTACATGGAGGCCCAAGCAGCAACGCTGAGAGCCCATTGGAGCCCCTGTTCCTAAGCAGGGAATGGGTGCCTGCCAGGGGTTACCTCGGACCACACTGTTAACGACAAGATCCATGGCATAGCTGACCAGGGCCATGAGCACCCCCAGGGTCATCAGGAAGTACCAGTCCTCACCCACGCGGAACAGCTTCTGCTTCAGCCACTCCAGGCCACCTGGGCAGGGGCATCGGGTCACAGCCCAGGTGGGTAGGGGGCTGGCCAGTGCATTCCCTGGAGGCCTGCATGAGCCCAAAGCAGGGAGGGCGCTGGCAGGGAGAGGTGGGGGCCAGGTGCGGGTGGTGGAGTCCAGCATGACCCCGAATGCCACACACAGAACAGGAGCCGTGGCTGGTACAGGGGAGTGGCACCTGTTTGCCTTCCCCATTTCTGCCCCTCCAGGGAGACTCCTGGGAGAGTGACCACGGGGGCAGGGGAGGTAGGGGGCGCTGGGAGCACAGCTTTCCCAAGCAGGGCAGCAGGGTCCTGCCAGCCCTCTGCGTCGTACTAGGACCGTGGGATCCCCAGCAAGGCCCCCGGGACTGGGCTTGGCTTCTTTCTGGGGTCCCTGCCATCTCTGTCCCCTGGCGAAGGGTTAGAAAGTCAAGTCCCAAAATGATCAATGTGGGCTGGGACTCCTAGGGATGGTGCCGAGTCCACAGCTCCCCAGCCACTTGTGTGGCTCCAGCTCGCCTGGTGCTGACCCCGGGACCCCTCCCACGCTCAGGTGGGTGAGGGGCAAGGGTGGCTGAGCTGGGTAATGAAATGGCAGAGGGCACTCGCCAGCCACACGTGACCCAGACAGAGGGACAGGCAGACAGAGCCCTTCCCTCCCTGCCACCCTGAGACTCTGGGCTGTGAGGTCCCCTGGAGTGGAAAGCAGGAGGGGGGCCCCTGGGCAGCCCTGGCCAGGGAAGGCACCTGAGGGTCTTCTCTGGGGAGCGGAGGGGCCCCAGCTCTCACCTCGGATGCCGCGGCGGAGGCGGGGACACGGGCCCCACAGCTCCCGCAGAGCCACCGGGTTCCCAGAGGAGCCCTCACACAGCCCCACCAGCTCCTCCATGGGGTCCCTGGTGGGGCAGACAGACACACAGACAGACGGACAGACAGACAGACTGACAGAGGGCCTGCGGTGAGCCGCACCAGAGCCTGCTCCCTGCCTCCCGGCTCTGCCACAGCTCTGCCCCCAGGTAGAGGGGATGGTGGTGTGCGGTGCGTGTGCGGGGTCAGGAGGAGACGCTGGCCGAAGGCTGTCCCCGAGGGGCCGTGCATGCGTGTGCCAGGTGTGGGGGGAGGCGAGTGTGTCACGATGTCACCTCCACTCCCCTGTGCTCCTTGAGCAGAGCCCCCGCCCTGTTCTGTGAGCCCCTCACGTCGCCCACCCCCCAGGGATGTCACGTGGCTGCTTCTATGGTTTGAGCTCTCTTAGCGCAGTGAGCCACCAACTCTGCGTGTCCCTGTGGACAGCTCTGAGTCCCCATGCCCACGCCCCCTTGGCCACAGAGGCAGGAAACCCCAGGCCCAGAAGGAGATCCCTCTAGGGTCAAGGTGAGGAGCCGGCTCCTGCCCCTGACCTCCAATGCTGCCTGCTGCAACATCATCCAAGTTCATGATCCCCTATCGCTCCCGCACCAGACCCCTTTACCTGTCAGCGCTCTCTGCTGGGACCCAGGCTGGCCTCCTCTGGCAGAGCCGTGTGCTTCCAGCTCTGAGCACCTAGAAGGTGTGTGTGCTCCACCAATCAAAACCTTCCCTTCCCCCACCCTGGCCCTAGTTTTACCTTGGTCATTAAGAATGTCCTTGACAAACCAACCAGAACTGCCCATTACTTGCAGGGCAGAGCTGCCTGGAGGGAGGGGAGCAGGGGCTTCCCCCACTCGGCAGAGCAGCGCAGGGAGGCGGTCCTGCTCCGGCTCCACAGACTCCTGTGGCCTGGTGGGGGAGGGGGAAGCAGGTGCATAGAGCAAGACAGTGAGGGGTTCGAGGCAGGGCTCTAGCTCAGGGCTCTGGATTCTCAGAGCTGGCAAGGAAGGCATTTGCAAAGGCAGGGAACAGGGAACACACACAGGCAAAGGTGAGCGGGGTGACCCTTGACCCTGCCTGCCATGACCCTCAGCCCTCCCAGGACCACACTGGGTGCTTGCAGAAACCCAACAAGTTGGGCAGAATTAACCCATTTTAAGGAAATGTCATTGAGAGAGGTGAAGCTGCTTGTCCAAGGTCATGGCCACGGAAGGCAGGGCCAGGATTCCCACCCTGGTCTGGATCACCCCAAGCCTGCACCCTGCACACCAGGCCCTGCCTGCAGGGCCCACCTTGCTCAGTGGGAGGAAGGAGGCCCACAGGTAGGACAACGGTGGTGGCCTCAGTGTCTGGCAGGAACTTGGACTCGAAATTTGTGCCGGGGCCTACAGCAAACTGCACTCAGACCACAGCGTCCAAGGGGCAGTGGCTCTGCCCAGGGACCCTGGATAAATGCCATGGACTCTGTCTCACCCAGACAGAGGGCAGGAGCATGGGCACAGGGCTCGTGGCAAAGGCACACGTGGGTTTTGGGTGCCAGCTGCATGCTGGGAGCTCTGCCTCTGCAGCTCCCTTGACCCTCCCACACCTTGTAGCCAGGGACAGCACCGTTTGTCAGATAACAAACGGGGGATCAGAGAGGTGCACTCAGTCACCCAACACCACACAGCAGAGGCCGAGCCCAGATGCTAGACGGGGCAGCTCTTCCCCTACTGGAAGCTTCTTGAGCTCCCAATCATCAGGGCGATGATTGGGGTGCAAAGCTGAGGGCTTGTGCCTGATGCCACCTCTGGAAGATTTGGGCAAGGGAAATAGGACAGTTCCCCTCACCCCACCCCGAGAGGACGCTGCCTCTGCAAATCATGGTGCCCCATGGTGACTTGTTCAACTCTGGGACCCTGAGCCACCCTCCGCCCTGGAGGCCTGGCCGAGCCAATTTAACACAGGAGCAGGTGCAGGTGTTTGGGTCGTCCCTTATCAGAGTCTTGGGTTCAAGCCCTGGCTCCACCAACCATTTAACTTCCTGCTATGGCGCACCTTGGGAGAAAGCAGGTCATCACCTGCTCAAGTCCTTGGGTCCCTGCCACCCACATGGGAGATCCGGATTGGGTTCCTGTGTCCTGGCTTCAGTGTGGCTCCGCCCGGCTGGCTGTTGTGGGCATCTGGAAAGTGAACCAGCAGACGGGAGATCTGTGTATGCCTCTGCCTTTCAAATAAAATGAAAAACACATAAATAACTAAAATAGGAGTAGGTGAGGGGACATGCAGTTCACCTTGACCAGCCTACCTGTTGACTGTGTGCAGTCATAGAGTAACTGGCTCTGTTGACACCCAAACACCAGGCTCTCGTCACAGGCAGCTGCTGGCTACAGTCCCACAGCTGGCCCTGCCTGACCACACCCTCACCTCCTGATTACCAGGAAGCTAAGAAGGGGGCAATGGTGGGGGGGTGCACAACACAACGCCCTTCTCTCTCAAAGCCTTCACCCCCTCCTGCCCGTCCTAACTCCTCCCTCCTCGGTTGGCTGAGAGCAAGTTCAATGCCAGGGCAGCTCTGCCCCCGCCCCCAGCTCCTCCACCACGGAGGCCTCCATCTCCGCTCTGTGCCTGGCAGAGGCCGGAAGCTCGGCCTGTCGGTGCCTCGGCATCCCAGTCCCAGAGCGCAGAGCAGAGCCCAGCACACAGCGGGGCTCTGAAGCGGTGTGCACACACTGGCCTCGGGGCTGGCTGTGCAGGGCCACAGGGGAGCAGGTTCCTGCTGGCTTCCCGGGACCTACATCAGAACCCTGGGTGCAGAGGGCAGAGTCTGTGCTTGGCTGAAGCTCCCCTGGGAGATGGGGTGGTCCCAGCAGGTGGGATTCAAGGCCTTCTAGCCCTGTGCTCTGAAGGGAGACACATGCCCGGAGACAGGGGCGTGACCTAGATGACCTTTCCAAGTCCCACCTGACCGCGGGAGCCAGAGGATCCAGCATTTGTGTGGGTGAGGCCTCGGGACAGGGGGAGGGGGAGGGGCACGGTGGGCGGGGTGGGGAAGGGATCAGGCATCCAGGAGCAGTGACTCAGGCCCTCGGCACCATGACCGTGTGTCTGCATTTAGCTGCTGGCTCCTGTGTCCCTGGAGGCCCTCTGGGCCCCCCACCCGCCCCCACCCTCTTCCCTCTGACCTGAGTGCTGGTGGCTTCCCAGCAGCCCTGCTAGAACCCCCTTTGTCCCTTGTCCCCACCTGTGCTCTTTCCCACTTCCCCTCAGTGCAGTCCCCCAGGGACTGGGTTTGTGGGAATCAGAGGAGAGCAGCAGTCCAAACAAAGCCTATTGGGCAAACAGGTGCACCCCTGCCCAGGGGAATAATGTCAGTTGGGTAGGGGAGAGGGGCCGTCCTAGAACACAGGGGACCTGGGCATACTGCTGCCCCTGGTGGTGGGCGCTGACAGTCTGCGTTGTGGGCCCCCCTGTGGGCTGGAGCCATCAGAGAAGCCTCACGGTGAAGGTGGGTGACATGAGCTGAGCTGGGAAGGAAGGGTAGGATCGGCAGGAACTGCGAGGAAGGGAGAGGCCACACTCTGCCACCTGAGCAGAGAGAGGCCCACCTCCCAGAAGGGCTTCCCCCAGCTTCTGCCCCCGTCTGGAATGGTGTCGGGCCTGGGTTCACTGAGCACTGGGTGGACAGACAAGAGCTTCCTGGGCTCCTCCCAGCCAGACTGTCTCCAGACACCAAAGGTCAAGTGACCAGGAATCTGAAAGGGATCTGGATCAGACACATCTGGGTTTGAACCCTGGCTCTGCCACTGCACGGCAAGCCCCTCCCTTCTGCTGAGGCCCTGCTCATAAACACTGGTCTGTGTAGCCATCATGGGGACGTGCTGGGCAGCTCATGGCCAGGAGCTGTGTCCAGAAGGAACCCCAAAAGTCAGAGCTAGAACATTCGCCTTCCGGAACTCTCCTTCGCGCCAATGGGAATCACGCTGACCACGGGTCCAGGCAGCTCCTCTGCGCCCAGGGTGGAGCCGGCAGTGGGTGGGACACGACCTCCCAGCCCTTCACCGAGTCCAGTAGTCCAGTAGTCTGCCCCAGCCCGATCTCAGCCCAATCCCCAGCCCTGCCTCAAGCTGCCAGCTTTCTCCTCTTGTTCCCCTAAAGAATCCAAGTGTGTCTGTGTTGGGGGGCGGGGATGGAATCAGGGTCCCCGTGGGAGCTGGCAAGGGGGCTGCACATTCTACCCCTGTCTTGGGAGCCATGTGAGCCTCTGCTCAGGGATGGGGTGTAGACATCAGTGGCCTTGAGGACAGGGGGCCCTCACCGCACAGAGCAGTCCCACAGGGGTCTACCACCCACCCCTGTCCTCAAGGAGCCCCAGGCTCAGTGGAGACAGAAGACACAAGGAACACCAGACCCCCAAGGTCTTGGGGCAGACACGGGGGTCTGGGTGGCAAGGGGACGGCGTCCACCCCCACCCCACCCTCAACCCTGCAGCGCCGAGGCCCCTGGAGCTGCAGCAATGGGCCTGGAATGCCAGGCTGTGAGCTCAGCCCTCCGGCCTGCAGCCTGCGTGTGCTCGGCTGTCAGCAGGGCCGGCTCACGGGAGAAGATTTCCAGCCCCCTTGGGCTACGGAGAGGCCTAAATTTAGCTGAGAGACAAGGGGCTGGCCGGGAGCCCAGGGGCAGCCAGGCCTTATAAAGCGCTGGCAGCCGGGGCCCAGCATGCTCCGCCGGAGGCCTGCGCCCACACGCCTCTCCTGTGAGCCCCTGCCCGCCTGGACAGGGCCAGTGCCGCCCGTGGATGAGCCACAGGACCTCCTCCTCCTTCAGAGCGGAGAGAAGTTTCCACTCCTCTTCCTCCTCTTCCTCGTCTTCCTCCGCGGCCTCCCGCGCCCTCCCGGTCCAGGACCCACCCATGGAGAAGGCCTTGAGCATGTTTTCCGAGGATTTCGGCACCTTCATGCGGCCCCACTCGGAGGCCCTGTCCTTCCCAGGCAAGTGCTCAGGGCTCTGGAGGGGCGGGAGTGCACGTGGCGGCGACATCTGCTCCAGGACGCCACCAAAATGCATCGTGGCTGCCCACCTGCACAGCCTGGGGGCCACAGACAGACATGGCCGTGAGACTAGGTGGGCTTGCAAGGCACGGTTGTGGCCCCAGGAGCGAGCCACGCTCCTGATGGCCTAATCCCAGCTGGAGTCCTGGAGGGGTTGAGGGGGCGGGGCAGGAGGCACACCCTGTCTCCAGGCAGCCAGGGATGGCTGAGACCCTCCATGCAGCCCGCACGTGTGTGGGGTGAGGCCCCATCCCACCACGGCAAAGGTGGCCTGCGAGGGGGAGGAGGGACGCAGGAGCAACAGCCGAGGAGGAGGTCGGCTCCGTTCTGGATGCTTGCCCTGCCCAGGCCCGGCTCACGGCCCCCTTCCCCACAGCCCGCCCCGGGGGGCAGGGCAACATCAAGACCCTCGGAGATGCCTATGAGTTTGCAGTGGACGTGAGGGACTTCTCACCAGAAGACATCATTGTCACTACCTCCAACAACCACATCGAGGTGCGGGCAGAGAAGGTGAGCCTGGCCCCACCCACCCTGGGAGCCCACTCCTTCGCCCCTTGCCCGCAGTGTCCCGTCCTGGGACCCCAGATGCTGACCAGGGTCCCGCCCCACTCAACTCCCTGGGGGCAGACTGGAGACCTTGTTCCCTGGAGCCCAAGGGCCGTCACCCTTACTGCCTTTCTCTGCCACCAGGGTCCAGAGTTAGGAGTCCTGGGCAGTAGAGAGAACCTGGAGAATGGGGAGGGGAGGGGGGATGGGAGCAGAGGGGCACGGCGGGGGCTGGAGCAGGAAGGGGGGAGGTGGTGCTGTGGAGTGGGACAGGCCAGTGGGCACGTGGGTAGGTGGGGACTCACCTGTCAACAGGAGGAGGAGTCCCCCACACGCCCCACCTCAAGCCCTCAGCCATCCTGGGCCCCCAGACTGGGAGCCGGGCTGGGCAGGAGCCTGCAGTTCAGGGTCACACACACACCAAACCGCACACTCTTGCCCCATGCACCACGAACTCATTGGCCTGAGCTCCCAGGAAGGACACACTGGGCCTCCACCCTAGAGGAGAGCACGGCCAGGCCTGACAGGGGTGCTGGCCCAGGCGGCTGCAGCCATGGCTGCTCTGAGAACACAGGTCCTCCACCCAAGCATCTCTTGATTCCCCAGGGCCTGGCTTCTGCCGCCAGTGCATGGCAGGCTGGCCTGCTGGGCACCCGTGCCAGGGATGCTGAGGACTGTGGGCCCCGGACCAGAGGCAGCACGAACCAGCCCCCACCACGGTGACAATGACTCAACCGTCCAGTCTCCTCTGGACACCATGTGCTGGCTGGACTGTGTGGGAGGGGCCGCCGGTCTGGCCCAGGGATGGACACCCAATGTGTCTGGGCATCCAAGAGGGCACGGCTGTCCCCTGCACCATCACCTCTTGTGTGGCTTGGGAGCCCCACCCGCCCTCAAACTGAGTCCCTTGCTCACCTCTGGGAACCCCTGGTTCACCTATGATCACCCCTCTGCACCTCCCAGCAGAGGCGATCCGCACGCGGGAGCCCTCTCGGGGTTAGAATGGGGAGAAAGGGGCTGTGGCTTGACACGAGCCGGGGGAGTCAGAGCAGCCCCCTGACCTGTCCCCTCTTCCCCAGCTGGCAGCGGATGGCACCGTCATGAACACCTTCGCTCACAAGTGCCAACTGCCGGAGGACGTGGACCCGACGTCGGTGACCTCGGCCCTGCGGGAGGACGGCAGCCTGACCATCCGGGCCCGGCGCCACCCGCACACAGAGCACGTGCAGCAGACCTTCCGGACAGAGATCAAAATCTGACGGGCTCCCTAGCTCCATCCCTCCTCCCTGCTCCTTCCCCACTGCCCTGCCAGCTGTGACGCCCTCCTGACCCCTCAACGAAGCCCCCAGGACATCTCGGCCCAGGCGCTCTGACCCCTGACACCCCCAGACCCCAGGTGGGTCAGCCCCAAGCCAGGGCCCTCCACTCCGCCTCACTTAGGGCTCCCGGATCCCAGATATGGCCTCTCTCACTTAGTCCAGGGCAGAGGGGTTGGGGTGGACAAAGGAAAGGGGTTGGGCCAAGCAGAGCCTCTCGGCTGGCAATCTGCAGGACAGACAAATCCTTTGACCTGTGGAGTCTCTGCAGGGCAGGGGCAGGGGCACTGGTGACCAGGGACCCCCCTGGCCAAGGGGAGCAGAAGAGGCAGACGGAAGGTCACGGACAGACACCTATCTAAGCGAGACTGCTCAGAGAGGCCAGGAGAGAAGCCACCTCTGACCTTACACCCCCCTTCGGCCTCTCTCTAAGCCCCAGACCCACTGGCAGGCTGCCAGTCGCCCTGTGCCCCCAGCCAGCCAGCTGCGCCAGGGCAGGGCCATGCTGTACCTACACATAGTTGGGCTTTTCTCGGTACAGCTGGTTCTTGATAAAATGGGCAAGACTCCGGCTGTCGGCTACCTGACGTGCCTCCGGGAGAGGTGGGGGTGAGGTTGGGTCCCTCTTCCACCCACAGGCCTGGGCTCCTGGGGCTGCTCCCACTGCAGACAGGATCGCCCAGCAGCGGTGGGAACAAGCCCAGGACGGGACTTTGGGGCCTCAAGATTGGATCGCTGCTTCTCTCTGGGCGGCCACGGCCCCATCCTTTTCCCTTCCTGATCTGTAGGTTTGGTGTACCCATCACACACCTACTGCCGCCCTCCAGACACTAGCATTACCATGGGTCAAGGTCAAATCAGAACATTCTACAAGCAGACTTACGATGTCTGCTCTCATCAGTGGGGACACTGGGTCTTGAGCGTTAAGTGCCAGCTTTGTCACTGAAGGTTGGGGCTGAACCCAGGACGCCAGCTGTCCACACCCCTGCCTCTGTGCACTGAGGAGTGACCTCCCTTCCCTCCGCCCCACAGGCCCTGCTGGGGGGTGAAGCGGCCCAGCCGAGTTCCCCCCCGGCCCTCCATCCAGGTCAGTCTTCTCTGCAGAGCCCTTGCTGTCCCTAGTGACTATGGCTCAGTCTCCCACGTACAGATGCAGGGTGAGGGGTAGGGGCGTCTCACAGTTGGCCGGGGTTCCCAGGACAAGCGGCAGGGCCAGCCTCTGCCCTCCACATCTCTCCCTCTGGACATTCTGGAGTCCTGGGAGGAGGGGAACAGGGTGTGGGGAGGGAGAAGGATGCGGTGTCACCTGTGCACACAATAAAGTCTCCCAGACTCCTGGAGCTCTCCCCTGACTCTCAGCTTGGGGCAGGGACACCCCAGGATAAACAGCCACTGCTTCCTTGGGATCTGGGGGGGCTGCGGGTGGCTCCAGGTCCAGCTAAGCACTCACAGAGTCCGGATATGCCTTGGTCTTCTCTGCTGGCTCCCCTGACCCTCCTGGGCAGGAATCCCAGGGCCACATGGGCGAGAAACCCTCTCGTCCACCTGCCTGCCCTTCCTTCTCATTCTTTCAAGCTCCAGAGACATTGATTGGCTACTGGGTGCCGGGTGGAGGGCGGCACAGGCAGGCGGGCTGCACCAGGTCCTTCTCCTCTGGCAATGCTTCTTGTATGGGATGGGGGCTCCAAGGCCCAGGGAACCTGAGCGCCGCACCCCGGGGTGCCGTCGGCTGGGACCTAGGGCTGCAGGGGAGGGGGTGCTAGTTGCTCCAGGGATCCTGGGGGGGGCATCTCTGCAGGGCCCCGGCCCAGACACCCCCGGCACTGCTGAAATCCGAGAGCCAGGCGCTCTCCCGGGGCCCAGCCGCAGCCCAGGGTGGGGGCGAGGGGGTGCAGTATTTCCAGCCTCTGTGACTCACCGATTCCACCGGCTATTTGCAGCCCCAACACTCATCGGCGCGGGACCGGGAGGAGCAGGCGAGCGTCTCCCCCCACCTCCTTCACCCCGGGTCAGGCTCACCTTGGTATCCCGACCCCATTGAGGCGGGCTGGGAAGGGGAGGCTCCGAGCGCCCCCACCCCGGCCCCAGCAGCCTCCTCCCCAGACCGCAGTGAGGGAGGTGATAGACGCTGCGCAGGGGACCGCGCGGCTGCTAGGAACCCGGCATGTATGTCCAAGGGAGCCCTCAGCCGGCCACTCCGGCCAAGGTGACCCCGCCGCAGGGACGCCGCCGCCTGCCTGTCGTCGGCTCCGCCCCTGGGCGCCGGGCCGGGCGCCGCGCTTTGTCTCCTGGCGCCCCCACTCCTTTGAGGCTAAATTTAGGCCTGGTCAAAGGGCCTGCGCCCCGCCCCCAGCCTGGGAAGCTGGAGTCTAAGGGGCCCCATTCATTGTGCCCAGCGTGTGCCAGGCACCCTGCGTGTCCTCACCACAGCTCTGCCAGGTAGGCACTGCTATCATCACTGACCAGACGAGGCCGTGGAGGTTCAGAGAGGGCGAGCAACTGGCCCAAGGCCACCCAGCTCAGAAGTGGCGGGGCTGGGATTTGAACCCATGTCCAAGTAAGCCCAGCTCAGTCTCCTGCCCGGGGAGCTAAGGCAGCACACACAAGGAAGAGGGATCCTGTAGCTCTGGAGGTGGCCAGGAGCCAGGGAAATTTAAATGAGTGAAACCTTTGGGGCTGGAGACCTGTGGGAGAGCCAGGTTAGCAGGTGCTGGGGGCTCTGGGGGGGGCACAGAGGATCCCGGAGGCTCTCTCACCTGTACAGGCCTCCCCCTCCTCCTGGATGAAGACCCCAGACCTCCAGAGCCTCAAGCTAGGGCTCCCCTAGGCCAACCCCCAACCCTCCACACCCCCGCCCCCAGCATGCTCTCAGCTCCCCAGGCTGCATGGGTACCTGTTTCGTATTTGGACAATACCTTGTCAGTCCCTCCTGGCATGGGAAAGCAGCTAAGGAAGTGCCGAGAGGATTTTAAAAGCCAAGCCAACAAGCCTCAGGGCAAAGTGGAGGGTGGAGGGGCAGTGGCAGACCCCGGAGCCTGGCCACCTTGGATCAAATCTTGACTCTGCTGAGTCTGAGCTGTGTGATTCTGAACAAGTGACTTAACCTCTCTGTGCGTCACGTGGCCTCTCTGTAAAATGGTGTTGGGGGGTTGGTTCGTTCAGTGAGTTCAGCACCTGCTAGCTGACCATAGCTCACGTGTGCCAGGCAGGTGCGATTTCCTTTAGATCGTCAGCTTCACTCACCCTGGCCCTGGCCCCAGCAAGACCTCCATTTGGGCTGGAGGGGCAGAAGAGCTGCTCCTGGCACCTGGGCTTCTCTCCAAGAAAAGCTAAGTGTGAGGGCTCCCTCCCCCTTGTCTGGGCCCTGGGGTGGGGGCTGGACGTCTCAGGAAACCCTGGAGTCCTCACCGACAGGGGTCAGGGCTGCCCGGGGAACCAGAGCTGTGTTCAGTGTAAGCTCTGTAGATGCCCAGCTCTTGTGGGTGGACAAGGCCAAGCTCACCCAGCTCTGCGCCCAGGCAAGAGAGAGTCCTGTGGGGCATGGTGAGTTGAGTCTGCGGCGGAAGGCTGTTGACAGTCAACACAGTCCGGCTTCAAGATCGAGCAGGGGCCACGCCCAGGCTCTGGGGCCCTCAGTCCAATGACAGCATTTGGGGGCAGTCTGGGGGCTCCGGGAAGGGGTTGGGTCACCGGGTGTCCGAGAAGAGCGCAGGACTGCGGGGCCTGCTGCTCCTCCCTCCCTCCTCTCTCTTCCTGCTCACTCAGTTCTGCAGCCCCTCGTATGTCCCAGGTGTTATAAGGCCCCGAGGACGGGGGTCTGAGTTCAGCTAGGCTGCCAGCCTAGCCTCACGCTCCCGTACCTCACGCTTTCCCTCACCGCCTCACACAGGCCTTGCACCTGCCGCTGGACTCACTCCTCCGCAGATGCTCCTCGAGTCCCTCTCGTGTGGTCAGTTCAGCTCTGAGGTCTGACGAGCCCTGTTCTCCCATGCCGGTGCAGAGGCCCAAGGACCTGAGCCATCCTCCACCGCCTTCCCAGGCAACAGCGCCGGCCCTGGACCAGGTAACTCTTAAAGTCTGAAGTTTATCTGGCTTACGGATCTGGAGGCTGGGAAGTGCAGACGCAGGGTGCTGGCCCAGAAGAGGGCTTCCTCATCCTATAATACCACTAACACAGGCTGGTGCTGTGGCGTAGTGGTTTAAGCCACCGCCTGCAGTGCCAGCATCCTATATGGGCGCCAGTTCTAGTCCCGGCTGCTCCACTACCGATCCAGCTCTCTGCTATGGCCTGGGAAAGCAGTAAAAGATGGCCTAAGGCCTTGGGCCCCTGCACCTGTGTGGGAGACCCAGAAGAAGCTCTTGGCTTCTGGCTTCAGATCAGCATAGCTCCGGCCATTGTGGCCAATTGGGGAGTGAACCAGCAGATGGAAGACCTCACTCTCTCTCTCTGCCTCTCCTCTGTCTATGTAACTCTGTCTTTCAAATAAAGAAATAAATCCTAAAAAAAAAAAACACCAAAAACCACTACCACCATCCTGGGGGCCTCACCCCCATGACCTCATCTTATCATGATTATCTCCCAAAGGCTCTACCTCCAAACATCATCAATATGTCAATATGGAGATTGATTTCCCAACACATGAAGCTTGGGGGGATCAAGCCCCTGAACCCTGTACCTGTTAAGCAATCACTCCCCTTTCCTCCCCTCTCGAGCCAGCTGTGGGCCCCCAAGAATCTGCCGTCTGGATTAAACCAGTCCATGTCCAGCGCAGTGAAGTCAGGCTACGCGACCTGGTGTGCCCGACGTCTTCACTCAGTATAAAACTTCTGAGATTCAACCACATTCTAGCACGCCCAGTAATGCATTCCTTTGTAAGACTGAGTAATATCTCCTTGTATGAACAGAGCACAACTTGCTTACTCACTCATGAGTTGATGGGCTTTGGGGCTATTTCTGTTTTGCTATTGTGAATACACTGTGATGTACAGATTCTTAAATTTTTAAAACTTATCTGAAAGGCAGACAGACAGAGAAATCTCCCACGTGCTGGTTTATCCCCCAGATGCTCATAACAGCCAAGGCTGGGCCAGGTCGAAGACAAGAACTGGGAACTCCTCCCAGGTCTCCCACATGGGAGGCAGGGAGCCAAGTACTTGACCGTCTCCCAGTGTGTACATGGGCAGGAAGTTGGGGCTCAGACCCAGGCATCCCACGGGACGGCCAGAAACCCACCCCATTTCATGCACAGATTTGTGCGTGCACAGGTTTTCCATTCACTTTGGTCTGTACTCAAGAGAGGCATTGCTGGGTCACGTGGTACACTGGGTCTGTGTGTGTTTGAGGGACTGCCAGACTGTGTTCTCAAGTGGTGATACCATTTAACATTTCCATTAAAGGTTTTACTTAACACACAGTGAATAAGAGAACTGGTAAAATTTAACAAACATCATCCGATATGGGCGCCGGTTCGAGTCCCGGCTGCTCCACTTCCCATCCAGCTCTCTGCTAATGCACCTGGGAAAGCAGTGGAAGATGGCTCAAGTGCTTTGAGCCCCTGCACCCACATGGGAGACCCAGAAGAAGCTCCTGGCTCAGCCCCAGCCATTGTGGCCATTTGGGGAGTGAACCAGTAGATGGAGGATCTCTCTCTCTCCCTCTCTCTCTATGTGTGTGTCTCCCCCTCTCTCTATAATTCTGCCTTTCAAAGAAATAAAAAAAGAAAACTTAAAAAAAAAATGTCACAAGCAGTTCAAAGGAAAAGTCAAAGAGCAGACGTGCTTGTTGGTTAAGCAGTATGGAAACGAATGTAGAAGGGGAGACAGAGGCCCCACTGGGCGCCTGAAAGACAGAACAGGGTCTGCTTGCCTGAGACCAGAAGCGTATTGAAGCCCCACCCGTTATTCACAACATACAGAGTTGTAAGACAGCTCAGAGGCAGGGAGGCGCAAAAGCCCCGGTCGGTCAATGAACTGGAGACACTCTGGTTTCTTGCTTCCCCCACATGTGCTCACACCCCCTTAACCTTGGACTTGCTCCCTGATCTCTCCCCACCGTCCCTTGTCGTCAGCCTCTCTACTGAAGGCTGCTTCTTCCCCAGCCTCAGAGCTCCGTAGGGGGTGGGCCACCACCTGCCAGCCTCTTCCCCATGTGTCCCAGGGGACCTCACCCATGCATGTCCCTTTGTGACCCTGTCACCTCCGATGTCCCCGCTCGCTCCTCCACCTGTGAGTCCCATCTCAGTGAGGGGCCCTCACCCTCACTCGGTCACCACACGTGGCCCACACGTCGCCCACGTGTCACCCACACATCGCCTGGCCTGGGTCCCTGGGAAGCATTCCTTTACCTTCACTCACTTTCGACAAGTGCGCACAGAGCCCAGCACAGGTGCGGCCACACTGCCTGCACTGTGCATCTGAGCTCTGCCCCTTTCTATTCAGTGACCTTGGGTAAAGAATTTAATCTCAGTGCCTCAGGTTCCGTCTTTGTCAAATGGCCATAAAATTCGTACTCACTTCCTGGGACAGGGATGAGGTGTGGTGCGTATAAGAATGTCTGGCCAAGAGTAGCAGTGACAGCTCCCTTACTGAGCAGGTGACAAGTGCCTGATGCCCCTGAATCCTCGCCAGGATCCCCGTGGTGAGACTCTGAGATGGCGCGTGGGTAGGTGCCTGGCTTAAATGCTCAGAGTCCCGTGGAAACTCCGCTCAGGCTCCAAGGCCTGCAGGTCCCCACCTTGGACCCAGTGCCGTCCAGCCTGGTGGTGGAGCGACACCTGCTGTTGCCAAGTTGGATGTGCAGCCATAAGCCTCCCCTTTCCTTCAGAGTCCTGCTCGCTCGGCAGCCTTGTCTTTGGGCAGGGATGCTCCAGGGTAAGGAGAGGGGCGGGCTCCAACAGCTCTCCTGACCGGCAGGTGTCATCTACATTATACCATCACCACCGCGCAAGTCACACCGGCACTCCCCTTTGCCTGGCAGAAAACAGCCTGCTGTGCTGGCTCCCCCACCTGTCCCCTGCTCCGGCACGGGAGCCGGAGGGGTTCTTTTCAAAAGGAAGCCAGTGAGGCTGGTATTTTCTGGCACAGAGTGAGAAATGCATCTTGGTCACTAGATTTTTGTAGGAATCTATAAAATATTCATTCAGTGATTAGAGGAACACTCAGCAGTTTTTGCCCGGGAGCCTTGAGACGCTTCCCTGGCCAGGTGGACTTAGGATTTCACCCAGCGCTGGTCATCTCAGACTTACACACACCCTCACCCCCACGCCAGCGACCCACTCTTGCTCAGGACCATGACCATCCCATAGGAGCTAGGCCAGCCCCCGCCCCTCGATTTTCTGTACCCACTGGGGACAGTGTGAGCCTGGCATACAATAGGTGCTCAATAATTGCCCTTAGTTCCATTATGTGGAACTTGATACTCCCTTTCCTTCCTGAGCACCCTCCACCCTGGGAGAAGCCAGCTCCTACTATTCCCCACTTGGGATGCCAGGGCCCTGCTGGGCTGCCTTCTGGGCTGCCAGCTTCCCTGAGCCTCACGACCACCACTGCCATGCCCACAGATTGCCCTGTTCAGCATCCTGTGCCCTCCCAGCAACCTCCATGCTTGCGTGGTGAGCCAAGATGATCGCAGCCGACACATGCCCCTGCCCAGTGCACGGGGGCCATCCTGACCACCTGTTCTGGCCACCTCTGCCCAGCAGGTGGCCCTGGGAAGAGTGAGTTCTTGCAGGGCTGGCTCCTTCTCATCATTTTTTAAATTAAATTTCTATTTATTTGAAAGTCAGAGCGATGAGATTTCCCATTCCCTCTGCTGGCTCACTCTCCAAATGCCCACAGCAGCTGGGGCTGGGCCAGGATGAAGCCAGGAGCCCAGAGTCAATCCAGGTCTCCCACATGGGTGGCAGGGGCCTGGCTACTTGGGTTGTCCCTGACTGCCCTCCAAGATGCACATTAGCAGAAAGCTAGAATGTGGAGCAGAGCAGGGACCCAAACCCAGGCGCTCTGATGAGGGGTGTGGGTGTTCCAGGTGGCATCTTTTTTTTTTTTTAAAGATTTATGTATTTATTTATTTGAGCAGCAGAGTTACAGAGAGGCAGAGGCAGAGCGGGGTTGGGGGGGTACTCCATCCGCTAGTTCACTCCCCAAATGGCCACAACGGCCAGAGGTGGGCCGATCTGAAGCCAGGATCCAGGAGCTTCTTCTGGGTCTCCATGCAGGTGCAGGGGCCCAAGGACTTGGGGCATCTTCCACTGCTTTCCCAGGCCACAGCAGAGAGCTGGATCGGAAGTGGAGCAGCTGGGACTTGAACCGGTGGCTCCAGATGGAATCTTGATTGCTACCCTGAACACCTGCCCCTCATCTTTAGGTCCTCCTTTACCTGCTCCCTGCTCAGAGGGGCCCTTCCCAGACCCCGTTTCAGAAAAACGCTTTCCCCAGTCGTGTTCCCTGCTTTGTTCCTGCAGCGCGTTCGTCACTGTTCACTCATCTTCTTTATTCGGTTACATTCTCCCCTCTCTCCCTTTGCCAAGGAAACCTTGAAGCATCTTCCCTGGCGCCGCGCAGGGCCTGGCATGGGGAGGTCGCTGTTAGGACGACCGCAGAGATGGATTCGTTTCTGGCCAGTAGGAGGCGCTGCAGAAAGCCTGGCGGAGACAGGGAGCAGGACCCCTGAGGGCTGTCGCCGGGGTCCTTTCGTGGCTATGGCGGCCTTTACTTGGGCATCAGCTCAGGGACAGGACTCCGGCTTGACTGGGCCCCTCGCGTGGCCTGGCCCTTCCCGCTAATCCGCCTGCCCGCAGACGCAGGAAGACAGGGCCTTGAGCGAGCCCTTGACTGTGCCCCAAGTCGAAGACCTGGCAGGCCCAGCCTTTGAGGGGCTCCCCTTGGCTTTTGGACTATCCTGAGGGCAGAATGGGCCGACTGGGGAGGAAGCTGGGGCCTCAACCCCTCTGCAGGGTGGCAGGGTGTCCCTGGCCTGCGCAACGGGTCCCCAGCCCAGGGACAAATTCCGAGTCCCACGAGGCTCGTTTCCCCCACAGAACACGATGTAGGTCTTCACTGGTGGGGCTGCAGGTCCTCGTGGGGGCCTCGGGCCTCGGCGGGGCACTGCAGGCGTGGCCAGAGGGAGCTGTTTTCCGAGGCTACAGTCAATGAGGAAGGTCAGGTGAGCCTCGGGGACGGCCTTCTGAGGTCGCGCCGGCTTCCGGCCTGGAAGGAAAAAAAGAGCAAAGACTGGTGTTGGCACAAGCCAGGGACACGTTTCCAGTCACCCATTTGGTCCTTCATCCAACAGGGTTAAACTGAGTGTTGGCGGAAAGACAAGTGGGGTGTAAGAGCCGAGGTGTTGGGGCGGGCGTTTGGCACAGCTGTCGAGTTGTTGCTTGGGAGCCCACATTCCACATCGGAGCGCCCGGTTCAAGTCCTGGCTCCTCTGCTTCCCACGCAGCTTCCTGCTAATGTGCTCCCTGGGAGGGAGCAGAATTGGCCTCAAGTGGTAGATCTGTGCCACCACGTGGGAGACCTGGGTGAGTTCTTAGCTCTGGACTTCAGGCTGGCCTAACTCTGGATGGAAAATCTGTCTCTCTGCCTTTCAAGTAAAAAAAAAATTTTTTTTCTTGAAGTGTTTATTTATTTATTCATTTGAAAGGCAGAGTTACAGAGAGAAAAGGGGAGAGATAGAGAGCGAAATCTTCCATCTGCTGGTTCACTCCCAAAATGGCTGCAACAGCGGGGCTGGGCCAGGCTGAAGCCAGGATCCTGGAACTCCATCCTGGTCTCCCACGTGGACCCAAAGAGTTGAACCATCCTCTGCAGCCTTCCCGGGATTGGAAGTAGAGCAGCTAGGACTCGAACTGGCACCCATATAGGATGCCTGCATCACAGACATCAGCTTAACCCACTGCCCCACAATGCCGGTGCCCCCACGTTTTGTTTCTGTTTTGTTGTGTTTTCAAATTCAGCACCACAGAGACCTGAGTTTAAATCCTGGCTTCTCGGGGCTGGCGCTGTGGCGCAGAGGGTTAACGCCCTGGCCTGAAGCGCCAGCATCCCATATGGGCGCTGGTTTGAGACCGGCTGTTCCACTTCTGGCCCAGCTCTCTGCTGTGGCCTGGGAAGGCAGAAGATGTCCCAAGAAGTCCTTGGGCCCCTGCACCCACTTGAAAGACCCGGAGGAAGTTCCTGGCTCCTGGCTTTGGATCGGCACATCTCTGGCCGTTGCGGCCAGTTGGGGAGTGAACCATCAGATGGAAGACTCTGTCTCTGTCTCTGTCTCTGTCTCTCTCTCTCTGCGCCTCTCCTCTCTCTGTGTAATTCTGACTTTCAAATAAATAAATCTTTAAAAAGAAATCCTGGCTTCTCAGGGCAGGCACTTGGTCTAGTGGGTAAGATGCTGGGTTGGGAGCCTGCATCCATGGAGAGTGAGTCCCACAGCCTGCTCCCTCCGATTCCAGCTTCCCGCTAAAATGTACACACACACCCTGGTTGGCACAAGGGATGGCTCAAGCAGCTGGATTCCTGCCACCCACATGGGTGATCTGGATTTCGTTCTCAGCTCTGGACTTTACCCTGGCCCAGCCTCAGTCCTTGTGGGAAACTGGGGGATGAACCAGCGTATGGGAATTCTCACTTTTCTCTGTCCATCTATCTGTTTCTGTCCCTGTCTCTGTCTCCTAAAAAAAAGAGAGAGAGAGAGAAGAAAAGAAAATTCCTGGCTCCTCCCCGTCTCAGCCATCTGTCTTCCAAGAGCACGGAGCCCAGCACACCAGAGCTTCTCTGCTTTACTGTGTACATGAAGTCAGGTCTAGGATGGGGCCCAAGAGTCTGCGTTTCTGATAAACTCTTGGGGACGGCAGTGCCATGGGTCCATGGGGCCTCAACCTGAGAGGATGGCCCTGCACCTTTCACTGATGAGTAACTGAGGTGGGCATTGTGGAGCAGCAGGTTAAGCCCCCCCCCCGGGAAGCCTGCATCCCATAGTGAAGTGCCTGGTTAAAGCCCCAGCTGCTCCGCTTCTGATCTAGCTCCCTGCTAGTGTGCCTGGGAAGACAGCAGAACACGGCCTAAGTGCTTAGGTTTCTGCCCCAACTGCAGACCAGATGGAGTTCCTGGCTCCTGGCTTCAGCCTGGCCCAAACCCAGCTGTTGTGAACCAGAGAGTAAACTGGCAGATGGAAGGTGTCTCTCTCTCTCTCTCTCTCTCTCTTTCTGCCTTTCAAATGAATGAATAAATCTTAAAAAAAAAAAATGAAGAAACAGGCTCAGCTTGCATGGGGTGGGTAGACGTCAGGAAACTCCATGCCTCTCTTCCCTCCCCCACAATCCTGTCCCCAGTCTGGGACAATCCCATCAGCAATGGCCTTCGGCCCTGGGGATCTTCCCTCCGCGCAGCTGGTGTAACGCACTCCCTAGCTCGGAGGCCAGCTCAGTGTGGGTTTATCCAGGAAGCAAGGGTCAGAGCAGATTTGCCTGAATGCAAAGCGTGTGCTGTTAACAGAGTGACTCTCTGGGGTCCCCCGAGCAGTGCCACGTCTGTTCTTTCACCTGGTGCTGTTAGGCGCGACACAGGCTCAGATGGGGGCTTGCGTGCTGGTGGAGAAGGCGCACCCTGGCTTGAGACTCCTGGCTGCCCTGAGGCAGCCCCCCTCCCCGCCCCCAGCTAGTCTCAGCCCCCTCTTACCAGAGCTGGTCTCTAAGTGTGTTCCAAGGCTGGGGTCTTTGAGGCTGGCTCTCCAGTCCCTGGGGTCTTCTGAGGGGGCCATGTCGATGCCGCAGCGGCAGCCTAGCTCTGACAAGAGGGAAGCAGTCCCTGGTCACGTCTTCCAGGATGTAGCGCTCTCACCCTGGGACCAAACCTTTTATATTTGCCGGAACCAGATCCGGATCTGCTGAGTTCCACCAGAGCCACGGGAACTGGCCTGGGGCAGTGAGGGATTGCTTTGATCAACATGGTTATGTCAACAGGATTATTGTCGCTGCGCAGGGAGGGCTGCCTCCTGCTAGACAGTTTCTCCCAGCGTCAGCAGCGGCTTCCTGGCCGCTTCCAGAACCTTCTCATGAAGCCCTCAGTTTCCCGAATCTGTCTTTGGCCACTTCCACAGCTTTTGTGTTTGATTCTTATCTAAGAACCATACGAATGCTACTGACCCAACATGTCCCTTAAGTCAACTGTTTTTACTGTGTGCTTCAAAGGGAAAGTTGGCATGGCGCCCTTACATAGAAGCGGTGTCTCTCCCATAGAGAAGAAGTAACTAGGCGTGGCAGGTGGAGTGGTGGTCCTCCAAAGATACCACGCCCTCATCCCCAGAATCCATGAGCCTGGGGCCTTGCCTGACAGGTGTGATTACAGAAGAGGGACTTTGAGTTGAAGGGGATTACTGTGGGTCATGTGGGCGAGCTCATGTCAACTCCTTAAGTCAGAAAACCTTTCCCGGCTGGATTAGAGAGCCATGTGGGGAGGGCAGAGGTGGGAAGGATGTGAAGTGAGGACGCCACCGCCATCGCTGGCTTTGGAAGTTTAATCTAGAAAAGCGTGCAACTGAGACTCAGGACACTCTCACAATACAGATCCCTTCTGACACAAGGAGCAATCAACTTAGCGGTGGGCACCCAGGCCGGCGTCCCCCAGCTCATTTCAACTCGGACCCTACCCACCTGGATCCCCAGGCTGAGGGCTCCGTCCCCAGCACTGTCCCCACGTCAGACGACAGCTGCAGGCTCCAATTGTTCTACCTGTGCTTCTGATGGGGCTCCCACAGCCCCTGCTTGCTGTAGGGCACACAGAACTCGGGAGAGAGCTTTCTGCTGGCCAGTTTGTCATAAAGGATATTAGTACCAGGGACACAGATGAAGAGATGCACAGGGCAAGGTGTGGGGGTGGGGAACCTCTTTTCTGCCAAGGGCCATCTGGATACGCATGGCGTCGTTCATGGACCATGCGAAATTATCGCCTTGAAAATTAGCCTGCTATAGATTCATTGAATTTTGGCCAGACGAAATGACATTATGGGCCCTGGAGCTGGACACCCTCACCTGCTGGACAGGAGGGGAAGTGGAGCCTCCGCACCTCTCCAGGAGCCTCTAGTGTTCAGCTTTCATGACCTTCTCCCAACCCTGTCCTTTCGGATTTTTATGGTGACTTCATTGCATAAGCATAATTGAGAAATGGACTTGGACTCAAACCAGCACCCAAATGGGATGCTGGCACCGAAGGTGGAGGCTTAGCCCACTATGCCATAGCACCAGCCCCTGCTCCTCTTCTGATCCAGCTCTCTGCTAATGGCCAGGGAAAGCAGTAGAAGATGGTCCAAGTGCTCGGGCCCCTGCACCCACATGAGAGACCCGAAAGAAGCTCCTGGCTCCTGGCTTCAGCCTGGCCCAGCCTTGGCCATTGCAGCCATTTGGGAGTGAACCAGCAGATGGAAGACCTCTTTCTCTGTTTTTCCCTCTCTCTCTGTCTGTAACTCTGCCTCTCAAATAAATAAATACATATTTTAAAAGGAATAAAAATAATTATTTTTTAAAAAGGAGATGGGGAGGACCTTCACTGGCTACCACCAGTGGTAACCAGGACACCAGCTCCTGATCCTGAAAATTGCAGATTAAATGGACATAAACATCCAAGAGACAGATAGTAACAAGTGTTAGCGAGGGTGAGAAGCTGAGGGCCGGCTCTGTGGCTCAGTGGGTTAAAGCCCCAGCCTGCAGTGCCGGCATCCCGTACAGGCGCCGGTTCGAGTCTCGGCTGCTCCTCTTCCAATCCAGCTCTCTGCTATGGCCTGGGAAAGCAGTGGAAGACGGCCCAAGCACCCACTGGGAGACCTGGAAAAAGTTCCTGGCTTTGGCCTGGCCCGGCCCTGGATGTTGCGGTCCTTTGGGTGGGAACCAACAGATGGAAAATCTCTCTCTCTTTCTCTCTGCCTTTCAAATAAATAAATAAATCTTTAAAAAAAAGAAAAGAAAAGAAGTCTATCCTGCCTTTCCCAATGAGCTATATTTCCAGGTAACCATATGGCCTAGTTGATGGGTGAAAATTATTTTTTCAAGATTTATGTATGTATTTATTTATTTGGAAAGCAGAGCACCAGGGAGGGAGAGACAAAGAGAGATAGACGTTTCGTCTGTGGGTTCACTCCCCAAATGACTGCAATAGCCAGGCCTGGGCCAAGTCAAAGCCAGGAGCCTGGAACTTCCTCCTGGTCACCCATGTGGGTGCAGGGGCTCAAGTAGGGGCCTACCTTCTGCTGCCTTCCAAGGTTCACTAACAGGAAGCTGGATGGGGAGCAGAGCAGCCAGGACTGAGACCTGCAGACCAAGGTGGGCTGCTGGCATCCCGCTGTGCCACAACACTAGCCCCAGGAAAACTATTTACAGATTTCCAGCTAGTTTGTGTGGAAGAACGATAGCATCAGAAATGCATCATTTTACAACCTCTAAGGAAATCAGTGGCCCAGATAAAGTTAGGGGTCTTCAGAGGAAGGAGCCATTACATGGAGGGTTGGTGGGGAACTTTCCAAAGGAAAAATTGGCCTGCTGCCACCCAAGCCCACCCAGGGGATCCTGATGTGACTCAGTAGAAGCCCTTGAAGCACCCAAGAAGTGTTCTTACCAAAAAAGTTGCATCAGAATCTACTCAAACCCCCAGAGTTAATTTACAGGGGGACGAGAGCTGGTTAAATGACAGTGGAGAGATCTAGAATGTAGGACATCCTGCGGGATGACCCCATTCCTGCCAGACAAAAACATGGAACAAATGAAAAACAAGAAGAGATTCCTTGGGATAAAGTATCAAGAGACAATTTAAAAAACATAGGGTGGCAGTTGGTTAAGACGCCTGGTTGAAATGCTGGCATCACAGATTGCAGTGTCTGGGTTCAAGACCTGGCTCCACTCCTGATTCCAACGTGCACCTTGGGAGGCCACAAGTGATGGCTCAAGTAGTTGGGTTCCAGCCACCCACATGGGAGGCCTGGATGGAGTTCCCAGCTCCTGGCTTTGGTCCAGCTCAGCCCCAGCTGCAGGCATCTGGGGAATGAACAAGTTGATGGGATCTTTCTGTCTCTTTCTCCACCCCACTCCCCCGCCCTGTCTCTTTCTTTGTCTCTCTGCCTTTCAAATAAATAAAATGAAAAACAAACAAAAAAAAAAACCCACCCACTCATTGTGACTCTGATGGATGACCTTTTCTGGATCCTGATTTGAGCAAAGCATTGTAAAAAGACATTTGGTGACAATTAGGGAAATTTGATTAGCAGTGGATTTTAAATGATTCCAAAGAATAATTTTTAATTTCGTTAGGCGTAATCAGGGCTTTGTGGAAATGTAAGACCAGTTTTTGATGGCTGGATTCCTATAGTAAATACATAGGAATGGAATGACTGAATGTCTGGGATTTGCTTGAAAACACTTTTGGGTGGGAGAATGGGGGCAGGTTTTGTGGCACAGATGGTTAAGCCAACATCTCTTTCTGTGTCTCTTCCTCTTTCACTCTGCCTTTCAAGTCAATAAATCTTTAAAAGATAAGTAAGGTAGAAGAAGGAGTCCAAGGATCCGGGTTAGCGTTCAGTGTTGTGGCACAGCTGGGTAAGCTGCCAGTCATGTCACCAGCATCCCCTGAAAGAGCTCTGGTTCAAGTCCCAGCGGCTCTGTTTTCAATCCAGCTTCCCACTCACGAGTCAGGAAAGCAGTAGAACATGGCCAAAGTGCTCGGGTCCCTGCCACCCATGTGGGAGACCTGGAGGGAGTTCTGGGCTTCTGGATTCAGCCTGGTCCAACCCTGGCAGTTGCAACCATTTGAGGTAGTGAACCAGCGGATGGGAGGGTCCTCTCTCTCTCTGTCTCCTTTTCAGATAAGTTTAAAAGGAAAGACTTTGAGCTGGGTGACTGGAACAGGGCAGGAGCTAGGAGCCGTGCAGACTGAGTGTATGATCACAGTAGAGCTGGTTTCTCGCTGGGGGCATTGCTTCCGTATGTTACAGGTCCCCAGCCCCAAGTTCTCCCCTCCCTTGTTCCCTCCACTGCGCTGCCAGAGTGACACAGCCCCTTCACCAAAACCTTCATCCTAACCCTCACCCCCCTGCTCTCCCCAAGCTCAGCTATTGTTCACATGTGAGCAACCTGCCCTTTCCTGACAAGGGTGATTGTTTCAGGGCTTGGTCACTTTGTAGTTGGAAACTCGAGGAGCTGAGGCCGAGCTGATGTCAGTTTATGTAATTTAGCTTATCAATTGGATTACACAGGTTTTACTTATTTATTAGAACGAGTTACAGAGAGAGAAGGAGAGACAGAGCTAAGATCTGTCATCCGCTGGTTCATTCTCCCAAATGGCCTGGGACAGTCTGAAGCCAGGAGCCAGGAGCCTCATCAGGGTCTCCCATGTTTGTATAGGGGCACAAGTACTTGGACCATCTTCTGTTGCTTTCCCCAGTCTATTAGCAGGGAGCTGGATTGAGAATGGAGCAGCCGGAACTTGAACTGGTGCCCATATGGGATGCTGGCATTGTAGGCCGCAGCTTATCCCGCTATCCCACAATACCGGGCCCTGTGATAGTCTTAAAATGTTGGATTAAAAACACAGCATATTGGCCAGCGCCGTGGCTTAACAGGCTAATCCTCCGCCTTGCGGCGCCGGCACACCAGGTTCTAGTCCCGGTTGGGGCGCCGGATTCTATCCTGGTTGCCCCTCTTCCAGGCCAGCTCTCTGCTATTGCCCGGAAAGGCAGTGGAGGATGGCCCAAGTCCTTGGGCCCTGCACCCGCATGGGAGACCAGGAGAAGCACCTGGCTCCTGGCTTCGGATCAGCGAGATGCGCTGACCGCAGCGGCCATTGGAGGGTGAACCAATGGCAAAAAGGAAGACCTTTCTCTCTGTCTCTCTCTCTCACTATCCACTCTGCCTGTCAAAAAAAAAAAAAAAAAAAAAAAAGTTGAAAAAAAAAAAAAACACAGCACATTAACTCTAAGCACAGCCTATTTCCTTTTATGCAATTTGGAAAGATTCTCTTAATTCTTCACAGGTATCCTGGGTGTGCGTTATTTTTTAACCACTTTTGCTAGTTTTCTTTTTTTGGTACGTTTTAACATTCCTACCTTTTTTTCCACTTTTAAAAATTGGTAGATAATAATCGCACATCTTTGCTGGGTGCAGGGTGATGTCCATTTGTAACAGTCTGCCCCAGAGATTTCAGTCATCAATCACCTCAAATATTTTTCACTTTTTTACAAAATTTTATTTGAGGGGCCGGTATCCCATATGGCCTGGGAAAAGCAGTGGAAGATGTCAGAAGTGTTTGGGCCTCTGCCACCCACGTGGGAGATCTGGAAGAAGCTCCTGGCTTTAGCCCAGCCCAGTTCCAGCTGTTGCAACCATTTCAGGAGTGAACCAGCAGAACTCGCTCTCGCTCTCTCTAACTCTTCCTAATAAGTAAATGAATAAACCTTCTGAAATTTTTTGAGAATCAGAGAGACAGAGACAGACAACAGAGAAAGCTCCCACCTCTGGGTCACTCCCCAAATACACACAATGTCAGGGCTGAACCAGGCCAAAGGCAGGAGCTGGAAACTCAACCCAGGTCTCCCCTGTGAGTGGCTGGAGCCCAAGAACTTGAGCAGTCACAGTCACCTGCTGCCTCCCACGGTGTACATTAGCAGGAAGCTGGAGTCAAATGCCTGCCCCATTATTTCTTTGTGATGAGAACACTCAAAATTCTCTCTCGTGGCTATTCTGAATACACAGTACAATACTACTAACCGTAATCACCCTTCAGGGTACTAGAACGTCAGGACACATTGCACCTATTTGGCTGTGACTTTGTACCCATTAATCCATCTCTCCCCCTCTCCCCGGTCCTCCCCTCCCCACGTCTGACAGCCACTGTTCTCTCTGCTTCTCTGCGCTCCGCTGGTTCGACCTCTGCCTGTGACGGAAACCACGCAGGACTCGTCTTCCTGCGCCTGGCTCATTCTACCGAGCATCAGGAGCCCCAGGTTCGTCCACGTCGCTGCAGAGGACAGGGTCTCATCCTGGCCGTGCCTGAAGTGTCCCGTCGGGCGGTAATCCACATTTGCTACGCAGACACTCAGACGGTTCCCACACCGCGGCGGCTGGGAACGGTGCTGCCGTGAACCCGGGAGTGCAGCTGTCCTTTCAGCAGACTGGTTTGCTTTCCTGTGGATTCGTGTCTGGAAGTGTGATTGCGAGACAACAGGGCCCTGCTATTTTTATTTTTTAAAAATTTTTTATTTATTTATTTATTTGAAAGTCAGAGTTACACAGAGAGAAAAGGAGAGGCAGAGAGAAAGAGAGAGAGAGAGAGAGAGAGGTCTTCCACCCGCTGGTTCACTCCCCAGTCGGTCGGCTCGCTGCGCTGATCCGAAGCCAGGAGCCAGGAGCTTCTTCCAGGTCTCCCACGCAGGTGCAGGGGCCCAAGCACTCAGGCCATCTTCCACTGCTTTCCCAGGCCATAGCAGAGAGCCGGATCGGAAGTGGAACAGGCGGGACTTGAAGCGGTGCCCATATGGGATGCCAGCACTGCAGATGGCGGCTTTACCCACTACGCCACAGCGCCGGCCGCATGAGCCGCTCTATTTTTCACTTTCTGAGGGCTCACCCCATTGTTTTCCAAGGTAGCTGTACTAATTCAGGCTTCCACCAACAATGTATGAGAGTTCTCCTTTCTCCACATCCTCGCCTTGACATATACTTTTTAAAATTTCTTCCCATTCTGAAAAACTACGCAAAGGTAGAAAAGGAATAGAACATTTTCTATTATGTCCATTATCCAGATTCAATAGTTAAATTTTCTTTTTTTTTTTTTGCTTTCTTTTATTTATTACAGATGTATTTTTATCTAAAAAATGTTTATTTTCATCTAGTTGAAGGAGTGAGAGAAAGAGAAGTCTTCCATCTGCTGGTTGACTCCCCAAATGGCCTGCAATGGCCAGGGCTACTCCAGGCTGCAGTTAGGAGCCAGGAACTCCATTCAACTCTCCCGCTTGGGTGGCAGGGACCCGTGCACTTGGGCCATCACCCCTTGCTTCCCAGGACACTGGATCAGAAGCAGAGCAGCCGAGACTCGAACTGGCACTTTCATGTGGGACACAAGTGTCCCAAGTGGCAGCTTCATCTGCTGTGCCACAAGTCCTGCCCCTTCACTTAAACTTTTATTGTGGAACAAATGTGATAGTGTAAGAACAGCGTGAAGAGTGTCCCCCCACCACCCAGTATCTTTTACCCAGTTTCCCCTGGTGGTAACGTCTTGTAAAATTACTGTGCGGGCCGGCGCCGTGGCTCAACAGGCTAATCCTCTGCCTTGCGGCACCGGAACACCGGGTTCTAGTCCCGGTCGGGGCACCGGATTCTGTCCCGGTTGCCCCTCTTCCAGGCCAGCTCTCTGCTGTGGCCAGGGAGTGCAGTGGAGGATGGCCCAAGTGCTTGGGCCCTGCACCCCATGGGAGACCAGGAGAAGCACCTGGCTCCTGCCATCGGATCAGTGCGTTGCGCCGGCCGCAGCGCACCAGTCACGGCGGCCATTGGAGGGTGAACCAACAGCAAAGGAAGACCTTTCTCTCTGTCTCTCTCTCTCACTGTCCACTCTGCCTGTCAAAAAATTAAAAAAAAAAAAAAATTACTGTGCAGTGACGAAGCCGGGATGCTGACATCCAGGCAGTCCAAGCAGAGACCACTCCATCACCACAGGACCTCCCCACGTAGTCTCCAGCAGAGGGGGATTGAGGACAGACAACTGGATGTTTAGACAATGACTGGAAGGACTGATGCATGTTTGCTAAACTGGACCTCCAGGGATGGTTCCTAGAACGACATAGAACTCACCCATCAGGTGCCACTGTCAGGAAGACAGGGAGCCAGGAGAACACTGTTGGAGTTAGGGGACACATCACAACAGCCAGGTTCCACAGATCTCCATCTGCACTGGGAGCTGGCGTCCAGGTATAGAACGTTCATTTCGCTGTACCCGCCTCAGAGATGGCTCTGGACACACAGGAGGTGGAGCTGAGCCACTGTGCACGCTGCCAACCCCACATTAGCGTGAGCTTGCTTGCCGGCAGAGACCAGCTCAAGGCAGCAAGTCTGACTACTGCCTTGCCTCCACCTTCCACACCTCACTAACTGCCAGAACCCATCCGCATCGGGGGTTCTAACTGCAGCTGAGTCTAGGAAAGAAAAGTTTTGGTTTTCAGATTCTGGAAAGAACATATTTTAAGTCCTGATCAACAACATCCAATGCAGATGGACACAGGGATAGATTTGATGCTTAGTATTGTTCTTATCAAGTCTGCTATTGTTTTCCCTGTAAAAGAAGAGGAAATCGGTCAGTGCCGTGGCTCACTTGGCTAACCTCCACCTGCAGCGCTGGCACCCCAGATTCTAGTCCTGGTTGGGGTGCTGGATTCTGTCCCGGTTGCTCCTCTTTCAGTCCAGCTCTCTGCTTGGGCCTGCACCTGCATGGGAGACCAGGAGGAAACACCTGGCTCCTGGCTTCAGATTGGCGCAGGGCGCTGTCCTTAGCGTCCATTTGAGGGGTTAACCAACGGAAGGAAGACCTTTCTCTCTTTCTCACTGTCTAACTCTGCCTGTCAAAAAAAAAAAAAAAAAAAAAAAAAGAAAGAAAGAAAGAAAGAAAGAAAAGGAAAAGACAAAAAGACAAATGTGGACAAAGATGTGGAAAACCTGGGACCCTTGTTTATTGTTCGTGGGACTATGAAAGAGAGTAACCATGGTGAAAAACAGTATGCAATTCCTGAAACCAAAAAATTAAACACAGAACTGCCATCTGACCCAGCAATTTCACTCCTGAGTATTTACCCAATATTTTCAGTATTTTACTGAAATCAGGATCTCACAGAAATAGTAGCACTCCAGAGTTCATCGCAGCCAGTCACCACAGCTGAGTGTAGAAACAAGTGAAGTGTCCATCATATCACTTCTTTAGCCATTAGGAGTGGCTAAAGACAACGTGCTATAAACAATAACGGAACCGTATTCAGCTTTTAAAAGGAAGGAAGTCATGCACTATTCAGCAGAGTGAAACAGACCTAGAGCATTCTACTGCGTGGAATAAGCCGGGCATGGAAGGTCACCTCCATGAGACATCTAAAAATAGTCAAACCCATAGAATCAGAGAATTGTGCTTGCCAGGGGCTGGGCAGTGGAGAGAAACAGGAAGTAGCTGACTGCCAGTGAATACATTACTGAGATCTGTTGTACCACGTGGTATCTACAGTACTCTATTGCACACTTTAAAAAGTTTTAGTTAGAGCAGACCTCATTTGAAGTATTCTTGCCACAATAATGTTTTAAAAAAGCAAGCGATGGCCGGTGCCGTGGCTCAACAGGCTAATCCTCCGCCTTGCGGCGCCGGCACACCGGGTTCTGGTCCCAGTCGGGGCACCGATCCTGTCCCGGTTGCCCCTCTTCCAGGCCAGCTCTCTGCTGTGGCCAGGGAGTGCAGTGGAGGATGGCCCAGGTCCTTGGGCCCTGCACCCCATGGGAGACCAGGAGAAGCACCTGGCTCCTGCCATCAGAACAGCGCGGTGCGCCGGCCGCAGTGGCCATTGGAGGGTGAACCAACCGCAAAAAGGAAGACCTTTCTCTCTGTCTCCCTCTACTGTCCACTCTGCCTGTCAAAAAATAAAAATAAAAATAAAAATAAAAATAATAAATTAAAAAAAAAAAAAGCAAGCGATGTCAACTGCTGATCTTTGGTTTCTCCAGCAAGTGTGAAGAGAGCAGCGAGTTGAGCAGGTGGCCCCTGCTGAAGGCCAGCACACAAAGGTGGTGACCACGAATGTGCAGGGACCAGTGTGCCCCTGACGGACCTGCGCTTGGCCCACCAGGTCAGGGAACGCACCTGCTAAAAAGACCAGGGAGCAGAAAGAGCTTGTGGGGGTAGCGAGAGTGTTGTCAGAGATCAGAGATCAGGGACAATGAACGAGACCAGAAGTGAGAAAGGAAAAAGCCCACAAACGTCAGGAAGTCAGCGGCCGGGAGATCCCGCGTGGACAAAGGCCAGTTCGCTGACTCTCCTCGGGCACCCCCACGCCCACCCAGGCTAATCCCCGCTCCCTGCAGACCGGGAGAGGGGGTACCGGTCGGCTCCGAAGGGCCGGGGGACACAATGGCGCCTGCAGCTCCGGGCCCCTCACAGCGTGTGGAGCCACAGGCCGGTCGTTTACTCCTTCTGAGCCCCCCTCTTCCCTTCCTCGACGTGGGGAGAACGACACTCCGGCAGGGCTGCTGTGAGGGCCTGAGACAATGCACGTGACGCTGGGACTCAGCGCCTGGCGCAAAGTACGCGGCAGCACACGGAAGCTGACCCTTGCGTATCTGGAACAGAAAACCAAGGCAGTGCCCAAGAACCGCCGCACCACAGTTCTAAGCGCAGAAGTACGGTAATGTGGAACTTTTGGACAGCTAGGCGCATGCGCCCGTCCGCGGTCGCGAAGCCACCGCGGCAGCTGCGCATGCGCCGGAAGTTGCAGCCGGGAAGCCAGCGAGGTCTGTTCCGCCCGACTCTAACATGGCGGCGCCCTTTGTCTGCTCTGAAGTGCCGTCCCCGGCCTTCTCGCGGCCGTGATGCACCTCCCTCTGCGGTGGGGTCCGGGACATGGCAGGTGAGGGCCAGCAAGCGCCCGGGGCCGGGGGCGCCCAGGCGGCCGGGACAGAGGCAGCGGAGGGGGGGGTGCGGCGGGACGCTGGGGACGGTTGTGTGGGGGAGGGGAGGGAAGTGGAGTGGGACGGGGACCGCGGCTGGGGGGACGCTGTGGGGCCGCGGGGCGGGGAGTGGGCGGGCGGAGCCGCCGCCCGGGCGAGGGGGCGCGAGTCGCCTCCTGGGCTCGGTGACACCCCAGCTGGCAGCATCTCCGCCCCCGCCTCCCGGCTGTCACCGCCCCTTGACCCCGCGCGCCGCGGCGGGTGGGCATTCGGCGGCCGCGAGGGGGCGAGGTGCCCGGGCGCTGCGGGGCCGCCGGCGGGGCCTGGGCGCAGCGGGCACTTTGCTGAGTGAAATGATAGCGTTCATTCATCCGTTCCTGGACAGGTGCTGGGGACGGGGCGGGCGGTGCAGACTGGACCCGGAGTAGCGCTGCGGAGCCGGGCACGGGGCTTGAACCCCGTCGCGTGCTGTGGCCGCAGGCACTTTAGGTCTCGCCTCTCTGCCTCAGTTTCCCCACAGCGGAGGTGGCAACATCTCCCTCCTAAGATGGTGACAGCGGTTAGGTGGTGCTGAGAACACTCGGCCTAGGAGACTTCAGGGCGGCTTCTGTCCCCCAGAGAGCTGGGCCCTGAAGGCCCGAGGGTCGTGGGCAGGACCCGGTGGGGGCGGTGCTGTTCGCAGTGGGAGGTGTAGACTGGAGAGATGGACGAGATAGGGCCAGGAAAGCGTTGCGGCTAGGTCTTAGGGGGCTTTGGGAACCTGGGTAAAGACTTTACGTTTTAGGTTAACGGGAAGGCACGGGAGGCTTCTCTGATCAGAAAGCTCACTCTGGCTGTGTGAAGAAGGTTTTAAAGCGAGTGGGTCTTGGGGCCGGCGCTGTGGTGTAGGTTAAGCCTGCACCTGCTGCGCCGGCTTCCCATACGGGTGCTGGTTCAAGTCCTGGCTGCACCACTACCGATCCACTTCCTCCCTAAGGTGCCTGGGAAAGCAACGGGAGATGGCGCAAGTCTTTGGGCCCCTGCACCCACGTCTCCTGGCTTCGGCCTGGCTGAGCCCAGCCCCGCCCGGCCCTTGCAGCTATTTGGGGAGTGAACCAGCAGAAGGAAGATATCTCCCCTCCCCCATTCTCTCTGTATCTCTGCCTTTCAAATAAATAAATCTGTTTTTCTAAAGATTTATTTATTTATTTATTTATTTGAGAGGCAGAATTACAGATGGGGGAGAGACGGTCTTCCATCTGCTGGTTCACTCCCCAAATGACTGCAGTGGCCAGAGCTGGACTGATCTGAAGCCAGGAGCCAGGAGCTTCTTCCAGGTCTCCCACATGGGCGCAAGGGCCCAAGCACTTGAGCCATCCTCCTATGCCCTGCCAGGCCATTAGCAGATACCTGAATCAGAAGAGGAGCAGCTGGGACACAAACTGGTGCCCGTATGGGATGCTGGCACTGCAGAGTTTTAACCAGCTACACTGTAGCACTGACCCTGATAAATCTTTTTTTAAAGATTTATTTATTCGGCCGGCGCCGTGGCTTAACAGGCTAATCCTCCACCTTGTGGCGCTGGGACACCGGGTTCTAGTCCCAGTTGGGGCGCCGGATTCTATCCCGGTTGCCCCTCTTCCAGGCCAGCTCTCTGCTATGGCCTGGGCAGGCAGTGGAGGATGGCCCAAGTCCTTGGGCCCTGCACCCGTATGGGAGACCAGGAGAAGCACCTGGCTCCTGCCTTCGGTTCAGTGCCGTGCACCGGCTGCAGTACGCCGGCCGCGGCGGCCATTGGAGGGTGAACCAACAGCAAAAGGAAGACCTTTCTCTCTGTCTCTCTCACTATCCACTCTGCCTGTCCAAAAAATATATATATATTTATTTATTTATTTGAAAGGCAGAGTTACAGAGAGGAAGAGGGAGGGAAGGAGGGGGGGGGAGGGAGGGAGGGAGGGAGAGAAAGAGACAAAGATCTTCCATCTGCTGGTTCACTCTCCAGATGGCCACAGCAGCCGGAGCTGGGTCAATCTGGAGCCAGGAACCAGGAGCTTCTTCTGGATCTCCCACGTGGGTGCAGGGACCTAACCACTTGGGCCATCTTCTGCTGCTTTCCCAGGCACATTAGCAGAGAGCCGGATCAGAAGAGGGGCAGCCGGGACTCGAACTGGCACCCATATGGGGTGCCGGCACTGCAGTGGCTTTACCCACTACGCCACAGTGCCAGCCCCTAAATCTTAAAAAAAAAAGAAAGAGGAGTGGCTCCGACTAAGGGGCTTACGAGGCTGCTAGAATCACCCAGGTGAGAAATGAGGATGGTCTTGGGTTAGGCTAGGGGGAGATGGTTTTGGGGGTAGAATGGACAGACTTGGTGGTTACTTGGATGAGGGACTCGAGGGCAGGGAGGGGTTGGGAGTGACCCCAAGGTTTTCGTTGGTGGATGCTGATGCCGGTGCTGCAGGTGGCGGCTTTACCTGCTACGCCACAGCGCCGGCCCCGAAATCCTTTTTATAGTGTGGTTGGCAAATTGTTGCTCTTACTGTTGTTTTACCAACAAAGATTGGAGTGGGTTAATCACCAGCCTTGCTCACGCCTTGTTTTAATTGGATATAGTCTGAAATGCTCCATCAAAGCCATCTCAAAATACAGTGGCTGAAACCAAAAAGAAGTTTATTCCTCACCTGTAACAGTCTGAAAGCGTACAGCCTAGCGCTGGTGGAGCCGCGTGTTCTGTTCTGTGAGGTCGTCTGGGAACAAGAGTCCTTTGATCATTTGGTCCTCGATCAAACCTGGGCTTCCTTCTCATGGTCCAGCCTGGCTGCTCCAGCTCCTGCCATCAAGTATGAACTTCACCTGGGGAAAAGGAAAGACGGGACAGGGAGCGCGTGCTCAGTTCTTCTGAGGTTCTAATGTTTCGTGCGGTGTGGTCTCCCACCATAAGCCAGCTGCCTCGTCTGGTGTATTACCAAAGAACAAGTCATGCCTACACCCATGCTGGAGGAAGAGTTTGGTGAGAATCTGTTCTGTCCCCAGGGTGACTGGGTTGCTTGGGTGAGTCAGGTGTGAGGGGAAGTCCACTGAAGTGGTGACGGGGGCTGGGCCTGCTCCCCAGACCCGTGTCTCCCCAAGGCAGGCCGTCCTGGCTTTGGGTGCTGGATGGTGTTTCGCCCAGGGATTCTTGGCATGCTTACTGTTCAGTGCTTCCTGTGCCGACACGTGTTCGGTGGAGACCGGAGATGGGTGAGGCCAGATCCTGGGAACGAGGCGTCTCGAGCTGTGTACGTAATCTTGACACCGTGCAGGAAGTGCCACGAGGTCTGCGCAGGAGAGTGGGAGCACAGGAGGACTGACCGACAGTGGAGGCTTTACTGAGGTGCCAAAGATGCTGCTGTTTTTAATTTTTATTTATTTGAAAGAGAGAAAAGAGGGAGAGAGACCACCTATCTGTTGGTTCACTCCCTAAATGCCCGCAGCAGCTGGGGCTGGGCCACAGTAGACCAGAGCCCGGAACGCAAGCCAGTTAGGAAGGTGGCAGAGACCTAGTATTGCCCAGTCGCCTGCCACCGCTCAGGGCGTGCGTTAGCAGGAAGGTGGGTCAAAGCGGACCCAGGCACCTGGCTATGGGTGTGAGCGTCCTGGGCGGCCTCCTAACTGCTGTGCCTGAGACCCACCCTGACTGCAAAGTTGCCCTCAGGTAGGGTGGCAGTGAGGGCTGGAGTCACGTGGGAATCCATGTTCCTCTGGTCGCACGGTCACCAGGGCTTAGCTTCCTCATCTGTAAATTAGGGTAAGGACATCTGCTTCACGGAATTGTTCTGCAAATTCTGCGATGTGGGGCAGGCACTTCCCACGGTTGGCTGTGTGGATGGAGCACTTACTCAGTGTCAGCTAGCTCCTGCCGCAAGGTGCAGGATGGTCCACAGCCAGAGAGGCCTGCCAGGATTGCAGTCAGACCAGACCTAAGCCCTCAGAGCAGCCGGCGGCCGCCCTTCCCCGAGGCAGGCATTGTCCTGCACACAGTCCAGGACTGCTCTGGGCCGCCCCTGTGTTTCCCAGGATTCCCCAGGCTTTCTAGTGAAAGGTGTCACTGTTTGGATCCTCAGAGGCTCTGGTGAGGGGTCTTTGAAAAGGACCTGTTTAATCCCTTCGGGTTCAAATGCTTCTAGGAAGCTGCTCTGAACCCTGCCAACGCCCACCCCAGCTGAGCTAGGAACACTTCCCTGACTTCTCGGCGCCCTACCAGTCTCTGTAGAGGCAGTCTCACCACTGGTCTGTCTCCTCCCCGTCCTCTCCCCTGCCGCCGTTGGACCACCAGCACAGTGGATGCAGGGACAGGGTCTGTGTTGTTGGACGGTGGATGTTCAGCCTTGATTGGCTGCAGGGGAACTGCAGATCGGAACTGGCAAGAACTCCGGTGTGGCACGGGGCAAGGCATGCCACGGTCAGAGAGAAGCTGGCGGGAAGTAGAGACGGTGACCTGTGACTAAACGATGAGAATTTGGCTCAGAACGCGGTTTCTCTTTCTTTTTCCAGTAGAGCAGGGTTTCTCAGCCTTGACATTACTGACGTTTCGGTGGAGGTACGTCTTGGTTGTGCGGGTTGCCCTGTAGCGTTCCAGCCCCCGCCCCAGCTGTCACAATCAGAGGTGGCTCCAGACAGTGCCACATGTCTCTGGGACAAGACTGCCTGCAGTGGAGAAGGCCTGCACTGTGGCATAGTGATTAGAAGTGGGAACTTGTTAGCCAAACATTCTTGGGCTCCTGTCTAATTCTTAAGTGAGTGTTTCCTAGCTATGTCTGCCTCTGGGCAAATATTTGACCTCCATAAGCCTCAACTTCTTGAGTTGTAAAATGGGGACAATGGTCACTTTGCACATTTCTTTACTGGGTGGAATTGCTAGTGAGGCGTGCACATGGAGTGCTTTGCCGTCTCAGACTTTGCCTGGTAGTGTTATGTGTTAGGAGAGCAAGAGCCTCAAGAGGGTCAGCTAGGAGAATGTGCAGGGTTGGGGAAGAAAACAGTGTTTGGCGTAGGAATCCACGCACAGGGTCGAAACATCAGAAGGTTCTAGAGAATGGACTGTGGAAAGTCACCCACCCTCCTCCCAGACATTCCGTGTCTGTGCCCTCGCAGGGCATGCGTGTGCACGCGTGTCTGTGTAGAGGGGACTTCCAGTCCATGGCTTGGATCTGTTGCACACTCGCAGGTGTATACAGGCCTTTCAAGTCTTTGGCCTGGACGTTCCTATTTAGAACACGGAAAGGGCAGCTATACGGCAGCCGCGGAATTCTGAGTTGCCTGGAGAAAGAGCAGGTGGCCCGCTCTTGACAGTGCTGGAATTCCCCAAGGGATGGTGCCCGTGTGGGTGGCACAGAGGCCTGCAGATGTGGGCTTAGTCTGGCGCAGTGTTAGTATTGGACACCACAACAGGGAGAGACCCCAACCTTAACAAAAAAAACTCTGGATACATTTTGTGCATGAAGCCTAATATCCTGGAGATCATAACGTTGTTTTTGTTTTTGTTTTTGCTGGCCACAAGTTTAAGTGATTGAAGTAGCAGAGATCAGAGAACAAGCATTTTGGCATGAGATGACTTCAGCGTCTGCTGCAGGTGTGTGGGTGGAGCATCAGCATGGGATCCTGGTGCTGTCGGAGCTCCGTGTGGGTATCAATAGCTTTGCAGTCCCAGAGTGAGTGAAGGCTGGCCTGAATAATGTCATCATCAGGACGCACACAGAATACCAGGGCTTGGGCGCTTGGATTCCAGTGTGCTTGTTGAGAATTGAAGGCAGATGGTTCTCAGGACTCGAACTGGAAGGGATGGAAGCAGAGGGCATAGTGAGAATTGAGTGTTCACTCCTGTCGAAATGACAGGTGGACCCTGGGCTCAGAGGTGGGGATTCCAGCTGAGAGTGGGGAGCGTGCCAGAAAGCAGGCGTGGGGACTGCTTTGTAACATCAAAAACGTTCTCAGCTTCTGGTCTTAAAAGGTCTGGCAGTGGAATCTGTTCTCCCCACCCACACCACTTCCTCTGCTGGAGTTATTACTCTAAGCGGTCACTTTCCTGTCCTGGGTGGAAGACTGAATTTTGCTGTCCTGCCCGGTGGAAACCTCTTTCCGTGGCTCATAAGCCATAGCTCAGAGAGCGAAACCCCTCTCATTTCGGTAGTCTGGGGTGTGTGGGCCCTGGCAGGGACTTTCCTGGTTTACTGTAACTCAGCCAGCACTCCTTGCTTCAAGACATTGTTTAAAGTGAAAATGAACATTGTTTAATTTTGTGAAATATTGGGAGGATTTGAAAGAGTGTGTTAGCCTTAAAGAATAAAGCTACAAGAACACCTCTATACCCTCTGCTAGTTTACAACACAGAATGTTACCATGATCTTTGGGTTCCCCTGTGTGGCCCTATGGATTCTACCCCACCCCACATCTCCCACCCCCTGCCATTCCTAAAACTTACTTTCATCACTCTCTTATTTTTTTCAATAAAAAACATTTTTATTTTTAATTTTTATTTTTAATTTTTATTTGCGAGGCAGAGGGAGGGGAGAGAGGAAGCCAGCCCTCATCTGCTGGTTCACTCCCTAGATGACTGCAGTGGCTGGGGCTGGGGTGGCTGAGCTGAAGCTGGGAGCTGGGAATCCAATCCAGGTCTCACACGAGCAGCAGGAACTCAACCACTTGAGCCGTCCTCGCTGCTCCCGGGGTCTGCATCAGCAGGACGCTGGAATCATGAAACTTAGGCACTTTGTCATGGGATGCTGGCATCCTAACTGCTGGGCCAGACACCGGCCTCTCTTTATAGTTGCACCATGTGTTTATATCGCTAAACAATGTGTTACTTGATTTCACATTTTTGAACTTGATATAATTATTTTCTTAATGACTCAAGTTTTTTGTTTAATATATTTTATTTTTTAAAAATGATTTCATTTATTTATTTGAGAGGTAGAGTTACAGACAGTGAGAGTGAGAGACAGACAGAAAGGTCTTCCAACCACTGATTCACTCCCCAAATGGCTGCAATGATCAGAGTTGAGCCGGTCCAAAGCCAGGAACCAGGAGCCTCTTCCGGGTCTCCCGCATGGGTGCAGGGGCCCAAACACTTGGGCCATCTTCTACTGTTTTTCCAGCCCATAAGCAGAGAGCTGGGTTGGAGGAGGAGCAGCATTTATTAAACCTTAACCCTACAAGGAATCTTGGCAGTCATCTAATACCAATGAGGATACAAACCGAACACAGATCAGTCACCTGTGAAGAGCTTGTGCTACACGGAGTCCAGCTGCATCAGTTTCCACTTTGTATTTAATCTTTTTAATTTTGGCTTTGATCCTTTTAAAAGGAGTTAATTAATTTGAAAGGCAGAGAGACTCAGAAAGGGAGAGCTCCTGTCCACTGGCTCACTCCCCAGGCTGGAGCGGAAGCCCGAGCCAAGGAGTCAGCTCAGGTCTCTTGGGTGGCAGGGCGCCCCCCCCCCCCCCCCCCCCCCCCCCCCCCGCTTAAACAGGAAGCTGGAGTCAGGAGCGGAGCTGGTATCCCAGACACCTTAGAGGGCGTAGTCCCCTTCACCTTAACCCCCAGGCCAAGTCCCCACCCACCACTGCCCTGGATTCTTGATCATAAAGGAGTGTCTTGGGACTACTAATCCGTCCTTGGAATTGTTGTGAAAACCTTTTTTCTTTGCTCCTCCAAAGTCACTGTGTCCTTTGGGGAAACAAGGTGGCCTTTGCCATCAGACGATCTGGTCGCTGCTGTGAGGAGCGAGCGCTGCAGTGTGTGGCCTTTCCCTGGTCGTTTTTCAGGCTGAGACTTCGTGGGCGATGGGTGCCTGGATTTCTGATGCCGTTATTTTTAGAAGACAGGATAAGCGTCGAGCAGCCTGTCTGTTCTTTCTGTGCTTGACTGCCATGGGTTAGTATGTAACAGTAAGGGTGGTGATGGGGTGATGGCCAACAGCAACTTCGTGAAGCAGGAGCGGGAGGTGGTGAGGCTGTGGTGAGCCTGCAGCACGCTTGCCCGCGGCGCTGCCCTGGTTTTGGCTGGATTCCAAGGCGGGGATCTTTCCTGGGTCCAGGCTGTGCTGCACTGCCAGCATCACACTCAGAGTTGTGCACCCCAGGATCTCCCTGAGTCCCAGGGCTCCCTCTCCATCCGAGCCTGGACAGGAGGGTGGCAGCTGCTGCTCTGGGCAGGCCTCTGAAGGCGTTTCTGCTTGCAAAGCTTTTCCGAGTGACACAGCCTGTGCAGATCACTGTGATTTTCCGTCTCCTTTAAGAATTGTTTTCCTGTGGAAGTTTTCAGTCACCAGGTCTTGTAAGAAAAGTCTTAAAGGTTTAACAGTGGATGAAAGCAGACGACTGAGGGCTCTGAGTCTGAGCATCCGCTGATTCTGTGTCCTACCCCACTGCCACCCCACCCACCTCCCTCCCTTTTCTTTTCCTTTCTTCCTTGCTTTCTGACCTTTCTCAGTTTAAATGTTTTAACAGATAACACTCACAAGTGGTAAAACAAACTTGCAGAGCAGGAGCGTGGTGGGAAGTTCAGCCCCTCCCCCTCCCTGCACTCTGTCTCCTCCACCGAGAGGTGAGCCCGTCCTTTTCAATGTGATTCGGAAATAGAAGTTCTCAGCCTGGGTTTATGGTTTTGGGGAAACAGCACGGCCCAGCTTCTCCTGGGATGGGTCAGGCATTGAATGTTGTTAAGGGACTTGAAGCACTCCAGGAAGAGCGGCTTAAAACTTTCGCAGGGTTTTAGAATGTTTAGTGAGGGCCACTGGCTCAGGCTACTTAGAAAAATCATGTGTGTGTGGGATTCTGGGCACCAGCTAAACCCCTTCGGTTTCAGTGCCAGCTCAGGGTGACAGGGTCCCGTTTTTCACATCCTGAGGGTCCAGAGCTATGGGACTTTCCTACTTAATTTTCTGTACTGCTGCAGCCAGGGTAACCATTCAGAAATGTGAACTCGAACCTGGCCCTGTCTTGCTTAAAGCCCTGGTCTGGCTCCGGCTCCCCAGGACGAACGCCCGGTTCTGGTGTGGCGTCAGCTCCACGTGCCTGCCCAGCCTGATGCTCCGGCTGTACTTCCCTCTCTTTTCCCTTCTGATGTGGGCAGTGACTTTGTTAATTTTTCATCCAGGTTCCTGTCTCCAGAGACAGAAATACTAACCAGAGACTGGTGTTGTGTGCAGACAGGAACAGAGTTTGTTTGGCCGTGAGGGAATAAACATACATTCACGCCCAAGTGTGGGCCGCCCTGCACAGAGAACTATACGACATGAGTGGGCCAAAGAGCTGGCCACACACTGGGAGGAAAGGGAAGCCACAGATGGTGTCTGGGATAGGGAAGGTCGGTCTGTGAATGGGGAGGCCGGGGACCGGGAAGACTGCACTGCGCGCCAAAACGTGGAGCTCAGCATCCTCCAGTGAGGTGCATAGCGGAGAGAGGCCGCTCTGCTCGCGCTCCTGGATCTCCTGTGCACACAGGTCTCGAGTGACGGAGTGGACGTGGTGACTGACAGGTAGCGGTGGAGTGTGGCAGCAGCTTAGGACATCTAGCTCCACAGACCCAGCCGTTGCCTGCTAATTTATTCCATGTCATTCCACCCTCAGAGATTTCTGGACCCTTAATCTAACGGTGTTGACGGATGAGGTTCCATCTTCTCTGTATGCTGCTTGTTGGTCAGTGGCATTGTTCCTGCCCATCTAGGGTTCAGAAACCTCCACCTGTCTCATCTAATGGATCCATCTCACGAGCTGGAGAATTTTCATCTGTCATTGCCAATGGCTGTGACCCCCACAAGGTCATCATTACTCTGAGAAGTTGTCAGATTCTGAAACAGACACGTTTATCCATCAGGATGAGCATAATTGGAGAAAGATAAGTCACAGGTGGAATCCCCTTTAAGAAAGGAACAGTGTATTCTGTTTCTCAGCTAGAAGGCACTGATAGGTTATCTCTGGCAGGTTCTACATCTTGTAGTCTCTGAGGGAACTCCCTGCTGTTAGAGTAGCGGTGACAGTCTGTTCATCACTGCTGCTGCTCCTCCTTGTTCTACCAGTGCCTATTCCAAGGCTCCTCGGTTGTCCCTGCCCGTCTTAGGTAGAGCATCCAGAGACTTGATTACCTGCCATCAAAGCTGGCCTGAAGTAGTGGCTAGGTTGCCCCAAGCAGTAGACAGATTTTTAAAAATGGCTTCTACTGTGACCATAGAAAAATTCACTAAGGAATTTTCCTGCCAATAGCAGCTTCCTGAGAGAATCAGAGGAGGTAGGTAAAACATGTCTGCCATAAAGTGCAACAACCTTGACATGACAAAGCCTTACTCTACTTACGTTTTTGCCTTTTGAAGAGGTAGTTGAGGTCTTCAGCTGGTTCAGAAGGGTAGGCACACGTCCTCTGCGTGCACCTGTGAAGACTGAAGAGGTGGAGGCACCCAGCTTGAAATGCCTTGTAACTTAACAAAGAGCACCTGACAGGCCCCTTCCATTTAGGCTGCGGTTGGTCACAAGGGATCCTTTCTTCTAGGTCTCTATTAAACAAGGTCTTCTGGGCTCTGGCACTGGAAGAATTTAGTTAATGTACTCCATCAGTACCTGACCTAGATTGATAATCTGATCTCTAGATTCCAAATCAGAGGTCAAAAGTAAGGAAGGGCCTTCCATACAGCATCTCAAATGGATTAAGCTTTAAAGCAGCCGCAGGTGCCCGGCATGGTCATCCTAAAGGGGGCAGCAGGCAGTAGTTTAAGCCATGTTTCTGAGGTCTTTTGGCAAACCTTATCCAGAATTTCTTTCTTTTTTTTTTTTTTTAAGATTTATTTATTTATTTATTTGAAAGGCAGAGAGAGAGAGAGGTCTTCCATCCGCTAGTTCACTCCCCAGATGATTGCAACATCCAGAGCTGAGCAGATCTCAAGCCAGGAGCTTCTTTCGGTTCTCCCATGAAGGTGCAGGGGCCCAAGGACTTGGGCCATCTTCTACTGCTTTCCCAAACCATAGAAGAGAACTGGATTGGAAGTGGAGCGGCTGGGACTCAAACCGATGCCCATATGGGATGCCAACTCTGCAGGCCAGGGCTTTAACCCACTGCATCACAGCACCGGCCCCTCAAATAAATCTTAAAAATCAAGATTTATTAATCTGAAAGGCTGAGTTCCAGGGAGAGACAGGTGAGCTCCTCTGTGTCTCCTGTGATGGTTGTACCTGTTAGGCCACAGCGCCAGCCCCCATTGTTGAGCCCATTCTATCTCAGGCTCAGTGTGGTGGGGATTCTTCGTTACCTTTAAAGGCTGAGGTGTTAAAGCCATTTCTAGAACCTCCTGTGTAGCAGCTCTTCTTGCTGCTTTATCTGCTAATGCAGTTCCTTTGCTAACCTAACTGGCTGTTCTGGTGTGCCCTGCAGTGAATGACAGCCACTTCTACAGATTCCAGTACTGCCTGAAGAAGAGTTACTAGCTCTTTTCCATATTTAATGAGAATGTGGTTTGTAGTCAGTAGGCCTCTTTCTTTCCAAGTTGCTGCATGTACATGTACACAAGGAAAGGCTATTTGGAGTCTGTATAAGTGTTAACTCGTTGGCCTTTTCCTAATTGTAAAGCTCTCGTTGAAGCAGTAAGTTCAGCCTTTTGAGCTGAAGCATTCGATGGCAACGCCTGAGCTTCTGTCGCCTGTCCAGACCCACTGTGGTGTGTCCTGCCTTCCTCACCCCTTGCTTCATGAAGCTGCTGCTGTTAGTGAACCACGTGACAGCTGGGTTTTCCATCTTGTAAGTTGGGGCTGTTAGAACAGGTCTGCCCTGTGGTCTACAACAGGAGTAAGTAGGTTTGTCAGTATCAGGTGGTAGTAGAGTAGAGAACTGGCATACACTGAGAGACCTCAGGTGAGCCTGATGCGTCCTCCTGTTAGCCTTGATGGCCTCCGGTCTCTAGGACTCCTTGCACCTGGTGCGGAGTTTGAACTTCAGGGGGCTGGCCAAAGTCAGCTTGGTGGTTTCCTCCACCAAAAGCTCTGTTGCAGCAACTGCCCGTGAGCCTGCAGGCCGTCCTGCAGCTACTGAATCTAGCGGATAGAAAGGCAGGCCACTGGTAGTGGAAGTGGATTCCGATTCTGAGTCAGCACACCGAGAGTGACTCCCTGTTTCTCTGCTACACAGGGGGAATGGCTTGTCCAAGGAAGGGACTCCTAGTGTCGGGACTTCTGTTAACAGCTCTTTAATCCTCTGGAAGGCTTCTTCCTGCTCTGTCCAGTCACGTGGGTCTGTGTCAGGCTATCAGCCCAAATCCTGGAATCCGTATTCTACAAGTCTGCCATTCCCAGTTTCTTTGCCGTGGCCCTATATAGAATATAGCCTCCTTTCTCTTCAGTGAAAGAGCACGCTTTCCTGGGCTCAGAGTATACCCTAGGGTTGTTTGTTTATGTCTTGCTCAGAAATCTAAAGTTTAAGACTTGAATAGTATTTTCATCTGAGTCTCCTCGAGGGGCTGCAAATGAGAACATCAGCTACCTATTGTAGAACTGCTCCATTCTTTAATCAGCTCTCTGAGTTAAGCTTAGAAACATTAACTTGAGGAAAGATAGCAAAGGAATTGGACCTTCGGACATTACCAAGAACTAGTGAAAGATAAGAAATCTGTTTGCCAAACTAAAGGCAAAGTAAATTTCCTAGAATGTTTACCATCAACTCCTCTAAGAATACAACTCTATCAGGTTTGGGATCCTGCTGGGAAGTTAGCACAGTGACTCCTCTAGTCAGTTTAACAAATTAACACTCTCACCTTTGATGTCAGCAGTCACCCAGGGCTTTGCTGGCATGAGATGCCCAGGCTGTGGAGGCCTCCCGAGTCTTCAGACAAGGCCATGAGCAGAGTGGAAGCTCTGGGTGATTTTTTTTAAAAAAAGATTCATTTATTTGAAAGACAGAATTACAGAGAGAGGTACAGTCAGAGAGAGAGAGAGGTCTTCCAACCGCTGGTTCACTCCCCAGATGACCACAACAGCCAGAGCTGAGCTGATCTGCAGCCAGGAGCTTTTTTCTGGTCTCCCATGTGGGTACAGGGGCCCAAGGACTTGGGCCATCTTCTACTGCTTTCCCAGGCCATAGCCGAGAGCTGGATCAGAAGTGGAGCAGCTGGGACTCAAACTGGCGCCCATATGGGATGCCGGCAATGCAGGCTGGGGTTTTAACCTGCTGCGCCACAGCACCAGCTCCACTGGGTGATTTTTAAAGCAGTTACTACCCTATGAACCTGCTACCTGGCTGGCTTCCCGTGCTGGAGTACCCTTTCTTCTTCAGCCCTGTCTGTATTATTGAACACCTTGAATTTTTTTTTTTTTTTGACAGGCAGAGTGGACAGTGAGAGAGAGAGACAGAGAGAAAGGTCTTCTTTTTTGCCGTTGGTTCACCCTCCAATGGCTGCTGCGGCCGGCGCATCGCGCTGATCTGAAGCCAGGAGCCAGGTGCTTCTCCTGGTCTCCCATGCTGGTTCAGGGCCCAAGGACTTGGGCCATCCTCCGCTGCCTTCCCGGGCCATAGCAGAGAGCTGGCCTGGAAGAGGGGCAACCGGGAGAATCCGGCGCCCCAACTGGGACTAGAACCTGGTGTGCCGGCGCCGCAAGGCGGAGGATTAGCCTGTTGAACCACGGCGCCGGCTGAATACCTTGAATTTTATTTTTACCATCTGGCTCATGGGAATTTGGGGTCCCATGAACAGGTTCTGAAACTGTACCCCTAGGAGTGAATCCATAGGAATGAATGCAGAAATATATACAGCTGATAGGTCTCTGTAGAACTTGAAAAGTCAAAAGTAGACATGGTTGTTTACAAGTGCAGTTATGCTTAGCATATGACTTGAATCCCTTGGAGCAGATGTAATTTGGTGCCTTAGAATCTGCTTTTGCACCCCAAGGTGGGTTTCCTGTCCTAGCCCACTCACGGGCTCCCCTTCCGGTTGATCTGGACCTGGTGTTTTATTTCCCAGGGCCCCTTGAATTTTCCTAACCTTTGCACCTAGGGTAACTGGCCACTGGGGAGCACTGTCATTGTTACCAAGATGCCAGTACATCAGAGAATGCAATTACATGTGTGATTGGGGCATTTTCCCAGCACCCCACATGAGCTTGTGGGTTGTCAGCATCGCCACTAGATATCAACCTTTAGGGGACACTGTGCCTCACACCTGGAGGCTAAGCCTCTGAGTGATGAAACCAGAAACCAGAGTAAAACTAAGATGAGCTCTCAGAGCTTTTCTTAAGACCCTGAAGCTCTAGCACCCCAAGAATTGTTGGGGCTTAAATGCTATACTTAGGGTATTCAACCCCAAGGGGTCTTAAATCTCATGCTTGGAGTATTTGCTCCAGGGTGGTGCCAGCATCCAAGCATCTTGAGATGTTGGAGCTGAGCAATCCAGGGTTCATGTTTCTGGTAGCCGACCCCTGCCGCGAGGGAGGAGGCTTGACTGTGTGTGAACTATGAGGTCCCATTTGGCTAGTAGAAACCACACATTCACCTACCAAAAGCCAGCTGCATTTCAAACCTGCTTTCCTTGTACCTACCAGCTGCCCTAGACCAGAGAGGTTCAGTGACTGTCAAGCCCTAACTAAACTGTAAGTAGGCTGCTGCCACTCAAATGTGGCTGACACTGGAAAGGGAGGGCCCTCTTCTCTACCTCCAATAGGGAAGAAAGCCCCACCCCTCTGTGTTTGGCTGTAACAACTAGATAACGGTTCCTCCTTCCAGTAAGCACAGGGGAGGGGCGGGAGCAGGAGACAATATGGAGGACAAAGCCAAGGTGGACACATGGCATCCAGCAGTTATGACTCAGTGTTAAGAATGGACCTGCCCAGGCCGGCGCCGTGGCTTAACAGGCTAATCCTCCGCCTTGTGGCGCCGGCACACCGGGTTCTAGTCCCGGTCGGGGCACCGATCCTGTCCCGGTTGCCCCTCTTCCAGGCCAGCTCTCTGCTGTGGCCAGGGAGTGCAGTGGAGGATGGCCCAAGTCCTTGGGCCCTGCACCCCATGGGAGACCAGGAGAAGCACCTGGCTCCTGGCTTCAGATCAGCGCGATGTGCTGGCTGTGGCGGCCATTGGAGGGTGAACCAACGGCAAAAAGGAAGACCTTTCTCTCTGTCTCCCTCTACTGTCCACTCTGCCTGTCCAAAAAAAAAAAAAAAAAGAATGGACCTGCCCCACCCCAAACAGTGTCTCTGAGAAATACATTGTCTAGGAAAGCTGCACACTCCAATATAATGTTTGCAGCCCATGGCTGGTGAGGAGCAATGACCAGAATGCCCATGATATCTTTTTTTTTTTTGACAGGCAGAGTTAGACAGTGAGAGAGAGAGAGACAGAGAGAAAGGTCTTCCTCCGTTGGTACACTCCCCAAATGGCCGCCACGGCCGGAGCTATGCCGATCTGAAGCCAGGAGCCAGGTGCCTCCTCCTGGTTTCCCATGCAGGCGCAGGGGCCCAAGCACCTGGACCATCCTCCACTGCCCTCCCAGGCCATAGCAGAGAGCTGGCCTGGAAGAGGAGCAACCGGGACTAGAACCCGGCGCCCATATGGGATGCTGGCACCGCAGGCGTAGGATCAACCAAGTGAGCCACGACGCCAGCCCCCATGATATCTTTTTAACAGGGTTTCCAGCCTGAGCTTGAGGCTGGCTTCTGACAGTTACCAAGGCAAAAACAAGATACCTAATCACTGGCATTTCAAAAGCTCACCCTCTCCGAGTACAGAGGAAATAAAGCCCTTTAAACTGACCAAGTGATTATCCTAAAACATGTAAGGACTGTCACCAACATCTATTCCACTGCTGTTTGGGGTTACACACTCCTGGCTGGCTCGCCATTATGATGTGGCAGTGAATTTGTTAATTTTCATTCCGTTTCCTGTCTCCCGCAGACTTAGAAATACCAAGTGGACACTGGTGTGTACAAACAGGGACATTTATGTGGCAGTGAGGGAGGGAGTGTGCATTCACATGCAGGTGTGAGCCGCCCTACTCAGCTCTACAGGTGGGCCACAGTCTCGGGAGGAGAGGGAAACAAAATGGTGTGGTGCTAGGGAAGCTCTGTCTAAACAGGGAGGTAAGGTCCCCAGAGGAAAGAGGACCACTCTCCCGTCTTCTATACCTTTTATATCCTCCCCCCACCTCTGCAGGTTTTGGATATAACAGATGCATTATGGGAAGGCAGATGTTTTGATTGACAGGTGAGGGTGGGGGTGCTGGCATCAGCGACAGCTTGTGACATCTGGCCCTGCAGACCCATAGCTGCTTGCCTGTCTGGCTCTACAGCCCAAACTAGTTGCCTGCCTATTCCATATCACTTCTTATGGTGAGGTCAACTTCCTGCTGCCCAAGCCCCTAAGGAACCACCACTGTTTGTCATACACGCACTCCATTGTAACGCTGTGGCCAGGGACTCTGTCCTCCCAGGTGGCCCTCGTAGCACCTCTCCACACTCAGCTTGTCTGTCTCTCCTGATGGAAGTCCCCAAGAAGGGCTGACCTTATTCCCTGTGGAGCCGCCAGCTGAGGCAGGGCACCCAGCTCTGGGTGGGGCTCTGACTTTCAAGTAAATATCCGCTACACTCTCCCCTCTGTCCCAGGCTGAGACCCCTCAAGTGTCTACATTGAACTTCAGTGGGCAGCTCGTCCCAGGATTTCTGCTCTAAGCTGCGTAGTGACAAAGGCTTGGCCGTGGAAGGGTGGAGCCAGACGGAAACAACAGCTGTGTGCCCTTCTGCCACACCGGGCCAGCCTGTGGCTCCTTTACCCGCTTCCAGGTGCCTTCCCGCGGCCCTGACCAGCCACCACGGGCAGCGCCCTGAGCTTTTCAGGCAAAGGGAGTTGAGATGAGCTGGTTGTTCTAATCAGCCCCTCTCCCCGCTCTGTTGTAAGCATGCATGAGTAACAGGCAGGTTTTAGAGAAGTCATGCTCACTCCACTTTTGCAGTATTTGGGCAACACTTCCGTCTGCTGCTCACCTTACTTACTGCTCTCAGTTGTGACTATGGTGCTGTCCTGTTGCAGGGGTGAGCAATCTCAAACTCCGAGAAGCTGACCTGAGGCCACCCTGTGAAGTAGAGAAGCAGGGATTCAGATGTGCACCTTCCAGTTCTTAGGCCGTTGGTCTCTATCCAGTGTCCACTCCCATGGGTACCCATTCAGTTACCATCCCTGCAAGTGAACATGGAGCAGGACTCTTGATTTCCTCCAACTGAATCTCTTCCCGCCACTGTGCCTCACCACAGCAAATGGCGCCACCACTGGGCCGGTTTCTCGGACCATGGATTTTTTTTTTTTTTAAAGATTTTATTTATTTATTCGTAAGTCAGAGAGTTACACAGAGAGAAGAGAAGCAGAGAGAGAGAGAGAGGTCTTCCATCTGATGGTTCACTCCCCAGTTGGCCGCAACGGCCAGGGCTGTGCCGATCCGTAGCCAGGTGCTTCTTCCAGGTCTCCCACGTGGGTGCAGGGGCCTAAGGACTTGGGCCATCCTCTATGCTTTCCCAGGCCATAGCAGAGAGCTGGATCGGAAGAGGAGCAGCCGGGACTTGGCGTTTCAGGCCAGGGTGTTAACCTGCTGCGCCACAGCGCCGGCCCCCGGACCATTTTAGCATCATCTCTGACTCCTTTCTTTTTCTCACATCCCATGTCTGCTTGATGAGCTAATTTTGTTGGCTCTGCCAAAGCACGTCCCCAGTCTGACCACTTCTCCCCTTGGCTGCCACCATCCTGGTGAGGCCATTACTGAGTCTTGCTTTCTCTACTGCAGTGGTCTGACTGGTGTTCCCCTCTGCACCCCTGCCTCCTTGCAGTATCTCTTGGCACTGCAGTCAAAGTGGTCCTTTAAAAATGTTTTCACTGGGGCTGGCATTGTGGCACAGCAGGTACAGTCGACGCCTGCAGTGCCAGCATCCCATATGTGCACTGGTTCAAGTCCCGGCTGCTCCAATCCAGCTTCCTGCTAATGTGCCTGGGAAAGCAGTGGAAGATGGCCCAAGTCCTTGGGCCCCTGCACCCACAAGGGAGACCTGTGTGGAGTTCCAGGCTCCTGCCTTCGTCCAGGCCCAGCCCCAGTCATTGTGGCCATTTGGGCAGTGAACCAGCAGATGGAAGATCTCTGTCTCTCCTTCTTTCTCTGTAACTCTGTCTTTCAAATAAATAATAAGTAAATAAATCTTTTTTTAAAAACTCATTATTCTGTCTCACCTCTCCCAAGCCATCCATTGTACTCGGAAGAAACCTCAAAGTCTGATGTGCCTCTGAGACCCTGGGTGACCTCAGCCTCTGTTGCTGCCAGCCTCAACTCTTCTCATTCTCCCACTCCTCACCCAACACTAAGGCCCCTGGCCAGGTCACGCCTGTTTCAGGGCGTTTGCATCTGCTCTTCCTTGTGTCTGTAATAGGGGCGTGGCTCATTCTGCACTGCATTAAGGCCATGCTTAAATACTGCCTCCTCAGAGAGGTCCTCCTAGACCACCAGAGAGCAACAGACAGCTACGGAGAGAATCTCCCAGCTGCTGGTTTATTCTCCACATGGCTGCAACATCCAGGTTCGGGTCAGGCCAAAGCCAGGAGCCAGGAGCTCCATCGCTGTCTCCCGCATGGGTGCAGGGCCCAGCACGCGGGTCGTCTGCTGCCTTCCCAGCTGCATTAGCAGGGATGCTGGGTGAGAAGGGGAGCAGCTGGGACTCAGACTGGCACTCCGATGTGGGCTACGAGTGGCACACGCAGCAGCTTAGCCACTGCACCTAACACCAGCCCCTGACTCCTTCCTTCCTCCCTCCCTTCCTTTCTTAAGATTTCTTTCCTTTTAAAAGATTTATTATTTGAAAAGCAGAGCGTCAGAGGGAGAGAAAGATAGATCTTCTGTCGCTGGTTCCCTCCCCAGATGGCTGCAATAAACAGGACTAGGCCAGACTGAAGCTGGGTGCCAGGAGCTCCATCTGGGTTTCCGATGTGAGAAGCAGGGACCCAGGAACGTGGGCCATCTTCTGCTGCCTTCCCTGGGGCCTTAGCAGGGAACTGGATTGGAAGTGGAGCAGCCGGGACTCAAACCAGCGCTCTGATATTGGATGCTAGTGTTGCAAGTGCTTGCTTAACGCTCTGTCCCATAAGGCTGGCCTTATTTATTTCTTTGAAAGGTAGAGAGAGAGAGATCTTCCACCCACTGTTTCACTCGCCAAATGGCCACGACAGCCAGGTCCGGGCCAGGCTTAAGCCCAGAGCCAGGAGCCTGGTCTCCATGTGGGTGACAGGGGTACTTGGTCCATTTTCCTGTTTTTCCATGCACATTAGCAGGGAACTGGATTAGAAGCAGAGCAGCTGGGTCACAAACCTGTGCTCCAATATGGAATGCTGTCATCACGGTGGTAGCCTAACCTGCTGTACTATGGCGCTGGCCCTGGACCCCTTTCTTAAATACTAAGTAGCCTCTGCCTCTCTATCCCCTCAGCTTGTTTTAGTTTTTTCCATAGCATTTATGTGTGTGTGTGTGTGTGTAAAGATTTATATGTATTTTAAAATCAAAGTTAAAGACAGAGATCTTCCATCTACTGGTTCACTCCCCAGATGGCCACAATGGCCAGGACTGGGCCAGACCAAAGCCAGGAGCCAGGAGCTTCATCCAGGTCTCCCATGTGGGTGGTAAGGAGCCAAACACCTGGGCCATCTTCCGCTACTTTTCCCAGGCCATAACAGGGAGCTAGAGTGAAGTGAGGCAGCCAGGACATGAACTGGCGCCCATATGGGATGCCAGCGTGTCAAGCACTGACTTTATCAGCTACACCACAGTACCAGCACCAGTATCTAATATATATATTTTTTAATTTTTATTTTTTTGACAGGCAGAGTGGATAGTAAGAGAGAGAGCAGAGAGAAAGGTCTTCCTTTTTGCCGTTGGTTCACCCTCCAATGGCCGCTGCGGCCGGCGCATCACGCTGATCCGAAGCCAGGAGCCAGGTGCTTTTTCCTGGTCTCCCATGTAGGTGCAGGGCCCAAAGACTTGGGTCATCCTCCACTGCCTTCCCGGGCCATAGCAGAGAGCTGGCCTGGAAGAGGGGCAACCGGGATAGAATCCAGTGCCCCAACCGGGACTAGAACCTGGTGTGCCGGTGCCGCAAGGCGGAGGATTAGCCTGTTAAGCCATGGCGCCGGTCTAATATATTTTATATCAATTTATTACCTGTCATTTTCAGTAGGCTTGATGCTCTAATACAGTGAAATTCATCTTTGTGCCTGTTGTCTAATTTATGGGCTGAGGACCCCTAGAGGGCAGTGCAGTAATTGCATAGTTAGTTGTGCAACTCTGTCCTCTACTGCTTTTCTGAATTTCTAAAATTTCTCATCCATGTAGAATTTTTTTTTTATGCTGACGAGTATTTATTGATCTGCGCCCCTAAACTCAAATATCCAGCATGGGGCCTTGGCCCTGGAGCCCTTGTCCAGGGCAGTGGGACCCAGGACCAGAGGCGGGATGCCCCTGAGGCAGCAGCAGGTGCAAAGGAGGTGGCAGCCGGGCCCTTGTCCCAGTCTCAGAGATGCCACGGGGTGCAGACACTTCGGGTCCACCGCAGAGTGAGAGCTGGCAGGGCGGGGGGCACCCTGGGGGAGGTGGAGGCGCAGGGGCCCGCCCAGCGCCCTGCCCTCCTGAGGCGAGCGTGGCGGTGTGTGCGGCGCAGGCACTGGAGTCCGGGTACGCCGCAGAATTGTTTTTCATATCCATGTAATATAGACACTGTCTTTTTTTTTTTTTTTTTGTAAGATTTATTTACTCATTTGAAAGGCAGAATTTGAGAAGGAGAGACAGAGAGAGAGAGAGAGAGAGAGAGAGAGAGATCCATCTGCTGGTTCACTCCTCAAATGGCTGCAATGACCAGGGCTGGACCAAGCTGAAGCCAGGAGCCAGGAGCTTCATCTGGGTCTCCCGCGTGGGTGCAGGGGCCCAAGCACTTGGGCCATCCTCCGCCGCTTCCCCAGGCCATAGCAGAGAGCTGGGTCAGAAGTAGAGCAGCCAGGACTCAAACTGGTGCCCATATGGGATACTGGTGCTGCAGGCCATGGCTTTAACCTGCTGCACCATGGCTCCGGCCCCTAGATTCTGTTTTGATGAGTAGAATAGTTAATTTTTATAGTGATTTTTGCCTATTATTTTCTCAGTTATCAAGCACCAGAAATACAATTACCGTTCTGTAAGGTTCTGTGGAATGATTTTTTTTTTTTTAATTTGAGAGCATTCCCATTTGTAGGTTCTCTTCCCAAATAGCCCACAACACACCAGGGCCAGACTGGGGCTGACACTAGGAACCAGGAACTTGATCCAAGTCTCTTATGTGGGTGGCAGGAACCCAACCACGTGAGCCATCACTCCTGCCTCCCCAGGTCTGCATTGACAGGAAGCTGGAGTCAGGCGCTGGAGCTGGGGATTGAACTCGGTAGTCTGATGTGGGATGCAGCTGTCTTGGCCGGTATTGTAACTGCTGGGCTGAACACCTGCCGGGTTATTCTGACTTTGAGGCAGTCATAGCCCAAAGGCGGGGCCTCTTCTGCAACTCCATCTGTGACCACTGGAGCTCAGGGTCCAGGTGTGAGGAAGGATTAAGACACAGTCCACCTGGCAGTTAGCTTGTTAACTGGAAGGAGGGGCCAGGAAACACTGTGCACTAGGGGTTTTTTGTTCGTGTGTGTGTGTGCGCGCGCGCGCTTTAATATCTGGCAGTTAAAGGAAAAGAAATTTCATCCAACAGTGTGGCCTCCTTAGCCCAGCAGCCGTGCTGCTCTTCCTCATCCTCATCTGGTCTTTGCCTTTCCCCAAGTTACCCGGTGATACAAAAATAACTGCTGTAAATAATCTGTACGTGGCATAAAAGACAGCAGAAACTGTCTCAGCTGTCATTACCTTAAAACAAGATGTCCCAGAAAAAATACAACAAAGGTTTAACTTCTGCAATATTTTTTAGTATAAAATCCTAGTAAAATAGGCTTCTTATAGATTACATAGTGAAATATCAACCTAGTCATATGCATCTCTCCCATACAGGTCCGAGTTCCCAGGTGGGAAGTGCAGGCCGTGGCGGTGCGTGCACACCTGCTTCTGATGTTGAGCCAGTGGAGCCAGAGGCTTCAGAGGACCCCTGGAAGATGAGGGTTTCCCTCTGAGGACAGAGTGGGCCTGGCGTTCTTACTGCTTGCTAATTCGGGGTCTTCTCTGGGCCCCTGGCTGTTTGCTCTCCCCATACACAGTGGACCCTGGATACATTAGTGCAGGTGGCAAGTGGCACACTCAAGAGAAGACGGAGCTCAGACTCAAAGCCTCAGCGTCTGAGCTGCGTCCTTTTTTCCTTTCCTTTTCTTCTTCTTTTTTTTTTTTTTGTAAAGATTTATTGATATGCAAGGCAGAGTTACACAGAGAGGAGAGAGACATCTTCCATCCGCTGTTTCATTCCCCAAATAGCTGCAATGGCCAGGGCGGGAGCTTCATATAGGTCTTCGTGGGTGCAGGAACCCAAGCACTTGGGCCATCTTCTGCACCTTTCCTAAGCGCATTAGCAGGGAGCTGGACCACAAGTGGAGCAGCTGGGACTTGAACTGGCACTCATATGTGATTCCAGCATCGCGAGTGGCAGCTTAACCGCAGTACAACGCCAGCCTCCAAGCTGGGTCGTGCAGGTCCCTCGAGGCCAAGGTGGTCTGACAAGACTGTTGGCCACAGCCTCCCGGGAACCTGAGGGAAGGCGTTGCAAACTTGCAGCCTCGGACAACATCAGCACCCCTCAGTGGCCGGGCTCCTCCTCTTTCCCTGCTGCCACCTGGGGCTAAGGTGTCTGCATTTGGTGGCACTTGGCAGCACTGGGCTGGAGGGGTTGCTGTGCGCAGTCAGGACCGTGGCAGGGACCAGGGTGCCTCAGCGTGTCTGCCCCTTCCTTGCAGCCACGTCTGACGAGTTCCTTTCTTTGTCTGCTGGGTTTTCTCTTGCTTTTCCCAAGCTCCCTGAAGATGAGAAAACATTGTCAGCCCCACTGGGGACGGTCCACGTCTTCCTTCATCTCCGTTCGTTTCCTCTTCTGTGACCACTTTTTCTTCGCGAACCTCCTGAACGATCTCTTCTGGATTCGGGAATGGTGACTCAGAGCTGTGCAGTGCCTGTGTGTTACACGTAGGGCGCAGATGGTGCCTCCCGTGTGAGGAGGCGCCCAGTGTGGGGGAGGGTGCAGATGCAGAGAGGAGGCGGGGCACGACTCCCAGAGGTCGGCCAGCTGCCAGCGTGCGCACAGGCCGGACACGTGGCAGAGGGCCCAGGCCCCAGGGCTGGGCTCCTTTAAACCTCAGGGGAGCTAGGGCTGAGGGTTGGGGCAGTAGGTAGGGTGAATTTCTTCATACAGGTTATTGAAGTTTGGTGCCCCCCCCACAACCTGGTGAGGATTGCAGGGGTGCGGGGGAGAACAATAGGGTGTGAGGCTGAATTGGGATTCAGGGATAAGGGGTAAATTCCGATTTTATCTGTTTTTTGGGCAGTGAGCTAGAATGGCTGAGACTCATCCTTGTTCCATTACGTATGCTCAGGTGGGCCCAGATGACCTTGGAGGGGCTGCCCAGTAGTCCTGCTGGACTTGTCCCGGATACAGATCATGTGGAGCTGCCTGTTCACACCCACAGGCTTGGAGCCTGGAGTGGAAGAGGCACACTGCTACCTCCGGCTCTGTACCACCATCTCCTCTGCTGGGCTCATGGCCGCCTCCCGTGGCTGCCTGGTGACAAGCCCCTGGCAGGCGTGGAGCCCGGTCACACTGTACACTTTCACTATGTTAGTGAGCACTGCTTAGCCACTTGCCTGGGCAGTTTATGGCTCAGGGGAGGGGCAGGCTGCTCAGACCTTCCATGATTTTGTCATGTTGGCGAGCAGGCTGTGGTTTTACCCAGTGTTCAGAACCCTGGAGTGAGGCCTAGCTGAATGGGTTCTGAGATCTTACAGATGGCGGCTGGTGCGCAGTTGGAAAAGCACAACCAGCGTCATCACTTCATTTTATAGATGATTTTAGATTTAAGAATACCTACTTTTGGAATACAAACTTCAGAAAACACTGCTGATTCTTGGCTAGTAGGAGTGTGCAGTGGATGGCAGGGATGCTCAGGTCAGGTGCCACTGTCCACTAGTGGAGGAGAGTTTGGGGACGGATTTTAAATTTGAGAAACCGTTCTTGTGGAAGAGCATTTGCCGGGCCAGGAGGGAAGCCAGCAGGTGCTGCTTTTGCTCTGGTTGCACCACAGGGTGGGTGGGAAGGGGTCCACCTTGCCAGGCTGGCCTGGTAGGAATGTCCACTTCCTCCATCTCCGTTGTTGCCTGTTGAGCCAACTGCATTTCTCAAAAATCGGGAACACTGAGCAGCCGGCAGCCAGCTGCTGCTCTCCCACCTGCTCCGGGGTTCCCCAGGGCACCTGGACCAGAGGTGCTGTGTTCATGGCAAGGCTTGTAGCTGCCTGCCACCTTTCCACGAGCCAGGGGCTGTTTGTGAGGGTCAGCATCTCCTTGTGGGCCACCAATACGGCTTTCCTGGGAGTAGTGGTTAGGAAAGCTGCCTGCAGTTCGAGCTTGCTGATAACCTGGGTAGTGTTTCAAGGCTGACAGATGCCCATCTGACTCCAGGTGGAGCTTCGCTGTTGGGCCCCTCAGTGTTCTGGGCGGGTGCTCCAGCTTCCCCCAGAGGCGCCCCTGGGGCTTAACAGAAGTGCCTCCCTAATAGAACAGTGCCCGGAGGGGCTCTGTGCTCATTGCCTGGCCTGTGCTGCCTCCCTCTTCTCTTGCTAATTGTGCTCTGGGATTTCTCCAGATTGCATTTAGAAGGAATAATGGGTCATGATTGTAACTTCTGAACAGGTCAAGCCACTAAATGGTTAGTAAGTGTACCCAGGGTGCCCAGCATAAAAGAGTGGGTAGACGCCTGGGAGACCAGGAAGAAGCACCTGGCTCCTGGCTTCCCAGAGCTAAACGGCCCCTTGAGACCCTCTCTCTTGGAGGCAGCATGTGGACATCAGGGTGAGCCCAGCGGGCACTGTGTGGCTTGGTATGCTGAAGAGACCATCAGTGCCACTTTGTTGTCATTTGGGAGATGTGCTGGACTGGGCAGACTGGGCTTCCTGATCCAAGGTGAACTCTTTCTCAGCAGCACTTTGTGGGTACTCAGGACCTGCATGACTGTATTTTTTTGCCGCCCACCCTCCTGGAGCCCACCTATGTGAGCCTTCCAGCTCTTTGATCTCCACTGAGCCTCACTGTCACACAACTCTCTCTCAGGCCCTGGACCTTTTTATTTATTATTTTTATTTGAGAGGCAGAGAGATGGGCAGACAGAGCTCTCAACCACTGTTCACTCCCTAAATGTCCTCCACACCCAGGGAACTACTGAGCTACTGGGAACTCGGGCCGGGTCTCCCAGGTTTAGTTTCAGTGATGAGTCTAGGTGTATCCAAGTGCAGACACAGGACACTCCCAGTCTCGGAGGACCCTTCATTGCCCTCCCCTGTCCAGAGGAACCATCCCCAGTATCTGGTGAATCACTCCCTTCACAGTTTCGTTTTCTTCTGCTGCATAGCAGAGCAGCTTGAAACTCAGTGCTGAAGCCATCAGTAGTCACTGTGGCCCGCAGGTGTGCGGGTGGACTAGCAATTGCTTTGTTCCCCAAGGTGCAGGCTGAAGTCATTAGGTGACTGCATTCAGCTGGTGGCTGGGCCGGGCTGGGCAGTCCAGGGAAATGTCTGTCACTGCAGATCATCACGGCTGGCAGCTGGGCCTGAGGGCCCTTCTCACTTAGCCTCGCCACAAGGCTTCCTTCCCCAGAGCCTCTCCCTCAGACAGGAGAGCTGGGACCTCCCTCTGCATGGTGGCTGGATCCCAGAAGAGCCAAAGCAGAAACTTCCAGGATTCTTTAGGTGTAGGTCTGGAACTGGTGCAGAGTCCCCGTGGCCTGTTTGCCACACTTGCCCCCGGGCCTCTCCAGATTTGACCACCGGGATACACCGTCTCCCAGCAGCAGGTGTGGTGGGTGCTGGACAGAGGGAAGAGCCTGTTGGCAGCTGTGCTTGGAGCCTGGGCCCCACACAGTCATGTCTGTCTGTCTCCTTTTTTTTTTTTTTTTTTTTTAAGATTTTATTTATTTATTTGAGAGGTAGAGTTATAGACAGTGAGAGAGAGAGACAGAAAGGTCTTCCATCTGCTGGTTCACTCCCCAGGCGGCCGCCACGGCCGGAGCTGCGCCGATCCAAAGCCAGGAGCTAGGAGTTTCCTCTGGGCCTTCCACACAGGTGCAGGGCTCCAAGGAGTTGGGCCATCCTCCACTGCTTTCCCAGGCCACAGCAGAGAGCTGGATCGGGAGAGGAGCAGCCAGGACTAGAACCAGTGCCCATGTGGGATGCCAGCGCTGCAGGCGGAGGGTTAACCTCTTGCTCCACAGCGCTGGCCCCATCATGTCTGTGTTGTGTCTGTCACCCTGCAGGGGTCCTTCAAGTGCCTTTCTCATTCCCCAGTGAATTCCTTTGATACCGGCCAGGGCGTGGTCCAGCCAGGCTGTTGGTCTGGCCCACTGATCAAGGATGAAAACCAAGCCACTGGCGGTATCACACGAAAGGTACCCTGTTGCCATCAAGAGTTTGTGTTCAAATCCCAGCTGTTCTGCTTCTGATCTGCTCCCGCTAATGCGCCTGAGGAAACAGTGGAAGATGGCCTGAGTGCTTGGGCCCTGCCACCCACATGGGAGACACAGACTGGCTGTTACAACCACTTGGGGCATGAACTAGTGGACAGAAGATTTCTTTTTTCTCTCTGTCTCTCCCTGTCACTCTGCCTTTCAAATAAATAAGTCTTCAAAAAAAGTTCCAACTTTGTGTCTGAAGTTCAGGTTTATCTCTGGGTAGGTGGAGATCCCTGGGCAAGCCATATGCTATTAAGGGCTTCATTTTCTGCATCTGGGAGGGGCATTTGGCCCTGCGGCTAACACACTGCTTGGGATGCCCACTTCCCATATGGGAGTGCCTGGTTTGAGTCCCAGCTCCCCTGCTTCTATCCAGCCTCCTGCTAATGCGTATCCTGGGAGGCAGCAGGTGGTGGCTTAATCCTTGGCTCTCGCCACCCCCACCCCCCACCCCCCCGTGGGGGACCTGATGGAATCCTGGCTCCTTACTTCAGCCTGGCCCAGCTCCAGCTGTCGCAGGCACTTGGGGAATGAACCAGTAGATGGAGGATCTCTCTCTTTCTCTCTCTCTGCTTTTCAAGTAAAGAAATACAAAATAAATAAAAATTAAAACAAGGCCTCAGGGCCTTCTGGGCTCTGGTCTTGTTCTGGTTGGATTTTCTGTGGTTCTGAGTATTTGTGGTCCTTATTAGAAGTCACTCTAACTGGGACCTGTGTTTATCGCCTGTCAAGCTGAAGACGAAGGGCTCTTCACACTTGGGCCTGAGTGAAAGCCCTGCCTTCCAGGGGTGGCCTGGAGGACCTCCTGCCCGCAGGGAGCTCTCTCATCAGCCCAGTTCAGAGGCCAGTGCCTGATGGGCAGAGCAGGCTGGCCCCTGCCCAGAAAATGCAGCCTCCGCGCTCTCGGGACGGGCCATGCTCTTAGTACCTTCCATGCTCTCATCTCTTCCTGTGCCCCTCTAGGCCTGACCATGCTGGTGGACTCCTGTTACTTTGGGGTAAAATCCGGGGGTCATTTGAGAACCTTTCATTGAGGTTTGGAGACGGGTGTTGCTAGCTCCAGCTTAGCATGTGGCCTTGGACAGACAGGGGCCGGTGAAGCATTTCAGCAGGCATCCAGCTGGAGCCCAAGGCTAGAAAGCAGCCTGGGGCACGCGAGCTCCCCTCGTTTCTGTGGGTGACACCATCTGGCCCTGGGTGCCCCGCTCCCACCCAGGGGGCTGTGTTTGAGCAGCTGCTGGTCTGCCTGGGAGCAGGGCTGCTTCCTCCCCTCCCCTTTCCTTCTTTCCCCATCTTCCCTCCTCCTTCCTTCTTAGCCTTTCTTCGAGCAGGTACCCTGCCTGGTCTATCACCCACGTCTGGGGAGGAGTCCCCTCTGGCAGGCATCTGCTCTCAGAATACTGCAGTTAGCCTTAGGAAGAAGACACGAGTTGGGAACACAACTGCTGTCTTGTGCGTGGTAGGGAGCTGGTAAGGGAGTGGCGAGGGGACTGGGCCGCCATCCACCCACCTGTGCCCAGGGCCTTCGCTGTTCTGAACCCCAGGCCTCTGACAGTGAGGACTCCCCTCACACAGCACCAGGATTGCTGCATGGCTGGACTTCGCTGCCCTGTCTTCAGAAGCTCCAGGGTACAGGAAGGCTCGTCACAGCCCAGAGTCCCAGAGAAGGTCATCTGATCTGACCTTTGAACCCGTAGCCCTATCCATCCTGTTGGCCAGAGTCTCTTACCTGTATCTGTCTGGAAAACCAGGGTTTCTGCTGGGGGGATCTGCTTGGAGCAGGCTTCCGCCGGAGGGACCTGGGAGGACTCAGCTGCTGGTCCCCTGGTTGTCAGAGCCTGGGGGTGCTCGGTCCTAGGGTGGCCTCCAGCCAGCAAGGAGGGGCTTGGGCCTCTCCTGTACACTCCAGATGTGCTTGTTGTGAAGTTCACTGAGGACTTTGCCCTGGGCCTGGTGTTCCCTTCCCTTCTGCACTTGGGAGACACGGTCACTGGGGGCTCCTGCGATGTGACCGGGTGACAGGACCTAGGCCCAGGGCTTGCCCGGGCTCATGCCACGTTTGCTTGCTTGCCATTTCCGTAGTAGAGAGAGGAGACTCAGCAGTTGGTTTGGCTCAGGCCTCTCCTTGCCTTCTGCCTCTGGTTTCTTTGACCCCTGGCCTGGTGTGTGCGCTCTTTGGGGTCTGGGCCCAGACATCCTGCCACAGGTGCTTGCCCCGTGGACTGGACATCAGTCCTTCTCCAGTTCCAGTGATCGGGAGCCACGTACCAAGGTTCTCCTCTGCATTTCTTCAGAGGTCACACAGGGGAGCATGGTTTTTCCTTCGAGAAAGGAGCATCGGTGAGGTTGCTATGGTAACCGGGGGTGGGGAAATGCCCTTCGTTCAAGCAGGCGCCAGAGCCTGAGTGGAGGATTGGAAACAGTTTACTAATGCCCGCAGGCCCAAGACTGAGAATACTTACAGGTTATCAGCTCACAGCACTGGTGGGTCTAAACTGCAGCCTGTGTGTCTTAGGACAGCTTCTGGGCTCCAGTCTTGGGACCACACTTGCAGCAGCCGGTTGGTCCCGTATGTTTATAAGAGACCTGGGGCAGACTGACTGGCGTTACAGAAAGTGGAGATTAGGACATCTTCCCTCCGTCCAAGGGTGGACAGGGTAACCAGGTAACTGCAGCAGCTGTTTTTCTTTTTTCTTTTTTTAAGGATTTATTTGAAAGGCAGAGTTACACAGAGAGAGAAGGAAAGGCAGAAAGAGAGAGTGAGAGAGAGGACTTCAACCACTGGTTCACTCCCCAGTTGGCTGCAACTGCTGGAGCTGTGCCAATCCAAAGCCAGGAGCCAGGAGCTTCTTCCTGGTCTCCCATGTGGGTGCAGGGCCCAAGGAATTGGACCATCTTCTACTGCTTTCCCAGGCTATAGCAGAGAGCTGGATCGGAAGAGGAGCAGCTAGGACTTGAACCGGTGCTCATATGGGATGCCAGCACTGCAAGTGGCGGCTTTAACCGCTATGCCACAGCGGCGGTCCCGTAAGCAGCTGCTTTTCAAGGTTGCGTCGGGGGTCTCGCTTTCCTTGTCTCTGGGCGTGGCCTTATTTCCTCCTCAAGGTGTCCTGTGTCAGTCGCAGCCTCTGCACAGCCCTGTGCTGCTGCAGCCAGCGTGGCTCTGGAGCAGGTGTCAGTGGACAGGGAGGGCCAGCCGCCTGCACGCCCTACCTCTTTCTGGGCCGGCCTCCGGAGCAGTAGCCCAGATTAGGGCTGGGGGAGTGGAGAAGCGCTGCTCTGGGTGTCGTGGGGTGGGGAGGGAGGGACAGGGTCTCTAGGAGTGCAGCCGCTCTGCACTCAGAGCTCAGAGGCTGGCTCACGGCCGTGTGGGCCCAGGGCCAGAGCCAGCCACGTTCCCTTTACTTGCTGGTGACTCCCCAAGCTGAGGAGTACATATCCCTCTTCTGAAGAGTTCCCAGACATCGTGGGGAAGGCAGGCTCCTGAGCGGACCTGGGCTGGCGGAGGGGCCTGGCTCTCACTGGGGCTCATCACAGCCAGACGGCCATACATGGTCACTGCAGCCCAGGGCAGCAGCCTGTGTGACTCAGCCCAGGAGGCTGAGGTAACGGCAGCAGCCGACGCCAGGAAGGGGCTGCTGAGGCCCGGGGTGGAGAGCCCCGGTGGGTCCTCACCTGCCCAGCTGTAGCCAGGGCTGGCTCGGGCAGACCCAGCCTGGGTCCTGGGACAGCTGGCAGATCAGAAGGGCCCGGCCCACAGCCTGCTCCTGCTGCGTCCGTGCAGTGGGTGCTGGGTTTTACTTGGAAACATTCTGAAATTGGCCTTCTGGAGAAGAGGGCCTGCTTTGTTTTCCCTAGAAAATTGCTGGTCTTGCCTGCGGCCGTGGTGGAACGGGCGGGGAGCCGCTCAGAGTCCTACTTAGTCACGGTTCCCGCAGCTCTGCTGCTCCGGCGCCCGGCCAGGGAGTTCTTCTGAGCGTGTTCACTGGGCACGGTTGTGAGCCGTGGGATTTCCAGCATGAAGCGAAGCCCTTGGCAGAGACCCTGTGGCCGGGCAGCTGCTCTTGGGGTCAGGGTCAGATCAGTGTTCTGGAGACGGGACTCCTCAGTTAAAGAGAAAGCAGGTCCGCAGGGACTTGGCCCAGAGCCTGCAGGGGCGGGGAGAGGGGCTGTGTGACCAAACAGCAGCCTGTCGCCTTCCCAGACAGCTCCTCTGCCCATGCTGGAGTGCGAGATGAGAGCAAAAGGAAGGTTTTCTTCAGGCCAAATGGAGCTGCATGTTGGGACTGCTGGCCGAGACGTCTCTTGGGACGTTTGCGTCCCCTGTCCCTGCTCCACTGCTGATCCGCTTTCCTCCTGACGCACACCTTGGGAGGCAGCAGGTGATGGATGGCTTCAGTGGAGTCCCGCCCTGGCGGTTGGGGGCGTTTGTCACCTCTGCTGTTCTAATATAAAACTTCCTAAAACGTCACACTTACTTAAAAAAAAGCCAAATGTGTCCAACTGAAACATCTGTCTTTTATTCTAAGATTTTTATATATGCATTCTTTTTTTTAAAAAGATTTATTTATTTGAAAGAGTTACAGAGAGAGGTAGAGACAGAGTCTTCCATCCACTGGTTCACTCACCAGATGGCTGCAATGGCCAGAGCTGCGCCAATCCAAAGCCAGGAGCCAGGAGCTTCCTCCAGGTCTCCCACGTGGGTGCAGGGACCCAAGCACTTGGGCCATCTTCTACTGTTTTCCCAGGCCATTGCAGAGAGCTGGATCGGAAGAGGAGCAGCCAGGACTCGAACTGGCACCCATATGGGATGCCAGCGCTTTAACCTGCTGTGCCACAGCGCCGGCCCCAGTATAAATGCATTCTTTTTACAAAAAAGCATTGAACTGGGGCTGGTGCTGTGGCACAGTGGATCAGAGTGCCAGCATCCCATATGGGCACTGGTTCAAGTCCTAGCTGCTCCACTTTCGATCCAGCTCTTTGCTATGGCCTGGAAAAGCAGTTAGAAGATGGCCCAAGTCCTTGGGGTCTATCACCCACATGGGAGACCCGAAAGAAGCTCCTGGCTCCCGACTTTGGATCGGCTCAGCTCTGGCTGTTGCAGAAAACTGGGGAGTGGACCAGCAGATGGAAGACCTCTCTTTCTGTCTCTGCCTCTCTCTGTACCTCTGTCTTTCAAATAAATAAAAATAAATCTTAAAAAAAAAAAAAATTGAACTGACCATGTCTTTTCCCTGTGTGAAATGCTTGTGTGTTGTGTTTGCTTTCTTGATTTTTAAATGCCATACCTGGTCAGAGAGGAGGCTGGCTAGTGAGCTGAGAGTTGGCGCCCTGGGTCGGTCTTGGCTTGCAGAGGGACTCTGGAGTCACCTGCCCTGTGGTGGCGGGGATGTCGCTCCTGTCTCCTGTCGGGGCTGGGCTGACCGCAGGCCCTGTGCTCTCTGCAGCCATGGACTTCCCCCAGCACAGCCAGCACGTCTTGGCACAGCTGAACCAGCAGCGGCAGCTGGGCCTCCTGTGTGACTGCACCTTTGTGGTGGACGGGGTGGACTTCAAGGCGCACAAGGCGGTGCTGGCGGCCTGCAGCGAGTACTTCAAGATGCTCTTCGTGGACCAGAAGGACGTGGTGCACCTGGACATCAGTAACGCGGCAGGTACCCCGGCGGGGCCAGGGCCCGGCTTGTTGAGGGCCAGATGCTGCGCTGGCCCCGTGCCACACAAGCACCCGCAGGCCTCAGCCCTGAGCGTGTAGGTGCCAAGTTCCTACCACCTCTTGGGGTCTGTTTTTACTGGAAGTGGGGTGGGCAGGGGGGAACAGGCAGGGAGACGGGGCGCAGGCTGAGGTGCATGTGGGACAGGCCTCATCACGGGGGAGGGGAGCAAGCTGGCTCTACCCCTGTGCCAGCCACCAGTGGAGGAGTGGGGGTGGGGACGTTCAGGGCGTGGGCTAGGGGTAGTGTCGGGAAGGCCCTGGGGCTCAGGGACTGTCCTGGACTCCCATCCCAGAACGGTGTGGAGACAGGTCAGGGCGAGTGTTCTCCCCTTACAACTGCAGAAACAGATTTAGTCAGGTGGCCTGAAGGCCGGACAGAGCTCTGGTAGGGCCAGCGCCGGACTGCCTCAGAGAGCGAGTGCTGTGTGGGCGTTCACGCATCCCTGGGCCTCTGGGGGGGACTCGTACTGCTTCCTGAGGCTGTGCCAGGCCGAGAACCCCGGGCTGAGAAGGGGAGATGGAGACTTGCTGCTCAGCTTTCCGTGAACCCGTGGCTTCTGCCACTGACAGGAGTGGCTTGGGGCGGCTCGGTGATGGCTGTCCTGTCCTTGGCAGGCCTGGGGCAGGTGCTGGAGTTCATGTACACGGCCAAGCTGAACCTTAGCCCTGAGAACGTGGATGATGTGCTGGCCGTGGCCAGCTTCCTCCAGATGCAGGACATCATCACGGCCTGCCATGCTCTCAAGTCGCTCGCTGAGCCAGCCGCCAGCCCTGGGGACCGCATGGAGGCCCCAGCCGTGGAAGGTAAGATGATTGGCGGGCTCTTCCTAACAGGTGACTGGAGACCCCTGGCCTTGATGGGGAATCTGTGCCTCACTGCTGGGCTCCCTCTTCTGGGCTGTTTGCCAGTGCTCTTCTGGCCCTGTCTGTTGTGGGTGCCGGCGGGGCCAGCGGCAGCGTCTGATGGCCCCTTCCCACCTCCCACTGGCCGAGGCTGGGCGCTGTGCCTGGTTCGGTGCATGTGGGCAGGGTTTGCTCCTGAGTCCTCTACAGCCCTCTTGTCCCAGGCCACTCCCTGTGCTGTCTGCACCTCCCCACCGTGGGCAGGTCCCAGACCGCGTTCCTCTCCCTCCACGCCTGCTTCTGCCTCCTGGGTAGCATCCCTGCTGCTCAGCTGGCGTCTGCGGGCCCCAAGGACGCACGACCATCCCTGTGCTGGTCCCAGGCCCCGCCTGGCGTGCAATAGGTGCCCTGTGAGGAATGTACTGATGACAAACCAGTACCCCCCAGGGAAGATCCCGAAAAGCTAGCAAGTTCTGGGTTACCTCACCCCTCCGAGTAATGGGCACTTGATGGGAAATGGCAGGTCTGTCCTGTCCCACCTCCAGGAGGGGAGAAGAGAGCCAAAGAGGAGAAGGCTGCCGCCGCCATGCTGAGCAGGCTGGACCAGGCCAGCAGCAGTCTACCCACAGGCCCAGGCAGGGAGCCCAAGGAGGAGCGAGGAGGCCAGGCCGAGAGCACAGCCAGTGGTAAGTCGTGACACCACGGACCCGCGGGCTGCCCTGGACGGGGAGGTGGCAGCAGGAAGTCACAAGGACTGTCCCGCCACCTGCCACCAGCCTGGGCTGTCGTGTAGTAAGGGGCTGCTTCCCGAAGGGCCTGTGGCAGGGAGGTGGGTGGGTGGGCCTTGAACCTGTGAGACCCGTGGCATTCCAGCCACAGCAGACCTGAGCAGCCTGAGCCCGGATGTGCTGGGACCTCCCCTCTGGGCTGCAGCCCCTCTAGGGGCCCGAGTCAGGAGCGTGAGCTGGCCCCTGGACAGAGGGTCCCAATCCAGCCTCTGACACCGCCCCCAGGTGCAGAGCAGACGGAGAAGGCTGACGCCCCCCGGGAACCCCCGCCCGTGGAGCTCAAGCCAGACCCCACGAGTGGCATGGCTGCTGCAGAAGCCGAGGCTGCCTTGTCAGAAAGCTCCGAGCAAGGTACTCACTGGGCCCGCAGCCCCGGCTCCGCTGCGGCGCTGGCTCCAGGGCCCGCCTGATTGATAGGAGCCAGCTTTTGGACAGACCCCATCTTTTCTCCTTCTTGAATCAGAAGATCTCATCTTGACCGTACGGCCTGCCCACGCCAGGTGCCGCAGTGCCCGCCCTTCTCTCCGCAGGGATGGAGGTAGAGCCAGCAAGGAAGGGGGAAGAGCGAGAGGACGAGGGCGCAGGGCCTGCCGCCGTCAAGGAAGAGGGGCCCCCCCTGGAGAACGGGGAGGCCCCCGAGGACGAGTCGGCCGGCACAGACTCCGGGCAGGAGCTCAGCGTGGAGGCCCGAGGCCTGCGCTCGGGCTCCTACGGCGACCGCACCGAGTCCAAGGCCTACGGCTCGGTCATCCACAAGTGTGAGGTGCGGGGCCGCGGGCAGCGCCAGCCCTCCCCTGCCTGCCCCGTGCCCGCCACGGTGCCCTCACACCCTCCCCCTGTGCCCGCAGGACTGTGGGAAGGAGTTCACGCACACGGGCAACTTCAAGCGGCACATTCGCATCCACACAGGCGAGAAGCCCTTCTCGTGCCGGGAGTGCAGCAAGGCCTTCTCAGACCCCGCCGCCTGCAAGGCCCACGAGAAGACGCACAGGTACCCGCCCCACCGGGCTGCCTCGCCCTGCAGGCCCCTGCTCGGGGCCCCGGCGAGCCTCCTCTCCCTGTCACCTCTGGCCCCCCAGCCCGCTGAAGCCCTACGGCTGCGACGAGTGCGGCAAGAGCTACCGGCTCATCAGCCTGCTCAACCTGCACAAGAAGCGGCACTCGGGCGAGGCGCGCTACCGCTGCGAGGACTGCGGCAAGCTCTTCACCACGTCCGGCAACCTCAAGCGGCACCAGCTGGTGCACAGCGGCGAGAAGCCATACCAGTGCGACTACTGCGGCCGCTCCTTCTCCGACCCCACGTCCAAGATGCGCCACCTGGAGACGCACGACACGGACAAGGAGCACAAGTGCCCGCACTGCGACAAGAAGTTCAACCAGGTGTGCGGCCGCGCCCGGGGCCGGAAGTGGCTCCCTGCGGAGGCGTTCCGGGGTGGGGCAAGGCTGAGTCAGGGTAGGGTTTGGGCGAGAAAGAACTGGGGCTGGGGTGGGGTTCGCGGGAGGGAAACCGAGCCTATCTCTGGAGTGGCTCATCTGACGCCTCGCTGGGTGCAGGTCGGGAACCTGAAGGCCCACCTCAAGATCCACATCGCCGACGGGCCCCTCAAGTGCCGGGAGTGCGGCAAGCAGTTCACCACCTCAGGTAGGCGCCCGGCCGCCCCGCCACCCCGCCCTGCTCCTGGCCCGCCGGGCGCCCCACCCAGGCCCGCCCTCGCTCTCGCCCAGGGAACCTCAAGCGGCACCTGCGCATCCACAGCGGGGAGAAGCCCTACGTGTGCATCCACTGCCAGCGGCAGTTCGCAGACCCCGGGGCGCTGCAGCGGCATGTGCGGATCCACACTGGTGGGTGAGCAGGCCCTGCGCTGCTGGGGGCTGGGAGGGGGCGTGGGGGAAGCGAGCTGGGCGCCAACACCTTCTCCTGCCCCCGTCTGTTCCCAGGCGAGAAGCCATGCCAGTGTGTGATGTGTGGCAAGGCCTTTACCCAGGCCAGCTCCCTCATCGCCCACGTGCGCCAGCACACTGGGGAGAAGCCCTACGTTTGTGAGCGCTGCGGCAAGAGGTCCTGTCCGCCCCGGCTCCTCCCCGCCCCCATGCCCTGGGTGCCGTGGGATCCTAGACGCTCCATGGAATACAGATGTTGGGAGCTGGGGCCAGGTCCTCACAGCGGGAGGCCCGGGCTCGGCTCCCTGGCCCGGGTGCAAGCCCCTCCTGTGCCCCTGCAGATTCGTGCAGTCCAGCCAGTTGGCCAATCACATCCGCCACCATGACAACATCCGCCCGCACAAGTGCAGCGTGTGCAGCAAGGCCTTCGTGAACGTGGGCGACCTGTCCAAGCACATCATCATCCACACTGGTGAGCATGCGCCCAGGCCGCGGGTGCCGGCGCTGGCTGCGGGTGGCCCTGGAGGCAGCCATCCTCCCAGCCCTGCCCCAGAGAGAACCTTGCCTCCTCCCCAGGAGAGAAGCCTTACCTGTGCGACAAGTGCGGGCGTGGCTTCAACCGGGTGGACAACCTGCGCTCCCACGTGAAGACCGTGCACCAGGGCAAAGCTGGCATCAAAATTCTGGAGCCCGAGGAGGGTGGTGAGGTCAGCGTGGTCACTGTGGACGACATGGTCACGCTGGCCACAGAGGCGCTGGCGGCAACAGCTGTCACTCAGCTCACAGGTACAGGCACCTTACCTCTGGGGTGGCAGGGATGGGGCAGGTGCTGTGGCCGTGGCCACAGGCCCTGCTGACTCCGCCCGCCCACAGTGGTCCCAGTGGGGGCTGCGGTGACCGCTGACGAGACGGAGGTGCTGAAAGCCGAGATCAGCAAAGCCGTGAAGCAAGTGCAGGAGGAAGGTGAGGGGGCCGCCCAGGGTGTGGCTGCTGGGCCCCGGGGCCCCGCCCGCCCTGACGGCAGCCTCCGCCTCCACAGACCCCAACACCCACATCCTCTACGCCTGCGACTCCTGTGGGGACAAGTTCCTGGACGCCAACAGCTTGGCGCAGCACGTGCGGATCCACACGGCCCAGGCGCTGGTCATGTTCCAGACAGACGCGGACTTCTACCAGCAGTACGGGCCAGGCGGTGCGTGGCCAGCAGGGCCCGTGCTGCAGGCCGGGGAGCTGGTCTTCCGCCCTCGGGACGGGGCAGAAGGCCAGCCGGCGCTGGCAGACACACACCCGACGGCACCCGAGTGCCCACCACCTGCGGAGTGAGCGGACAGCCCCGGCCCTCCTGTTTATTTAAGGATGGGTGCACCCTGGAACTGAGAGGGGTGACCCCATTCCCTAGAGAGAATAAATCTGATTATTTTCTAATGTTGCCTGCAGGTCCCTGTTGAGGGGAGGGGAGGTGGATATCGGGCAGCTCTGGCAGATACCAGGGCTAAGACCAAGGACTGGGCTTCCTGGGCAAGGCGGGCCGACCCTCCTTGCAGCGTGAGCCGGGACCTGCAGGACCTGTCCAGAAGGGAGCTGGCTGCTGCTCCGAGTCGCCACAGACTACATTGCATGGCCCCTTCTGAGCCGGCCCGAGCCGCTTCTCCTTCAGGAGTCCTTGCTGGGTCCAGCAGGCCAAGCTTGGCTGGCAGGCCCAGGAGTCAGGAGGGCTCGGTACTTGCCTCGCAAGTGGTCCTGGCCCAAGGACAAAGCCCATGCCAGGGCCATCTTTTGGGAATGTTTACTTGCCCTCGGCCAACCAATGGATTCTGCCAGCAAGCCAGCCAGGAGCCTGGATGTGGTGGTGGGCTTGGCAAACAGGGGCCCAGGGCAGCCAGCTCTGCACTGCTTGGGGGACACAACCCACAGCAGCTGGCTTGCACCATCCATCTTCTCGAACCCAGAGCCCGGCTGACACTGGATTTGTAGTCCCTGTCCGTACCTCTCATTCTGATTCCAAAGCTGCAGGGAAGCCTGGCCCCCAGGGTAGGGGAAGGGAGGGCGCGAGAGACCAGAAACCAGCACTGGGGAGGAGGGGGTGAATCTGCATAAATCATGAAGTGCCCGCCCACCTCCTGACAACCTCCTGACACCACAACACTGGAACAGAGCTCAGCATCTTTGACAAGAATTCCCTTGGGAAGGATTAAGTGGCAGAAAAGGAAACTGGCTCCCTGCAGACCTAGGGCGTGGGGGGGGCTGTGGTTCCTGGGAGCCGAGGATCATGGTCCTTCCCAACAAGTGACAATCACGTTCACACTGACGTGTTTTGTATTTTTTAATAAAGTTTGTAATCCAATGGACACACGAAACAAAACTGCGCTGAGAAAAACAGTTTCATAAATTAATAAGTGTTAGGAAGTCGGAGGAGAGGTCGTTGGGAGAGGGGGACTCGCCAGTCTTTGTACAGGTGCTGTGACACTGCCGCGTCGCGGAGCAGGGCCCGTGCCGTAACGAAGCGCACTTATACAAATGAGTGACAATACAAAGTCTGAGTATGAAAATAAGATCTTCTCTGAAAACACGTTTTTGGCACAGATTAAAAAAAATGTATGTCAGGGAATTTGATTTTTAAGTCAGTATTATATATATTTATATATATATATTATATTTATATATACACACATCCCAAGTTCTGCATATCCCACCAAGAAAGAAAACGCTTCCGTTCCCTCCGACTGTAAACTGCGTCCCGGGAGTCAGAGGCGGCGGCAGCAGGAGTCAGGAGGGTGACATCCAGATGAGCAAGGGAGACAGTGGCAGGGGGACAAAAAAACCAATGAAATGTTCCTTGACCCCAAGGTCTCAGCGGAAGGGTGAGGTCCTGCGGTAGCGCCCGCGGCGTGTTCACACCACCCCCCAGAGTCACAGCCTGTCTTCACTGTGCAAAAGTCCAAGTCACTAATTTAGTGCAAAGGCAGTTCTGTTTTCTTGTTTCTTAAAAACAAAACAAAACAAAATTTAATTCCACTGCCCTGTTCCTTTTCTCCAAAAAGAGGAGAGAGAAACCCAGCCCCGAGGTGTCTGCCAGTCCAGCGGTGGTGGTCGGTGGTCTGTGCCTGGGCTAGAGCGTCAGGTAAACATACACAGTAGCAGCACCACTGCCCAGAGGCCTGTCCGAGGGGCACGGGAGCAGCAGGCTGGCATCTGGCAGTGGAGCCCATCCCCTCTGCCTGGCCGCGCCGTCCACTGTCTGCTGCGGAGCCCCGAGAGCGTACCAGAGGTGGTGACCAGTCAGCGGCTCACACAGAGGCAATGACAATCATGAGGTGGGGGGAGATGTTGGAGATGCTCGCGAGCAGGTCGGGGGCCAGCCGGGACAGGTGACTCTCGGAGAACTCGCAGGGCGGGAAGATCTGCAGCACGTAGGCGGGCTGGGGGCGGGGTTGAGAGAAAGGTAGGGACCTCCGTCTTCACCCCACTCACCCCACCCACCCCACCGTGTACTGGAAGCAGGCTAGGCCACTTTCCCAACTAGCTGCCCATGACCATGCCTGTCAGAAAATCATGAATACAACCCCGACCCCTGACCCCTGAGCCTCCACTCCACATCAAGCTCAAGAAACCCACGGGGCTGCTGCTGGGACGCCGGCCTTGCACAGCCCAGTGCCTGGGTCCGAGTCCTGGCTCTGCTCCCATCCAGTTCAGGCTAATGTACCCCCGGGGCGTGGAGGGTGGGGCAGCAAGTGATGGCTCCCTGCCACCCATACCAGGTAGGGGGCACCCAGGTGGAGCTCTGGGCTCCTGGCTCCAGCCTGGCCCAGTCCCAGCTGTCGTGGGCATTTGGGGAGTGAACCAGCAAGTGGAAGGCTGCTCTGTGTCTCAAACAAGAAAGAAGCCCGTCCTCACTGCTCCGTCAGCTCTTCCAGGACGAGCGATGGCAGCCGCGCACGGGCACAGCTCGTGCCTCTGCTCCAAGTGCCCCTTTGCCTGCCTCCTCCTGGACTACTCTAGTTGGCCCTGGTCAACCAGGCCTTAGAACAGCCCCCTGTGCAAAGGGAAGATGCTGCACCCACCTGATTGGAGCCAGGGTTGGGAACATTGATGATCCCAGCGGCCTGCTTGGCCTGCAGGTAAGTGATGAAGGCAGCCTTGAGAGACTCGGTCTGACTCACGACATCTTCCTGGTCACGGCCACAGGGCAGAGCCAGCAACAGACAGTAATCGGTCTCCACCTGGGGCAGAGTGGGCCAGCCATCAGTGATCAAGGGCTTCCTAGGCCAAGACGCCCAAGTCCAACCCAGAGTATTAAGTCCACAAAACAGCCCTACTGAGGTAACTAAGCACCCCCTCCCAATACCTGCTGCACAGAAAGACTTTCTGGGCCCAGAGGCATTTTACATCACCAAGTAGACACAGAAATGTCCCTTTCACCGCCCACCATCCGTGACCCACGACAGTCTGGACAGGCCTTTGGGGGAGGCGGCGGCACCTGCACCTCCCCTCACAATGGGCAGAACAGGTGCTCACCCAGGGCTGCAAGTCTTACCATCATCCTCCGGGCAACCCCTTCCAACTGCGAGGCCTCCAGCCGCATCCTCTGGGCTATCCGCAGCGGGGGGCCTCCTTCAGAGAGGGGCAGGGACCGATGGGCCAGCACGTTGTTGCCAGAGACGAAGTGGAGCTGCACAGCAGCCGTGTCGTTCTTGAGGGCCAGCAGACCCTGCCACACGATGGGGTACTTCTGCTTACAGGGAGGTGAATAGCGTGTGAGCCGGGGGGCTGCAGAGCCGAGCCACCCCGGACACGGCCCCAGTGAGCAGCCCGGGGAACCCAGCACAGACCTCAACAGAACACAGGGGCAGCCCCAACCTGCACTTACCTTCAGAAGCTGGACCATGTCCACCGGTCTCTGGGAAGTCAAGTGTGGGGAGGAATCTGGTTTAGGGCTTGGCTGGGCTTCCGTGTGTGGCAGAGCCAGTCCTGGAGGGGTGCTGGGGCCGGAGGTCGTGGGGACAAACAGCGGCTGCTTTGGGGCAGCCTGAGCAGGAAGAGGGGCCTGAAGGTCAGGCTTCATGGAGATGGAGACAGGGGAAGGGTAGGAAGTTTGGCCTGCGTCCACTTGTGCCCTCTGCACCTGGGCATGGGGCTCAGGCGGCCTGTTTGTAGGTCCAGCAGAGAGGCGAGGCTGCTCCACTCCTGTCTGGGTGCCCTTTGCCTCCTGGGAGACCTGAGGCATCTTGCTGCCCGATGGCTGGCCAGGCTGGCTGAGCTGCGAGGGCTGGCAAGGCAATGCAGGCTGAGCAGACTGTGGGGAGGGCACAGGTGGGGCAGGCTGCGTGGACTGCAGCGGTTCACTTTCTGGAGGGCCCTAGAGGTAGCAGGAAAGGCAAAGGGGCCCCCATCAGAGTGCTGCCCGCAAGCACCACCCCAGACCCAACAAGTGACCCAACGGGCCAGAGGGCAGAGGCTGGAGGTGGGGCATCGCCTCTACGTGCGGCCCGCAGAGGCGGCCGTGTTTGGCCAGCACACCCTTTGCCGCCCTTTCCACACCAGCAGGCGCAGGAGCCGCCACGCCAATCATTCCCCCAAGGAGCTCCTTCCCACGCCCAGGACTCTGTGGGCGATCTGATCCTTTCGCCCCACGAGTTAGGAACCTCATCATGAAGCCTCCCAAAAGGCCACCAGATTTTAGGGAGTTCTGACCTGCTCACTTGCAACTCGTTCAGCGCCCTGGCCGAAAGGCTGGCTCCCTACCACCACCTCTGCCTCCAAGTCCCTGAGCCCGAGTGCACACCCAGCAGATGGGCACACCGGCCTCCTCACCTGCGCAGGAGCCTTGGTCCGGGAGGTCAGGCCAACCGAGGAAGCGGCAGGGAACTGGGTGTGTGTGAGCTGGGCTGGGGCGTGGTAGGTCCGGATATCGCCGTACCTGTACTCCTGGAACAGCTCCCCACTGGAGTGCACAATCTGCACCCCGTGAGTCACCACCACAGGGGGCGTCAAAGGCAGCCCTTGGAGCTGGTTACTGGGGGTGACAGTGAGTATGCGGGCCTCCCCGTGAGGGGGAGGGGGAGGGACGGGGGCGGGGGCGGGGGCGGGGGCAGGGACGGGGGCCACTTTGGCATCTGATGTCTTGGCAGCTTCTTTGACTGGCTGCTGCGGGGCCTTGCTGGCTGGCGGCACCTTCACTACCCCGTCTGCGGCACGGGGCTGCTCGCTGACGGCCGTCACATGCGGATGCACCATGATCCTCACGTCCCGGGGCACAGTGTACGGGTGCAGCCGGTACTCAGACTGCATGACCAGCACCTCAGACTGCACAGGGGCTGTGGCTCGGGCAACAGGGAGGTGATACTGCACTTCTTCCTCAGGGGGGTGCTGGGAGGCCAGAGCAGGCACACTAGCAGTCGCCGGCTGGGGCGTACCCACACGCGGGGGCGCCCTGACCTCAATCTGCTGGGGCTGCAAAGGGGCCCGGGGAGAGTGCAGCGTCTCTGGCCGGATGCTGTAGGTGATGCTGGGCAAGGTGGGCGTGTTCATTCTCACCTCACCCTGGGACAAGTGGCCAAGCGACACCGTCTGGGTGATGCTGTGGGGGGGCATGATGACAGACTGCTCCGGGTGTATGCTCGAGATGAACTGCGGCACGGGGATGCCTGCAGCCAGCATGACCGTGGCATTGGTGGACAGCGCGGTGGACGTGGTGCTGCTGGGGTGGCAGGCCCTGGGGAACGGGGACGGAGCAGGCCCACTGGGTCTTGGAGAGTGGGCGTCCGGCTTTGCGGCTGCCAGGTGCGGCCCAGTGCGCTCCGTCGGGGTGCTGGGCCCGGAGCTGACGTGGTTCACTTCCGCGGGCAGTTTGCTGGGCAGAGCAGGAGGGTGGTGCGGCGCGAGCGTGGAGCCCAGGTTAGCTGGCTGAAGGACCTTGGTCTCGATCTTCAGAGTGACTGGGTCTGCAAGCTTCTTATTGGTGGTGACTATGCTCGGGGTGAGGACCAGCTGGTTGTGAACCAGCACCGGGGGTGTGTTTATGCCCTGGGTGAGAACCTTCACTGTGCCCCCCTGAGTCACAGGCGTGGACACAGAGAGGTGGATGGGCTCAGGCTTCTCCAAGGACGGACGGTCAGCCTTCACGGACGAGATCACGGGAGACGCATTGTACGTCTGGGCAGTCAGCACCAGAGTGGAATGGGTGGCCACATTGGCGTAGCCTGAAGGGGTCTGAGCGCCTTTGGGTGGAGCCTGCGACGGTGTGACAGAGTCAGCTTTGAGCTGGGACTTGGAGACCGACTGCTGAAACTCGATGTCCATTGCACTCGCTGGTGGGATCTGGCTGATCTTGGCGCTGATCCGCTGTGGGCCTTCTGTCTTCTGCCCCGAGTAGCTCAGGAGCACGACCCCCTCTGAAGTGTTCACGCGCAGCCCGGCGCCGGCGCCCGCGTCAGCCGGCCGGTCGTCGATCACAGACATGGACCCAGGGTGGAAGCGACTGTTCTCGTTCATGCTGGCTCTCTGCTTGCACTTTGCTGATGGTGCAACCACGGCACCAGCCACGGTCGCTGTGCCAGTGGTGGCGGTCACCCCCCCGGACGCGGCAGTCACTGTTACTGCCCCTGCGGCGGCATTCACGGCGCCCGTGGCGGCGTTCACCACGCCGGCAGAGGCGCTCACGGGGCCCGTGGTGAGGACGTTCACGGGCCCCGTGAGGACGTTCACGGGCCCCTTCAAGACGTTTACGGGCCCGGCAGGGGTGCTCACCAAACCCTTCAGCGTGGCCACCGAGCCCTTCACGGGGCCTTTTAGCGCGTTCACCGGGACCAGGGACACGTTCACCAGGCCGGTCAGGGCACTCACCAGGCCAGTCAGGGTCTGCGGCGCAGGTTTTGCCAGGGTTATCTTCTGGGAATTCTCCAAATCAATGCTGACGGGCATCCGGCTGATCACAGAAGTGATTTTGGGAGCAATGACTGGAGCCACCTTTTCTTTGTCAGTGGCGACGGGGACCTCCAAGGCTTGTGTGTCAGGGGCGCCTGCTGCTGGAGCGGACACCTTGTCTTCCAAAGGTGGCCTTTTAGGCTCAACTGCAAGGGGTGGTGCCTCGTGTGGACAAGGGGGAGCACTGACGGGCTCCGCAATGGCTGTGGTGACACTCGTGGAAGTGACGCCTGTGGCAGACACATACTTGGGGTCCATAAGGATCTTCCTCAGTGTACTGGAGCTGGTGTCCACATCAGAGGCCTTCGTGTCTGGAGGGAGAGCTGGAGACGGAGTGGACTGAGCCCGAGGCTCCTCCTGCCTTGTGATCCACTCTGTCACCTTAGGCGGGGGGCTCTGGTGTGGGACCCCCCCGGAGGCCACAGGGGGTGGCAGCTTTGCTGCAGTTACAGAAGGAATTGTAGGTGGGGCTATGCTCGAGTCACTGGGAGGAGTCACCGGGTCACTTTCAATGACAGAATGCACCTTGAACCTGGCTTGAGGTTCGTCGTCCACCGGCACTGGCTGGGGAGGAGGGGGAAGGTCTGGGAGAGCCGAGGTTTTGGTCGGAGTTCTCTCTTCAGCAACGCTGCTTTCTTGAGACACACAATCCACAGCCGGGGACCTGCTGGGGTCAGAGGCATGGGACTGAGGAGGAGGAGAGGGGGGCTTCTCACTTGGTTCCTCCGGTGGCGGTTCCGCAGGGGGTACCGTCGTCCCCTCGTTCGCAGCGGGACTCTTGTTTGGTGCGTGGTCTGATTCAGAGGCATGAGGCTCTGCAGCAGCCCCCGCCCTCCTGTTTGTATTCCGTCTGCGGCGGGATCGGGTGGTCTTCTGGCGCCCTTTGTCTTTCCGAACCAGGGCAACTTCCGCTTCTTTTGGCCCTTTGACTTCCTGTGCTGGGAGGGAGGTTTCGCTGCTGTTCTCTCTGGCTGCCTTGGTGTCCGCTGGGCCTGCGGAGGGGTCAGGGGCACTGGCTGCCGGCCTGCAAGACTCTGTAGCAGCATCTGTGTCCAAGATGCCAGACACCGCGTCATCGGCCTCAGGCCCCGTTCCTTCCTCAGGAGGCTGCAGATGTGGCTGAGATTCCGCTGGGTAAGGTGCAGGGGTTGGGAAGTTTTCTGGTTCCCCCGAAATGTCGTTGATGATGGAGCCGATGGCCGCAGCCAGCTCCGTCTCACTGGCTGGGTGTGCGGGCTTGTCCTCAGCGGCGAGGCCCTCTGGCGCACCTGCAGCTGCGGCCTTGTAAGCCGCAGAGCTGGCGGTTTCTGTGAGCTTGGCGATGTTCTCCACGGCCCGCTCCAACTCCATCTGCTTAGCGAGCTGCGTGGCTTCTGGGGAGGCAGACCTGTTTTCCTTCTCTGGCTCGCTGTTCAGCTGAGATGACAAAGTACCGGCCTGTGGCAGAGCCTGGCTCTTCTCAGGGGAGGCCGTCACAACGCCAGCGCCCCGCTCCGTGGCCTGCCCCACAGCCACGCCGGGACGAGCTGTGGCTCCCGCGCTTTTCGGATTTGCAGATCTGTCCACTGCTGACCTCGCACTGCGCGCTCTGCCTCTCTTGGCTTTGGAGTTTTTTTCGGGGGCTGTTTTTCTCTCCACCACGTCGGCCGGGGGTGTCCCAGGGGCGGTGGTGTCTGTGTTTTCTTTTCTGTCACCTTTCTCTTCAGTCCCTGATGCTTCTCTAGCTTTCACGGTTACCTGGGGGTTCTCCTCCGGGGTGGCCTCAGGACGCTGCGCATCAACTTTTGGTTCATTTTTCCCCTTTTTCCCTTGGGGTCCTCCCGCAGCTGATTTTTGTGATCGTGGGGACCTCCACCCCTCAGCCGGCTTGAGTGTTTCCGTGGATTCTTTGACCTCGTTCTCCTCCTCCTCTTCTGCGCGACGGCGTGTCTTTGGAGGCCTTCCCCTCCGCGGGGTCGTAGGAACCGCCGCAGCTTCCTGAAGTTCTCGCTCCAGTCGCTTTCTGGTTACCCGCGGCTGTTCTGCGGGCTCTTTGGCTGGAGAGCGGCTTTCATGGTCACCCATGGTGGCGTACACACTCCTTACATTCCGGCGCCTGGTTCGGCTGAGCGGCAAACTTGGTTCAGGGTGTTCAGGGTCCCCAGCAGAGTTTTTTGAAGCGGTCCTTGTAATCTTCTCTGCCTCCATCTTTAATTCTAAGAGCTTCTGGGCTTCTCCGCGGGGGGAGCTGGACCGCTTTAACTTCTCCCGGTCTATCCTCTCACTCTTCCTCGTGACAGGCTTCTCCACGGCACTTGCCGCAGCTGCCTGAGCTGGGGTCTTGGAACGCTTACTTTTATTTGGCTTTTTATCTTTTACAGCAACTGGGGGTTCAACCTCTAAGTCTTCAGAAGCCGCAGGCCGGGTCTCAGGGACGACCTCGGTTCTCTGATTTGCACTGGGCTCCGCAGGCGTGGGGGAGGCTGGCTTCTCTGCTTCCGCCTCTTCAGCCTCCTCAGGCTTCTGCGGCGGCTCTGGAAGTGGCTGAGCACCGCCAGGCTCTGCACTCACACTGCTCTCCACCTGGGAATACGAGGCTCCGGGAGTCGGAGGCTTGGCGTCCAGAGACGGCAGTGGCTCAACAGCGGGACTTTCTTCGGTGACAGCAGGCACGGCAGCATCTTTACTGCTGTCTTCTCCCGGGGCCAAGTCCGCTTGTTCAGGCTGTTCCACAGGCACAGGGTCTGGCTCAGACACAGGCTTTGCTTCGTCTGAGATGGAAGCAGGCTCCACAGCCTTCTCTTCTGTTACTGAAGGCTCCTCCACCACCTTCTCACCAGTCTTCTCCGGTGCCGACGGGACCGGATCTGCAGGCACAGCTTGGCCACCAGGAGGCCCAGCCGAAGCCGCCGGCTTCAGTTCTGACTCCTTACTCTCAGAGGCACACTCTGGGGTCTTGGGATGATTCTCCGTTTCTTCGTGTTTCTCAGCCTCTTTTGGTTTTTGATCTTTTTCCTTTTCTTTCTGTTGCATTCGTGTGAGCTCCATGAATCTGCTATGGAACAAGACTACCGGCTCTTGAACCAAGTCTGTTGTGCTGTGCGCACCATCCGCCGTCTGCCTCCCATACAGCCTCCCAGCAATGAAGTCGGGCTCTTCATCCTTTCTCTCTAGATGCTGCAATCGCTTGGAATCTTGTTCAAAGATCGAGCTGTGCAAAAAACGAGAAGCAAACAACTCCTGCCTTTCCTGCTCCTCCTCTTTATGGTCGTCTTTTTTATCGTCCATTTTCCCTTCTGAATCGGTCCTGATCTTCTTCTTCTTCATGTACCAGGACGGAATAGGTCTCGGAGCAGAGTCGACTTTTTCTTTATCTTTGTTGTTTCGAAAATTAGCAAATCGAGAGTCCCAATCAAGAAAAGACCAATTTTCTTCTCGAGATGAGGAGAGGGATTTAGCTCTTTCAAGCAAAGCTTTAGTGTCCGGTGTAATTGTCTTATCCAATGCGAAAGAGTAAAATCTGTTCCTTTCCAGAGAACCTGACAATCTTTCATCTCGGTCACGCAGTTTATCTTCTCTGTCCCTCAATAAAAAAGACAGCCGAGAACTTTCATACAACGCAGAGGCTCTGGGTGAGTGGGATTTGCGTTCACCGTCCTCGTCAGAATCGGAAGGCACCTCCCCCGGTTCCAGATCACGTACAGACCTCTTTCGAAGACTGTCTCTCTTGATGATGCTGTTTGGGAAACTCACATCAAATCTGCTGGCATCCTGCTTCATCTGAGAGTCCCAACGACTCAGCTCATCTTCAGAACTCAAGACAGAGAGTTTTATTTTGGCCATGTCTGCCATCTGTTCTCTCCTGCTGGAGTCATACGGGTTGAATTTTAAGGACTCTTCTCTAACAGTTAAATTAGAATAAGGGAGACCTTTCTCATCGACTTTAGGAGACCCCTTTACCGGCATTAGCCTCGGGGAGCCCAGGGGATCATCATCTTCATGGAAGGAACCGTGGCGGATACTGGGAGAACAACCAGTCCTTTCAGAATCTTCACTGATTTGGCGTGAACTTCGGTAATTCCTCTCTCTCTTGGTGCAGACATCAAAATCAACATGATCCATCCTTTTCTTTTTGCTGGGAGGGGAGTCATCAGTGACGTCCTGGGGAGGCTTGCCTACCTCGTGAACAAGGCTCCGTCGCTCGTATTCATCCACGTCTTTCTTGGGGCTGCCGGACTTCTCAGACTTGGCTGTTTCCATCTCCAGCTGCTGTTTCCTACGACTCTGCTCCATTTGCTTTCGGTAACTCTGTGTGTGATCAATGTCAATGCCAATTTTTTCTTCTGGATTTACTGAATGTGGTTTCTCTTGGCCTGATTTACGTTCAGGTGTTTCATCACGAAGACTGCAATAGTTTTTCCTGACATCCTCTCTCTCTGGTCCTTGATCATCTAATAGCTGCAGCTGTTTGAGCTGTGGTTTTGAGGGAATGGATTTTTTAGACGGCACTTCTTGATTTTCCACAGATTCACCTACTGGTTCAACCAATCTTGACTGCAGCTCTGAGCTGGGTCTTGAGCCAGACCCAACAGAAATACTGGTGAGCTCCTGACAATCTTTGGGACTGGGCACAGCATTAAGTCTGTCCAGCTTGATTTTTTTAGATTCTCTTTTAGGAATGTCTTTCCTCACGGGCTTTCTTTCAGACTCTCCCTCTCTCAGCGGATTGACTTCTCTGGATGATGTGTCAGCCTGCTTTTTTACAAGCACTCGAGCATCCTCCATGTCTGGGCTGCTCTTCTTGACTTCTGATTTCTGCCTATCCACTTTCAAACTGGAATCTGCAAACCGCCTCCTCCTTGCTTCCAGCTTCTCCAAGTCCACGGCGGTCACCCCGTCGGCTGCCTGCTCGGGCTTCAGGTGCTTCCTGGGTTTGACCCTGCTTTCTTTGTCTACCATGTCAACGTGGCTGGAAAGCCCCTTTTCCTTTGGTACTTTCATCCTGACGGATTCCAGTTTAGACAAGTCAGATTTTGCAGGCTCAGTCTGAGAGGCCTGAAGTTTCTGATCCAGAGCAGAAGACTTGCTGGCGTCATTATCGAGCTTGGCTTTCAGCTTTTCCAAAGGATTGTGCTCAATAACTTTTCCCTCTTTTTCTTTCACTCGAGTCAAAACCACATACGGCATGAGTTCCAGACGGTTTCTTGCTACTCCTTCTTTGTCAGCTTTCTCCCTGCTCAGTTTATTAGAGCTCCTTGGTTTTTCAGGACTCTGTTCTCTCTCATTTTCTTGGTCTGTTTCTGAAGACTGAGAACTGGGGGAATGAACTTTTCCTTTCCGTTTCTGCTTGTCAGTTTTTTCCTTTTCCACTTTTTCCTTCCGTATTAAGCGTCTTTCTCTCTCTACTCTTTCAGGATCAAAAGTTCGTTCTTTGTCTGTCTTTTCATTTTTTGTATAGCGTTCCAAACGAGCTTTGTCAAGTTTTTCGTACCGTGGAGGGGACAGTGAGCTACAGCTTCCGCTGCGGTCTGAGGCCCGGCTGTACAGCCTTCTCTCGGAGTCACCTGGCAACCTCTCTGATTGGGAGGGAGAGGCTCCCGGACTCTGTGTCCGCCGCAAGTGGACTGGACTCTGACTTCGTTCTGTGGGCCTCCTCTCGTGGTCTCGGTCACGGTCGGACTCAAACCTCTCTCGCTCTCTCTCTCGCTCCCTTTGCCTGTAACTGTACTCTCGAATATCTTGTTCATAAGGATCACTCCTGTAATCCCGGTACTCTCGAGGATCATCGTAGTAGCGTGATTCATAGTAGTCTCCTTGGTACGTTTCCCATTCTGAATAAAATTCTCTTCCTCGAGCTGGGTAGTCCCGCCTGGAGTCCTCCGGATATGTGCCTGGCGTGCGAACATTTTCATAATAGGTACGATCTTGGCTATAGTCATAGGATCCTCTGCGTTCCTCCCTGCAAAAAAATTAAAGAACTACATCAATCTTTCGTTTCCTTATCATTTAACCATTAGATCATATTCATGGGATCAGAGAGCCCTGTCTCTAAAATCCTTGACATTAATTGTTAAATGAATCAACTGTAGTGGCTGTCCAGTACAACAGCTACTGGCCAGCTATACGTGTAGTTACTGGCTGAGCGCTTGAAATATGGCTAGTCTGAACTGAAATATACATATAAAATACACACTAAATTTCACACACTAAAAAAGGAAGCACTTGGGGCCGGTGCTGTGGCACAGCGGGTTAACGCCCTGGCCTGAAGCACCGGCATCCCATACAGGCGCCGGTTCTAGACCTGGCTGCTCCACTTCCGATCCAGCTCTCTGCTATGGCCTGGGAAAGCAGTAGAAGATGGCCCAAGTCCTTGGGCCTCTGCACCCGCATAGGAGACCCGGAAGAAGCTCCTGGCTCCTGGCTTCAGATTAGCGCAGTTCCAGCTGTTGCGGCCATCTGGGGAGTGAACCATCGGATGGAAGACCTCTCCTCGCTCTGTGTAACTGACTCTCAAGTAAAAAATAAATAAATCTTTGAAAAAAAAAAAAAAAGGGGAAGCACTTAAATAATGCATTTAAATTAGTTATCTGTTGAAACAATATTTGATATCTTGAGTTAGGTAAAATCAATTCTACCTAGTCTTTTTACATTTTAATGTGGCTACTAGAAAATTTCGAATCAAATAACCTGTGTTGGTTCTTTTTCTTCTGCTCTTTTGGTAATTAAGGTGCAGTGACATGACAGACAACAGTTATTACATGGTATCACAGCCCATATTCCTCGTTCTTTCAGGATTATTTCCCACCAAAAGATATTCTTACTACAACTTGGGAAATAAATGCACCATTTGGAACAATAGGTAAAATAACTCATTATAGGTAAAATAACTCATTATAGGTAAAACAACTCATTAAAGTCTTACCACCCGTGTTATCTGATAACGCCTCTCTCTGAATTCACAATCACACAACACTAATTTGGGGAGCTGAACTGAGCTCACAAGCCCAGAAGACGCAGACCCCATCGTAAGAGCTTCCCTCGGTATCATCTCAAGTGCATTCTTCCTGAGCAGATGCCAGCACTTGGCCCAAACTGTCAGCCAGTAAATCAGGGGTGGCTGCAAACCGTGAAAGAATTCCTCCATCCTAATGGGGTTTCTGCAGGCTTTCTCCCACAGTACCCTGTTCAGTGCACAATACAAGTGTGTTACATAAAGTGAATACCCCTGTACTAGAGGTCAATCAATTCTTCCACTTGCACTCATTCTCAGAATCTATTCTCAGTACGGCCTTTAGTGGCTCACTGAAACACCGCAAAATTAGGACTTAAGCACTTTAAAGGCACAAGCTCCGGGGCCAGCACTGTGGCACCGCAGGCCAAGCTGCCACCTGTGACACTGGCACCCACATCAGAGGACCACTTGGAGTCTCAGCTGCTCTATTTCCATTCAAGTTCCTGGCTAATGCACCTGGGATAGCAGCAGATGATGGCCCAAGTATTTGGATTTGTGCCACTCACAAGAGACCCGAGTGGAGTTCTGGGTTCCTGCTTTGGTTGGGCCCAGCCCCAGCCATTGTGGCCACTTGGGGAGTGAACAAGCAGATGAAAGATCTCCTTCTCTGGCACTTTGCCTTTCATTTACTACTGGAAACATCGGTGACACACTGTTATACACATTTATACTGAACTTTCTTAGGCCAAAGAGAATTTTTGTGAAATATTAATATTTGCTTTAATTGGACTCAAGAGAATATTTCTATAGCTCCCCAGGAAACAGATTCTTTGCCTAAATACTACCAGTCATATTGTGAATAAATGCTACTATACACAGAATCAAGCTACCTTAACTTATTTCCACCAGAAATGCATACTCTAAGAAAGTATCATTTTTCCTACAGGAAACAGAGGACACGTAAGAGGCTTTTCAATAGTATAAAGTGAGTAAGACATCTGGTCACCATTACTGCCCATGTTAGCAGTAGGGTTGAGTCATATTTTTAAAATACAGTAACAAGGGGCCGGCGCTGTGGCTTAACAGACTAATTCTCTGCCTTGCGGCGCCGGCACACCGGGTTCTAGTCCCGCTTGGGGCGCCAGATTCTATCCCGGTTGCCCCTCTTCCAGGCCAGCTCTCTGCTATGGCCCGGGAAGGCAGTGGAGGATGGCCCAAGTGCTTGGGCCCTGCACCCGCATGGGAGACCAGGAGAAGCACCTGGCTCCTGGCTACGGATCAGCATGATGAGCCAGCCGCAGCGGCCATTAGAGGGTGAACCAACGGCAAAAAGGAAGACCTTTCTCTCTCTGTCACTATCCACTCTGCCTGTCCAAAAAAAAACCAAACAAGATAGCTTTAAAAATAAAGCAAAGTCGGATGGCCACTTGGACACCTACATCCCATATTGAGTGCCTGGTTTGAGTCCTGGCTCCTCCTTTTCCAATCCAGCTTCCTGCTAATGTCACCCTGGAAGGCAGTAGATGATGGTTCAAGTACCTGAGCCTCTGTCACCCATGTGGGAGACCTAGACTGAGGCCCAGGCCCATCCCTAGCTGTTGTAGGCATGTAGGGAGTGGTTCAGAAAACAAAAGATCTCTCTCCATTTGTCACTCCTGTTTCTCTCTGCCTTCCAAGTAAAATGAAAATAAAGATAATGTAACAAAATTAAGCTAACTGTAACTAGACTCAAAAAAATATAAAAAATCATAGAAGTCAAGAGGTGTATGTGTAAACATTCACACTGGAACATCGTTCAGTCTAACAATACCCTGATGGGCCCATGACTACAAGAAACAAGCAGTCCTGCCCTCAAGGGGCTCACCGTAAGCAGGGACAACACAGCTGAGCACTCAAATGCAAAGGTTCTGCAGGACACCGAGGGATTCCGAAGTTGGATTTGGAAAGAACTCTGTTCAAGTGACTGCAGGATGTCCCAACTACCATAAGTAGTCAGACAAGTCATCTGCATCATAATATGACCCTGTAAATTGATCCTGGGAATCACTGTAGTATAAAGTTTAACACACTAGCTTGTAGAAACCCAGGGTTTATCCCCAGTCTAACCACCAGCCTTTAGTAGCCTGAATATCAACATGTCTTGTGATAGTCAGTTCCCTCCGTAATGGGGCAATCATGACTGCCCTACCTCCCTGACAGAGAACTTGAAGGAGCAAATGAGATACTACCTTGTGAACGGCAAAGTTCCGCACAAATGGAGCTGCCCTGTGCATTACTGAGCTGAACCAGCATTAGAGAGAGAGCAAGTGTTTTATTCACCCATGCGTCAACAACTATTCAGTGGGAAGACTTCCTTCTGCTCTGGAAAAGGCAGAGACTCAAATTCTACAAGAATGCTGAAACCAAACGGGAAAACTGGGATCACAGTCAAGTCCCACAACTTCCTGCTTCCTATACTAGGAAATCAATATTATTGGACAGGAATGAACGACCGTGGGAAAGAACCAAAGAACAGAGCCATGTCATTGCTAAAATCAGTGAATTTTAAGTAGTGATATACCAAAATTAACACCCACACTACATTATCCAATCTTCACAAGACACTGTTACTCTAAAAACATTTACAAGAACAGGATTTTAATTGGGTCTCCAGCATACCATCTATATACTTACAGGTAGAATTCCTGCAAGCACGTAATGTATTCACAGTGACACAAATTGCTGTTTAGGGAGCACGTGCACATACAACATCACATTTGCGGTCATGCTCTGACATTTGCGTACATAGGTGTGCGCATGCACACACACACACAAACAGGCTAAAAAGACTGATCTTCCAACTTAAGAACTGCTGATTTTTTGTCTTTTGTAATTTGGATTCTGATCGACTAGCTAGAAACCTTAGGGGTTCAAGCTTTTGGAAATCTGGCTATGGGAGAATTTTTTCATTTAAACATTTCTAAGCATTTGATGACCATTGTACAATATTAGGAAATAGTATGGAGAGATACATAATTTCTTAAGACACTGAAATTTGAAATAAAGCTCTTGATATTCTTTCTGAAGCTTCTGTTTGCTTTTGTTTTCTTAAATAAACAAGCACATGTGTGGTGACAATCTGTCATTACCAAATATGTAAGGCATTTAGCAGTTCATAATGCACTATAGCACAAGTTTTTACATTTAACTCAAACCTGTAGGGTAGGATGATTTAAATATATAATTAATGATGCATAAAGTTAAAATCTAACAAAACCATAACTTTCAAATCACAGTTACATTCAGTGGGAAATTAAGTAGGCATCCTGACCACATGAAAAGTGGATCATAAAAATGAACCCTATGTAGCAGAAGCGCAGCCTCGCAGTTAAGACGCCCACACACCTCATTCAAGGGCCTGGGGTCGATTCCCGGCTCTGGCTTCCTGACTGCAAGCTCCCTGCCAGTGCAGATCCTGGGCATCAGTGGGGATGGCTCAACTAACTGGGTTTCTGCCACCTACATGGGGGATCTGGATTGAATTCCCATGCTCTAGCCCTGCCCTGACCCTAAAGGTAACTGGGGAGTATGCCAGAGGTATGAGCACTCACCAATAAATTAGGAAACAAAGAAAGAAAAACTGACATAAGTTTTTTAGGAGATGGGACTAGAGGAAAGGAGTGAAAAACTAAAAATTTCATCTCATCTGAATTTTATGTGTTAAAATCCCAGCTACTCTGATAGCTTCACAAAACATACCTTCTTTCTGCTAACATCTCATAAAAGTCTCTGATATCTTGACCAGACTTCTCCATGCAATGATAAAATGCCAGCTGACTTTCCCGATTTGCAAAATCCACCTTTATTTAAAAAGGAAAAAAGAAAAGATATTAGTGTTTGATGAAAATTTCTGATTTTAATGATGAAAAAGCTTATTGAATTTGAAAACTCTTTACCACACATCCCTTCAGGACAACTCAGGACAGCATGTACTGTGCCTGAGTGGAACGGTCCTCACAACCAGGACTACGCTTTTGTCAATGTCATCCCTCTCAAGCAACACACAGACACTGGTAAGGAAATGCAAAGCAAAGTAGGACACTGAGACAAATCCCCACCAGACTTCTAGACTGACAGTTAAACAATCTGATCAACTAGATCCAGCAATCTTTGCCACACATAATTTTGCTAGAAACACAGTTACAACATGAAATAAACTATAGAGAGCACTTAACTTTTATTCACAGCTGGACCTCAAAGCCACAAAAGTATATTATACCCATCAGCTACTGACAGCTTCCACCCCATCCTGAAAACAATTTTATCTAATCACAAATTCCTTCAAGCTATCGTGAATACTATGCTCTCAAACAAATCCACCAGACCAAAAAAAACACCATGCTTTCAGTGTTTCATCCATTACCCACTGTTAGCAGCTTGTATGTGGTATGCAAGTGCATCAGGTGCCCGAGTATTGGAAAGTATACTTTTTTGAGTAAGACGACCTTTAGGGAAGGATCTGTGGCTAATGCTTTAAAAGATTTTGTGCCCACTGAAGGCGGAGCAAAACAATTATTAATATTCCCCATAGAAACTAAGGGTGTAACCCATGTCCTGTAAACCATGCCCCTTGCTGGCGACATACAAATAAATGCGAGCTACAGGGGGAGTGAGATTTGAATATGATCTTGTTTTCACTTTGCTTAAAGTCATTCTGCACACCTTAATTTTATTGCCACCAATTTTCCTCCCCTTTGTCTCTTTTACAGCTGCTTGTGCATATTCGATTTCATTGTACAGAACCAGGGCCATGCCTTTTAAGCGGTCAAACACCACCTGTAAAAAACAAAATGATAACCAAATAAGAGTCTCACCCACCGGATTCAGTCTCAGTCCCAACAAAATTATAAGCAACAAAGTTACTGTCAAGGGAAAGATATATATTATGCACACACATACACACATATTTCTAGAAAAAAAATTTGGACTTTTCCTGATGATGCACACTATAGTAAACACACAATAAAATGTGCAGAGGCTGTCTGGAACCGTGCATATTGTAGCTTAAGGTATATTATGCCTCTATTTTGTTTTTCTGTATTTTACTTTTCTTCCCATGTTGACTGACCACAGTACTGTACTTAAATAAAGCATTCTTCTAGTTTTGGTACAAAAAAGAAAAAAAAAAAATCTTGAAAAGGAAAAAAAAAATTAAGGAATACTGAATAAAGAATTTCAGAGAATTTTTAAGTAGCATTACTGTCTTAAAGGTGCTGGCTCATTACTTATTCTAGTTATCTATAAAATATGTATTTCACTAAACAACAAAACCTACACTAAAGAAATGCCAAAGTTATACAACATACCCAACACAGAGTAAATATATTTGTAAGGGGTAAATTCATTACCTCCACAAAATGGAGGTGGATCCAGAAACCCATTTCCTGCTGTCTGTGGGTGTGGTGTGCAACAAGCATGGGTTAGATGGATATTCTGTTTGCACAAGTCCCTTTACACCCATTGTCATTCAAAAAAAAAAAAGTCTAATTATGTATTTATTGTAAATGTAAACAAATATTTACATAGACTAATTTTAATGTAGTATAAATTTTTTTTTGACAGGTAGAGTGGACAGTGAGAGAGAGAGACAGAGAGAAAGGTCTTCCTTTGCCGTTGGTTCACCCTCCAATGGCCGCCGCAGCTGGCACGCTGCGGCCGGTGCACCGCGCTGATCCGAAGCCAGGAGCCAAGTGCTTCTCCTGGTCTCCCATGGGGTGCAGGGCCCAAGCACTTGGGCCATCCTCCACTGCACTCCCGGGCCATAGCAGAGAACCGGCCTGGAAGAGGGGCAAATGGAACAGAATTCGGTGCCCCAACCGGGACTAGAAACCAGTGTGCCGGCACCGCACTATTAGCCTATTGAACTGTGGCGCTGGCCAATGTAGTATAAAATTTTAAAAATTCTTAAGAATTCTATTTTATTCTATTTGTGCTATGAGAAGAGTTGGGAAATAATCAGCTAGTTCAAAAGTGTTTCAAAATATTTCCTCATATCATAAGCTAACAGATGCAACTACCCTTTTGGATCAAATGTTAGTACACAGATTTCCAATGTGCTTGTTATGAAGAACAGGGAAAAGCAGCACAAAAGAAACGGACTAAAGGACGGAGCAGCAAGCAAAGGGAGCTGACAGCACATCCAGAGCACATCCACACCGGCCACCTACCTTCACCACAGGCCCATACCGGCAGAAATGTCGAGTTAAATACTGATCCGACACGTTCGCAGAAAGCCCGTCTAACCACACGCAGTTGGTAGGCATACTCTTTCCAAAACCCAGCTGGGTACAAAGAGCAAACTTCTATTAGTGAAGCTCATAACCACTGTGCAATTACCAAATCCTCAGGAAACCAGTCTTCCGTAGGAATCTACATCTCACGTGGGAACCAACTGGTCAAAATCAAATAGCTGTGTTCAAAACCAGTAACCTTGCCTGGCCAACCAAGTATTAATTTAGATCACAGCACAGGATGAGGATGCCCTCACAGTAAATGTCTCCACCAGATCTTAACTAGAAAGACACGGACACACAACACTCCCATCTTAAAAACAAAGCAAATCATAACAGCATGATATTTTATGCAAATTCACTTACCTTGAGGCGATTATTCCCAAGATATTCTCCATCCATCTTCTTAATAGCTTTACAAACACTGGCAATATCACAATATTGCAAGAACGCATATTGAGGAACTCCATTTACTTTCTTAATATCAATATCCTGAAAAAGCCAATCAATACCACTAAGCAATATGCCAACAATAAACGGATTAAGTAAAGTCCATATAAGGTATTCATTTCTCAAAAATGTCACATTCCCAAAATACAATTTTCTTAATTAGAATTGTACATCTTGGGGCAGGTGTTTGGCGGGGCAGTGAAGTTGTCACACAGGATGCCCATGCTTGGGTCCAAACCTCAGTTCCACTGCCAATTCCAACTTCCTGCTAACAGACACCTTGGGAGGGTAGCAGGTCATGGCTGGGTCTCTGCCACCCACATGGGAGACTCAGACTGGGCTCCTGGCTTTTGGTTTTACCTGGCCCAGCCACAATCGTTGCACACATTACAAGAGTAAACTAAAGGATGGGAGCTCTGTCTCCAAAGGACAAAATTTAAGTAATATATACATTCATGTACATAATATATATAACTATGAATTCACAGTCTAAAAAACTGACCACCACATCATTTACAATCATAACCCATGAAATCCTTCTCATGTGAAGTTCTCCCTCTCTAGGAAGAGGAACAACTGTGTTGCAACTCAAAATTCAGACTTTAAAATCTGTAATACCAGTGTTGATCAACTTGCAATACTAATGAAAGGTAGCCTATTCAATGAAATCCTAAGAGATAATTCCCTTTTGCAATATCTAAAACCCTTAGTAGGGGCCAGGTGATTTAAAATATAATAGCTGAGAAGGGTGAGAGTGGTTAAGTTTTCAGAAAGTGATTTACAGGGTGGGCATTTAGCCTTCCTGAGATGACCACCTCCCATACTGCAATTCCTAGCTCTGGCTCCTGTCTCCAGCTTCTTGCTAATGCAGGCCCTGCGAGGAAGCAGTGATGGTTCAAATAATGGGGTTCCTGTCCCCCACGTGGAAGACCTGGATAGCATTACCAGCTCCCAGCTTTGACCCTGGGGCCAGCCCCAACCATTGCTGGTATTTGGGATTGAACCAGCAGAGAGTTTTCTGACTCTACATGTGCTCTCCACCTGTTTCTCTAATAAAATCGTTTTTTAAGTGATTTAAGGGGCCAAGCTTGTGTCTCAGCCACTGTTTGTGACACGAGCATCCCAGATCAGAGCAACACCAGCATTCCGTGTCGGAGCAACGGTTTGTTTCCAATTCAGTCCCTATGAATACACCTAAGAAAGCTGTTGAAGATGCCAAGTACTCAGGCCCTTGCCAATCAAATGGGAGACTTGGATGGAACTCCAGGCTCCTGGCTTCAACGTAGACCAATCCTAGCCATTGTGACCATTTAGGGAGTGAGCCAGCAGATGGAAGACCTCACTCTCTCTGTCTCTCCCTCCCTCTCTGTAACTCTTTCAAATAAACAGACCTTTTACCAAAATAAACAAGGATTTTTTAAAAACACAAGCACTCCACAAAGGAAGACTCCATTTCTCTAGAATGTACAAACCCTGCAATCTCACTTGAACTCCCATCCTGCTGATCAGAGGAGTTGGTGGAAAATCCTGGCTTACACATGAAAATGTTCCAGAGAAACCAGTTAGATGGCAAAACATTCACATGAACAGTGTTCTGGGCCATGTATTTCAGTTAGTGCTGTCTATACAAGCCTCTCTGAGGGTCAAAGCCAATCACCAAAACTTGAAAAAGTACCAAGCATGTGCAGATCTGCTTAACAAGGCCTAAAGAAATCACCACACGGGGCCTGTGCTCTTGTGCAGCAGGTACAGCTGCTGCCTGCAGTGCCAGCATCCCGTGTGGGCGCCGGTTCGAGTCCCAGATGCTCCACTTCTGATCTAGCCCTTTCTCTGCTCTTCCATCTGGCTGGTTCACTCCCCAAATGACCACAATGGCCACAGCTGAACTGATCCAAAGCCAGGAGCCAGGAGTTTCTTCCAGGTCTCCCAAGCCATCTTCTACTGCTTTCCCAGGCCATAGCAGAGAGCTGAATTGGAAGTGGAGCAGCCGGGACTTAAACTGGCGCCCATATGGGATGCCGGTTTTGCAGGCCAGGGCTTTAACCCGATGTGCCACAGTGCCGGCCCCTAAACTACGGTTCTTAAAACACATCTATGTCTCCATTTATAGCAATCTTGGTGATGGAAATGCACCCAAGGGCACAACTACAACTTCTTCAGACTGCTCAGAAGGTTCACGTAGCAGCTATATTCAGAATACTACGTCTGTGGGCAGGCATGATGACACAGTGCTGGCTGAGCTACATCGACATTGGAGTGCTGTTGTGAGACCCAGCTACTCCGCTTCTGATCCAGCTTCTTGCTAATGTGCCTGGGAAGTAGGGGATGACAACTCAAGTGCTTTGGCCTGGCCCAGTCCCAGCTACTGCAGGATTTGGGGAGTGGACCAGCAGATGGAAGATCTCTGTGTCTCTGTTTCCCTGCCATTCAAGTACAGGAAGACGAATGTTTTGCTGGTCTGTTTATCTAAATACACAGCTTTTCTATTTTCTTTTTTTCAACCAACCACTTCCATTTCTTTTTCCCAGTTTGTAAAACATGTGGTTTAGTGTAAGCCACAAGCACAAAAAGACTATGTCATTGAAAATAACAAGGATCTTTTGCATAGAGCAGCAAAATAAAAATGGATAAATGAACAGAGATACTTGGACATCCATAATACAAGCATGTACCCCTAAAGATCAGCAACAGCTGTTTCTACCTGAAACATTTTTTATTCTCCAAAGTCCAAATATGCTAGAGCAATTCACTGTTAAGAGAGTCTTTTGAAGAAATAAGAAACTAATATTTTTTCAACCACAGACCAAAAGAGTATATCCCAAAGAGTACATAGTTGTAACCAAACTATTTGCAATATAAGCTGATTCAAGTTTTTGTCACAGGAAACAAAAAAATCCTTGCGTCCCTAATTCTAATAATGACTTACATAATATAAAAAGTGACTCTAACTAAAACTTCAAAATAGAATTCAGCTTCCAGCACATGACATCTAATTCTAGTAAACCCCAAGACCCTTGATGTGTCCTTTGATCACAAGGTAGAGACTATAATTTGCTGCTACTTTTTTTTTCTTTTAAGATTTATTTATTTATTTGAAAGTCAGAGTTACATAGAGAGAGAAGGAGAGGCAGAGGCAGAGGCAGAGGCAGAGAGGTCTTCTATCCTCTGTTCCACTCCCCAGCTGACCACAACGGCTAAAGCTGTGCCAATCCGAAGCCAGGGGCCAGGAGCTTCCTCTGGGTCTCCCATGTGAGTATAGGGGCCCAAGGACCTGGGCCATCTTCCACTGCCCTCCCAGGACATAGCAGAGAGCTGGATTGGAAGTGGAGGAGCCGGGATTCAAACTGGCACCCATATGGGATGCTGGCACTGCGCGGCGGCTTTTCCTGCTATGCCTCAGTGTCGGCCACACTGCTGTTTTACAAATATTGTTTTTTCCTCTAGGTTTTCCTCTCAACAGACAGGACTAAAGATGAGTTTAAAACAGAAGACAGTGGGGCCAGCGCTGTAGCTCAGCGAGTTAATGCCCTGGCCTGAAGCGCCGGCATCCCATATGGGCACCAGTTCAAGACCCGGCTGCTCCACTTCCAATCCAGCTCTCTGCTATGGCCTGAGAAAGCAGTAGAAAATGGCCCAAGTCCTTGGGCCCCTGCACCCGCATGGGACACCTGGAAGAAGCTCCTGGTTCCTGGCTTCAGATCAGCGCACCTCTGGCTGTTGCAGCCATCTGGGGAGTGAACCATCGGATGGAAGACCTCTCTCTATGTAACCTCTGACTTTCAAATAAATAAATAAATCTTTTTTTTTTTTTTTTTTAATTTTTTGACAGGCAGAGTGGACAGAGAGAGAGAGAGACAGAGAGAGAGGTCTTCCTTTTTTTGCAGTTGGTTCACCCTCCAATGGCCGCCGCGGTAGGCGCACTGCTGCCGGCGCACCGCGCTGATCTGATGGCAGGAGCCAGGTGCTTCTCCGGGTCTCCCATGGGGTGCAGGGCCCAAGCACTTGGGCCATCCTCCACTGCACTCCCGGGCCACAGCAGAGAGCTGGCCTGGAAGAGGGGCAACCGGGACAGGATCGGTGCCCCAACCGGGACTAGAACCTGGTGTGCCGGCGCCGCAAGGCGGAGGATTAGCCTATTAAGCCACGGCACTGGCCTCGATCATCTTTTAGTAGGAGTTGAAAATACATACAACAAAGCCGGCGCCTCGGCTCACTAGGCTAATCCCCCGCCTTGCAGCGCCGGCACACTGGGTTCTAGTCCTGGTCGGGGCACCGGATTCTGTCCCGGTTGCCCCTCTTCCAGGCCAGCTCTCTGCTGTGGCCAGGGAGTGCAGTCGAAGATGGCCCAAGTCCTTGGGCCCTGCACCCCATGGGAGACCAGGAGAAGCACCTGGCTCCTGCCATCGGATCAGCGCGGTGCGCTGGTTGCAGCGCGCCAACCGCGGCGGCCATTGGAGGGTGAACCAACGGCAAAAAGGAAGACCTTTCTCTCTGTCTCTCTCTCACTGTCCACTCTGCCTGTCAAAAAAAAAAAAAAAAAAAAAAAAGTACATACAACAAATGAGGAAAAAAACGTTATTCATTTTATTTGAAAGGTAGAAACAGAGAGATAATATTCATTATGCCTGTAAATATCATATGTCAATATGTATGTTTTACGAATGGCTGAAGTTAATTGTGCTAGAGAAGCAACCTACCACAATCTCCCCAAAGCGCTGGAAGACGTTGCGAAGGTCGTGGTAAGTAGTGGTTTTCTCAAGGTTGCCAATAAAGAGAGTCCTTGTTGCTTTGGGGTGAAATTCATCTATCCTTTCATCTAAGGGGCGAAATTCATTTTCACTTTCTGTTTCTGTTAGTGGATGGGGACAGTAAAAAAAAAAAAAAAAAAAAAAAGTTTTAATGTGTACTTATATATCATGGGAGATCTATATTTAACAAACACGATCAGCAAAATAACATGGTTAAATACACAAATTGTAACATTATAAACACCATCTCTTAGAAATAGCTAATCCTTTATTAACTCAAAGCAAAAGAAAAGCTAGACAAATCTGTACAAAAAGAAAATTAAGGGTAAAGTATCACTCAGTTTAATCTCTAAGAAAAAAGAACTGATTTCACTCTGAGCTGAGTCGTTTTAGAACTCACACAGAAAGATTTTAAACTCTAGCAGAACGGTACTCATTTAAGCCTTATCTCAGGTTCCAAAATTACATACCAGGCTTTCAATGTGGATACAAACTACAATCCCTACAATCTGAAATACACAGAAAATCTCAGCTGCAAACAATTCAAGCTTGCATATTTAACATCATTACTTCCTGCCATTTTATAAGATGTTTAGCATTTCATGTTTCTCACGCTACTTAACGTGAACAGCGCAAGTGTCTAAATGTAGAAAATTTAAAAAATGTTTTTACGAAAATTGGTGGAAACAATATTTATGAAAAAATATTCTTTTGGTACTGTATGGCCATCCCCAATGACAAGCTGAAACAGGCCAAATAATTCTTAAGGTTTCTGTCTAAATTTTTATGGTTCAATTCAACCACAGCCTTTGTCTAAAGCTCCATTTATTAACTTGGTCTAAGGCAGGGACCTTCAAGATTTTGTTGACAATAATTACAATACAATACTACACATTCTTTATCATACTCAATACAAAACAAACCCAAAAATTGGTATTTTAATCAACTTCACTGAAACAAAGTACATTTAGTGCCAGCCACTGAACATTACTGATGTCAATGACAGCGCTGACATTAAAGACAAACTGTAGGGCTGTGGAATGAATTCAGCCAGAACCCATCTCCCTGCTGTAGCCAGGCTCCAACAGCAGCTCAGCTTGGTCATCCAAGTTCCACGAGATCATGCACTGTCAGAGTCAGGTGGATCCAGAACCTGCCTAGGGCACATGGTACCTGTTCTTCATATTTTTAGCATTTCTCACAGAGATACTTTCCTTTCTATTTTTAAAACTAGAGACTTTTCCTCTCAATTTTTATAAGTTTTTTATTTTTATTTTTTTTTCACTTTTTTCTTTGAAAAGCAGAGAGACAAAACTCCTATCTTCTGGTTCACTTCCCAAAAGCCCACAATAGTCAGGTGGATCAGGCCAAAGCACAGTCAGGAATCCCAGCCAGGTTTCCTGCGTGGATGGCAGGAACCCAATTACCTGAGCCATCCCTGCTGCCTCCTCCCAGGTGTGCATCCATAGGAAGCTGGACTGAATACTGAGCTGGGGCTCAAACCCCGGTGCTCTGATGTTGGACACCAGGACCCTAAACATGATCTTTGTTACCCACTGTGCCAAATGCCTGCCCTAGAAATGTATCTCATTTTAAGCTCAACTCAGTATTCTTAAAACTTAGCAGAGGGCAGACATTTAGGAAAAGACACGTCAAATACATTTGGAGTTTGTATTCAAAAGGCAGAGTCAAACGGGCGAAGCAGAGTGAGTGTTTGGGACAGCGGTTAAGACGCCACTTGGGAAGTCTGCATCCTATACTGGAGCGGCAGGTTTGAGTCCCGGCTCCACATCTGATTCCAGCCTCCTGTCAATGTACACCCTAAGAGATAAGAAGTTTGGCTCAAAAATTTTGGTCCCTGCCACCCACAGGGGAGATCTAGATTAAGTTCTAGGCTCCTGGCTTCTGCCTGGCCCAACCCAACAATCCAACTGTTGTGAGCATTTGAGAGTGAGCCAGCAGATGAAAGATGTATCTGCTTCTGTCTCTACTTTTCAAATGAAAGAAAAGAAAAAAATATGCATTTTTTTAAAAGCTCTAGTCTCAATCTGACTTAAATGCTATAATAGAGGACTTCTCTTCGTCATGGAGGGAAAAAAAACCAACATGGGAGTTTTCTACACAACTGAGAGTAGTCTTAGCATCCTGTTCTGCAGCATTTTCTTAAAAAAAAAAAAAAAAATTAAAGGGCAAAGCATGACTTGCAGCCATGAAAATCTGTATGATGGACTGCGTGGCACACCAGATTGAACAGCTGCTTGAGTTGTCTACATCCCATTTCAGAGTGCTTGGCTGGAGCCCTGGTTGCTCCACTTTTGATCCAGCTTCCTGCTACTGTGCCTGTGAAGCAGATGTAGGCCCAAGTGCCTCGGTCACTGCCACCCATGCGGGAGACCCGAGTGGGACTCCTGGCTCCTGCTCCTGGTCTCAGGCTCGCCCAGCTCCAGCTGGTGTGGGGATCTAGCAGATGAAACATCTCTGTCACTCTGTCTTTCAGAAAAATAAATGAATTAAAACAAACAAAAACTCTATATGGCTTCATTTTGAAGAACTAGTTTTGTAAATTTTCAAAATTGGAAATTCAATTTAGCAAAGAAAAAAAGGAGTGTTGCCCACAGGTAATCTACTTATCTTTCACAACCAGATGACCAGCCTATACCTCCTGGGAAAAACCTCTTTCATGCTGTAATTTCATGTTTAGGGGATTCTAATGCTATGTACAAGGGCACTTCAAAAAAGTTCATGGAAGGTAAAGATTTTATTTTGTTGCAAAAATATTTGAAATTCATGCCTGCAAGGGGTATTCAAAAAGTTCGTGGAAAATGTGTATTACTGAAGACTATACATGGATCTCAAAGCTTTTTGTAGGAAAATAAACCTTTTAATTCATTTTCCACCAGCTTTGGAAGAACCCTCATATATGACTAAGAAACTCCATGAGGGTCTATCTGCAAAGGCAGGTTTCTTGGATTTGGATCTTTTTAATATCCTGGATTTAGATCTTTTAAAAGGTTTTTGACCTAAGCAATCAGCACAATATAACACACTTTAACCATCCCACAGCATAATTCCAATCAAGTCTTCATAATCAGATTCCGCTGCTTTCAAACACCCTGCTGAACCTGTATTTACTGTCCCTGGGGCCAGCCCTGCAGAGCTGGTAAAGCTTCGCCTTCAACACCAGCATCCCACATGGGCACCAGTTCAATTCCCAGCTGCTTCATTTCCAATCCGCTCCCTGCTAATGGCCTGGGATAAGCAGCAGCAGATGGTCCAGGTGTCTGGGCCCTGCACCCATGTGGGAGACCCAGTTCAATCTGCAGGCTCCTGGCTCAGTGCTGACTGTTGCAGCCATCTGGGGAGTGAACCAAAGGATGGAAACATTCTCCCCCACCCTGTAATTCTGACTTTCAAAATAAACAAACATTCAATTATTTTACAGTAAAAATTTCAAGATCTTCATTATTTTAATTGGTTCAAAAAAATTCTATATAGTATTCAACGTATTCCTCAAGCAGTTCTGACCTCCTGAAGCTGTATTATGTAAGAACTCCTGAGTCGCTTTTAGCTCAATATAATCCAGGGCAGTGCATGTCAAATGCGGTAGAGAATAAATGTCGAGGCATAATGTTTAAGTCCCTTGAAGATACTTTTCCTTTAATTTCGTGCATTGCATCATAAAATTATGCACATTTTGGAGTATTCACCTTAGTAACTCTGTGCATACTTCAGTATACAAATAACATTTTCAGTCTTATCAGGAAATTATGTTTTCCTCTAAACTGCCAAATAAAATTAATATTCCAAGGATATCTGTGTTTATCCTGTAAATTTCAATTAAATTCTTAGTTTTTAAAGTTGAGTTGCCTTGGATTCATACAATAACTGAAGGGTTTTAATGTTTCTGCTAAATCTATTATAAATACTCATAAGTTGCCTTGAATCAGTTTTCAAGCCTGAGTGTGATTTCTGAACCAGTCGCTGCGGCAGAATCAGAGCCTGCAGTTTCCAACAAGCACTGCGTAAGGCTGTCAGACAGAATAATCTCTGGCAGATTATAACACACAGCCCTAAGCTAACCTATGGACACACCCACAAAGCTTAGCCCCCGCTTCTCTGTCACTATCTTTGAAGGTCACGCAAGATAAACAGATCCAATTTTTGTTGGACATAATGAAAATAAAACTGGTCTAACCAGTCCCTCAAATCTGTATTAATAAGTAGTTTGCTTTCTACTTGAGACAATTCTTCTGTCATTCTCCAAAGAACTACCTCCTAATCTCAATTAATTCAATCCTCTTGGAAAGGCTGGATTCAACAAAGTTCTAAAGCTCTCGGTTTAAAAGTCAATATTTCTCCTTTATAAAACAAAAACCCTTGTCCTATCTAACCAAAACAATATTTTTATTTTTATTAAGTTGGGCAATAAATATAACTCTCCTTTAAAATAGAAGACACACTGGAAGTATGTCAATAAACAGTGAGCACAGTGTCCACATTCAGGATAATATGCCACTCTCTTGTAAGCTGAACATAAAGATCACATATGTAACATGTTCTGTCTCTTACCTGGCCCTATCCATGCTGTCACTTCAATCTGCATGCCAAAGAATAGTTTTCCTTTTGATGCAGTCAATGCTTTTTCTTGGTCCTCTTGCTGCCGAAAAAATACCAGACCATACCTTTCTTCAGAAGTTCCATGTATCTGCACTGAAGTCACTTTTCCAAATTTCTTAAATTCATGGAAAAGACCATCTTTAAGGCTTGTATCTAAATCCCCAAACAAAAACAAGATATTTATTTTTCTAAATTAATTAAATCCGATAAGCAAACCACTCAATCATTAGCATGGTTACTGATGTTTTATTAGCATTGAAATACTACTTTTTTTTTTTTTTTTAATTTTTTGACAGGCAGAGTGGACAGTGAGAGAGAGAGAGACAGAGAGAAAGGTCTTCCTTTGCCGTTGGTTCACCCTCCAATGGCCGCTGCGGTAGCGCGCTGCAGCCGGCGCACCACGCTGTTCCGATAGCAGGAGCCAGGTGCTTATCCTAGTCTCCCATGGGGTGCAGAGCCCAAACACTTGGGCCATCCTCCACTGCACTCCCTGGCCACAGCAGAGAGCTGGCCTGGAAGAGGGGCAACCGGGACAGGATCGGTGCCCCGACCGGGACTAGAACCCGGTGTGCCGGCGCCGCAAGGCGGAGGATTAGCCTGTTGAGCCACGGCGCCGGCTGAAATACTACTTTTTCAAGTAAAATAATGTAAAAAAGACATTTTGTAGATGACTGTACAAATCTGAACATAAGTCTAGTTGTTAACTGTACTACTGGTTATTTGTTGGTAAGAATGGTATTATGGTACCCAAGAAAATGCACTTATCTTTCATAGATATACACATAAAAAATTCACTTTAAAATAGAAAATTTAAAAAAACAGGAACAAGAAAAGATGAAGATAACAGAAAAGATAAAACAGGAATGGCAAGATGTTGATTTTTTAATCTAAGGGGGCAGCACGTATAGAGGGGAACTCATTTTGTTAATCCTTCTACTTTTTAGAAACCGTATTTCTAGCTTTCCTGGCATAATGTCAGTAAAAACATGGTGAGGGAAGTGTCATGTAACATGCTAACCATTAAATCTCTCACAGATGAATCAAACAAAAATACTTCAAGGGGCCATTGCTGTGGCGTAGCAGGTTAAGCTGCTGCCTGCAGTGCCAGCATTCCACATGGGCACCAGTTCAAGTCTCAGCTGTTCCACTTCTATCCAGTTCCCTGCTAGTGTGCCTGGGAAAGCAGCAGAAGATGGTTCAAGTCCTTGGGCCCCTGCAGTCACATGGGGACCCAGAAGCAGCTCCTGGCTCTTGGCTTCAGATCCGTCCAGGTCTGGCCATTGTGGCCATCTGGCGTTGTGAACCAGTGGATAGAAGATCTCTGACTCTCCTTCTCCCTATCTCTGCCTTTCAAATAAATAAATAAATCTTTTTAAGCAAAAAGTGCTTAAAATCCACGCATGAACTTTCTGAAGACCTCAGACATTAAAAAAAAAAAACTTTTATTTAATAAATATAATTTTTTTTTTTGGACAGGCAGAGTGGACAGTGAGAGAGACAGAGAGAAAGGTCTTCCTTTGCCGTTGGTTTACTCCCCAATGGCCGCTGTGGCCAGTGCGCTGCAGCTGGCACACTCCACTGATCCGAAGCCAGGAGCCAGGTGCTTCTCCTGGTCCCCCATGCGGGTGCAGGGCCCAAGCACTTGGGCCATCCTCCACTGCACTCCCGGGCCACAGCAGAGAGCTGGCTTGGAAGAGGGGCAGCCGGGACAGGATCCAGCGCCCCGATCGGGACTAGAACCCGGGGTGCTGGCGCCGCAAGGCGGAGGATTAGCCTATTGAGCCACGGTGCTGGCCATAAATATAAATTTTTAAAGTACAACTTCTGGATTATAGCGGTTCTTCCCCCCATAACGACCCTCCTACCTGCAAATCATCCCATCTCCTACTCCTCTCCCATCCCATTCTTCATTAAGATTCATTTTTAATTATCTTTATATACAGAAGATCAACTCTATACTAAGTAAAGATTCCAACAGTTTGTACCCACACAGACACACAGAATATAAAGTACTGTTTGAAGACTAGTTTTACTGTTAATTCTCATAGTACAACACATTAAGGACAGAGACCCTACATGGGGAGTAAGTGCACAGTGACTCCCATTGTTGATTTAACAACTGACACTCTTATTTATGACGTCAGTAATCACTCCAGGCTCTTTTCATGAGTTGCCAAGGATATGCAAGCCTCTTGAGTTCACAAACTCCGACCTTATGTAGACAAGGCCATAATCAAAGTGGAAGTTCTCTCCTCCCTTCAGAGAAAAGTACCTCCTTCTTTGATGGCTCCTTCTTTCCACTGAGAATGAGAATTCATGGAGATCTTTCATTTAGGTCATTTTTTTGCTTCAGTGTCTTGGCTTTCCATGCCGGAGATATTCTCATGGGCTTTTTAGCCAGATCCAAGTGCCTTAAGGCTGATTCTGAGGCTAGAGGGCTGTTTAGAGCATTTGTCATTCTATGAGTCTGCTGTGCATCCCACTTCCCATGTTGGACCGTTCCCTCCATTTAAATTCAATCAATTATTGTTAGCAGACACTGGTCTTATTTGTGTGATCCCTTAGACTCTTATTCCTATCTTTATGATCAGCTATGAACTTAAACTGATCACTAATTAGTAAGGTGGCATTGGTATCTGCCAACTTAATGGGGTTTGGCATCCTATGGCAAGTTTTTAGCTTTACCCTCAGGGGTAAGTCTCAGGGAGTGTGTGCTGAACTGTATGTCTCCTCCTCCTCTTATTCACATTCTTAACAGGGATCGATTTTCAGTTAAATTTAAACACCTAAGAATAATTCTGTGTTAAAGAGTTCAACCAATGGTATTAAGTAGAAAAAGAAAATATAAAAAGAATAAAATAGTAAGCTGTTCCTCAACATTCAGGACAAGGGCTGATCAAGTCATTGCTTCTCATAGTGTCTGTTCGACTTCTACAGGTTTCCTTTTAGGTGCTCAGTTAGTTGTCACATATTAGGAAGAAGACACAATATTTGTCTCTTTGAGACTGGCTTATTTCATTCAGCATGTTTTCCAGATTCCTCCATTTTGTTGCAAATGACTGGATTTCATTTTTTTAACGCTGTTCAGTATTCCATAGAGTACATCCCCATAATTTCATTATCCAGTCTTCTGCTGATGCGCATTTAGGTTGATTCCAGGTCTTAGCTATTGTGAACTGAGCTGCAATAAACACTGAGGTGCAGATAACTCTTTTAGTTGCCAATTTAATTTCCCTTGGGTTATTCCGAGGAATAGGATGGCTGGGCTGTGTAGTAGGGCTATATTCAGGTTTCTGAGCAATCTCCAAACTGTCTTCCATAGTGGCTTTACCAGTTTGCATTCCCACCAACAGTGAATTAGTGTGCCTTTTTCCCCACATCCTCGCCAGCATCTGTTGTTAGTTGATTTCTGTATGTAAGCCATTCTAACTGGGGTGAGGTGAAACTTCAATGTGGTTTTCATTTGCATTTCCCTGATGGCTAGTGATCTTGAACATTTTTCATGTGTGTGTTGGCCGTTTGGATTTCCTCTTTTGAAAAATGTCTATTGAGGTCCTTGGCCCATCTCTTAAGTGGGTTGTTTGCTTTATTGTTTAGAGTTTCTTGGTCTCTTTGTAGATTCTGGTTATTAATCCTTTATCAGTTACATAATTTGCAAATATTTTCTCGCATTCTGTCAGTTGCCTCTTCACTTTCCCGTTTCTTTTGCAGTACAGAAACTTATCAATTTGATATAATCCCAGTTTTAACTTTGGCTTTGACTGTCTGTGTCTCTGGGGTTTTTTCCAAGAAGTCTTTACCTGTGCCTGTATCTTGCAGTGTTTCTCCTATGTTCTCTAATAACTTGATGGTGTCAGGTCGTAGATTTAGAGTTTTAATCCATGCTGAGTGGATTTTCATGTAAAGTGTAAGGTAGGGGTCTTGCTTCATACTTCTGCATGTGGAAATCCAGTTTTCCCAGCACCATTTGTTGAACAGACTGTCCTTGCTCCAGGAATTGGTTTTAGTTCCTTGATCAAATATAAGTTGGTTGTAGATGTTTGGATTGACTTCTGGTGTTTCTATTCTGTTCCATGGGTCTATCTATCTGTTTCTGCACCAGTACCATGCTGTTTTGATTATAACTGCCCTGTGGTATGTCTACATCATGATTATGATTATGATGATTGTATTATGATATGGTATTATGATGCCTCCAGCTCTGTTTTTTGTTGTTCACGATTTCTTTAGCTATTCGAGGTCTCCTGTGCCTCAGTATGAATTTCAGCATCATTTTTTCTATATCTGAGAAGAATTTCTGGTATTTTTATCAATATTGCATTGAATCTGCTTTTGGGAGAATGGACATTTTGATATTGATTCTTCCAATCCATGAACATGGAAGATTTTTCCACTTTTTGGTATCCTCCTCTATTTCTTTCTTTAAAGTTTTTTTAATTCTCATCATAGAGATCTTTGACATCCTTGGTTAAGTATATTCCAAGGTATTTGATTTTTTTGTAGCTATTGCGAATGGGACTGATCTTGGGAGTTCTTTCTCAGCTGTGGCATTGTCTGTGTATACAAAGGCTGTTGACTTTTGTGTACTGACTTTGTATCCTGCTACTTCACCAAACTCTTCTATGAGTTCCAATATTGTCTTAGTGGAGTTCCTTGGGTCCCCTAAATAAAGAATTATATCATCTGCAAAGAGGGATAGTTTGACTTCTTCCTTCCCAATTTGCATCCCTTTGATTTCTTTTTGCCATTTTGACGAATGGCTCTGGCTAAAATTTCCAGTACTATATTGAATAGCAATGGTGAGAGTGGGCATCCCCGTCTGGTACCAGATCTCAGTGGGAATACTTCCAACTTTTCCCCATTCAATATGATGCTGGCTGTGGGTTTGTACCTCAGACATTTTTTAACCAAAATAAACTTGTCTTTTAATTCCATTTTCCACATTCATAATGAAAATAAAAGGTATGCAAAAAGCCAAGCCTACATTTTTATCCCCTCATCCTAAATTACCAAATAATCTTAATCAAAAACTCATCACTGGGGCTGATGCAGTGGCACAGCAGGTTACAACTGCAGCCTGCAGTGCTGTCATCCCATATTGGCACTAGTTTGAGTCCTGGCTGTTCCACTTCTGATCCAACTTCCTAATGTGCCTGCCTGGGAAAGCAATAGAAGATGGCCCAAGTCCTTAAGCCCTACAATGGAGGCCCAGAAGAAACTCTTGGCTCCTGGCTTCGGATCAGCTCAGCTCTGGCCACTGCGGCCATTTGGGGAATGAACCAGCATATGGAAGACCTCTCTCTCTGCCTCTCTGTAACTCTTCCTTTCAAATAAATGTATCTTTAAAATAAAAAATTAAAAAAAGCTCATTATTTGTGCCTAAATATCTCTTCCCAAATCTGGTACATAAGTTTTATAGGCTACTTTAATAAATAATTAAGGCAATTAATGAAATGTATTAGCTAAGAAATGCTTATTTGGCCTTTGATGATTTGACTGTGTACCAACACTTTTAACTTGCTTACATACTCAAGATACCTAACATAGGAATAAGAATATATTATGGTCAACTGTCAATTAAAAGTATCAGAAGACAGGTGTTAGCCTACTCTTTAAGGTACCTGTAGCTTATATCCAAATGCCTGGATAGATTCCCAGCTCCAAATATGGGATTCCTACCACTCTTGTGGGAGATCTAGATTGAATTCCCAGCTCCCAGCTAGGGCTCAACTCCAGCTCAGTTCCTGGGTTAGGTGCCAGCTCGGCCTTATTCTTTCCCAACATTTGAGGAATGAACTAACAGATGGAAGCATTCTCTTCTGGGGCACGAACCAGCAGACAAGTGCTAAAGCACACATGCGCTGCTTCTCAAAGGAAAATACATACACACACACCCCTGAAGAGTAAAGGAGGGGCCGGCACTGTGGTATAATGGGTAAAGTTGATGCCTTGCAGTACTGGCATCCCATATGGGTGCCAGTTCAAGTCCCCACTGCTCCACTTCTGATCCATCTCTCTTCTTTGGCCTGGTAAAGCAGAAGACAGCCCAAATCCTTGGGCCCCTGTACCCACATGGGAGACCCAGAAGAAGCTCCTGGCTTCAGATCAGCGCAGCTCTATCTGTTGCAGCCAACTGAGGAGTGAACCAGCAGTGGAGGATGGCCCAAGTGCTTGGGCCCTGCACCCCATGGGAGACCAGGAGAAGCACCTGGTTCCTGCCATCGGATCAGCGCAGTGCGCCGGCCGCAGCGGCCATTGTGGGGTGAACCAACGGCAAAAGGAAGACCTTTCTCTCTGTCTCTCACTGTCCACTCTGCCTGTCAAAATGAAAAAAAAAAAAATTTTATTTATTTGAAAGTCAGAATTACATAGAGAGAGGCAGAGAGAGAGAGAGAGAGAGAGAGAGAGAGAGAAAGAGTGAGAGAGAGTGTGAGAGAGAGGTCTTCCATCCGATGGTTCACTCCCCAACTGGAGGAAATGGCTGGAGCTGGCACCAATCCGAAACCAGGAGCTTCTTTCAGGTTTCCCATGTGGGTGCAGGACTTGGGCCATCTTCTACTGCTTTCCCAGGCCATAGCAGAGAGCTGGATTGAAAGTGGAACAAGGCCAGCGCCACGGCTCACTTGGCTAATCCTCTGCCTGCAGTGCCGGCACCCCGGGTTCTAGTTCCAGTCGGAGCGCCGGATTCTGTCCTGGTTGCTCCTCTTCCAGTCCAGCTCTATGCTGTGGCCCGGGAGTGCAGTGAAGGATGGCCCATGTGATTGGACCCTGCACCCACATGGGAGACCGGGAGGAAGCTCCTGGCTCCTGGCTTCGGTTCAGCGTGGCGCGCCAGCAACAATGCACCGGCTGTAGCAGCCACTTAGGGGGGTGAACCAACAGAAAAGGAAGACCTTTCTCTCTGTCTCTCTCTCACTGTCTAACTCTGCCTGTCAAAAAAAAAAAAAAAAAAAGTGGAACAGCCAGGTCTCAAACTAGCTATGGGATACCGCCGCTTCAGGCCAGGGCATTCACCCGCAGCGCCACAGCATTAGCCCCTCAAATAAATAAATCTTTAAAAAATTTTTCCATTATTCATGGCTTTTCTCATTTGAAATTATTTTGAAATGGGTTTCTTATCATAATTCAATGTTCACAGTTATTTCACATATCACAGGACTCCAAGCTGACATAACCTCTCTGGAGGAGAGGACTGGTGGCATGGCAGTTAAGTCATCATGCGTGATGCCCACATCACAAACTGGAATGCCTGGTTCGAGTACCAGCTACTAAGCTTCAAATTCAGCTTCCTGCTAAGAGGAACCATGGGAAGCAGCAAAAGATTGAGTATTTGGGTTCCTGTCACCCATGTGGGAGACACAGACTGAGTTCCTGGCTCCTGGTTTCAGCCTGGTCCAGCCTTGACTACTATATTCATTTGGGATCTTGGGAATGAACCAGGAAAGGACAATAGATCAATACACATAAATAAAATGAAATCTTTCAAATAAAATGAAAATTAAAAATTTACTATTTAATCCAGAAATACTTATTCAAAAACAAGACATGCTTTCTTCACAAGCCACCCACCATATATATGACCTTTATTTGTGTGCATGTTTATGCGTGTAACATACTTGTTACATATAAATAAAATACCATTCACCATGTAATGTTTATATATGTACAAAGGTAACAAAGCAGAAATTAAACTACATAAAGCCATAATAATTACTTGTGTCAGTCTTACATGGCATTAACTGCTAAGGAACCACTAAATGAAAACTGATTTTCACCACGAAATATAAAAGGCAATTGCCCAGTCTATCTCATTTCTCATTAGCAACACAGCCACATAAAATATTACCTGTAGAGCGTACTGGAAGATTCTGAACCTTGATCCCAAAACTTTTACGGGGCTCATCTTTGTCCAAAGATGAAAGCAGCTGGGAAGTGGGTGCTGGGACTGCGGCAGACTGAACGGATCGGGCTGGAGAGGCGTCACTTGAGCTACTACTGGACTCACTGCTGCAGGAGCACAAAGAATAACAAACTTCAGCTAAAGAAACAGAAAGTGAACAGCACAGAAACATTCTTAAAATTAGCAAGTAGCAATAACTACACATGTAGACTTCAGGACTGGAACTCCTGGAGCCCTACATTCCCCACTTCTACCTCACACACTCCATCATCAGAGATAACAGATGACAGATACACTGGCCCAAGTACGTGGAAGCTAAGGGAACCACATATACCTGAAGGCAAACGTTATATTCCATGAATCATCTGAACCATTTTTTTCCAAATGAAACAAAATTAATGAATGTAATTCACTTATGATAATGGGTTTTCAATTCACAGATCTAGATTCAAATTGTGGCTCAGACATATAACACATATCCTTGGACGAATCAGTTAATTTCTTGCTAAGGCTCAGTTTCCACCTCTGTACCTCACAAGAATTAAATAAAATAACACACGAGATTAGAGATTCTGGAATGTGAAATGTGTTTGGCAAATGAAGCACTACCCCACTTCCATTATCAGAAAAAGTACTGTATTACTAATATATTAATAATAGTACTATTATTAGTAGTAAAAGTACTATCACATCATGGGTAAATTACTTTTTAGGAAAAGAGAGATCCAAAATAATCTAAGAACTCTGAATTTTAAATTTTTTTGAAGGACTGGGGCTGGCGCTGTGACGCAGCAGGTTAAGCCACATCCTGCAGCACCGGTGTCCCATAGGGGTGCCGGTTTGAGTCCCAATTGTTCCATTTCCAATCCAGCTCTCTGCTCATGCACCTGGGAAGACAGTGGAGGATGGCCCAAGTATTTGGGCCCCTGTATACATGTGGGGGAGAAGCAGCTCCTGACTTCAGCTGGCCCAGTCCTAGTCATTACAGCCATTTGGGGAGTGAACCAGTGGATGGAAGGTCTGTCTCTCCTCCCGTGACTCCGCTTTCAAATAAATAAAGAAATCTTTAAAAGAAAAAATGTTTGAAGGACTAATGAAGAAACATGTAAGTACTTAAATCTTGTTAGCTTGGGCCTTCTTCTCTGTAGATAATGTAGAAACTATGTTAATGAAATTAAATTTATTATTCTCTTCCATTTAATTAAAAAAATATCCTCCAAGGGAGAGAAAGTCAACTGACTAGAAAATGTTACCCTATACATGCAAATTAAGAGAGATTTAAATAAATAATATTGTTATACCTAAAAACCATGTAAGTAACATAAAATTTTACAGTACTGGATGTACAAGACTGTTGTGGTTCTAAGTTCTTTCACAATATTATCAAATAAATTAACTAAAAGACTATTTTTTAAAAAGATTTATTTATTTATTTGAAAGGCAGAGTCACAGAGAGGCAGAGGCAGAGAGAGAGGTCTTCTATCCACTGTTTCACTCGCCAGATGGCCACAACAGCCAGAGCTTGGCCGATCCGAAGCCAGGAGCCAGGTGCTTCTCCTGGTCTCCCACTCAGGTGCAAGGGCTCAAGGACGTGGGCCATCTTCCACTGCTCTCCCAAACCACAGCAGAGAGCTGGATCAGCAGTATAGCAGCTGGGACTCGAACTGGCACCCATACAAGATGCTGGCATCACAGGCAGTGGCTCTACCCGCTACACCACAGCACCAGTCCCCTAAAACACTGAAATTTTGTTTTATAATCTCCTTCCTGAAGCTTCATCTTTCAAGCAAGTTACTGGGAGGTTAATGCATCTTAAACATGCTAGCTGGAGGAAAAGTCCCACGGTGGTTTGTCATGTGCTTAAGGCTACAGCTCTCATTTACAGGACAATCACAAAACCATCCAAAAGAGTTCAGGCTTAGGTTAGAAAAAATTTGCTACTTTTTTTTTTTTTTAAAGAAAATAAAAAAATCAGAGTAGCTATTTGGTTCAGTGACTAACACAGGTTAAGATGCCTGCATTCCACATCAGAGAACTTGGGTTCAATACCCAGGCCCCAGATCCTAACTCCAGCTTTCTGCTAATGCAGATCGTGGGAGGCAGGAGCAATGATTCAAGTACCTGGGTTCCTACCACCAATATGGAGGACCCAGAATTACTTCCCAGCTCCGGGCTTCAGCCTGGCCCAGTTCCAGTCAACGCAGGCATTGAGAGTGAACCAGTGGATGGGAGCTCTCTGCCTCTCAAATAAATACATTTTTAAAGTACTATTAAGAGTTCTGTTATAGAAGATTAAAGATGCTTACAGAAAACCAGGAATTTACACAATATTTTAATTTAATTAATATGTTAAAGACAAGGGGCCAGTGCTGTGGTGTAGTGGGTAAAGCTACCACCTTCAGAGCTGGCATTCCATATGGGCACCACTTCTAATCCAGCTCTCTGCTATCGCCTGGGAAAGCAGTAGAAGATGGCCAAGTCCTTGGGCCCCAGCACCTGAGTGGGAGACCCAGAAGAAGCTCCTGGCTCCTGGCTTCAGATCAGCCCAGCTCCAGCCATTATGGCCATTTGGGAAGTGAACCAGGAAGACCTCTCTCCCCGTCTCTGTATAACTGTGTATTTCAAATAAATAAATAAATCTTTAAAAAAAGAAAAAAGATGAAAATTTCATAAGGTTTTCAGAACTTTACACAGCTTGAAATGCAGAGAGACAAACCTATTTCAGTAGCAATTCTAAAGAGGTAGCTGAGCTACAAAACACAAACTACAAGGGATAAATCCCTGAGATACAAACACAAGTTATAATTGCCCATTCTACAATATTAGGGTTCACTTTTCCCATTTATGACAAAAAGCTTTTTTAGATCATCTAGCAAAAGCCATGTTATTACAGCACTAAGTAAACAGGATCCTAATAGTAAATTGTCACTGAAATGGTTAACAAAATTAATCCATGTTTTCAGCACAGAAGAAAAAACTTTTATACAAAGGTACTTCAAAAAATACAGTTTTTTCTTAACATGCAATTTTTATGAACTTTCTGAAGATCCCTTGTATATAGGTATTTCAATTTTTAACATCAAAAGTTTTAAAAAGTTTTCATTACAATACCAGTATTACATACTCCAGAATTCCTTAGCAACAGTGGCTACAGAAGTAAGTAAGCTTGTATTAAGAGCAGAATTCCTGGCTACTGGCTATTGAAATAATACACAAACAAATTTCTCTGTAAGTCTGTATGATTAAAATGAAGAGGAAGATGATTAGGTAATGGTAATGATTACTTTAAAATGAAGTGCAAAACTGATAGAAATTTGAAACCAGGGGACGCGCTGTGGTGCAGTGGATTGGACCACTACCTGAGCCCAGGTACCCTATATGGGTGCTGGTTAGAGCCCAGGCCGCTCCACTTTGGATCCAGCTCCCTGCTAATGTGCAGGGGAACATGGTCCAAATCCTTGGGTTCCTACATCCAACATGGGAGACCCGACGAAGTTCCTGGCTCCTGGCTTCAGCCAAGCACAGCAACAGTGGGTGCAACCATTTGGGGAATGAATCAGCAGATGGAAGCTCTCTCTTTCTGTGTATCTCTCCTTCTGTCTTTCAAATAAACCAATAAATAAGAAAGAAATTTGAAACCTGATTACACTTTTCCTAAGCACATTTTCAAAGACATGAAGGCTGAATTATATATATTTGTTCATAATTTCTAAGTAACATTATTAAGAAAACTAAGCAGATCTGGAAAAAAATGTCTATAGTGAACAAACACAAAAATAAGCAGCAGGCTCATAATAATTCTTCTTTTTTTAAAATTTTTTTTCTATTTATTTATTTATTTGACAGGTAGAGTTATAGAGAGAGAGAGACAGAGAGAAAGGTCTTTCTTCCATTGGCTCACCCCCAAAATGGCCGCTACAGCCGGCACTGCGCCAATCCGAAGCCAGGAGTCAGGTGCTTCCCCCTGGTCTCCCATGTGGGTGCAGGGGCCCAAGCACTTGGGCCATCCTTCACTGCCTTCCTGGGCCACCGCAGAGCTGGACTGGAAGAGGAGCAACTGGGACTAGAACCCAGCACCCACATGGGATGCCAGCGCGGCAGGCGGAGGATTAACCAAGTGAGCCACAGCGCGGGCCCCATCATAATAATTCTTGGTAAACAAACATAGGATGCTAGGATTCTTATAAACCAAATCACACCTGATAATCAGCTACTCCTGTTCTCACGTCACAGTATACACAGCAACAACATGAACAGTTAACTCTACTGAAAATGTCAAGGCACTGAGCACTACTGATGAATCAGGGCTGTGTTTTTTCACACACAAGAGTGATGACCAAGGAGTGACCTGCAATCTGTGTCCTTGTATCATTTGTAAATATTTAATTATCACAAATATGCATCTGTGTTGGTTTTCCTAAAATTGGTAAGTTAAAAGGCATCCAACCAAATTGTAAAACAAATAATCTGGCATAAATGAATTTTTTAAAAAGCAACAGGAAAATTTTGCAATTAAAACAGACTACACATTTGCTGAAAGGTGAAGTGACAATTTCCCTTCCCAATGAGAAGTTAATAGTTTTTCTCACTTCATAACCAATATTTATATAAGGTTGGGTCAAGAGAAAAAATATGCAATTTTATTTTCTATCAGGCTTGGATAATTCAAAATGTGTCCACCAGTCTTTGGTGCTACCCTCAGATTAGGCAAAATAATCACCTAGTTTCCTGAATGGAACACATCAACATACCAGCTAATTCCACTATATCCTGTTATTTACAAACTAAAATTGCATCTTTTTAGGGCAGCAGCTCTCTAAGTGTGGTTTAAGGACCTGTGGGGGCCCAAGATCCTTATAGGGTTCTGTGAAGTTCTCCCTCTTTCAATTACTTACCAATGTAAGTCGGATTTTTTCCATATACTTCCCAAAAAATCGTATTATCTCAGTATGAATACAGAATTAGTTATGAGAATCTAAATATCTAATTATCAGTCAGACACTGAAGAGATATGGAAAAACAACGCCCTCTTCTCACTGTTTTTGTTTTATAAAATATTTATATTAAATAAAAATTTTTAATATTTTAAATTATAATATGTCAAGCAAATGTAAACAGATTGCATATACCTACAATAAACAAAAGCTCAGTAATTTAAGAAGGCAACAGGGTTCCCATCCTAGAAAGTTAAAACAAACAAAAAACCCTCACTAGTTTAGTATAAATGGTCTAATGTGATTTTTTTTTTTTCTTTTTTGCCAGGCAGAGTTAGTGAGTGAGAGAGAGAGACAGACAGACAGACAGACAGAGAGTAAGGTCTTCGTTCCGTTGGTTCACCCTCCAAATGGCTACTATGGCCAGTGCGCTGTGCCAATCCAAAGCCAGGAGCCAGGTGCTTCCTCCTGGTCTCCTATGCAGGTGCAGGGCCCAAGCACCTGGGCCATCCTCCACTGCCTTCCTGGGCCACAGCAGAGAGCTGGACAGGAAGAGGAGCAACCAGGACAGAACCCGGCACCCCGACCAGGACTAGAACCTGGGGTGCCAGCACCGCAGGCAGAGGATGACCCTAGTGAGCCACAGCGCCGGCTCTAATGTGATCTTACTACCGTTTTCAACTCTACCACTTCTGCTGTAACATGAATTAAGCCTTTATTTTTTTCGTTAAATACTCAAATGCGTGGTCTATGAAGGCACCTCATTCTACCTCTCTAAACTTTAATTCCCTAGGGACTTACCAGCCACCATTATCTTTAAAGGTCCCTACTATTCTAGGGTCCTATGACTCTGCACAACACCCAACCTTTCATCTCTGACAGCTCCCCAGATACCTGTAGAATCAAGTCCATATTCCCCACAAGGTGAAGCGGAACCATAATCTGGCCCTAAAATGATTTTCTGGCCACTCCTCATATTCTCATGACCTTCCAACCCCACCACTAAGGGCCCTCCTTGCCTGCCTTCAAGAAGTAGTCTTAGTGGTAATCTCTGCTCCTCAGTTGTCCCTAATGTGCCCAGCCCAGCCCATGCCATCAAATTCCATGGTTTCTTGGCTGGGTGTTCCTGAACTTCTCTTCCTACAATGCCTCTCTTAAATCCTTTCACTGCTATTCTAACAACTCAGTCACCAGCTATCTTGAAAATTCAATACTGGGATCACCTTACATCCGAGCATAGCAAGGTTCTGGATATGTAACATCAGTGTCTCAGAGAAACTCTTATTTGATTGCTCAAGTGATTGAGATTAATGTCTAGAAAAGCATATCAATTCAGTAAAATGAAGTTAAACTCAGTATCTAAGAATGAAATGAAAACAGAAAATATTACTTTGTTGCAAACTGCAGAGTTTGCCTTTTTGATGTTAATTATTCTAAAAATAATGGATAGTCTAATTAAGGCCTTAAATGATATAGTAACAACATGATTAAAAATCACTGATATTTTGGGCCTGGTGTTGCAGCGCAGTGGATCTTTAAGCCACTGCCTGTGAGGCCTGCATGCCGTTTGAGGGCCAGTTCAATTCCAAGCTGCTCCAATTCCAATCCAGCTTCTGGATAATGCTCCGGGGAATGGCCAAGTGCTTGGACCCCTACCACCCACATGGGAGTTCCAGGCTTCTGGCTTTGGCCTGGCCGTGACCCAGCTATCGGGGCCATCTGGGGAGTGAACCAGCAAATGGAAGATATATCTCTTTTTCTAACTCTGCCCTTCAAATAAATAAATCTTGGGGGGGGGGGGGAACTACTGATTATTTATAAAAAACACTTCATGGATCCTGTTATCTAGAACTTTGCAGATCATTTTTATAAATAAACATTTTTCAGAATGAACGCAGAAACACAATTAAAATACACAGATGAAAACAGCCTTTAAAGGTCTAACAAAGACTAGGGTTTCTGGATGGTTTTTCTATCCCATTCACAAATCCTACCACTGTGAATACTTACAATCACTGACTCCCAAAGGGAGGGAAAGGGATTTCTGATCCTCAGGCAACACTGTTTTTGGTGTGGGTGGCTACTGACATCTATTAAGAGATCAGGGACATTGCTAGACACCCTTGAATCCCCAGAACAAAAAATTCTCTGGTCTCCAAGGTGAATACCACAGTTGAGAAAGCCTGTCCTGCCCTTATTTCTTTGACTGACATCTTCTCTTTTGAAAAACCAGCACCCCAATTTCAAGCTGCAATCCAAGATCTTTTAGGCGGCTATTTTTCCTCATTATTCATGTATCCTTAACAACTTGATATATTGTACCTTGAATAAAAGAAGAAATATCAATTTCTAAAAATTAGACTACTCAAGGGAAACTGGGATCTAAAGCTTTTTGGCCTCACTTAATTTTGAAAAACATGATGAAAATGTGAAATATAAATATCTTTTTACAAAGTATGCTTCACCATAGAAATACCAAGGTCAAAAGGTTTTGTGGACAAAACTGTTTTGTAATTTTCAAACAAATGACGAGAGACCCTCCATCAGCTGGTCCACTCCCTAAATTCTCCAATTCTGATACAGCTCCCTGCTAAGAGCCTGGGAAAAGCAGCAGAAGATGGCCCAAGTGTCTGGGCCCCTGTCACCCATATGGGAGACCCAGATGAAACTCTCAGCTCCTAGCCTCATCTTGGTCCAGCCTTGGCCGTTGCAACCATCTGGGCAATGAACCAGCGGGTGGAAGACCTCTCTCTCTGCAACTTTCAATTAAACAAATTTTTTAATTAAAAATAAAAACAAACAGGAGGGGCCAGTGCTTTAGCTCACCAGCTTAAGCCACCACTGGCATGCCATATGAATCCCTGCTGTTCCACTTCTAATCCAGCTCCTTGCTAATGCACCTGAGAAAGCAGTGGATAATGGCCCAAGTGCTTGGGCCCCTGCACCTACATGGGAGGACAGGATGAAGCCCCTGGCTCCTGGCTTCAGCCCGGCCCAGCCCTGGTTGTTGTGGCCATCTGGGCAGTGAACCAGTGGAATGAAGAGCTCATCCGTCTCTTCTCACTCTGCATTTCAAATAAATCTTAAAAACAAAATGCCACAGGAGGAACAGACATTGTGGCATGGTAGGTTAGCCATGTGGGATGCTCACACACCGTATCAAAGTGCCAATTCAAGTACAGCTACTACACTTTCAATCCACCTTCCTAATGTGTCTAGGAAGCAGCGGATGATGGCCCAAGTAAGAGTCCCCACTACCCATGGTAAAGACTCAGGCAGATTTTGGCTCCTAACTTTTTCAGTCTGGCCTAGCACTGGCAGTTGCAGCCATTGGTGGGGAGAGAACCAAAAAGTAAAAAAGAGCTCTCTGGCCCTTTCAAATAAATAAATGAATCTTTAAAAACAAAAGCAGAAAAATAACTGCTTACAAGGATGTAAATAAGTTGGAACCCTTGTTCATTGATGGTGACAAGGTAAAATGGTGCAAACACTACAGAAAACAGTGTGGCAGTTCCCTGAAAAAATAAACACAGAATTTCCATGTGACTCAGCAATTCTACTTGTGGTTATATGTCCAAAAGAACGGAAAACAGGGACTTGAATAGGTACCTGTACATCCCAAATGTCCACTGAGAGGTGAATGGATAAGCAAAACATGGTGCATTGGCTAGAACTGTGGCCTATCGGAAAGCCGCCACCTGTGATGCCAGCAACCCATAAGGGTACCAGTCAGAGCCTTGGCTGCTCCACTTCCAGTCCAGCTCCCTCCTAATGGGCCCCTGCACCCATGTGGGAGACCCAGATTAAGCTCCTAGCTCATGGGCTTCAGCCTGGCTCAGCCCCAGCCATTACAACCATCTGGGGAGTGAACCATCGGGTGGAAGATCTCCCTCTGTATCTCTCCCTCTCTAACTCTACCTTTCAAATAAAATATTTAAAGTGCAATAAAATGCAGTGTGTATGTGTTTCTCTTAAAAAGGAAATTCTGGCCGGCGCCGTGGCTTAACAGGCTAATCCTCCACCTTGCGGCACCGGCACACCGGGTTCTAGTCCCGGTTGGGGCGCCGGATTCTAGCCCGGTTGCCCCTCTTCCAGGCCAGCTCTCTGCTATGGCCTGGGAAGGCAGTGGAGGATGGCCCAAGTGCTTGGGCCCTGCACCCGCATGGGAGACCAGGAGAAGCGCCTGGCTCCTGGCTTCAGATCAGCACAATGCGCCGGCCGCAGCAGCCATTGGAGGGTGAACCAACAGCAAAAAGAAGACCTTTCTCTCTCTCTCTCTCTCTCTCTCTCTCACTATCCACTCTGCCTGTCCAAAAAAAAAAAAAAAAAAAAAGGAATTCGGACACATGCTACAACATGGATGAACTTTCAAGAAACCATGCTAACTGAAGTAACCAGACACAAAAAGAAAATTGTATGACTGTATACAGTAAAATTCCATTTGTACCATGGATGTGGTACTAAAGTAGTTGAACTCCTAGAGACAGAAAGCAGAACAGTGGTTGCAGTTGGTAGGAGAATGGAGAAATGGGATTGTTGCTTAATGGGTCGGTTTCATTTGGGGAAATTAAAAAGTTCTGGAGACAGATGATGGTAATGACTGCACAACAATGTGAATATGGTAATGCTATGGAACTACACACTTAAAAATTGTTTTTTCAAATGGTACATTTCAAAAATTTTACTTGGGGCCGGAGCTGTGGCACAGCACGTTAAAGCCACGGCCTGTGGCACCAGCATCCCATACGGTGCTGGTTTGAATCCGGCTGTTCCAATTCTGATCCAATCCCCCGCTAACGCACCTAGGAAAGCAACAGAGGATAGCCCTCGTCCTTAGGCCCCTGCAACCACATGGGAGACCCAGAAGAAGCTCCTGGCTCCTGGCTCCGGACCGTCCCAGCTCCAGCCATTGCGGCCATTTGGGGAATAAACCAGGGAATGGAAGATTCTCTCTCTCTCTCTTTCAAATAAGTAAGTTCTTAAAAAATAATTTAAAAATTTTTTAAATTTTACTTCCCCACCCCTACATACAATGTACAAATAAAATGCAGTTAGTCATTCTTCTAGTCCCATAGAGAAAGAGTCCCTAAGGTTCTGCTGAACCACAGGGTCTCAAAACTCTGTCTTTCCCAGGTAAAATTCCTAAGAGATGACATCAGAACAATGAGTCGACTCTATTACAAATGAATCTAACAGCTATCACAAAACAACTAGAGAAAACACTGCAGGATTCAACTGTATAAAGTAAGCTCTTAGAGCCAAAATTAGTGAGGAGTTGTTTAAATTCTTTAATTTTGGGGTATTTATTATTGAGAGGAACCATACATATTAAAGAGCAAAAATGCATTTTTATCATGAACAATACTTTAACTTCAACTTTGCTTAGTCTATTAGATTTCTTCTATAATCAGACTACAAGGATTTCTAATGGGAAAACATCTGTGGTACAGCAGATGAAGCTGCAGCCTGGGATGCCAGAATCCCACGGCAGAATGCAGTTACTAGGGCCAGTGCTGTGGCATAGTAGGTTAAGCATCTGCTTGTGGTGCTAGCATATGGGTGCCAGTTCGAGTCCCAGCTGCTCCACTTCCAATCCAGCTCCCTGCTGATGGCCTGAGAAAGTAGTAGAAGATGACACAAGTGCTTGGGTCCCTGCACCAGCATGGGAGACCCGGAAGAAGCCCCTGGCTCCTGATCAGTGCGTGCGTGCGCGCGCTCTCTCTCTCTCTCTCATGCACATGGGAAGGTGGTAATGACAAATTAGGTACCTGAGTCCTCTGCTACCCACATGGCAAACCCAGATGGAGTTCCTGCGCCTGTGCTGTGGAACAGTGGTTTAACACACCACTTGTGACACCAGCATCCCATGGAGTGCTGGTTCAAGTCCTGGCTGCTCCCTGCTAATGCTCCCTGGAATGCAACAGAAAAAGGCCTAAGTACTTGGCTCCTGCCACTCATGCACAAGAGACCTGGATGGAGTTCCTGGCTCCTGGTGTCAGCCTGGCTCAGCCACAGCCGTTTGGGGAGTGAACCAGCAAAGGGAAGATCTCTATCACTCTGCCTTACGAACAATTTTTTGAGAGAAGCCTTCATGGTTGGCATTGTGACTCACTGAGTTAAGACACAGGATGCTGGAATCCTGTATCAGAGTGCTAATTAAAGTATTGGCTGTTCCACTTCCAATCTAGCTCCCTGCTAACACTCCTAGGAAGGCAGCAGAAGATGGCCCAAGTATCTGGACCTCAACTACCCACAAGGGAGACTAGGATGGAGTTCCTGATTTCTGATTTTGGCCTGGCCCAGTCCCAGGCATTGGGGCCATTTGGGGAGTAAACCAGCAAAAGATCTATGTCTGTATGCGCGCACGTGTGCATGTGTGCGTCACTCTGCCTTTCCAATCGACCAATAAAAATCTTTTAAGGAATATACAGAGGGGCTGGCACTCTGGCATAGCAGGTAAAGCAGCACCTGCAGTACCGGTATCCCATGTGGGTACTGGTTCCTCCCGGCTGCTCCACTTCAGATCCTGCTAATGTACTTGAGAAAGCAGCAAAAAATGGTCCAAGTCCCCAGACCCTGGCACCCATGTAGGAGACCAAGATAAAGCTCCTGACTTCAATGTGATCCAAACCTGGCCATTGCAGCCATTTGGAAAGTGAACCAGAAGATGGAAGATCTCTTTCACTCTGTAACTTTGCTTTCAAATAAATAAATAAATAGATAAATAGATAAATAAATCTTTCTTTAAAAGGGGGGGGGGTACACAGAGGGACTAGCACTGCAGCACAGTAAGGCTGGCATTCCATGAGTGTTGGTTCAAGTTCCAGCTATTCTGCTTCTATTCCAGCTCCCTATTACTGCACCCAGGAAAGCAATGAAAGACTGCTTTCATTGGCTGGGCACCTGCCACCATGTGGGAGACCCAGATGGAGTTCCAGGCTTCTAGCTTCAGCCTGGCCCAGCCCTGGCTGTTGCAGCCATTTGGGGAGTGAAGAAATAGATGAAAGATCCCTATGTAACTCTGCCTTTCAAATAAATATTTTTAAAAAATACATGGAAACAAAGAATAGTTATCACTGGAGATAGAGAGGGAGGAATGGTCATTGTTTAATGATGAAAAAGTTCTAAAGATGGATAGTGATGATAGTTGTACAATACGAATATACTAATGGCACAGAATCAAACCCTTAAAAATGGCTAAAATGGCACATTTTGTGTTGCATATATCTCACCTCAATTAAAAATTTTGGGGGCCAGCACTGTGATGCAGCAGATTAAAGCTGTCCCTGCTACACTGTCAGTCCATGTAAGTGCTGGTTTGCACTCCAGTTACTCTACTTCCAATCCAGTTCCCTGCTGATGCACCTGGGAAATGAATGGAACATGGCCCAAGTATCTGGGGCCCTACCATTCATGTGGGAAACCTAGATGGAGTTCTGGACTCCTGGCTTTGGCCTGGACCAGTTCTAGACATTTGAGGAGTGAACCAGCAGATAGAAGGTATCTCTTTCTCCCTCTCTCTCACGTCTGTTTAAAAAAAAAAAAAGGGGGGGGGGATTTTCAGAGTTAAGATTTTATTTATTTGAGAGGCAGAGTTACAGAGAGAGGTACAGCCAGAGAGAGAGGTCTTCCATCCTGTTGGTTCACTCCCCAGAGGGCCACAAAGGACAGAGCTGTGCCAATCCAAAGCAAGAAGCCAGGAGCTTCCTCTAGATCTCCCACGTGGGTGCAGGGACCCAAGGACTTGGGCCATCTTCCACTGCTATCCCAGGCCATAGCAGAGAGCTGGATCGGAAGAGGAGCAACCGAGATTAGAATTGGTACCCATACGGGATGCCGGCGCTTCAGGTCACAGCCTTAATCCACTATGCCACAGCACTGGTCCCAACTCTGTAAATTTTTAAAAACCAAAAACAAACAAACAAAAAACTGAAGTCTTACAAGATTGACATTAAAAAAGTAATACTTGTATAATGGTATATGAGAATCTACTGTTTTGATAAAAATAACAAAAATGGAAAGAAGCTATGGTTTTGTTAAGTCTAGTACAATGAATCATGTGACATTTTCTCAAGGACGCTACTTGATCCTAAAATTCCCCTGACTGTAAGAACTGTAACACAATCAACTAACAGAGACCTCATCACTAAGTACTTCTTTGCCATTTCATGTTCAAATTGTCTCTTTTTGGTCAGATATGTGGTCAGATCCTGCAAACAGATTCTGGTAAGTAAAAATGGATAGTGGGGTAAAGTGAAAAAGTATGCTTCTAAGTATTTGCACTATCCAAAACAACCTTAGCTCTACAGTACTTTTAAATTCCAAAGAAGCTGGGTGGGCTGGATCATTACATCGTTGGCAATTCCCTAAGACTCAAAAAACTTGCTATTCAAGTAATTCAAGCCAAAAGCATGCTCCCTGAAAGCAACAGGCAGTACACAGTCTACCTGAGAAACAAGAAGCTTTCTGTAAAGGGGTGTCTTTTAAGAGAATGACAGACAAGAATTTGCAAACTGTCAATTATCACACAGTGGAAGTTCCTTTTCCCTTAAGCACATAATATATAAAATCATATACATTTCTTGTATCAACAACTAAAATGCTTCAAAAGGCATAAGCCAAGAATGCTCAGAGATTAAGTGACATGTTTTTTAATTCTAAATGGTACATACAAATGACAAAGCCCTCATTAAATCCACAAGAAAATTTTAACTTTGTTTTGGGGTTCTGAATTTTTCTCATTTAACTTGGTTGCTAATTAAATCTCCCTCCTATTCAGAATGAAAAAGCAGTTTCTTTCCACTTCTGAACTCTCCACTACGGTGGCTCCAGGCCCAAGAGGTTACCTAAAGGCATCTAACTTCCCAGCTGGAAGCCTAAGCCATCTACAATTTGATACAATTGTTTTATTCATTCATAAATGACTATTACTCAGAAAGAAATCCCAACCCTAAAGCTATTCTGTTCAAACAGAACAATCTCTTAGCAATTTCTTCCAGTGACAGACATAAAGCTACAGTTCAAGATGACTCTAATCACAACACAGCATACTCAGAAAGCTACTCTGTCCCTTCCAACCACGACAGAAAGCAACATAACAAAACAAGCACAGAACTTCAGTTTAAGTATATAAATCATGTCCAGAAAAAACTCCATGTCTATTAATTATGTGTCTTCTAATTCCAACACCAGACTTCCACTGCATTTAACAGACCCATTTTAAATAAGAAGTGTTAACCATTACTTAAAAATACGTTAAGGGGGCGGCGGTACTGTGGTGTAGCAGGTAGATCCAACACCTGCAGTGCCTGCATCCCATATGGGCGCCCGTTCGAGTGCTGGCTGCTCCACTTCCGATCCAGCTCTCTGCTATGGCCTGGGAAAGCAGTAGAAAATGGCCCAGATGCTTGGGCCCCTGCACCCACAAGGGAGACCATGAAGAAACCCCTGGCTCTTGGCTTCAGACTGGCATAGCTTTGGCCCGTTGCAGCCATCTGGGGAGTGAACCAATGGATGGAAGACCTCTCTCTCTTTCTCTCTCTCTGCCTCTGCTTCTCTGTGACTCTGTCTTTCAAATAAATAAATAAATCTTTAAAAAAAAAGATACTTTAAGGGGTAAGCACTGTAGCAAGACTGCCACAACACCTGCATCCCTCTATCAGAGTACTAAGGTTTGAGTCAGCCACTCAGCTTCTGATCCAGTTCCCTGCTATTACTCCTGGGATGCAGCTGATACCAACTCAAATACTTCAGTCCCTACCACCCACATGGGAGACCCACATGGATTTCAGAGTTCCTGGCTCCTGGCTTAGGCCTGGACTGGCCCTGGCCATTGGGGCCATTTGAGAAGTGAACCCATGGATAGAAGATAGTTTTCTCTCTCTCTCTCTCTCTCCTTGTTCCCAGCCCCTGTAGCTCTATTTTTTTTTCTTTTTATAAAGTTTCTTCAAGAATTGAGACATCCCCTTGGCCACTCTAAAACCAACAAGCGTTTCTGTCTATCCAATACTACTTTTTTTTTTTTTTTTTTAAAACAGGCAGAGTGGATAGTGAGAGAGAGACAGAGAGAAAGGTCTTCCTTTGCCGTTGGTTCACCCTCCAATGGCCGCCGCAGCTGGCGCGCTGCGCTCCACACTGATCTGCTGGCAGGAGCCAGGTGCCTATCCTGGTCTCCCATGGGGTGCAGGGCCCAAACACTTGGGCCATCCTCCACTGCACTCCCTGGCCACAGCAGAGAGCTGGCCTGGAAGAGGGGCAACTGGGACAGAATCCGGCACCCCGAACGGGACTAGAACCCAGTGTGCCGGCGCCGCAAGGCAGAGGATTAGCCTAGTGAGCCAAGGCGCCGGCCCAATACTACATTTCTTGAAGATGGAAATCTGGAAACAATTTATATTTCTGTCATTAGAGTCCCAAAAGAACTTTTCTGTTAATTGTTAATTTCCAAGATAATAGAAAAGGTTTGGGAAATAAAAGAAAAAATACTATTTTTTAAAAAGATTTATTTATTCACTTGAAAGGAAGAGTTACAGAGAGGCAAAGGCAAAAGCAGAGACAGAAGTCTTCCACTCCCCAAATGGCCACAATGGCAGAAGCTGGGCCAATCCGAAGCCAGAAGCCAGGAGCTTCCTCCAGGTCTCCCTTGCAGGTGCAGGGGCCCAGGCCATAGCAGAGCGCTGGATTGGAAGTGGAGCAGTCAGGCCTCACACCAGTGCCCATATGGGATGCCGGCACTACAGGTAATGGCTTTACCCACTACACCTCAACCTGGCCCCAAAACTCTATCTTTAAGCAAAATTAAAATCAATGCACACATTACTATGTGACATTGTATCTCAATATAACTTGCTTTGGTGCCACCGCCCACAGCATCAGCATCCTGTATAAGAACCAGTTTGAGTCCTGGCTACCAGAGTTCTGATTCAGATCCCTGCTGGTGCACCTGGGGAAGCAGTAGAAGATGGCCCAAATGGTTGGGCTACTACACCCATGTGGGAGATCCAGATGAAGTTTTTGGCTCCAGCCTGGCCCAGCTTTCTGGCCGATGAAGCCATCTGGGCAGTGAACCAGCAGATGGAAGATCTCTCTCTTGTCTCTCCCTCCCTAACTCTTTTTGAAAAAATAAACTTTAAAAAATAATAAAAACAAAATTTAAAAACTTGCTTCTACACAGTGCTGTCCAAAATAAACTTAGTGTAAGCCACAAATACTTGTGTAAGTTTAAATCATCAAATACCAACCATATTTTGGGAAGAAACATGTAAAATTAATTTTAATGATATTTTTTAACTTAATATGTTAAAAATACTATTTAAACATGTAATCAACATAAAAATTTTGAAAGCTTTTCTTAACCAGGTTTTTAAAATCTTGTGTGTATATTTTTAAATAGTTCTATTGAGATATAATTTCATACCATAAAATTCACTTGCTTAAAAGTGGACAATTAATGAGTTTTAGTATATTTATAGTTATGAAACCCTCAGCATAATATAATTTTAGTACATTTTTATAACCCCAGAAAGAAAAATCATACTATTTAGCAGTCACTTTTTTTTTTTTTTTTTTTTTTATTTGACAGGTAGAGTTATAGACAGTGAGAGAGACAGAGAAAGGTCTTCCTTCCAGTGGTTCACTCCCCAAATGGCCGCTACGGCTGGCGCTACGCCAATCCGAAGCTAGGAGCCATGTGCTTCTTCCTGGTCTCCCATGTGGGTACAGGGGCCCAAGCACTTGGGCCATCCTCCACTGCCCTCCCGGGCCACAGCAGAGAGCTGGAGTGGAAGGAGAGCAACCAGGACTAGAACCCAGCACCCATACGGGATGCCAGTGCCAAGACGGAAGATTTGCCAAGTGAGCCACGTGCCGGCCCCTTAGTAGTCACATTTCTTCCACTCCCAACTGCAGGCAACTACTAATCTACTTTTTTCCTATGGATTTACCTACCCTGGACATTCCACAGACACGGTGGTCTCAGATTTTCTGACTTCTGTACTCGGCATGTTTCTGAGGTTTGTCCGTGTTACAGTGTCAGTCAGTACTGGTGCACAGGCTGGCCACATCCCTAGTACTCAATAGCCTCGTGTGGCTAGTAGTTACAGTACAAGACAGCCTCCTCCTAGAAGCAAAAACTGCCTCAACAGACAAGCCTATCATCCTTTAAATAGATGTTAGGCCACTGCAAAGCTTTCAACAATGAAACAACGCTTCGGTGCAGCCCAGAATGTGCGTGGACCTAACAGAGTGTCATTTATGGGAGATCACATTTTAGATATTTAGCACATTTAAACTTCTTAAAAAATAGTTTAAAGATTTATTTTATTTATCTGGAAGGCAGAGTTACAGAGAGACATAGAGACAGAGAAAGAGGTCTTCCATTCGCTAGTTCACTCTGGCCACAATGGCCAGAGCTGAGCTGATCTGAAGCCAAGGAGCCAGGAGCTTCTTCCGAGTCTCCCACATGGGTGCGGCGGTCCAAGGATTTGGGCCATCCTCTGCTGCTTTCCTAGGCACATTAGCAGGGAGCTGGATCGGGAATGGAGCAACTGGGACTAAAATCAATGCCCATATGGGATGCCAGTGCTGTAGGCTGGGGCTTTAACCCATTGTGCAACAGCACCCATCCAGTACATTTAAACTTAACATCAAAATGTCATCTCAATAGAATCATGTATTTATAATTTCGGAGAGCTCCAACAAGTTTGGAAAATCATTCCTAAAAGCATAAATATTCTCTTTAAAAACAGAAAATTACTGGAATAAAAAAAAGATCGAAGGGACCAGTGCTGTGGTGCAACAGGTTAACACCCTGGCCTGAAGCACCGGCATCCCATATGGGCACTGGTTCGAGACCCAGCTACTCCACTTACAATCCAGCTCTCTGCTTTGGCTTTGGAAAGCAGTAGAAGATGGCCCAAGTCCTTGGGCCCCTGCAACCACGTGGGAGACCCAGAAGAAGCTCCTGGCTCCTGGCTTTGGATTGACACAGCTCTGGCCTTTGCAGCCAACTGGGGAGTGAACCATTGGATGAAAGACCTCTCTCTGCCTCTCCTCTCTCTGTGTAACTCTGACTTTCAAATAAATAAATAAACCTTTAAAAAAAAAAAAAGGTGAAACAGTTTCAGGGTATTTATCATAACAGACTTGGCAAATTATCTGTTGATTTTTTAAAAAATTATTTATTTGAAATACAGAGTTGCAGAGAGAGGAAAGACAGAGATCCTCCATTTGCTGGCTCTCACCTCAAATGGCAGCCAAGGACAGGGTTGGGACAGGCAGAAGCCAAGGATCCAGAACTCCATCTGGATCTCCCACGTGTGTGGCAGTGGCCCAAGCACTTGTGCCCTCTTCTGCTGCTTTCCCAGGCATATTAGCAAGGAGAGCCTGGACTTGATCTAGTGCTCTTATAAGGTATGTCAGTGTTGAAGGGGAGTCTTAACTCACTGTGCCACAGCACTAATCACTGTCAATAATTTAAAAAAAAAAAAAAAAAGAAGAAGAAGAAGAAGAAGACGAAGAAGAAGGCAAGCAAAAACTCATCTCTTATTTGGTAGAAGATGAATTATACCAACAATTCACACAAGCAAAAGAAGAGGGGAAAAAAGTTTTAACTTAATGGCTTTAAGAGAAAGTGAAACATTTATTAACTAGGCCAAATTCTAAGAATGCCTAGCTCAGGGGGCAGGCACTGGGACACAGTAAGTTAAGCTGTGGCCTGTGGCACAGGCATCCCATTTAGATACTGTTTTGAGTCCAGTGCTCCATTTCTGATCCAGCTCCCTGCTGGTGGCCTGGGAATGTAGGAGAAGATGGCTCAGCTCTGGGCTCCTGGCTTCAGCCTGTCCCAACCCTGCTTATTGTGGCCATCTGGAGAGTAAACTGGCAGACGGAAGATCTGTCTCTCCTCTCTGTAATTCTCTTAAATAAGTAAAGTAAATCTTAAAAAAAAAAAAAAAAAAAAAAAAAAAAAAGCCTGACTCTATTTTATCAAACTTTTTAGTGCTTTTCCACTTATTTGTAAGAAAATATTTTACCACCCTCACCTGAGCTCATTTTTCAAATTTTACTCTCTTTCACACCAAAGCTTCTGAGATTCTGAGTTTAAATATACTCAATGTCTAAAAAATATGATACCCATACTCTATAAAGAAATGTTAACAGGTATTTCATTATTTTGTCTACCTGGAAAGTTCATTTACTATAAAAATATGTCTGAGATGTTCCATGCAGATGATGACATAATTTCTAGGAGCAGTACCCTTCAGTAGCATGTAATTTAATGAATGTCTAATGGTTTCGGTAAGTTACCAGAGGGTACTCTTTTCTTTTGCTCACAAGGGAAGCAACCGTAAAACAACTCATAAGACCACCCTTTGTAGATAAACATAATCCCAGTTTGTCTTCTAAGATATATATATTTAAAGGGGTGGGAGGAATGCTGGCATTGTGGCACAGTGGGTTAAGCCTCTGCCTATGACACCAACATCCCAGTTCAAGTTCCAGCCATTCCATTTCCGATCCCTGAACTTGGGAAAGCAGCAGAGAACAGCTTGGGCCCCTGCCACCCATGTGGTAAACCCAAATGGAGTTCCAGGCTCCTGGCTTACTGTAGCCATTTGGAGAATGAGCCAAATGAACCAGCAAATAGAGATATCTTTCTCTCCCTTTCCCTTTCAAATAGATAAATCAATCTTTTTAACGTGGGGGGGGGGGGCGGGGGGCTTATTGCTTATAATGAAATCTTGGCTAATTCTAAACTTCAGAAAATGCTGTTTAAAGTAACAATGCCCATTTTTCTTTCTGGGCACAGATGATTCCTTGTTCAGATTGTCTGTAAGGTGAAATTGTACCATAGCTTCTGAAGTGACCAGATAGGCTCCAAGTGAAAACAACCCAAAAGGGGTAAAACAGAACAAGTCACTAAACTGCACTGAATGAGTAAGATTTTATCCTAAGTAAAATGACTAACAGAGGTTTAGTCTCATTCTAAAAGCTTAAAACTAAGCAAAGCTATGGAAATTTACATTTTCTATATAGCATCCAGTAACACAAAAATAAACATATTTCTAATTTGTGACTTTCTTTACCTTAATACCTCTAAGTAACTCTGGTGTTTGCTAATCAGAAATTAGGCCATGTTTAGTAACTTAAACCTATGTCTCAAAGAGGAAACTGACAAAGAGGCTCCTTGTGCTCAAAGTAGTCTTAATGTAAAAAATTCACATTTTAAGCACAATATTTTTTAAAGGGCTTAAATATTTTGCTTCCAAGTCAAACAAATACAATTTGGTGTGGCATTTTTAACTTAAAAACTCGTTTTTTAGAATTTTACCTTGCTAAGTTACTTTTTTGTTAATTTTTAAAGCAATTTTTGGGAAAATTTACATAAAATTAAAACCCACAACATAGTAAGGTACAACTTTACCCTCAAACCTAGTTTAACCCCTTTCACTTAACAAACCAAAAATAACCTCAGGACAACTGCAGTGAAAAGAATGAAAAAAGGTAAGGGAGAGAGAGTTCTTTTACTCCAAACAATCAAACCTAACTCAAAGCCAAGTTCCTGCAAGACCTCGCTGTGATGTAGCCAAGCAGTGGTAGGACGTATGCAGTTTTTTAAGCTCTGCTTCTAAAGGGCAGAAGAAAAAAGCTCCTATGAAAGCAAGGGGGTTAAGGGAGAGACCGGCTGCAGGAAGACTTCAGTTTCTAGTCTCGGGTGTTGATCCTTGGTTGGATGTGAAATACCTCCTACTCCCAGGAATAAACCCAGGTTAATGGGCAGCCCTAGGCCAAGGGGCACAGGTAATCTGCCCTGCCTCTCCCATCGCCTGCCCAGTCACCGCGCTGCAGCCCGTCCTCCTGCCCCACCTCTGGACTGAAGGCCTGGCAGAACCGCTGGCAAAACAAGGAAGCCTGTGGAGGTGGCAAGCAGCCAACTCAAACTGGATGATTCCAGTTTAGGCTAGTTCCAGTTGCAAACAAGCAGTTGCTAGCTTCCCCCACAGTATCAGACGCAGGGGCTGCCAAGCCAGTACACCATGAGCTCTCCTCTCCTCTGGCTCTCAGAACTAAGTCTACTTATTTCTCGCTTCTGCAGCAGCGGAGCCTCTTAAATGAAAGCAGAGTTCCCGATACGTAACAAATACATGTCAGCCCACCACCTGTTTTCAAAACGGAGTGCCTATTTATATACAGGACCTTACCACTAACAACCACCACACTTTAAAAAAAAAAAAAAAAGGGGGGGCCTTAAGAAAATGCAGCACTCGACAAATAAGGAAACTAACCTGCCTATAGATCTCCAACATGGGAGGTAAGCCCCCAGAGTAATTAATAAGTGGACACTTTTCCATTTTCCATATTTAGCACAGAAATAGCTTGGCTAATATGACCCCAAGACAGAAGGTTGTGTGTAGCTTATTGCAAAGTAACAAAGCAAACTACACAGCAGCCAGAAATGGAACGTGTTTCAAAATGTGAGCCCTTCCCTGGCCTCTGCTGTTTCTCTACCATGATGAAAATGGAAAGAAAGAAAAAAGAACGGGGGGGGGGGGGGGGTGTTAATCTGCAAAGCACAGGTTGCTGAACTTTTACCCACTGATGCCAAACAGCCCCAAAATTGCATTTCCCAAGGAATGAGCATGATGTTTTCTTATGCACAGTAGTATTTAAAACAGTTCCTCAAAATGAGGCAAGACCTAATGTTTTTCAAGTACTACAGAAACACTTTCCAAACCCTCTCTCACTAAGTACATAATTTAAAAAAAAAAAACAAATTTAGGTACCAGGGGGTAGGGCTACTTCTTAGTGCATAAAGTTTCCACTTGCAGTGCTGGCATTTCAAATGGGCGCTGGTTCGGGTCCCAGCTGCTCCATTTCCAGGCTGGCTCTCTGCTATGGCCTGAGAAAGCAGCAAAAGGAAAGCCCAAGGCCTTGGGCCCTGCACGCACGTGGGAGACCCTGAAGAAGCTCTAGGCTCCTGGATTTGGCCTGGTCCAGCTCTGGCTTTTGCAGCCATTTGGGACGTGAACCAGCAGATGGAAGATCTCTCTCCATCTCTCCCTCCCCCTTTCTCTCTCTGCCTTTCAAATAAACCAATCAACCTTTTTAAAAAAAAAAAAAAAAAAAAAAAGGCCTGAACTAATGGGTGACTCCTTAGTTTATAACAAAAAAGAATTTAGGTATTAGTGTTTTAAGAGACTATTTAGGGCCGGCGCCGCGGCTCAATAGGCTAACCCTGTGCCTGCGGCGCTGGCACACAGGGTTCTAGTCCCGGCTGGGGCGCCAGATTCTGTCTTGGTTGCCCCTCTCCCAGGCCAGCTCTCTGCTGTGGCCAGGGAGTGCAGTGGAGGATGGCCCAGGTCCTTGGGCCCTGCGCCTGCATGGGAGACCAGGAGAAGCACCTGGCTCCTGGCTTCGGATCAGAGCAGTGCATCAGCCGCAGCAGCCATTGAGGGGCGAACCAACGGAAAAGGAAGACCTTTCTCTCTGTCTCTCACTGTCCACTCTGCCTGTCCAAAAAAAAAAAAAAAAAGACTATTTAATCAGTTAATAAAACCATTTTTTTTTTTTTTTTTGACAGGCAGAGTGGATAGTGAGAGAGAGAGACAGAGAGAAAGGTCTTCCTTTTTGCCGTTGGTTCACCCTCCAATGGCCACTGCATCTCGCTGATCCGAAGCCAGGAGCCAGGTGCTTCTCCTGGTCTCCCATGCGGTGCAGGACCCAAGCACTTGGGCCATCCTCCACTGCCTTCCCGGGCCATAGCAGAGAGCTGGCCTGGAAGAGGGGCAACCAGGATAGAATCCGGCGCCCCAACCGGGACTAGAACCCAGTGTGCCGGCGCCGCAAGGCGGAGGATTAGCCTGTTGAGCCACGGCGCCGGCTCACTACTTGACCTTTATTAGATTTCTCCACAAGTAACAGTTGCAAATTTCAAGGTAGAAATTTCATTTAGCAGTGAAAATGTCCAGAACTATGAGTGATTTTCTAACACTAATTTTCAGCAAGACATTCTCCCTTTTAAAAACTCAGATAGGGGCCAGTGCAGTGGCTCACTTGGTTAATCCTCCACCTGAGGCACTGGCATCCCATACAGGTGCCAGGTTCTAGTCCCGGTTGCTCCTCTTCCAGTCCAGCTCCCTGCTGTGGCCCGAGAAGGCAGTGGAGGATGGCCCAAGTGCTTGGACCCTGCACTCGCATGGGAGACCAGGAGAAGCACCTGGCTCCTGGCTTCAGATCAGCACAGCTCCGGCCATTGTGGCCATTTGGGGGCAGTGAACCAACGGAAGGAAGACCTTTCTCTCTGTCTCTCTCTCTCTGTCAGTAACTCTCTAAAATAAAATAAAATAAAATAAAATAAAATAAAATAAAATAAAATAAGACCTTAGATAATTCCAGCCATCTAGAAAAGTAAAAATAAGGCAGAACAGAATAATAAATGTTAAAGAACAGTTGTCAAAACTAGAAACAAGTCAGCTATTTGAAATGGAATACATAGTATTTTACTTAGCCTTAAATTAAGTGCAAATATTTCATTATAAATGAAAATAAGAAAAGACAAATTTTAAAATATCTCTCCTAAGAATATTTATTACTCTTGACTTTAGCCTCAAGTGAAAACCTTCATGAAACCTTTTACTCTTCCTCCTTGAAAATTCTCTGAATGTTCCCAAAATATATACTTCAATTGATGTTATTCCAAAAAGCAAAAGACACCTAACCACTAGTTTTCATGTGTTGGTATAATTTCACTTTTTCTTTCTTTCTTTTTTTTTTTTTTTTAAGATTTATTTATTTGAAAGAGTTACACAGAGAGAGAAGGAGAGGCAGAAGAGAGAGAGCTCTTCCACCCACTAGTTCACTCCCTGGAGCTGCGCCAATCCAAAGCCAGGAGCCAGGAGTTTCCTCCGGGCTTGGGCCAAATTCTACTGCTTTCCCAGGACATAGCAGAGAGCTGGATCAGCTGGGACTCAAACCGGCGCCCATATGGGATGCTGGCATGGCAGGAGGCAGCTTTACCTGCTATTCCACAGTGCCAGCCCCATGAATTTTAAAACTATCTTAGGGATGGTGTATGTTTGGCATTAGTGGTTAAGACACCACTTGGTGCTGGTACCCCAAATGTGAGGGCAAAATTTGAGTCCCAGTTCCAATCCAATTCCAGCTTCTTGCTAATGTTCACCCTGTGGATAACGACTCAAGTAACTCATGTCCCTGCCACCCACAGGGAAGGACACCTGGATTGGGTTCTTGGCTTCAGCCTGGCCTAGCTCCAACTGTCAGAGCATTTGGAGAGTAAATCAGTTGATGGGAAGTCTATTTCTCTTTGCCTCTCAAATATGGAAATTTTCTTAATTTAAAAATTAACTCTTGGGGCAGGTAAAGCTGCCCCCTACAGTGCCTGCATCCCATATGGGCGCCAGTTCAAATCCTGGCTGCTCCACTTCCAATCCCACTCTCTGCTATGACCTGGGAAAGCAACAGAAGATGGCCCAAATCCTTGAGCCCCTCCACCCATGGGAGACCCAGAGAAAGCTCTCGGCTCCTGTTCAGATCGGTGCAGCTCTAGCCATTGCAGCCAACTGGGGAGTGAATCAGCAGATGGAAGACCTCTGTCTCTCTTTCCTTCTCTCCCTGTGTAACTCTGCCTTTCAAATAAATAAATCTTTTAAAAAAATAATAACTCTTGGGGCTGGCCATGTGGTGTAATGGGTTAAGCTGCTGCCTGCAACACCAGTCTCCCATATTGGAGCATTGGATGAGTCCTGGCTGTTCTGCTTTGCAATCCAGATCTCTGCTGTTCCACCTGGGAAAGCAGCAAAGGATGGCCCAAGTACTTGGGGTCCTGCCACCCAAGTGGGAAGCCAGTTCCTGGCACTGGCTTCAGTCTGGCCAAGTTCTGCCACTGCAGTCATCTGGGGAGTGAGCCAGAGTTGGAAGATCTGTTTCTCCCTCTCTCTGTGTAACTTTGCTGTCCAAATAAATATATAAATCTTTACCCAAAAAAAAGGAAAGAAAACCTAATTTCAAATTAATGATGAAAGGGGGCCCTTCAAAAAATCTGTAAAGAGGCCAGCATTGTAGCATAATGAGTTAAGCCATTTCCTGACACTAGCATCCCATATGGGCACTGGTTAGTGTCTGGGCTGCACCAGTTCCAATCCAGCTCCCTGCTACTAGCCTGGAAAAAGCAATAGAAGATGGTCCAGTGTCTGGGCCCCTGGCACCCATGGGAGAAACAAATGAAGCTCCTGGTTCCCACATGCCCTATTGTGGCCACTTGGGGAGCAACCAGCAGAGGAAGATACCTGTGTGTGTGTGCATGCGTAAAGTTCTTTCAAATAAATAAATCTTTCCTTAGAAAGCTTGTAGAAAATTGACCTAAAAGGTCAATTTATTCTGATACAAAAACTTTTGAAATTCACACCTAATAAACATTTTCCATAAACTTTTTGAAAATGCGGGGGCCAGCGCCGCGGCTCACTAGGCTAATCCTCCGCCTTGCGGCACCGGCACACTGGGTTCTAGTCCTGGTTGGGGCACCGATCCTGTCCCGGTTGCCTCTCTTCCAGGCCAGCTCTCTGCTGTGGCCCGGGAAGGCAGTGGAGGATGGCCCAAGTGCTTGGGCCCTGCACCCCATGGGAGACCAGGAGAAGCACCTGGCTCCTGGCTTCGGATCAGCGCGGTGCGCCGGCCGCAGCACACCTACCGTGGCGGCCACTGGAGGGTGAACCAACGGCAAAAAGGAAGACCTTTCTCTCTGTCTCTCACTGTCCACTCTGCCTGTTAAAAATTAAAAAAGAAAAGAAAATGCTTCACATTAGCCCAAATTTAAAGTATCTGCATCTACAATACTTAAATATCTCATCCTGCTAATATTACTGGTGTCATTTTAAAGCAATGGAAGGCAATCTTAATTTCTGTGATAGGCTAAGGAAAATATGTAATTTTTCCCCATCCTAATTCAAGCCTCACCAGAAGGTACCAGGTACCAGTAAAGTGTATGAATTTAACTTCAACAAGTACTTCAATCCCTTAGCCTGTATTAAAGAACATTCTTACAACTGGATAGAAAAAGAAAAGATAGGGAACTACAGAAATAAAGTATATTCAACTTCAATTAAGAGATTTTAAGGGGCCAACATTGAGGGTAGGGTGTACCAGTTCAAGTCCTAGTTACTCTACTTCCCATTCAGCTTCCTGCTAATGTGCCTAGGAAGGCAGCAGGGTGGGGGACCCAGGTGGATGTCAGGGCTCCGTGTCATTTGAGAAGTGAACCCAAGGAAGAGCTCTGTCACTCTTCCAGTGGAATTTACGCATACAAACAGTCATGACAAAAAGACCCACAGCAGCACACCATAGCACAGAAAAGCATGGCAAAGGTGATGCAATGAAGCCCCACTTCGCATCAGTTAAACACTATGAACAGTTTCGCAGGAACAGTAGATGATGTCATTTTCAAGAATTTCAAAACTAAGCTACAATTAATCCCCAGTTTACTTATTTGAAGTGTACTGCTAGCAATCTGTTTGCCGAAGTCGTAAAATTAAGGAACATGGAGGGTAGTTTCTCAGTCACGGAGACAAGAGAAACCTGCTTCCATAGGTAAATACAAACTATTTTGGTCCACTAACTGTTCATTTTAAACATCTTTAAAGGAATTTTAGGAATGTCACAATTGCACAATCATACTTTTAGAGACACCAAAAAAGAACTTATTTCTTCTAAAAGGAAATCAAACATTTTTAATTCATATGACCTCTCAAAATATTACTTAAAACAAAAAAAAAGACTGATTGACTGGTTGATTAATTTGAAAGAGTCACAGGAAGAGGAGAAATGGAGAGAAAAATATCTACCATCTGCTGCTTCACTCCCCCAAATGGCCAAGGCCGGGCCAGGTTGAAGACAGAAAAAAGGAACTCCATCCAGGTCTCCCACTGGAGTGGCAGGAGCCCAAGTACTGGGGCCATCATCTGCTTTTTCCCAAGCACATTAGCAGGGAGCTGGGTAGGAACTAGAGCAACCAGGACTCAAACTGGTGCTCATATGGATGTCAAATCACAGGCAGCAGCTTTACACACTGTGCCACAACATCAGTCCCTCCAAATATTACTTTTGGGCCCATGCTGTGGCATAACAGGTTGAGTCCCCACCTGCAATGCTAGCATCCCATATGGGTGCTAATTCATGTCCCAGTAGCTCCACATCTGATCCAGCACCCTGTTAATGCACCTGGAAAGGCAGTGGAAAATGGCCCAAGTCTTTGGGCCCCTGCACCCAAATGGGACACCCAGATGAAGCTGTTGGCTCCTGGCTTCGACTTGGCCCAGCCCTGACCATTGTGGCCATTTGGGAGTCAATCAGTGGATGGAAGGTTGATCTCTCTCTCTCTAACTGCCTTTTAAATAAATAAGTAAATCTCTAAATATATACACACACACACACACACACATATATATATGCACACAGACGTTACACTTTCAGCTCAATATATATAATTATAGAGGAAAGGAAGACATTTTATTAAGGGCAGATTGAACCTAGGGACATGGATATGCACTAAACACCCGAGAACGTTAATTCTGTGCACTTGCTTCTATCACAATTTAATGACCAATCTTTTAGCCATCTCCAGCTATTTTGCTTTATCCTCTTTGTTAGCTAAGAATTTTATCTAAGTACTTTAACTATTAAACTGCTCTGAGAAAGGGAATATAATTCTGTGGTGTGCACAAAGATTATCTGGTCCTATTTCTTCTTACAGACTGAGAACTGAAAGGTCCATCAGAAAAGGCCCTCACAGAAGTTTCTTCTTACAGAATAGAAATGAAAGGCCTATTCACTTATACCACCAACAAAGTCCATTCTGTTTTTCATGAATCAGCATAGCCTGATTCTTAATACAATGTCCTTCCCAAGGCAGGCGTTCTCACAATCCAAATTTTCCTTCTCTAACTGAAATAACCAAATAACTATAATCTCTGCCTTTCCTATTCCAAATCACCAGGTGCCTTTCTAAACCACAGATCTCAACAAGTTAGCTCCCTTCTAAAATTCTTTAACAGCTCTTCTCTTCATACAGGGTAAAACTTAAAATATTTTAGCATGATTACATCTTTCTAAACTATTTGCTGTTCTCAAAACATTCTTCTCCCTACTATATTTCCAGTGTGTTCCTTCTCTCAATGTTCCCTTTCTAGCCTAAAATGTTTTTCAAAGTCTCGAGTACCCTTCATTAGCCCAAATGTCACTTCTCAGATCTTCTCAGCAGTCAAAATAATCTTTCTATTCCCCACTGTCATTAGGTTTAAACACCAAAGCTGCCCTTACGTAAGACCTGTCACATCAGTGAAACTAGAAAGAAACAATAAGCTCTCTCCAAAGCCAGGAGCCAGGAGCCTCAAGCCTCCTCCAGGTCTCCACGGGGGTAGGGGCCCAAGGACATGGGCCATCTTCTACAGCTCCCCCAGGCTTTAGCAGAGAGCTGGATCAGAAGTAGAGCAGCTGGGACTTGAACCGGCACCCATGTGGGATGCCAGCACTGCAGGCAGTGGCTTTACCCGCTATGCCACAGCGCTGGTCCACCAATAAGCTCTTGAATAAAGTTCAAGTAACCAACTAAAAGCAATCTGTATGTGGTTGAAACACCAGCTCTAGAAAATTAGCATACAGGGCCCAGTGCTGTGGCATAGTGGGTAAAGCCTTCATCTGTGGCTCCAGCATCCCATGTAGGCACTGGTTTGTGTCCCAGCTACTCCACTTCCCACCCAGCTCCCTGCTGATGTGCCTGGGAAAGCAGTGTTAGGACAACCCAAGGGCTTGGGCCCCTGCACCCACTTGGGAAATCCAGAAGAGGCTCCTGGCTTTTGATGAGCCCAGCTCTGGCCATTGTGGCCATCTGGGGAGTGAGCCAGTGAATGGAGGATATCACTCTGTCCCTGTCTTGTCTGTCTGTCCATCTCTCTCTAACTGCCTTTCAATAAATAATCTTAAGAAAAAATTTTTGACTATATATGAAGGAAACTATGTAAGTAAACTATAAAATCTCAGAAGAAAAAGAACATTTTAACAGAAGGTAGATTCTATACCAGCCTAGGAAAGGGAGAAACAGAGCAAGAATCTGTCAATGGTTCTTTCCCAAGTCCATGAGAAGCAGCTGCCTTCAACCAGCAGCTTTCAGTATCCTGACCTCCTACAGTACAAAGCAGAGGGAATAACTTAAAATACCACACAGAGCAAATTACACGTGTCTGCTGGTCAGAGGCAGCCCTCCAAGCCTACATATGCACTCCTTTAGTCTAAGTGGATAAATCTAGTTACCATAACTTGATACAATAACCTTCCAAAGACAATTTTTTTTAATATAAAAAAATAAATACAGAGCAGCTGGCTCTGTGGTGCAAAGGGTTAAGCGGCCACCTACAACGCTGGTATCCCATATCAGAGTGTGGCTGTTCCACTTCCAATCCAGCTCCCTGCTATTGTGCCTGGGAAGGCAGAATCGGATGGCCCAAGTGTTTGAGCCCCTGTCATCTACGTGGGAGACCCACATGGATTTCCAGACTCGTGGCTTTCACCAGACCAACCTGGGCCATTGCAGCCTTTTGGGGAATGAACCAGTGGATGGAGATCTCTGCCTGCCTCCCTCCCTACTTCCCTCCCTCTCTCTCTCTCTCTCTCTCTCTCTCTCTCTCTCTCTCTCTCTCTGTGTGTGTGTGTGTGTGTGTGTGTAATTCTGCTTTTCAAATGAATAAACAAAAATCCTTTAAAAATAAATTAATATTGGGGCTGGCACTGTGGCACAACGGGTTAATGCCCTGGCCTGATGTGCCAGCATCCCATATGGGCGCCGGTTCTAGTCCCGGCTACTCCTCTTCTGATACAGCTCTCTGCTATGGCCTGGGAAGGCAGTAGAGGATGGCCCAGGTCCCTGGGCCCCTGCACCCACGTGGGAGACCCGGAGGAAGCTCCTGGCTTCAGATCGGCACAGCTCCGACCGTTGTGGCCATCTGGGGAGTGAACCAGCAGACGGAAGACCTCTCTCTGTCTCCACCTCTCTCTGTAACTCTTTTAAATAAATAAAATAAATCTTTAAAAAAAATGAGTAAATATATATATACTTATAGGGAAGGCCATTTGGCACAGCAATTAAGACACTGGGAGGCTTGCATCCCCTATCAGAATGCCTGGTTTGAGTCTCTGCTACTCTGCTTCCAACCCAGCTTCCTGCTAATGCAGACCCTGGAAGGCAGCAGAGAATGCTTCAATTACTTGGGTCCCTGTCACCAGGGTGCGAGACCCACATTGAATTCCTCTGGCTCCTGGTTTCAGCCTGGCCCAGTCCCAGCTGTGACAGGCATTTGGAGAACAAACCTGCAGGTGGAAGATGTATTTGTCCCTCTCCTTCAAATAAGACATAAACAAAAATTCAAAATGCATACATGTGTACATAACCACCTATATTTTCCAAGTGCATCTTATCTAACAGAAACATACAGTGCTTTTTGTTTTGTGAACAGGGATTAATATCAAATTCATCAAATTACCTCTGACTTCAAGCAGTTTAGCTTACAATTCTAAGGGCCATATCCCAAAAACCACTGTAAACTCTCACCAAAGTATAATACCACCCTCAAGGCCTTGTATTCATTAATTCTCCTCTAACTTCAACACCTCCACGACAGGTTTTCCTTTCAACTAAACTTAACTTGATGGAATGCAGTGGCATCCCTTTAATGAGGCAGGTTTGGGGAAAATGACTGAAACTTGAGTGTTTTAGACTATTTTATGCTGGAGAAAGTGGAACACAACAAGATCTTATACTGAGTTTATAGTGGTCAAAAAAATTTCATCAACCATTTAACTAGACGATATTCACATACTAAATTAAATTAAGAGAAGTTAAGGGCTTTTATCCATATCACAGAGTAGTGATGAGCCAGAACTTAACTTTCTTTCTTTGCTAACCTAAATACTTACATCAGTTTAATATGCAACTATTTTCAGAATGCTTGAAATATATCTAGGCAGGCAGATAAATCCACAAAATATTTCCATTTATCATTTTGAGTTAGAAAATTTGAGAAGTCTAAACAACTGAGCCATTCAATTACACAACCATTTGATTTACTTCAATTAATTCTAAGTAGGCAATATGAAAAGAAAAATAAACTAGGCCTTTTAATCAGGTCATAGAATTTGTATATAGTAAATTTAAAATATATACCACCTAAATTTAAAAATGGGACATCTGGGAGGAACAGATTAAATAACAGTAATTGGAAACTGAAAATGCTCAGACTGTCAACAAGTTAAGTAGTAATAATAGCTGGCAATTAAGAGACACATTCACTGAACATGATGAACATGAACTGGGTATCCAGGAAAGCACTTTAAATGCAGTTTTCATTTTAATCATAACTTTATAAAAATCTGTATATGAGATGAGAAAGGTGAGGCTAGGAGAGTATTAAGTAACTTGTCCAGATTACTAAACGTATTCTAAACCATCTACTTAGAATTAGGATTTCAAAATTCATATTCCTAACTTTCCTTGTTAAGTTTCCTTGCTAAGAGAATTTCAATGTATTATTTTTATCTTAGAGTAAACCTTACTTGTAAAAAGTAAAAATGCACAATTAAGAGTTTATACAACCTCAGAGAACAACAGAGTTACAATATGCATTGAAAGTTTTTTTCAACCTGAGCTTACAAATTGGCTACCACCTTGATGTTAAAATCAATTCAAATGTGTTCATAAGTTGATTTAGTAGTTGATAATAAACATTTCAACAATATATCTCACTAATACATATTTAACCAAACAGCTTTCGCCAATTTTTAACCAAAATAGAAATAAGCTGGTACTATACATCTAAGGCATTAAACATTTTAAAGACACCACATTTTCAGAGTCAAAAGATTTGCCTTACATCACTCTCTTCCTTTTTGGCAGTTTAATGCTAATATTGAGTACCTGGAGGAGGAAACAGCATTTGTAAATCATCACGTAGCTTCAGGTTGCTTAGCAGAATGGTTCATTCAATGGCCACATGCTAATCAAAGTTTCTTTACTCAGTACATACATGAGCCAAGATTACATTCTTTAAAATTAATACTACTCATCAAAACCCATCACCACTGATCATTGAGAATTGGTGAGAATTTAACGGCTCATTTGTTAACACCAAAGGCTGTTTAACCTACCTGTCACTGCTGGTACTACTGCTGCTGCTGATTGAATCACTACTGGAAGATCTACTCCTAGAGCCGCTGCCGCTAGGGGACCGTGTAGGTCTGGACGCTTGGCTAGCCAGTCTTTGAGGAGACTGATTTCTAGACTGGGATGAATGTGGTGACCGGCTCCTGCTGTGCTGGTAATTCCGCTCTGGCCTTCTGCCTCGGACCTCCCGGGGAAGGTCATCCCTGTAGATATCCCTGTGCACCACACTGGGCAGCGTGAACTGCTCCCGAGCCCTAGGTTCGTATCGGGGGTCATGAGCATCAAAGCGGTTTGGACTTCGACTTCGAGAAGTGTAATAGAGCCCATGCTGTAAAGTCCGCTCTCGAGGATCTCTATAGTAATCCTGATCGTAATGTCTTGTCCGATCAAAGCCTCCCGTCCCCCGTTCATGGTGTCCATAGGCACTATGTTCATAAGCACGCTCCCTGTTATCTGAAGCCCTGCATTTAGGAGGGGGGAAAAATATTTAATCAGACAGGAACAAGTAAAACTAAAAGCAAGTCATGCAAATATTCACTTCAACATTGCCTTTGAAACTGGTCATTCCCTGAACAGCATTAACCCACTTAGAAAGCAACTACTAACAAGCTTAGCATTTTACTGAACTCCAAAACTGATTTACACAGAGGAAAAATCACCGTTTTAAGTGTAGTTTGGGCTTTCATGACTTGTGTTCTGGATATCAGTTGCCCATTTTATTAGGGATTTTCTGACTTGTATATAGAAGATTTCTGTACACCTCTTTTCCATTTTAAGTTGAACGGAGTAAGAGGTTGTCATTTTAACACAAAAGCATTTTCACTTTCATCAGATTACTTGCAAATATATTTTGTGTCACATCTCCACACATTTTAACATAGACATGAAAGCCGCAATGTAGTAGGAAGGACTTTCAAGGAAGTCCAGAAAAATATTTAAATGCAACCTTTTCTCATTAAGCTTAGACTGCTTAATTACACAGACAACACAAATTGCTGTGCCAAATTACATTTTAATAAAAATAAATTTTCAAAAACAACCCTACATGCTTAGGATGTCAAAATATCAGACTACCACATGCTACTCTATGTAAATGTAACTAACAATAAGTTATTTTACCTCCTTATGCTACCAAATGCCACATAATTTTTAAATGTCTATAATCTAATTTGTTAATGCATCTACTATTATCAGTTAACTTCATTTAATTTAAAAGTATTTTAATAGGATATGAACACTCATCAACCTAAAAGTACAAGAAGTATTTTACACACTTACAATTATGTGTTAATATTAAAAACTAATTCTAACTCTATAAAGAAATCTTAAGTGCTCTTTGGGTTCCAGAAACCAGCTACTGAGTTCCTAAAAGATCACTCTGCTTTAATTTCTCTTCAACCTCATCTCTAGATTAATCTATCAAAAGGGAATAAGAAATCATAAAAGAATTAAAATCTCTTCAATGAAGAATATCTGAGGCCGGCGCCATAGCTCAACAGGCTAATCCTCCGCCTAGCGGTGCCGGCACACTGGGTTCTAGTCCCGGTTGGGGCGCCGGATTCTATCCCGGTTGCCCCTCTTCCAGGCCAGCTCTCTGCTATGGCCCGGGAAGGCAGTGGAGGATGGCCCAAGTGCTTGGGCCCTGCACCAGCATGGGAGACCGGGAGAAGCGCCTGGCTCCTGGCTTCGGATCAGCGAGCTGTGCCGGCTGCAGCGGCCATTGGAGGGTGAACCAAGGGCAAAAAGGAAGACCTTTCTCTCTGTCTCTCTCTCACTATCCACTCTGCCTGTCAAAAAAAAAATAAAATAAAATAAAATAAAAATTTAAAAATTAAAAAAAAAATCTGAAAAAATCTTTTAACAGTTAAAACTATGTGCCCAGTAGATGGCTAGATTTGAGATCACTTCACATTCATTTTCTCTATTATCTCACAACTCCATCTTCCTAGGCTAATTTTTGCTTTCTTGATGCCATTATGGAAAGAACTGGCATGGCAAAAAAGTTCAATCTTTCCCACCAAATGTATTAAATAACTTTCTCCTTTATATTTCTGCTATCCTGAAATATGGATTAATTCAATGTCTAACAAGAGTTTCCATTGAGATTTAAGAGAAAATTTCATAAATAATTCATTTAGCATCCTATCAAATGGTAATCAATTAAAGTCATTATTAATGATATAACAAAAGCAATAGACAAAAATTCTAGGAGAATTACTGTTACAGCTGATATTTTATAAATATGCAAAGTTCTTATCTATTAGGAAGAATACAGAAGGCAGGCACAAGGGCTAGCAGAGTTGAAATCTAACGGCTATCCTCTGATTCATCTATTAGTATCAAATACTTCTAGAGTTAGTGGGAAAAGAAAGAGTTTGACTTGGGTTAGGAGAGGGGCTAATATACACAGGTCAGGACATACCAACCTTTTCCAAGTGTGGAAACACGACCTATAATCCCAATTAAATCTAGGGAGAGAATTGTGAATATAACTTCCCCAATTTTGGCCCCTCTTATGGGGGTAATCCACCTTCTTAATGGGCAAGGGTGTCAAATGATATTTAGATGAACCACAAGAAAAAAATCTTAGTGACCAGATAAAATAATTCCACTGGAAGCAAGTAGTCCCAGACAAACTGTAATTCTCAAACCCCCAGACTTCTTCCTTGAGATGGTAGACAATTATAAATTGATCCACATTCATAAAAATCTCCAGTCCTAAGTGTGAATCAAGCAGCTGGCAGAAGAGGAAACATCCTGCAATTCCAACAAGCGCGGAAGGGACAACTGCTCTCCGCTCGCCAGTTGTTTTCTTTTGTAGTCATCCAGCCCAGTCAATTTTGATTGCTGTATCCACAACTGATCATCACCATGTGTTCAAAACTAAAGTACCTGTAATTGGGCAGCAATTTGCGTAAGCAATGAGACAGTAATCCTCTTCCCCTGGGCTAATGGAGTCTTGACAGGATGGCATCCCATACATTCCAGCAATTAGGAAAGAATGGCTATATTCCAGGATTTGGGAACGTCCAGCATCTCAATTTTCCCCAATTCCATCAAGGAGTATAATTCCAACACAGAAATTGTGTAGATCCAAAACAGGAAAATCAAGCATCACCTTCTCTCTTCATCCAAGTATAGATCTCCATGTTAAATTATTGTTTGTAGAATCCAAATGGTTGAATCATTATGGTCTGTTAAATTTTTTTTGGTGACAATCCAATTCATTTGTAAACTTTATGTAGTGAAAACGAAGTAGCAGATACCAACTTCTATAATCATCTGTAAGCTGTAATACTCCAGAAATATTCCAAATAGTACAACCATATAAGCTGTAGCCAAATAGCTCCATCGGGCAGAAGGGATATATCCAAGGAACGCCTTAATATTATCCAAGAGAAGGAATCATCTAGAAGACAGGTAACTCCAAAAATGACGCTGCCACGGGAAATCTTCCACCACTTTACATCTCAAGAGTAGATATCCAATCAGCTGCAGGAAATATCCTCTATGATTCCACAAGACACCAGCCAGTGAGACAGGGATCACTTCCGTTTCCAACCCAAAATAGGAAACATTGAGAATGCCCAAATTTTAAAATCCATCTGGGGCCCCTAAATACGAGTTTCTGTTTCTCACCATATCAAATACAAAATACCTGCCTACAGAAACCTTGGAACTTACCCATCAAGTCTCCGCTCATAACGTCCTTCTCGTGCATGAAGTGATGGTGGAGGGCCATAAGCAGGCCCTCCACCACCTCCTCTGAACCCAGAAACCTCTCTACTACGAGATGCTATGGAAACTGTATCATCCAATCCCCGAGCAGCACTCGGAATGGTGCCTGGTTCATTATAATCCGTGCGTAGGTCTCTATCTCCCATTTTGTTGACTGAGTTGTGAGCTTTCTGTGCACTTTTGATGTCCACAAAATCCACAAAGGCAGCCACTCCTCCTTCAGATCCCCTCTTGGGGAGGATTTTGACACTTTCCACACGGCCATATCTGGAAAAAATAAAGCAAATATTATTGCTGCATACCGATAATTTTCCAAAATGTGTTTTCAGAGTGTTTCTTATTTTTAGCTAATTCACATTATTTATGTATAGGTTAGAAGGCATACAATGGCTCTCTTTTACACTTGGACTTTTCTCTCTAGGGCAAATATTTGCACCACATTCTTGTATTACTCTCATTTCTTAAATATATAAAATTTACAAAATTAACCTTAACCTTTCTAGAATATTCGGCTGAAATGAATCTCTCCAATTTTGGAGAATGGGTGTTTTCTCCACAACCTACATCAGAATGCCTGAATCTGAATGCCTGTTCTGTTCCCAATTCCAGTTTCCTGCTAGTGTGTACCCTGGGAGGCAGTGGTGATGGCTCTGCTATTTGGATTCCTGCTACCAACATGGGAAAAACGGTTCCTACCCTCAGCGTGTCCCAGCGTTGGCTAGTGAGGGCATCTGGAGAATGAACCAGCAGATGAGAGCTCTCCATGTCTGTCTAGCCATTTTTCTCTCTGCCTCTCAAATAAATAAATAAATTTAAAGGTTTTGGGGAATTTTTACACTCTAAAAATATTTTCCAAGTAAACTCCACAGTATTGTTTGTTAACTACAGTTACGATGCTATACACCAAATCCCAAGAAAAGAGTTCCTGAAAACAGATGCTTTCAAAAATAAATGTAAAGGGGAGTTGGTACTGTGGCACAGTGAGACCCACTGAGGATGCCCGTATCCAAGTGCGGGTTTGAGTCTGGACTGCTGTTTCCAATCCAGCTTCCTGCTAAGGCAGCCTTGGATGCAGCAGACACTGGCTCAAGTGTCTGGGCCCCTGCCATCCGTGTGGGAGACCCAGATGGAGTTTCCTGGCTTGTGGCTTCAGCCTTGCCCAGCCCTGGCTGCTGTAGGCATTTGAGAAGTGAACCAGCAGATTGAAGGGGTGTCTATTACTCTGCTTTTCAATTAGATGAAAATAAACATTTTTAAACGTTTTTGTTATTTCATTTTCTTTTTCTTGTGGGCTAAAAACTGTCAAAAAGTACAGGGCCAACGCCATGGCTCACTTGGTTAATCCTCCGCCTGCGGCGCCAGCATCCCATATGGGCGCCGAGTTCTAGTCCCGGCTGCCCCTCTTCCAGTCCAGCTCTCTGCTGTGGCCCGAGAGGGCAGTGGAGGATGGCCCAAATGCTTGGGCCCCTGCACCTGCTTGGGAGACCAGGAAGAAGCACCTGGCTCCGGATTGGCGCAGTGCCGGCCGTAGCGGCCATTTGGGGAGTGAACCAACACACAGAAGACCTTTCTCTCTGTCTGTCTATAACTCTACCTGTCAAATTAAAAAAAAAAAAAAACCTGTTAAAAAGTAAACTTTAGGGCTGGTGCTGTGGTATAACAGGGACCTACAGTGCCAGCATACCATGAGTCCCAGCTGCTCTACTTCCCACCCTGCTCCCTCTAATGCACCAGGGAAAGCAGCAGAAGATGGCCCCAGTGCTTACAATCTTGCTCCCACATGGAGACCCAGAGGAAGCTCTTGGCTCCTGGTTTCATCCAAGCTGGGCCTTGCAGCCATCTGGGAAGTGAACTAGTGCATAGAAGATCTCGTGTGTGTGTGTGTGTGTATGTATGTGTAACTGCCTTTCAAATAAATCTTTTTAAAAATGTACACTTTACATAGAAATAAAACTACTTTTCATATAAAATAATAAATCTAAGAATCTTTTGATAGATCTTATGTTCTAGTTTTTATTCAAAAATGTACACTATGTAAAAATTTTCTATTACGTAGAAAAATCTTAGAGTCTTATATTCTGAATCACCTGTGAGAAATAAAGTCTGTAATCACTCAAAAATTCATGCAAATTCTGTTAATTTCATTAGCAAAAATTATATTTCATGTGTTTATAATTCAACAGTTTAGAAAGACAGGAATGGGGACCAGCGCTGTGGCACAGCTGGTTAAAAGTCCCATGTGAGTGCTGGTTCCAGTTCTGACTGTTCCACTTCCAACCCAGCTCTCTAATGCACCTGAGAAAGCAGTAGAGAATGGCCCAAGTGCTTGTGCCCCTGCATCCACGTGGGAAACCCAGAAGAAGCTCCCGCCTCCTGGCTTCAGATTGGCTCAGCTCCAGCCATTGTGGCCATTTGGGGAGTGAACCAGTAGATGGAAGACCTCTTTCTCTCTCTCTCTCTCTCTCTCTCTCTCTCTGTGTGTGTGTCTGTGTGTGTGTGTCTCTAACTCTTTCAAATAAATAAAGTATTTTTTAAAGGCAGGCACAGCACTTTTAAATACAGCATTCTTATCTGCTGACAATCTACAATCGTGATTTTAAGCTTTCCATGAAAAAACTCTAACAAAAACTTTTTTATGTATACCCTAGTATTATTTAAGTTCCACTCATTACAAAGAAAACAAAATAGTAAAATTCAATTTCATCAGTAAATTGAACTAAAAGTATCAAAATTACCTGGTATAAATTAATGAATGAAAGGATCTTTGTAATTTCGGAAAAAAATTGCTAGAAACTAAAATAGTTTTTCTATACGAAAAAAAAAAAAAAAGCCCTTTCCAACATACTTGACAAAGGACTTGTATCTGGACAAGAAATCTTTTTCTTTTAAATAGGCAAAAGAGAAATGCATAAACAGCAGAAGAGCACATGAAAAAAATGGTCAACATCATTAGTCATTAGGGAAATGCAAATCAGAACCACAAGACACCACACTTCACACACACAAAGATGCCAAAAAACCCGAAACGAACATCTTAAAAAAAAAAAAAAAAGTACAGAAAATCACAAGTATTGACAAGGATGTGGAAAAATTTAAATCTCAAGAACAACTGGTAAAAACATTCAGTGACCCAACTGTGGAAAAGTAGGCATTTCTTTAAAAATTTAGCACAGAAATACTATATAACCCAGCAGTCCAAAAAAACTGAAAACTGCCATTCAGACACCTTTCTACCATGTTTATGTAGCCTTACAGTATTCAAAAGGTGAATAACCCGAAAATGCATAGGTGGATGAGTGTATAAACAAAATATGACATATATGAACAATGAAAATATTAACCAATTACATCTCATTGTCCTATATCCAGGACAGTACACCTATAAAGACTTTAACTGAGCAATAAATATACCACTTTTGGTAACTTTGAAATAATGTATCACTGAAATATTTGCAGAATTGAAAACTTGGGACTTAATAGATTAAGACATAAAGAAGTTCTTATGCATGCGATAACATGGATAAACCTCAGAAACACTATGCCAAGTGAAATAAATCAGACACAGAGACAGATAGTTCATGATTCTATTACTGGAAGAGTCCAGAAGAGGTAAACTCAAACAGAGGTTAACAATAACAAGAACTGGTAGAAGACAGGAATTGGAAGTTATTGCCCAATGAATAGTTTCTATCTGGGCTGATGAAAACACTGAACATAGGGATGAAGGTTACACACCATTATGAATGTACTTAATAATACCACTCAATTGTATACCTAAAATGATTAAATGGAGGGCCCCAGTGAAGTCGCTGCTTGTGATGTCAGAATCCTATATGGGAGTGCTAATTTGAAGAGTCACAGCTACTCCACTTCATATCCAGCTCCTTGCTGATGCACCTGGGAAAAGCAGTGGATGATGACCAAGTTTCTGAGTAACTGCCACCCACCCGGGAGACTCAAACAGAGCTCTAGGCTCCTAGCTTAGGCCTGACCCAGCCCCAGGCCTTTGCAGCCATTTGAAGAATGAATCAATGAAGATCTCCCCTCCTTTCTTTCTGTCCCTGTCACACTGCCTCTCGAATAAATAAATTTTAAAAACTGATTAAAATGACACTGTGTATCTTGCACCCACTCCCCCCCCCCCACAGCCTATCACCAAACCCAAATTCAAGTACACCTTTTTCTTATCCTTTAAAAAAAAAAAAAAAAGGCCTTTTCACCAAGATGGAGCTGAAGGCAAAGAAAGAAGCTCCTGGGGTTAGCACTGTGGCACAGCTGGTTAAACAGTTGCTTATAACACCAGCACTCCATGAGTGCCAGCTGGAGACCTGGCTGCTCCTCTTCCAATACAGCTCCTTACCACTGGGCCTGTGAAGGCGACAAGACAGTCCAAGTACTTTGTCCCCTGTACCTACATGGAAGAACCAGGTGGAGTTCCTGACTCCGCTACTGTGGCCATATGAGAAGTGAATTGGCAGGCTGAAAGATGTGTTATTTGTGTGTGACACTCTGCCTTTCAAATAAATAAATCTTTTAAAAGAGAAGTCCCTGGGCCGGCGCCATGGCTTAACAGGCTAATCCTCCACCTTGCGGCGCCGGCACACCGGGTTCTAGTCCTGGCTGGGGCGCCTGATTCTTTTGTTTGTTTGTTTGTTTGTTTGTTTTGTTTTTGTTTTTTTTTTTTGTTTTGTTTTTTTTGTTTTTTTTGGACAGGCAGAATGGACAGTGAGAGAGAGACAGAGAGAAAGGTCTTCCTTTTGCCGTTGGTTCACCCTCCAATGGCCGCCGCGGTAGCGCGCTGCGGCCAGCGCACTGCGCTGTTCCGATGGCAGGAGCCAGGTGCTTCTCCTGGTCTCCCATGGGGTGCAGGGCCCAAGCACTTGGGCCATCCTCCACTGCACTCCCTGGCCACAGCAGAGAGCTGGCCTGGAAGAGGAGCAACCGGGACAGGATCGGTGCCCCGACCGGGACTAGAACCCGGTGTGCCGGCGCCGCAAGGCGGAGGATTAGCCTAGTGAGCCGCGGCGCCGGCCTGGGGCGCCTGATTCTATCCCGGTTGCCCCTCTTCCAGGCCAGCTCTCTGCTGTGGCCCGGGAGTGCAGTGGAGGATGGCCCTGCACCCGCATGGGAGACCAGGAGAAGCACCTGGCTCCTGGCTTCGGATCAGCGTGATGCGCCGGCCGCAGCGGCCATTGGAGGGTGAACCAACCGCAAAAAGGAAGACCTTTCTCTCTGTCTCTCTCACTATCCACTCTGCCTGTCAAAAAAGAAAGAGAGAGAGAGAGAGAGAACGATCACACCTGGGGGTCTGGTGCTGTGATGCAGCGGGTTAAAGCCCTGGCCTGAAGCGCCAGCATCTCATGTGGGTGCCAGTTCAAGTCCCGGCTGCTCCTCTATAGCTCTGTTATGTCCTGGGAAAGCAGTGGAAGATGGTCAAAGTCCTTGGGACCCTGCACCCACATGGGAGACCAAGAGGAAGCTCCTAGTTCCTTACTTTGGATCGGCTCAGCTCCACCATTGGGGTCATCTGGGGAATGAGCCAGCAGATGGAAGATCTCTCTCTATATATTATTCTTTTAAATGAATAAAATGAATCTTAAAAAAAAAATCACATCTGGAGGCTGGTGTTATGGCACTGTGGGTAAAGCCAGCACCTGGGCACCAGTTTGAGTTCCACTTCCGATCCAGCTCCCTGCTAATAATGCACCTGGGAAAGTACAGGAAGATGACCCAAGTCATGGGTCCCCTTCTCTCACATAGGAGACCTGGAAGAACCTCCTGGCTTCTGGTTTCAGTCTGGCCCAGCCCTGGCCATTGTGGCCATTAGGGAAGTCAAGGGGCAGATGTGAGCAGTCTCTCTCTCTAACTTGCCCTTTCAAATAAATCCTTTAAAAAAAAAAAAAAAGTCATATCTGCAGTGGGTACCTTTTGGAACAGTCATTAAGACACTGCTTGGGGAGCCAGCACTGTGGCACAGTGGGTAAAGCCACCACCTGCAGTGTCAGCATCCCATACAGGCGCCAGTTTGAATCTTGACCAAGTTCTTTCTTCTCAAAATCAAGTGATCATTATATACAGACAGAATGAAAAGATCAAATAAGCATGCCATATGGGATAAAAAGAGTCTAACAAATGACTATAAAGGGCCAGCACTGTGGCCTAACAGGTAAAGCCACCACCTGCAGTACCAGCATCCCATATGGGCACCATGTTGAGACCTGGCTGCTCCACTTCCGATCCAACTCTCTGCTATGGCCTGGGAGAGCAGTAAAAGATGAGCCAAATTCTTGGGCCCCTGCACCCATGTGGGATATCCGGAAAAAGCTCCTTTTGCCTGGCTTTAGATCAGTCCAGCTCCAACCATTGAGGCTGTCTGGTGAATGAACCAGTAAATGGAAGACCTCTCTCTCTCTCTGCCTCTCTGTAACTCTTTCAAATAAATAAATAAATAAATTTTTTAAAAAAAAGGCAATGAATATAAAGTTTTGGTTCAGCTATCTGTAACAGGACAGTAAGTGTTTATATTTTTACATTATAAAAAAGATTCTAATTCATTTCTCTCTTGAAGTCAGGTCATTAATATATCTATTATAACCACAAAACTATCTAGAATATTGTAGTAACATTAACCACTTTATTACCTTTTTACAGCAAAGAAAATTTTATGAATCAATCCCCTTGATCTTATATTTAGATCAAAAGACTGGTTTCCCCTCTGTGTCACACCTTTATTTTACTTCCTATTTCAATGACTGGGAATATTTCAGGTATGCCAAAAGCAGAATTTTGAGAAAAATAATTTAACAACATTAAATTAAGAGTAGGCCACATTTTTTCTATATGATCACAACTCAACTTTTAGAAACTATTATTGGAAAATATAACAAAAATAGTTCTTTTTTAACCATTTCAAAGTACACAAGTCACAATTTTAAAATCAGTCAAAGTTGTCATTAATATAAGAAGATATTAAAGGAGTGGGCACCATGATGCATTGGGTTAAGCCACAAATTGGGATGCCACCATCCCCTATCAGAGTGTCAGGGATTAAGTCTCACCTCTAAATGTAATCCAACTTCCTGCTAATGTGCCTGGGAGGTAGCATACAATAGCCCACATAACTGAGGCCCTGCCATCAAGTGGGAAACCTGAATGGAATTCAGGACTCCTAGCTTCAGCCTGGTCCTGCTCTGGTTGTTGGGGACTTTGTGGAGTAAACCAGCAGTCGAAATTCTCTGTCTACCTCTCTTTTCTGTCATTCTTCTTTTCAAATAGGTAGATATTTGAACTTTTTCAACAATTATCCAGCAAGTCCTAGAAATTTAAAAAGCTGGGGTCATTGTTGTGGCATAGCAGGTAAAGCTGCTGCCTGTGATGCTATGGGCACCAGCTTGAGTTCCAGCTGCTTCACTTCTAGTCCAGCTCCCTGCAAATGTGCCTGAAAAAGCAACAGGAGATGGCCCAAGTCCTTGGGCCCCTGACACTTCCTGAGAGACCTGGAGAAAGCTCCTGGTTTTAGACACTCAGCTCTGGCTGTCACGGCCATTTGGGGAGTGCACCTATGGATGGAAGATCTTTTTCTCTCTCTCCTCCTCCCTCCCTTTCTCTTTCTCTCTATATATAACTCTGCCTTTCAAATAAATAAATAAATCTTTGAAAACAACTTAAATAGCTAACATGACAAAAATTAAAAGTTAATGGTTTCATTCTATCAAGGGCACATATCAAAAGTAGACATTAGCCCATGGAATGGGAGAATATATCCGCAAATTAAATATCTGATAAGGAACTCTTCACAGCTCAACCATGAGAAACAAAAAATTCAGGTTTTTAAATGAGCAAAAAATATAATTGGACATTTCTCCAAACTATATACAAATGGCCAATAAACACATAAAAAGATGCTTAACAATATCATCAGGGAAATATAAACCAAAACCACTGAGGTATCACTTCACACTCACTAAATAGACAAAAAAAAAAAAAAAAAAAAACAGTAACAACTGATGAGGATGAAGAGAAACCCGACCCTCATACATTACTGATGAGACTGTAAAACAGAACAGCCATTTTGGAAAAAAGTTCCTCAAAATGTTACAGAATTTCATATAATTATCAGCAATTCTAGAGCTTAGGAATATACTCAAAAGACTAAAGATATATGGTCACATAAAAACATGCACATAATTCATGTCAAAAATTGAAAAAGGCCAAATATCCATCAACTAAGGAATGAGTAAAACATGTGACATGTCCATAAAACTGAATATTGTTCAGCAAAATAGGTTCTTATATATGCTATAATGGTGAACCTTGAAAACATGCCAAGTGAAACAAACCAGTTTTGGGGCTGGCGTTGTAGCATAGTGAGTAAAGCTGCCATCTGCAATGCTGGCATCCCATATGGGTGCCGGTTCGAGTTCCACTGTTCCACTGCTGATACAGCTCTCTGATATGGCCTGGGAAAACAGTAGAAGATAGCCCAAGTCTTTGGGGCCTTGCACCTGCATGGGAGACCCGAAAGAAGCTCCAGGCTCCTGGCCCACCTTCAGCCATTGACAGCCACTTGGGGAATGAACCAGAGGATGGAAGAGCTTGCACTCTAACTCTGTCCTTCAAATAAATAAAATAAATCATTAAAAAAAAAAAAAAGCAGCCAATCACATATCATATGATTCTAAAAATACAAAAATTCAAAATTGGTAAATCCATAAAATTCAAGTAGATTAATGGTTGCCAAGGACTGAAGAGAAAGGAAAATGGAAAGTGACTGCTAATAGGTACAGAGTTTCATTTTAGGGTATAAAAATGTTCTGAAGTTAGTAACGATTGCTGCACAACTCTGAATATATGTAGAACAGCTGAATTGTGAAGTGGGCACCGCAACATGGTGGCTAAGCTTCCGCCTGCGGCCCTGGTTCATGTCCCTGCTGCTCCTCTTCCAATTCAGCTCTCTGCTAATGGCCTAGGAAAGCAGTGGAAAATAGCCCAAGTTGGGCCCAGAAGTGGGAGACCCAGAAAAAGCTCCTGGCTCCTGATCAGCCCAGCTCAACAGACATCTGCGAGTGAACCAGTGGATAGGAAGAGCTTTTTGTCTGTCTCTCCCTCTCTCTGCCTATACTTTGCCATTTAAATACATAAAATCTTTAAAAAAAAAAAATAAAACCTGAATTGTACACTTTTGCACAAATTGCTCCTTTTCTTTGCCATTGTGATGAGGTTATCAGACTCTTCCTCACTATGTCTTCTCACAAGACTTTTTTTTTCTAAGGATTTATTGTATTTATTTGAAAGGCAGAGACAGTAAGAAATCTTCCATCCACTGGTTCACCCCTTCCCCCAAAAAAAATAACCACAATAGTTGGAGCTGGAGTAGGCTGAAGTCAGGAGCCAGGAACTCCATCCAGATCTCCCAAGTGAGTGCAGTGGCCAAGCAGCTGGGACACCTTCTGCCACCTTCCTAGGGAGCTGGATCGGAAGCAGACCAGCCGTCCCCAAACCAGGATTCTGATATGGGATTCAGTGTCGCAGGTGGCAGCTTAACCCATTACGTCACAATGCCAGCCCCAAGACTGTTAAAATCAAGAGATTCCTGGCCAAACAAAAAAATGCCCCATTCCCCAATGGATTCAGATGAAAACCGATAACAAAATCAGATACAACTCCAAAACAAGACATTGTTAAAGAACCAGGCTGTGTGAGGAACTGCACTTCAGCTCACAAACGTATTTACGCTGTATCGAGGATACCATCTTCCTAACCATAGCACGCAGAGACGTCACCACTGTCTGCACAACTGGACTTGTTTAACTGGGGGTGTGACTTGTGGCTTTGTTCAGTAATAAATATGTGAAACATTTTCAGGGGAAAAAAGTTAATTTAAAAAGGAGAAAAATCATGTCTATCACTCACTGTACCTGAACAACAACAAAAAAACCTTGTCACATTTAGAGACAAGCTTCTACCTTATCTCACCATAAATCAACTGCAGGCCACATTGCCTATAACCAGGCAACCTGGGAAGGCATTTTCTATTTCAACCACGCCTGGCTGGAAGGTAACTGATTGCTAATGATAGCCCAAACCTGCTATTTTTGTTTCATGGTGATACAGATCCTTTCTGGAAATTTATTTGAAATGAATTTATATATAAAAGAGTCATAAACTGTCCTTAAATAAATAATGTATTCCTCCTTTAGTCTAAGTACAAATAATACTAAATATTGCAAAAAAAAAAAAAAAAAGTCAGAATTCCTGATGCCAGCACAGGCAGTGAAGCACAAAGCCCTAATCTCATTATAAAAAAAGTTAATACCTTGAGGTATTTCTCTACCTGGAGTGATGGGGAAAGGAAGGAGGGAAAAAAGGGGATGGAGAGGTGACAAGAGGATTTTTAATAGTTTGCTGATTCCTGTTATCTCTCTGGCAAAAATAAATAAAAATAAAAATACATATTGAGTTGTTACATAAATCTTGGGACTAGGAAAGATTTGGCATAATGTAAAATCTCTAAGCCATAAAGAAAAAGACCACATAAATCAAGTCAAATAAAAATGTCAAATCCTATATAGAAAATATTAAAAGATAAATGGATAAAAATACTTGCAATACAGAGAAGTGATTTCCTAAGAACAAAGTTCTTACAAGACAGACACCTAAGCAACAGCCCAAAATCAAAACAGAAAGTCTTTAAAAATATATACTCATACACAAATGGCAAACCAAAAAACAATCTCAAAAAAATTGCTCAACAGCGGCCCACCCCATGGCATAGTGGGTAAAGCCACCACCTGCAGTACCAGCATCCCATGTGTGTCAGTTTGAGTCCCAGCTGCTCCTCTTCAGATCCAGCTCCCTGCTGATGCCCTGGGAAATTGGTAGAAGATGGCTCAAGTCCCTGGGCCCCTACACCTATGTGGGAGACCTGGAAGAAGCTCCAGCCTCCTGGCTTTGGAACAGCCTGGCTCCAGCTGTTGCAGCCATTTGGGGAGTGAACCAGCAGATGGAAGATATTCTCTCTCTGCCTATGCCTCTCTGTAACTCTTTCAAATAAATAAATCTTTTTTTTTTAATTGCTCAACTTCATTCAGAATTTTAAAAATCCAGATTTTTTAAATGATACCATGTAACACAAACACCAAAAATTTTAATAATACCTGTTATGGCCAGAATATAAAAAATAGGTACTTTCATAATAATGTTTACAGAAATACAAATTAGAGAACTTCTCAGGAAGACATTTGACAGTACCTGTTATAAATTAAGTCACACACCTAGAAACCTGCTTCATAATTTATAATTATAAATTATAATTTATAATTTACATGTATATAGTTGTGTATGTCTTCAAGCTGTTCAAGACTGCTTACTGCAGTGAACCTTCTAACAGTAAAAATGAAAGCCACCACTATTCTACTTGCTGTCTCTATGAGGTGACTGCTCTAGGTATGTCATGTAAATAGGTCATACTATATTTGTCCCTCTGTCAAGGGCTCATTTCACCTAGCAAAGTTTCTTCAGTTTATCCACACTGAGCATGTGTCAGAACTGGCTTCCTTTCTAAATCTGAAAGATAATCTATCTCATGTAATCTGTTTAACATATATCTGATAAACACATTTTGTCTATCTTTTGGTGATGGATACTGGTTTGTATCCACCTTTAGGCTATTGCAAATAAGTAGCCATAAACATAACAGATTACATTTTTTATGACTTCTAATTAGAAAGTTTAAGAAAACTTGAAAACTGAGAATAAGTATAATTCAACCAATAAACTATACCCCTTCTCTGTTTACTGAATTCATGGTGACTGCCTAGCTTCCTGTACCTGAAAACGTGGTAAATGTAACTTTGGAAAATGCATCTGTTTTCAGTAAAGCCCTGAGTGTGAAATTATTCAGAGCACAGCCAGGCACCATTACTGAAGAGAGGAAAACATCTTTAAAAAAAAAAAAAAAATCCTTTTAAAAAAGTTTACTCATTTGAAAGGCAGTTACAAAGAGAGAGGGAGCAATAGAGATCTTCCGAATGGCTGCAGCAGTCACGAGGGCTGGGCCAGGGCCAGGCTGATCCCAGGAGCCTGAAACTCCATCCAGATCTCCCATGTGGGTGCCAGGGGCCCGTGCACTCAAGCCATCTTCCACTGTTTTCCCAGGTACATTAGCAGGGAGCTGGGCTGGAAGTGGAGCAGCAAGGACTTGAACCATTGCTCATATGGGATGCCAGTGTTACAAGCAGCAGCTTAACCTACTGCACAGCAACACTAGACCTGGAAAAATAATTTTTTATATAGTGCCATACACTGTATAAAAAACAATTTTATACAAACATTTTATACAGATTTAGTAGGAAACAATTTTTTAAATGATTTTATATGAGACATATGCATCCCATATCAGAATGCTGGTTCAAGTCTGTGATACTCTGCTTCCATTCCACTTTCCTGCTAACGCACCTGAGAAGGCAGCAGAGGATGGCCCAAGTGCTTGTGTTCCTGCCCACCACACGGAAGACCCAGACAGAGCTCCTGGATACTGGCTTCAGCCTGGCTCAGCTCCTGCTGTTGAAGCCATCTGGGGAGCAAAGCAGCAGATGGAACATCTTTCTCTTTCTCTGTCTCTTCTCTCTGCAATTTTACTTTTCAAATAAATAAAATAAAAAACCTTTTAAAAAATAATAAAACTTTAAAAGTACAACTGTTCATCAATAAATAAAAAAGCAAACTGTGGTTCCTTGACTGTAGTGGTGGTTATCTGCATTTCTTATCAAGATTAAACTCTAGTTTAATCTATGCACAGTGGCATAGCAGGTAAAGCTGCCGCCTGTGGCAACAGCATCCCATTTGGGTGCTGGTTTGACTCCCCACCGCTCCACTTCTGATCTAGCTGTCTGCTAACGTGCCTGGGAAAGCAGCAGAGGAAGGCCCAAGTGCTCAAGCCGTTGTGGCCATTTGGGGAGTGGACCAACAGATGGAAGACCTCTCTCTCTCTGTCTCTCTGTCTCTACTTCTCCCTATAACTTGTCTTTCAAATAAATAAAATAAATCTATAAAATAAATAAATAAATAAAATAAAACAAAACACAAACACCACTTGGGGCACCCTTATCCCTTACCAGAATGCCTGGTTGAAATTTTGGCTCCTCCACTTCATATTCAGCTTCCTACTAATGCACACTCTGAAAGGAAGTAGTGATGGCTCAAGTAGTTGGCTCCCTGTCACCAACATAGGAGAACTGGACTGGCTTCCAGGCTTCTGGCTTTGGCCTGGTCCAGCCATAGCTGTTGCAGGCATTTGAAGAGTGAACCAGCAGACTGAGGGAATCTTCCCCACCCCCTCACTGTTCCACCCACTGTCATTCTGCCTTTCAAGTAGATGAAAATAAACACATCTTTTAAAAATGGTGTCTGAGATGTACTGAGCATTATAGACAAACTCCAGCATTCTGGAGCTTATGCCAAGGAACAAGAATCTTAGTTCATTAAGGAACCCCTTAGAAAGGGGCAAGAGCAATGAGAGGGAGAAAGAGAGAAACAGAGGGGCAAGTAGGGCCACAAACCTTTTTGCTGAGATACCATACATAAAGTGAGAGGTTGACACCCAAATAAATGCAGCAATGATTCCTAATATTATTCCTGAGAAACGAACTCCCTTCTCACTACCACCTCTTCTGCATGACTCAGCATATGATAAAGTTCAGACTGGTCCAGTGATTACGCCCAGGCCACAGGGAAAGTTACAATGCAAGCAGAAGAAGTAGAAAACCAAACTAAAATTTTACAAGTGAGGCTGCTTTAAATGGCACCACAAGTAGGCTACCCATTCAACCACAATTTGCCTCTTATGAGAGAATAGGGCAAAAATATACAAGTTACTCGTGGCCCCACCATCTTTCCCTTTCTTTGCCCCCTCTGCTCCAAGAGAGTACAGACAAGGGATGTCATGCAGAGGCGACAGGGCCAATGCACCCAGATGTAGCAGAGGAGGAAGCAGAGCAGGATACTAGTTACATGAACACAAAATTGAGCAATTGGTAAAGGTATGAAGAATAACTGGGGGCTGGCACTGTGGCACAGTGCCTTAAAGCCCCAGCTTGCAGTCCCAGCATCCCATATGGGCACCGGTTCAAGTCCCAGCTGCTCCTTTTACAATCCAGCTCTCTGCTACGGCCTGGGAAAACAGCAGAAGATGGCCCAAGTGCTTGGGCCCCTGCACCCACATGGGAGACCAGAAGAAAGCTCTTGGGTCCCGGCTTCAGATCAGCTCAGCTCTGGCCATTGTGGTCATTTGGGGAGTGAACCAGCAGATAGAAGACCTTTCTTTCTCTCTGGCTCTACCTCTCTTTGTAACTCTCTTTCAAATGAATACAAATTTGGGGAAAAAAGAAAAAGAAAAGGAAAAAAGAATAATGGGAAACACACTGGGGGTCAAGTTTCTCGCAGTCTGAGAAGGGATTTACAAACATGGAAATGGGGAGGTTAGAAAGAACTCATGTACTATAATATACTGGAACCCAGGGTTTGAAAACATGTGACTCAGAGGTGTATGTTCATGTAACACATACAGCTCTGCAGCAACGGGCAAACTGAGGACCCAGATCTTGGTTTGCTTTCAAGAAAGAAAGAGACGGCTTGCAAGCACTAGAGAGAGCACTCCCTCACATCCACAGGTTCATTCCCCAATGCCTTCAACTGCCCTGGGCCAGAGGCTAAAGCCCAAGCTAGGAACCCAAGCTGTATCTCCTACAGAGCTGGCAGGAACCGATCACCACTGCCTCCCATATTTTGCATCAGCAAGAAGCTGGAATCAGGACTCAAACCCAAGCACTCCAATATGGGACACCGGCATCATCCATCCCAGGTCTTTTCTTTTTCTTTTTTTTTTTTAAGATTTACTTATTTATTTAAAAATGTACTTATTTATTTTGACAGGCAGAGTTGGGGGGAGGGGAGGGAGGGAGGGAGGGAGAGAGAGAGAGAAAGAGAGAGAGAGAGAGAGAGAGAGAGAGGTCTTTCATCTGTTGGTTCACTCCCCAAATGGTCGCAAAGGACAGAGCTGTCATTGCAAAGCCAGGAGCCTGGCGCCTCCTCTGGGTCTCCATGCAGGTGCAGGGGCCCAAGGACTTGGACCATCTTCCACTGCTTCCCCAGGCCATAGCAGAGAGCTGGATCAGAAGTGGAGCAGCCAGGACATGAACCAGCACTCATGAGATGCTGGCTGTAGGCAGCAGCTTTACCAGCTTTGCCACAGCACTGACCCTCATTTGTTTTTCTTTTAAGGCAGCATTTATAGATAGGAAGAGAGAGAGAGAGATCTTCCATCTGCTTGCTCACTCCCCAAATGGCCGCAACAGCTGGAGCTGGTCTAGCCTGAAGCCAGGAGCTGGAATCTTTGGGGTCTCCCATGTGGGTGTAGGGACCCAAGGAATTGGGCAATCTTCTGCTGCTTTCCCAGGCATGTTAATGGGGAGCTGAATCAGAAGTGGAGCAGCCGAGACTCAAACTGGCACGCACATGGGATGCTGGCATTGCAGGCGGCAGCAGCTTTACCTGCTACACCACAGCACTGGCCCCACCCCAAGTCTTTGCTTCTAAATACCTACTGTGTAGGGGCTGGTGCTGTTGCGTAGAGGGTAGAGCCGCCAACTGCAGTGCCAGCATCCCATATGGGTGCCGGTTTAAGCCCTGGCTGCTCCACTTCTGATCTGGCTCTCTGCTATGGCCTGGGAAAGCAGTGGAAGATGGTCCAAGTGCTTGGGCCTCTGCACCCATATGAGAGACCTGGAGACCCAGAGGAAGCTCCTGGCTCCTGGCTTCGGATTGGCCAGCTCTAGCCATTGTGGCCATTTGGGGAGTGAACTAGAGGATGAAAGACCTCTCTGCCTCTGCCTCTCTGCAACTCTGACTTTCAAATAAATGAATAAATATTTAAATTAAATATCTACTGTATAAAGAAAGGTTGGCTCCATGTTGACACAGAATTTTGAAGTATTGAAGACAGAATTTTTTTAAAGATTTACTTTATTTGGGCCGGCGCCGTGGCTCAACAGGCTAATCCTCAGCCTTGTGGCGCCAGCACACCGGGCACCGGATTCTGCCCCGGTTGCCCCTCTTCCAGGCCAGCTCTCTGCTGTGGCCCGGGAGTGCAGTGGAGGATGGCCCAAGTGCTTGGGCCCTGCACCCCATGGGAGACCAGGATAAGCACCTGGCTCCTGCCTTTGGATCAGCGCGGTGCGCCGGTCGCAGCGCGCCGGCCACAGCGGCCATTGGAGGGTAAACCAACAGCAAAAGGAAGACCTTTCTCTCTGTCTCTCTCTCTCACTGTCCACTCTGCCTGTCAAAAAAATAATAGGCCGGCGCTGTGGCTTAACAGGCTAATCCTCCACCTTGCGGCGCCAGCACACTGGGTTCTAGTCCTGGCTGGGGCGCCGGATTCTGTCCCGGTTGCCCCTCTTCCAGGCCAGCTCTCTGCTATGGCCTGGGAAGGCAGTGGAGGATGGCCCAAGTGCTTGGGCCCTGCACCCGCATGGGAGACCGGGAGAAGCACCTGGCTCCTGGCTTCAGATCAGCGAGATGCGCCGGCCGCAGCGGCCATTGGAGGGTGAACCAACGGCAAAAAGGAAGACCTTTCTCTCTGTCTCTCTCTCTCACTATCCACTCTGCCTGTCAAAAATAATAATAATAATAATAATAAAATAAAAAAATAAATATTTACTGTATTTGAAAGGCAGAGTTAAAAGGGGGGGAGGGATGGATGTGTGTGCAAAGATAGAAAGTGATGTCTTTGATCCACTGGTTCACTCCTCAAATGGCTGCCATGGCTATGACTGGGCCATGACTGAGACCTAGAAGCTTCACCTGGGTCTCCCAAATGGATACAAGGGTCCAAGCACTTGGGCCATCTTCTGCTGCTTTCCCAAGAGCATTAGCAGGGAGCTGGATCAGAAGCAGAGCAGCTGGGACTCAAACGGGCACCCATATGGGATGCCGGCACTGTAGTTAGTGGCTTAACCCATTGCACCACAAAATTCAAACAAAATTTAAAACATGTTTACCAACACCCAGGAGAGTACAATCAAACCACATCCAAGAGCACAACTAATGAAAACTAAAGCATAACCAACTACACCTTGGATCTAGACTATGAGGGACTGATCTGTGGGACACCCACATCCCTTAACCAAATGCCTTGGGTCAAGTACCAGGTCTGCTCCTGATTCCAGCTATCTGCTAATGTGTGCCACGGGAGGCAGTAGTGATGGCTCAAGTACGTGGGTCCCTGCTACTCATGTGGGAGACCTGGATGAAGTTTCTAGATTCAGGCTTCAGCCTGGTCCAGTCCCTGGCTGTTGGGGGTATTTGGAGAGTGAAGCAACAGAAGGCAGATCTGAAAAAGAAAGAGATACAGAGACAGAGACGGGGGGGGGGGGGGGGGATGGAGGAAGGAAGGAAGGAAGGAAGGGAGGGAGGGAGGGCGGGCTGGAGGAAAGAGAGGGGGAGGAGGGGAGAAGGGGAGGGGGGAAGGGGAAGGGGGGAGAGAGAGCAAGAGAATGAATGAATGAATGAATGAATACCTGGCCCTCCAGAGCAGACATGGCACTATCAATGCAGAATTTAAGACATTCTGTGAAATCTGCTACTATGGACACCCAGGGAATTCATTGCTAACTTCCTTGCAAGGGGAGGATCAATGTCTGAAACTCTCCAAAGACATACTCTGTCTCTCTTGGACTTATCTGTTCATTAACCTTATTTTCTTCTTTCTTACTATATGTGTTAAATAATATGACACACATTTATTAATATGTATATGGAGGCCATCGCTGTGGCACAGCAGGCTGGACCAACACCTACAATACCAGCATCCCATACAAGCACCAGTTATAGTTCCAGCTGTTTCACTTCCAATCCGGCTCCCTGCTAATGTGCCTGGGTAAGCACTGGAAGGTGGCCCAAGTACTTGGCCCCTGACATCCAAGTAAGAGACCTGGATGGAATTCCAGACTCCTGGCTTTGGCCTGGGCTCAGCACTGGCCATTGCAGCCATTTGGGGAGTGAACTAGTGAATGGACAATTCTCTCTCTCTCTCTCTCTCTCTCTCTCTCTCCCACCCTTGCCTTTCAAATAAGTAAATAAATCTTCAAAAAAAAAAAGTATATGGCTGATGTATACTGGAGACCGCTATGACGTCACATTGCTTACCAATTCGACCCCATCACTAATGAATGAAATGGAGAGCACCTGAAGTGACTGCATATCCAGTGAAGCCCACAAAGCTCACAGCTAAATTAACATGATTCATTAAGAAAGCTCGACACTGTGGAAAGATACGATTCATACAGAGGACCTACTTCTTATAAACAGGATCTGCTCATGACACCTACACTAAACAAACCAGGGTTTCTTGGAGAAATGTCTGATTTCAGGACTGGGACAGGTAAAATACAAAAAGAGCTTTTGTTGTGCCAGCAATGAAGAAATATCCAAAATGACTGGAAGATACCACAGAGAGCTGGTTTAAAGAGTTCCCACCAGTCATGTCTAGGATGATTTTAATATCAAAATAAATAAGCACAGGATTAAGTCCCAAAGGGATGAAAAACAGAGAAAATGACTCAAAGGAAGTTAGTTAGTTCTTGCCCATGTAGAATAAATGTAGGAGGAATCACAGTAATAATCACCATTTGGCAACAATCACAGTGGTATGTAACACAGGCAGAGTAATCAATAGGTGCTAAGGTTGGAAGGTGACGGCTTCATAAGCAGATACTATCAGCATAATATCAGAAAATCTCCCCACAAAACACTCCTCAAATACAAATGGGGAAATGATGGATACGGTCTGTCTCCCGGTATGCTCTGAGAAGGGCACAGCATCATCTCTGTGGAATCCCTGATCTGGCCAGTAGGCAATACCACTCTCGGGTGGAAGATCATCCTGAAGAAAGACACACACTGAAATCTCTCAGGCACATGAGAATTCCAAGATAGAAAACTGCTGCACATGGAAGGAGACTGAGGACACGTGACTACTGCAGGCATCAAGTAGCACTGAGTGGGACCCTGGGCCAGCAAAGGAGACCTGTGACAGCTGGCACCACTGAAGTGAGGTCTGTGAACTGGGGTGGGAAGGCTGTGTCAATATTTCCTAACTGGGGGGCCAGCGCTGTGGTGTAGCAGGTAAAGCCACTGCCTGCAGTGCCAGCATCCCATATGGGCACCAGTTCGGGTCCTGGCTGCTCCACTTCCGATCCGGCTCTCTGCTGTGGCCTGGGAAAGCAGCAGAAGATGGCCCATGTCCTTGGGCCCCTGCACCAGCATGGGAGACCCAGAAGAAGCTCCTGGCTCCGGATTGGCGCAGCTCCGACCGTTGCGGCCAATTGGGGAGTGAACCAGTGGAAGGAAGACCTCTCTCTGCCTCTCCTTCTCTATGTAACTCTTTCAAGTAAAATAAATAAATCTTTAGGCCGGTGCCAGGGCTCAATAGGCTAATCCTGTGCCTGCGGCGCTGGCACACCGGGTTCCAGTCCTGGTCGGGGCGCCGGATCCTGTCCCGGTTGCCCCTCTTCCAGGCCAGCTCTCTGCTGTGGCCCGGGAGTGCAGTGGAGGATGGCCCAAGTCCTTGGGCCCTGCACCCGCATGGGAGACCAGGAGAAGCACCTGGCTCCTGCCTTCAGATCAGCGCGGTGCACCGGCCGCGGCGGCCATTGGAGGGTGAACCAACGGAAAAGGAAGACCTTTCTCTCTGTCTCTCTCTCTCATTGTCCACTCTGCCTGTCAAAAACTAAGTAAATAAATAAATAAATCTTTTAAAAAAATGTTTCCTAACAGGGAGGACTACAGAACGAACAGCAATGCAGGAACTCCCAGTTCCTGGCTTCTACCTGGGTCTAACCCTGGTTATTGAGGCATTTAGGGAGTGAAACAGCAAATGGAAGATCTCTGTGTGTCTCCCTCTGTCACTCTGCCTTCCAAATAAATAATAAGTAAATCTAAAACTAAATAAATATGCTAGAGTGGAATTCATTTCTACAATCAAATTGTATGTAATTCTTTCAAAAAGTCACTCAAGTTAGGTTCACCTCCCAAATGCCCACAATGTTCAGGACTGGGCTGGGCAGACACCAAGAGCTGTAAACTCAATCCAAGTCTGCTATGTGGGTTGCAGGAATCCACCCACTTGAACCATCAACACTGCCTCCCAGAGCCCGCATTAGCAGAAACCTGAGTTAGGTGTCAAACCTAGGTACTCCTATGTGGGATACAAGCAATGAACCACCAGGACAAATGTTCACCTTTTAACTGGAGATTTTATAAAGCCATTCTACTGTGTTTTTTTAATGTATGTTAATTTCAGTTTGGCAGACAGGGACACACATACGGGGAATAATCTGAAACTGAATATTGGAATACTTTAGAATTTTACATCAAAAACATCTTTTCACTGCAAAGTATATAACAAATTTTGTTACTACATAACCCAAAATGTTATTCGGCACCTTGAAATAGATAGTATCCGCCTGCTGAACAACAGACTACATGAAGTAACACTTATCTGTGAACTTCCAACCATCTTTATATATCAGTTGTGTCTACGTAAAAATACTATTTCTATTTGCCTTACAGCAACTCACATTTTAAGGGAAAACAGCATAGTGCACTGTGAAAACCAATTAGAATGGTTACAGTTCAAGAATTCCTTACAATTAAGGAACATTTTGGGGGAAAATCGAGTGGGAAACTTTTATTTTTTGAAAGGCAAAGTGACAGAGGATCTTTTATCTGCTGGTTCACTCCCCAAATGCCTGCAGCAGCTGGGGCTGGGCCAGGCCAACGCCAGGAGCTCCACCCCAGTCTCCCACGTGGGCGGCAGAAACCATCATGTGCCCACCACACAGCAGAAAGCTGGATCTGAACTGGGGACAGCTAGGATCCCTCTGTGCCCTAACACCACTCTGGAAGACATTACTTCTTCCCCTATATACCCAGCAAAAGAGTTTCAGTTCAGCAACAAACTGTAGGGATATGTATATCTTCGTGTTAGATACTGTTTAGGCTACTTAAGAACCTATTAATTGTCTTATTAGATAGAAGCCACATAATTTTTGTGAGATACAGTTGGGTTTTAGTGAATGGAAACTCAAAAGTTTTCTGTTGCAAAACTTTATTGAAATACTTTGCATAATACACATTTTCCATGAACTTTTTTGAAAACCTTTATATGCATGGATTTCAAAAATATTTTATTTTATAGGGCAAGCACTTAGCCCAGCAGTTGAGATGCCCATGTCCCATAATGGAAAGTCTGGGTTTGATACCCAGCTCCACTCCTAATTCCAACTTCCTACTAATGCAGACCATATAAACTGGTGACAGCACAAGTGACTGGGTTCCTGCTACCCATGTGAGAAACCCAGAGGGAGTTCTCCGCTCCCGCCTTTGACCTGGTCCCACCCTGGCTGTTGCAGGAATTTAGGGAATGAATCAGCAATTAGAAGTCAGTCTCTCTCTGACTTTCAAATAAGCAAACAAAAAATTAGGAAAGAAACAGCAAAACTTGAAACCAAGGGGAAAAAGACTTGGAAAACTACTGTGAAAAGCCTTCACTCACAGTACCACTACCCCTCCATTTCTACAGATTTCCTAAGCTCTAGTGTTCACAGAATGTAAAGCATCTCATAAATCAAGCCTGAACCTCTTCATAAACGTAATGAGGAGTCTACAGCCAAGGCAGGTGAAAAAAATGCCCTCTCCACAGTCAAACACCATCATTCTTCCCTGTGCTGACCCTGTATTTTCTTCCCATCCACTAAAAGCATCCTTTTCAGAAAATAAAATACACCATTTAAGCATTCTGTATTAACTTTTAGTGCTATTTCAGGATAACTATGAATTCTGCTTTAATTTTAATATGCAAAACCTATCTTGAAAATAGATATTCAAAGCCAGGATATTCAAAATCAAGAGGCCGTTCCATAGAAACCCTCAGGTCTAAAAAGAACAATGAAGCAATGCAGTGTGCTACAGTGATTGAAATTTAAGTCAAAATTATTTTTTTAAAGATTCACTTATTTATTTGAAAATCAGAGTTACACAGAGAGGAGGAGAGGCGGGGGGGGGGGGGGGGGGGGGGAGAGGTCTTCCAACTCCCCCGTTGGCCGCAAAGGCTGGAGCTGTGCTGATCTGAAGCCAGGAGCTTCTTCCAGGTCCTCCACGTGGGTGCAGGGGCCCAAGGACTTGGGCCATCTTCCACTGCTTTCCCAGGCCATAGCAGAGAGCTGGATTGGAAGTGGAGCAGCCAGGACTCGAACCGGTGCCTATATGGGATGCTGGCACTGCAGGCAGTGGCTTTACCCACTACACCACAGTGCTGACCCCCATCGTTTTTTTATAATAAAATAAGGACAAGGAAATTGATCAATATTAATTTATCTAGTATCCCAGAAGTGAAGATCTGAATATACACAACATGTAGCATTTACTCCAACTACTTAAAACTCAGGAAAACCACTGTTAAAACATTTTAAATGGGGCTGGCATTGTGGGTAAAGCCATTGCCCTCCGTCAACTCCGGCATCCCCTATGGGCACCAGTTTAAAACCCAACTGCTCCACTTCTGATCCAGCTCCCTGCTTATGGCCTGGGAAAGCAGCAGAAGACAGCCCAAGTTCTTGGGCCCCTGCTACTCTCATGGAAGACCTGGAATCAGCTCCTGGCTCTGGCCAGGCCCGGCCTTGGCTATATCGGCAATTTGGAAAGAGAACCAGAGGATGGACGATCTCTGTTTCTCTGTCTCTCCCTCTTTCTGTAACTCTGACTTTGAAATAAACAAATAAAGCTTTAAAAATTTTTCTTTTAATTAGCAAAAGCAAAATTTTAGGTCTCATTCTTTAAGAAAATTTTTACATAAGGGGTTACATTGCTCAATCAATGCATAATCTTTAGTTTCTAAAACTGAGGAGAGGCTGGGAAGAACACAATGTTACTAAAAATTTGAAAGTAAGGCATAAAGAAAGAAAATAAGGTGTAACATCTTTCAAGGGTTCTATTCATTGGGTCATTCTAATTCAAGGAGCTGCCTTTGCACACACCTCTCCCACAGCCAAAAGACAGCAACCAATTGTTGTGTAACTCCTCCCTTCCCCCTTCAACCCAGCTAACATACAAAGGAAAGGACTTTCTCTATTGTGCCCTTGTAATGAATCTTTGTTAACTAAAACATAGATTCAGAACCAATCCTTGTTTAATTTTTTTTAATCAACATACTGAAACCAGTAAAGACAATGAACACAATAGACTGTTATTGCAGTCAATTTCTAAAAATGCTCTGATTACATTTTTAGAATTTGGTTTTTTCCGGCACTGAGAAGAAAAAAGCCAAATCAGCATCCCTCCCTCAATCTATTGTCCACCTGAAACACTGATTAAAATATAAATTAAAAATACTGACCCGCTTTTATTTCTCCCCTTAAAATGTCTCTAAGCTGCCCTGCCCCCACAGCTGTCTAGCTTAGTCTTCTTTAAAAATCCAAATAACTACAAAAGCCTAATCACTGTTAAAAGAACATTCACCTTAAATACATCTTATATTATGTATTCCCAGTGTACACCTACTAATCCTGTAAAGCAGTTATTAGTTAATGTTGTAATCAGCTAGGGAGAAGGGTAAAAGCAGACACTTAAACTTCAGTTTCCATACAGGTATTGCATGTTTTCTCATTCTGATTTCTTGAAGACACTAGAGGTGAATGTTAAGTCTCTTGCAGAGCCATTATTCTGATATAACTGCTGTTTTTTCTTTATCATTTAAATGACCAATTTAGTTTTCCCTTCCAGTAGCAATCACGGATTTTACAAAGCATATTTCACAACAGGGATGGAAGGTCTGAATTCCTCCAAACAAGGTCCACTTAGCTTCATAGCTGGACCAGCAAGAACATCCCTTGCACATGCAGAAAGATAAACAAGAAACCAGAGAGAGATTGGTTGGGGGGGTGGTGCTAAGGAATCCTAGGGTATGGGTGAAGGTGAGACTGACTCTTCTCTGGTGTACGTTTTTTGATTCTTTAAGCCCGATTTAAAAAAAAAAAAAAAAAAACCTATCTATTCAATGAACAAAAAAAAAAAAATGCTTAGAAATGGAAAAAGAGAGTCGCCTTTAAATTAAAGGGGATTCGGGGACACGCGATCCGATCCGAGCATCCGCTTTTGCTCTGCGAGAGGCAGACACTCCCGTAGTGCAGTCGCGAGCAGCGCGCCCGCTGAGCCCTCCACGACGCCGCCGCTGCAGACCGCCGCTCGCTTTCCAAGGCAGCTCGCAGCCTCCGCCCCCTCCTCCCCGGTGCATGGAGATCGGCTCCGCCGATTCCCACAGAAAGTGGGTCCTGGCCGCCATTTTAGAGTCATTCACACAAGCCGGACCGCAGCCCCGTGCACCTCCAACCTTCCGACACTGCCTGGGAGGATCCCCCCCTCCCGTCCCCGCACCCTCCTCCGGCCGCAGCGTCCGATCCCCGGGCAGAAGCGCACCACGTCCCTCGCATCTGCATCACGCGAAATGACACGTCCGGCCGCGGCGGAGGGGCCGACGCTGCAGCGCACGTGTCTGCCCGCGAATTTCCCATGCACAGATGCCCCGGCCAAGCGCGCGAGCACACGGAGCTCAGCGCATCCCGCTCCGGGGACCTGCCCCGGAATGATTTTTCCACCAAAACACTGACGAGAGGAGGGGAGGGCTGGGGGGCGGGTAAGGGGTGGAGCAGCGCCAGCCAGAAAAAGTTCCCACCCGCTTCCCAGGGCCGCGCGGAGCCTCCCCTGCGGCCGCCTCGCCCGCGCCCGGCGCCGCAGACGCGGGGCGGCCGGGAGGCGCGCGCCGCCCGCTCCTCAATGGCCTCTCCATCGCCGGCGCCTTTTCACACGCGGACACGCGCACACGCGCGCCCCAGCGGCGAGGATTTAATGCCCAGTAACAGCGGCAGGGCTCCTCCACGGACGAGGCGGCGGCGCCCAGCGGCCGCTGCTTCCGTGTCGTCCGCGGAGCGGCTCGGCCCACTTTTCCCAGGCTGACTCACGGACAGGGCCGCCCCGTCATCTCCCCGGCTCGCTGCGCGGCCGGAGGCGCACACGGCGGGCCGCCCCGGGCCTGTCAGCCCCGCACGCAGGCGCTGCACAAAGAGAGCCGGCGGCTGCACCCGCACCCGCACGCGGGGAGCCCGGGGGAGCCCACAGCCCGGCGTGGCGCCCCGCCACCTGGTTCTCGAAGCCGGGGAGCCGGCGCCGTCGGCCCGGCCCGCGGTCTACACGAGCGGCGGGCCCGGGCGCAGGGACGCGCCCCCGCCGAGGGCACCCCCGGGCAGCCGGCGGCGCGGAGGCCGAGCGGCCGGCGGGGTCGCCTCGCGGGTCTGCGGCCGGGGTCGCCCCTCAGCGACCCCGCGCACCGGGAGGGGCCGGCAGCGGCGCGGCCCGGGGCCTCGCGTCACTCACCGTTTGAAATGCTCGATGATCTTCTCTTCCCGCACGTTCTCCGGTAAGTTGCCCACCCAGAGGTGCCTGGTTTCCCGGACCATGCTGGGCGGCGTGCCGGCGACCGCTGCTGCTGGCTCCCCCTCGCCGGCTTCGTACGAGGCCGTCAGCGCCGGGAGGCGGGCGCCGGGGCGGCGGCGGCGGCGGCTGCGGCGGGGGGCGTCGGCAGCGGCGGCGGCTCCTCCGGCTCCCCCCCGTGCAGAGACCATCCCTCTCCCCCAGGTTCTGACTCTCGGGCCTCGCAGCTCCGCTCTGCCGCCACCACACACCCGAAGCCGACCCTCGCGCTCCGGCGGCTCATGCGCCCGGGCGGCGGCGGGCGGGGGGAGCGGGAGGAGGGGCGAGCGGGACCCGGGCGGCAGCGACTACGACGGAGCTGGCGCTGTGGCAGCCGGACGCTTCCCACCGGCGCGCGCGGCCCGCCTCCCGCCGCCTGGCCGCCTCCCCCTCGCCGCGGGCGCGCGCGCGTCCGCCCACCCGCGAGGCCGCGACACCGCGTTCCTCCCAGCCGGCGCGCAGGCGCGCGGGCCGGGCGGGGCGGGAGGAACGTGGGCCGGGCAGGAACGCTCGCGCGGGGCCCCGTGCGCAGGCGCGGAGCCGCCGCGGGGCGGGGCCGCCGCCGCCGCCTGGCGCTCGGTCGGGTCCCCGGGGCGGCGCGCAGCGGTCGGGGCCGGGGTCCTAGGCACAGCGCTAGGGGAGCAGACAGAGAGGGCTGGAGTCCGGCCTTTGCGGGCCCTGCTGGGGCAGGTGGTCGGAGCGAGGCCGCCCTTCTCACGGCTCCCAGGAAGAGTGGCTTGCAGCGTTACACAACTTTAGTGTGTAGGATCTCGCAGGTCCTTGTGCGAGATGCTCTTGGCCATCGTCACGGCACACAGGGACTGCAACCGACAGGCGCCCTCAAACTGTTCCCCTCAGAGGGGTCACCGTCATTCCTTATTTATGCGCCGGAAAGGATCGGACCTGCAGCCCTCGCGGGCCGGGGGCTTCTGGAAGCTGCAGTCGAGTTTTTTAGGAAGGCGACGAGCCTACCCGGCCCGGAAAACCCAGAAAGACGGAGTCACGAGCAGTCTGCAACTCGGATTTCCTTCTCCATTTTTCATCCTTAGAACTCAGAGGGGGCTGGCGGGTGGTGCAGTGGGTTAAGTCGCTGGGACACCCCTGGCTGCTCCGCTTCCCGCCCAGCTCCCTGCTAACGCGCCCGGGAAAGCAGTGAAAGATGGCCCAGGTGCTCGGACCCTGCACCCCAGTGGGAGACCCTGATGAAGCGCCAGACTCTGGCCCAGGTGCTCGGACCCTGCAGCCCCGTGGGAGACCCTGATGAAGCGCCAGACTCCGGGGCTGGCCCACCCTGGCCATGAGGCCATTTAGGGAGTGAATCAGCCAAAGGAGATCACCACCTCTTCCCCTCTCTGTAACTCTGCCTTTCAAATAAATGAATCCTAGAAAATAATAATAGCAGCGATGTGGTGCCTGGGGTTCAGGCTACGTTTTAGATGTGTGCTCTCATTATCACCCTAAATACCAGCCAACACACTGTCAAACTACAGGACTCTGAGTTGGAAAACTTGTCACCGTAACCAATGGCACTGATAGCTGGGGTCTCTGGCTTTTGGCCACGAATGCTAAAGTGCCAAGTTGTTTTTACTGGTTTCCTCACCTGGGTCGAAGTTTCCTAATGACGGAGTCAGGATATAAAACCTAAAACTCTCCTGTTTGGTTTGACGGTCGACACTGTACTTAACAAACCTGATCTCAGTGGCTCTAACCAACTGAAAGGCTCTCTCCTCTCTTCCTCTCATAGACCCAGGAGGCCAAGCGAGCTACAGACACGGTGACCAGTTTTCACCACCTTGGCTGATATTTTTCCATTAAACTGATTTTAGACAAGTCACTCCTAAAATGCCCGGATTTTGAGCAAGGTAATTTAATTTCTCTGCTACTTTCCTGGCTTATTTTACATTTTCTATTCCAGTGCTCCACTTTTTCCCTTTTTAAGAACTTAAATTAGTAGCAACAACAGAAGCCAAAGAAGTTGGAGACAGGAAATGCACTGTTGTTACTTGTAAACAAAAATAGTGGCGCTGATTCATAATATAGTTATGTAGTGTCAGTGTGGAGGTTGATCTTGTCTTCGTGCAAATCACTCAAAATTAAGTGGAAATTTTTGTTTTTGCAAACATGAGGGATGGATTCCTCAGTGAAAGTGAAAACAGAACAGCCCTCCCGTCCCCGGAATGCTGCTGGTGGTGGTCGTACAAGCAGGGAAGGTGATACTGAAGCCGGCCTCACGGTGCTATAGTCTGATATATAGCACTGGGCAGGTTTCAAACAAGTTTAAAATTTAAAAAAAAAAAAAAAAAAGCTAATCAATCTCCACTAAGATGTAGGATTGGAGGGGCTGGAATTGTGGCGCAGCAGGTTAGGCCACCGCCTGCAAGGCCAGCATCCATGTGGGTATCAGTTCCAGGCCCAGCTGCTCCACTTCTGATCCAGCTCCCTGTTAATGTGCCTGGGAAAGCAGCAGAAAACGGCCCAAGTGCTTGGGCCCCTGCACCCATGTGGGAGATCCACAGGAGGCTCCTGGCTCCTGGTTTCAGCCTGGCCCAACTCTTGCCATCTGGGGAGTTAACAAGCAGATGCAAGATCTCTGTCTGCCTCTGCCTCTCTTTCTCTGTAACTGATTTTCAAATAAAATTTTTTAAATCTTTAAAAAAGAAGTTGTAGGCTTGGCCATCTACAGGTGGCCATGTCTCTGTTACACGTGTATCACATCAGGAGAGCTGGGCCAGCACCCTACTAGCTAAACTCATGGACTGTATGTGGCTGCAGTTAGTAAGCACTGAACTGACACGCATTTTACCATGAAGCATAAATGTCAACACAAGCACCCGCAGTTTGAGGCACTTTTTAAAGTATAATGTGAATTACTCATTTAAAACAAGACAGGAGGCCGGCGCTGCAGCTCAATAGCTCTCTGCTATGGCCTGGGAAAGCAGTATAGATGGCCCAAGCCCTTGGGGCCCCTGAACCCGCATAGGAGACCCAGAGGAGGCTCCTGGATCGGCACAGCTCCAGCCATTGTGGCCAACTGGGGAGTGGACCAGCAGATGGAAGACCTCTCTCTCTCTCCCTCTGCCTCTCCTCTCTCTATATAACTCTGACTTTCAAATAATAAATAAATAAATCTTAAAAAAGATATACTTATTATACTTCTATTATATTTCTCCATAGACATTAAGTGAAAATAAAAAGCATCATGTTTGCCAACTAAAAAGAAAAAAGAAAAGTGAGTTCTAGATTACCTGTAGGCTTTGGTACAGCAGTGCCGTTTTCCCATGTAAAAAGCAGACACTTAATTTTGCTAATTCAGTGTGAGATGGGTAAAGTTGTTTACAAATACTTTAAAGCCCCTCACCATCAGGGGAGTAGCAAAGGAGACACTGTGGTGGAAGATTACTAACAAATTGGTAAGGAAAGTTTAAAGTTCTTCCTAAAACCCTTAGGGAAATATCAAATAAAGATACATTTTGCCAGAAAATTATCAAACAACTGGCCGGCGCCGCGGCTCAGTAGGCTAATCCTCCGCCTTGCGGCGCCGGCACACCGGGTTCTAGTCCCGGTCGGGGCACCGATCCTGTCCCGGTTGCCCCTCTTCCAGGCCAGCTCTCTGCTGTGGCCAGGGAGTGCAGTGGAGGATGGCCCACGTGTTTGGGCCCTGCACCCCATGGGAGACCAGGAGAAGCACCTGGCTCCTGCCATCGGAACAGCGCGGTGCGCCGGCTGCAGCGCGCCTACCGCGGCGGCCATTGGAGGGTGAACCAACGGCAAAAAGGAAGACCTTTCTCTCTGTCTCTCTCTCTCACTATCCACTCTGCCTGTCAAAAAAAAAAAAAAAAAAAGAAAAAGAAAATGATCAAACAACTGACACACTCCTAACAATTTGAAGGCAAGCATAATTCCATTAAACATCATTTTACAGCACTTCATATTCAGTTTTCTTTAAGTGTTAGTTTCATCAAAATACCTGTTTTCAGAATTAGTGGCACCAAAAAAGCAAGAATTATTTAATTTAGTTTTTCTTTTTTTTTAATTTGAGAGACAGAGAAAGCTGTGATATGCTGGTTTCTTCTTCAGATGACAGCATTGCCCAGGGCTGAAGCCAGGAGCAGGGGGCTCACAGAGGTTTCCCATGTGCGAGGCAGAACTCGGGACTGGAGTCATCACCTCTGCCTCCCAGGGTCTGAACTCTCAGGAAGATGGAATCCATAGCCAGAGCGAGGGATGGAACCCATCTGCTCTGATATGGACACGAGCATCTTAACCAGCACTTTCCTCCAGCTTGATTGTTTTTTCTTTTTTAAATATAAATATACTTCTCAAAAGAGAATTCTCAGTTTACAAAATGTCAACAGACATCAACCTAAACAAAATTTAATGATTTAAACACAACTGTTTTCTGTTCACATTTTTAATGTGCTCCCATGGTGCCAAAAAAAATTCTCTAATTTCAATTAAATTAATTTGAAGGAAAAATAGTTCACATGCTGGGTTAAAATGAGCATTGATTGAGAAAGAAATATTCCCCAATTCTATAAATATCTCTGAGTTAAATGTAATGTCCATGTTCCTTACAGATTTTCTCAGCATAACAAACACTACTTGATCTTGAATTTTGAGAGCTACCAAAAAAACACTGATGATGGTATGAATGAGAAGCATTAGAGAGTAATGGATTAGTAGTCAAAAATTACAGTTCCAATTTCATCATCAGTTATATGGCATAGGCAAATCAATTCAAATCTCAATTTCCTTTTCTGCAAAATGAGTATAAAATACAGTTTACTCAATAAAATTGTTAGAAATAACAAACGAGATAATATACTTGTATGTGAAAGTGTTTGGAAATTACACACCATATAAAAATCATGAATAAAATTAAATTGAGAGTTAATTTCACACTAATATCAAAAGTGGGCGTCACTTGAAGTTAGGAACACAGCGATATCAACTCATAACGTTTTCATGACTACAGCCAGGTCCTGTAGCCATTTCAAATCCATATGCAGTGGCTACCTGTGAAGTATGCAGTTCCTTACAAATTTTTTTCTGACCTTTTCTATTGCAAAAGCTCTTAATGATAACAAAGCTGATAAGTACGTGCCCTTTGCGCAGCCCCAAGTCAAATGTTTGATCTTCTCAGTGCTTTTCATTTTTGCTGGCAACGCATCAGGGAAAGCTGGGAAAGCTGTTCTCCATTTTGTTCTTTTTACAAATATTTACGGGGGCAGAATTTCTTCATTAGCATGTATCTTTGTATGTTTTCAATAGAAAGACAACCCATTCTGTTATTCCTGGATGATTTGTTATTTATCTTAACAATAATGGATGCTCATTGAAAAAGATCAAAAGGAGGTTGTGATTTATCTATGATAAATGGATGGTGAAGTGAATTTCCTCACTTGTGTATTAAAGATAATTCAAGAAGGTGACATGAAAGCAAAGCCATTTGCAGAGGGGAATTAAATAGATTTGTTTTTAATCAGGTCTTTTTTCACACTGTGAGGAGCTGCTGTATTTCGTATGCTAGACATGCCCCAAGAGTTCAGTCATGCGTGATGGGAGCTCAGATGGGGAAAGCAGCTAAGCCTCAGACTCGGGCTCTGAATGCTCACCCAGCCACTAGAGCAGATCAATTAATGCCGCCATTTGAACAAGAGAACAGAGGCAACAAGACCCTGGCCCCAAGCTTTAAAATTGTTTCACATGAAAACATACACTTACGATATAAGCATTTCTTAAAAAGGCATCATATAAAAACATATTAACTAGCTCTAAATGACCAAAGAAAGCCCCAATGACTTGACAGTACTAACAAACTGTTGTTGTTACAATCAGGATTTTTTTTCAAAATAACAGAAAATAAAGCAGATGAGATCCATTATATTATTATCAAAGAATGCTTGACATCTTCCTATTTCTGAAGCTAAAATAATGAGAGGCCAGTCTACTAACACACTTATATTGATCCTACTTTTAGCAAGCTGTGTTTAACTAAGAAAACTAAATGATTGAAATCAATTCTTAAGTTTCTACATTCCTTATCCATAGAAAGTTGCTGAAAGTAACTTTTTCTATGGAAAAAATACTGCTAACATTTCTAATATTTAAAATTATTAATACAGTTTAGGAAAATTTGTGAAATTGAATGGAAAATCTACTGAGAGGATATTTGTAAATGTTAATCATCATGGTTAATGTCTATATGGTAGAATTTGAAATTTTTTTAAAAATTGTATTCTTATATACTTTCTGAACTTTTCCTGCATGCTCCACTTCCATTCCAGCTCCCAACTAATGGCCTGTGTATGACAGAAGATGGCCTAAGTCTTTGGGCCCCTGCACACGTGTGGGAGACCCGAAGAGGGCTCCTGGCTCCTAGCTTAGGCCTGGCCTACCCATGGCCATCTGGGAAATGAACCAGCAGATAAAAGATTTCTCTGTTTCTCTGTAACTGTGCCTTTCAAATAAAAAATATAAATAAATAAATAAAAAGAGAAAAAAGTTATTTAAAAATGACTTGGTAATCAGCTTCCAGGTAACTTTAGTTAAGGGTTCTCTGAAATGTTAACAATTTACTATATCAAATTAACATGTATGTTAATAGAGCCTATGTAAATGAAAGGTTATTATTACTCTGTTAATTCAGAGATTTCATATCAATCTTTTCAGACCCTATTGCCAACCCCTATTTTAAAAAAAGAAACTTCTACAAAACACATTGAATCTGTTAGAAACTAATTCATAATTTAAAATTTAAAAATAAATAAATAAAAAATAAAATTTAAAAAAAAATTTTTAATTTAACCTCTTCACCAAATGTGATATATATTTGTAAAAAACACCCAGATCTAGGAGACTGGGACTTAAAATATCAGGAAGCAGAATGTAAAGAATAAAGATTATGCTTCATAAAAATTATGCTTCATCCATGAAGCTCTTGGCTTCCGCCTGGCCCAGCCCTGGCCATTGTGGCCATTTGGGGAGTGAACCAGCAGATGGAAGAGCTCTCGCTCTGTCTCGCTCTCTCTCTCTCTGTTTCACTCTGCCCTTAAAATAAATAATTCTTCATTAAAAATATCATATTTAGGGGCGGGGTGGGCATTTAGTGCACAGTGGAAAGCTGCCTGGGATGCCCACCCTGGATCCGAGTGCCCGGGCTCCAGTCCTGGCTCCGCTCTCCTTGCCAGCTTCCTGCTAACTCGCACCAGGTGACGGCCGGTGGTTCCCTCCACGCAGACCGGGCTGCAGGCTGGAGACTCCTGCGCGTGTTCTGCCTGCCTTCCACCCGACAGAGGCCCAGCTGTGGTGGGCATGCGGTGAATGAACAGTGGGTGGAAGATATGTCTGCATCTCTCTGCTTTTCAAATAACTTAAAGAATTTTTTAAGTTAAATTCCAGTACTTTCACAGAGGAGATATAGACAGAATTTTTTTCATGCCATATAGTACAAAAGTCTTGGCAACCATCCACCTATATTTGGAAAATGCTTTGGCTGAAATGAGAGACAACTTTCTTTGAAGATGCTAGAATAACTTAAAATAGTTTTTTAGGAACTAAAACAGGCCCAGTAATAGTAATAAGACTGTACTGTAGGCCAGCGCCGTGGCTTAACAGGCTAATCCTCTGCCTTGCGGCGCCGGCACACCAGGTTCTAGTCCCGGTTGGGGCGCCGGATTCTGTCCCGGTTGCCCCTCTTCCAGGCCAGCTCTCTGCTGTGGCCCGGGAAGGCAGTGGAGGATGGCCCAAGTGCTTGGGCCCCTGCACCTGTGTCAGGGGCCCAGAGGAGGCTCCTGGCTCCTGGCTATGGCCTGGCCCAGCTCTGGCTATTGCAGCCATTTGGGGGAATGGAAGACACCTCTCTCTCTCTCTCTCTCCACCTCTGTATCTCTGTAACTCTGCCTTTCAAATAAATAAATCTTAAAAAAAAAATAAAAACAATAAAGTGAGCGTGTGTTCCTCCACTCCACATGATATAAATGCACAAATACACACCTTTTATATAAAAAATTACCCAAAAGTGGCTTTAAACCAAGATAATTTTGTCCCTCATAGTTCTCAACTTAAACATGTTGCTCCTCTTAATATTCGTTCCCAAGGGATCCTAATTATTAGTATGCAAGGACTTTGTTATTATGGCTATTTGGTTCCCCTTATTAGCAGCGTTATCCTTACCACGGCTCCGATGGTAAAGCCTCGAAGAACCATAATTTATGCCAAGACAGAATCAGTATCAGAAATTCTGCCACACCTGCACATTTCCCAGCTTCAAATCACAGCACTGTTAGCCGAGAGAGAAGTATGATGCGTGCTCTCCAGTTTTTATTTATCAAGAGCGCCTGCTGGGAATCTGGCCCCAACTCAGAATTCCCACCGCAGAGAAACTTCCCCGCGGCCGCAGAGCCGCCCGGAGGCTCCGCCCAGGCCTGACCTCGGGCCGCCTCGGCCGGCCGTGCACCTGCCGCCGCCGGCAGGGCCGCAGGGCAGCCGGAGCCCTCGGAGGCCGCGCACGCCCAAGCGTGCCAGGGCGGGGACAGCGGCTGTGGGGAGGCCCGTGCAGAGGGCGCCCGGCGGTCCTGCCGGGTTCCAAACACGGGGCTGCGTGCGGGACGAGAGGCCTTTTTTTGTTTTTTTCTTATTTTTAAGAACCCACAACCCCCGGCAGCAATTTCCCCCACATTCCTAAAGAAAAGGGCACGGAAGAGCGAGCCAACGTGGTCACCGTGGTCACCACTATCCAACCCCAACTCCGCACAGGGCGCCGGGGGCTGCCGGCCCAGGCCCTGTCCACACCCGCGCCCGGCGCAGGGGGCTGCCGGCCCAGGCCCTGTCCACACCCGCGGCCGGCGCAGGGGGCTGCCCGCCCAGGCCCTGTCCACACCCGCGGCCGGCGCAGGGGGCTGCCGGCCCAGGCCCTGTCCACACCCGCGGCCGGCGCAGGGGGCTGCCGGCCCAGGCCCTGTCCACACCCGCGGCCGGCGCCCAGGCCGCCCGCAGCCACCTCTTTATTTATTTATTTTAAACTGAGTGAAGTCCAGGCGGCGGCCGACGGCCCGGGCCCCTCCCGGTCTTCCGGCCGGGGCTGTTCCACGCTGAGCCGGCTCCACCCGCACTCCCGTCACCGGACCGTCAGGAGCCGTTCCCAACATGGCGCGGGAGTGCCGGGCGGCCGGCGAGACACACGGTTCGGCCCCTCGGCACAGAGACGACCAGTCCCCAGCAAACCCGTGGCACAGACGCAAAATCTCTCGAGGGGCTGGGTCTCCACGAGTGGGAATGGGGAAAACAGTGGGTACGACACAAGCCGGCTACCCAGGACCACTTCACCTCAGATACGCTACAAGGGGTGCGGCAGAGCCGAGGCGGCCCACCACGCATGCGCGCGGAGTGACTGCTCGCGGCCTACGCCTTCCCCGTGGGCTCAAAGGCCAAGGGAGTGCCCCCAACGCGCTTGCGCGACCACGGGACGTTGGGGGATGGGGGAACCTGTTCCCTTCATTGTGAGAGAGACCCGCCTTCCCTCGGCGAACGCGCGCGCACCCCCCACTCTCCCACTGACGCGCGCCCGCGCCAAGCGGCCCGCCCCGCCCCGCCCACCGCGCATGCGCTGGGAGGGAGGGGGTGGCAGAGCCTGTCTGGTTTTTTTGCTGAGTTTCCCCACGAAGTTTCTGGAAAGACGGAGCCACAGGAAAGCTGGGGGATGGGGCGCGCAGGGAAACCACCGTTTGTGAAAGCCGGCGAGAACTCCAAAGCGCATCGCGGGCGCCGTGCTTCCAGCCGCGACGCCCTGGCCGAGACCCTCCCGCTGGGGGGCCCGGCTCGGGGGCCGCACCGTCCTCGGCCTGTGCCCAGCCCGGGGCGGCCTCGCGACGAGCGGAGCGGAGAGGGCCGGGAGCGATGGGAGCCTAGCGCGCTCACTGCGAGTTTGCAGGTGGAACGAAAGCCGACATCCGCCCTGTGGAGCCGCGCGCGCGGGCCCGGCTCCTCGCTGCCCTCCGCGTGGGCTCGGTGCGCCAGGACGCAGCGTGGCGGCCGAGCACGGGTGGAGGCGGTGTAGAACGCCTTTCCCTGGCTTCCCTCGCGAATGGCGGCGGCCCGCCGAGCCCCCCGGCCCCGTCTTCACTGGGTCGAGCTGCGCGCGGGCGCGGAGCCCGCAGCGCTGGGGCGCCCTGGGCGGGGGTCGCCCGAGGGGCGCACGCCGCTCGGGTCTCTGAGTGAAAAGCCTCGCGGACGGGAGCGCAAAGGCGCGGCCGCCGGGGGTCCCGGGGCGGACGCTCGCCTCGCCCCCCGCCTCGCCGGCTGCCATTTTGTGGCGCGGCCGCCATTTCGCGCGGCGGGGAGGGGGAGGGGCGCGCGCGTCCCCGCGCCGGGCGGCCGCGTCGCCTTTGTTCTTGGCCTGCGGGTCCCCGGCACGCGCGGCTCGGCCGCCGGGCAGCCCCGGCGTCCACGAGCGCCCCTCCCCGCCCGTGGGAAGTGGGCGTCCTCGCCGCACCCTAGCGCAGGGGGAGCTCGGAACCGCGCCGTGGGAAGCTGTGGGTGGCGCCCCGAGCCCTGATGGCGCCGCGCGTGCCCTTCCGGGCGGCGACGGAGCCCGGAGCTCGGCTGCTTTAAAAAAAAAAAGGTGTTGTCCCTCCTTTGTGCTGGCCGGCGTGGGCGAGCGGAGGTCGCCGTGCATTGGCCCCGCTCCGAGCACGCGCGGCTGTTCCAGATAACCTTGTGCAGCCCGCGAGCGTGCACAGCCGATCCTGGCCTGGTTCGTGTGCCCGGGAACACCGTCCGCTCTCTTCCCCTGCCCTCGGGATGCAACCAGTAACTCAGTAAAGTCCACGCCGAGCCTCCTCGCGTCGGGTCAGGTCGGGCCAGAGCTATTGTTGTCTTTCTGGTTGCAAGGGAAACCGTTAAACGCGAGTCCCGGTGCTTCCGTGCGAACGGCGAGGCTCGGATCCACAAAGCCAGGAAACTCCGAAGCATCGTTGCTAAGTTTGTCTCGCAGCCTCGCGTTTAGGGGAGATGTTGATGGGTTTATTTTCTTCCCGGCCGCCTGAGTTCACCGAGGAGCCAGCCCTTCCTGTCTCGGCTGCCTTCGGTTTTTGTTTTTGTTTTTTTCTTACCGTGTAGCTTCACTGGGGCGTTGTTACCTCTTCTGGTAATGAAAGGGGTCGGCAAAGCCGGTAATGACAGGCTGAACCGGTCAAAAATACCGGTGAGGAGGGAACCCGTAGGATGTGATGGTTTCCAAGTGAAAAACAGAAGATTTTAGGTTGCTCATTTTTGGCTACATTGTAACTAAGAACACTGCATAGAGCTTTTAAGTGTTTATGCCCAAGGCTCTGTAAATCTCTTTTTTTAAAAAAAAAATTTTTTTTTGGCAGTAGAACTAATGAAACCTGGTATTGTTTTTTGCTTTTAAGACTTGCTTCATTAATGGGCAGTTCAGACACACACAGATGCCGGCCCTGTCACCGGTCCTCCTGCCCGCTGCGCCTCGGCTTGGAGGTTGGCTTGAGTTCAAGGTCTGTAGCAGCTCCAGATGACCCTGCAGGAATCGCAGATTAGACACAAAAGTGTAAATGCCGAGGGCCAAGGTGGACCTGGAGGCTAGGCTAGCCCCTCGCTTCGGTCGACCCACAAAACCCCCACTAAAGACCCAGGTCTGCCTGGAGACAGTAAGGAAACACCTTCCGATCCGTTTCTCAACCCTGAAAGCAAAACATGGCATTTCTTTAATGCTGTTTATTTTTTTGCCTGTAACTCCAGAATGAAACAATATGATACTGTAAGTTTTACTGAGAACTTAGGCTGTGTTATTAATACAGGCAAAAAATGTAAGCCCCTCGTTAGGACAGTTGAAATTCAAGAGAATGATTGCCCAGAACTTATTTATAGACTAAAAGGATCTGTGTAAACAATTCTAACCCATGGTTTGTTTTTGCTTTTTAAACGCATAGATCCACGTAACCTTCAGCACAAAAAGCCCACCCTTTTTTGAACACAAATGGTGTCGATCCTAGTTTTTGGAGAGGTGCGCACTGCTGACCCCTCCCTGATGACAAATGGCACACAGAGCAAACCAGTTGAACAGAAATCCGGGGTAACAACTAACGTCCGCTGCCAACACTAGCTCAAAACATCTTCCAGCTTCCTAAGCCAAAAAGCCCAAAGATTGCTGAACAGGTGAACTTAGCTATGCAGAGGGCCGTGTCCAAATAAGCAGCTTTTGAGTCCCTAGGATGTCGTGGTCTGCCCCAGGCTGCAGAGGCTTTGCCTAACGCAGTCCTTCATCTCTTTTGGGTTTGTCAGGCCTGAGAGGACTGAGTTCCAGAAGAGCCAGTTCGTTGTTCCTGTAGTTACTCTGTGTTCTACAAATGAGGTATCTGAGTTCATTTGAAACACATTTGTGTTCCTTTAAAAGAAGGTGGCTGTTAACCAAAACCTCGGATTGTGTCCTGCTCCTCACCCCAGTGCAGGGTAGAAGTGGTGTGTGCTTGGCCCCTCTGTCTTCCGCCTTTGGGTTTGTTTATTTTGGGCTTGTGGGGAAATTTGTGTGTGGCTTTTCTAGACAATAGAAAGAAATACCAGAAATTCCATCCATTGCTCCAGAAAGGGACTGCTTTTCATTGCCAGGTTCTGGCATAGGAAGAATTTAACAAATATAACCTTTTCCTGGTAAAAATAAATGAACTCTCCTGGAAACGTAATAGGGGAAGTCCTTGGAAATGTGTGGCAGCAGGGAGTACTCCCACACGCTGTAGCAGTTCTCTCCCCCGGAGGCAGAGCGCTCGGAGAGTGGGTTGTGAGCGCTTCCGAAGTGCTGCAGTTCAAGGACGAACCCCTGCAGCCTGCAACACGCTTCTTAGAAAGACGGAAACACAGAATAAAAGTGAAAAATACTCCGGGCTCTCAACCCTTGTCTGTACTGCTGAAGTAGGCAGGTGTGCTCTAGCGGGCCAGACCTACGAGCTGAGCCCCTGGAAAAGCCAGATGCCGAATGGGTTACTGATGGCAGCAGCTACATGGAGGAAGGAGTCAGACAACAGAAGCCGAAGCACGACCACACAATGCTTTAGCCCAAAGGCACAGCTTATTGCATTGACTAGGGCTTTACAAGTGGGAAAAGGTTAGCAAGTTAATATAGATACAGATCGCAAATATGCTTTCCTTGTGTTACATGCACACGCAGCAATCTGGAAAGAGAGGGGCTTGCTGACTGCAAAGAGTTCCCCTGTTAATGTGGAAAAGAAATAACAGCTCTACTTCAGGCAGTACTGGAGCCTTTAGAAGTGGCCGTCATCCACTGCAAGGGACATCAGAAGGGAGATAATTATGTTAACCAGGGAAATGCGTTAGCAGATAGAGCAGCTACACAGGAAAGTTTGGAAAGGGCCCTTATACCTCAGTCTGTGGAAGTGGTTAAGGAACCGCACTGTACGGAGCCTGAGAATGAATGGGCCCAACAGCGAGGCTGTACAAATGGATGGTGGATGCTAAATCACAGAATTATGCTACCAGTGGCCACTCAATGGAAAATAATAAAGGAGATACACAACTACCCACTTGGGAAGAGATTCCTTAGTACAACTGGTCTCCTGAGCGTTTGGAGGAAAGGGACTAAATACGGTCATAAAGGAAATGACTCGCTCGTGGCCTCTATGTTTGCAGAATAACCCTCCCCACGTAAGGCCACCTGCCTTGTTGACTCCTGTGCAGAGGAGGGAACATAGCTGAAGATTGGCAGGTTGATTTTACCAACATACTCCCAACAAGCAATTATGGTACCTTCTAGTCTTTATTGATACTTTTACAGGATGGATAGAGGCCTTTCTGACCCGAATGGGGAAAGCACACGAGGTGTTTAAAGCTGTGTTGAGAGACATCGTGCCACACTTTGGACTCCCATGGTCACTCCAGAGTGACAATGGACCTTCATTTATATCTAAAATAACCCAGCAGCTTCTGAGAATACTGATGACCATGCAGGAGACACTGAGGATGCCGGTGACTGAAAGAGATCCAGCTCGTGAAGGGAACTCATTAGATGAGATGGGCAGAGACTTCCAGACCGAGAACAGGCAGGGTCTGCTCCCCTAATCAGCAGGAAGTAGCTACAGAAGATGGAGACTGGAGCTCATCAACATCCCCTTAAGATTAAGGTCTGGGCTGGTGCCGGGGCTCACTAGCCTAATCCTCCACCTTGTGGTGCCGGCACACCGGGTTCTAGTCCCGGTCGGGGCGCCGGATTCTGTCCCGGTTGCCCCTCTTCCAGGCCAGCTCTCTGCTGTGGCCCAGGAAGGCAGTGGAGGATGGCCCAAGTGCTTGGGCCCTGCACCCCATGGGAGACCAAGGAGAAGCACCTGGCTCCTGCCTTTGGATCAGCGTGGTGCCCTGGCCGCAGCGGCCACTGGAGGGTGAACCAACGGCAAAAGGAAGACCTTTCTCTCTGTCTCTCTCTCACTGTCCACTCTGCCTGTCCAAAAAAAAAAAAAAGAAGAAAGAAAGAAAAAGATTAAGGTCTGGAGTCTCTGAGGGGAAAATGTAGCAGGGAGGCATACAGGTTAAAATTGATCAGATTTGTGAACTGGAAGACCACGCCTTTGCCACGACCCTGAAGCCAGGAGCTTCTGGTTCTCCCACATGGGTGCAGGGGCCCAAGGACCTGGGCCATCTTCTTCAGCTTTCCCAGGCCACAGCAGAGAGCTGGATTGGGAGTGGAACAGCTGGGACTCGAACTGGTGCCCATATGGGATGCTGGCACTGCAGGCTGCGGCTTTACCCACTACACCATAGCCGGCCCCCTGGATATATTTTGAAAGTAAACAGGAGAACTTTCTGATGGGTTGTTTTTTGACCTGGACAACTGGAAAGTTTCAGGGGCCAGTGTTATAGTATAGCAGGTTAGGCTTCCACCTGTGACACTGGTATCCCAGAGTCCCAGGTGCTCAGCTTCCAACAAAGTTCCCTACTAATGACCCAGGGAAAACAGCGGAGGATGGCCCAAGTGCTTGGGCCCCTGCCACCCACGTGGGAGACCCAGATGGAGTTCCTGGCTCTTGGCTTCTCTCTGGTCCAGCCATGGCCATGTGGGGTGTGAACCAATGATGGAAAATCTCTTCCTCTCCCTTTCTTTCCCTCTCTGTTACTCTGTCTTTCAAGTAAATAAATAAATATTTAAAAAAAAAAAAAAAAGAAGAAGAAATAAAATAGAGTTGCCTTCCAGGACAGACTGGATAGAACAGCTTCACGGGGGAGCAGTAGGACTTCAGTTTGGGCATGTGCAGTTTCAGATGTATTTTAGATAATCAAATGGAGATATTAAGTGGTCTGTTGAATATATAGGTCTTGAGTTTTGGATGATGTTCTGAAGATACGTATTTTTATATATGTCTTTTTTTTTTTTTTTTTTTTTTTTTTTTTACAGGCAGAGTGGATAGTGAGAGAGACAGAGAGAAGGTCTTCCTTTTTGCCATTGGTTCACCCTCCAATGGCCGCTGCGGCCAGGGCACCACGCTGATCCAAAGGCAGGAGCCAGGTGCTTCTCCTGGTCTCCCATGCGGGTGCAGGGCCCAAGGACTTGGGCCATCCTCCACTGCCTTCCCGGGCCATAGCAGAGAGCTGGCCTGGAAGAGGGGCAACCGGGATAGAATCCGGCACCCCAACCAGGACTAGAACCCGGTGTGCCGGCGCTGCAAGGTGGAGGATTAGCCTGTTAAGCCACAGCGCTGGCCTGTCCTTTCTTTTTTAAAAAAGATTTGTTTATTTGAAAGAGAGATACAGAGGGTGGTTTGCTTCCCAAGTGGCCCTGATGGCCAGGCCAAAGCCAGGAGCCAGGAGCTTCAGCCAGGTCTCCCACGTGGGTGGCAGGGACCCAAACACTTGGTCCATCCTCTGATGGCCATCAGCAGGAGCTGGATCGGAAGTGGAACAGCCAGGACAGGAACCAGAGCCCACATGGGATGCTGGCGGCACTGCAGGTGGTGGCTTTACCAGCTATGCCATGACGCTGGCCCCCTCTAAATGGCCTTCCCATAATATATGGAATATATGTGCACACACACACACAGTGGAGAGTGTCTTTAAAAAATTAATGTAAATTGCACATAATCAGTGACTATGGATTTAACATTTTTTTTGCACCAAAAAGCTCCTTATCTCTTTTTTTAAGTTATATTTTATTTATTTGAAAGGCAGAGTTACAGAAGGGGAAGACAGAGAGGTCTTCCATCTGCTGGTTCACTCCCCAGATGGTCTCAATGGTCGGGGCTGGGTCAGGCTGAAGCCAGGAACAAGGAGTTTCATCCGAGTTTCCCACCTGCGTGCAGGGGTCCAAGGACTGTGTCATCTGCTGCTTCTCTCCCAGGTGCATTTTCAGGGAACTGGATCAAAAGAGGAGCAGGCCGGCGCCGCGGCTCAATAGGCTAATCCTCTGCCTGCGGCGCCGGCACACCAGGTTCTAGTCCTGGTTGGGGCGCCGGATTCTGTCCCGGTTGCCCCTCTTCCAGGCCAGCTCTCTGCTATGGCCTGGGAAGGCAGTAGAGGATGGCCCAAGTCCTTGGGCCCTGCACCCACATGGGAAAAAGAGAGGAGCAGCCAGGGGGCCAGCGCTGTGGCATAATGGGTAAAGTGCAGTGCAGGCATCCCATATAGGTGCTGGTTCAAGTCCCAGCTGCACCACTTCCAATCCAGCTCTCTGCTATGGCCTGGGAAAGCAGTGGAGGATGGCCCAAGTTCTTGAGCCCCTGCACCTGCGTGGGAGACCTGGAGGAAGTTCCTGGCTCCTGGCTTCAGATTGGCGCAGCTCCGGCCATTGTGGCCAACTGGGGAGTGAACCAGCAGATGGAAGACCTCTCTCTCTCTCTCTCTCTCTCTCTCTCTCTCTCTGCCTCTCCTTCTCTCTCTGTGTAACTCTGACTTTGGAAAAAAAAAAAAAGAGGAGCAGCCAGGACTTGAATCGATGCCCATATGGGACTGGTTGCAGGGTATGGCTTAACCTGTCATGCCACATTGCCAACCCCAAAACTCTTACCTTTTAATTCCATTTCCACAAACTTGTTCAAGCTCCCTGTGTGTGTGTGTGTGTGTGTTGGGCAGATGTCAGTCTGTAACGAGCCTTTAATGCCTGAAACTGGGTGAGAGCTCACCAATGCAGACATAGAAGGAATGCGATTCACGGAAGCTCTGGGACACTGCCCCCCTAGGAAGTCAGAGCAGGAGCAGGAGCAGCAGTGAGGGGCCTGTCCAGGGCGTCAAAGAAGAAACGAGCAGAGTGCCTGAGCAACTGGCATTCTACTGAGAGACCTGGCAGAGGCCGAGAAGTGAGGGCTGCATTTAGCAATGGAGAGGTCACCGGGGGCCCTGACAAGAGCTGCTTTGGTGCAGTAATGGCACAATCATTTGAGTGGAATGAACTAAAGAGAAAACTCGGGGATTCTGATCTTTGGAAAGCTCTGACAGTGGGGCTTGGAAGCAAAGATGCCAAGGATCCTGATGTTGGGAAGTACCTCCAGCTTCAGTGTTTCTGGAACAGTGCAGGAACTTGGAACTCAAAACCTGAAGGCTTCAGGAGGAATTGTTACACTCTCAGGACGTGGTCTCCTTCTAGCCTTGTATCTGCTCCCTGGTGACATGAATAACTACAAAATTTCTGGGGCTGGCACTGTGGTATAGCAGGTAAAGCCTCCGCCTGCAACGCCGCCATCCCATATGGGTGCCAGTTTGAGTCCCAGCTGCTCCACTTCTGATCCAGCTCCCTGCTAATGCACCTGGGGAAGCAATGGGAGAGCAACAGAAGATGGCCCAAGTCCTTGGGCCCCTGCACCCATGTAGGAGACCCAGAAGAGGCTCCTGGCTTTGGACCCGCCCAGCTCTGGCCTTTGTGGCCATTTGGGGAGTGAACCATCAGATGGAAGATAAGTCTTTGCCTGCAACACCAGCATCCTGTGACAGCCCTGGTTTGAGTCCTGGCTGCTCCGCTTCTGATCCAGCTCCCTGCTGATGTGCCTGGCAAAGCAGCCTGTGATGGCCCAAGTACTCAGGCCCCTGCCACCGTGTGGGAGATCCAGATGGAGTTCCAACCTCTTGCCTTTCGGATAAATAAATACACCTTTAAAAAAATAAAGTCAAACTTATTCTGTCACAGAATGGTAACACCCGAGGATTATTGCATTATTTTTCCTCATAACCAGTTCTCTTTCCCCATGTTGGAGCCTGCTCTGGTTCCTCTAATCCCCAATGACTGACTGTCAGCTATGTGTTCTATTTAAAAACAAGTTGAACAGTCTGGGTCAAATTTCCACCTTCAGAATTCTGTATACTGATAAATAAAGTAAAAATGTCAATGCATTGCCATATTCTCCCCCTCTCTCTCACTTCTTTATCTGTAAAAGCAGTCACAGAGAGAGAGAGCGTTTGAGATCTTCCATCTACTAGTTTACTCCCCCAAAGCCCACAACAGATGGGGCTAGGCCGGGCCAAAGCCAGGAACCCTAAGTCCTTGGGTCCATGATGCCTTGCCTTTCGGTGACATTGCAGGAAGCTGCGGGGACTCGCTGGGACTTGACAGGCGCTCCAGGACGGGAGGCAGTTGTCCTAAGAGGTGGCTCTGTGCCTCAACGCCAACTCCAAGAGCACTTCTTTAACCAGGGAGACTGCTGACGATAAATGTGTCTCCGATGGTCTGAGCGCATCGCGGCTGGCGGCAGCAGATGTGTTGTAACAATTCAACTTCTTTAGATACCCAGATTTCTAAAAGATTTACGTCTCCTGTCAAAAGATAAGAAAGTGTGATGTCAGCTATATTGGGGAATTGAAACTATTTGTACAAATATCATACTGATTATATTCTGCCTTTTGGAGAAACCCAGAACCAGCTTTTGCCCTTTTTTTTTTTTTTTTGTAACAAGTCCTCTGACTATTTGAATTTGCTTATCTTTATGCTAAACATTCTGTTCATTCTGCATTTGTTCAATAAACACTTGAGTGGGAGGAGTTTGCTGCAAAAAGAGATCAGAAAAAATGGAGGGGTAGCTGGCAAGGGATGAGTAGTTGGGGAAAATACGATCACATGAAGTTAATTTTAAGGTGGAAGAAATTCACAGTGCTTCTGTACAGCACCACTCATAGGGTAGGGGACCAATGTGAGTGGGAGTGGACGGAAGAATCGACCAGATGCCCTGCGTCCTTAAGTAGGGGAGAGGGCTGTGTAAGTGGAAGACTTGGCTCCAGACGGGGTGTAAAGAGTCCCTGCAGGAAAGGGCTGGAAGACACGGGCACAAAAACAAATGCTGGCAAGCAGATGTGGTGGAACAAGTCCGCGCAAGCAGTGCCACCCATTTGCTAAGAGGCTGAGTCGAGATAATTATCTATGCCTCATTTTTCCTGCTTAAGATAGAAATAGTAATACAGTGCACCCGTCAGAAGGATTTGGATCCACATTCCGTGTTCCCAGGCAAGTTACCTAAACATCTCTGGCGGAGTCTTGGTGTGTTTTGTTTCCCACAGGATGGTTAGCATCTAGACAAGCACTGGGCAAACAGTAGTTGCTCAATAAACATTCACTGAGGGAGGGACACTGTAGTGCAGGGGGCTAAGCTGCCGCTTGGGATGCCTGCATTCCGTGCTGGAGCACTGTTAGAGGGCCGGCTATTCCACTGCCAGTCCAGCTCTCGCTAACGTGCCTGGGAAGGTGGATGGTGACTTTAGGACTTGAGTCCCTGACACTCAGGTGGGAGACCTGGTTCCTGACTTTGACCTGGTGCCAGCCCTAGCTGCTGCAACCATTTGGGGAGTAAACCAGTGGTGGAAGATCTCTCTCTCTCTCTCTCTCTCTCTCTCTCTCTCTCTGCCTTTCAAATAAATACATAAAGTCTTTAAAGAATACATATTTATTAAGTTTACAAATTAATCTATTAATTATACTACATACACTACAACTATTCCATATGGTTATTCAGAAGATCAAATCAAATGAGATAATATGTGTAAAGTGCTTTTAAAATTTTTTTGAACATTTATTTATTTATTTGAAAGGCAGAATTACAGAGAGGAAGGGAGAGACAGGGCAAAAAGGAGAGAGATTGTCCATTCTCTGGCTCACTTCCCAGAGTAGGGCTGCTAGCCCTGGCCAAAGCCAGAAACCGGGAACTTCATCTAGGTCTTCCATGTAGGTGACAGGGGTCCAAACACCTGGGCCTTCTGCTGCTTTCCCAGGCACATCAGCAGGGGGCTGGATGAGAAGTGCTCACAGGGGGTGCCGGCGTCACAGGAGCCCACTGAAGCTGCTGAGCCACTGCCAACTGCTTGATAACCTGGGGAACACTATTCAAATCTGAACTGCTTGTATCAGAAGGAAGGCAAAGTGCACTGAATTTCTTAACTCCCTGTATGCATCTTGTCTTTACCTAGGAGGGAGACACTAAGACCTAAAGATTCTACCAGCTGGCTTGAAACTCTGGATAGAGTATAAACCTTCACAAAATAGTTTGGCCTCATAAATTACTTAGTGTTACAGAATTGACAAAAGTATACAAAAGCCAGAAAATCTTCTAAGTCAGTTAGTTTAACGTGACTGTCGCAAATTCCCAAGTTACATTTGCAACACTGGGCATGTGAGTATTATGTTACCTCTTTATCTTTCCTTCTCCCCCCCCCCTTTTTTATAGAATTTAATTTGTAAATACAGTATTAGAGTTGTGTATGTACTTTTCTAGATAACAATGAAGTTTTTTGCATACATTTCTTTTTATACACTTATAAGCAAAGATTTTCTTTTTAAAAATATTTATTTGTTTATTTGAAAGTCAAAGTTATAGAGAGAGTAGGAAACACAGAGAAAGATAAAGAGGTCTTCCATCCGCTGGTTCATGCCCCAGATGGCCGCAACGGCCAGGGCTGGGCCAGGCTGAAGCCAGGAGCCAGGAATTTTCTCTGGGTCTCCCATATGGGTGGCAGGGCCCCAAGCACTTGTGTCATCTTCCATTGCTTTCCCCAAGCCATTAGCAGGGAGATGGATCAGAAGTTGAGCAGCCTCCATATGGGATGTTGCCATCACATGGGGGCAACTTTCCCCCTATGCCACAATGCTGGCTCCAGGAATTTTTTTTTAAAGATTTATTTATTTATTTGAAAGGCAGAGTTACAGAGAGGCTTAGGGAGAGAGAGAGAGAGAGAGAGAGAGAGGTCTTCCATACACTGGTTCACTCCCCAAATAGCTGCAATGGCTGGAGCTGCACTGATCCAAAGCCAGGAGCCAGGAGCTTAAGGTTTATTTTATCTGGGGCCATAGCTGTGGCATAGCTGGTAAAGCCACCACCTGCAGTGCTGGCATCCCATGTGAGCGCCAGTTCAAATCCCGGCTGCCCCACTTCCGATCTAGCTCCCTGCTAATGCACCTGGGAAAGCAGCAGAGGATGGCCCAAGTCCTTGGGCCCCGGCACCCACATAGGAGACCTGGAAGAAGCTCCTGGCTCCTGGCTTTGGATCAGCACAGCTCTGGCTGTTGCAACCAATTGGGGTGTGAGCCAGTGGATGGAAGACCTCTCTCTCTCTCTCTCTCTCCTTCTCTCTCTGTGTAACTCTTTCAAATAAATAAATCTTAAAAAAATTTATTTTATCTATTTGAAAGAGTTACAGAGAGAAGTAGATAAAGAGAGATCTTCCATTCACTGGTTTACTCCCCAAATGGCCTCAATGGCTGGAGCTGAGCCTATCTGAAACCAGAAACCACGCAGGTGCAGTGGCCCAGGGTTTTGGGCCATCCTCTACTGCTTTCCCAGGTGCATTAGCAGGGAGCTAGATTGGAAGTAGGTTGCAGGCCAGGGCTTTAACCCACTGCACCATAGCAACCAGCCCTGAAAGATTTTCTTAAGTCACACGCATACCACCTTCATCTACTCAATGAGCACCTGCCATTTTTTTTTGTTAAAGATTTATTTATTTATTAGAAAGAGTTACAGAGAGAGAGAGAGAGAGGAAAAGACACAGAGAGAGCAATCTTCCATCTGCTGGTTCACTTTCTAAATGACTGCAACAGCCAGGGCTGGGCCAGACCAAAGCCAGGAGCCAGAAACTCCAACCAGAATTCCCATGCAGGAGGCGCACCTGGGGCCTCTTCTGGGCTTTGCTTGGTACATTAGCAGGGAGTTGGATCGGAAGTGAGCAACCAGGACTCACACTGGTGCGCATAGGAGACGCAGGCGTTGCAGGAGGCACCACAACGCCAGCCCCAGGATGAAGTCTTAAGCACGTGGATGTTTCTGCTGAGGATTCTTTACGTCCTTCCCAGATAGCCACGCCCCAAGTCCACTGCACTGTTTATTTCTGTGATAAATCTCTGTGGTCTTCCCAAATAGAGGTCTGATCTGGACCAGGTTCTGGCTGGTCAAAACAGTCTCACTGAGTGCATCTCCATTTTCGTGAGCGTCCCGGAGGCTGCCTGCGATACTGCACTTGCTTGCTGAGATCTGAAGGTAGTTACCTCTCCTCGGAGAGCCTTCGTCCTGCTCAGGTCCTCTCGGAGAATCTGCAAGGAGAAGTGAATCGCTCATGCCATCCTTTGCACACTTTCCATCATTCTCGCTGCAGGTGAAGGTATTGCAAAATTAGCCAAGTTCATCCAGGAAGTCAGTGGAATAGTTTAGGATTACATTTAGGAATTAGACATGAGGCACTCATTGGGATTCCCACGTGTGTTTTTAAGCACTGCATTGTGGGAACGCTTAATGAGGCCACCAGCCTAGTTCCTGCTGTTACCCAGCACCGGGCCTTTCAGAATTAGTGAGGGAAAAATGCTCAGTTCTCAGAACATCTCAGAGGCCAAGTTCAGGCTGAGTAACGCGATTCCGTCCCCTTCCTTGTAGAGCAGGAAGTAACCGTATGTTTTTCTAATCAGCCCCACCAGATTCTTCTAGGCGTGATTGCGCATCACGAAGCCAGCCATTCTGCCTCTGGGGATTTACGCATTCTGTCCAGCAGCTCCTGGGAGAGCGTGCCTGTGGGAGTTTCCTGCAGCCCGGCTCTGGGTCGCACTGAAGGGTTGTGCCACATGACCCACAACAACACAGTGGAGGACACCCACCAAGTCCTCCTGCCCTCCCAGCAACACCAGTCTACCTTGCACCTTCCACGGGGAGGTTTGCCATCTCAAGGGTCGCCGACCCTTTGCCAACAGTAATTATGTGTCCTGCATTCCCCTTTGATGCCAGGCTGCAAGCCCTACGAGCCACGCTTTATGATTGGACATCTTCCGTCTGAGCAGAACAAGGCCAGGTCTGGGTCAGAAGCCCAGCCCTGCTCGCCTACTTGAAGCTGCCGTTCGTGTTCGGTGACAGCGAAGTTCCCCTCTCTCCACGTCCTGCCCCCCTAGACCCCATACTCAGACAACACCCAAAGGCACCCATGGGGGTGCTGCTCTGAAGCGCCAGCCCTTTGCCACTAAAGGGCCTGTGTACCTCTCAGTCTGGCTAAACGGGGAACTTTGCGGTGCCTGAATTCACCTTTGGCAATTTGTTAAAAAAATAAAAACCTGAAATCCTCCCATACTTACCTAGTGTGAATGACTGCGTCGCCATCAAAAGCCACCCGGGCCTTCCTGACCCATTCTTCTTTTCCTTTAAGGACAAGACCTAAAATACCCTGATTGTATTTGGGGTCACGGAGGAGCGGTTGGACTTCGGGGTCCTCTAACCAGTGCTGCCCCCTTGAGGTTGCAGAGGGCACTGCCCATCCAGAGCCTAGGTTGGCAAGTGTGACAGAGCAGAGAGAAGGCCTGTGGAAGCCCGAAGTGGCCGTTGTCATGACAACATGAGAAACTTTAGCTTCTCTGCTTCTATGTGGCAGTGGAGTGGAAAGTGCACTAACGGGGAGCCAGCGTTTTCCTCCCCACGTCGCACTTGGTGAGAGCTCAGGCCGGTGAGTGTCTGGGCCTCGCCTTCCGGGTCAACATAGCAGGCGTTGGTCATCCAGCCCATGGGTCACCTTTTTTCCGTAAAAGGCCAGAAAGTAAATATTTTAGTCTTGGTGGGCCAGCGTCATCTCTTAACAAAGCAACATGTTTGTTTGTTTATTTGAAAGGCACCCACAGGTTCACTCCCCAGATGCTCACACAGTCAGATATAGGTCAGGCCAAATCCAGGAGCCAGGGACGGCCTCTGGGCCTCCCATTTGGGTGGCAGAAGCTCAGGCTCTTGGGCCATCCTCTGCTGTGTCCCAGGAGCATTCACAGACAGCCGGATGGGGAACACAGAGTAGCCAGGACTGAACCCAAGCACTCTGATACGGGATGTGGGGGTCCTCAGGGGCAGCTCACCCCTCTGGGTCATCACGGCTCTGCGGCAGCTACTCAGCTCTGCCACTGTCGCTCAAAACCAGCCCTAGACAGTATGTAAACAAATGAGCACAGAGAGCTTTCAATATACTATTTTTTAAATTTTCATTTGTTTGAAAGTCAGAGATACACACGCAAAGAGAAAGACAAGGAAAAAGGAGAGAGATTGACAGAGAGAGCTCCCATCTGCTAGTTCAAATAGTTTAAAGCTAGTTGATGTATTTGAAAGGCAGAGTGACAGAGAGAGAAGGAAAGACAAAGAGACAAAGACAGGAAGAGAGCTTCCATCCTCTGATTCACTCCCCAAATTCCCACAACAACTGGGCTGGGCCAGGACAAACCCGAAAGCCACAGCTCCACCCGGGTCTCCAACATGTGTGGCAAGAGCCCAAGCACTTCCTCGCAGGCACGATAGCAGGAAGCTGGCTCAGAAGAGGAGGTGAGACTCAATCCCCGGCAATCTGGTGAGACGTGGGAGTCCCCAGAGTTGGCCTAACTCTCTGCACCACAATGCCCGCCGTATTCTTCCATGGCATTTTTTTAAAAAAAGATTTATTTATTTATTTGAAATTCAGGTTACACAGAGAGAGAAGGAGAGGCAGAGAGCAAGAGCGACGTCTTCCATCCGCTGGTTCACTCCCCAGTTGGCCTCAACGGCCAGAGCTGCGCCGATCCAAAGGAGCCAGGAGCTTCTTCTGGGTCTCCCATGTGGGTGCAGGGGCCCAAGGACTTGGACCATCTTCTACTGCTTTCTCAGGTCATAGCAGAGAGCTGGATGGGAAGTGGAGCAGCTGAGACCCAAACAGGCACCCATATAGGATGCTGGCACTGCAGGCTGCAGCTTTACCTGCTGTGCCACAGTGCTGGCCCCTAGATGCAATTTTAAAGGTGGATATAACTATACCCATTTTGGGAATAAGTAACTCATGCGTACTAGTATGATCTGAGAGCCATTACAAGACACCTGGCCCACCAAGATGCCTGCCAAGGCCATATCTGTCAGTGCAAACACTAGCAATTCTACTTCCAGAGCTGCCCCGTCTAAAATGTGGCTATTGACCACAAATGGTGAGGAGCACCTGAGCTGTGGCTAGTGCAAGCTGAGGTGTGCTGTAAGTGTAAAATACACACCGGAGTTTGAAGACGTAGTTAAAAAAGGAATTGAAACTATCGTTAATATTTTCATATCATGTTTTAAATTATATATATACTTATATATATTTGAGAAGCAGAGACATGCAGAATTCCTAATGTTTGGTCCATTCCCTACATGCCATGGCCTTGGGCTGGGGCCAACGCCAGGAGCAGGAATTCCATCCAGGTCTCTCACGTGGGTGGCAGGAGCACAGTCACTCGGGCTGTCCCCACTGTCTCCCAGAGTCCACATTAGCAGGAAGCTGGAATCCAGAGCAGAGCTGGGGGCCAGTGATGGGGGCCAGAGGGTAAAGCCACCACCTGCAGTGCCGGTTCTAGTCCTGGCTGCTCCACTTCCGATCCAGCTCTCTGCTATGGCCTGGGAAAGCAGTAGAAGATGGCCCAAGTCCTTGGGCCCCTGCACCTGTGCAGGAGACCCTGAAGAAGCTCTTGGCTCCTGGCTTTGGATCAGTGTAACTCCAGCCATTGTGGCCACCTGGGGAGTGAACCAGCCCATAGGAGATCTCTTGCTGTGTCACTGCCTCTGCCTCTCTGTAACTCTTTCAAATAAATAAATCTTTAAAAAAAATAAACTAAAAAATATGGGGCCAGCGCTGTGGTGTAACAGGTAAAGCCATCGCCTGCAGTGCCAGCATCCCACATGGGTGCCGGTTCTAGTCCCGGCTGCTCCTCTTCCGATCCAGCTCTCTGCTATGGCCTGGGAAAGCAGTAGAAGATGGCCCAAGTCCTTGAGTCCCTGCACCTGTGTGGAAGACCTGGAAGAAGCTCCTGGCTCCTGGCTTCAGATTAGCACAGCTCTGGCTGTTGTGGCCATCTGGAGAGTGAACCAGCAGATGAAAGATGTCGCTCTCTCTCTGTCTCTACCTCTCTGTAACTTTGCCTTCAAATAAATAAATAAATAAATAAATATTTTTTAAAAATAAAAAAAAAGGAGTTGGGCATAAAATCTGATATAGGACTGAGCTCCTGACTTCTGGTTTAGCCAGATGTCTCCCTTTATTGCTCTACCTTTCAAGTAGATGAAATCAAATAAATAAACATTTAAAATATTTATTTTATTTAGTTGAAAGACAAGAGTTACAGAGAGAGATAGACACACACACACACACACACACAGGTCGTCCATCCGCTGGTTCACTCCCCAGGTGGCCGCAGCAGCCAGAGCTGAGCTGACCGGAAGCCGGGAGCCGGACGCTTCTTCTGGTTCTCTCTTCTCAGTCCTGCCTGAGGTTGCCTTGGCAGGGCCAGACCAGATGACTTGGTGGGCCTTGTACAGCCCGTGGGCTGGACATTCCCCGCCCCTGTTGGAGCCTGGGAGTCGGAAGGGCTCTCAGCGGTCAGTCCAGATGTCTCGCCCACGATCTGAGTGCCTCTGACAACATCTGATCCGTGTCCCGCTGATCTCAGCGCTGGGACTCTCCTCCCCTGATGGAGGCTGGCTTGGTGCAGGAACACAAGAAGATGCCGACCACATCGAATTCATGAATTCATCGACCACATTGAATTCATGCTGACTTCTCCCCTAGGACTGCGTCTGCATGTGCTTGGCTCGGGACTGAAGGCAGAAGAGGGAGAAACACGGAGGACGGAACAGCGCGCTGGCTGCAAACACTGGAGGACGTTTCCAGCAAACTCCGTCCAGCCCGCAGGCCACGCGCTGATTCCTCCCTTCCCGGAACGATTTAGGGTAAGTGAATCCCAAACGTAAACTCGTCTCCCTCTCCTTTTCCTCCTCTGGGCAAGGCCATGGAGGAGAATCACGCGGGATCACATTCACACCGAGGGCCCCACAGATGCTTCACCCACAGCCACAGCCGGCAGGAGCTCTGCAGCTTACGACGCCCATCCTGCACCGCGGTGTCTCAGAAGTCTTTCATGCAGGCGGCAGCGTTGTCCTAATTTCTTTAAGGAAACTGAGGCTTAGACCATCTTCTAGGGGTGGCAGAACCACTACTCTCTCTTTTATTTTTTTTTTTTTTAAGAATTATTTACTTAATTGAAAGGCAGAGTTACAGAGAGGCAGAGAGAGTCTTCCATCCATTGTTTCATTCCCAAATGACCACAGTGGCCAGAGCTGGGCCAATACTCAGCCAGGTCTTCCATGTGGGTGCAGGGACCCAAGCAAGCACTTGGGCCACCTTCTCCTGCTTTTCTCAGTCGCATTAGCAGGGAGCTGGATCAGAAGTGGAGCAGAGGCCGGCTCTGTGGCTTAACAGGCTAATCATCCACCTTGCGGCGCCGGCACACCGGGTTCTAGTCCCGGTTGGGGCGCCAGAGTCTATCCCGGTTGCCCCTCTTCCAGGCCAGCTCTCTGCTATGGCCTGGGAAGGCAGTGGAGGATGGCCCAAGTGCTTGGGCCCTGCACCTGCATGGGAGACCAGGAGAAGCACCTGGCTCCTAGCTTCGGATCAGCGCGATGCGCCGGCTATAGCGGCCACTGGAGGGTGAACCAACGGCAAAAAGGAAGACCTTTCTCTCTGTTTCTCTCTCTCACTATCTACTCTGCCTGTCAAAAAAAAAAAAAAAAAAGAAGTGGAGCAGCAGGGACTGGAACCGTTGCCTATATGGGATGCTGGTGCCGCAGGTGGCGGCTTAACCTGCTATGCTTCAGCACTGACCCCGTATATCATATTTTAGAAATTCTATGGTGTGCTATGGAGTTTCAGGTGATAGGAAAAAAATTCTGAGATATCTTAAATTTAATTACAAAAGGCCAGAGGTTGGCAGGGAGGAGAGATGGGGGAGGTTAATCAGTAAGGAGCCACCAGTCAACCTCAAAGAACAGAGGACCATTTAACCTTGAATGTCATTGTTAGAACCTTAGGGCGGGGTGCCACTGCACCTGCTTGCAGCCCCGCCCAGTCCAGAGGTGATGTAGTGAGTGGCAGCTCCATATGAAACCCGTGTGCCTTTCCCCAGCTTTTCATCCTGAAGGACTCTGGTTTGTTTAGGTTCAGCAGACACTTTTCCACCTGCTCCCCACCCTTGGCACACTGCCTACCCTTTACGTGTAATGGCTCAATAAACCCTCTTCTTCCACAGATCTCTCAGTCTCAGGAGTTTTGGCTTAACACAGGTTTTCTCTGTCCTGTCTGTAGGAGTGGATTTTATCAGATCATAGAAACATTAAATTCTTTTGCGTTCAGGTCTGGCAACAGTCGCCCTCTCCAAAGCTCCAAGGAGACCCCAGTGGATATCAGGACTTGGGGAGCAGTTGGAAGCAGGCGCTGCAGGGAGCCCTGGCTGGGACTCTGGCTGGGGAGCCCCCTGCAGCTGCCTGCACTCCCTGAACCTCCTCCCCATTTGCAAAACAGGAGGATCTCATGACAGCTGTCACAGGGATTAGGCGAGGTTTAGCCCCACAGTCCTCCTGAGACTTCCTGTGCTTCTCTTCATCTGCCCAGCAAGCAACCTGTAAGATCCAGGCCAACTCAGCGGCCACGTAGTTTGAAAACATTCGGTGGAAAAATCGCGTTTGTACTGAACACATACAGTTTTTCCTTGCCACTAAACAGTACAGTATAATGATTTTTACCTGGCCCTGACACTCTATTAGGTATTACAAGTAGCCTAGTGGGCACTTTGTGTCAGGAGGATGTGTGGGTTCTGCGTAAACCCTGGCTGTTGTATGTAAGGGACTTGAGCAGCCACAGGTTTGGGTTTAGGCCATGAAGGGGTGTCCTGGAAACAACCCCCTCGGATACCAAGGAGCGAGTTCACATCCAATAAGGACAGATTTCCTGAATGAATCCATAGCAAAGCTGTAAAGTATCACTCGGCTCCTCTGGGTAGGAGAGGAAAGGGCTTGCTTTTTTTTTTTTTTTTTTTCCCCGACAGGCAGAGTGGATAGTGAGAGAGAGAGATAGAGAGACAGGTCTTCCTTTTTGCCGTTGGTTCACCCTCCAATGGCCACTGCAGCCGGCGTATCGCGCTGATCCAAAGCCAGGAGCCAGGTGCTTCTCCTGATCTCCCATGCGGGTGCAGGGCCCAAGCACTTGGGCCATCCTCCATTGCCTTCCCGGGCCATAGCAGAGAGCTGGCCTGGAAGAGGGGCAACCGGGATAGAATCCGGCGCCCCAACCGGGACTAGAACCTGGTGTGCCGGCGCCGCAAGGCGGAGGATTAGCCTGTTAAGCCACGGCGCCGGCCTTTTTTTTTTTTTTTTTAAGATTTATTTGTTCGAAAGGCAGAACAACAGAGAGAGAGACAGAGAGACAGAGAGGTAGAGACAGAGAGAGGTAGATCTTCCAGCTGCTGTTTTTCTCCCCAAATGGCCACAACGGCCAGCATTGGGCCAGGCTGAAGCCAGGACCCAGAACTCCATCCAGGTCTCCCACATGGATGACAGGGGCACAAGCACTTGTGCCATCATCCACTGGCTTCCCAGGCACACTAGAAGGAAACCAGATTCGAAGCTGAGCAGCCGGGACAAGTCTGTTGGTTTCTCCATCCTTTTTTTTTTTTTTTTTAAGATTTATTTATTTATTTGAAAGCCAGAGTTACACAGAGAGAAGGAGAAGCAGAGAGAGAGAGAGAGAGAGAAGTCTTCCATCCGCTGGTTCACTCCCCAGTTGACTGCAACTGCTGGAGTTGCACCAATCCGAAGCCAGAAGCCAGAAGCTTCCTCTGGGTCTTCCATGTGGGTGCAGGGGCCCAAGGACTTGGGCCATCTTCCACTGTTTTCCCAGGCCACAGTGGAGAGCTGGATTGGAAGAGGATCAGCCAGGACTCGAACCAGTGCCCATAGGGATGCTGACACTGCAGGCAGTGGCTTTACCCACTGCACAACAGTGCCAGCCCCAAGTCTTACTTTTTAAATTGTGATCTAGGGTCCAGAAACTCTGACATCATCTGTAGGATTACAGATGTTTAGCTCCCACCTCAAGACCTAGAGAATCAGCATTTGCCTAGTAACAAGATCCCAGGTGGGGACCTCGTGTGTACATTTTAGTTTGAAAAAGTCTAGTTTAGAATGGAAGATACAACAGCAGATGAAGAGTCAAACATCTGTTATCTCCATTAGGGACCGGAGAGAATGTAATCTAAGGTGGGGCTGTGCGGGTTGGCGCTGTGGCATAGTATAGCCGGCATCCTGGCTGCTCCACTTCTCAGCTGCTCCACTTCCAATCCAGCTCTCTGCTGTGGCCTGGGAAAGCAGTGGAAGATGGCCCAAGTCCTTGGGTCCCTGCACCCACGTGGGAAACCCAGAGGAAGCTCCTGGCTCCTGGCTTTGGATCTGCACAGCTCCAGCCGTTGTGGCCATCTGGGGAGTGAACCAGTGGATGGAAGACCTCTCTCTCTCTCTCTCTCTCTCTCTCTCTGCCTCTCAAGTAAATAAATAAATCTTAAAAAAAAAAAAAAAAGTGGGGCTGTGACATCCTGCTCACTCTGCCCCACATCACACGCCAGGCCTTGAGTAGGGCGTGGCTTGCTCCAATTCACACACCAGCCCTCTGGCAGTCTCGGTCCTGCCCCTGCCAGTCCTGGCTTCTCAAGTTTGAATTCTTTATTTTTTCTTTCAGGCTTTCATCTCATTTTTAAAAGGCAGTTAGAGAGAGGCAGAGGCAGAGGGAGAGAGAGAGGTCCTCCATCCACTGGTTCACTCCCCAGATGGCTGTAACAGCCAGAGCTGAGCAGATCTGAAGCCAGGAGCCAGGAGCTTCTTCAGGGTCTCCCACGCAGGTGCAGGGGCCCAAGCACTTGGGCCATCTTCCACTGCTTTCCCAGGCCACAGCAGAGAGCTGGGTTGGAAGTGGAGTGGCTGAGACTTGAACCGGCACCCATATGGGATGCAGGCTCGACAGGCAGCAATTTTAACCACTACACCACAATGCCAGACCCTCATCTCATTTTTAAAATAATTTATTTAGTTATTTGAAAGGCAGAGTTACAGAGAGAGGGAGATTAAGGGGTAAAGAGAGAGATATCTTCTATCCACTGGTTCACTCCCCAAATGGCCACCATGGCCAGGAGCCTGGAACTCCATCTGGGTCTCCTACATGGGTGGCAGGGGCCCAAGCACTTGGACCATCTTCTGCTGCTTTTCCCAGGCCATTAGCAGGGAATTGGATCAGAAGTGGAACAGCCAGGACTCGAACCAGCAACCATATGGGATGTCAGAATTGCAGGCGATGGCTTTTACATACTATTCCACAAAAATGGCAGACAGAGTGTGGCCCAGCGATTCTACTTAGAAGTATGTATGAAAGAGAAGCGAAAACGTCTTTCCCTGTAGAACCTGCATGGGAATGTTCACAGCAGCACTGGCCACGATAGCAAAAACAAAACAAGAACCAGAAATGACCCGAGCATCAGGCGCTGGAGGGCTGTTTGACAATAGAAAGGAATGAAGTTGTAACACTTGCTGCTTCGGATGAGGCTCAAAAGGTGCTAAGTGGGAGAAGCCAGCATCAGAGACCACGCATGGCACAGTTAAATATATGCAAAGTATTGGCAATAGGCAAACTGGGGTGCACTCGATCTAGTGTTAAGACACTCGCACGCCACACTGCGTCCAGCTCCCGACTCCAGCTCCCGGCCAGGGCAGACCCTGGGGGACGGCAGTGGCCACGCAAGTGCGTGGGACCTTGCTCTGTGGGAGACCTGGATGGAGCTCCTGGCTCTGGGTGTTGGCCTGGTCCAGTCCCAGCCATTTTGGGCATTCGGAGGATGAACCAGCAGATGGGAAATCTCTGTCTCTCTGGTTCTCAAATAAATAAAAAACAAAAGTTAAAAAAAAAAAAAACCTGGCAAATCCATAGTAATGGAAAGTAGGTGGGGAGCGGCTGCTCTGAGCAGGGTTTCTTTTTGGGGGGTCACCAATGTTCTGAACTTAGATGGCGGTAAAGGCTTGCAGGTAGCGAAAGCTACTGGCGGAGACCTTTCAAGAGTGGCTCTGCCTCCATGGGGCTGCTGGTTTTTTAAAAAAAGTAGAGGAGGGCCGGCGCCGCGGCTCAATAGGCTAATCCTCCACCTTGCGGCGCCGGCACACCGGGTTCTAGTCCCGGTCAGGGCGCTGGATTCTGTCCTGGTTGCCCCTCTTCCAGGCAAGCTCTCTGCTGTGGCCCGGGAGTACAGTGGAGGATGGCCCAAGTGCTTGGGCCCTGCACCCCATGGGAGACCAGGAGAAGCACCTGGCTCCTGCCTTAGGATCAGCGCGGTGCGCTGGCCGCAGCGCACCAGCCGTGGCGGCCATTGGAGGGTGAACCAATGGCAAAGGAAGACCTTTCTCTCTGTCTCTCTCTCTCTCACTGTCCACTCTGCCTGTCAAAGGAAAAAAAAAAAAAAAGCAACCTTCGATCGCTCCCTGAAGGGGGACTTTGGAAAAAAAAAAAAAAAAAGTCCAGACCTTCCTTAGTGGCAAGTAGCAAGTAATTAGGGTTAGGCCCAAGTGCAGAAGGACTTCGAAGAAAGAAAAGAAAAAAAAAAAAAAGTAGAGGAAAGTAAACTATCCCCCAAACTCCACCCCCCACCAGCCACTCATTTGTTCCATGGCCTGGGCAGCCAGTGGGGGGCCAACAGCTCCCACCCCAGGAGTCAAACCTCCTGCCCAGGACAGCTCCTCCTCCCTAATTTCCCCTGGCTGACCTCTCTGACCTCCAATTCCCTCCAGGACCTGGACTCCAGCAAACACAGCCCCTGCCCCCTTTCCACTGTCCCAGGCCCCTCCACTCCACCCGGTCTTGGGTCCTTCTCGGTCTCACCTGAGAAACCCTGCCCCTCCACCCACTCTGCTCCTGCACCTGGGCAGCCGCGTGGAGAGATGCAGGAAAACGCACCCTCTCGCCTTTGAATTCCTAACAGGAAGCCCAAGTGGCCCTGCCATGTCCGGGGACACCTGCCCTTCTCTCCGCGCGATGGGGACAGCCGTGTTTCTGTCCCCGGGGCCCCCAGGAGGCCTTCGATCGATGGCAGCCGCTGGGGTTCTGTGCAGGAGTTCCCCGCGGATGTGGCCTCCGCAGAGCCCCGCCCTGCAGTCATTTGTTTTGTCCCACCGGTCCGGGAGCAGTGGGTGTTTGCCATTTCTGATAGTCTTCCGGGAGAGAGGCGGGGACGGAAAGTGACCGGGGCAGGGCAGTGCATGACTGAGCCGCGGCGCCAGCCTTGGAGAGGGGAGCTTATAACTCCTGCAGGGGATGTCCCCGCCTGACTCAGACCCGGGCTGGTTGTCGGAAATGGAAATTTACCAGGGCCTCAGAGACGGGGCAGCGCTGCAGAGGGCTGGCAGTGTCCCAGTCCCCGTCTGGGCCCCTACAGCAGGGCAGGGAGACGGGAACTGCCACCGCCCCCAGGAATGCAGGCCACGCCCCCCTCGGGGAGCTCAGATCAAAGCTCTGGGGAAGGAGGAAGTGCGGACTTGGCAACCCTGCAACACGGTTCAGCCACCTGGGGCCTGCAGGAAGTGGCCTTGCTACCCGCCCACAGCATCCTCCACCTGCCTGGAGCCACCCATTCCCAGCGCTGACCCCGTGTACCTGCACGGCTTCATTCTTTCACCTCCACATCACCGCCTCCTCCTCCCCAGTGCAGAGGTCATAGGTCCCAGCAGATGTCGCAAGACAAAGGCGATCGTGGGAGCGGCGGGAACAGAACACCTGGGGCTTGGCCTTGACCAGCTGTGTGAGTCTGGCAGGTCCCACACCCTCCCTGGGCTCCGTCTCAGCCACTGTGACTACGGGCAGTTGGACTCCAGGTCCTACAGGTTCATCAGCGCTGGAATTCTCCCAGGCCACCATGCCACTGCCCTCAGGGCAGACGTCCCAACCTGCTCACCAAGCCCAGGAGGCCTGGGTCCCTGTCCGAGGCTAGACCTCAGCTCCGCCCCTTCTCACACCCCTGCAACCACAGCAGGATGCGTCCAGTGCCGGGCAAGTGCCTGGGCTGCACCCCGCCCCCCTGTCCCAGGCCTGCCCCTTGTGTCCCCAGCACAGATTGGTCCCTGGTCACTCTTCCTTGCTCGCTGAGCTGGGAGCCGAGGGCAGTGACTGCCATACAGGAGCGCTCAGTGATGTTTTCTGGATGAATGAAGGCAGTGAATGAGGGAGAAGCTCCAGCTACCCTGAAGCGGGGCCATCCTTTGCCCATGGGTCCTAATTTAAAGCCATCTCAGGGAAGACAACGGGGGGCCCTGCCCTGCCATGGGGGGAGGGGTGCTGCTGGGAGGGCCCAGCTGGGCTGCTTGCCCTGCCTTGACCTGTCTGAGCAGCCCCCAGGGAGCCCCCGGGCTGCCAGGCCCATGACTCACAGGCCCCAAAGAGCTCGCTTAACCCTCCCTGCCCCCTCCAGGGTCACCTGTCCTGGGTCGCTCTCCTGCTCCAGCCAGTCCCTCCAGGACCCCACTGGCTGGATTCCTGGGCTGCACTGTGTGTCCCCCAAGAAATTCGTACTCTGTTTATGGAGAGAGAAATGATCTCACTTGCTGGCCAAGGTCACCCTGATTCTCTGAGACCTCACCCCATCTCAGACAGGATCCCTGTCTCCTGGGATCACATGGCCGTTGGGGCAGAGGGGGCCCCAGCATGTCAGGCCCCCAGGTCTTGTCTCCACTGCTGCCCGGCCTGGAACAAGCAGGAACCCACAGCGTTGGGTCAGGCACCTTCCACCTCCCTTTCTCTGCTGCCCCCTCAGTCAGCAACCCCTCCCGCCTCCCCAGAGGCCACGCTCCTCCCGCCCCATGGCAGCGAAGGCACGCGGCCGTGTCCAGGCCCACCAGCGTTCCCTCCCCCGACTCTGTCAAACAAGAACGCTGCCGTTTGGGAACAGCTCTGGGTTCACAGACGCGTTGCAAAGACGGTGCAGCGCGGCCCCTGACCGCGTTCACCAGGCGCCCCGGTGTTGAGTCCCGCACGGATCCACGCTGCCTGCCACACCGCAGGCTTGGCTGGGATGTCACCGTCTTGCCCCGTTCCACGCACTGCATGTACTCAGGTGCTTTTGTGTCTCTCTGAATGGGAGGACGAAGACCACAGTTCTCTCCGTTTTACAGAATAAGGAAAGGGAGTGTGAAGAGGTGAGTGCATGGCTCAGCTCTAGGAGGTGAGGCCGTGGGACACAGGGGTCCGGACTCAGCTAAACTTGGAGCCAGAATCCACTGGCATGGTGGCCTCGAGCCCAGTGTGGGCAGCCGTGAGGTCTGAGATGACACACAGGGGCGTGCTGTCTGTAGTCACCGTCGGTATCATCATAGCCAGGGAGCCTGGATCCCAGGCGAGCTGCTGACCTCTGCTGACCCCTGCAGAAACCGGCCTCGGCAGCATCCATGACCCCACCTCTCCGGCCTCAGCCCAGACAAGAGCTCAGGAAATAAGTTTCCGTTTCCACCACCTTCCTTATCCTCAAAGCTGCAAGAGATTGTGTCTCAAGGTCAAGGCCAGGTACAAGCGGAACCAGAACGTAGGTCTTTTTTTTTTTTTTTTTAAGATTTATTTTATTTATTTGAAAGGCAAAGTTATGGAGAAACAGAAGCAAAGAGGGAGAGAGGAAGAGAGAGAGAGAGAGGTCTGCCATCCACTGGTTCACTCCCTACATGGCTACAATAGCCAGAGTTGTGCCAAGATGAGGCCAGGAGCCAGGAGATTCTTCTGGGTCTCCCATGTGGGTGCAGGGACCCAAGGACTTGGGCCATCTTCCACTACTTTCCCAGGCCACAGCAGAGAGCTGGATCAGAAGTGGAGCAGCTGGGACTCGAACTGGTGCCCATATGGGATGCCAGTACTGCAGGCAGTGGCTTTACCTGCTGTGCCACAGTGTCAACCCCAGAACTTAGGTCTTGACCTTGCCCAAGCCACTGATCACAGCCCGCCGCCTTCTCCCCTCCTCTCCCTCCTTTCCCATTCAGAGACTGACCTTGGGCATCACTGCCATCTGCCTGCTTTCTCTCTCTCTCTCTCTCTCTCTCTCTCTCCCTCTCTCTCCCTCTCTCTCTCTCTCTCAGATTTATTTTATTGGGGGCTGGTGTTGTGGCATAGTGGGTAAAGCTGCAGGCTGCAACTAACCAGCAACTCCTTTGGGAGCCAGTTCATGCCTTGGCTGCTCCACTCTCGATCCAGCTCTCTGCTATGGCCTGGGAAAGCAGTGGAGGATGGCCCAAGTCCTTGGTCCCTTGCCTCCTTGGAGAAGACCTGGATGAAGCTCCTGCCTCCTGGCTTCAGCCTGACCCAGCCCTGGCTGTCATGGCCATTTGGGGAAGTGAAGCAGCAGATGGAAGACCTCTCTCTCTCTCTGACTTTTACACAAATAAAATAAATCTTTAAAAAGATTTGAAAGGTAGAGAGACAGAATTCTTCCATCTGTTGGCTTTGATTCACTTCCCAAATGGCCAATAACAGGCAGGTCCAGGCCAGGCCAAAGCCAGGAGCCAGGAACTCCATTTGGGTCTCCCACCTGGGTGGCAGGGACCTGGGCCATCCTCCTCTGCCTTCCTAGGGCATTAGCAGGAAACTGGATCAGAAGTAGAGCTGCTGGGGCTGGAGTTGGCGCTCAGGTATGGGACGTCGCTGTTGCAAGCAGCAGCTTAACCCACTGTGCCACAGACCAGCTCCTGTCTGCTGCTCTTAACTGTTTAATAGGATGCCTACTGCGAGGGCCCCCAGCACCTCTCCTGTCCGAAAGGAGCTGCCCATCGACACCTGGTGAAGGAAGTGCTAAGAAGATAATCTTCGAGCCTGCACCGTGGCTCAATAGGCTAATCCTCTGCCTGCAGCGCCGGCACACCAGGTTCTAGTCCTGGTCGGGGCACTGGTTCTGTCCCAGTTGCCCCTCTTCCAGGCCAGCTCTCTGCTGTGGCCCGGGAGTGTAGTGGAGGATGGCTCAAGTGCTTGGGCCCTGCACCCGCACAGGAAACCAGGAGGAAGCACCTGGCTCCTGCCTTCGGGTCAGCGCTGTGTGCCGGCCGCGGCAGCCATTGGAGGGTGAACCAACGACAAAGGAAGACCTTTCTCTCTGTCTCTCTCTCTCTCTCTCACTGTCCACTCTGCCTGTCAAAAAAAAAAAAAAAGATAATCTTCGGAAAGAAGGTGCGATCGTGAGTTCCAGACAGATATAAAGTGAATATTGGCCAAGCATTTTATGTCATTCACAAGGAAGCCAGGGGATCTTACAGCCAGCGGAAGAGGGCATCCTGGATCAATGGCTTTCACAGGTCAGGAATGTTGATCCGACGTACAAGAGGAGGCCAAGCTGCTGCTGCAGCACGGGAATGAGGGCACAGCTGATGATCTCCCTGCATTTCCAGGCTGTGTAATGGCGCAAAGACCAGGAAGGCCCGAACCCAGCCGTGGGAGGCCGTGTGTGTGCAGACAGCGCATAGTTTTCTGCTGACACAGGCACGTTGTTTTCTGCAGAGGGAAGGTCACGGGCAGGGTGCGCCCCGTGGTCTCTGACCAGCACTCTCTGAGCAGGAAGATGATTCAGCCGCAGGGTTCAGGGTTCTTTCACAATGAATGGCAAGCGCGAGGCCTCAGTCTGAGCCCAGCCACTCAGGAGGAAGAGCTGAACCCAGGAAAGGCTTTTCCAGTCGGGTTTTGGCATCTGTGTCACATGACGGGTTTTAGAACCTTCTAGAATGTGGGTGTTTCTGATGTGGGTCTGTGGTGGAGGATGTGCAGGGTAGGGAACAGCATCTGGTGGCCCCAGAGGCGCTGGCAATGCTGGACAGAGCCTCTACGTCCAAGCACCTGGGTGTGACCCCAGGGAAGGGGGACCCCCGGGGACGGGCTGACCAGTGGAAAGGCTCAGCACCCCCAGGCTGAGCCCCAGGAGCCTCTGTCCCCAGGTAGCAGCGCGAGGACCTCCAGGTGGGCCTCTCCTAGGGCGGGAGTCGGGCCAACGACACAGGTCTCCCTCCGGTGTCAGTTTCGCAGCCACACCGCTCAGCTTCTAGGTGTCCTCTCAGCCTCACCGTGGCCGGGGCCGCGGGCAGGAGAGGGGATCATTTCCATTCTTCATTTGGAGAACGGGAGGACCCAGCGAGAGGCCTGGACTCCCGGTTCTTGGGCCCATGTCGCCCTCTAGTGGCTGTGGGGCATCCACACGTGTAGTTCTCAACTCGGCCACAGGGTTTTCATCAAGTGCATTTTCCATGAACTCCAAAGACTCCTTGAATGTGTGGATTTCAAACACTTTTTTCGCACCAGAATAAGAGTTGGTGCAGCAGTTAAATTGCTGCTTGCGAGACGTGAGACGCACATCTCTGGGGCAGAGCCAAGACTCCACTCCTGAGCCCAGCTTCCCCTTATGTATACCCTGGGAGGCAGCAGGTGATGGCTGGGTCCCTGCCGCTCATGTGGGAGACCCCGGGGTATGTGGCAGACTCCGTGCTTCAGCCTGACCCAGCCCTGGCTGTTCCGGCAGCTGGAAAGGGAACCGGAGGATGGAGACGATCTCTCTGTGTCTATTTGTCTTTCAAATGAAATGAAACAAAATAATAAAAAATAAATTTAAAAAACTTACATTTTAATTCCATTGTTTATTTATCTGAAAGGCAGGGTTACAGAGAGAGGAGGAGAGATGGAGAGAGATGGTCCATCCGCTGGTTCACTCCCCAAACGGCTGCAATGGCTGGGGCTGGGCCAGGCTGAAGCCAGGAGCCAGGAATTCCATCCAGGTTTCCCACGTGGGTGCAAGAGCCCAGGCCTTGGGCCATTTTCTGCTGCTTTCCCAGATGCATTAGCTGGGAGCTGCATCAGAAGGGGAGCAGCCGCAAACTTGGCGCTCTTAGGCGATGCCAGCATTGCAGGTGGCCGCTTAATCCAGCGTCACAGCGCCGGCCCCAGGACACTCTCGCTGTCCTGCGGCCGTCATCACATTCCATCTCCAGGACTCTGTTCTTCCCAGGCCGCAGCTCCATCCCCATTCACCAGTAATGCCCTGCTCTGACCTGCACCTGGCTCCTGGCGACCACTCTTCCACTGTCTGTCCCTACAACGTGACGCCTCGAGGGGTTCGCCCTCTGGCTTATTTCGCTCAGCATCACATCCACAAGGTTCAGCCACGGCCTCGCAGCCTTCTCCAGGCCGAGTGACAGTCCATCGTGTAGACCCCGCGTTGCACTCACCCATTCACCTGCGGATGCACAGTGGAGTTCCTGCCCGCGATGCTGCTAGGAACCTGGGTGTACACTATCTCTCTCAGACTGGACAATACATTTTTTAAATTTATTTTTTATTTTTTGACAGGCAGAGTGAACAGTGAGAGAGAGAGAGACAGAGAGAAAGGTCTTCCTCTGCCGTTGGTTCACCCTCCAATGGCTGCCGTGGCCGGTGTGCTGCGACCGGTGCACCGCGCTGATCCGAAGCCAGGAGCCAGGTGCGTCTCCTGGTCTCCCATGCGGGTGCAGGGCCCAAGCACTTGGGCCATCCTCCACTGCACTCCCGGGCCACAGCAGAGAGCTGGCCTGGAAGAGGGGCAACCGGGACAGAACCAGTGCCCCAACTGGGACTAGAACCCGGTGTGCCGGCGCCACAGGCAGAGGATTAGCCTATTGAGCCGCGGTGCCGGCCTGGACAATACATTTTTGTCACTCCCCATGGATGGCACCCAGAGGGCAGGGACATCATCTCTGCCTGGAATGCCTTGTCTGGAGCCTTCCAAACAGGAGCAGAAAGAGAAGTGGGAATGAGACTGGGGAGGGAGGGAGGAAAGCAGGCGTGTGTCTCCCGGGCGTGTTCCCCGCAGAGCCACCTACACACCTGCCGGGCACCCCCTAGGAGCTCACCCAGGTAAACCCCTCCAAACGCAACCAACCACACACGGGCTGGGACACACGGACTCAAAACACAAGGTGGCACCTCAGTGACAGGAGAATCAAACCAAACCAATCTTGGCGACGGAAGAGAGGCAAGTGGCCGCGGAGAGTGGGCACCTGGCCTGGTCTTCCCAGCTGGGCTGTGGTGTGCTCCAACCTCGAGGCTCACTCACTGCACAGTCACCGTGGCCACGAGGAAGTGAGTCCACTCGGCAGACACACCCTGAGCCCCGTGCCTGTGCGCCCATGGCAAAAATGAGCGTGTTCCCCTGTCTCCCCCGCCACCACTTCTGGCCGGGGCTCTGCAGCTTAGATCTAAGGGCGCCAGCCGCCCAGGCTCCCCGATGGCACCTGTCGGGACCGGCTCCCAGTCCCCGAGACTTTCCCCGAGACCCCTCCGCAGCAGCCCAGAGCCTAGGTCCTTCCTGGGCCCTGCTTTCCCAGGCATCCTGGGCGCTGTGCGTGTGTAGCTGCAGAACGCACAGCATCACCTGTAGCCGTGGTGGGCGGGCCAGGGTCCCGCAGCCTGACGCAGGCGCACCAACGTGATCGCCCGAGGCCACGGGCAGAGGATGGAGCCAGCCTCCAGCTTCTTCCTCTCGCAGCAGCCCTGCAGGGCAGAGGCTGGGACTGCGCCCTCCCGTACACAGTGCGACATCGGGCGCCGTGCGTTAACAATGCGTGCCCACTCTCGGGCAGCAGAGGTAGATCAGCATCCAGGCTCTTTCCTGCCACACACACCTCCCTGGCGCGGCACTCACACGCGAGCGGTGGTCAGCAGTGGGCCTGGCTGTGCCTGGTCAGGGCTCCCTGCAGCAAAGGCTCCGCTACTGACCCCTAGGCTGCCACGTGCAGCCGCGCACCGGTGAGGCACAGGTGCGGGTCCTTGGCGGGGCCTACGGGGTGGACCCGAGTTCCTTGGCCTGCCAAGCTGAGTCCAGCATTCCGAGGGGAACGGGGCGGGCCCCTGCCCCACCCTCGTGCCGCCGCAAGCCGAGGCCCAACACAGATTTCCCTAGAGCTGCAGCCGAAGGCCGGCAAGTCCCTGCGAGAGACCTTCCACGGGGGAGCTGCTAACAGGTGCGCTTTTATTTGTACGTGGAAGAGGAATAAACACTGGTCACACAGGACCGTAGCACTGCATGGATACATCACTTAGCTCAAGGCTAACACTGGAAGTGAGTAAAAAAAAAACAGGGTCAGAGGTCATCCATAGGCTAAAAACTGGGAGGCGGCAGGTGAACGCAGGTGAACGCAGGTGAACGCAGCTGTTTGGGCCCGGCTGCTCGCAGCTGAGGCCGTGCTCGGGTGGGAAGCCCCCGTGGGGCCCAGCGCAGGCGGCTGTGGGGTCTCCCGGGAGGCCGCACTCACTCCAGAGGAGCGCACATTGTCTAAATCGTGCAGCCCTACTACACACCTGGGAATTAAAGGGGAAGAAAGATCTTGTGGGTGTGGCCTCGTGCAGGCGGTGGGCTCAGGGTGGCCAGGGCTGTGGGGACTTGGGGGCACCGCCGTGCAGGAGGAGGGGCAGGGAGGGGTGTGCACGGTCCCAGTCCCTGCTCTGCTCCCCAATCCACAGCTGTGGACGGCTCCTGGTAGTGCATGGGGGCAGACGGAGGGGCTGCCGAGGGCTCCGCGTGGCCATGGACCACTCTCTCTGCCTGGCCTGGCAAGTCCAGGGCTGTGCCACCTTGGGTCACCCTCCTGTACCTTTATGAGCCAAGGGGAGACACTGGATGTGGAGACTTCTCTCCCTCAGACGGCGAGCACGTGGTTCCCCACCCCGGAAACCTCAGCATCTCCCCAAAGCTGGACCTCGGAGTGTTTCCTCAAACAGTGCAGCCCTGCACCGGACCTGGCCCAGCACAGGCGTCCACGCAGAGCTGTGCCCCGACTGTCCCCAGCAGCGGACCGAGGGGCCAGACGGGGACCCCCGGAGTGATGCTCACGGCACAGGAGCCTTCTGGAAGTCTGGGGGTGCTGGGAGGAGGCCAGGCCTGTGTCCGGGACGCAGTGGGCAGAGCCGCAGGCCGGTCCCCAAGGAGGCTCAGGAGGGACGTGTGGGTGAGCAGGTGCACGCACAGCCGGGCGTGGCCGGGCGTCCTCAGCAGCAGCCCGCGGCACTGCGCTTCACGTGGCACGGCTTGCAGAAGAGGTGGTCGTTGAGGGGGTAGCAGCCCTGGTCCGTGGGCTCCACCGACAGGAGGACGCTGCAGTCCTGGGGAGACGGAGACAGGCACGGGTAAGCCCCGGCCCGGCAGCTGCCCAATACACCAACCACGTGAGCGCCCTGCCAAAGCAGGGGTGGGGGCAGAGGGGACATGGCCCCCACCCTGGGGGCTCCATGAATGAAGACCACACAGACGCAGGGGCCGTGGCGCATAGCGAGACGGGAGTGGTGATGGCCGAGCTGCTACAGGGGCCGCAGGACACTCGGAGGAAGCCCCCGATGCCCCCAGCAGTCCCATCAGAAGGCGGGTCCCGTGAGCCCTGAACCCCCTCACTGCCAGCTTCCCAGCCAAGGCCAGCAGCACGCACCGGCCTGCAAGGAACGGCCGCTGACCACTGAGTCCAGTCCAGGCCCTTCCCTCCCAGGTGGGGAAACAGCCGCTGCTTCCAAACCCGGGACTGAGAGACTCCAGCCGAGCCGGGGTCCTCGTGTCGCTCCACGGCCCACGCAGCTTCCGCGCAGGCAGGACGGTTGTTATTCCCAAATCTCAGTCGCCAGAGGATTTCGGGATGTCGGGCATGGGAATTCAGGCCCACGCTCTGCCGACCTCATCATGTTTTCCCCAGGCCTGTACCAGGGTCCCCCCGCCCCAGCCTGCAATCGGGCACAATTCATGTCCAGAGACCTGGCTCAGGCCCAGCTGCCACCTTTTGGAAGCTGCATGGACCCGATCACAGGGACTGTGGTCCCAGAGAGACAGTTTTGGGGTTACAGGTGGCCACCTTGCCTCAGGCCAGGGACTGCTACCTGTGTTCCTCCAGGCCCAGCCTGGGTAGGGCGCCCTCGTGTGGCTCTTCTGTGCTACTCCACTCTAGATCGCTCAGGTGGACTTGGGGCTACTTGGAGGATGTAAGAAACCTAAGGTTCCAAATGGGCACTCGGGGCCTCTCCTACTGTCAGAACCCAGTGGGGAGAACTCAGCAACTGTGACCGTCACAAAGCTCTTGTGGGGTGGGAAGAAGCTGGCTGGGGCGGGGCCAGGCACCCAGGGGTGGGAACCAGTCTTCTGAGCCTGTTCGCCCCAACATTTTTTTTGGAGATTTATTTAGTATTTATTTGAAAGGCAGAGTTATAGAGAGGCAGAAACAGAGATAGAGAGAGGTCTTCCATCTGCTGGTTCACTCCCCAAATGGCTGCAATGGCCGGAGCTGGGCCGATCTGAAGCCAGGAGCCAGGAGCCAGGAGCTTCTTCCAGATCTCCCACACAGGTGCAGGGGCCCAAGGACTTGGGCCATCTTCTACTGCTTTCCCAGGCCATAGCAGAGAGCTGGATTGGAAGTGGAGCAGCCAGGACTAGAACTGGCGCTTGTATGGGATGCTGGCATTGTGGGCAGAGGTTTTTACCTGCTACGCCACAGCACTGGCTCCTGTTTCCCCATCTTAAGTGGGGACAACGAATGGAGATTTTTCAAAACTACATATATAGGCACTGTTTCCCATTCCAACAATGTCCAGGCTGAGCATCCCTCATTGGGAAACCTGAAATTTTAGGGGCTGGCATCATGGCACAGGGGGGTAAGCCCCTGCTTGTGACACTGGCATCCCATATCAGAGTCCCGGCTGCTCCACTTCTGATCCAGCTCCCTGCTAATGCACCTGGGAAAGCATGGAGGATGGCCCTAGTGCTTGGACCCTGCCACCCATGTGAGAGACCCAGATGGAGTTCCAGGCTCCTGGGTTCAGCCTGGCCTACCCCAAGACGTTGTGGCCATGTGGGGCGTGAACCAGCAGATAAAAGACCTTTCTTTCTGTCTCCATCTCTCCTCTCTCCATCACTCTGCTTGCCTTTATAAACCTGAAACACCCCTTTTCCCAGGTCACTGGGTTCAGGAGCCTCAGCTCCAAAGTGCAATTGCTAGAGTGCAAATTCTGACGGCAGCAGCCTCGGTCAAAGCCATGAGCAGCCAGGGCGGGGAGAGGCACCAAGGAGAGAGGGGTTACTGGTTCCTGAGCCAGGCCCAGGGACGGCCAATCGCTGCAGAGCTTATTAGGGCCAGGTGGTGATAAGCACTGGAATTTCGTCACTGATCTTTGAAGACGCGTTATCAGGCGGACCTTGAACTTGAGCCGATGTGAGGTGGTTTGTCAGCTGCTCTGCCTGCTCCCCGCACACCCTCAGCACAAGCCCTCGGTTCCGTGAATCCGCTTACACGCACGTGGCTTAGGGGAGAATCACCGTGGGCTGAATGAGAGACCTACTCAGGGACTCCTCGCTCCGGTGACACCCGTAAAAGCTGTCACCTCTGTCACAGCGACTACAGGAAGTGACACGGGGTGGCCCAGGGCTGGGGAGCCTCCCCAGCAGGTCTGATCGCCTCACTGCAGGGCCCAGGCGCAGGATGAAGACCGCAGGGGTGGCCGGGCAGGCTCTGGGCGCCGGGCCAGACACCACTGGGGTCCCTCGTCCCGTATCACAGCGCCTGGGTTCCGAGCCCCAGTCTGCTGATGCCAACTGCACTCCCGGCTCCTGGCTCTGGCCCAGCCCAGTCCCCACCGTAGCAGGCATCTGGGGAGTGAATGGTGGATGAGGGCTCCTTCTCTGTCTGGGCGATCTTCACGCAATCCTGAGACCCGCGGTCAGGCTCTGTGTGACTCCTGGGGGGACGCTGCGCTGGCCGGCCCCTCCCCCCTTCCTTCGCTGTGGCCACGCCATGAGCACACCCTCCAGCCCTTGCTCACCCAGCAGTGGGATTTTCACAGGCCCCTCCCACTTCCTGGGTTTCTTCCTCTCTGAAAATCTGGCAAACGCTTACGCATCCTGCAAGACCCAGGTTAAGCGCTGCTTCCTCTACAAGGGGCCTTTGCTTCTACCTCACTGGTTAGACTTCAGCCTACCTTGTCTGCCCCAAAGCCCACTCACCTGGGCGGGACACCCCTCTGTTTCGTATGGTTCAGTCTTTCTATGGCTGTTAATCTCATACCCCAGAGCCACAGTGATTGGTCCAGAATGGACACATGACCCACGCTGGGCCAATCAGAAGGCCTTCTCAGGCCTTCAATCATAGCCCTCCATGGGTTATGTTCTAAGTTGGGGGGATGTCACCAGTAGCATTTGCGACCATGCACGGTGTCCCCGCCCCCCAGAGAAGGGCAGCAATCACACAAAGGCAGAACTGGGCAGACGTTTGACTTGTGGTTAGGATGCTGCACCCCGCATCAGAGTACCCAGCTACACGTCCAATTCCAGCTTCCTGTCAGCGCGCACTCCGACAGGCGGCAGGTCTGAGTACGTGAGTCCCTGCCACCCTGCGGGAGACCCGGAGTGACTTCTGGCTTGACTTTGGCCTGGCCGAACCCTGGCTGTCGCGGGCGTTTGGGGAGTGAACCAGGTGCAAAGTCCATCTGTTTGTTGCTCTTTCTCTATCTCTCTGCTTGCCAGATAAAACCCAGCAAGTGGAAGATCCCTCTCTGCCTGTGTTTCTAGCTTTCAAACAAATACAGATATACTAAAAAATTTTTAAAATGCATTTTGAAAAATAAAAAAGGCACAGGGCCAATGTCAAGGTACAGCAGGTTAAGCTGCTGCCTGTCGCCGGCATGCCCCACGAGCGCCGGTTGGAGTCCCAGCCGCTCCTTTTCCGATATGGCTCCTGGCTAATGTGCCCTGGGCAGCTGTGGAGGGTGGCCCACGTCCTTAGGCCCCTGGCAACCATGTGGGAGACGTGGATGGAGCTCCTGGCCCCTGGCTTCAGCCCGGTGCAGCTGTGGTTGCTGTAGCCATTTGGGGAGTGAACCAGAGAATGGAAGACCTCTCTCTCCCTCTCTGTAACTCTTTCAAAGAAATCTTTTTTTTTTTTCTTTAAGGCAGAACTAAGTGATAGAGAGAATGCACTGGTGCTACCATCTGATGCCATCACCAAGGCCGAGGGGTTCTTGGTTTCTGTCATCGACCAAAGAACTCTGATTAGGAGACTGTCTCTGTCATTAATTCCCTTCTTATCTGTCCCTGCCACGGGACAACATGACAGCAGCGCCCCAGGTGGGCGTGTCCCTGAGCCTCAGCCCTGCCCAGGTCTTGGCGCCGCCGCCAGCGCCGGCACGGGCTGCACTCACCTCGCACCGGTAGCAGTTCTCGTGGAAGTTTCTCCCCATGCACTCGATCTTGAAGCCGTCCTTCCCGTCCCGGGGGATGATGGGATTCTCACAGATGCTGCACACCGGAGCAAATTTCCTAGGGGCAGAGGAACCCACGCTGGGGAGGGGTTCGCACCAGTGACCGCAGAAGTGGGCGGTCAGGGCAAGGCTGGTCAGTGCACCTCCCAGAGCCACTCCACAGCCCCGCTCTGTGGCCGCACCTGGGGCTCCGACCGCTGGCATCAGGGAGGGAGCTGTGGAATCGGACCTGGCTTCCCAGGGTGCAATCAGCAAACACCTGGCAGCGCCTGAACTTGCAGCTCAGTGGGCCCGGGAGCCACCTCGCTTGTCTCCAATTATAGCCACTGCTCCCTTTCTTCGTCTCTCTCTTTCCTTTCGTTTCATATAGGCACCCTATCCCTCCCCAGCGGTAGGGACTCCTTGAGGGCAGGGACCCAGGCTCACAGACATCTTCGCCCAGCTCCAAGGGGAGTCACCATGGTGGTTCAGGGCTGGGCGCAGCTTTAATACCTACAGCCCGGAAACCCTGAGGTCCTTCGCTGCTGTCGCTTCGTTCCCACACTTGGTAAACTGGAACCTCCCTAGCACCCCCCTGACAGCACAGCTTTGAGGGCCAGACGGGGTAACCCCAGAGCAGAGCCTGGTGCGGTGCCGGTGCAACCACGTGCACAGTGAAGTGTCAGGCGCGCAGACAGCAAGATCAGAGACTGTGGCCGGCTCTGCCCCGGCCCCAGGCCCCGGCCCACCCTGTCCTCCCCCTCTGCCCAGTGCAGGGACCCCTGGCGTACCTGTAGAAGTCATCCAGGCAGTACACCTCATTCTGGCTGTCCAGGGCGAAGCTCTCGTCCCCGATGCACCGGGCGCAGGCCACGCACGTGAAGCAGGTGGGGTGGAAGGCCTGGCCCAGGGCCCTGATGATGTGGTCCCGGACCACCTCTCCACACTTGCCACACTTCTCCAGGGTGTCCTGCGGCAGGGGGCCGCTGCCTCAGAGCCGTCCCCCGAGCATCCCCCCCCCAACACAAGGGTCTTCGGGCCGCTGCCCATGGGGGCCCAGGAGAGGCAGGTGGCCGGCCCGGAACACAGCCCCAGACCCTCCGCCTTGGATAATGCGTGGGGCCTGGCGCAGTGTCCCTCTTGGCTTACAGCCAGGCCCACTGCCACGAAGCCGTCTCGGGCACCGGGACACCCAGGCCAGGCTGGGCCGGCGCTCCTGGACAGCCAGGAAAGGGATCCCCACGGAAACCAACGTCTGCTTCTTAGAGTCACCTTGAGATGCCTCCCTTTTCCACCTGGCTGGACGCTCAGGGCCAAGTTCCATGCTCTGCTGTAGGAACCACGACGGGCTCTTCCAACACACGTTCTCGGGCGCTGACTCCCTCTCTGGTCTCTCCTCCCTTTCCGCCTTGGCTGCCCTTGTGTTTGGATCTGTTTTATACCCCAGAGTACTACACGCTCTGTGTTTTTTTTTTTTTTTTGGACAGGCAGAGTGGACAGTGAGAGAGAGACAGAGAGAAAGGTCTTCCTTTTGCCGTTGGTTCACCCTCCAATGGCTGCCGCGGTAGCGCGCTGCGGCCGGCGCACCGCGTTGATCCGATGGCAGGAGCCAGGTGCTTATCCTGGTCTCCCATGGGGTGCAGGGCCCAAGCACTTGGGCCATCCTCCACTGCACTCCCTGGCCACAGCAGAGAGCTGGCCTGGAAGAGGGGCAACCGGGACAGGATCGGTGCCCCGACCGGGACTAGAACCCGGTGTGCCGGCGCCGCAAGGCGGAGGATTAGCCTACTGAGCCGCGGCGCCGGCTACACGCTCTGTTTTAAACGCTACTTTGTCATGGTGAGAACACTTAATGAGTCTCTTTCTCAACAGATCCTTATTATTGTTGACTACAGGTTCCTCTTTTAAAAAGTCTTTCAGGGCTGGTGCTGTGGCACTGGTTGGAGTCCCGGCTGCTGCACTTCCGATCCAGCTCCTTACTAATGCATCTGGGAAAGCAGGAGCCGGCCCAAGTACTCAGGCCCCTGCACCCACGTGGGAGACCCGGTGAAGCTCCTGGCTGCTGGCTTTGCCTGACCCAGCCCTGGCTCTTGTGGCCTTTTGGGGAGGGAACCAGCAGATGGACGCTCTCTCTGAGAAAGGGAAGAGACAGAACTCCATTCCAGTCTCCCGTGTGGGTGGCCGGGCCCAGCTCCCTCCACCATCAGGTGCTGCCGCCCAGGGTGGGTGTCAGCAGGCAGCTGCCCTGGAAGCAGCGGAGACGGGACTTGAACCGGGCACTCCAACAGGGGACGTGGGTGTCCCAAGCTCCCTCTGAGTTCTTAGATAAGCTGCCTCAAATCCCTTCGGGAATGAGAAGGATTTAAAGAGAGAGAGAGGGAGAATGAGGTCACGGAGGCGAGCACATGGCCTCCCTCCACCCCTTCCACCTACTCTCCTGGTCATGCCTCTTCCCAGTCCTGCTGTGCACTGACCACTGGAACCCCACACCTGACACCTGCTGGAGAGAGGGCAGCACCCCCACCCCCCATCAGGGGCAACCTTTCCCTCCCAGGCACGCTGCTCAAGCCCCCTCCCTGGCAGCGCCTCACCGCTGCCTGGCTCCCGCGGTCATGTTCCTGGGACCTGGCTCCCTCCCCCCACAGTGCCTCGAGGCTGTGATGAGCTCATTCTGAGTCTTCTACAAGGTCCCAACTCCAAATACTCTAAACCCTCAGATGGGCAGCTTTCAAACCCCGCAGTGCATCAGAGTCACCTGCCGGGTGAGGCCCACGGGCACGCAGGTGGTGGGCACTGCCACACACCACCCAGAGTCTGGAACGCCAACAGGCAGCAACGAGACCAGTTCTTGTGGCTGCACTCCATACCCAGAAGCGGCACCAAAGGCAGGGTCGAGGACCACCTGGGTCCAGGCAGAAGCCCAGCCCCTTGCCTCGTAGCTGAGTGAGGCCCCTAACGACACCCAAGTCCATGCTGCAGCCTGTGAATGGTGCCTGGTGCAGCAAAGCGACTTTGCAAGATGATCAAGTGGAAGATCTCAAGGCAGGGAGCCCATCCTGTAGCACCAGTGGGTCCTAAATGCAATTGCAAGAGCCCCCAGCAGAGGGCAGCAGAGGGCGGGGACTGGGCGTGGCACTTAAGGTGCTGCCTGGGACACCTGCACCCCACATCGAGACCCCGGGGTTGCGTCCCAGCTCCCTTTCTGATCCAACTCCCTGCTAATTCACACTCTGGGAGGCACCACGTGATGGCTCAACAGCTTGGCTCCCTGCCATCCACAAGTGATGTCTGGGCTCTTGGTTCTGTCCCGGCCTAACCTCAGCTGCTTCAGGCATCTGGGGCCTCTCTCATGCTCTGTTCTCTCTCTCTCTCTTTCAAATATTCATTCATTCATTAACGCTGGGGGGAGGCAGAGGGCAACGTGCTCTCTGCTGGCTTTGAAGCTACAGGAAGGACCCCAGCAACAGGGCTTCAGAAACGAGCAGCAGGGGACTGGATTCAGAGGGGCGTGCAACACCTTGCTCTTGACTTGTAGTTTCCAGAACTTGAGAAAATCGATGCGAGCTGTCACAGTCACCAACGGCCAATTCGCTACAGCAGCCACAGGAAACTTGGCCGTGCTCCCAACTCCCTCCTCTGCGAAATGGGCCAACACTGCCTCCCCGCCCCGCTCCCCGGGAATCAAACAACAGAGCATCTTCGTGTGCCCAGTGCAGGTCCCGGTGCCAGGGGGCAGCTGTAGGGTTACCTGGTAGCAGGCCTCGCAGAGGGGCCGCCCGTCCTGCTGGTAGAAGCTCTGGCCAGCCAGCTGGCGGCGGCAGGTGCGGCACGTGAAGCACTGGGCATGGTACTGCCTCTTCATGGCCTCCACGGCCAGCTCGCGGGGGGACACGGTCTTGTGGCAGAAGGCACAGATGTCTGGGGTACAGGAGACACAGGCTGGCACCAGACACGCCCGCAGTGCCCAGGGCTTGGCCTCGAGCCCCCAGGAGGTGCTTGTGTGACGAACACGGAGGGTCACGAGAATTAGGAAGCAAATGGCCTTTGGAAGGCTGACGTCGGGACGTCAGGACACAGCGGCAGGACAAGCGGACGTCACCTGCACTGGAATGGAGGGCGGGCTCCGCGGCGACACCCCCACCCGGAAATTCCAAACTCACCCAGGGTCTAGAGGGGACGAATACAACCACGGAGAATCCGGCTGTGACTTGGGAGAGGGCAAGCTTAACTATGACACACAAGCCGGACGCTGGCAGAGGAAGGCCTGCCACAGTTGGCTATGCCAAAATCGGGCATCTACGGACAACGAAGGCCATCACACAAGTGACCAACTCAGGAGAGTGTTCGCGATGTAGCCGAGGCGAAGACTTGGTCTCCCGAGCTGGCCCGGGGCTGAGCTGGCCCGGGGCTCGTCGAGTTCTCCTTGCCCTCATACACACTCCCCGCCCCCCAGCAAGGCAGGCTCTGCAGAGGCTGGGGGGGTCTGGGGGAGGGGGAGACAGGCACAGGATGGAGTTCAGGCCCAGATGGCTCATGAGGGCAGTCGGGTAACAACACCAAACTCACAAATGCACCTGCCCTTTCCTGCCTGAGGAAATCATTTCCGATACATCTGCACGTGGGCACAAGGACAGGAGAGCAAGGCAACCTGTGACACCAGGAGGCCACCGCAGAATCCGTCCCTAGGGAGGAGCTCGCCGCAGCGGAGAGAAGGGGCGGCGGCCACTCGGCCACTTCCACTGCGCTGTGCCGCCCGAGGAAGCAGGCCAGCTCGCGCCCAGAGCATCTCCAATCAAAGACATCGCAACCGACCCAAAACCCAGAACACCGAGCACGGGGCTGAAGTCTCACCCCAGGGCAGGTGCACCGAACACACTGACTGAATCTCATGTTGGGACTTGGGCCCCATCCCAAGACAGCTCAGCACGCACACGCACGTATTCCCAAATCTCCCTCCGATCCCAAATTCAAAACACTTCCAGTCTCAGGCATGTTGAAGCAGGCTCTCTGCACAGCAGGGGAGGGCACGCAGGTACACACAGTGGTATCTGCTGATGCAGACAGAACTCTGGATGCACAAGACATTAACCGAGGTGGCCCCGGGGGACGCTGGGTGACGGGCTTTGCAGTTCGCATTGTGCGAGGCCATGAGCCGTGGGAAAAAATGCAAGGTATTCTGCCGTCACAGCACAGCGCGGAGGAACACTTAAGTGGGTTTTAGTCATAAAGGGAAGAAGGTTCTGGCAACAAAAACGCAACGGGTGCACAGCTCAAATGTGCAGCCCTGTGACGTGAGCTGGGCCAGGCAGGGGTCTCTGCCCTCCCAGTTCCCAGCTGAGGCCTGGGCTGGCCCCACGAGGGCCCCTGGGGACCAGGACCACCCCGGAATCCTGCCTGCCCTGGGCCCTTACCTGTGGACACCTCTCTCTCAGGGAGCCCAGCAGGTTCTTCCGGGGGAGGCGGCAGCTCCTCTTCCGAGGGCCTGAGCTGACCGGGCCGAGTTTGGACCGGGGGTCCCTCCACCAGAGCCTGTGAGGACGCAGAGTGGTGTCAGCAGGGACCCCACACAGCCCTTCCAGGCTCTCTGCCTCCTCTGGGGGCACTGGACACGATCAGTCCCATTGAACAGCAGGTAACTGAGGCCCCAGAAACAAGTCATTCAGCAGGAAGGGGGCAGTGGCAGCTGGAGGTCAAGCAGTCAAAGCTCCGCCTCCCACGCCAGGGAAGGTTCCAGAGTGCAGTCCTAGGCCGGGACCTGCCTGGTGCTACAGAGGTCTCTAGAGGGCCCGAGGAGAGCGGGGCGTGGCAGTCCCTTGGGATTGAGCAGGAGGGACAGGACCACCTCCAGGCTTAGCCCCCCACCCCCCACCCCGGGGGACGCGGGGCTGGAGGTACCTGCGGTGGGGGTGGGGGCAGGTGCAGCTGCTCCAAGTCGGAAATGAGTGATGCCCCCAGCGGGGCAGGGGCCTCCTCAGGAGGGGGGGGCAGGTACGCAGGAGGGGGCGGTGGTGGCGGCGGGAGGTCCAGGTCGGCCAGAGGGTCCTGGGCATCTAGGGCAGGTGGAGGAGGAGCGCGCTCTGTGAGGAAGGCAGAGGGTCAGCCGGAGTCCCTGCAGGTGGACAGAGGAGCCCTCACCCAGCCAGACCAGGTTCTGTCTTGGACTCTGCCACCACCAAGCAACGTGGGCGTCCCATATGGACCAGGCTTCGAGTCCTGGCTGCTCTACTTTCTTTCTTTCTTTCTTTCTTTTTTAAGTTTATTTATTTGAAAGGCAGAATTACAGAGAGGCAGATAGAGAGAGAGAGAGAGAGAGAGAGGTCTTCTATCGGCTACTGCAAATGGCTGCAAGCTCTGGAGCCAGGAGCCAGGAGCTTCTTCCAGGTCTCCCACACAGGTGCAGGGGCCCAGGGACCTGGGCCATCCTCCACTGCTTTCCCAGGCCATAGCAGAGAGCTGGATCAGAACAGCCAGGACTTGAACCAGCGCCCACCATGCTCTGCTTTTGATCCAGCTCCCTGCTAATGCACCTGGGAAAGCAGTGGGAGACGACTCAAGTGCTTGGGCCCCTGTACCCATGCGGGAGACCTGGGAGAAGCTCCTGGCTCCTAGGTCCAGCCTGGCCCAGACCCAGCCATTGCAGCCATTTGGGGAGTAAAACAAACTGCGGATGGAAGATCTCTCTCTCTCTCTCTCTCTCTCTCTCTCTCTCTCTCTCTGTAAGTCTGGCTTTCATCTTTATTTGCTTCACTCCCCACATGGCCACAATCTGGGTCTCCCACGTGGGTGCAGGGATCATCTTCTTCTGCTTTCCCAGGTACATTAGCAGGGAGGTGGATCGGAGTGGAGCAGTCGGGACTTGAACCAGGGCACGTGTGGGATGCCACACTGCAGGCTGCACCACAGCGCTGGCCCCTCTGCTCTGACTTGCTGGGTGTCCTTAGGTAACAGACTGGATCTCGCCAAGTTTAATCTGCTTAGTTGGAAAATGGGCACCAGGCACCCAGGGGTAAGCAATATCTGAGATGATGGACAGGCAGAGGCACCTGCCAGGGCCACAAATAGCAGCTGTGCAAGCTCCCTGACAGCCCTCCCCTGTCGGTGCGGCCAGGCCCCTGTGGACGCGCAGGCCGGACCAACCTCCCTCTCCCGCCGTGGCTCTGGCCAGCAGCACCTGCCATACCTGGGAGCGAGCCCCAGACCTGCACAGATGCCCTGGGTGGGGCCGCCACCTGTGGAGTCTGACAGGCCCCCAGGGAATGAGAGGGGTGTGCTCCACCTCCGACCAGAGTCAGGGAACTGCAAGGTGGAAGGGGGATGGAAACTTTCTAAGGAGGGGTCAGGCCATCACCAGCACCCACTGATGATGCTCAGCAGACATCGGGGCCTCCTGGTTCGTGTGACACTACAGGAAGCGACAGGGGCACCACCCATGTCATGTTCTTACCCCCAGAACAAACCCTGAATGAACAAACCAAAAAGACCCGCCTCAATCCAGTCACATCTCCAAAGGTCCATCTATGACAAGCGTGGGAGCCACAGGGGCAGCTGGATGAGAGGGTAGGGGAGAGAAGGGGCAAATCCAGGACACGCGTGGGGCACCCCTCCGAAATGGACCCCGCTTCTGCAAGGAGTCAATGGCACGAGGTGGGGGAGGGGTCTCCCCTAGATTTCAGAGAAAAACGGCCACTTAAAACACGCACACACCCGCATGGGAGACCAGGAGAAGCACCTGGCTCCTGGCTTCGGATCAGCGAGATGCGCCGTCCGCAGCGGCCATTGGAGGGTGAACCAACGGCAAAAAGGAAGACCTTTCTCTCTGTCTCTCTCTCTCTCACTATCCACTCCGCCTGTCAAAACAAACAAACAAACAAACAAAAAACCACGCACATCCACAGGGCCAGCATCGTGGCACAGGGGTGCAGCCACTGCCTGGGACTCCGGCCTCCCACGCGAGCGCCCGTCGGGGTCCTGGCTGTTCTGCTGCCGATCCAGCTCCCTGCTGTTGTGCCTGGGAGAGCAGAGCGTGGCCCAAGCACTTGGGCCCCTGCACCCAGGTGGGAGGCCCCGATGCAATTCCAAACAGCCCCGGCCGGCCGCTGTGGCCATCTGGAGCGTGGACCAGCGGGTGGAAGAGCTCTCTGCCTCTGCTTTCCCAGGCAACGTTAGCAGGGAGCTGGAGGGGAGGACAGCTGGGCCTCAGACGATGCTGGCACTGCAGGCGGTAGCTTAACCTGCTGGGTCACAATGCCAGCTCCTAAGTAAATTTCTAATTAATTTATTTATTTATTTATTTTGACAGGCAGAGTTAGACAGTGAGAGAAAGAGAGACAGAGAGAAAGGTCTTCCTTCCGTTGGTTCACTCCCCAAATGGCCGCTACAGCCGGCGCGCTGCACCGATCCAAAGCCAGGAGCCAGGTGCTTCTCCTGGTCTCCCATGCGGGTGCAGGGCCCAAGGACTTGGGCCATCCTCCACTGCACTCCCGGGCCACAGCAGAGAGCTGGCCTGGAAGAGGAGCAACCGGGACAGAATCCGGTGCCCTGACTGGGACTAGAACCTGGGGTTCTGGCACCGCAGGTGGAGGATTAGTCTAGTGAGCTGCGGCGCCAGCCTAAGTAAATATTTTAAAAAGTAATTTTTATAATAATTACATGCTGAAATATCTCAGTACACTGGGTTTTATAATCTCTAATGTTAAATTAATATCACTTATTTCTTTTTCCTTTTTTTCAGTGTGGACACTAGAAAATTTAAGTTACAAGTGTTGCTGGCATTTGTGACTGGTATTCTATTTTTATTGGACGGCTGGTATAGACCTTATCTGGACCCTAATTCAAAGGATTAATCCTCTCATTTAATTCTTTCCACTTTGGAGCTGAGGAAAAGCTAAACATTCCACTAAATTAGCTCAAAACACGGACGGGGAGTGGGCGAGTGGCACGGAGGGTTAAGCACTGCTGTGAGGCCCACATCCCACATGGAAGTGCTGGTCCAAGGCCCAGCTGCTCTGCTACCGATCCAGATCCCTGCTGGTGTACCCTGGGTACGGCACGGCAGACCATGCTCAAGGGCTCGGGCCCCTGGCACCCATGGACGAGACCTGGGTGGAGTTGTGGGCTCCTGGCGTCAGCCTGGCACAGTCCTGGCTGCAGTGGGCATTTGGGTAGGGAATGAATGACTGGATATGACAGCTCACGCTCTCCCCCCCCCCCCCCGCCTCTCTGTCACTCTTTCAAGTAGAAGAAAATAAACAAAAACAAACCAGCACAGCCCAGAGGCGGGCATCGGCCTGGCAGCTGAAGCGCGGGTTGGGACTCCCGCATCCTGAATCAGACTCCCAGACTGTGGTCCCCGCCTCTGCTCCCAACTCCAGCTTCCTGCAGGTGCGTGCCCTGGGAGGCAGTGTGGATGGCGCACGTGGCTGACTTGGGTTGAGTTCCCCGCTCCCAGCCTCGGCCAGCCAGGTTGGCTGTCAGTGTTCGGGGAGTGAACCAGTGACGAGAGCTCTGTCTCGCCAGTAAACAAATACGTGTAACAAAGGCGCCATGGTCACTGTGATACGATCCAGCCGCTACCAGGCATTTTCATGACAAGCAGTGGAAGCTGTGGATTGAGTATCAGATAATCAAAGGCATCCTTGGATTCTCAGTCCAGTGGATGCCGCCTGGCACTGTGGCCGCGTAAGGCAATGGCTGTATTCAGAGATGGACCTTAGCCAACGTGCGGCAGAACTGCCACCCACACAGGAGACCCAATGGAGCTCCCGGCTCCTGGTTCAGCCTGGACTAGTCACAGAGGACGTGGCCATTTGGGGAGTTAAACAGTGGCTGGAAGATCTCTCTGTCTCTCCTTCTCTCTCTGTAGCTCTGCCTTTCATATAAATAAAAATTTTAAAAAATAAAATAAGGGGCCGGCGCTGTGGTGCAGCAGGTAAAGCCGCCACCTGCAGTGCTGACATCCCATATGGGTGCCAGTTCAGACCCGGCTGCTCCTCTTCTGATCCAGCTCTCTGCTATGGCCTAGGAGAGCAGTGGAAAATGGCCCAAGTCCTTGGGCCCCTGCACCCGCGTGGGAGATCTGGAAGAAGCTCCTGGCTCCTGGCTTCGGATCAGTGCCCCATCTCTGGCTGTTGCATCCAGTTTGGGAGTAAACCAGCAAATGGGAGACCTCTCTCTCTCTCTCTTCTCTATGTAACTCTGACTTTCAAGTGCAATAAATAAATCTTAAAAAAAAAAAAAAAAGATAAAGAACTGGCTAGTTCTCCAACTGTGGTCCCGAGAGCCCAGCACCAGGATCAGCGGGAAAGGCAAGGCCCCGGGGCCCCGCACGCTGGCTCAGTCAGATCAGGCTCGAGGCTCGGTAGGAGAGCCGGGCTGCAGGGGAGCTCCTAAGGCAGGAGCCAGGTCCGCAGTCTCTCCCCGGCCGGCTGACGGTCCTCGCAGGCAGGCAGGAATTCAGGAGAGAGGCAAGCGTGGGGCATGTGAGGCCATGGGCAGAGCGGGGACCCGGAGCCCAGTGACAGCAGCAGGAGGAGGGAGAGCAGCTTTTTACAGAGAAGCCAAGAGGAGAGCAGATGGGAGTAAGGGGGCGAGGGAGGCGTGCGTGCGTGCAGAGAGACACCCAGTGGAGGTGGGAGGAGTGAGGGCAAGGTGGCCGAGTGATAGAGAGAGAGGGATGGAGCCACTGCTTCACTCCCCAGAGGGCTGCCACGGCCAGCTGCTTCATCCAGGTGTCCCACGTGGGAAAGCATCTTCCGCTGCTTTCCCAAGAGCATCAGCAGGGAGCGGGGCTGGAAGTGGAGCAGCCAGGACTTGAACCAATGCCCGCACGGGATGCCAGCCATCGCGGGCAGCAGCTTTACCTGCTACGCCAGCCACAGCACCAGCAAGGTGGGGCTTCTTCCAGGCTGGAAAGCTAAAGCAGCCGCTGTAGGGATGGCCGTGAGCAGCTCACCGGGAACTGAGCCTGCTCCAGTGAGGCCGTGACTGCCCACGCTCTGCCTGAGAGTGCCCGGATGACAGCGGAAACAGCAGCCAGCACCCCCGCCCTCGGGAAAGTCTGACTTCATCACACACGGCAATTCCAAGGGCCCAGGGAAGCCTCCGAGGCGACAGGGCCACCCCACCCCAGACCCCAGGGACACCGGTCTCAGCTGCACCTGTTGGCATCTCAGCCATGTTTCCTGGCCTCCCTCGACCTCCGAGATGGGGCCCATTTTTTCCTGTCAGATCGCTCATCCCGGCATCCTGGCCGGCCTGGTCCTGCTCTCCAAAGGTGCTGGAGAGTCTGGGGCCCTTGAGGTGGGAGGTGAGGAAGGAAAGATGGGCCCAGAGCTTCTGTCCCGTGAGTCCCCTCTGTGCTCGCTGGCCCTCGCTCCAGGACTGGCCGGCATTTCTTGTTGGATCCAGGTGGTTCCCGCGACGACAGATGGAGAGGAGGGCTGTCCCAGCCGTACTCTGGGATGGAAGGACATCTGTCCAGGGCCCGGGGACGCGGGGGCTCAGCTGCCTTCCAGGGGTCAGCCTCACACCCTGAGGCAGAGCCGCGCCTTGCCCCAGGGCTGGGGCTACCACCTTTCCTCGCCAAGCAGCTGAGACTTCCCAGGGAGTGGCAGGGAAGGAGGGCTCTGTGACCAAGGCGACAGGGCCAGCCCACCCCAGATTCCAGGGACACCTCCTCAGGGAAGCCACCCCGCCTATCCTGTAAAAAGTTACTCCTCTCCACCACGTTTCACCCCGACAGCACCTGTGTCTGCTGACGTCATGTATCAGATGTTCTAATACACACAGTTCTCTTCCCTCTGTTTTCATTTAATTTGAAAGGCAGAAAGACCAGTGGAGAGAGATTGGCCACCCATCGGTTCACTCCCCAAATGCCTGCAACAGTTTGGCCTGAGTCAACCTGAAGCCAGGAACCCAGAGCTCCAGCCTGGTCTCCCACAGGGGCGGCAGGGACCCAAGTACTTGGGCTGTCATCGGCTGTCTCCCAGGGTACGCGGTAGCAAGAAGCTGGGTGGGAAGCAGAGTAGCTGGGGCTTGAACCAGACGCTCGGATCCGAGACGCAGGGGTCCCAAATGGCCGTGCCAAATGCCCACACTGCCTCTGCATTAACTCTGCTCCCTCCACACGGGCGCAAAGCCTTGTCTCCCTTCTCCACTCTTGGGACAGCGAGAACAGCTGGAGCACAGCTGGCACTCCCTGCACGACAGGTGCAGGCCACTCACTCACACACGCACTCGCTCCCAGCCACGCTCTGACAGATCAGGATACAGAGACGCAGGAGGTTCAATGGCTGCAAATGTGGGAGCTGGAAGGCACACCGGGCGGGCGGTTCTGGGGTCTGTCTGGCACTCAGATGAACGAATGAATGACTGAATGACTGACTCCCGGGGCTGCCCTTCCCTCCCCGCCTCCCGCCTGCCTGTCTCTTACCTCCGTTGGAGAGCTGAGCGGGGCTGCAGGGGCTGGGCCTCCCAGCAGGGGCCTTCCCAGGGGGCTCCCAGGGGCAGCCGCGCCGGGCCTCACAAGCCGCCTGCCTCACTTCCTCGGCCACGGCCACGTGGCGGCGCGGGGGTGCCAGGGTGATAAAGATGGAGGAGGCGACCCTCTTCTCGGGCTTTGAGGCCATGGCTTCAGGTCCTGGCAGGGCGGGGACAGAGAGCAAGGTCCTGGGGGTGCAGGCTTGCTCTCCCCCTGGCTGCAAAAGGAAACAGCCCAGTCCTGCACACCTCCCTAAGGCAAGACAGAACAGCCCCGCCCCGCCCACATGCCGGAGGGGGTGGGCGAGGCCCTGTGGGGGAGGGCAGGGGCCCACCAGGTGACCCTGCCACAGGGTGCTGACTGCCCCTCCCCCAGCCCTGGCTGGCTCACCTCGGATGAGTAAGCTTCCTGCCTTGATCAGTCACCTCCCAGGAAGGGATCCGGATTCTCTCCGGGGGAAGAAGTCCCTGAGGCTCAGGCCAGCTCTGCTGCGGGAGGGAGAGGACAGGACGGTGAGCACGTCATGCCCGGGACACCCCCTCTGTGCCCAGGACACCCCCTCTGTGCCCACACCGCCCCAGGCCTCGTGCTGTCAAAGCATCAACCCTCCTGCCGCGAGAGGTGGGCACGCGCTACTCCCATCCCACCAAGGGGGACCTGGGAGACCTCAGGGGTAAAGCCACTTGTCCAAGGGCTCACAGTGGCAGAGCCGGGATTGGAACTCAGGGCCTGGCCCCCCGGCGCCATCTGGCTCTGTTCTGCCCTCTCGGCCCACCCAGCAGGCCAGCATCCACTTCTCTGCCTCTCCAAAAACGAGGTGCGCTTCAGGCCTGGGCAGTGTCAGGGGAGAGCCCGGGAGGGGGCTCAGCGGTCTCCAATCTCACCTCCTGACCTTGATCTTTCTAGAGCATAAGTCTGACTACTTCTCCTCTGCTCTAAGGCCTTCCATGGCTCCCCCCTCCTCAGGAGAAAGTCCTAATTCTCCCTCTTTGGGTCCTCATCCCCCCTCCACGGCTTCCCCTCTGACCTGCTCCTCCCGCCTGGTCTCCCTCCGCTGCTGCCGCCCACAGGGTAAAATTCAGCTCGAGCGAGCATCACCTCCTCCATGAAGCCTTCCCTGATTCCCGGCCCTCTCCCTGAGGCCCTGTCTGCTTCCACAGGGAGGTGACAGCCCCATCACAGGACACGCTGGCTCATAATCACCCATCCGACCCCCTGCAGGTACTCAACTGCACCCTGAGTGTGGCTGGGGGTAGCCATCGAGGTATAGATCTGGGGACAGGTGCCAGGCAGAAGCCGTTTTCCATCTCTAAGGCCCCCGTGTCCACGGGGCCAGAGTGGGGCGGGCAAGGCACAGGCATCCTCCCTGGGCACGAGGCTAAAAATTGCCCCTTATCTCGCCCTCTCTCTGCTGTTGTGCTACCCGGGGCCACCTCGCCAGGACTGTCAGGCCCAGGCCACAAGCATATGAGGCGGAGAGCAGACAGGGAGGCACCATCGGACCCCCAGAAACAGGGCTGGCTGGGCTGGGCTGGGCTGGGGGCCCCCGGAGAGACCCAGTGGTGCCCTGGGAGCTGGGGTGACCGTGCACAGGGTGCACAGAGTCCCCTCCCCATCTCCAAGTGCACTGGTCACCGCGGGCTCCCTCTGGGACTGCCGGAGACAAATCACACGCACTCGGAATCCCTCCTAAACTGGCTGCTACACTGGGTTAAAACGCTCAGCCTCCTGGGTAGAAACCGGTGCGTCGGGAAGCAGCCTCCATGGGGCTTTCGATGCCCGGTCCCGTCCCTCGCTGCCACCCGCCGCTCGGTGAGCAGTTCAGAAGCCCACTTTTGCGAGTGATGTTCAGGGTGCATGCAAGAATTGAAGAAGAGATAAACCGCATCGCGGGCATCCGCCGATGCGGGCCAGGCCCTGAGCCCAGGGCTGTATGGGCCTCAGGGCTCCCCCATCCCGGCCTCAGCCAGAAGGAAAGCCCACAATGGCCCCCCTCACAAACGCTGCGTGAGCCTCCCCCTACCCCCAGAGTAGACGACCCCGCCCCCCGCTCTGCCCGGCCCCGCCCCGCCCGCCGCAGACACAGAACTCGGGGAGCATCCCCAGCCGGCCGGCAGGTCCAGGGCTGTCCTCACACCTGAGGCAGCCGGGCCTGGGCCCCCAGAAGCTGCAAACCTTAGGACGCACCCCCCAGCCCCTCCCCAGCCTGCCCTGACCCCTGCTTCACTCCTCCGGGAAGCTGGATCCATCCAGTTTTTCGGAAATGTCCAGGGCTGACACCAGATGGCCACAGCTGGGCAGCCTCCGCCCCCAATCCTCCCAGCAGGGACCTCAGGCCCCAGGGGAAGGGGCTGGGCTGGGGATTTCACAGCGAGTCAGAGTCCAGCCCTGCTAGGGTGCCCAGCTCCCCTCGCCCCGGGGCAGCCGCCGCGCCCCGCCCCGGGGACCCTCTGCTCCCCTCCCTTGGAGGGCAAATCGCAGATGCAGTCGGGTAAGCGGAGAAAGTGGGAACAAAGGGAGGGAGACTCACTTCCTGTCGAGAGGAAGGAAGAGGCTGGGACCCAGCCCGCACCGGAGCACCAGGCGGCCAGCTGCAGCCCGCACCCAGGGCTGGGGGTGTCTGACCAGGAAGGGGGAGGCTCTCCCACTCCACTGTTCCCTCTTCCCCATTCCTGTCCCCCCTCTAGAAGAGCCCTGGCACCTCTAAGTTCTGCACTTTAATACCTTGACAAAGCAGTCTGTCTGCTATTAAACCCCCCTGGAGGTGAGCGGCTGGGGGCTGCACCCCAACCCATGCCCTCCCACAGAGACCTGGCTGCCTTGGGGAGAGGTTCCCTCCAACTCCCTCCTACCCCAGGGAAGCCGAGGAGGCACAGATCAGCCCTCACACCGCAACCCACCTCTTTCCTGCTGGGCGGCCAGAGCAGGGCACCTACCCTCTCTGGCCCCGGACTCCTGCACAAAGTGCCAGGGGGTGGCTGGTGTGGGAAGGGGAGTGCAGGACAGCTGGTTATGTAGCCCTCACCCCGGGTGGGACAGCAGGCGCCCCTGGGGGCCAGGACTGGCCTCCCAAAGTGACTGAGAGCAGGGAGCGGGAATCTGGGGGCTGCCCCAGCCTCTCACAGGGGCCCTCCGCTCTGGGCTGCAGCAAGAGACCTAGGGCGTCGCCCCGGCCTGCAGAGCTGCCCCCCGCCCCGCCCCCGCCCGCCCCTGGCCCTGGGGGGGCCCCCGGAGCTGGGGAAACCCGGCGCCTCCGCAGGCAGCGGGGCAGGCCGGGCCGGGTCACCGCGGGGCGCTGCCGCGGAGTTAATTCAGTCCATGTGCGGGACGCGGGCCTCTTTGTGCGGGAGCTTCCGCCCCGCTCCGGGCAAGGACACGACCCCCGCCACCGGGCGGAGCCCTCCCCCGGCCCCGGGACCGGGGAAGGGACTGACGGGCGGCGACGCCAGGACAGCGGCCCCCACGGCCCGGAGAGCCCCCTCCAGGGGCGCCGGGGCTGCGGTCCCAGCCAGGGGGCGGGGTGGACGCTGGCCCGGGGCCACCCGCGCTGTCACCTGCGTGTGGCCCGGAAGGGGTCGGCAGCCTGGGACCCCCGCCACCATCTCCCGCACCCGCTTACCTGGGCCGCCCGCGCCCCCGCGGCCCCGCCGGACTCCCGAGCGCGCAGAGCCCAGAGCGCGGCGCCTGGCGCCCGCCCCTCCCCGCCCCTCGTTCCCTCCGCCCCGCGCCCCGCGCCGCCGCGTGACCATAAAAGGTGAGGCCGGGGGAGGGGGCCCGGGGCCCGCCCCGCGGAAGCGGCCCCTACCTGCCCCCCCCACCTGCCCGGCCGCGCCCCGCGCCGCCCCCTCCCCTTCCCTTTGTTCCCTCGGAGACTCCTCCCCGCCCCTCGGCCCTGGCCTGGGGTGGGCGTCCAGCCCCGCTGCGCACCCTGGCGTCTTTGTGGGCCCTCAGTGGCCCTTCCACTCCCCCTGCCCTGGGTCACCTGGGTCCGCGGCCCCACCTGCCCGGTCCGACGGAGGCCAGTGCTAACACCTGGGCTTGGCTGAAGTGTCCGACCTGGGTTCCATGGCTGCCCGCCAAGCCTTGGGACCCTGGGCCTCAGCTTCTTGGTCTGTAAAATGGATCTGCCCACAGCCTGCCCCTCTAGGTGACCCAGACGATGGGACGGGTTGACCTCAGTGAGGCACACTATGAGCTGGCCTAGCTGGGGCAGCCGGTCACCTCGATTTGCTGGGGGGGGGGTGTCACTGCCTGTCTGGATCCCTGCAGGTGCACCCCAGCACCCTGGGGGAGGGGACAGGCTCTGGTAGGCAGGGCCCACTGACAGCCAGGTCACTTGGTTTGCCACCCTGGGCACTGTGTCCTGACCCCCTCCCTCCGTGTCCTGGACCCCAACCTGGGGCAGATGGAAGGGGGTAGGGATGGACAGAACCTGAGCCCGGGGGCCGGGATGGGCTGCTCAGGTCCCTGGAGGCTCAGGGACTTTGCTGGGGAAAGGAATCTGGGTCTGATTCAGAGGCAAACAGATTGTTCTTTTGATTACAGCCACAATGGCTGGGCCCAGCACCACCTGCGGGACAGCCAGTTAGGGCCTGGCTCTCCCTGCAGTCCTGCAGCTCACCACCCCCCCAGGGGGACTCTGGGGTCCGGAGGTGGGGGGTGCCTGGCTGCTCTGTGTCCCCCTCCTCCCCCTCCCTAAATCCCGGCCCCCTGCCCCTGCCCCTCCTGCCTCCGCCAGCCCTCTGCCCATCTGAGTCTCACTCAGCCTCCCTACAGAAGCGACAGCAGTGACAGTGGCTACGCTTAGTCTGCCTTGTAGACCTTTCTATGTGACCCTTAGGCACCGGGGCTGGTAACGCCCACTTCACAAAAGGGGGACGTGGCAGGGGGGGCGAGGAGGAGGCCTCACAAGAGACAAGTGGCAGAGCTGGGTGCAAACCAGAGGAGCGGGTGCCCTGGGCACACTGCTCTGGGGCCCCAAGGGTGGGCACCCCCACCCCCACACACCACCCTTCCCGGGTGCGGAAGCCAGGGCTCAGGGAGGCCGTGAGCAAGGCGCCCCTGCCCTGGTCGGGGTCATCCCCGGCTTGCAGTGATGCCCCCCCACACACACACACACTGTGTGCAGCGCTGTTCGGGGAAGATGCCCGGAGGGAAGGAGGGAGCCGCTGGGTGCCAGACCTGGGAGTGCCGTGAAGAGGAGGGCCAGGCAGGGTGCCCTGACGCTTCCTGCTGTCACGCCCTTTGCCAAGGCTGGGCCAAGCCCGATAGAGGAGGAGCTGCCCCCCACCCCTGTACCTCTGGGACAGTCCCCGAGCTCCCCTCGCTGCCCCAGCAGACAGCACGACAGGGCACCCGAGCCTTGTCCAAAGTCACCCTGAGGCAGCCTGGGACCTCGGGCCTTCCCACATGTGTTCCGGACCAGCTTGGGATGGTCTGCGAGGCCCAGGGGGTCTCTCTGGCACCACTCACCTGCCATGCAGCGCCCGATCTGCGTCTCCTGCTGCTCCCGGATGGAGGGACCGTCCTGGCCCTGGTCCCCGTACCAGCCTGGGTGTCGGTGTCACCGATAGGCAGGTGCCAAACTTCCTGCAACGGAAACCCAGGAAGTGCGCTGGCCCAGAACACACGCCCTTTGTCTGGCGGCTCGGAGGCCCTGCTCCCCGCTCCGTCCCTGCCAGGCCCCTCCCGGCCTCAGGTGGCCCCAAGGGAAAGGACTCAAGCTTTTCTGTGGGCTGTGGCTGCTGAGACCCAGGGTGGCAGCGGCGGGAGAGGGGTGTGGGGGCACGGTCCGGGGCCGTGGGGGGCCTTGCTGCCAACCAGGCTGCCGGGGGGTTTGCTGTCCCCTTTGGAGCAGTTGACTACTCCACCACTTGTTGGGCACCTACTATGTGCAAGGCAGGTGTGAGTGCAGGAGCCCCCGAAACCAAGTCAGACGCAGCGTCCCCACACTGGGCAGGGGGTGCGCATTGACAGCCGTCAGCGATGACAGTGCTATGACGGAATGGAGAAGGGGCTGGGATGGAACACGGGGAGGAGGGGGCTCCGGCTCAGAGAGGCCCCTGCACAGGGCGCGTCGAGCGGCAGGGTTGGGGAGCCACAGAGGAAGCTGCGGGGATATGGGCTCTGAGGTCAGACTGGGGCCTCGGTCTCGCCTCTCCAGCTCCCTCCGCTCGCCGTGGCCGTTGCCTCGCCTGGGACACGGGCAGCTGGGCCGGAGCTGCCCACAGAGAGGCGTCTTGCTCTCTTTAGAAGGAAACCTCTGAGCCCAATTCATTTCAGAAGAAGCTCCTGGGTTCTGGAGCTGGGGAGCTCAGGAGCACAGTGTCGGCCGGCGTCTGGCGAGGGCCTCCCGGCCGCGTCCCACACGATAGAAGGCACATGTAGTGAGACAGCAGGTGCACCCGCTCGGGTCTCTCTTCCTCTCCCCTTAATGCCATAGGCGCCAACATTGTGGCCCTCTCATGGCCTCATCTAATCCTCCTGATCTCCAGATACCATCGAACCTATGAATTGGGATGTAACTTAGAGACTTTTGGGGCACGCGTGCAAACCCCAGCAGGAGGCGTCTGCTTCCCTTTGCAGAAATATGGGGTCATAGGTATTGAAAAGGTACATTCAGGGTCTGGCCTATAGTCAGTGTCCTGGAAGTGTTGGTGGGGGCCAGTCTCACCTGACTTCCAGAACATTCTGCCACACCCTCCATATGCCCTCCAGCTGTAGCTGAGAGCTGGAACCAGCCTGAGGCGTGTGGGGCGGAAGTGTGCTCCTGTGGGGCGGAAGTGTGCCCCTCTCCGGGGGATGTGCCATTTTCCTCGGAGGCTCCCTGAACCACCCCTCCACCCCCTCCTGCCCAAGAGAAAGCATCAACCAGCTGCCTCCCCCCACCCTGCCCCGGCAGGCTCTGCTGCGGCTAGGGCAGAGCAGAGCCACCCAGCCCGGCCGGGGCAGCTGCATTGTGCAGGATGGCAATGGCGGCGAGAGGCGGGGAGGGGTTTACCCCTCGGCGCTCAGCCTCAGAAGACCCCTGGGCCTCCCAGCCCCTCCCCAAGACCCCACGCAGCAGGTTCTCCGAACACCTGTTTCCTGAGCACCTGCTGTGGGCTGGGGTGTGTGTGTGCACGCGCGCGTGTGCAGCTGCAGAGAGAAGGGGTGTGGTCATGTGTGCCGGGGACAGACACAGCTGTCAGCAGCATCTGTGTCCAGGAGCGACTCCAGCTCGGGCCTGTTTCTTCTTGCAGCCCAGCGATGGCAAGGAATGTGGACACAAACGCCCAGCGCTTAGTAGGTGCCCCGAGGCGAGTTCCTCTGCTGTCCCCACCTCGCAGGGGACAGGTGCTTGGGAATCTGGGAATCAATGTGCTGACAGCCGCTGAAGGCGAGGAAGAGGCCCGGGGCCTGCAGTGGGATCTACAGGACCTGCAAGGCTCCATCAGCCCGGGTTTCTTTCCCTGACCCTGATCCCGGCCTCCACTCTCAGTGCCTGGGGTCCAGGTGGGATTGCCACGCCCCCCGGGCTCCAGGGATGTGACTGTGGTCCAGGTCTGGCCAATCACTGTGGCTCTAGTTCTCCTGGCTGGGCCTGTGGCTGGACGTATTTGGAAGCAGGCAGTATTTCCCAGCAGGGTTGTTGGCTGGCAGGATGCAGACTGGATGTGATTTTTACCACCACTTGGACCAACACAGAGTAAAGAGATAGAGAAGGAGACAGAACTGATCCTGTTGCTTTAGCTGCTGGATCTAGCCATGCCTGAAATCCCACCTCTGGAGCCAAAGCATTTTTTTACTATTTTTTTTTTCCTTTTTAAAAAATTTACTCTTTTGAAAAGTTTTCACTTTTTATGGTATATTAATCTCTACTCCAGAGCATTTCTAAAAACAGATTTCTTTATACATTTACTTATCTGAAAGGCAGAGCAGCAAAGAGAGAGCTCGTCCATCCAGTGGTTCACTCCCCAAGTGGCCTCAACAGCCGGGGCTGGGACAGGCCAAGGTCAGGAGCCTAGAACTCCATCTGGGTCTCCCACATGGGCAGAAAGGCCCACGTCATGGAGTCATCGCGCGTGCCTCCCCAGGCTCAGTGGAAGGAAGCTGGCTCTGAAGTGGAGCAGCTGGGACTCCAACCAGCGCTCCTACGTGGCCCGCAGCAGCTGTACCCACTGTGCCACGATGCCAGCCACAGCGCCAGCCCCTTCCTACTTTTTCTTAAACGACTTAAACTATGTTTCTGTTGCTTGCGAGGGTCAGGACGAAGGCTGCTGAGCCGGCACGGGCCTGACCCCCTTTCCCTCTGGGCAAAGCCTGTGCCCCTGCCACACTCTGCAGAAGCCTGCCGAGTCCTCCCAGTGGGGTGAGGGGTCGAGAGCATCCCCGGGCTGCTGGCTGCATCCCCACGCTGGGCCCAGCGGGGCGGGGGCAGCGCTGTGTCTCCAGCCCCAGCACGGTGCTTGGCGCACAGTCGGCGCTCAGTGGCTCCCCCGGAGTGTGGGGTCTCGGGCAGCTCTGAGAGCCCAGCACGTGGGGTCTAAGGAAGGAGAGTGAGTGCCTGTGTCTGGATCTTGACTTCCTCATCAACGTGCATTTTTCACAAGACTTATTTATTTATTTGAAATACAGAGTCACAGAGAGAGAGAGAGAGGTCTTCCATCTGCTGTTTTATTCCCCAAATGGCCGCAATGGTCAGGGCTGGGCCAGACCGAAGCCAGGAGCCTGAAACTCCATCTGGTCTCAAACATGGTGTCAGAGACCCAAGCACTTGGGCCATCTTCTGCTGATCTTCTTCTGGATCGGAACTGGATCACAGCTCTCTGCTATGGCCTGGGAAGGCAGCGGAAGATGGCCCAAGTCCTTGGGCCCCTGCACCTGCGTGGGAGACCCAGAAGATGCTCCTAGCTCCTGGCTTTGGATCAGCGCAGCTATGGCCATTGCAGTCAGTTGGGGAGTGAACCAGCGGATGGAAGACTTCTCGCTTTCTCTCCTCTCTCTGTGTAACTCTGACTTTCAAATAAAAAATTTAAAAAAAAAAAAAAGTGGGATCAGCCAGAACTGAAACCGGCACCTACATGGGATACTGGCATCGCAGGTGGTGGCTTAACCTACTGTGCCACAATGCTGGCCCCAAGTCATTTAATTTTTAAAAATATTTATTTATTTGAGAGGCAGAGTTATACAGAGAGGGAAAGACACACACACACACACACACACGGGGCGGGGGGGGGGGAGAGGACTTCCTTCCATTAATTCACTCCCCAAATGGCTGCCAGAGCCTCTCCCCCTCCCCCTCCCTCTCTCCCTCTCTCCCTCTCCCTCAGGCCAAGCTGAAGCCAGGAGCCAGGAACTTCATCCAGGTTTTCCATGTGGGTGCAGGGGCCTAAGCCCTTGGCCGTCTTCCACCGCTTTCCCAGGCACATCAGCAGGAGCTGGACCAGAGGTGGAGCGGTGCCTGCACGCTCCGCCTTCGCTCTGCCCGTGATAAGCTGCTAACAGCTCTCAAAAGCGCACCCTTGCCTCTATGCTCTCTGCTCGGTGTGGACCCAGCTGAATTCCCAGACTCCCCCTTCTCCCTTCGGTGAGACTGACACCCTCACTCTCCTATGCATTTCTCTCACTGAATCAAAAACTTAAAAAAGTGGAGCAGCAGGGACTTGAACCTGGAGCCCCTATGGGCTAACAGCACTGCAGGCCACAGCTTAACCTGCTGGGCCACAGCACCGGCCCCCTTTTACTCTCTTTCAACCTTGGGCTTTCTGGGAGAAAGAACAAGTCACCCTCACACGCACACACGTTCAAGGTTGACCTAAAGCCTGGGGGAAGAAAATGCAAGGAAAACCCAGAGCCCAAGGCTCCAACCCCTCCACAGCTTCCAGCAGCTCCTGGCAAAGGCGGGGCGCAGGCACGCATCCGTCTGTGCGCCCAGAAGCCTCCTGGACAAGGCGGGGGAGGCTGGAGACAGCAGAGGGCATGGGCGGCCTGGCCACTTCGTGTCCCCGCCCCCCACCCAGGGGTTCCTGCTCCGAGTCAGCACCTTCTGCCCCGGGCTCTTAGCCAGTGAGGCCAAGGCTGAGCCGCGGCGCCACAGGGCCCTCGTGGCGACGCGCAGGCCTTGGGGCTGTGGCCCAGCTGCGTTGTCAGCGTTCGTCACCGTGACCGTGACACACCTGAGCGGGGTGACTCGGGCAGGGAGAAGCTTGCTCTGCCTCGGTTCTGGAGGTTCCCGGTCCAGGGCCGTCGCTCTGGTTCCTGCTGAGACAGTGGAGGATGTAGGAGCCTGCAGCCGCCCGGAGGCAGAGGCTGGGCACCCCGCCTCTGTGTCCACCAGTGTTCACTTTTGTTCATCGACTTGAAAGGCAGAGGGGAGGAGAGAGGGACAGAGAGGGCTTCCACCTGCTGGTTCACTCCCCCAGTGCCTGCAACAGCCAAGGCTGGGCTGGCTCGGGCCAGAAGCTGGGAACCCCATTCAGGCCTCCCGGATGGGCGGCAGGAACCCTAAGGCTCAGGCCATCGGCGGCTGCCTCCCCGGGCATGAGTTAGCGGCAAGCACGGAGTGGCTGAGACCCGACCCGGACTCGCCGCCGTGGGAAGTGGGGGTCCCGAGCCACTGCACAGCAATGCCCACCCCCTGTGTCCCTGAAGGCACCAGGATTTTATCGGGGGGCCCCACCACAGCAATTTAACCCAATCTAATCACTTCCCAGGGTCCCACCTCCAGGCCTCACAATTGGAGTGCGTCTCCACCCTTCATCCATTAACCATTAACATTAGACCCTGGGGATCACACTCCTAGCTGCTGGGCCTTTGGGGGACCCCAAGCCAGTATGGAGCACCAACCTCTATGGTCTTCTCCAACACTCTCAACAGAGGGGGGACACTGAGGCCCAGGGAGTCCCTCACTCAGAAAACGAGCTCCATCCACTCCCAGGTCCTCTGGCTCCTGGCCACTCAACAGGCCATGTTTGTCGGGAGACATTCAAAAGCCAAAGTGGGGCCAGTGCCGCGGCTCACTAGGCTAATCCTCTATCTGCGGCGCCGGCATCCCAGGGTTCTAGTCCTGGTTGCTCCTCTTCCAGTCCAGCTCTCTGTTGTGGCCCGGAAAGGCAGTGGAGGATGGCCCAAGTGCTTGGGCCCTGCACCTGCGTGGGAAACCAGGAGGAAGCACCTGGCTCCTAGCTTCGGATCGGTGCAGCGCGCTGGCCGTAGCGGCCATTTGGGGGGTGAACCAACGGAAGGAAGACCTTTCTGTCTCTCTCTCTCACTGTCTAACTCTGCCTGCAAAAAAAAAAAAGCCGAAGGGGAGGTACAGCCACACAGCAGCCCGGCTCCCAGGCCACTGGCCTCACCCAGGCAGGGCCCAGCCTCCATGGCTGCCAGTGACAACAACGTCTGGGTGTTAATCCCCCCGGGGCTGGGGCCTGAGCTGGCGGAGTGGCCAGGCCTGCTGGTTCCATGGCCAGGTCATCTGCTCAGAGACCCAGTGGGGGCTCCTGCATTGGGGGCGAGAATGTGGGGCGGCTCAGGAGGGGGCTTGGGGCTCAGCACACTGCGAGGGCAGCCCCTCCTCCGCGGCCTAGGCCTGGGTGGCCGGGTGAGAGCCCCAGGGAGGAGGCCATCCTGGTGTTGCTGGTGGCAGGGGCTCCCGCGTCTGCCCCGCGCCTCAGCTGCGTGCCGAGAATGAGCTCCTGTGTCCTCGCTGTTCCCAGCCCCGTCCTGAGCTGCCCACGTCCCCAGGGGAACGTCCACCCCTGGTAGCACCCATCTCAGCCCCCCTAGTCCCTCAGAGCCTCCTGAGTAGACCACAGCCTGGTCTGCTGCCCACTCCTGGGCAGCCAGAGCTGCACTGATGACCGGGAAGGCAGCGGCCCGCGGCCTCAGGTGGCCCACTGGCCCCTGCGAGGGCTGGGAGTTATGGAATGTTCCAGCAGGCCAGGTGCTGCCCAGGAAGCCTTTCCATGAAGCGTTCCCAGCAAACTGCCCAGAGAGGCATCGGGAGAATGGCCCAGGTCTCCTTGTGCTTTGGCTTCCTGATTTCAAGAAGGGCTCACTCTCTTTCTTTTTGAGATTTATTTATTTATTTGAAAGGAAGAGAGAGAGAGAGATCTTCCATCTGCTGATTCACTCCCCAAATGGCTGTAATAGCCAGGGCTGGGCCAGACCAAAGCCAGGGCCAGGAGCTTCATCTGGGTCTCCTATGTGGGTGCAGAGACCCCAGCACTTGGACCATCCTCTGCTGCTTTCCCAGGCACATTAGCAGGGAGCTGATTGGAAGTGGAGCAGCCGGGACTCAACACCAGTGCCCACAAGGGATGCCAGTGTTACTGGTAGTGGGTTTAACCTGCCGTACCACAGCGCCAGTTCCACTGTTCACTGTCATCCACACTTTGTATTCTTTTTTTGTTTGTTTTTTGTTTTTGACAGGCAGAGTGGATAGTGAGAGAGAGAGAGAGAAAGAAAGGTCTTCCTTTTTGCTGTTGGTTCACCCTCCAATGGCCGCTGCGGCCGGCGCATCTCACTGATCCGAAGCCAGGAGCCAGGTGCTTCTCCTGGTCTCCCATGCGGGTGCAGGGCCCAAGCACTTGGGCCATCCTCCACTGCCTTCCCAGGCCATAGCAGAGAGCTGGCCTGGAAGAGGGGCAACCGGGGCAGAATCCGGCGCCCCGACCAGGACTAGAACCCGGTGTGCCGGTGCCGCAAGGTGGAGGATTAGCCTGTTAAGCCACGGCGCCGGCCATGTATTCTTTTTTTCTAAAAGGACTTAAATCCAGCAATTCACTGTCCACACAGCTGGACCCTCTCACCCTGTGCTCAGCTCTTCTGTGGCTCCCTGTGCTCTCGGGGACAATGCCAGACCCCTTGTGATCGGGCCCCAGCACACTGCCACTGTGCCCCTTGCCCCCGTGCCCCTTCCTGCCCCCCCATCCCGAGCCTTCGGCGCTGCCTGGGAGCTCCATCATCTCACCTGGGCTGCTCCAGATGCTTCCAGCCTAGGTCCCTGTTTCTGAACTCTTGAGCCTTTAAAGCAACTCCGACGGGGCGCGTGCTTGGTGCAGTGGTTAAGGTGCCCCTGGGGTGCCCGCGTCCCGAACCGCACTGCCTCGTTCCAGTCCCAACCCCTCCTCCACTTCCGGTCCAGCTTCCTGCTAATGTGCAAGGCGGGAGGCAGCTCATGAAGACTCAGGTGCTTGGGCCCCTGCCACCCACGCGGGAGACCCAGATGGAGTTCCAGGCTCCTGACTTTGGCTTGGCCCAGACCTGCTATTGTGGCCATTTGGGAGCTGGAAGATGTCTCTCCCCCTCAGCCCCATCACTCTGCTAAATAAATAAAGGAATCTTTCAAAAAATAATAAAATAGGGGCCAGTGTTGTGGTACAGCAGGTTAGGCTGCCACTTGAGTTGCCAGCATTCCCTGTTGGAGCGTGGGTTCGAGTCCCGGCTGCTCCACTTCCAATCCAGCTCTCTGCGAATGTGCCTGGGAAAGCAGTGGAAGATGGCCCAGGTGCTGGGGCCCTTGCTTCCCACCTGGGAGACCCAGATGAGTTCCTGGTTCCTAGTTCCTGGCTTTGGCCTGGCCCATCTCCAGCCACTGCGGCCGTTTGGGGAGTGAACCAGCAGATGCAAGATCTCACTCTCTGCCACTCTGACTTTCACATAAATAAATAAGTCATTTATTTATTTAAATATATTTGTTTATTAAAAATAAGATGATACATCGGGGCGGGGGTGATCATTTGCCCCGCAGCCGTAGATGGCAAATCCACTGGTCCTAGCCCGGCACGGTCCCTCTCTCACCCTTACGCAGCTCCGTCGTCCTCAGCTCTGTGAGCTGCCCGGGAGACCTCACTGCCCTGTCTGTCTCCCCTGGGGCTGCCTCTGAGGCCTGCGTCTCTTCCCCGGCCTCGTCCCACCCTCCCTAGCCCAGTGCCGGCTGCCTGCAGTCACCAGCCCTGGCTCGTTGAATGAATGAATGAGTGGGAGGTGAAGCAATGCAGGATATGCAGCAGTGGGTTCTGGCGGGAGGGAGGGGACCCACTCGTCCCAACGCCAGCGCCCTAGGGCTCACTGCCCCTCTAAGCAGGGACTGGGGACCCTGGTGTCCCCACCGCGGGGCCTGGGCTTGGTGGACAGCGCCCAGGGTTGGGCTCCTGGGGTCCTCTGGGGAGAGCGTACCGCAGCCCCAGGCCCTGCGGTTCGGCTCGCCCATGGCCTCCGTTTCTCCAGTTGGCTGGAGATCTGCTCAGTGCCTCACTTCACAACACTCGTTTGGTAAGAAGCCTTCTCCAGCCCACGTGGTCCCAATTTTTGTCTGGAAAACAGCCCTCGTGCCCATAAAAAGGAAAGGACTGCCGAGCCCAATCCCCTCCTGGCCTGGTCCCCAATGCATCCCAGGCTATGCCAAGGACTGGGAGACTGGGGCATCTTCCAGCAAAAACACGGGGCCCTGGTTGGAGCCCAGAGCCCAGTCTGGGGCTGGCAAGGGGCTGGCCCTGTGCCCAAGCAAGTGCGCCATTTCCTCCTCGTCTCCCGCCAGCTTCCTCTCCATTGCGAGTGAGCCCAGCGCTCCCAGGCCAGGCTGGACTGTGGGAGGGGGCTTCCTCCCTCTGGGACCACACCCTGGCCTGAGAGGCCTGATGGTAGGGTAGGACCAGGAGCAGAGTTCAGAGGTCAGGGTCGAGCTGTCCTGGGGTGACCATGTCTGGGGGAATGTGCCTGCCCTGGGGTCCTCCTGGTACCTTCTGCAGGCTGTCCCTGCCACCTGACCGCCCTGCCTCTGCTGCCCCACGAGCCATGGGCCAGCAGGCTCCCCTGCTCTGGGCAGGGCCCTGGGTTGAGGTCTTCCATCCCTGTGCAACCCGACAGCCCCGGCCAGGAGAAGCCCAGGCTCTGCTGGGTTAGAGCACATTCGTGAAACTGCCTGGGGTGCTCCTGCTCCACCCTGGGGGATCCCCAACTCCATGTCCTCCACAGAACCTGGGCAGCAGGGAGCTCACAAAGCCCCCTGAGCTCTGGAGCTCAAGGCCACCTGGACCCAAACTCTGGCCACTTACGACCTGGGGGCCCCGGAGCAGTTACCTAACCTCTGCGAGCCTCAGTTTCTGAATGGGAAAAAGGGGTCCCTGCCCCTTGGGGCTGGTGGGAAAGCGAAGTGAGCTCATCCAGGTGCCCGGCACACTGCGGTGTCAGAGCGGGACAGCAGCTTGCCTGGGCACACGGAACTTAGGCTGGGGGCCAGCACTGTGGCGTAGCAGGTAAAGCTGCCGTCTGCAGTGCTGGCTTCCCATACGGACACCAGTTCAAAACCCGGCTGCTCTGCTTCTGACCCAACTCTCTGCTGTGGCCTGGGAAAGCAGTGGAAGGTGGCCCAAATCCTTGGGCCCCTGCACCAGCATATGAGACCCAGAAGAAGCTCCTGGCTTCCGGCTGGGATTGGTCTAGCTCTGGCCATTGTGGCTATTTGGGGAGTGAACCAGCAGATGGAAGATCTCTCTCTCTCTCTCTGCCTCTGCTTCTCTGTAACTCTGCCTTTCAAATAAATACAAAGATAAATTTAAAAAAAAAAAAAAAAAAAAAAGGTAGAGGAGCTGGTGCCCCACCCTCTGGCCTCGGTGCACTGAGCCCTGAATGGGCTGAGATGGGAAGGACCCTCATGTTCTTAGATAAGTCAAGGTCAGGGCTGAGCCCCCAGGAGAGGCCCCAGCTGCTTCGTGCTCCCATCAGCTGCTCCTCAGCGGGGAACGGGACGGGAGGTGGGCACCACACACCCAGACTGCAAGTTGGTGTTAGGCCGAGCGTGTCCATCCCCTCTGTCCCCGCCCCTGCCCGCCCCACGCTAGCTCCGCTCTGTCTGCAAGCAGCTCTGTGGCTCGGGGGACCCAGCCCCGCCAGCCCCAGACTTGTCTCCCCAGACGGCCCGAGAGCCGTGTGACCTCAGCAAGGCTCTTTCCCTCTCTGTGTGTGATAGGAAGCGTGGGTGGCGAGAATCGTCGTCTTTATTGTTTGCAGAGGGGAGGAGGCCAGGAAAGGGGACAGCCGGGGCTCCTAGTCCCTCCGCCTGTGCCCACCTGCCCACCCCAGGGTCTCTGAGTGCCCCTTGTCAAGGGTCCCCAGTGTCTGCCCGAAGCAGGGGCCGGGAGAGCCCCCACCACTGTCTCCAGCGTCTGAGGTTGAAGCCTCGCAGGTCAGACTCCGGGTTCTCCCGATGCAGGTCAGGAGGGCGCCGTCTCCCGGGGCTGGGCGGGTGCAGGGGGCTGAGCCTGGCTTGGAGTTGACCTTGACTGCCTCTGGGATGGGAAGTCCTGCGGAAGGAGAGGGAAGGGCTGCAGGACACTGCCTCCCCCCCCCCCCACCTGAGACCTTCCCATTCGGGGCCTCTGGGGTCCACTGGGGGTTGGCAAGGCCCGGCTCCAGGGCGTTGGGACAGCAGCTCATTCTGTCCCCAGGCCTGAAGGAGGCCACCTCGAGATCCCAGGGCTGTTTGGAGCAGGGCGTTGGGGTGGAGGGAGCGGGGGCCCACCTGCGTGTGGCAGAGGTCAAGCAGCGTGCGGACGCCCATGAGACACCAGAGTTCAGCCAGCAGCGAGATGAGGAGGCCCAGGAGGTCCAGCCAGCGGCCCACGGTCAGCAGCAGCACGAAGAGACCACCCATGCGCACCAGCACCGTCTGGACCTGGCCCCGCATGCCCCGGTTCTGCCGCTGCTCCTCTGGGGAGAGGTGCACCTGTCATGGTCACGCCTGCCCCTCCCCTTGCAGCCCCACTCTCCGACCACCTGCAGGGCACCGGGCACTCCTGCCGCCCCTCACTACCTCCTCCTAGGTCTCCCTCGGATCCGGGGAAGAGACCCCAGCCCAGGAGTGGACCTGACTCCCACCTCCCCAGGGAGCCCTGGGGCTCCTTGCCCGCGCACACCCCGGTTCCCACTGCCCCTCCCTGCCTCCAGCCACTTCCTCTCTTCTGTTCCTGTCCCTGCAGTCCCTGTTGGCTGCCCAGCTCAAGTGACCTCTGCACCCATCAACGAGGTCCCGGCTCTGCCCGTACCCCTGCCGGGACTCCCCTGCCTCCAAGGGCCCGCCCCCTCCCCAGCCTCGCCTCCTCTCTGCCTCATTCCCCCATGGTCCCTGTCTGTAGCCGTCCCAGCTTTCTCCCTGTTCACAGAGCACACTGCGCTCACACCCATCTCAGGGCCTTTGCACTGCTGTTCCCATTGCCTGGGGGGCCCTTCCTCACCCTGCGGCTTCCATCCCACCCCAGCCCTGCAGCCAGGAGCCTCCTCCTAGGGCCAGGGTCAGTCTCCCCTACGTAAAGCCCCGTGAGGGTCCTCGCACGACAGCTCGGCCTGGCCGATGAGGGTGCTTGATGCTGGCCAGACTCATCCCTTCCCTGTGCCCTGGGCAGCTTCCCTGCAATTGCCACGCCTTCACTCACTCCGGGCGTGGCTTGTTCTGGAGCCCACAACCCCCCACCCCCACCCCTGCCTCTCTCAGTGAGCTCCGTCTCCAAGGCCCAATCCCAGCACAGCTCCTCGGGGCCCCCAGGTGGGAGCGCCCTTCTCTGAGCTGCACGCTCCTGGTGTGGCCTCTGCCCCTGGGCCCGGCTCCCTGGGAGGCAGGGACAGGCCGGGGCCTGGGCCAGCAGGCGGTGGGATGTGATGGCGATGGAGAGGACCCCGCCCCCGCCGGCGCCCCACCTTGCATGTGGATGACCAGCAGCGTGTAGCAGATGGTGAGCGGTGTCCAGAAGCGCACGGCCTCCGAGGTGGTCAGGAAGTCCCGGTTGATGAGGGCCACGGCCGCCACGTCGCCCACGGCAAAGGTCACGGCCAGGGCGCGGCCCAGCAGCCGGGGGAGGCCGCGCGCGCCGGCCAGCAGGCCCAGGCAGACGCCGCAGGAGCGCTGGCCGCGGTGCAGCTCGTACAGGCGGCACACGTGGCGGCGGAGGCGCCTGGCGGCCGAGGCGAGCAGAGCAGCCAGCCCCAGGCTCAGCAGCAGGTTGAGCGTGCGGTGGGGGGCGCCCTCCTGCAGGAAGCTCAGGCCGCAGCTCAGCCCGCAGCCCAGCGAGTACTGGCAGAGCAGGAAGAGCCGCAGCCTCTCCTGGGTGTCCTGGGAGCCCTGCGGGGGGAGGTGGCGGCTGTCCTGTCGGGAGGGGGACACAGCACAGGCGGCCGGGGCCCCAAGGGTCCCCGGAAACGGAATATAGGCTCCAGGTAAGCCCTACAGGGTCATTCTCTCGCCTGGGTTCTGATCAGTCTTAGTGCCTGGCACCCATCCGTTAGCTCAAGGATCGTGGTGTGGAGCCTGGAAGACCTGGGTTAAAAGCCCTGGCCGGCGCCGTGGCTTAACAGGCTAATCCTCCGCTGTGCGGCACCGGCACACCGGGTTCTAGTCCCGGTCGGGGCGCCAGATTCTGTCCCGGTTGCCCCTCTTCCAGGCCAGCTCTCTGCTATGGCCCGGGAAGGCAGTGGAGGATGGCCCAAGTCCTTGGGCCCTGCACTCCATGGGAGACCAGGAGAAGCACCTGGCTCCTGGCTTCAGATCAGCGCAATGCACCGGCCGCGGCGGCTATTGGAGGGTGAACCAACGGCAAAAAGGAAGACCTTTGTCTCTGTCTCTCTCTCTCACTATCCACTCTGCCTGTCAAAAAGGGGAAAAAAAAAAAAAAAAGCCCGACTATCGGCTGCTGGGTGACCTTGGGCCTCGGTTTCCCCATCTGTGAAGCAGGTGTCACAGTAAACCTTTATCCTGGACGGCGGCGATGTCTTCTAGTGTGGGCCTGGCATTTGACAAGCTGGAGGCACAGGCACCGCTGCTGTTTTCTCGGGACAGGGGCGGGACCCACGGGGCCCCCAGACTTGTCCTGGCCCATCAGAAGCCCCGGGCCCGGGTGCAAACCCCAGCCTTTCTCCTGCACCCCCCAGGAGAGGGGCTCCAGTGGGCTCCATCCTCCCCGTGCCTGCCCGGTGCCAGGGCCAGGGGCTCACTCACCCACTGCGTCCCCTGCAGTCTCACCTTGCTCAGGGTCAGCAGCATGGACACAGCCCGCAGGGAGAACTCGAGCACCACCAGGGCGGCCACCCGGACCCCCACGACAGCCAGGAGCAGGGCCAGCCCTGCCAGGTGCAGCGTCTCCAGCAAGGACCACTGGGCCCGCAGCCGCTCCGTCTGAAGCCGCCACTCGGGGTCACTGTGGGCCACAGCGCACGTGGCAGACGCTCCCTCCAGCGGCCTCGGCCCCGGGAGGGAGCCCCTGGGCCACCAGCCACACCCACTGGGGTGGGGGGCAGGGGTGGTCTCTCCTGCCAGTCACAGCACAGGGCCCAGGGGCCTGGCAAGGGGCTCGGGGGACGGGGCCGTGGGCACTCACTTGGCACAGCCCACGAAGAAGTAAACCCGCAGGAGGTTGCTCAGGACAGAGACTCCGCAAGCCCCGACGAGGCCTGGGCGGGCGATCGGGCAGCAGGTGTAGGGCGTCAGGGGGGGTCCTGGTGGCCAGAGACCCACGTGGGTGGGGCCCATCTGCAGGGGGCGGAGCTGAGGTGGAACGGGGAGGGGCGCTCACCTCGCAGGAGGCAGTCGAGGAGGCCGGAGCCCCACTCAAGGGAGGGGAGGCCGGGGAGCCAGGAGGGGAGGGCCGGCAGGGAGAACATGGCAGCCCGGGGTCCGGCCCCAGCCTCCCGCCAGGTCTGCGCAGAGACACTGACGTCACCGGGCAAAGGTGTTGGCAGAGGGGTGGGGAGGAGCCAGGAGGGGTCAAAGGCCCAGGGCAGGAGGGAGACAGAGGCCTTAACCCTTCCAGGCCATAGGAAAGTCCCGGCTCCAGGGACAGCAGCCTTGGGCAGCGTGGGTGGAGGGGTCTCTGCCCCTGCTCGTCTGGGATCCCCCGAACCACGCCTTCCTGAAGTCCCAGGTCTGGGTCCTGCCTTCTCTTAGTGTGTGTAACGCACGGGCTCTGCCCTCAGCCCCAGGTTGATTTCCGGCACAGCCTGGGTTTCCCAGGCCTGGAGTCTGGCTCCGCCCCTTCTGAGACCGGCCAGGGCCACACGCAGTGGTGGGATCCCTAACTCACTGCGCCATCTCTCAGGCCCTGGGGCGGCTCGTCTTGCAGTTCCTCCCAGGGTCCACGAGGTGGCAGGCTTCACCTGGGCCAGCCAGGGTGCGCCCTCCTCCCACCCTCTTCCCAGACAGCGAGCGCCGAGGGGCGGAGGGATCCGGGGGTGGGGCACCGGGGATAGGGGTGAATGAAGCCGCCAGAGAGGAATGGTGAACGTAAACAAAATAGAAAACTTTACTGGAGTGCGCAGTAGGCAGTGGGCGTGGGAGCAGCTCCGCCCGGCCACGGGGCACGGCAGGGAAGGCGCTGGGTCAGGGCGGGCCTCCCGAGCACACCCGTGGCACGAACGTGGCCATCCCGAGAAGAGCCTAGGGCCTCTATGGCCCGAGTGCCAGCCCTGCCCTGCAGCCCGCCCGGGCAGGCCACCTGCTTCGCTGGGCCCGTCTTCTGGCCTTGGGCAAAGGCCCACGGTGCTGGCCACCTCAATCAGAGCCCTGGCTGCCCGCGTATGGGCCGGCCTGTGCGGTCCTGTGTGAGAGGCCCAGCCCCTCCCCGGCTGGGTCTGCACAGAGACAGGAGCGCTGAGAGGGTAGGCAGGGTCAGCAGGAGGACCCTCGTCTGACCCACGGGACTGGGGACAGGTGCTTCCGGGAGGAGGCGGCATCTCCACGCCCAGGGACGCCAACCCTGCTGAAGCCCCGCACTTGGACTTCCCGCCTCCAGAGAGTGAGAACTGTCCACCGTCCACACCAACCAGACGGGTGGCGTCCACACCAGACGGGTGGTGAGGCCCAGCCCCGTGCTGCAGCTGCCGTCATCCTGGCCCCCAGAGTCATTGCCAAGGGTGCAGCTCCAGGGTGGCGAGAGCTGAATCCCAGCCCGGTCTCTGGCGCTCAGAGCCATGTGGCTTTGGTCAGAGCAGCGTCACCCTCCCCCACGCCCACCCCGGGCCTCAGCTGGCTTGGGGCAAAGGATCTTAGGCGTCATCGCGTTTCAGGGCCAGACCCACGGATGTCCCTGTGTTGCCCCGCCGGGGAGACTCTCACACCTGCCGCAGTGATTCTAACACTGGGCCAGGCTCTGGGGAGTGGAGACCCAGCGCACACAAGGCAGCGCCCAGAGCTGGTGGGCCTGGCGGGGCTGTGGCCGGCGGGGGACAGCCAGTCCTGCTGGCGTGGGCGGTCCTTCCGGGCCCCCTAGGCGCGCTGGTGCTGGACCTGCAGGGCCACCTTGCGGAGCTCATCCCAGAAGAGCAAGCTGAGGATGGTGTGGGGGCCCAGGCGCAGGTAGGCGGGGCCCAGCCCCTTGTAGAGCGCCAGGGGGCCCTCCTGCCGCCAGATCTTCAGCAGGCAGTCGGCGAGGCCCCTGTACAGCTGGCCCTGGGGACAGACGTGGGGCGAGTGTCACGGCAAGGGCACACCCGGGAGAGACTGCTGCCATCAGGGAAGGGCCCCACCTGGGGGCTGGCGCCATGGCGCAGGGGGCTAAGCCTCCACCTGCAGCGCCGGCATCCCATGTGGCCACCAGTTCGAGACCAGGCTGCTCCACTTCCGATCCAGCTCCCTGCTCATGCGCCTGGGAGAGCACTGGGAGATGGCCCAGTCCTCGCGATCCTGCACCCATGTGGGAGCCCTGCAGGGTCGCGAGATGGAAGACCTCTCTCTAACTCTGCCTTTCAAGTAAATAAAAACACTTAAAAAATAAAAATAGGCCGGCGCCGCGGCTCACTAGGCTAATCCTCCGCCTTGCAGCGCCGGCACACCGGGTTCTAGTCCCGGTCGGGGCACCGGTCCTGTCCCGGTTGCCCCTCTTCCAGGCCAGCTCTCTGCTGTGGCCAGGGAGTGCAGTGGAGGATGGCCCAAGTACTTGGGCCCTGCACCCCATGGGAGACCAGGATAAGCACCTGGCTCCTGCCATCGGATCAGCGCGGTGCGCCGGCCGCAGCGCGCCAACCGCGGCGGCCATTGGAGGGTGAACCAACGGCCAAGGAAGACCTTTCTCTCTGTCTCTCTCTCTCACTGTCCACTCTGCCTGTAAAAAAAAATAAAAAAAATAAAAAAAAATAAAAATAAAAATAAAAAAAAAAACAGGCCCCACCTCCAGATGAGCCTCCAGGCTGCCACATTAGGGTTGGGGGGCCTCTTCCTCCAGGCAGCCCCAGCCCCAGGCCAGGAGGCTCAGCATGGCTGATGGCGCACAGGCACCTTCAGAATGGGGGCATCACGGAAGGCCTGGCTCCCCGCTCACAAGCTGGGGGACCCCAGGAGAGACGCTTCACCCCCAACTGTGCGTCTCCTCTTTAGGAAAGGATGGGATAGGATCCCGTGAGGAAGGGCTTAGCACCTGTGTTGGCACTCGGCAAAGCAGCCCGATTCCTGTGTGCGTGTGTGTGTGCACCCATGTGTGCGTGTGTGCACCCAGTGGGAGGGAGACCCAGCCGCCCATCCTCCCGACCCCGGCCCCTGCTCACCTTGCCAGCCCCATCCACCGGCTGATTGTATAGCCGCGTGCTGACCACGTCGAATGGGGTCATGACAGCCACCACGGCTATGCTGCTGACCATGCCCCCGGCCAGGGCCACCAGCCAGCTGTCCTCAGGGAGCCACTGTGGGGATGCCAGAGCCTGCTGATCACGTGGTGCCCTTCCAGCCCCCAGCACCAAGGGGGCCGGAAAGGCTGGGGTCCCTGGAACAGGCGAGTCCCCAACAACCATTATCCCCCCCAACCACCCTGAGCCCCTCACAGCTTCACGGAGCCAGCTGACCCCCACTCAGATGGCAGAGCCCAGCCCCCAGCCCAGCGCCCATCTGTTGCCACCCCTGCAGCTCCCTGTGTGGAAGGAGGCAGGCGACTCCCACCCCCACTCTTGCCCGCCCCTCACCTGTCGCTCCTGCACCCAGGCCTTGGCAGAGGCGAAGGTAGCCAGCTGGGCGGCCGAGCCCACCATGACGCGGGGCACGGCCCCGCCTACGCCCCGCCACAGCCCCAGCAGGCCTTGCTGCCTCCAGATGGTCTCTAGGGCACCCAGGACGCTCTGTGGGGAGGGCACAGGGTCAGCCAGGGAGCCCCGCCAACCAGCCCTGCCCAGCCCAGGACGCTCTGGGGAGGGGGTGCCTACCGCGTGCTGGTGCTGGTGCCCCACAGCCATGGCGGCCACCGTCTGGGCCTGCAGCTGCGTTTTGACCTGCGAGGACACAGCAGGTGAGGGGCTGGGGACGGAGCCCGGTCGGGTCAGTGCCTGTGGAGGGTCCCTCACTGTGACCCCACGCCTGACGGGGCTGGGGGTCAGCCTGCACTTGCACCTCCGTGGGATTGAACCTTCTCACGACCCCGGACTGATCAGCACACTGCACGGCACTCATTTGTGATGTACACAGGCCCCCGGCGAGAAGCGAGCGAGCCGGGATTCGAGCCAGCTCCTCTCCTGCCACCCTCTCGCCTCCTCCCCTGGCTGAGGACTGGCAGGGCAGGGACCCCAGGAGTGAGGGTCAGGGCAAGGCCCTAGTATACAGATTCCAAGCCCCACCTGCCAGCCCCACCCAACCCAGGGCCACTAAGCCCAACCCCTGCAGAGTCCTTGGGATGGGGTGGGGTAGGACAATGCACTTACCAGGTAAGCAGGGCTCCCCACAAAGGCTCCTAGCGCCCCAGCCACGGCCCCAGCCACCACGGTGCCGCCCGGCTGCTGGGTGAGGCCCACCTGGCACGCCAGGCTGTAGCAGTAGAAGCGGACTCCGTTCATGAGGCCCTGGTAGAGGAGGCCGGCGGCCAGCCCCTTCTGCAAGCCCCACAGCCCATCTGCACGGGCCACTGCAACCACCGAGGCCACCAAGCCCCGGTAGGGCCTCTGGTAGGTGCCCGGGGCCTGCAGCTCCCCTTGCAGCTGCAGCCGCGTCTTTACCACCTCCAGGGGGTTGGTGAAGACACAAGCCAGGCAGCAGGCCGAGGCGCCCAGCACCAGGTCCACAGCTGGGGGCACTGTCTCCATGGACTTGGTGCCAGGGGCTGGCCGAGCCCAGGTCAAGGGCACGGCACGGGCCCTGGCGTGGTGGCGTCTAGGCTGTCTGCACCCCCTTGGGGCCACAGGACTGACGACCCAGGGGGCCTGGGGCCATGTCTAGAGGGCTGGGACCTGATGGGCCAGGGCCTCGGCAGCCTGTGGTCCTGGGCAGTCTCAGGAACTCACTGGCTCAGCTCAGCCAGAGCCAGTGGAGCCTGGGACTCGCCACACCCCTGCTGGCTCTGACCAATCCCAGCTGCCTCTGGCCGGGGCGGGCCTGGACCCTGGGATCTGGGCGAAAGGTCACTTGGTGCTGGAGGGTGAGTGGGGTGGGGGAAGGTGCCCGTCAGTCCCAGCACCTTCCGCCTGCCTCCCCCTGGCTCAGCCTGTCCTGCTGCAGCTCAGGGCCCTGGGCATGGACAGCACATCAGGAAGCCCTTGGCACAGGGTGCAAGGGAAACCCAGCAACCGCCCTCCCTCTGCCTGCCGCCACCTGTGTGGCTTCCCCTTCCCAGGCCTCAGCCTTCCAACCCGGCTCCTGCAGTCTGCGGTCCTGCTCACAGGCCCTGGGACCTGGTTTTGCTCCCATGCCCAGGAGGGGTCCTCCAAACGCTCATAGCGCATGCCTTGTATGGATCCCATGTATGGGTCTTAAAACTATTTTGCATCAAAATAAAATTGTCTTTCGATTCCATTTTCCCAGGCTCTGGAGGCCCCTCACGTGTTCCTGCTTTAGCCTCACTGTGGGCACCCTCAGCGCACACGCTCTCTGGCTCTCCGGCTCTCCCAAGAGGGGGACTTCATCTTCTAAGGCGGCTGCGGCACAGCCGATCCCTGCCGAAGTCGAGTGACAGCAACCTGGACACCAGCACCATACCCCACAACCGCCGATCCTACAACCACGGTGGTACCAAGTAGCTCACGGGCAGTGGCGCACGTGGTATGGTGACGCCGGCAGAGGGACAAGGTGCCTCCCGGGCGGGAGGTCTCCCCACACCGCCCAGAATGCCACACAGTTTAAAAAGAATGAACTGCCTGTTTCTGGAATTTGTCCGTTTACTCTGTGGGAGACCGCGGGTGGCTGGAGATGAAGTGAAACCACGGAGAGGGCAAGGAGTCAGGTGCAGAGGGTGCCTGGCGCCGGGCTGCACCCCCGCTTGGGCTCCCGGAATCTAGGGGATGAAGAGTGAGGGCCACTGGGTCTCGGGGTGCGGCCTTCGGCTTCAGGTGCTTGGCCAGGAAGGGCTCGCCCATCAGGCCCTCCCCACCTCCCGGGCTGGGGCAGGAGGCCAGGCCCTGGGACAGAAATGGCCCCCTGTGCCTGGGGAGATGGGGACTCCCACCGCAGGGCACTGCTGGGGGCGCCGTCTGTCCCCAAGGTGGTCCCCTCCCCCAGGCCACGTGAATCACCTGTCTCAGGTGACGTCAGAGGCAGAGCGGCAGCCCCTGGGACCCCGCAGCTTTGCGGCCTCCACCCCACCGCTTCCTGTGTCCTTGTCCTCGCAGGTGTGAAGTGGGTGGCAGGCTTGGCATCCTTGGGCCAGTCCCCAGGGGACAGCTTGGACATGTCTGGATTCATCCCCTGCAGGCTGTGGAGACGGGGGCGGCAGGGAGCTGCTGCCCAGGGCTGGGTGGGCAGGCAAGGGGGCCCTGCAGCTCCCTGCAGGAGCCTGTGGTGGCCTCTGCCCCGGCCCCAGCAGGAACCCAGAGGGAGGGCAAAGGTCAGGCCAAGAAACTCCCAGGGCACAAAGCAGACCCTGGAGGATGTGTGCAGACAAGGGGTTCGACCCAGCCCACCCAGCTCACAGACGGCCAGGCACAGTCTTGGCAATATAACGTCTATTTTATTTTAAAAAACAAACCCAAACCACCTGACCCGTTCCCCAGAGGGCTCCTGACAGAGCTCCCGGGCAGGGCCTGGCTCCAGCCAAGCAGGGGCCGGTGAGGGGTCGTCACTGTGGACACCAGGCTGCAGGCTCCGCTCCCCTCCAGCCCCTTCCCCCTGCTCTTTGCTCCTCATCCCTGGGTCCTGTGGGCACTGCAGGGTGGGGGAGGCGGGGGCAGGGCCGTGGCATGCAGGGCCCCGTGGCAGCCTGGACGGGCGGCCCCGCCAAGGCGCTGGGCTCCGGCGCGGCGGCAGCGGTGCGTGGAGCTGGGTGAGCGAGGGCACATGCATGGTCACAGGTGTCCCAGCCTCCCTGCACGGCTGGAAGTGCTTGAGACAAACAAGGACAGCTGGGCACCCACGGTCCCCAGGAGGCCCCGAGCCTCTGCCCGGGCTCCTGCCCCAGGAAGTCCTTTCACTCCCCCGCCCCCAGATGGCTTTCCCCTGGTCACCATCCGAGGCGGCATCCTGGGGGGAGAGCGTGTGACCACAGAGCCCACAGGGCTCAGTCCCTCTGCCCAGCGACCTGCAGTCGCTACCAGCTGGGCACCTGTGCCAGGTCCCAGGAGTGTCCCCAGCACACAGCGGTGCTGCTGTCCGGGCAGGGCAAACTGCTGAATGGTGTGGAGGCCTGGCCCCGAGTGTGCCTGACCTGGCTGACAGTGAGCCTGCTGGCCGGCTACCTCCCGTTCCCCCGACCAGGGGTGCTGCCCAGCCCTGCCTCAGCACCAGGGGTCGCGGGAGGCTCTGCCACGGCACAGGCTGTCGCTCCGCTGCCAGGCGCTGTGGATGAGGCTCAGGGCGTCCTCGAACTTCTGCTTGCTGGCGGCTTCGTGGATGGCCTTGTGGGGGAGGTCCACCTGAGGGGCCGGGCAGGCAGCAGGTGTAGGCTCCACAGTCCCAGTGGCCATGGGGGTTCCCGGCTCGGCTGTGGCCACAGACCCATAAGGCCTCCCTGGCCAGATTCCAGGCCTCTCCCCAGGAAACACTTCTAGGCTGCTAGACTCCCCTGCTATACCAAGAGTGGCTCAACCTGGCCAAGGGGCGGTGGCCCCTAGTGGCCCTGCGCAGGACCATCCCCAGGCTTGGATCCGAGCTGAGATCAGGAACTGTATTTCCGGGTTCTGTTTTCAGCTTTCACTCGGACTTGCTGGGGGTCCTAAGTTTGTGTGTGTCCCTGAGCTGCTGTCCCCAGGTCCTAGCGGCAGGTCCTGAGGGCAGGTGTGGGCTCCTTCCCGCAGGGAGTGGCTCTGGGCAGCTGGTACCTGGTAGATGGTTCTCCAGCTGGAGCTCAGTGCAGACAGGAACCGGTCCAGTTCCGCGGTGCAGCTCAGGTAGATGACCCATGGTGGGGGCAGCTGCTGGCCTTCCTGGGAGAACTCCTGGGGAGGCAGGCCCCGTGAGCAGATGGGGCTTCCCTTCTGCGGGGCTGCCCCCATCACCCCCCCTGCTCACCAAGACACAGTACTCCTTGCCCGGCTCCAGGGAGACAGCGCTGACGTCAGCCAGCCTGGCAGTGCCCAGGGAGCGGAAGAAGCTGGTCTGGCAGTCCTCGTGGCATGTGAAGAGGCGGTCGTCGGTAATCACCAGGCAGCAGGGGATGCAGGGGCTAGGAGCGACCCCCTGGGGGATAACCTGCAGCATTGGGGGCGGGGATGGGCAAGCTGGTCCTCCCGGGCTGGTCTGGACCAGGCCCTCGGTCAGGGCCCCAGCCAGCCCCTCTGACAAGCGCTGGGCACCTCGGAATGTAGGTGGGGATGGAGTGACAGTGACGCTGAGCCAGGCTGCTGGTGGCCCCATCTCCGGGTCTGTTCCTGGGCTACCCCAGAGGCCCTTGGCCCCCCAGATTGCTCCGTGACTGGCATGGACGCTGGGACGTCCTGCAGGCACTCACCCCTTTGGACACGGCCTGGCAGAGGTGCTGCATCCAGTCGGCCATCTCGGCCTCGCTGTCGGCGCTCAGCTCCAGACACGGCCGGTCGGCAAGAATGACCTGGAAGGCGTGGGGCCGATCCGTGGTGTTGGATCTCCGGCAGCCACCGCACTGCTCCCCCCTGGGCCAGAGGAGGAGGGGTGAAACGGGGCGAGGAGGCAGAGGCGGCCAGGGCCCCTGGGGCTGCCTCGGGGGCGGACACAGGGCCTGCCTGGGGGCTGGGGGCACGGGAAGGCTGTGGCAGCCCCACCCCTTTCCTTTATCCCTGTGAACCACCATCAGCTTTCTAGGTGCCCACACAGGGTGTGGGCGGGGGTGAGGTCTAGCCTCGGCACTCAGGTGTTGATCCACACCACCTCTGTGCGTCTACCTCCCAGCGGGCCAGGAGCTTCCTGGGAAGCGGGACCCTTGCTGGCCCTCGGCAAACCCGGCAGGGCTGACTTATGGGGCTGCTGAGGCTCGGCCATCTCAGCACAGGGAGAACAGGAGCTCTAGGCCCGGGCTCAGCTGGAACCTCGACCTTCAGGCAGCAAGGCCTGGCCCCAACCCTTGCCCAGCACCGCCCACCTCCTGGGACACTCACCCCATGTTCACGGAGAGCAAGGGGATGACGTCGGTGCGGTCCGGGTACTGGTAGAGGATCCCGTTGCTGTGGGAGCACAACACGGCAAGGGTAAGGCCTGTCCCACACTCTGGGGGCCAGGCAGGGCCCAGAGCCCAGGGGTCCCTCGCAGGCTGTGGTCACGAAGGCCAGGGAGGGAGGGTAAGGAAGGGATGGGGAAAGCACGGCTAAGGGGTTGTCCGCGGGACCACCCGGGGGTGCTGGGTCCCCGGGGGGACAGGCTTGTGCAGAAACCCTAGCAGCCGGGCGCGTCTACTCCTCAGCCCCGGCTAGAAGGGAGGCTCCTCCTCGGGCCCCTCCGTGGTGACCTGCCACAGAGGTCCACGCTGCGGCGTGGGGGAGCTGCTGGGCTCTACCTGAGCACCACGAAGCAGGACTTCCAGTGCTCCTTGCCCAGGTAGGAGGTGCCCGCCTTGTAGTGCAGCACGCCTTCTTTGGTGATGGCGCCCTCCGGGGGTGAGCAGTGGCAGGGCACGGGGCCCAGGGACTCATCCGTAGGGTCCTCCCAGTGCACGAGCCCGTAGAAGTGCACGGTAACAGTGGACGCCTGCAGGAGCGGACAGCAAACAAGGCGGCTGGGGTTTGTGCCAGGCCATGGTTCACAACGGCCCAGCACCAGGAGCAGCCACTGAGACGGCAAGAGGGTTCTGGCTTCCGGACACGCGCCAACAAGGGAAGAGGACGAGGCCCAGGGGAGGGGAGCTCCTCCTAGGCGTGCGCCTCACTTGACCCCAACCCCGAGGCTGGCTGTGCAGTGGCAGCTCAGGGACTGACCTCACACTTGGATTCCTGGGCCACAAACTTGGCCAGTGCCAGCTTCTCCATGGTGGCATCGGTCAGGACGCTGGGGTAGGGTGGCTCCCGGCAGCCTCTGATCATGGCTGACTTCAGCGACGCCAGGAAGAACCTGCACAAGGAGCGCATTTGCGGTCGGAGGCCTGGGGACGGAGCTGCCTCAGTTGGACAGGACTTTGTCCTGAGAGCTCCTGGCCTGCAGGGGTCACAGAAACTTGGGGAGGGAACCTGGCTGGAACCAGTGGTCAGGGCAGTAGTAGGGGCAGGGATGGGTACGTGTCCATGGTCATCAAACGGTAACTGGAAAAGGCCAAAGGGACATAGATCTTGGCTGTGAGGGAAGACTGGACAAGGTCCGCAGGCCCTGAGAATGCGGTCTTGAGGGCCTCACCACACCTAAGCACTGGCGGGCCTGCCAGCGCAGCATGGCCCTGTGCCTTCCTCGCCGTGGGAAGACTCACGCCACCCCTCCCCTCTGTAGGTCACAGGGGCTGAGGTCATCTGGGCTGACCTCATGACTCAGTGGGTTGCTGACTGCCCACTCTCCTGCCTCTGACCGACCGCAAGCTCCAGAGGGAACACGTTTTCTCCACGACCACCCCCGGGGAAGAGGCTGATCCTCCCGTCCTGGGGGGTGGGCGGTGGGCCGGTCACTCACTCAGCCAGGGCCATGTCAGCTGTGTCCAGCAGAAAGTGCTTCCTGCGGTTGGTGCACACCAGCTTCACCGTCTGCTGGTCGAGGCCAACCTGCCGGAAACCAAGCCCGACATGTACAAAGGGCTTGGCGGCCACCCGGCGGGGGCGCGGGGTGGGGGGCTGCATGGCCAGACTGAGCGCTGGCTGGGGCGGGAGGAAGCACATCCCGGGGTCACCATGAATAAAGCCACCAAGGCCTGAGGACTGAGCCAGAGAGGCACAGTCAGAAACCCGGCGCAGGGAGAGGCGTCCTCAGACTCAGGTCCCAGTCCCGTCTCGCACACGGAAGCCTGAGTCAGGCTGGTGCCCGGCTCCAGGGGCTGGGACAGGGGATGTACCTGACTGGAGCTAAGGGCAGGTGGCCCAGGAAGCCCTGTGTCTACAGCAGGTGCACCAGCTTCCGACCAGAACTCACCGACACATAATCAAGTTCATTGTAAGAAACAGCCTCTTCCACCAGGTATGGCTTCTCTGTGGCCCCTGAGAGACGAGACCCCAATACCTATTACCCCACTGACCTCTCCTCCTCCTGGACCCCATTTTCCAAGGCCTGGCCCCCTCTCAGAGGGGACCCCCTTGCCCTGAGAACTGCAATGACAGAGTGGGAGGAACACAGGGTTCACGGAGGGGTCCCTGGGCAGACAGCCACACCTTCCTTGGGTACCCCTGCATCACCACGCCCCACTCAGGGGGTGGGGGCGCTCATCCTCTGCCCCCCCCACCCCCCCGTGGTGCAGGCACCTTTCCGCAGCAGGTAGACGTAGCAGTCGGTGAGCAGCACGTACAGCAGCTGCAGGTTCCCCTCCATGTGCCCGGTGCTCATCCGGATCATCTGAGGGGCCAAGGCGCACAGGTCAGGCGCGGGCGCCCCTCGCGGCGGCCACTGGCCCTGCCTGCCCGCCCTGGCCCGAGTTCCTGGGCTTACTTTGAACAGCTGCTCTTCGTTTTCTCGAAACACATGGATCATCAGCAGGAGTAAGTGATTGTTGTCTACTCTGGGGAGGGAGACGCATGGGGAGGACGAGGGTCAGGGCCGGGCCGGCGTGTAGCGGCTCCACCTTCCCCAGGAGCCAAGGTGAGGGGGCAAGAGCTCGCCCAGGCCAGGTCTGCTGGGAGTTACGATGCTCTGTCGGGAGGGGGAGGCTCCTGAGCCCTGCCTCGCGGGCGGGGGGCCCTCGCAACAGCTGCCGTCTTGCTCACCTGAACTCTGACGAGTGCGGCACCTCAGAAGGGCTCCCCTGCCCCTCCTCCACCCCCGAGTCCTCGGCGCTGCTCAGACATGGGCTGGGCTGCTCCCGCTTGGGCTGGCAAAGAACCTCCTGGGTCCTAGGCTCCTGCCCCGGCACAGGCTCCTCGCTGAGCGGGGCTGAGTGGCCGTGCTGTCCCTGGGTCTCCGGCTCCTGGACCTCCCCTGGGGCATCCTCTAGGGGCCGAGACGGCGGTCCCTCTCCTCCTCCTCCCTCTTCTTGGCCAGCAGCCGCAGGGCCACCAGGAACATGCAGCGGTTGGCCAAGCCCTGCAGGGTCATGGTGGCCACCACCTGATGTAACAGTGCTTGGACTCTCGACGGTAAAACGGTAGAAGTCCATGGGGGCTGGAAGCCCCTCACTAAAGTCGCAAAATGGCGGCTTCTCCGGGGCACCCCCGGGGGAGCCGGTCCGAAAGGACTGGTCTGGGGGCTCCGTGTGGGGGCCCCAGCTGCTGGGGTCCAGCTGCCCGTCGAGCTGGCCAATGACCTCCCCCAGGGGCGGGCCCAGGCGCTCCATGGACGTGTCCATTGCAGGGATGAGCAAGCCGGTCTGGCCGGGCTCCGAGCGCTCACTGCTCTCAGCCGTGCTGCTGGGCCCTTCGCCCTCGTCCTGGGGGGAAGCCAGGGTGGTGTCTGCGGAGTCCTGCCCAAGGCCTGGGCTGCTAAGGCTGTCGTCTGCCCCCGGCCCGGCGCACTGCTGCTGGCTGGAGGCCGGGTGGAGGGGACTAGCTTCCTCATCCGGCCTGGTCTTCTTCTTCCTGCCCATCTTCTTCTTCTTGGTGACCCTGGAACAGCAGTGGGGGCCCGGACGTTACATGTGAGTGCCCAGAACTGAGGGAGACCGGGCGGGGTCTGACAGGGGGTCCTGGGCATGTGACCTCCGAGGGTGTGGCCAGTGCCTCCGTGGACCTAGCCCGTGCTAGGTGACAGGCTGAGGCCCCTGGGGTCCCTAGTGCTGGCAGATGCAGGGCGCAGGGGCTGGGGATGGCAGGAAAGAGGCAGTGGGCAGCAGCAGAGGAACCTGAGAGGTCCTGCGGTCCCCAGCTCCTGAAGCGATGCAGCCGGCTATAGCCACTGAGGAAGAAGCTGGGCTGTGGCTGGTCAGTCCATGGCCCCGCAGTCAGCCAGCCCTCACCTGAGGATATGGGCAAGGGAACCTGGGCAGACCTCACTGCCCCTTAGCTGTCACCACGGCGAAGTCCCCCAGAAATTCACTCAGGGTTTTCTGGGCTCAAACTCCTGACCCCAGGTCGGTGGACTGAACCTGGCTAAGCTGCTCAGGCCTGGGACCAGCCTGTGGGGTGAGCCTCCTGGCTCTGGTCCCTGGGGAGGTCGGGGCCAAGGAGGGCTCTGGGCAAATCTCAGTGTGTCACCACCCCCCACCCCCCATTTCCCTGTCCTTATGAACAAAGATACTTTTCTTCCAATGAGCCAGGCTGAACCAGAACTGGTACAAATCTCAGAGAGTGTTCACTGACTTCCAAGAATTCCCCCAGGAACAAGTCCAGCCTGAAGGCGTTTTCTCGTTCTAGATGGACCAGATGCCCTGGCAGCCGGGCCACGGCGCGAGAAGGCGCTGTGGCTGCTGCCTACGCTGCCCACCTCTGGGGCTGCCCCAGATCCTACGCTGAAGCCCTAACCCCGGTGTGACTGTGTCAAACGGTGGGGCTTGCGGCAGGAGGAGCCTGCACGAATGGGACCCCAGGACCCCAGAGCGCTCCGCCTCCACCGCACTAGGACACGGTGAGGTGGCAGGAGGCAGCGCCCCGAGTTCGGCCTTTAGGTCCCACGCGTGGGGAATGGAGCTGTGCCCTTCAAGGCCAGCAGCTTCTGGTACTTCATCGCAGCCTGAGCTCACAAGGTCGGGCTCCCCCAAGGGTACTTGGGACATCTTCCACTGCCTTCCCAGACAGGAAGCGGGATCAGAGGTGGAGCAGGTGGGACCCAAACCAGCACTCTAGGGGATGCCTGTGTCCCAAGCAGTGGCTTAACCAGCTCTGCCCCATCAGCCCCACATTCAGGCCTTCCGACTTCTCTTGCTCAAAGAACTGCCTGAGGGGCAGGCCCCTGTGCAGAGGGCTAAACTGCCACTTGGGATGCCTGCGTCCCTTACTGGGGTGCCTGGCTTGAGTCCTGGCCATTCGGCACTTCCAATCCAGCTTCTCGCCCATGTACCTGGGAGGCAGTGAATGAAGCCAAGTACTTGGGTCCCTGACACGTGTGAGACCCGGATGGAGTTCCGGCTCCTGGCTCCAGCCTGACCCAGGCCTGGCTGTTGCAGACATCTGGGGCGGGAACCAGGAGATGCAGATCTCTCTGTTTCCCTGTATCACTGTCTTTCAAATGAAATCAATCAATCTTACACACCCACAACTCCTGCAGGTGAGCAGGAGGAGGAGCTACTTCTCGTCTCCAGGGGGATGCCCAACTGTCCTCAGAGAAGCTGCAAAGTGCCCTGGACTACAGAGGAAGACGGGGCGAACAGGACGGACAGCAGGCTCATGTCCAGCTCCTGACCTGATGACCTCGAGCTCTGTGCAGCTGTCCGGCGGGTCCAGGGCCTGGGGCTCCTCCCTCTCCTGCGAGGCGCTGTGCACAGGGGTGGTGTCGGAGGAGGACACGGTCTCTGCCTGCTCCTCGTTGAAGGGGTTGTGGCGCTGCGTGGGACTCTTGGCGGACGCCTTGCTGCTGGTCAGGTCGGAGGCCGTGGACCGGGGACCGCTGACGGTGTCTGTGAGGTCTCCATCTGGGAGGGAAAGGAGACAGGAGACTGCCCGTCAGAGACCGCCGCCCCCAGCGGCTCCTCACCTCAGCAGGTGCTTTTTCCCAGGGAAACCCTGCTTCAAGAGCAGGTGCCCCAGTCCGACAGGATGTGGGACTTGTGCTTTAGGAGTACTGGGGGGGGGGGCTGTCATCACTCCACTGCGGGGGACCTCCACAGCACTATTCGGCCAAGTTTGTGTTGAGCACCCCGAGTGAAGCTGCCTCCAGGCTCAAGTCCCTTAAGGATGGTGATCTTGCCACTAAGGGTGGCTGCAGCCACAGAGGAGACAGGAGACAGGTGCACACCTCTCAGTTAATCTTAGAGCCCCGCCCCCGCCGGTCAGGGAGTGGGAGGATGAGCAGCCCCTGCAGCCCCACACCCCAGCAGCGGGGCTGAGATCCGCAAGTCCTCTGAGGGGCCCTGCAGAGGCAGACAGAAAGGAACACAGAGGGAGACAAAAACAGGAGGAGCTCGGAGAAGATGAGGGACACAGAGCGGGAGGCAGAGCTACAGAGGCCGGGGGGGGGGGGGGGCAGGGGGAAGCTCAGAACACAGGGAGAGCCGAGATGACGGGTGGGCAGCAGGAATGGGGGGCGAAGGGGAGGGTGCGAGGGGCTGCCCCCAGGGAGCCTCGTGAGCCGCTCAGAGGATGTTGCCTCTCGCCGACATCCCCCCAGCACCTGCAAGGGTGGTGCCGAGAGCTCGACTTCCTTCCGGCCTCAGCCTGCTGACCATCCTCTCCAGGTCACACCCTCTCCCCTGGCTCCACCTGGGGAGAAGGTGGGGGGATGACGCTGCCCCTACAGAGGAGCCCCCCAGTACACCCAGGTCACAGGGACAGGAGGACAGGAGGGAGCAGCAGCAGGTATCGGGGCAGATGGAGCCACCCAGGCAGAACAGAGCCCCAGCTCAGGGAGCTGCCCGGTGAAGGTTAATGGCCAGAGACACAGGCTCTCATGCTCCACTTGCCCGTGTGTGTGTCTTGCTGGCCATTATCTGCTCAGAAGAGATGTGGCGAACGCGCTTGCCACAGCCCCTCTGGAAGAGCCCACTCGGCTGCCAGCTCCTTGGTGGGTCTTGGAGCCGCAGGGCAGTTGTCTGCCAACCAGCACACCGTCCATTTAGGAAAAGCACATAAGCACATCGCCTTTTACTGTCAGGATGGAGGAGGGGCTAAAAGCAACTACAGCTCTGCCAGGAAACGCTGGCGACACAGAGGACTGTCTTCAGATCTCCCGGGACCCGGAGGCCTACTTCTCAGATGCACAAAAGCTCCTCAGGCCCAGAGGGCTCCTCTCAGAGCCCACACGGTGTGGTCCCAGCCCCCGGGGTCCCCTCTGCCCCTGCAGCTGCTCAGGGGAGGAATCCCAAGGGGCATGGGCAGCCTCTGGATGTGGTAGGTGCTGAGGCTGAGCACCTACCAGCTCCGTAACGAAGCCAATGACCGTGGGAAGGGCACCCAACCCCTACAAGAGGACCCAGAGTCTGGTGCTGGCCCCCGGGCCCAAGGAGAGGGCCAAGCTTCCCAGGGGAGCTGCCGAACTGTGCTCAGCCTGCCTGGGGCCCAGCCTGGCCTGCACAAGCAGTGCAACTGAGCTGTTAGTTCTCAGGCCCCGGGGGCCCTGCAGTGCCGCTTGTCCGGGGCCGCACCAGGCTCGTCGGGAGGGGTTAGTTGTTAGAATCAGCGGAGACCAACGCCCAGCGCGTGTGTTGCCAGGAGAGCGACTGAGAGGACAGGCGACGTCACGATGGAATTCTGGCATTCAGGCAAAGGCACCTGACGTGCGGGAGCTTCGGGCGAGATCCCTCGGCCAAATGACGCGATACGTCACTTCCCCCAGCGCCGTATCTCGTTTTCTTCAAAGTCAAGCGGGGTCACACACATGGGTCACACATCTGTCCCATGACTTGGGACAGACCATCTGTCACTCACTGCTGAGAGGTGGCCTCTGCTGGGGGGCAGTGCTCCTCCTTGGGGTGCAGGTGGCCCCCAGAGCAGGAGCTCCTTCATAAGGGGAACTGGAATGGCCTCAGGTTTAGGGAGGGGCATTCACCTCATCGAAAGTTGACGCTTTGCTTTGGGTAACCATGGCAACATGGGGACTAGCTTAATTAATTTATACAAGCCCAGAGTGGAGTTCCAGGCAAAAAAAAAAAAAAAAAAAAAAGGCCAAGCACTGCTGCTGCCTGGAAGACAGGGCGAGGGGCTGGCAGATTTCATTCTAATCTGCCTCAAGTCTTCCCGTGGGAAGCTTCAGCTGTGCTGGGCGCTGTGCTCAGGTGGCCGCGGCCTCCTCCATTAGGAACGGTCAGAGGGAGCCAAGGCCTCTCTCTTCCTCCTTGGCACTCGTCTGACCTAAAGGCACTGACAACCCGCGTGGTTGAAGGCACGGCTTCTGGAACAAGTCTGCTCACTGGGTCAGGAGCACTTCCCTGAGTAGCTCGGGTGATCGAGTGGCATCAGGATCACGAAGGGTGATCCGCTGTCCCCTGAAATGCGTCACTTAGTGACCGCCCACGGCCACTGCCCAAAGGCGGCAGCCTGCACTGTGAGAAGGGGTTCACCTAGAGCTGAAGGCCAAGCTCTCCTGCGGCAGAATTCCATCTAGAACGCCAGGCTCAGCTTTGTTACGATCATGGACGGTATTATAAACAATAAGGAGCTGATCCCACATGCAGCAAGCTTGGCATGGAAACGTTGCAAAACAGGAAAAGGGTCACAGCGACTCTGTCCCACCTTCCCAGTCTGTGCTGGGTACGGACGGCACTGCTGGAAACACATCTCCAAAATCATAATCTACAAAAACGAGGGACAAAACTGGAGATTAGAAACACAGGCAGTGGAGGGCAGGGAGGGCGGGGGCAACGGGGTGAGACGTGGGGAGAACACGAGAGAGGAAACCTTGAACTTTCTACCTTTTCTCAGGTGGCCGCAGGGGAATTTCTCAGCTTGGGCACTGGCCCAGGGGCCTCTGCGCTGCTGGGAAGCCCTGGGGGCAATCCCTTTCTAACCTAGAACCAGGTTCTGACAGATATGTGGGCTCCCTTGAACCTGACCTTGCTTTCTCTCCTCCTCTGTACAACGCTGCCTCTCCAGTAGTTCAACCTAAATTGCAGGGGCAGGGTGGGTCTACCCCCACTGAGGGGTGGTCTGACTGCTCCCCAGAGCTCAGCTCCCTGACTTCTCTGAGACAGCCCCTGGGCCCAACCCAGGAGACCGAGCGCCAGGCTCCTCTGGCACACAGAGGAAGGCAGGTCTTCCTAACAGCAAGTCTGCACGTGACCCCCTTCCGCGGGGACGTACAACCCAAGGCACAAACAGAAGTACACACTGAGGAAGGCCAGGGTCTCAAGGCTGAGGCAATTCTAGGGAACCTGGGGACTGAACTTGTGCCTGGACCCCCTTCCCTGGAGGTGAGGGGGCGAAGTCATGAAGATGTCAGCTTCCCACAGGCGATGCAGGAGGAGAATGGCCAGTTTTATAAATGAACAGCGAGGCCAGAGGTTGAACAAACCAGGCTGCCCCCATGAGTGGTTCACGGAGACACAGAATACCCAACAAATTATTCTTCAGTCTCCAATGTGACGGGCGCAACCACCCCTCCTCGCTCAGAGAATCGTCCTGACATGTGACTAGAGCCTCTGGAGGAGGGCCCAGTGTGCACAAAATCTTGTTTTGGCTTTTTGTGCTTGGAATCTGTCTTTTTTTAAGCCATGAAAGGGACTCTGAGGAAATGAAACTGTGGGAAATGGCCAGCCCTGTTCAAAGCAAATTTCTGCCGCCAGACCAAAACCGGCCAAGAGAGCTGCTCCCCAGCCAGGTCTGTCTCGGGGCAGAGGCTTGGCTCCCTGCTGCCCTGGGCCACTTACCCTCACTGGATGGGGCGATCGCACTGTCGTCCCACTCCAGGTTGGTGGAGGTGACGGAGTTGAAGGAATTGAGGGACAGGCTGTCTGAGCCGTGGACCGAGCTGGGAAGGCGGTCTTCAAAGTCCAGCAGGTACTGCGGTTTATAGTAGTCAGGCATGTAGGGGGCCAGGTCTAAGTAGGGGGCATCCTGGGGAGAGAACGGGGAGGGCACTCAGTGGAGGCTTCAGGTGGGCCAGAAGGCAGGACCTGCACAGACAACAGCAGGTCTCCCCAGGACTGGAAGACACAGGCCTGCTCTGCCAAAGCCCCCATGCTCCTTTTCCTTTGGGAAATCAACAAGCATAAAGCACTAAGGCCAGAGATAAAGTGCTAAAAGGAGTAATGTGAGAGACCACTGGTGTGGCATAGCAGGTGAGGCCACCGCCTGCAATGCCAGCATCCCATATGGGTGCTGGGTTGAGTCCCAGCTGCTCCACTTCTGATCCAGCTCCCGCTCATGTCCCTGGGAAAGCAGAAGATGGCCCAAGTGCTTGGGCCCTTGCACCCACATAGGAGACCTGGAAGAAGCTGCTGGCTTCGGCCTGACCCCACCCCAGCCATCGCAGCCATCTGGGGAGTGAACCAGCATATGAAGCAGCTCTCTGTCTCTCCTCTCTCTCTCTGTAACACTGCCTTTCAAATAAATATATCTTAAAACAAAAACAAAAAACCAAGAGTCATGTGAGTGGTTTTGCTGTTAGAGCCATGGTCTTCGGGCTGATGAGATGACAGAGCTATACCCTCCAATACTGCCTCCATCTCTCTCACTGTGAGAATCACTCACTTTCTCCCATTTCCACTGATAGCCAAGTTCCTTTTCCAGTCTTTGCTGCTGGGGTCGTGCCCCGGGAAGGTGATGGGATAGGAGAGAGCAGCCATAGCCCTCTGAAGGGCCCAGGCGTGGGAGGTGCTTTGGAGCCAAGAGTGAATTTGTGCAGCCCCTCCCCCTTATCTACTGGTTCACTTTCTGCAGTTTTAATTTTCCACAGTTAACCACAGTCTAAAAATAGTAAATGGAAAATTCCAGAAATAAATAATTCGTAAGTTTTAAGTAAGTGTATTGTTATAGTTGTCCTATTTTATTGCCAATCTCTTACTGTGACTAACTTATAAATTAAACTCTATCATAGTTATGAATGTATGTATAGAAAAAAGCATAGTGTCCATGGGGTTCTGTACTGTCCACCATTTCAGGCATCCACTGGGGGCCCCATGCAGTGTGTGACAGCGAAGGAGGCGTGAGGACGGGAAGAGGGAGACCAGGAACACGTCAGCTGGGAAGTGTGGAAGTGGTGACGTCTGTCAGAACCCCAGGAAGCACACGGAAGAGCCTGCCGAGTCCCATCTTAAGCTCTCATATCCTAGAACGAAGCTGACCTTCTGGCTAAGATTCGCCAGGCGAGGTGGCTTTGCCCCGAGCTGGACAGGGCACCAGAGAGAGGTCACCTGAACACAGAATTCCTGCCATGTACCAGAGGGACTCGCTTCCCTCACACTCACTTCTGCGGCCATGAGTGCTTCCCCCACCTGAGCAAACACCAAAGACGCTCCAAGAGAAGGACCTGACAGGGGAACCACCCCGCCCCCACCCCCGGTCTCCCACCAGCAGCAGGAGCCGCGGTGTCTCACCAGATCCAGGTTGAAGCGGATGAACTCCAGCCCAGACACCAAGGTCAGGAAGAGAGTCAGGTGATCGTGGCTGCAGACCAGGGCGTTCCTGCGAGACACGGAAGTGACGACGTGCTCTGAGTCTACTTAGCAGCTTGACCTGCTCTCAACAACAGGCCACCTGTGTTGAGACTGAACTTGTGACATCCCCAGCCTTTCCTTGCATGACTGCTGGTTTGGGGGCCGCACTGCCCTCTCCCGCCCACGTCTTGGTGGATGGCCCGTTAGCACAAGGCTCATCAGGCTCTCGGTTGCTGCTATGGATATTCTGTCCCTGCAGCAACCCCAGCAGAGGCTCAGGCAAAGGTTGGGCACTGGGGTCAGATTTGAGGCCTGAGTAGAGAACCAGGCGGCGGCAGAGAGCACCAACCACTCTGCAGACAGGAGCCTGGGCTGGACACCGGTGCTCCTGGCCAAAGCCACCACACTGCCAGTGAGTCTCTGAGGGCGCTGGGGCCATCACAGACAGGTCCTCAGTACAAATACTAGACTGGACCTCCAAGGTGACACGCCGTGGTGGCTGCGTCCGGGACGAGTCTTTGGGATGCGGCTCCAGGGGTGTTTGGGGCTAGCGAGAGACCATCCCAGACACGCACTTGACGTAGTACTTGTGCAGCAGGCCCAGGTTCTCCTGGAACAGCCGCAGGTAGCTCTCCAAGGAGTTCTCGTTGAGGGCCAGGTACAGCCAGGCCCGGCCTGCAAACAAAGGCAGGAGTAACTGGAGGGAAGGTGCGGCCGCGTGCTGGCTTCCTTCTGCCGAGCGAAGGCAGCAAGAAAGAAAGAGCAGTGAGGGGACCAACAGCCTTCTCGCTTGTTGGGGTACCAATACCCCCAGACACACACCCGCCTGTGGTGGCCAGGACACAGCGAGAGAAGGCCGTGCAGAGCCTTCTGCCTCCTGTGCTTCGGCGGGGACGAAGGAGCCCAGCACCCTTCATCCCACCAGACAGCCGACAAGCTGCACAGGCAGGAGCGGAGGCCTTGAGGAGGGCGCTGGCACCTGAACACCCCACTTTCTGGGTACCACGAGCCATCAGCCTTCTGGGGCTGACCCCAGTCTTGATCTGAGCCCCGAGCCACCCACGGGGAGGCAGCTGTCCCTGCCCCACGTCTCGCTGGCTACTCACTGCGTCCCAGGTTGGTGGCCACGTGCTGCAGCACTTCAATCTGCTTGATGGCCTCTCTCCGGGTGAAATGCACCACGAGTACCCAGTAGCCAGAGGAGAGGTCCTGCAGGCTGCGAAAACAGGACAGGAGCTGCTGTGACCGGATGGGGCCGCTCCAGGAGGCTGCAGCCAGCGGTCCCAGCAGCCTATGTGCCAGCAGTGAGCTCGGGGAGCACTGGATCCCCTGCGGGTCCCGCATGCAACCAATGCGCCTTTGCCCAACCGCTTCATTGGTGGCTAGTCTGCCCCTCCTTGCTTATGTCTGTCCTGAGATGCTTCACACGGATAAGACAGGCAGCCTGAGGCCCAGCGGAGTGGGGCGAGTGGGGCGAGGGGAAAGGAGAAATAGCAGGCAGATAAGATAAGCTCAGGCGCTTCTCCCTGGGGGCTCCTCACGGCCCCCCACTCACCCATACAGCAGGGCGTGGTCCAGGTGCTCGCACAGCCGCTGCAGGACCTTGTCGTGGTTCCGGATGGCGGGGGTCTCATCCTCACATGCAGCAAAGTAGCTCTGCAACTACAGAAAGAAAATCCCCCCCCCACAATCAGAAATGCAGAGAGAGAGCCGTAAAGTCCCGCAGTTGGGAAGGTGCAGGGTCCATGAGGACCGACAGAGAGCGCCTCTCACGCTGCCTTGCCCAGGTGTGCACCCTGCCCGGGAGGTTCCGGCCCAGCGCCCAGCAGGTCCTCAGGGAGCACTTTGCCCAGTGACAATCTGATGTGCTGAGGGACTCACTGTCCATGTGTGGGTCTCAGGTGGGGCTGGGCTTGGGCCAGGGCCAGGACCATGTACGCCACATACAGTGCTATCTCTATAAATGCCACCCACACCCCAGAGTTGTGCAACCCAGTGGCCCTGCTTGGAGCTGCCCTCTGCACACACTGAGGGCGGATGGACTGGGTCACCTGCTCTGATGGCGTGCTGGCCAAAGACTGACATGGGGCACTGGGCCTGCCTGCGGAAGCTGACAAAGTGGGCACGGATCTGGCTGTGTGCCAGGCTTGTGTGGAGTCCTCTACCAAGAAGGACATCACACCCAGGCTGGACCGGTACAGGACGACTCGGATGGTGGGTGAGATGAGACCAGACAGGCGAGGACGGTGAGGGCGGCTCGGTCAGCGTGGTGAGACTCTGGAAGCCCGGATGCCTGGACCGAGTTCCCCGCAGCCACTGTGTGGAAGCAGCCCCTTTCAAGGGAAGCCCCAGGAGGAAGGTCTGGCCAGGCTCAGGTTAGCATATCCTGGCCAGAAGGGAGAAGAACACAGGCCCCTGCATCCTGGCCTGCGGTTCAAACTCTAGGGAGAAATGTGTTCTCAAATGTTTTCTGGGAGCAGAGGAGCAGGCAGCAGCAGCAGGCAGACACATCAACCACACCAGGACGCATGTGCTCTTGGAGGGAGGCCGATCCTTCAACCCCACCACATAAATAGTCGCTCTGTCTGGGCCTGGAGCAAGCCCAGCAGCCTTGCTGGGGGGGCGGATCCCAGTGCCTTTGGGGCCTGGCCCTCTCTCCGCCTCCCCAAGGCAGGCAAATCAGGGCACCGGGAAGCAAGGTTTCCAGAGCTGAAAGGGCGCGCAGTGGCCCACGGAGCCACACAGCTCCCTCTCAGCCACGGCTGAGAGCACTGCCAGGCACCTTCAGACACTTAGTACCTTAGACGGACATCAGTTTTCCCCCTTTAATTTCAAAATCTCTGAGAAGAGAGAGTCTTAGGTGTTAGAGCTGGAAGGAGTCTTAGGACCCAGTGCAACTTCCTCATAAAACAATCTAGAGACGTGTGTTAATTTCCTTGATTATAAAAGTAGCCATCCCCACCAGAACACTTGAGAACTAAGGAAAATTATTTATTTATTCATTTATTTTTGAACAGAGAAAGCGTCTAAGAGGCTAAGAAGAGGGTAAGCCCTTGAAGTTATTTTTAGCTAAATGCTGCATCTGTGAGTGGAACTCAGACTCCTTTCTCAGGCCGAGATACCTTTAAATAAAACACTGAAAACATTTGCTCATTGTAGAAACGTAAGACACACGGGGGTGTGTATACAGTCCAAAGGCCTCCACTCCCCTGTATCTAAGTCTACAGTCTAGCATGAGTGTATCCTCCCGAATGTTTTCCCATACACATAGAACTAAAACTAAAAAGGATCACACTATACAAACGTTCTGAAGTTTGCTTTGCCTTAAAGATATATGAAACGTCTATTTCCATATCACTACACATTTGTATTTGTTTTTTTTTTTTCTTTTTTTAAGGTTTATTTATCTATTTTAGAGGGAGAGACAGAGAGAAAGGTCTTCTATCCTCTGGTTCACTCCCCAAATGGCCACAATTACTGGAGCTGAGCCGATCTGAATCCAGAAGCTTCTTCCGGGTCTCCCATGAGGGTGCAGGGGCCCAAGCACTTGGGCCATCTTCCACGGCTTTCCCATTAGCAGAGAGCTGGATCGGAAGAGGAGCAGCTGGGAGTTCACCATTTATTTCAGTGTGCATCGCATACCCACACATGGTATTGTGAGTACATCCACAGAACAATTCTGTAAAAACGACAGCACAGATGGACCCCACCTTCCAGTGGAGAGACGGCTCAAGAGGCAGGAAGCATGGACGCAGACAAAGCCCGGCTGTCACTACAGCACTGGCCATCCTTGGCAAATTACTTAACTCTCTAAACCTGGTTGTTTTTTTTTTTTTTTTTCTCATCTATAAAATGAATTAAAAGGGTTGTTTAGAGCTGATTTGTCCAATACAGTAGCAACTAGTTCCTTTTTCAAAGTTTTTTTTTTTTTTTTTTTTTTAAAGATTGATTTTATTAGGCCGGCGCTGTGGCTTAACAGGCTAATCCTCCGCCTTGCGGCGCCAGCACACTGGGTTCTAGTCCCAGTTAGGGCGCCAGATTCTATCCCGGTTGCCCCTCTTCCAGGCCAGCTCTCTGCTGTGGCCCGGGAAGGCAGTGGAGGATGGCCCAAGTGCTTGGGCCCTGCACCCGCATGGGAGACCAGGAGAAGCACCTGGCTCCTGGCTTCAGATCAGCGCAATGCGCCGGCCGCAGCGGCCATTGGCAAAAAGGAAGACCTTTCTCTCTGTCTCTCTCTCTCTCACTATCCACTCTGCTGGTCAAAAAAATAAAAATTATTAAAAAAATTCCAGGTGAAGAATCTCTGTTTGGGCCGGCGCTGTGGCTTAACAGGCTAATCCTCCGCCTTGCGGCACCGGCACACCGGGTTCTAGTCCCGGTCGGGGTGCCGGATTCTATCCCGGTTGCCCCTCTTCCAGGCCAGCTCTCTGCTATGGCCCGGGAAGGCAGTGGAGGATGGCCCAAGTGCTTGGGCCCTGCACCCGCATGGGAGACGAGGAGAAGCACCTGGCTCCTGGCTTCGGATCAGCACGATGCGCCGGCCGCGGTGGCCATTGGAGGGTGAACCAACGGCAAAAGGAAGACCTTTCTCTCTCTCTCTCTCTCACTATCTACTCTGCCTGTCAAAAAAAAAAAAGATTGATTTTATTTCTTTTTGGAAGGCAGAGTTACAGAGAGAGGGAGAAACAGAGGAAGAAATCTTATTGGTTCACTCCTCAAATGGTCACAACAGCTGGGCTGGGCCAGATCAGAGCCAGGAGCCAGGAACTCCAACCAGGTCTCCCACATGGGCAGCAGAGTGCCTAGCACTTGAGCCATCTTCTGCTGCTTTCCCAGGCACATTAGCAGGAAACTGGATAGAAAGTAGGGCAGGCAGGGACTTCAACAGGCACCCATATGGGATGTAGGTGGCAGCTCAACACACTGCACCCCAATGCCTATTTAAATTAATTGAAATGAAACAAAACTAAAAATTCAATTTTTCAGGTACACTAGTCACATTTTTCAATTAAAAAATATATAATATATAATTTGAAAGCCAGAGTTCACAGAGAAAGGGAGAGACAGAGACCAAGAAAGAGATTTTATTTTATTTTTTAAAGATTTATTTATTTATTTACTTATTTGAAAGGCAGAGATGCAGAAAGATAAGGGGGGGGGGAGGGGAAGAAGGAGAGGCAGAGAGAAAGGGGGAGAGAGAGAGAGAGAGAGAGAGATCTTCCATCTGCTGGTTCACTCCCCAAATGGCCACAACGCCAGAGCTGGGCCAGGCCAAAGCCTGGAGCCTCTTCCAGGTCTCCCACATGCGTGCAGGGGCCTGAGAACTTGGGCCATCCTCTGCTGTTTTCCCAGGCACATTAGCAGGGGGCTGGATTGGAAGTGGAGTAGCTGGGACTTGAACTGGCACCCATATGGTATGCTGGCACCGAATACGGAAGCTTAACACTCTATGCCACAGCGTCGGTCCCAGAGAAAGTGCTCTTACACCTGCCAGTTCACTCCCTAGATGGTTGCAACAGCTGGGTCTGGAACAGGCTGAAGCCAAGAGCTTCATCTGGGTCTCCCACAAGGATGGCAGGGGCTCAAGCACTTGAGCCACCCTCCATTGCTTTTCCCAGGCCATTAGCAGGGAGCTGGACTGGAGTGGAGTAGCTGGTACTTGAACTGGCGCCCATATGGGATGCCGGGGTTGCAGGTGTGTCTTCAGCCACTGCACAACACTGGCCCCTTATTTCCTGCACTTTTAAAATTTGTTTGAGAGGCAGAGACACATAGAGACAGACAGACAAAGAGCTCCCATCTGCAGATTTATTCTCCAAATGTTTGAAATTGTTGGGGCTGGGCCAGGGCCAAAGCTCGGGGCCCTGATCACAATCTAGGTCTCCCATGTGGTTGAAAGGACTCCAATTCCTTGCGCCATGTCTGCTCTGCCTCCCCCACTCCTGCCATCACACTGATCACTTTCTCAATGCTCAGTAGCCACACGTGATTGGTGGCTACTGCACTGGGTGTGTGGCTGTGCGGACCCCGGGCACGTCCATCACTGAGACGCGTTCTACTGGACAGCGCTGGTTCAGATGACAAAAGGCACGCAAGAGGCTTGGCACAGATCCTGGTAAGAAGCAAATGTTCAATCAACATTAATCCAGATTATTAACAATAACAAATCCATTTTTTGGTCAAACCAATGACCTGTCCCTTGGTTAAACATTAATTTAGGCGCAAAGAAGTCACAATGAGGTTGTCCCCTCTCAGCAACTAATACTCTGTTTGGCAGGCTACTAGCAGGCAGTTCACACCTATTCTTTAAAAGCGCTCCCTTACAGCAAGTAGGTTAATAAGGATTTTCCATTTTCTCAGACACCAAGGAGATCTTGAGTCATTATTACAATCTAGCGCAGATACTAAAAGGGGCAAGAAGAAAAAGAATGTCACAAAACAATGACACAAGAATCTGAGCACCTGGCGTAATGGGTAAAGTTGCCACCTGCAGTGCTGGCATCCCATATGGGTGCTGGTTCCAGTCCCAGCTGCTCCACTTCCGATCCAGCTCTCTGCTATAGCCCAGGAAAGCAGTAGAAGATGACCCAGGTCCATGGGCCCCTGCACCTGCATGGGAGACCTGGAAGAAGCTCTTGTCTCCTGGCTTTGGATAGGCGCAGCTCCGGCTGTTGCGGCTAATTGGGGAGTGAACCAGCAGATGGAAGACCTCTCTCTCTCTCTCTGCCTCTCCTTCTCTCTCTATGTAACTCTGACTTTTAAATAAATAAATCTTAAAAAAAAAAAAAAAAAAAGAATCTGAGGAGTTAGGGCCAGCACTGTGGTGTAGAGGGTAAAGCCATCACCAGCAGTACTGGCAACCCATATGGGCACCGTTTTGTGTCCTGGCTCTCCACTTTCCATCCAGCTCCCTGCTAATGGCCTGGGAAAAGCAGCAGAAGATGGCCCAAGTGCTTAGGCTCCTGCACCCATGTGGGAGACCCGGAAGAAGCTCCTGGCTCTTGGCTTTGGCCTGGCCTAGCCCCAGCAGCTATGGCTACCTGGGGAGTGAACCTGTGGATGGAAGTTTTCTCTCTTTGTCTTTCCTTCGCAAAGCACAACCTAAAGGTAAACAAACGACAGAGGCGTCTCCCTTGGCCACAGTGAGACAGCAGCAGGTAACCACTTCTTGCAGCAATAAGATCAGTACCTCTGAAACAATGGGGACAGGAGGAAAACATTACATAAATGAGGCACAGTGGGCAAAGCTGCTGGTGGGGGTACCAGCATCCCATGTGGGCACTGGTTCAAGTCCCAGCTGCTCCACTTTCAATCCAGCTCCCAACTAATGCACCTGGGAAAACAGCAGAAGATGGCCCAAGTACTTGGGCCCCTGCACCCCTGTCGGAGACCCAGATGAAATGCCTGGCTCCTGGCTTTGGATGGGCCCAGTTCCAGCCATTGTGGCCATTTGGGCAGTGAACCAGCAGATGGAAAATCTGTCTCTGTGTCTCTCCCTCTCTTTATCTCTGAAACTCTGCCTTTCAAATAAAAAATCTTAAAAAAAAAAAAAAAAAAAAAAAAAAAAGAGGACCTGAACAACAGAACTGATGGAATGAGCGTAACAAACACTGCTAAGCTTAGGAGCACAATTACCATCTTTTATACCAAATTACTGTTTGGTTGCATTCAATACCTGCCGGTGGAGCCAGCACCAGCTCCAATCAGAGCCATTCTTTACTGAGTGTTTATTATGTGCACTAAGACGACAGCAGAATGAAGAGGGCGTTGACTCTGCTATGCACTCTGTGTGACTCTGGACAGGTCACCCAACCTCTCTGAACTTGGTTTCCACATCTGTGAAACAGGCTCAGTAACAGTGCCGTCCCTATAGTTGTCATGAGGGTTCAGATAATCCTAATGCCGCATTTACCAGAGCGTACGATACCTCATAAACATCTAATAAACATGAGCAGCCACGATGATGACACACCCTACAAATACGATTTCACCATCAAGCAACCTCCATAAAGTAGGTCACCCAGTGAGTAAGTGGCAGAGTCAGATTTTAAATCCAGGTCTTTTCATCAAACCTTGGCTCGAGACCCCTAATGAATAACGTATGGGGGTCAATGAGGCCAGGTAAAGCCACTGCCTGCAGCACCAGCATCCCATGTGGGTGCCGGTGGAGTCCTGGCTGCTCCACTTCCAATCCAGCTCCCTGCTAATTTGCCTGGGAAGGCAGTGGAAATGGCCCAAGTGCTAGGGCCCCTGCACCCAGGTGGGAGACCACGGCGATGCTCCTGGCTCCTGGCTTCAGTCTGGTCCAGCTCCGGCCATTGCAGCCATTTGGGGAATGAACCAGCAGATGGAAGACCTCTCTCTCTGTCTCTCCTCCCCCACCCCCCATAACTGTGCCTTTCAAATAAATAAATCTTTAAAGTTCATAAAAAATACATATTATGAAAAAGAGATGGAAGAATTTCAAAATTTCTTGCACCAAAATAAACATCTTTTAATTCAATTTTCCATGAGCTTTTTAAAGTTCCTTCATATATAAACTGTTAGACTCTGTTTAAATTCCCTTCTACTATGTTCAAAGAAGAAAAACACAGTCCCCTATCCTTTAAATCATGAGAACTAGAAAGCCCACAGTGGCTGGGAGCTCAGCTTCTTCCACAGTTCTGCTTCCTGGGAGACGGCCACGGAGCAGAGCCGCTGTGGGTCCTCCAAAAAGAAAGTGGCCATGACTCCATCTTGAGCCCACACTGGCCTCTCCCCAGGGGTAAGGAGGTGTTCCGTGTGGTTAACCGACGCCACAACTGCTCCAAGGGGAGCTTTTCCCACGTCTGCTGATCAGACCGTCAAGCGGTTCTGCCCATGTGGATTTGCGGCAAAGGTGGAAAACGTCACTCAGGAGTTTGGGGCAGGGGTCAGCAAGCTAGGGCTGGTCTGCCCACCCCCTATGCTGTAAATAAAGGTTTACAGGAACACAGCCACACCCAGTTGTTCTACATGATCTCAGATGCAACAGAGACCGTATGACCTAAAACTTTTACTATCTGGCTCTTTCCAGAAAGTCTGTGGATCCCTGGTAATGGCCTTGAGCACAGGCAGCAAGAAATGCAGACTTGGGACAGGCTGGGCGGGGAGCTCGCTGCTGCCCAAAGCTTAGTAGTGGCCGCCTTAAGGAGTCATGCATTTTTCTTTTCTTTTTAAAAAAGATGTATTTATTTAATTGAAAGGCAGAGTTACAGAGAGGCAGAGAAAGAGGTGGGGGGGGAGGGAGGGAGGGAGGTCTTTCATCCACTGGTTCACTCTCCAAATGGCCACAATGGCCGGAGCTGGGCTGATCTGAAGCCAGGAGCCTCTTCCAGGTCTCCCACACAGATGCAGGGGCCCAAGGACTTGAGCCATCGTCCACTTTCCCAGGCCCTAGCAGAGAGCTGGATCGGAAGTGGAGCAGCCAGGATTGGAACGGGTGCCCATATGGGATGCCGGCACTGCAGGCAGCGGCTTTACCTGCCATGCCACAGCTCCGGACCCAGCAGACACTGTTCTTATACGGAGGTCTACAAACCCTTGCCCTCAAAAAAAACGAACATTCTGGTTGTAGAGAAACTATGAGCAATTACATAACGTGGCACCAGAGTGATTAAGTGCTATTTATAAAACAAGGAAGGGTGTGGGGATCTGCTATAAACAGGGGTCACAGAAGAGCTGTCTGAGGAAGTGACCATCGTGGTATCTGAGGGAAGAGCACTCCAGTCAGAGGGGTAGAAGACACAAATGTCCTGGGGCAGGAGCAACAGTGAGGTGACAGCATGGCTGGGACAGAGAGGGAGGAAGTGGGTCAGGGAGGTAACCAGGCCACACACAGCCACACAGGCCACACACAGCCACACAGGCCACAGCAGGGGCTTTGCATGTCATGACTGACGTGATGGGAAGCTACAGGAAGGGTTGAACATAACCCAGTGCGCTGGCCACAGGGGTGCCATGGCTACTGTGTAGTATGCATACTGACTGTGCAAGGCCAAGGTGGGGACGGAGACTGGCGAGGAAGCAAACACCAGCACAGATCTGGTGGAACTGGATCCAACTGGAATGAGGAAGAAGTAGGGAGGGGTCAGACTCAGGATCTGAAAGAGCCCCAGGGATCTGCCAATGGATGAGACGGGGGTCTGAGAGAAAAGGAGGCGCTCGCTTCTCCCAGCGCTCACCCCTCTCTCCAGGGGTCCGGGCGTCTTCATCCCAGGCTCTCCCTTTGTTCCCACTGCAAAACTGCGTGGCCTGGGATCCAGTGATCTTGGCCCCCTGCATTCTCAAGTCCCAAACCCTCAAACTGAGTTTCCAAATGTCCCAACTTTCACTGCCAAGGTCTCAGTCACATTCCAGGCAACGTTGCCCCAGCCATGCTTGTCAATTCTGGTTTAGCGCACTTCCACTCATGTCTGTGTATAACCCAATGTTTAGTCCCTGCCTGTGGCCCATGAGATCTTACGAGACCTAAGACCTCCCGGCCCTTCCCCGCCTGCCTACTTCCCTCATGCCCTCAAGAGAAGTTAGAAAAAAGAGATCTTTATTTCCTCTCTAATGGAAAATGGAACAAGAAGCAGTCATGTTCTCTCTGCCCACCACCGCCACGTGGCGCAGGATTTCTGACAAAGCTGCCTTGAGACAGGCCACTTGGAGCCAGCCACCTCCTCGGCCTCAGAGAGACACGGGAGTCCATGGGAGCAGACAGGACGTGGCCCCTTCACCACACTCTTGCCTCTTCCTTGCTGGGCTCGATGTCCAGCTCTCTCGCCTTCCCCACCCCCTGCTCTAGATCCGGTCATCAATTCCCGGGCCTCTTGCCATGCTCAATGCAGAGATCAGTCAGACATGTACCACCACTGAGATCGCATTTACTGCCACAGATGCACAAAATAAATAACCCAACTTCATGAGACAGAGAGAGAGAAGGACAGAGACACTGAGGTTTTGTTCTGAGCAACCGAATGCAGTGCACTTTCTCGCTTTCTAGATCAGGTGGAGTTCTGCTCTGCCTGCGGTAAGTCCAAAATCCCCATCAGATGTCTAAGAGGAGACGTCACAAGACAGCTGTGGAAGTGGGCCTGCGGTCAGGGGAGTCAGCGCCGTCGGCCTTCAGATGGCACTTTTAGCAGCTTTGTCTGTGGAGATGACGGTGGGTGCAGGAGGAGCTAAGCTGCTGGGGCTCCCAAGTGAGCACTGGGGTCCTCACTCACACGACAAAACAGAGCCACTTGGAGAGCTTGAAAAACAAAATGCCCGTCCAAACCAACTAAGTGGGAAACGCTGGAGGCAGGGCCCAGGAACCAGCACTTCTTTTGAAACACTCACTACGAATCCTACACCCAGCCGAGGCTGAGAATCTCTGCTTTAGACTGAAGGCACAGCCGATGAGGCCGACCAGGGCCCTACACTGGGGACACTCTGGAAGCCAAGAGAAGGAAGTTTCCCAACGGAGGGCATGAGGGGGTCACTGGGGTCACGGTGACGAGGGTCTAAAAGGGGGGTGCTGGGAGCCTTGACGAAGGCAACTAGGGTGAAGGGGCAGAGGAGCCCGGCAGCCGCTCACCAGGGATGGCGGGAGTCTATGTGGATCCTACTTCAAATCAAGTATTTTAACAACAACACAGATGGGGCAATGGAAACTTGAAAACTTAGCAGTATTTGATGATTTTAAGTAAATATTATTATTAATTTTTAAAAGCATGACAGGGGCCAGAGCTGTGGTGCTGTGGGTTAAGCCACCATTCAGGTACTATACACAGAACTGTCTTGGCTCTCTGGAAATCTGCGTCAAACACTGGAGGGCTGGGGTGCAGCCGACTCCAGGCAGCGCAGGAGGGGCCAGGGCTGGGCACGGGGCTTCAGGAAACCATTCTGCCTATTTTTGCCCAGTGGGGGCTTGGGTTGCAGAGTGGAGATGGGGAGAAGGAGAGATGGGAAAATGGAAAGAAAGGATGGAAGAAACAAAGGGAAAGAGAAGGGACAGGAGACAACGGACCCAGAAACTCCTTTGACTAGTGTTGCCGAAAGGGTGGCAGGGAAGCCGAGGTACAGAGCAGGACAGTCTGGACAGGAGGGACAGGAGGGCTCCACCGCCCAGGGGAGGGGCGGGCCAGGCCATGTGCCTGACCGTGGAAGGCTGGAACATTCTCATTGGAAGAAAATGAGAACAGGGCCAGCGCTGCGGCACAGCAGGTTAAGCCGCACCCTACAGTGCCGGCATCCCATAATGGGCACCGGTTTGAATCCTGGCTGTTCCACTTCCAATCCAGCTCCCTGGCAATGCACCTGGGAAAGCAGTGGAAGATGACCCAAGTCCCTGGGCCCCTGAACCCATGCAGGAGACCTGGAGGAAGCTCCTGGCTCTTGGCTTTGGCCTGGCACAACCCTGGCCTTTGCAGCTATTTGGAGAGCAAACTAGCAGATGGAAGAGCTCTCTCTCCTTTCTGCTCTCTCTCTGTAACTCTACCCTTCAAATAAATAAATTAATTAAAAAGGAAGGAAGGATGGATGGACAGATGCTGGCACTGTGGTGTAGCAGGTAAATCCGCCGCCTGCAGTGCCAGCATCCCATATGGGTGCCGGTTCGAGACCTGGCTATTCCACTTATGATCCAGCTCTCTGCTATGGCCTGGGAAAACAGTAGAAGATGGCCCAGGTCCTTGGGCCCCTGCACCTGCATGGGAGACCCGGAGGAAGCTCCTGGCTCCTGGCTTCGGATAGGCGCAGCTCCAGCCATTGTGGCCAATTGGGGAGTGAACCATTGGATGGAGGACCTCTCTCTCTCTTTCTCTCTCTTTGCCTCTCCTTCTCTTTCTGTGTAACTCTGACTTTCAAATAAATAAATAAGCATTTTAAAAAAGAAAGAGAGAAAAAAAAATGAGAATGAAGAGGGAGCAGAGCATCTCACTCTCACTCTTAGAGTGATGTTTTGGTTTGGTTTGGTTTGGTTTTGGTTTTCAAGACATTGTTCCCCTGAAGTCTGAGCGGTGGGAGCCTCTGTGTCAGTCTCAGTGAACATTCCAGAAGGGAGGAGCTGCTCTTCAGCCTGGCTACCGATTTTTTTGGGTGCACTCAGGCACCAGGACCGGGAAGAGGTGGCTCGGCTTATTTTGGCCTGTCTCAAAGCCAGGAGGACAGGGAGCACCCCCCCCTCCCATGCAGCCAGTGCCCCAGGAAGACACCACCACAGGCTTGCACCAGACCCCGTGGTTTCGGGGAAATCTGGGTGGCACAGTCCAGCAAGCCAAGAACCGTCTGACTCAGAGCATTTTAACCAGGGCCAGCCCCACTCTGCTCAGCTGACTTGTCTTTCTACTACAGACACACAACCACGAAACAATTTCCAGCGCTATGGTTAGTACCAAGAAAACTTCCCAGACTGGCCCCTCCGAGGTAACGCAAAGCAAGCCGCGGAAGACCAGAAGTGGACAAATGGAAACACTATGGTCACAGGTCGCTCTCTTCTTCCTCCCGGATCAGTCAAGACCAATAGGAGGCTGCAAGGTTACCCAGCAGAACAGAGAGGAGACCTGGATTCCAACTCTGCTAACGACCCAGAGGCTGCACGGGGGAGGAGGTGGGTCACACGTCTATATTTATAGACCCAGAAAAAACTCCCCGCTCAGTGACATCGGGGGAGTCTGCCAGGCTGTACACATGCCTGCTCCATCTGCCTGGCCACCAGGGGCTCCACTCCCTGAGCACGGCCTGCGCATACTCCACCCCTGCTTACCACGGAGGGCACAGGCCGTGGGTGCAGGAACAACCAGCTGGCACCACCTGGGGCACTACTCTCTGCCACCCAGGGAGGAGGTGCCAGGTAACAGCAGCCTCCCTATTGGCTCCATGGAGACCAAATACAGAAGACAGAATGTTTAGACAGCCTCAGCAGGCCAAGGAAGGGTGACTTGTCACCTCACCTCACGTCACCTCTTTAAAGAACTTAACCAGTGGCAGCTATGATTAGATGAGTCTGGCTCAACTTCAGCATCAGACTGCGCCGCAGAGCCCTCAGCCCCCTCAGCCCCCCAGCCCCCGGGGCGGCCCCTCAGCCCCCTCAGCCCCCCAGCCCTGAGATGACCCCTCAGCCCCCTCAGCCCCCCCCAGCCCCCCAGCCCCCGGGGCGGCCCCTCAGCCCCCTCAGCCCCCCAGCCCCCGGGGCGGCCCCTCAGCCCCCCAGCCCCCGGGGTGGCCCCTCAGCCCCCTCAACCTCCTCAGCCCCCTCAGCCCCCCGGGGCAGCCCCTTGCTCACTGCAGCAGGTGCGCTGTGGGGGAGGGGTGTCTTGTGGCAAGTGAGAGGGCACTGCCTGCCTAGTGTTTTTGGAAGTCTGTTTACAGCACTGGCACTGAGTAGCCAAACCACCCCTCTGGTTTTCAGGGACACTCATTCTTTCCAGAGGAAAAGTGGCTAAGCCACGCGATGTTGTTTACAGACGAACCTTAACTTAGGATGGGCTCGTGTCCAGATGAAGCCACTGTCAGCTGAAAATACTGCAAGTCAAAAGCGCATGTAATACACCCGACATGCCGGAGTGTTGGCATCTACCTTGCAACCATGAGGCCATGGGGCGCTGTGCTCGCTGCTGCCACCCAGCATCACCGGAGAGGATCACACTGCCTGTCACTGGTGCCCAACAAGGTACAAATTTAAAACCAGAAAAGAATAGTTTCTATGGAGCCTGTACCATTTTTGCATGATTGTAAAGTAAAAAAATTAAGTCAGGGGCCAGTGTTGAGGTATGGCAAGTTAAGCCACCAACTATGACACTGGCATCGCATATAGGCACCGGTTCAAGCTCCTGGCTCCTTGCACTTTGGATCCAGCTCCCTGCTAGTGTACTTGGGAAAGCAGCAGAAGATGGCCCAAGTCCCTGGGCCCCTGAACCCACATGGGAGACCTGGAAGAAGCTCCTGGCTCCTAGCTTTGGCCCAGCCCAACAGCCATTTGGGGAGAGAGTCACCAGATGGAAGATCTCTCTCAACTCTGTCTTTCAAATCAATCAAATAAAATATTGGGGCCAGCACTGTGGCAAAGAAGGCTAAGTCTCTGCTCCTGCGAAGGCAATGAGGGATGGCCCAGGTGTTTGGGCCCCTGCCACCCATGTTGGAGACTTGGTTGAAGCTTCTGGCTCCTTGTTTTGGCTTGGCACAGCCCTACCTGTTGTGGCCATTTGGGGAGTAAACCAGCAGATGGAGGAGAGAGCATTAGCAGGGAACTGGATGAGAAGTGGAGCAGCTGGGACTCGAACCAGTGCCCATATGGGATGCCGGCGCTGCTGGTAAAGGCTTAACCTTCTGTGCCGCAGCGCCAGCCCCAGTCTCCAAATTTAGAACAAATTTAGAATCCTTAACTTGAGATCCCAACCCACTGCAGCCTGGAGAACACCTCATTCTCAACGACCATCAATTGCAATGGCTTCCAGCACTAGACAACCAGAGCTCCTGCGATCAGAAACGATCAGCCTGGCCTCTCCGTGGTCAGCAAAACAGTGTCCTGAGGGAGCTGATGTCTGCATGCAGCCAACGGCCCTGCCCAGGAGGGGACCGCGCACAGGCCAGCAGCATCCTTGGGCTGACGGGCGTCCCCACGCAGCATGGTCCGTCACAAAGCCTGTTTGCCATGGGCTTGCTATGTTCTGCAAGTTTAGTGAAATGCAGGCTTCTTAATCGTTCAGGGCTGGCGCCGCGGCTCAATAGGCTAATCCTCCGCCTTGCGGCGCCGGCACACTGGGTTCTAGTCCCGGTCGGGGCACCGATCCTGTCCCGGTTGCCCCTCTTCCAGGCCAGCTCTCTGCTGTGGCCAGGGAGTGCAGTGGAGGATGGCCCAAGTGCTTGGGCTCTGCACCCCATGGGAGACCAGGAGAAGCACCTGGCTCCTGGCTTCGGATCAGCGCGGTGCGCCAGCCGCAGCGCGCCTACCACGGCGGCCATTGGAGGGTGAACCAACGGCAAAAAGGAAGACCTTTCTCTCTGTCTCTCTCTCTCACTGTCCACTCTGCCTGTCAAAAAAAAATAATAATAAAAATAAATAAATAAATAAAAAAAATTAATCGTTCAGCCGCCACGCAACACAGCAGCCCACTCCAGAGCTTTCCCTCGCCGCCGAGGTCACCACTCACCAGCACCTCTGTCTGAGGGCTGGGAGCTGCTCTGCTCTGCTGAACAGCGCCAGGAAAAAGTCGAAAACAGCAGGCACCAGAATTATCCACGGATCTCATTTTTCTGTGCTTTCTTTGGAGTGTAGGAACAATGACGGCTGAAGACCAAATCGCCTGGGAAATTTGACAAAATGTGGTTTCCAAAAGCAGCTGAATCCTCTCTTCCTGAGAGTGTCCAAACCCTACAGAACCAGGCGTGTGCTGTCCGGGGACTCGGGGCTTGAGGTCTTACGGAGGGGCAAAGGATATCTATTTTGTTTTGATTTTTGTTTTTGTTTATTTGCATCTTACTTGAAAGGCAGAGAGAGAGATGCCTGCAATAGCCAGGGCTGGACCAGGACAAAGCTGGGGACCAGAACTCAGCCTGAGTCTCCCATGAGAGTGGCAAGGACCCAGGTAACCGAGCCACCACCTGCTGCCTCCCAAGGTGCACACCAGCAGGAAGCTGGGTGGGAAGCAGACGGGCCAGGACTCAGACCCGCACTCCAGGGTGGGACGTGGGCTTTCCAGGCAGCACTTGACTGCTGCACCACACACTGCGCCCCAGTGACGCCTTCCAGAGCAGGAGCAAAATGGTAAGAAGCTCTCCAAGGGGTCCCTGGGCAAACCCAGAGACCTGGCAGCCAACCAGTGGCTTGAAAGGGCACACAGTGCGTGATTCTACTCCACTCTTCCGCCACTGGGACGGGGTTCTGAGCACTGCACAGTGAGGCTGCCTGTCGCGCCGGCAGGAGAAGAGGCCTCTGCAAAGCGCCATGTGAACCAGTCTTTCAAGCCAGGAGCCTTCTTCACCCGGTCTGCATGGTTTTTTGTTTTTTTGTTTTTTTTTTACTTCCCTTTTCCACCATGTACCTGTAACGTGACCTCATGATTGCCTCACACAGCCGGCCAGCCAGTGGTTGCTAAAGGAAAGCCGTCACCAAAGCTCTGTCTAAAACCATAGGCTGGGGGACAGTGTGAAGACCCTTGTCCCCTTTCCAAGGCCCACGAGTACAGTCAGGTGGGTTTCAAGTTGAACATGGAAATCTGGGACCATCCAGGGTTGCAAAGCCACAACGGTTATTAGAGGACTCTGTGGGGAGCTGGGGTGCCCACCTGTCCCGTTGCAGGGGGATGTCAACATCTGCTGACGCTGCCGGTTACTGAGCGCTCACTGTACACCAGCTTGCATGGCACGTGCTGGTGTGCAGCGGAGTCTGGGGCGGGGCCCCTGCACCAGCACGGCTGACACTTAGACGGTGGTAGCTGCGGCAACACTGTGGCGACAGATGTTACAATGGGCAGACCCCATCCACATGGCTCTCTTCTAGAATGTAAGACCCACGTGGGCAAGGACTTGGTAGGCTTGGTTCTTAGTGACTACAAGACTGCTCTGTACACAACATTACTCAACAAATATTTGGTAAATGGAGGACTGATCCACAAGACTGACAGGTGGGATGTGGTAACTGTTACCACTTTAAGACAGACATCATGGAGCAGGTGTTGTGGCACAGCAGGTTAAGTCATCACTTGGGACACCCACATCCCTGTATCAAGGTGCCAGTTCGAGTCCTGGCTACTCTGCTTCTAATCCAGCTTGCTGTTGATGTGCCTGGGTGGCAGAGATGATAAATCCAATTCTTGTGTTCCCACTACCCATGTGGGAGACCCAGAGGAGTTCCTGGATCCTAGCTGCAGCCTAGCTCAGCCCTGGCTGTTGTAGGCAGTTGGGGAGTGAATCAGCAGATGAAAGATCTCTCTTTTCTCTCTCTCCTCTACATTTTTTAATTTTTAAAATTTTTTTTTGTTTTGACTGGCAGAGTGGACAGTGAGAGAGAGAGACAGAGAGAAAGGTCTTCCTTTTGCCGTTGGTTCACCCTCCAATGGCCGCTGCGGCTGGCGTGCTGCAGCCGGCGCACCGCGCTGATCCGAAGGCAGGAGCCAGGTGCTTCTTCCTGGTCTCCCATGCGGGTGCAGGGCCCAAGCACTTGGGCCATCCTCCACTGCACTCCCTGGCCACAGCAGAGAGCTGGACTGGAAGAGGGGCAACCAGGACAGAATCTGGCGCCCTGACTGGGACTAGAACCCGGTGTGCCGGCGCCGCAGGTGGAGGACTAGCCTATTGAGCCGCGGCGCCAGCCTCTCCTCTGTTTTTTAAACAAATATTTTTTAAAAAGGACAGACATCGTGTATGTGGAAAAATTCAGAGAAATGAAAAGAACAAGAATCAGAAAAATGGTTCAAAACCAAGCTCTGCCCCTTATGAACTATTTTTTTTAAAATGTGTTAATTTATGGGACCAGCGCTGTGGCATAGTGGGTAAAGCCTCTGCATGCAGCGCCGGCATCCCATATGGGCACTGGTCCGAGTCCTGACTGCTCCACTTCCCATCCAGCTCTCTGCTATGCCTTGGGAAAGCAGCAGCAGATGACCCAAGTCCTTGGGCCCCTGAACCCATGTGGGAGACATAGAGGAAGCTCCTGGCTTCAGATCAGCCCACTTCTGGCTGTTATGGCCATTTGGGGAGTGAACCAGCTGATGGAAGACCTTTCTCTTGCTCTCTTTCTGTAACTCTCTCAAATAAATAAATAAAAATCTTACAAAATTTATTTACTTATTTGAAAATCAGAGAGACAGAGGGAGAGACAGAGGGAGAAAGGAGAAGGGAGAAGGGAGATCTTCCACCCATTGGTTCACTCCCTGAATGGCCTCAATGGCCCAGATTGGGCCAGGCCTAAACTTGGAGCCAGAACTCTATCCTGGTCTCCCATGTGGGTGGCAGTGCCCAAGTACTTTAGCCACCTTCCACTGCTTTCCCAGGTGCATTAGCAGGCAGCTGGTTCGGAAGGGGAGCAGCAGGACTTGAAGTAGCACTCCAACATGGGATGAGAACATTGCAAGTGGTGGCTTAATGCACTGTACCACAATGTCAACCCCTTAACTAAGTATTTGAAAGGCAGAGAGATGGGGGGGGGGGTGAAAAAGAGAGAGCACTTCCATCTTCTGGTTCACTGCTCAAATGCCTGCAACAGCCTGGCTGGGTCGGGCGGGGGTGGGAGCTGGGGACTCATTGTAGGTCTCCCACATGGGTAGCAGGGACCCCAGTACTTGAGCCATCATCTGCCGCCGCCCCCCACCCTGGGATGCTCACTAACCAGAAAGCTGGGCTGGAGGCAGAGCTGGCACTTGAATCGGCACTCTGATATGGGTTGTGGGCATCCCAAGTGACATCCTGACGGCTACCTCCATGGCCGGCCCCCGTTTCAGCCTGGATGGACGTAAGCGAGAGCCAAGCCTCGGTGTTCTGTGACGGGACAGAAAGGACCGGCGTCACGACGCTTCAAACCGGAACCTGATGTCAGAGGAGCAGCTGATGAAGAGAGAACCACACCTGAAACCCGAGTGGGCGGGGCTCAGAGGAGGCCGGCACCGCCTCTCCGTAAGCACCTCCTCCTGGGGCTGGTGGGGCTGCTCTCGGGGTCAAGCACCCACTGCACACAGCTGGGTCCCGGACAGGTGTGTCTGGGTCCCTCCCAGCCTCCATTCTGAGGAAAAGGGCAGAGAAACAGCCGCGGTTACTGTCGGGGGCAGGGGGAGGAGTGAGGAGAAGCCACTTCAGGTTATGAAATGTGCGTAGGCGCTGTTTTACTCAGATCCTTGCCCTGGTGACTCAGGACTTCAGGAGTTTTCAGAGCATCTAAAGCTCTGTAAGAGTTTTCCCGTGAAGCCAGAGGGAACAAAACTATTGATCGAAGCCAAATGGGTCCTACAATTCTCGCCCAATCCCTCTCCAGGAGTGAGCCGCCCAGGCTCAGGTTCTGTGAACTGGCAGCTGTAATCTATCAGGACTGGAAAAGTGGGAAAAAGCCCAGCGCCCAGGACAGCCTTCCCACCGGCACTGACAGGCGGCGTTGAGAACAGCTGTAGCCCATCAACCAGCAAAGCGCGCCCCAACCTGATCCAGCTGGGGGCCTCCTGCATCCTACATGGGTGCCGATTCGAGTCCTGGCTGCTCCACGTTGACCCAACTCGTGCTAATGGCCTGGGAAAGCAGTAGAAAATGGCCTATTTTGGGGGGGCCCCTGCACCTGCATGGGAGACCCAGAAGAAGCTCCTGGCTTCTGGCTTCAGATCAGCCCAGCTCCGGCTGTTGCGGCAATTTGGAGAGTGAACCAGTGGATGGAAGACCTCTCTGTAACACTGCCTCTCAAATAAACAAATCTAAAAAAACAAAAAACAAAAAACCTGCTTATTTTCTTAGAAGAAAATGTAATTCTCCTATCCTGGACAGTGTTTCATGCTGGCTGCAACGCCTGAACCTCAGGGACGTCTGCCCCAGCCCCGCCCATTCCTCATCACATCGCTGTGACTGATGTCTTCGTTCACACCTTCCGGGACCTGGAACTGGCTGTGTCCGTGGACTAACTTACTCCTCTTCTCCTACCAGCTCCGTAAGGGCACAGACCTCTCCTGCCTTGCCCACTGCCATCTGCTGGCCAGGCAGGTACTCGGTAAACCTGCCCACCACTGAGTACACGGACACGTGATAGGCTCGCAGGCTCCACCCTCACCCCACACACCTGACACGCTCCGCAAAACCACAGCTCCAACAGATCCAGTCAACTATGGGCCTGGGCAAACCAAACTGTCTGAATGTGACCCCCAGCCTAGCTTGCTGAGGGCTTTTTGGGTGCACACGTGTGTGCATATATAAACTGCCACCCGCACACCAAGTCCAGCCTGCTGCCCATGTTTGTAAATCAAGGTTTTTTGGAACACAGCCACATCTGCAAATGTGTGTGTGGTTGCTTTCAAGCCACAAGAATAGTTAAAACAGTGGTTTTAACAAAGATCAGAGGGCCTGACAATATTCACCATCTGGCCTTTCAAAACGTTTGCCGAGCCCTGAGCGTGAGGAAACCGAGGAGTGTGGTGTCAGACGCTCCCTGACTGCACACCCAGAGCAGGCGCAGGGTCCACGCAGACCTTTGCTGTGCTAATGGTGGCTCCTGTGACGCTCAGGCCTCACTGTGTGCTAGCTATTGTGCTAGGTGCTGGCGGTCTGTGGTCTCACAGAACTGAACTGTCCTCAAAGCACAGGGGAGCAGCCACTGCGGGGGCTAGCAGAGGTCTAGTCATTGGCCAGGATCAACACGGTGAAGACAAACCCGAAGTTCAAACCTAGGCCCGGGTCTGCACAGCTCTGCCACCTGCACCTGCAGGCCTCGGGCTGCACAGCTTCCTCACAGAGCACCGGCCAGCCACGTCTGGCAGAACTGTCGGCGCTCCCGAGTCTGGGGCTCACGGTCCTCAGAAGACCACCTGGGGGCCCCACCGGGGGACGAGGAGGCCCCCCCTTTTCCATTGAACACTCACTTCTCTTTGAATTCCACCAGTTTGTCAAAACATGGTTAAGCCCTCCTTCTCTGGGACTTCTCTTTACCCCAGCTATTGCTTTTTTTTTTTTTTTTTTAATTTTTGACAGGCAGAGTGGACAGTGAGAGAGAGAGACAGAGAGAAAGGTCTTCCTTTGCCGTTGGTTCACCTTCCAATGGCCACCGCGGCCGGCGCGCTGCGGCTGGCGCACCGCGCTGATCTGATGGCAGGAGCCAGGTGCTTCTCCTGGTCTCCCATGCAGGTGCAGGGCCAAAGCACTTGGGCCATCCTCCACTGCACTCCCGGGCCATAGCAGAGAGCTGGCCTGGAAGAGGGGCAACCAGGACAGAATCCGGTGCCCCGACCGGGACTAGAACCCGGTGTGCCGGCGCCGCTAGGCGAAGGATTAGCCTGTTGAGCGCGCCGGCCTTGCCTTTTCCTTTTTTTTTTTTTTTTTTTTTTTCTTTTTGACAGGCAGAGTGGACAGTGAGAGAGAGACAGAGAGAAAGGTCTTCCTTTTCCATTGGTTCACCCCCCAGTGGCCACTGTGGCCAGTGCACCGCGCAGATCTGAAGCCAGGAGCCAGGTGCTTCTTCTGGTCTCCCATGCGGGTGCAGGGCCCAAGGACTTGGGCCATCCTCCATTGCACTCCCAGGCCACAGCAGAGAGCTGGACTAGAAGAGGTGCAACCAGGACAGAATCTGGTGCCCTGACCGGGACTAGAACCCGGGGTGCCAGCGCCACAGGCGGAGGATTAGCCTAGTGAGCCACAGCGCCAGCCCCTATTGCTTGTTGTATCCCCCCTCACCCAATACAGAAACTGTGGAAGGCCGAGGCAACTGCCCACGGTGCACGCTGCACAACACGCAACAGACACCCGTGTCCCTCAGACACAAAGCAGGCTCAGCAATGGTTAAGATGCTGCTTGGGGGGCCCCCATCCCAGGTCTCTGTCACTCTGCCTCTCAAATACATAAATAAACGTTTAAAACAAGCAAACAGCTCTCGACACAACCATTGCCTTCTCTCCCACGGAGAAGACACTGTTTAGAACCATGTGCCCTTGGCCGGCGCTGCGGCTCACTAGGCTAATCCTCCACTCGCGGCGCCGGCACACCGGGTTCTAGTCCCGGTTGCTCCTCTTCCAGGCCAGCTCTCTGCTGTGGCCCGGTAGTGCAATGGAGGATGGCCCAAGTGCTTGGGCCCTGCACCCCATGGGAGACCAGGAGAAGCACCTGGCTCCTGCCTTCGGATCAGTGCGGTGTCCTGGCCGTAGCACGCCGGCCACGGCTGCCATTGAGGGTGAACCAACGGCAAAGGAAGACCTTTCTCTCTGTCTCTCTCTCTCACTGTCCACTCTGCCTGTCAAAAAAAAAAAAAAAAAAAAAAAAAAAAACACATGTGCCCACCCTGAAAGCCAACCCTGCCCTAGGCTTGGAAACCCATCATCAACTATTAACAAATCGGCAAGCACAGAGCACCTGGGATGCCTCTGCTACTCGCCTTCCAGAACACAAGGAACTTGCTTTTTATTGTTACCATTTTCATTAATTGTGCGAAACTATTAAACTCCACAGTCTTCTGTAACCCAACAATCTAACTCGTTGTCAGAACACAAGTGCCTTGGTTCAGAGGGGTTCAGCCATCTCCCCTCTCTGGTGAACGTTCCGGGATATGTTAACCATCAGCTGAGCTCAACAACACTGTTTAGGGACAAGAGTTACCCTTGAGCAAGCAGTTCCTGGCGGGGGGACCCGGGATGATGGTCATGTTCTGTTGCCCGGCCTGGGTGCAGGATATGCAGGTGTGTTCACTGTCAGAAGTTGTATACTTGGGACCCAGGCACTTTTCAGTATGTGTATTTCAATGCAACATTCTAAAATACTCTCTGGGGCCAGCACTGTGGCGCAGTAGGTTGATGCCCTGGCCTGAAGCACTGGCATCCCATATGGATACCAGTTCAAGACCCGTCTGCTCCACTTCCAATCCAGCTCTCTGCTATGGCCTGGGAAAGCAGTGGAAGATGGCCCGAACTCTTGGGCCCCTGCACCCACGTGGGAGACTCGGAAGAAGCTCCTGGCTTTGGATTGGCACAGCTCTGGCTGTTGCAGCCAACTGGGGAGTGAACCAGCAGATGGAAGACCTCTCTCTCTCTCTCTCTCTCTGAGTAACTCTTTCAAATCAATACATAAATCTTTAAAATAAAATAAAATACTCTCTGCAACATAGCAACACATACCGGATCTTCCTTTACAAAGATACACACTTCTTTCTCCTCATGCAACATCCTAATAAAAGGACCAGTAAGACCATATTACCAGGGTAGGATGGAAGAAAAAAGACAGAGCAGCTCTCAGGGTGCTGGATAACAAATTTAGGAGAGGCCAGTGCTCAAGGACATACGTAACCTCAAGACTGCTAACACTCAACGCCTACTGCGGCAGCTGAGCCGATTCCTGTGAGACACAGATACTCACGCAGAAAACCAAGGGCACTTCACGGTGCAAGAGTCGCACACACGTCTGCACACAAAGGAAAGGTGTTGCACAACAGCCCTGACAGTGGGGAGCACCTGAGCCATCATCGGACCTTGAAAAAGAGAGGCATTGGCTCGGCCACAAACCGACAAACACAGCTGCCATTCATCAAGACTGGGTCAGGCACCATGCCGACCGCTCCAGATCCTTCAACTTTCCACAACAGGCGTGGGAGTTTGGTGCCACAGTTTATGTCACTTGAGGAGCCGGTGTTGTCGACAGTGGGCTAAGCCACGGCCTCTGATGCGGCATCCTATATGGATGCTGGCTTGGGTCCCGGATGCTCCACTTCCAATCCAGCTGCCTGCTGATACACCTGGGAAAGCGGCAAAGGATGACTCAAGTGCTTGGACCCCTGCCACCTAAATGGGAGACCTGGGCGAAGCTCCTGGCTTCCGCCTGGTTCAGCCCAGGCTGTTCCAAGCATATGGGGAGAGAACCCGTGTTGGAAGATCTCTTTGCCTTTCAAATAAAACAAAAATCAGTCGAAATTTTTAAATCTTCACAGTAACCCTAGCTTTATGCTTGCCTTACAGATGAGGAAATTGAGGCATTGAGACATCAGGAACCCGCCCACGGTTACAGGCTGTTCCCTGGCAGAGCAGGAGTTCAGCTCAAGGAGCTGGACCCCAGAAACCGTGTTCTGAGTCACAATGCTAGTCAAGCCTCTGGTTGTCACTACTCGGGATGACTTTCCAGTGCCCGGAGTGTGATCTGTACTTCCTGGGGGCATCACAGCTCAGTAACACGTGCTTGTCTCAAAGCATACGTCTGTAAGCATCCTGAAACACACACCCAACTCTCACAAACCATGGCCTGATGGCACGGTGGCTCTCGGTCTGTAAAAGACCCACGCTCACACACGCACCAGGGTGCCCACGTCCACCACCTCTCCGCTGTGTTTGAGATCCGAAGACAAAGCACTTGGCCTAGCTGAAGCCGTCACCAGCCCAGACCAGACTAGAAGGAACAAAGTGCGTGCTCATCCCAGGCTCCCTGAGTGAGCACCATCCATTACCCCGTTGCACCAGCAGCGCTCGGGACAGCCGAGAACACGACTCCTGTCAGACCTCTGTGATGTCATTTTCAGTCGTCCTTTTGCTAAAAACATTTTGGGTCTACTTCTCTTTGTAAGGCACCTCTATCTTTACGGAAGGTACAACCGCTTGCCTGAGCTACTTCTGAGGAATCTGGATGGGAAAACGAAGATATTTTTATGTGAGCACTTCAAAAAGTTCATGGAAAGTGACATTAAAAGATAAATTTACCGCGGTGCTAACATTTTTGAGATCCATGCACACAAGGAGTCTTCGGAAAGTTCAAGGGAAAAAAAGTTCAAACGCTTGCCCCTCGCCAGGTCCTCACTTCTGCCTGGATCGGGGACGAAGACCCCCGCCCCGGCCCCTTTGAGGTCCCCAGCTCGGGCCCTGCAGGTCAGGGGCAAGGTCGCCGCCGCTCTCGCCGCGGGCTCCGCTCCCGGCCTTGACCGCGACGGCGGATGCTGGGGTTCGGCCGCCGCGCTGCGGGCCTTCCCCGCGGGGCCGTGGGCCGCCCACGCTCGGGGGGAGACCAGGGCCCGCGGCGCCACAGAGGGAAGCGCCGAGGATGCTGACCGCAACTTTGTTCTCCAAACAGAGCCCGAGGCCGCCGCGGCGCTCACGTGAGCGGCCCCGCTCCCCACGGCGGCCCGGGGCGCCCAGAGGCAGGGCGGAGGCGGCAGGGACCCCCGGCGCTCACCTTCTTCACCGTCAGCGAGATGTTCTCCAGGATCCGGTCCTTCACCTCCCGCGGCTCCATGGCGCCGCCGCCGCCGCCGCCGCCGCCCCGCCGCCGCTTCCCGCGCCGGGGGCCGGGGGCCGCTGCCAACCGCTGCCGCCGGCCGTGCGGGGGCTCCGTCGTGGTGGCCGCGGGGCCCGGCGCCCGCCGCCCGGCCCTCGCCTCGCCCGGGGCCCTCGCTCCGCCGCGGCCCGGCGGCTCCCGAGCGCGGCCGGCGGGGAAGGAGGCCGCGGGCTGTGCGCGGCGGCGGCGGCGGCGGCGGCAGGAACTGATGTCAGGCGGGGCGGCGCCAGGGCCGCGCCGGGCGCCCCGCGTCCCCGACACCCGCACGGGCCGGGCCGGCGCCGCTCGGAGACCCCGGGCCTCCCACACCCCGGGCCGGCGCCGCTCCGAGACCCCGGGCCTCCCACACCCCGGGCCCCTCGGAGACCCCGGGCCTCCCACACCCCGGGCCGGCGCGGCTCCGAGACCCCGGGCCTCCCACACCCCGGGCCGGCGCCGCTCGGAGACCCCGGGCCTCCCACACCCCGGGCCGGCACCGCTCGGAGACCCCTGGCCTCCCACACCCCGGGCCCCTCGGAGACCCCGGGCCTCCCACACCCCGGGCCGGCGCCGCTCGGAGACCCTGGGCCTCCCACACCCCGGGCCCCTCGGAGACCCCGGGCCTCCCACACCCCGGGCCGGTCCCGGGCCTCCCACACCCCGAGCCCCTCCGAGACCCCGGGCCTCCCACACCCCGGGCCGGCGCGGCTCTGAGACCCCGGGCCTCCCACACCCCGGGCCTCCCACACCCCGGGCCGGCGCGGCTCCGAGACCCCGGGCCTCCCACACCCCGGGCCGGCGCCGCTCGGAGACCCCGGGCCTCCCACACCCCGGGCCGGCGCCGCTCAGAGACCCCGGGCCTCCCACACCCCGGGCCGGTCCCGGGCCTCCCACACACCGGACCAGTCCCGGGCCTCCCACACCCCGGGCCGGCGCCGCTCGGAGACCCCGGGCCTCCCACACCCCGGGCCGGCGCGGCTCTGAGACCCCCGGCCTCCCACACCCCGGGCCGGCGCCGCTCGGAGACCCCCGGCCTCCCACACCCCGGGCCGGCGCCGCTCCGAGACCCCGGGCCTCCCACACCCCGGGCTGGCACCGCTCGGAGACCCCGGGCCTCCCACACCCCGGGCCGGCGCCGCTCCGAGACCCCGGGCCTCCCACACCCCGGGCTGGCACCGCTGGGAGACCCCGGGCCTCCCACATCCCGGGCCGGCGCCGCTCCGAGACCCCGGGCCTCCCACACCCCGGGCCGGCGCCGCTCGGAGACCCCGGGCCTCCCACATCCCGGGCCGGCGCCGCTCGGAGACCCCGGGCCTCCCACACCCCGGGCCGGCGCGGCTCCGAGACCCCGGGCCTCCCACACCCCGGGCCGGCGCCGCTCCGAGACCCCGGGCCTCCCACACCCCGGGCCGGCACCGCTGGGAGACCCCGGGCCTCCCACACCCCGGGCCGGCGCCGCTCCGAGACACCGGGCCTCCCACACCCCGGGCCGGCGCCGCTCAGAGACCCCGGGCCTCCCACACCCCGGGCCGGCGCGGCTCCGAGACCCCGGGCCTCCCACACCCCGGGCCCCTCGGAGACCCCGGGCCTCCCACACCCCGGGCCGGCGCGGCTCCGAGACCCCTGGCCTCCCACACCCCGGGCCGAGACCCCTGGCCTCCCACACCCCGGGCCGGTCCCGGGCCTCCCACACCCCGGGCCTCAGGGCCCACACGGTCCTGCCCTCCTCAGGGACCCTGGAGCCACCAGCTCCCCTCGGCCAGGGACCCCGAGACTTCTCAGCCCACAGATCCGGGGGACCCTGGAGGCCCCCTCAAGCCCCGCTCCCCTGGCTCTGCAGGCCTCCCCGCATTCCTCACCCTGAGCGTCCAGTCCTGAACCTGAGGCCCCCGCCCCATCAGACCTAAAGCGCTGCTCACCCTCTTGCCCTGAACCCCCCGCCCCCGGTCCCCACTCTCAGACCCCCGTCTCACTGGCTCGCTCCCCTCCCTTAGCCCCTGGCACCCCGGGTCTCCACAGTGGCTTCCAGTCCCGGGGTCACCCAGCCCTGCTCTGGAAAGCCGATCCTACGGTCCTCAGGAGAGACCTCGCCAGATCCCTCATCCTCCCAAGAAGAGACTCAAGATGGTGCTAGTCTGTCTGTCTATTACGTGACTGGTTATGGGGCAAACAAACTCGGAAAAGGAAAGAGCGAGGCGAGACGCCGGAGTTGCTGTGTCCCATAAGCAGCGGGGGACCTAGGGCCAGAAGATGCCAACGGTGTAACGTGTGCCGGTCACCCAGCTCGGTGCTTTCCCCACATTTGTCTCGTGTGCTCTGCCTGCTTACATACAGATGAAGAGGCTGAGGGATGGGAGTTAAGCAGTTTGCCTAAAATCATACTTCAAGCGGCAGGGCCCGCACACCAAGGCAGGAATCTGAGCGTGTAGCCGTGTGTCTCCTTTTCTGGGCCAAGCACCCTTTACCTTTCTGCAGACTATTCTAGAAGACAGCCCCAGAGGGACTTGGTCTGACCGTTTATGGAAGCAAGCAAAGTCTCTAAGCAGCTAAACCCAGGGCATTTTCTTATTTGTATTGAGGTCAGGAAGATAAGAGCTAAGAAGGAGGTGAGCAGACTAAGGCCAGAGGGGACGGGGCTGCCGTCATTGGAGAAAACATTGACTATTACTGTGAATGAGGACATAGCCCGGTGGCAAGGAGGAGAAGCTGAGCTGGAATAACTGGCTAATCGTGCCCTCCCCACTCCATCCTGGCTGGGGTGCCTACAGGCCCCAACCTGTCGATGCAGCTGTGGCTCATGGGAATCTGGGGAGCCCAAAGCTGCAACACCACACTTTACCATCCGTCCCTGCTATAGAATAGCAAGCCCGCCTGGGCACGGCTTGGGCAAATGACACATGACAGCGTCAACAATTATTTTTAGTCCTTGGCTATATAGCTGGGGTATACCTGTGAAGAAGGGAGGAGGCGGCCATCATATTTTTAGCTACACGCCCAGGGAGATGGTCTCAACTTTTTACAACATTCAGAGGAACACACGGTCTCACTCCTACCGGACTCCTGGGGTTGGCTAGGTGCGTGAGTGGCTGGCAGAAGGAAGTGAAATTTTGGCCTAAACAGTATTTCTTGCAGGGACAGGGAAGAGGCCATGCCTGGGGTTCAGATACCCCTGATAAGAGTGGTGTGACTGAAAAGCGCAGGATGCCTGCCAGTCCTGTGGCTGAGCGTCTCCGAGCTCAGAACGCAGCCCATTCGTTTGTTGCACAAGATTCGCTGGTCACATGGAAGATGCACGGGACTCTGAATCAAAGACATCAGGAATCAAACCTCCGCTGACTCAGGCCGGGGCCTCGGGCAGCTCACTGCGCCTGTCCCCACATCTGTGACTCAGGAAAAAATGTGTAAACAATGTCGTCCGCCCCTGAGTCTCATACTGCTAATCACCATGGGATGAGGGAGAAATTGGGAAGACAAGTCCTCTGGTTTGAATGTGGCTTTGCTCCCCAGGGGTTCATGCACTAGGGGTTTGGTTCCCAGTGTGGCCCAGGAGAGGTGGTGGCACCTTTAAGAGGCGGGGCCTCATGGGAGGCTCTTAGGTCATCACAGTCCTCAGGGTTCTCCTGGGACCCTGAGTTAGTTCTCCTGAGCCAGTTATAAAAGCCTGAGCACTTGAGCCTTGACTCTCTTTCTGGCTTCCTGTCTAGCCATGCGATTTTTTTTTTTTAAAGTGACATCATATTTTTGATGTTCGTGCGTGTGTCTGAATTTGTTTTATTGGGGTGAGGACATAGGTTGGGAAAGGTTGCCTTGGGGTATGCCCCTCCCAGAGAATGAACTGACTTCATTTTTAAAAAAATATTTATTTATTTATTTATTTGAAAGACAGAGTTACACAGAGAGAGGAGAGGCAGAGAGAGAGAGAGAGAAGTCTTCCATCTGCTGGTTCACTCCCCAGTTGGCCGCAACAGCCAGAGCTGTGCCAATCCAAAGCCAGGAGCCAGGAGCTTCTTCCCGGTCTCCCATGCGGGTGCAGGGGCCCAAGGACCTGGGCCATCCTCTACTGCTTTCCCAGGCCACAGCAGAGAGCTGGATTGGAAGTGGAGCAGGCAGGACCAGAACCTGATGCCCATATGGGATGCCGGCACTGCAGGCATGACTTCATTTATTTAAAAAAAAAAATTATTTATTTATTTATTTGAAAGGCAGAGTTATAGAGGTAGAGGCAAAGACAGAGAGAGAGAGAGGGGTCTTCCATTCGTTGGTTCACTCCCCAAATGGGCGTAATGGCTGGAGCTGGACTGATCCAAAGCCAGGAGCCAGGAGCCAGGAGCCAGGAGCTTCTTCCCGGATCTCCCATGCAGGTGCAGGGATACAAGCACTTGGGCCATCTTCTACTGCTTTCCCAGGCCATAAACAGAGAGCTGGATGGGAAGTGGAACAGCCAGGACTCGAACCAGAGCCCATATGGGATGCTGCAGGCCACCGCTTTACCTGCTAGGCAACAGCGCCAGCCCCCTGACTTCATTTTAAATGTAACTTTATCATGAATAACCACCCCTGCAGATTCAAATGCGAGTATTAGAAATCCAACCTGCCTCAATGCCACTGTGTCCACAGAAGTAACACACTTCGATGTGTCAGAGCCCAGATTTTTCTGTGAACCTACCAATGTCTATCTGTGGAAATAGGCATTGTGATGATGTTGATTTTTCTTTGATGCTTTTCTTTACTAGTACATAGTGCTTTATCCTTTTTTTTTTTTTTTTTGACAGGCAGAGTGGACAGTGAGAGAGAGAGAGAGAAAGGTCTTCCTTTGCCGCTGGTTCACCTTCCAATGGCCGCCGCGGCTGGCGCACCGCGCTGATCTGAAGGCAGGAGCCAGGTGCTTCTCCTGGTCTCCCATGGGGTGCAGGGCCCAAGCACTTGGGCCATCCTCCACTGCACTCCCGGGCCCAGCAGAGAGCTGGCCTGGAAGAGGGGCAACCGGGACAGAATCCGGCGCCCCAACCGGGACTAGAACCCCGTGTGTCGGCGCCGCAAGGCGGAGGATTAGCCTGTTGAGCCACGGCGCCGGCCTAATCCTATTTGTTCTTAACACTTGGTCTTCCTAAAGAAATGAATTTCCAAAGTCAAATGACATCCTCTGTCCCCCTCAAACCTAACACGGTAGATGGTGGGACGCACCCCGTGGTGGTGATGGGGAGAGACGCCAGCCTGGAGGCCCATGGGAGGGAGGTGAGGGGGTGGAGGCTTTGCGAGAGAAGTCATTGTGGATGAAAGGCCCCCCATGGGCCATCACAGGCATCGAACCCCCTACCCTCCACCCCAGGTCGAAGCCCGCCTGTGATGTGATCGCTGGCTTGTGCACAAGCTCCTGCCAGCTCCAGAACCGTGACCTCAGGAAACCTCTTTTCTTTCTAAAGTTCCTCAGCCTCGTTAAAGTAGCAATCAAACCGCCAGAAGAGATACTGAAGGAGGACCACAGAGAAGGGCCCGGATGTGCACTGCCGCGGAGAGGAGGAGAGGAAGCCATCCCGGCGGCTTCGACCTGCCGCACCCCCAGCTGGGGCCAGCTGCTCGGCAGAGTAGTTACCTTGCCAGCTGGGACGCCACCGCCCCTCCTGGGTGCCTGACCCAAATCCCAGCTCCTCAGCTTTTGACCCAGCTTTCTGCCGAAGGGCACCCAGGGAGGCAGTAGGTGGTGGCTCAAGTGTGTGGGTCCCTCCCACTGGCACAGCAGCCTGGGAATGAGTTCCAGGGTCCTGGCTTCAGCCTGGCCCAGCCCTGGCTGTTGCAGGCATTTGGGAAATGAACCAGCTCATAGGAAGTCTCTATCTCTCTGTCTCTTCCTCTTTGCCTTTCAAATACAATTAGAACAAGTGAATTTTATAATAAATGTTTTTAAAATTCATTGGACAGAGCTAGCGCCGCGGCTCACTAGGCTAATCCTCTGCCTTGTGGCGCTGGCACACTGGGTTCTAGTCCCGGTCGGGGCGCCGGATTCTGTCCCGGTTGCCCCTCTTCCAGGCCAGCTCTCTGCTGTGGCCAGGGAGTGCAGTGGAGGATGGCCCAAGTGCTTGGGCCCTGCACCCGCATGGGAGACCAGGAGAAGCACCTGGCTCCTGCCATCGGAACAGCGCGGTGCGCCGGCCACGGCGGCCATTGGAGGGTGAACCAACGGCAAAAGGAAGACCTTTCTCTCTGTGTCTCTCTCTCACTGTCCACTCTGCCTGTCAAAATAAATAAATAAATAAAATTCATTGGACAGAATTTTAAAAAAAAATTATTAATTTATTTGAAAGGCAGAGTTACAGGGAAAGAGAAATCTTCCATCTTTCCATCTGCTGATTCACTCCCCAAATGGCCGCAAAGGCCAAGACTGGGCTAGGCTGATGCCAGGAGCCTGGAATTTCATCTGGGTCTCCCACATGGGTGGCAGGGACTCAAGCATTCAGGCCACCCTCTGCTGATTTCCTAGGCACATTAGCAAGGAGCTGGACTGGACGTGGAGCAGCCAGGACTCAGAATAATGTTCATGTGAGTTGCTGGTGTTGCAAGTGGTGACCTAACCTGCTGCACCACGATGGGGGCTGTTGAGGACTTTTTTTTTTTTTTAAGTGGAGGAGATTTAAGAGACTAATTCCTCCCTTTTTGCCCAACTCAAGGCAAATAGATTGATGTCCCCAGGGGAGCGAGCATTTCCTTGGCCACCAGGCTGTGAAGCTGTTGGAGCGCACAGAGCTGGGGTGGTGACCGCAAGAGCCCGGGCTCCCACACCTTACCTCCAGCACCCAGAGCAGTGCAGAAAGTCTAAGATTGGGCAAAGCACGGCAAGGCAGCTTGAACTGCACGATTTTGACGTGTTCCTTTCTCTGTTGTCTGGTCAGCAGGCTACACTGCGGATCATTCCACCTCCTGGCTCAAAAGCCTCCAGCATCCCCTGTCGGAGCGTGTGCAGTGAAAGCCACGCCCTTCCTTCGCTTCCCAGGCCACAGCTGGCCTGATTCATCCTGACAAGCCCCGACCCCTAAGCTCCCACGGACCTTCCTTCTCTCCAGCACCCGGGTCTGTCCCCGTGCTCTTCCCCAGCACGGCCGAAGCTGCTGGCCATTCACAAAATCTCCTTTCCACAGTGGTCACGTGGTAGTCAGCCCAGTGCTAGACTACGTTTCCCAGGCTCCTTTGCAGTAGGCACAGCATACAATCACGCCCTCTCCAAAGGATGAAAGGGAATGAAGGGATCCACCCCTAGGCTGGGTTTCCAAGCACGTGGGGCTCCTTTTCCACGCTGTTTCTTTCTCCACCCGGTGGGATACAGCCAAGGGCATGTCAGGCCTACAAGATGTGAAGAGGCTAGACCCCCAAGTGACTGCATGGGGCGGAGCTGTCCATCCACCCGGGACATGGGCCTTGAACTGTAATGCAGACACAACGTAATCTTTCATTGCAGTAAACTGTTGAAATTTTCGGGCCTCTTTATTCTCTTAGCCTAGCCTGACCGACTGCATCCCAAACCTCACCAGGCAGGAGACAGACTTCTTGTCAGGTGGTAATTTAAATATTCTCAGAAGACCTGCATTCTTGATTCCTCGACATCCAGTAGCCTCTTTTCCCTCCCAGGATGTCAATCTGCATTTTCACTGTAGAATTCACCGTGAGATTCAGCGGGTGAAGCCGCTGCCTGCGATGCTGGCATCTCACATGGGCACCCATTAGCTCCACTTCCGGAGATAGCCTCTTATTTCCGTGGACAGCTAAAAAATGTTTCTGCATCCCAGTTGCATTAGAGGGGTTGTACCGTGGCTCACTTGGTTAACCCTCCGCCTGCGGCGCCGGCATCCCATATGGGCGCCAGGTTCTAGTCCCAGTTGCTCTTCTTCCAGTCCAGCTCTCTGCTGTGGCCCAGGAGGGCAGTGGAGGATGGCCCAAGTGCTTTGGCCCCAGCACCTGAATGGGAGACAGGAAGAAGCACCTGGCTCCTGGCTTCGGATCGGTGTAGCGTCAGCCGTAGCGGCCATTTGGGGAGTGAGCCAACGGAAAGAAGACCTTTCTCTGTGTCTCTATCTATAACTCTACCTGTCAAATAAATTAAAAAAAAAAAAAAAAAAAAAAAAAAAAAAAGCTCATTAGAGGGCCGGCACTGCGGCTCACTAGGCTAATCCTCCGTCTGCGGCGCCGGCACCCCAGATTCTGTCCTGGTTGCTCCTCTTCCAGTCTAACTCTCTGCTGTGGCCAGGGATAGCAGTGGAGGATGGCGCAGGTACTTGGGCCCTGCACCCGCATAGACCAGGAGGAAGTACCTGGCTCCTGACTTCGGATCTGTGCAGCGTGCCTGCTGTAGCAGCCATCTCGGGGGGTGAACCAATGGAAGGAAGACCTTTCTCTCTGTCTCTCTCACTGTCTGACTCTGCCTGTCCAAAAAAAAAAAAAAAAATGCTCATTAATGTAAATTAAAACTGTTATCTGGGGCCGGTGTTATGGCATAACAGGTTGAGCTGCTGTCTGCAACGCTGGCTTTCTATATGGGCAACGGTTCAAGTCCTGGCTGCTCCACTTTAGATCCAGCTCCCTGGTACGTGCCTGGGAATGCAGTGGAAGACCAAGGACCCAGATCCTTGGGTGCCTGCACCCATGTGGGAGACCCAGAAGAAGCTCCTGGCTCCTGGCTTTGGCCTGGCCCAGCCCTGGCCCTTGCAGCCACTTGGAGAGTGAGCCAGCAGATGGAAGACCTCTCTCTCTGTTACTCTTTCAACTGAATAAATAAGTCTTAATAAATAAATAAAAATGTTATCTGAGATGGGGGCTCACTGCAGGTTTTGGGGAGAGGCCCGATCTAACAGAATCCTGCAGGCTGTCACGCCAAGGACAGACAAGCTCAGGGAGACCTGTTACAATTATCCAGGTGGGAGGGGATGGATGGTGCCTGGGACCTGGGCTCTGTAAAGGACCAGATTTTGAATATATTTTAAAGTGGAGCCAACAGGGCTTAAGATGAGTTGGAGGAAGTGTGTGAGGCACAGGATCGAAGCTTTAGAGAGAGCAAGTGGAAAGATGAACTGCTGACCACATCACGGGGAGGCCACAGGGGAGCAGGCGTGGGCGATGGGGTCATTTCGGCTCAGGGCACTTCAATTTCATATCATCTGTCACTGAGATGTTGCCTTTTAATAACCTTCTAGGAGAAGCGAAGCCATACTAGCTCTGTTTTTTTAGAACAAACTCCATGTATGAGAATTGGTAAGTAGTTAACCCCATTAATACTTTAATAGCTCTTAACAAAGAGCCGTATCTGATGACAAGCGAGCCATTTCGTGTATGATGGCAGCGAATTCTGCTGTTACATATTGTGAGCTTTGGTGCTTTCTTCTTTTTAAATCTCTCTTCCAGGGATGGCATTGTGGTACAGCGGGTTAAGCCACTGCTTAGGACACTGGCATCCTGTATCAGAGTGCTGGAGTCCCAGCTGCTCCACTTCCATTCCAGCTCCCTGCTGATGCTCCTGGGAAAGCAGTGGAAGATGGTCCAAGTCCTTGGGCCCCTGCAGCCACATAGGAGACCTGGATGAAGCTCCTGGCTCCTGGCTTTGGCCCAGCCGCAGCCATTGCAGCCATTTGGGAAGTGAGCCAGCAGATAGAAGATCTCTTTCTATGTTTCCTCCTCTTTGTAACTCTGCCTTTCAAATAATAAATAAATCTTTAAAAAAATCAGTGAATCCCCTTTGTCTGTGCCAAGGATCCCTAATTCTTTCCAATAATTCAATAGCTCACCATTTCTGCTACCATCAACCCAGGGAGTATGGAGCACTAGAAATCTCATATTTAATGAAATTTAGTATTAAACGATAGAAACCTGAACAGTGCCAACATAATAATTACTTCTTTCCTCCAACTACAGTGGCCTTCTTATTAAGATTTTTTATTTTTATTTATTTGAAAGTTAGAGAGAAGGAGAGAGAGAGAGATAGAAAGAGAGAGAGAGAGATGTGTCTTCCATCCACTGGTTCACTCCCCAGTTGGCCGCAACTGCCGGAGCTGTGCCGTGCCAATCTGAAGCCAGGAGCCAGGAGCTTCTTCTGGGTCTCCCACACTGGTGCAGGGGCCCAAGGACTTGGGCCATCCTCTACTGCTTTCCCAGGCCATAGCAGAGAGCTGGGTCAAAGAGGAGCAGCTAGCAGCTGGCAGCCCATATGGGAAGCCAGCACTGCAGGTGGCAGCTTTACCCACTACGCCACAGCGCCGGCCCCTACAGTGGCCTTTCCTTTCCTCTTTTCAAGGTGAGGAAGGTGAACTGAGCAAGGCAGGCTCTAAGCTGCCCCCTGTTAAAGCCAGCAGTTCCTGTACATCGGGGTCCCCTCAGATCAAGCCCTCATGGCAAAAAGTTACACAGGAAGCGATGATCTGGTTACTTGGCACCCCAGGGTATTTCTACTCAAAATCCTCAAAAACGGTTCATTTTTAATCATTTTTAACACAGGCACGTTATTTACAAGTCTCGGAAGCTGCCCTGAAACCCTCGACAGTTCACAGTGGTCGTTCTGTTTGTGAGCAGATTACCCGGAGTCAGGACAGGCACTTCCCCCATCGGACGCTAGAAGACTGACATTCCGGGGAGGGCATCTGGAGCTGTGGTTAAGCTGCCTCTTGGAACGCCCACACCCAGCATCAGGCTGGAGTCCAGGCTCTGCTTCCAGTCCAGCTTCCTACTACAGAGCATCCTGGGAGGCAGCAGTTGATGGCCCCTGTGGGAGACCCAGATGGAATTCCAGGCTCCTGGCTTCAGCCTGGCCTAGCCCTGGCTGTTGTAGGCATTTGGGGGAGTGAGCTAGCAGACGGAAGTGGGCCCCTGCTACTCATGTGGGAGACCTAGATGGAGTTCCAGGCTCCTGGTTTCAGCCTGGCCCCGCCCTGGCTATTGCAACCATTTGGGAAACAAAGCAGTAAATGGAAGATCTCTCCCTCTCCTGTCTTTCAAATAACTGAAGGTTCAAAAAAATAAAAATAAAAAACACAAGGGACTGGTGTTGAGGGCCTCATGGGCACCAGTTTGTGCCCAGGCTGCTCCACTTCCAATCCATCCTCCTGTGAATAGCCTAGGAAAAGCAGTGGAAGATGGTGCAAGTGACTGGGCTCCTGCACCCACATGGGAGACCAGGATGAAGCACTTGGCTTTGGCCTGGCCCAGCGCTACTGGCCATTGTGCCTATCTGGAGAGTGAACCAAGGAATGGAAGGTCTGTCCCTCCCTCTAACTCTTTCAAAATAAGTCTTTAGGACCAGTGTGGCAGCATTTTGGGTTAAGCCACTGCTTGCAGCACTGGCATCTCATATGGGCGCCAGTTCAAGTCCCAGCTGCTCCACTTCCAATCCAGCTCCCTGCTAATGTGCCTGAGAAGGCAACGGAAGATGGTCCAAGAACACACATGGGACTCAGCAGCAGCTCCCGGCTCCTGGCTTCGGCCTGGCCCAGCCCTGGCTGCTGCGGACATTTGGGGAATGAAACAGTGGATGGAAGCGCTTTTTTACTCTGCCTTTCAAATAAATCTTAAAAAAAAAAAAAAAAAAGGCATTTAGAAAAATGAATTCTGATAGGGGATCTGATCCATCCCCCAAATCTAAAATCTGACTTGGTAGTCAAGCAGTAAACTGATGTGGGACGCTGGCAGGAGACACAGCACGGAAAAACTGTCTCCTGTGGCAACCTGGATGGTTGGCTACCTTTGTCACAGTCTAAAGCTCGAGCCCAGGAGTTTAGAACTGGCTACATGCAGAAATGAAAAGAAACACAGAAAACACACTTTGGGCTTTGAAGGGCTGTACAAAATCAGTTTCCTCTGAGTTGTTTGACACAGCATTTGCATACCAACTCCCAATAAGACTCCACCCTGCAGCCAGTTTCCCCACTCAGACCTATTGCAGCTGAGCTCAAGGGAGTCAGGGTTGGGAACCGTGCAGGGAGGAGCTGCAAGGGTGGCTCCCGGCATGCAGAACTTACTAGAGGCCAAGAGTAAGTCTGCCACATCAGTTGTTTTGGTGAAGGAACCACAAACTGATTTTAAAAGCCACTCACTCTTTCCCAAGCCCTTAGCCCTCAGGCCCCCAGCCTTGTGCCAGCAGTGAGCTAGGCACGCTGTGTGATCCCCGGGGGCCAATGGACTACGGACAACAGTGTTCCTTCCAGAGGCTCCTCAGGAACCGGAGCGAACATCCTCGAGATGCCTGCTCACCGGGACTTCCCCATCTTCCCTCTCCCCGGGGGACTGGCAGTGCGGTTTCCTGCCCCTGCTCCATCAGTTTATGGGGGGGCAGAGCTTGGCAGTCTAAGGAGCCTCCATCAAGATCTGAGGGAGGACAGGGCATCACAGGGCACTCTGGACTTCCAGGCAACGGACAGCACGTTGGGCCATCTCCTTTGGGGAAAGGGTACGTGTGGCTTTAGTGTGAAGATGCAATGGGGACAGCCAAGTGCACAGAAGAGTCTATGGCACAGCGCCCCCTGCAGTCTGGTATGGCCATGGCACATGTTCCTGCCAGTGAAGTGCACACTGCTCCCAACCCGGATACGTAAGCTCCCCAAACAACCCTCATTCATGCTGACTTGCAAGGTAGTTCTGAAAACAGGCTGAAATGGGCAGAACCCTGGTAGCCTAGGACCCTGAGATGGCCTGGGGCAGAGCCCTTGCCCCATATTAAGCTGCCCAATGAGTTATTCCAAGTACTTCACATGTATTAACTTGTTCAATCTCTAAAACCGTCCTGATGGTCCCCCTTTGACAGATGAGGAAACTGAGGCAGGGAAGGTCATGCAACGTACCCGAAGTCATGTGACAGAGCAGTGGCAACGCTGGAGTCCAAGCCCAGCCAGGCTGCCTCGAGGCAGGCATCTCTGGCACTGTGCTCTGTGGCTCTATGGCGTCTTCTCTCTTACTGCGCCCCGACTGCAGCAGAGTCCCCAGCCCATCAGCAGACAGCGTCCTCCTGCCATGGTCGTCTGCAAGTTAACTTAATGGCCCTGATGCCCATTCCTCTGGGGTTCAGGCTCTGCAAGGCCCGTGCCTGGGTATAAGCAACTTAAAGGAGCAAGGAGACAGAGACGGGGACAAAGCTCAAGAAATCACCTCAATTTAAAAGAAACTGGTCAAACAGAAATCTTATGATAAAAACTTTATTGTCTTAAATATCAAATGTTTTACACACCACTTTTTCTTCAGAAAGTTCCTATTAAAAAAAGAAAAATAAAATAAAGTGTTTTGATTATTTAGGCTGACTTACATCTCAGGATGTGACAAAAATTCAAATCCAAATACAACTAGCTCACTCAGCTGCACACAGGTCCTATATTCAGCCCCTCAACCAACGGCACAACGCAACCAACTGTGGGATTCCTGAGTTTGGTTCCCTTAAGTTCTCAGAGTTTCCCCAACTCTTAGAACCAAAGCAAATGGTAGTGACTGTGCCACTGGCAAGCCTACTATGCCTATCGGCTTCGTTCTTCTCATTAGATGCAGTAGTATCAAAGCTTAAAGAAAAGCCAGAAAATCTTGCAATACATGAGCCACTGCAAGAACAAGGAGGGAAGGGAAGAAAGGAGGAGCTCCTATTTGCTAAGGTTTGCCAGATATGGCTATAAAACTGGTAAACAAACCTTTCTTGAGTGCAAAGGTCATTAGCCCAACTTGCCATGAAAATGAGACTTGGAATAAAAATGAACAAATCAATGTCATTTTAAGTGCACAGTGGAGAAAAGCAAATTCAATCAGTATGTTGAATTGCTCTCGGTATTTTACCAAAATGATTTCAAAACAATGATCATGGGAGTACAGAATAGAAATCTAAGCGACCAGAAGGAAAGGTTTCACACGGCTGGCAGAAAACCAGAGAGCCATGGGGCCTCCGAGGCAGGGAAGAGCAGTCCCTAGCGTCAGTCAGCCGAGCAGGACGACTCTGGGAACACATGCATCTGCCTCTGGCAGGAAACGCAGGTCTCCCTTCTTTAGGCCCCAGATGCGTTCATTCGACACTGTGTAGCACAAACTCCAGCGAGCGGAATCATTCCCACCGGATGTGCAGTTTTCCCAGGCATAAAATAGCCCAGAACACCTTTTCTCCCCAAATGTGCTAATGAGAACCTTCTGATGGTACACACTCTGGTCTTAGTTTGCTGAAACTTTCTACATAAAAGAAAACTCGCTCTTTATAGTATTTATGCCCCTGAACCATGTGGTGATTTCATTCCATACAATGGTGCCCTAACACCTAGCTGTATCCTTTCACTACACAGCCCCCTAAGAGTCGCGATTACCAACCACCAATTCATTAGTAACAAACCTGTGACAGTTTTCCAATTGTAAGCCTCAGAAGTCACTAACAGCATCCAGAAATCCTACTTGTATGCTTCAGGGCTTCAACTGTGGCATGTTGAATGACAGGGTGAGGAATGTCCCTTTGACGGAGCTGGCCTGAGAAGTCAGCAGAGCCTGGAATCCCTCGGACCAGGCAGCCCACCATGCAGCTCCACAACCACCGCTTGCTACGCTGGCTCCCTCTCCCGATTCTTGTCTTCACAGGCTGCCTCCAGCTCCTTTAAAATAGCACATCCTGCAGAATCCTGTTCGCCCAGATGGCCAGTGTTCCAGAGCAACTGCGCCCACAGGGGGGTGGGGAGGCTGCAGCAGCACACCCCAAATTCCTGCCCTGCACGGAAGGGTTCCTGACGGGAGCAGAGGCTGTCACGGTGCCACTTTCCATTTACTTGGACTTCTCTCCTCTGTACCCCTCCCACCACAAATTGATTCCTCAATATCTGATGTCTTCCAGCTTTTCGACCAAATGTTACAAGATTTTTGTTGGATTCTCTAATCCTGTTTTTTTTAAAGAACAGCTTGAGATTTGCAGCATCTGATTGCACTGTGAGCCTGATTTTTCCCAGTCTGCTCTGAATGGGAGCCAAGGAACTCTTCTAAAATAAAAGCATACTAAAAGGCAAAAACAGGTCTTGCTTTTGAAGCTCAACTTTGTTCCATGTTTCTCTAGCAGACTGAAAGCTTCATGGGTGCAGGATTCCAACTTGTTGTAGTCACCAGAATTCACTGGTACCTTGCACAGGCTCTCAACATTTGATGAACGAATCAAAGTAGCAGCAAAGAATCTTATTCAAAGACTCCCACTACATAGCCTTAAAGAAGTATTAACTTCCTCTGAAACTTTTTTTTGGAACCTTTGCTCTCCCTTAATCATTAAACCACTTGACAGCACAACAAAGAATGTAATAAAACACCTACAAACCATTTTTGGTATGTGTGATGCAAAACTCATCTTGAATTCTTTGTATCCAAACAAACAAACAAAACAAACCAAAACAAACAAACAAAAAAAACTGACTTGACATAGAATCATTCTGAATCAACTCAATTAGGGTGAACCTGAGGGCCACTTTATATGCAGGTCCTCCGTTTCAAACTTCCTGACATAGAGTCTCACTTTAACCCCTCACTAAAATTTGCTAACTCTGCTATCCAGAGAAACTAAGGCACAAAAGAAAATCAGGTCCATCAAAGGTTCACCCTTCCTTTCCTCAGCTTATTCAATGGATTCCTACTGACAACTAAGGAGGGACTGCTCATGTGTATAACCTGAGCCATGATTACATTTCCAGGTCTCAAGGACAGGCTTTGAGTTCACTCTGTTGTAAAGAGGAACAGACACTGCCAGGGAAAAGGCTATTTTTTTTCCCCATATATATATTATAGAAACTGAAAGGTGACATTCACCTTCCAAGCAGGGGAACTCTTGAAAACTCTTTGTGTCTTCCTAGTTCAGTCACAGACTACACGAAGCCATCAACTCTCAAGAAGAAACTCGGCTTCTTGGTGAGTCCTTGTCCCGGACAATGCAAAGTCTGGTCAGCTTTCCTTCAGCAGCATCGCCAGTGCTAAGCCTGAACTGGGTGGCGATTCTGTCATTCCACACCCCCTCGCCTCAGCCAAGAGGCAGGCGGATGCGCTGCTAACTCTCCCAGCCCGCGATCTGCAAGGTGCTCTGTGACACGGTGGGATAAAAGCCACCATTAAGCTGGTCTGTCTGTAGGTACAAAACCTGCTCACTTTTTGACCTACATAAAATTAGCTGGAAGTTATATGTCAACCACACATATGAGACGGCTTTACATGTCTCTGTGTGTGTATACATAGACATGACCTAACTACATGTGTACGGCTTTCACTAGAGAAGGGAAGCTTACCAGGAAGGCAGGAAGGTTCCACATTCACTGGTTATAAAGTCAGTGACAAGTCTCCGATTTCTATGCACCCTCTTGCTACTAAAACGCTTTGGGGAAAACACAGGGGGCTGTGTCTCCCTTGAGTACATATGGAGAAATCTCTACACAGCATCACAGACGTCACGGTGGAAGAGTCTGAACACACATGCTCAACACCTACCCAGCCACCCTTGCCAGCAACCGGTTCTACGACATTGAGAGCCAATGCCCAAAGAGTAAAGGTTACTGTCTGTCCACAGGCCTCAACAGGTGCCACTAGAAACATCCCGTAACAGAGCTGGTGAGCGGAAACTGATGGGCCAGGTACAGCTGTCACCTAGCACAGCCCTGCTCACAGGAACCAGCTGAAGGCCAGGCCTCCTCTCTCTGGAGAACACAGAGACCACCCTTGGAGAGACGTGCTGATGGCAGAGCTGCCCAATACTGGTTAAAGTAAAGGAGCTGTCCAGTGCTGGTGCTGACTGGCTGTTACCACGTCTTTGGGCAAACATAGGAATTCACAACAATCTGACCTCGTCTTAGAAGAAGTTAATCTGAAATTTCTGTATCTCTGGGGTTCTTAAAGTGCTAAATGCTAATAAAAACTGACAATGAAGATGGACTTCCTTAATATTCTGTGTTCCAGAACTGCTAAATTTAAGTCATTCAGAATCCTAATGATGTCAACTTTATTTTTATAAAAATTGACAGAAAAAGAAGAAATTTAAAAATCAAAAGACGTTACAGAGTGAAAAAAAAAATAACAAAAGAAAAGGGGAAGGGGTATTTGGCAAATGGGTTAAGCTCATTCAAAGTATCCCTATCAAGAGTAAGTATTAAAGGCCTATTCAACATTCTCCTAAAAATACAGACATATCTGAAAAGCTACTGGGATGAAATCTCCAGACTGATACGCTATATCCCACTGGGACTGCCTCCCAAACCTCCACATTTGGGAAACGTGAGAACTCAGCGGCCATGCAGCTGAACAGAGCGCCCAGTTTGCTCTGCTCACACAAACGGTGGGGGCCTTCTTCACACAGGCGGCCTTTCTGGAACAGTCTGTCATGGGTAACTTCCTCCACCCCAACTCCCCCACCCCACCACAAGGCTCCCAATACTTTGAAGCTTAAAACACATTCCCAAACCACCACCATAAAGCAAGTACAGGGTCCTGTTGCATTGCTACTAGATTTTGCTTCAATCATAGCACCAACTACTTAATTACAATCACAGCTCTAAGAACTGGTGGACAGAAATCCTGTAAGCAGTTTCCTAGTGCATCTTACGTCTTTGGTGCAGGACAGGCCAAAGGGTCTACAACGTGTGATTGTCTAAAAGAACATCTGAAAGACAACCTGGCCAAGCCGCTGCTCCGAGCGCCCTCTGGAAAGCAGGGGGCAGCAGCTCTCTCCCTCAACCTGTTCCTAACGTCACAAAGGTCACGCGAAGCGATGGAGCTTCCCACCACACCACTGAAGTCTCACAGCACACATGCACACACACCATAGCAAAAGGAGACAGAAACTGCATCGGGGGGACAGGAACAGCCTCTAAATGCCCCTACATCAAAGCCTCACCAACTCCTGAGATAAGAGCCTCCGTTGTGACTGCGCTCAATGAGTGGAACTCCGATGCAAAGAACAAGCTTTCAAACAGAACTCAGACAAAATCACTGAAGTTCAAAAATTATTCTTTCGAAGTCTGTTCATACAACCTGGAGTCAGGAATTATCATTCTCAAAACACAAGTTTCTGATTCTCACTAGGTACCTAGGAGGGCAGTTTATTTTTTCAAGGAAGAATCACTAAGATCTATCCAGTAGGGTTATTGCACAGTGGGGCCCCCAGGACAAGGATTTCCAAGGGCTAGTCCTTGTATAAAAAAAGGCCACAATAAATACATCATCTGTACAGTGTGCCCCACTCTAACTCGACATGGTCAACACAAATACGATGAATCTTGCTTAAAAAAGAAACTCCTGAGGAAAGAAAAGGATGAGAAAACTCTACCAAGGCCACTTGCGTCAGAAACCGCCATTACCCTCACTGCCACGAAGGCCACTCACCAGCCAGACGGACCATTCCAAGAACCAAGATGAACCAGGGACATGGTTACCACACTTCAGTGTTTCACTCAAATCACAGCTCACAGCAAGCGTTTGAAGGACTTCCTAGGCGAGTTTAGGAAGCAAATAAGCTGCTGGCAGTCAACTGCAGTCCATCATTAGTAACGGCTGAGGTGTTATCAGCGAGAAGCTAGCAAACCCAATCTCTAATGAATTCCAGTGTCTTGGCCGTTAACTTTCACTCACAGTTCTTGACATTTGGAAATGGAATTCCAGGTTTTCCTCCCGCCCCCATCACCTTTTTAAAATCAGGGTAGCACCATGTTTCACTCTAACGTTCATTTCCCCACTACATCCCCTTCAAGGTGAAGGGGATATTTGGCAATCAGTCCATGCAGCAGCCTGCGATGCACAAAGCAGCCCAAGTTTTAAACCCTCCCCACGCACCCTATTAAAATGCCAAATCCTAAGCAACAGATAAAAACCACACCACTCCAGGAGATAGTATTCAATTATTCTTCAACTTCCTGGAATAATTAATGAACCACAATACATACAGCACTGGGTATAATTCCAAACACCCAACTATGACCGAGTCAGCAAGCCACTCCTTGCCTACAGCAGACACACAAGCAGTGTTTTTAGCTACATGGGTGGCGGGATTTCTCATTGCTTCTGCCTTTCAAAGCATTCACTCTCATTCTAAAATGGTATGCTATACACAAAACCATCCATTTTATTCCAGAATACATCATCTTAATGAGAATAAAAAGCTTCTGTATGCACATACTGCCAATACATTTAAAAAGGTTCAAATTTTAACAAGTAGAAGAGACAAATTCATCAGACAAGTGATCATAAATTACTTTGGCCGAAAAAAATCATTAAAAAAAAAAATCTGGCTCAACATTCTGCTTGCAGGTTTCAACACATACTGTATGTGTGGTGAGTGTGTGTGTGTGTATGTGTGTGTATAGAAAGAGCATTTTTTAAGGGAATGGAGTACGGTCTAGCCCACTTTCCACAGTTATGTAGGGACTACAATGTTCTTTGCTAGCAAAACAAGAAGTGCAAGGTCTGCGTTTCCACCGACCCGATGCAAAGCCCCAAGCGCTTCCTGCAACGTAAAGCCGGCACGGAGAATCCGGTCAACATCAGCTGCAGGAAAACCTAAGGGTGGCAGAATGCAGGGCCTTGACGATGAATGGCTGGTAGGTGGTTCAACTTCAAGAGATGGTCGTGCAGCGTCACGACAGACGTCTTCTCTGGTCTCAGGCCTGTCTGGTGCTGGGTTCTGTGTGCCCTGACCCAAGTCTTTAACCAGCAAAGACTTAGTCTGCTCGGAAGTCTGACTGAGTGCATCCCCCTCACCTGTTAGAAGTCCGGGTGAAATTTCCACACCTAAGGTGCAGTGTGATTGACTAGATGTTTCAGCTGCGGTTACAGTGACAGAACGGCTCTCGTGCACTGAGCCCCCAGACCTGGGGGCACCGTTATGAGTTGACAGGCCACCACCTGGACCTTGGAAGGTAGTATTTTCTCCATCTTCTATTCCGGTGTCAGGTGAAGTGTCTGTTAATTTTTCTGTCTTCACAGACACAGGTATGGCCTCACGCGACACCTGTGGCCGCGCCTCATCCTGGGTCCGACGCTCATTTTCGGTCCATCTTGCAGAAAGGTTGTTACACGGCTGCCCCTCAGCTGTCCCTTCTGATTGACACATGACCTCTTCACATGCAGCTTCTGCCGCTGGTTTACTACTAATGACCAAAAGTTCATGAAGTTCTTTCAAGGCTGTCGTTATAGATGAACAAGATTCTTCTGCGGACTCTGCAGGGGGCTGACTACCGCCACAGACACTGGAGGAGGAGGCACGGCCGCCGTATTCGCTGTCTGTCCCAGGCATCTCCACACTACCTTCTGGGGGCTGCAGGTCCTGAATGGGGATGGAACCATTCAAGATCTCAGACGAAGGGCTGCATGGTGATAGCTCTACTTCCATGGAGGGATTCCCCAAAGTGAGATCAGACGCACTGCCATTCCCGACACTGGCATTCTGCCTGCCTGCGGAACTCAGCGCAGCAACCAGGGACTGTTCGGCTGCACCCACTTCCATAAGTGTTTCTGAGTTCGAGCAGCCACAGCGTCCGGAAGGGAGGGCGCCCTCCCCTGGATCTGGAAGACCCGCATTCTGCTGCAGATGACCGCCTCTCATCGTGGCTTCCCAGTCAGCAACTTCCTGTTTCTGCTGCCTTTCTCCAGGAAGTTCAAGGTCCCCTGTGTCACACGGAGCGTCCCGTGGGACCGCCTCGTGCTGCTCGTTCTCTGGTTCTTGGTGCTGCTGGAGGTCGTTCACTTGACTCGGGTTCTGATTTTCTGGATGCCAACCTTCTTCACCTACAAACATTTGTGGTTCATGCATCCTGGTAGTCGTGATGGATAAATTCACTTCCTGTCTCGTGTGGAGATGAAATCGGAGGCCCTGGGTGCTTCTTTCAGCAGCTACCTCCAGGCTGTCGGCAACACCTGCTTCTTCAGATGAACGCTGTAAAGGCATGGCTGGGCTCTGGGCTGCTGCAGAAGCACAAGGAGAATGGCCCTGGAGAGAAAGGTGGTCTTTCTTTTCAGAGTTTATCTGGAATCCATCTGAAGCCTTCCAGGCCGTCGCAGCTTCAGGTTCAGTGCTCTCTGGGTTATCGGGCTTGACAGGGCAGACTGAAGCAGGTACAGAGCGAGCAAGACTCGCGGGGTTCCCGGCCTCAGGACTCTGTCCTGAAGAATGGGCTGGATGGTCAGATCCATCTAAGGTTGGTGAGGACGACATTCCCAGTGAGGTAGATTCTTTACCACTTTGCTCTATACAGAACAAAAGGGAAAGGAAGATTAATCAGCACTTAACAAGGGCCACTGCATTACCAGGGGTACAAGTCTAAACAGGACAGAATAAATAAAATCAGGCCCTTCATCTCAGGGTCCTCCCACAGAGATAATTAAAAATGTGGAAGAATTCTTTCTCACGGTGGCAGATGTTTTAACATGCAACCAGAGTAAGAGGTAGGCATGTTCTCGGTACAACACGCACATGGCTGTTAGTGCTCGGGACTGCAGAACACGCACGGATCTTTACTCTGAACTCCTCGATAGTTTCTCCAAGAGTGCTTTGTCCACCACTTGCCCTAAAATAATGTGGGATGTTTGTTAAGTATGCATCCTGGGGGATAAATCTAGGCGTTTTCATTTTCAATAAGCTCCTGTGTGATTCCTAAGCATGTTACAAGGCTCGAGAATCTTTGCAGTAGGATGCTTCTCATATCAATGCACTTTTCATGTTTCAAATGTGCACACTCAAATGATGAGATGTCTGAAATTTGGAATTTGAGAATTTACATGATGCTCAGGGACTTCCAGAAGACAAAGAAGCAAACACGATTCTACCTCTGATTAGAGAGTAAACCAGTGAATGTGATGTCTCTGTCTGTGCCTCTGCCTCCAATAAACAATATAAATAAAGGACTACAGTTACCACATTAATAGAGTACAACTGTGCTAAGAACAGTTATGTTCTTTAAAGGAACCTGGTGGAGTAGCGAAGAGACAGTTCATAATAGTTGTTCAATAGGCAGTGACTATCTAGGTTAACTGCAACTTAATGAACACTCAAATAAGGTGGCAGACCTAGCCATCGGCTCAGTGTGGGGCCGGCATTGTGGCGCAGTGGGGTAAGCCACCACCCGCAGCACAGGCATTCCATATGGGCGCCAGTTCAAGTCCTGGTGCTCCACTTTTGATCGACCTCCCTGCTCATGGGCCTAGGAAAACAGGGAGGATGGCCCAAGTGCTTGGGTCCGTGCACCCATGTGGGAGACCCCTCAGAAGCTCCTGGCTTCGGCCTGGCCCAACCTCAGCCATTATGGCCATTTGGGGAATGAACCTGTGGATGGAAGATATCTCTCTAATTCTTATATATAAACAAATCTTAACCAAAAAAAAAAAAAAAAAAAAATCAGCTCAGTGTGAACAGCTAACAGTATCTTTAAACATGAGTTTCAATTTTCTTTTTCCCATTCATCCAGTTAAAATAAGCTTCTATGCACTTATTGTAAGACTGAATTCAAAGCCAGGGGTGGGAGTTTTGACACAGTAAGTTGCTGCTTGGGATGCCCATATCCCATATGGGAGTGCCTGGTTTGAGTCCCAGTTACTCTGCTTACAATCCAGCTGTGTTAATGTGCTCCCTGGGCAGCAGCAGATGATGGCTGAGGTACTTGGGTCCCTGCCATCCATGTGGGAGAGCCAGATTGAGTTTTGGACTCCTTGCTAGGGCCTAGTACAAGCCTGGAGGTTGCAGGGATCTTGGGAGTAAACCAGCAGAAGGAAGATCTATCTGTCTCTCTGCCTTTCAAATAAAATGAAAATAAATAAAAAATTTTTAAAAGTCCAAAGGCTGGTAACAAAGATGACTTCACAGGACAATCTTTTTGGGCAGGTGCAACACAAGCTTTGGAATGAACATTAGCAATAAGCAGAGAAACAACCTTTGTCTCAGTTTAAACTACATCCACTAGAATCCAGAAACACAGTTATTATCAATCTCTAAGGCTGACTCTGGAAGAGGTTCGATTTCGAACTGATGCGAACAGAAAAAACTGCACTGTAGTGAAATACCTGTGCTGGTGACACAGAGGAGGATGAGAAGGCCTCTGGCACTGCTATGCACTGATAAACAACCAGGGGAGGTCAAGGTGAACATGGGCTCAATGGATTTTGTACTCATGAGAAAAGCAGCACAGGCCTCCGGCAGTGGACACGGTCAGATTCACTGGCCTAAGTGCTACGTGGAGGGAGGACGGGGTCAGTACTACATGGCAACAGAAGATGAGAATGGGCATCCAGAACAATCAGACTCGGCCTGTTTTACCCACCCTTCCCAGGGGAGAGAGAAGAAGTTAAATGCGATGTGTCTGATTACAACCAGCCTGCAAACCCCTGTGAGAGCTAGGGCTGCCCACTTAGCAGCAACTTTTCCTCCTGCTCTGTCAGCTGACAGCCTCAGGTGGCCATGTATCACATTTACACCACAGGGCAATGGAACTCAAGTGCCTCCCATGGAGAATGTCAGGCCAGGGACACAGGGAAAAAGCAAAGACTCAGCTGCTGTTGCAAGAATAAAATGCAAGTCTTGCCTATGTTACAGGCTCTGTGATCCTGGTCAAGTTGAAGTTTCCATTTCTTTCTCAACGCAATGAAAATCTCTTCTTCCCCCTACCCCTCAAAACTCCAGGTGGTCATACACAACAATGTGAAAAAAAGAGCTCTTAGTTTTTCAGAGGAAAGGAGTTCCTAAAATGCATTACAAAGAAAAGTCACTCCCAACAACACAGGGCTGTGATGTCAGTGTTCTCCACTTGGTACTCCAAACAGATGTGGCAGAGCTAGCAGACGCTGTCTTTGCTGAAATTCCCTGCCCCGTTCTTGTAACTCACACAATTTTAAACGGGAATCTACTCTTACGCACGCATGTGCGCCAACATACAAGTGCACGTACAGGCTGGTTGTAACCAGATCACACAGGTGGAATGCATGGCAGAAGCCGACTTCCAGACTGCGGCAGCACAGACAAGTTCAGACTGGATGACACTGCACGGAGGCGGAGCGTGGCGTCTATAAATACCTGGTCTGGGGCCCACTCCAGCTGCAGCACACACACACTACATGCATCATGGCTTCTGACGCTCTGTTTGAATTAGGAAACAGACAGCAAACTTGGGTTAACGATGCAAACCACACAGCGTGCAGGGTTACAGTTTCCACTCCTTTGCCATTTTAAAATCAGGAACTCGTGGAGTCAGTGGGGGGAATGTTCCTCCGGTTTGGACATCTGAGGAGCTGCTGGTTGCTTCAGCTCTCCCACAATACATAGGCTATGTCAACTTCAACACATTTTTAACAGAACTTGGAAAGAAATTAATTTTACCCATTTACTCAGAGAATTCAAGGGCAAACACGCGCAGCAGGTGAAAAAAGTAGACCCATCAAATGGAATTAACTATGAAACCCTGTTAGGGAGTAAAAGTGAGTGAACACATGGAATGGTCACTTTCCAACTTTCTTTCTCAGTTGAGATTCATTTTTAGAATCAAACAAACCGAATCTCCTTCAGTTCTATCCTGGCTTATCTTCTTTGCCTTCTAATCAATTTTCAAAAAGTCTGTCAGATGTAGCACCTAATTTCTCAACTGAGAGAAAAGATGAAGATATTTTGATGTAAAATATCTGCCAAAGAAATGATTTTTAACAACACTTTCACCCACTGTGTCCAGAGTTTGACTGTTAACGATGCTGGGAAGCAGCATTTCAAAGACACAGGATGTGATCCACAGCTCTTTACGGGACTCGGCACGCCGTCCCTGTCGGCAGTGAGTGCTCTGGGGAAGCCACCCCTTTTAATCCGCGGACACTGGAACACCCTCGTCGCTGAGCCTGGAAGCACCTGTGGTATCTGTTTCAACTTCTTGTGCTTTTGATTAGAATACGGTAGTCGCCCAAAGAGGGTAACGGTTACTGGTACTAGAAACCATTGCTGGCGGCATTGTTATTCCCAAGTAACAATGCCAAGACTGTGGAAGTTAAATTTAAATAGAAGGGGAGAAATTCCACAAAATGGCGACGTGTCCTCACAGTAATACACAGCACACAAGAAGACCAGTTACTTCCAAAAGCCACACAGGATGAGTATGCAGGCCTACCTCACTCAAGCTAACTTGCTGCAGAGATTAAAACGATTAAGTTAGTTTCTTCCTGTCTGGTTGCTCAGAATCTTTCCCTTCCCACAAAACACTGGTCACAACCGACGCTGTGCCTTCTATGTAACACTGAGCCAAAAGCTGACGGGCACAGATCCCGAACAAGGCCAGCCTGCAAACCTCCATCTGCTCCACACACCCGTCCTGACGAGCACAGGGCTGGACGTCCGAATGCTTTCCAGGAAGTGTGGCAGACCCTGGCTGCTCGTTTCTAAAGTTCTTACCCTCTTGTCTTTAGGAGAAAGTTACTCCCTCGACTGTTAACTCTGATACATGTCACTGTACGAGAGAAGCAGTATGTGGCATCTGTCACACTGGTGAGTGATTCCAGCTCAAGACTTTAAATAACCCAAACTTGAAAGTCAACACACCCCAGATTCACTGTTCTTTACCAGATGGAGAATTCCGTAAAACTGCGTTGTCGCCCCACGTTATCCAGAACACACCCCAGATTCACTGTTCTTTACCAGATGGAGAATTCAGTAAAACTGCGTTGTTGCCCCACTTTATCCAGAACACTCGGCTCCATCTTGGACTTAAACAGGCCAGCCAAAACCATCGACATTGGGAAAAAGTATTAGGTGGCTTCACCTCAGTAGTTAACATGTTGTTTCAGCACTCTCAATGACAGCATGGACAGTGCCCTCCGGTTAACATTCACGTGTGCTTCCTGCCGTTGTTCTCATGGCTTTGAGTGGCAGCACTTCCACCACATATCTATAAAGTGAGAGCTGCTGACAGTGACAGTGACAGTGACAGTGCTGTCCCTCAAAATAAATGGGCCTAGAAGGAGGAAAGACTTTTAGGAAAATAATTCTGAACACAAAGGTGTGTGCCTGCTGCTACAATTCCCTTCAGGAAGCCCACCGAAATGTGTCTAAGCGAGGTAACTCCCAGTGCATCCTGCACACAGCAAGACGTGTCTGGATCTGCTGAAACGCCGCATCTTCTCTGCTGCAGTAAGAGACGGGCGGAGGCAGCAAGCAGACACACAGTCTACCGCTGGCTGGTGAGACGGGCCACAGGCCGCACCGCTCCCCACCTCTGGAGCACCTCCCCGGCTCCCCAGCAAAACCAGATCCATTCACGGGCTCCAGTCGACCCAGATACCTGCATCCTCTGCTGATTTCTGAATGGCTTCTGCTAACTCTTGGTCTGCGATCTCCTCCGGCCGCACAGCCCCGTATGCCAGCCGCGCGCACTCCGGCAGCTCCCCCTCCGGCAGGAAGCTGGTTTGTGAGCCTGTGGTGCCAATCACGAGCACGTTCTTCTTGAGGTCGATGGAGCACTGAGAGGGAAGAAACCGAACATGACAACAGCGGCTAAAACACAGAGCAGAAAATCTACGCTCTCAGCTGAGACTCCATTCGGACAACACCACGGACAGGGACATTTTCAAGAAAATGACTTTATAGAGTATTTAAACGTTAACTCGTGTGATATTGTGTTAATTTAGACAGCTTTTTTAAATGTTTGACATTTACAGCAGAATAATTTTATAGGATATAATTTGCATTTATTTTAATTTAAAACGACATCTGTTCATTTCTGATAAATGAATACATGTTCATTGTACAAAATCTGGAAAGGTGCTAGGCATAACTAGCAGCCCCAACTTTCAGGAACATGCAAATCACTTTCCTTCTGCGCTCGACCACACCAGTCACACAGTCCTATTTTCTTGCTGCATTTACTTATTATATAAAGTACAGATACATTTAAACTATGCTAATGGTCTCCAAAGTGGTAGATGTGCAATGAAATCTCTACAAAAGTATTCTTTATGTCATGCTCTTGGTATCTTTCAATTCTATGTTTTTTTTGGTATGTGTTAAACTACTTAATACATGACAGTTATAGGCATATATGATTTATGTCTATAAGGTTGGAGACTACAGGTCTATACTGGGGTGGGGAAACTTTCTGCTGCTTGGATTTTTGTAACATTTGCAGGCCATAAAAATTATCAACATAAAACTGGTCTGCTACAGATTAACTGAATTTGGAGGCCAGCCTGCAGCTGCCGTGGCAGGAGCAGATCAAATGATTCTGTGGGCCTTATATGGCCTGCAGGCCAGACATTCCCCCCTCTGTCTATACAATGATTAAATATAAGAAAATAGCTTCTACTTACAGATGCATCTACTCATCCCCTCTATTTAGAATGCAGTATCTTATCAAAACAATGTAATTATTTTATAGAATTTCATTATTTTAAGAGCTTTATAATACTGAAAAAAATATTAACTGGATATAAAACCCTGCTGTGAGAAATCTTTAGTACCCAGAGAACACTATACCTTAAATTATTAGGATTCAGAGTAGTTTTATAAATATTACCACACCTGCCTTAACTTTGGGGTCCTTCCCAAGTACTATCTGATTAGCATCCAAAATTAGTGAAGATTTACAAAACTTGCACTTGCAGTAAAACATCAAAACATCAAGACACTAGAATCTTAAAATTTACACAAGGGGTCAAACTGTCCACTGCAATCTTAAAACAGTAGAATTTTAAGATTCACAGAGAGATTTGACAAAGACAGATTCTATTTTTTTTGGCTATGTCATGTCAACCTTTGTACGACTTCCAATTTTGAAAACTCGTGCCCCTTGGTTTTCCTGTACTTGGACCAACAGGTACCGGATAATCGCCACACCACATACAAAAAGCCGATGCAGAACTAGCGTGAGGCTGCTGGCTACCTGGTGCCGCTTAAGCATGTCCAGTCCCAGAAGCATGTCCATGGGCTGCTCCTCAAGGATCGAGAAGGAACACGCCAGGAAATCTCCTTCAATCTGAACCTGAGCTGAAGCACAGACAGGGAAGAGGTTATTCACCCTTGCTTCACAGCCTCAGGCATGCTCTGGAAATGAACCTGTCACTCCGGCCGCGGCTTCCTCCAGTCGAAGCCAAGACAAATAAGGCAAACAGGTAAGACAAGCACGAAAATCTGGTAAAACCAACGATCAGTTTAAGAACCAGTGAAGGTGCTGACTCACAAAGGGTATCCAGTAGAACCACGGGTTTGACAGGTGATGCCATTAGGACTCAAGCTCAGGTGGAGAGGAAGACAAGCATTGAAGATTAAAAAATAATGGGGCGGGTGCTACGGTGTAGCAGGTGAAGCCCCTACCCGCAGCGCCAGCATCCATACGGACCCTGGTTCAAGTCCCAGCATCTCCACTTCTGACCCAGCTCTCTGCTACGGCGTGGGAAAGCAGCAGAGAACTGCTCAAGTGCTTGGGTCCCTGCACCCACTTGGGAGACCAGGAAGAAGCTCCTGGCTGTGGCCTGAACCAGCTTCAGATTTGTTTCTCTCTGTCTCTCCTTCTCTTTCTCTCTGTAACTCTGCCTTTCAAAGAAATAAAATAAATGCCTCAGTTCGATGTATCCTGTTTTTTTTTTTTTTGTTTGTTTGTTTGTTTTTTAAAGATCTACTTATTTGTAAGGCACAGAGACAGAGAGAGTGAGACAGAGATCTTCTATCTTCTGGTCACACCCCAAAAGGCCCCAAGTGTCCAGGGCTGGTCCAGGCTGAAGCCTGGAGCCTGGAACTCCATCCAGGTCTCCCCCCTGGGTGGCAGGGCCCAAGTACTTCAGCCATCTTCTGCTGCCTTCCTAAGCACATTAGTAGGGAGCTGGATGGGAAGCAGTCTATCCCCCTGTACCACAATGCCTGCCCCTGTATCCAGCTTTTTCCTGTTTCTTGTTTGTTTGTTTAAGATTTATTTTACTTATTTGAAAGGCAGAGTTAGAGAGAGGGAGAGAGATCTTCCACCTGCTGGATCACTTCCCAAATGGCCACAATGGCCAGAGTTGGACCAGACTGAAGCCAAGAGTCAGGAGCTTCTTCTGAGTCTCCCATGTGGGTACAGGGGCCTAAGTACTTGGGCCATCTTCCACTGCTTTCCCAGACACATTAGCATGGAGCTGGATCAGAAGTGGAACAGCCAGGACTAGAATTGGCACCCATATGGGATACTGGTATCATAGGCAGCGGCTTTACCCTTATACAACACCAGCGCCTGTATCCAGCTCGTGACGCTAGCTTCTTACTGATTCATATTCTGGTAGGCAGTGGTCATAGCGCAAGTGGTGGGGTCCCTGCCCCACATGGGAGACCTGGGTTGAGTTCCTGACTCCTGGCTCAGCCCCCAGATCGGGAATGTTGGGGACATACAGACAATGAACCAGTGAATGGTACCTCTCTCTCCAATTTTTACAAAGACGAGGAGCAGATGCCTGATGTGGTGATTAAGAGGCTTCCTGGAACACCTCCTGTACTGGACTGCCTGGGTACTAGCCCAGCTCTTCTCCCAATTCCTGCTACTTGCTAATGTACACCCTGGTGGGCAACAGGGGACAGCTCAAGAGGTTGGGTCCTCTGCTACCTATGTGGGAGACCCAGATGGAATCCTTGGCGAATGCCTTCAGCTTGGCCCAGGCCAAGTACTGTGGGCATCTGGGGAATGAGCCAGCAGATGGGATCTCTATCTTTCTATTTTTCAAATAAAATAAATAACTATATCTTTAAAGAGATCAATTCGTTCAATATTAACATCTCCTTCCTATACACGTCTAAAGGTTTTCTTTCTTTCTTTTTTTTTTTTTTTAAAGGCAGAGTGGACAGTGAGAGAGAGACAGAGAGAAAGGTCTTCCTTTGCCGTTGGTTCACCCTCCAATGGCCGCCATAGCCGGCACACTGCGGCCGGTGCACCGCACTGATCCGAAGGCAGGAGCCAAGTGCTTATCCTGGTCTCCCATGGGGTGCAGGGCCCAAGCACTTGGGCCATCCTCCACTGCACTCCCTGGCCACAGCAGAGAGCTGGCCTGGAAGAGGGGCAACCGGGACAGAATCCGGTGCCCCGACCGGGACTAGAACCAGGTGTGCCGGCGCCGCAAGGCGAAGGATTAGCCTGTTAAGCCACGGCGCCGGCCTAAGGTTTTCTAAAAGGGAACTAAAATCTGCACACTTTGAATCTTTTAAATTAACTTCCAGGGGCTGGCACTGTGGCGCAGAGGGTTAACGCCCTGGCCTGAAGCACCGGCATCCCATATGGGCGCCAGTTTGAGGCCCAGTTGCTCCATTTCTGATCCAGCTCCCTGCTGATGGCCTGGGAAAGCAGTGGAAGATGGCTCAAGTCCTTGGGCCCTTACACCCACGTGGGAGACCCAGAAGAAGCTCCTGGCTCCGGATCAGTGCAGCTACGGCCATTGCGGCCAATTGGGGAGTGAACCAGTGATGGAAGACCTCTCTCTCTGCCTTTCCTCTCCTCTCTCTGTGTAACTCTGACTTTCAAGAAAAATAAATAAATCTTTTTTTAAAAGATTTATAAAAAAATATTAAATTAACCTCTAAAAAGAAACAGCTCATCATTGCCTGTTATAATCAAGTTTCTGCTTGCTGAACAAGAGACAACATCAAGGCCTGGGTTCGCCTGTCCCTTTTGTCAAACACTCCTCTGATGGAAAACAAAAATATATATGTATATTCATATATATTTAAACCGTTATAAACAGATCTTACAAGCTGAAGTGCAGGAAATGCATGCCCAGTACACAGCCTAGTCATTTCTCAGACTTAGTAGCTAGCCTCCTGTACACTCTGCTCCTTCATCAACCCTCCTGGTTTCTGTGTTGTTTGTAGGTTTTCTTAGTTTTTATCACCTTTGTACTTATTTCTTATTGTTTTATATATATATATATATTTTTTTTTTTTGACAGGCAGAGTGGACAGTGAGAGAGAGAGAGACAGAGAGAAAGGTCTTCCTTTTTGCTGTTGGTTCACCCTCCAATGGCCGCCGTGGTAGCGCGCTGCGGCCGGTGCACCGCGCTGTTCCGATGGCAGGAGCCAGGTGCTTCTCCTGGTCTCCCATGGGGTGTAGGGCCCAAGGACTTGGGTCATCCTCCACTGCACTCCCGGGCCATAGCAGAGAGCTGGCCTGGAAGAGGGGCAACTGGGACAGGATTGGTGCCCTGACCGGGACTAGAACCCGGTGTGCCGGCGCTGCAAGGCGGAGGATTAGCCTAGTGAGCCGCGGCGCCGGCCTTATTGTTTTATATTTTTGAGCTATGATTTGCCTCTTTTACTCTAAAAACGTTAGCTATATCACTATGGTGCACGTGATTGTAATCCTTACTCAGCCCTTGAGGAGCCGGCGCTGTGGCGGAGTGATTGAAGCCTCTGCCTGCAGCGCTGGCATCCCATGTGGGCGCCAGTTCTAGTCCTGGCTGCTCCTCTTCTGATCCAGCTCTCTGCTATGGCCTGGGAAAGCAGCAGAAGATGGCCCAAGTGCCTGGGCCCCTGCGCCCACATGAGAGACCGGGAAGAAGCTCCTGGCTCCTGGCTTCCGATCGGTGCAACTCTGGCTGTTGCAGCTAATTGGGGAGTGAACCAGCAGATGAAAGATCTCTCTCTCTCTCTCTCTGTAACTCTTTCAAATAAATAAATAAATCTTTAAAAAAAAGGAGACTCCAAAACAGCAACTAAGTAGCAGGTTTGGAACTAGCACTAGTCCAGGCTTGGAAGATGTGTCTTTGACAGCATGATATGTATATGATACCCACTGTATTTGAATCTACTTAAAGGAAATTTATGTAGCAAGAAGGAAGTGTCTGACTAGCACATAACAAACCAAGTGATATTGCAAAAAGGAAGATAGTTATTAATTCTAACAAAAAAATACTAGACAGAAAAGCAATTGTGTTCAAGTAGATGACTCAGCACTCAAAGGTATTCACACAGCTCCACCAGTAAACAGCTGTACAATCTTTCCATTTCGAGTGGAGGTAAGTACCAAAATACATCAGCTAAAATAACTGCAAGGGATTATGTCTGAGGAGCTGGAACTGGGAAGTCTAGTTACTTTGCAACCAGCAGAAACATGTAAATCCTATGTTGACAGAATGTGGGATTTAAAGTTTCTAGGAGTTAGGTTTATTGGGATTAGATGAATCCATATAGAGAAAAAAAAAAAAAAACCATTTAAAAATCCACTACCCTACTCACCTAGATGTACCCTTCCAATAATCTTCTGGGTGCCCACTCCTTTGGCAATTCCAGCCCACCGACGGTCCACCAATCTCATTATATTACACCTTTCTGCACAAGCTTGGCTCATAATAGTCATCTGGGCACCTGGAGAGGGACAGAAACATCAGATAATGTAAACAATCCACATTTGTGGCAAGATTCAAAGCACAGCATAAACTAAGGGGGCATCTGGCACTGCATTGCTGATCCAGCTCCCTGCTAACACGGACCCTGGGAGGCAGCAGATGATGGTGCTGGTACTTGGGTCCCTGCCACAACCACATGCAAGACCTGCATGGAGTTCCAGACCCCTGGCTTTGGCCTGACCCAGCCCCAGGAGTTGTAGGCATTTGGGGAGTGAACTAGTGGATGGAAGATCTCTCTGCTTTCCAAATAAACAAAAAATAATTTTTAAGAAATACAACATAAAGAACAAGGCAGAAAGCAAGCACACCTTAAGGTTTTTCTCTGTGACATTGTTCCTATCTAATAGATGTCCTGCCCACCTTATTTGAACTTTCACTTTCACACATTAGCATCTGAAACACAGTATGGAAACTTAATGAGGAAAAGAATATTACTTTGCAATGTAATAATTAAAGAATATTTTAAAACTATCAAGAGAAAGAAAACTGGACAAGGACCTCCTAAAAGTTCAAATGATGACCACTGTGTCTGCACACGGCAACATAAAGTTAGACAAAACTTAACACTCTATGCAGCTTTCACTGATCTAAGCACTTTACCAAGTGATTTTTATTTCAAACTTTGGGACATTACAGCTTAGCAGTTAAAAATATATCCTGTAGTCACCCAAAAAATTAGAAGTGAACTCCCCATACTCCTCCCCAGTTAGACCCTCTTTTAAAGTATTTTCTCTCCCTGTCACATGAACTCAGCTGAAGTCGGCTGGTGCAGGAGGCAGGCCAGTCTCTAGTCTTCATCTGCAGTCCTAACTCGCCTTCTACATTCCTGTGTGCTGCGCTGTGTATCTCAAAGCCAACAGGTACAAGACTCTCCCCCAAATAGCTCTCACTTTGGATTTTTGTAGCGTTGCCAATATTTTCTACTAGTCTTTATAAAACTGAGGCACGGTTCACTTTTAACTCCTTTACTCCTAGCCTCTGTCTGCTAACTCTGTCCCAAATCTGTAAATAAGGTTTACGTAATTCGGCTACCTCTGACCTTTCTCCTCTGACCTTTGATATCAGCCTAGCTCACTCAAGTGGACAACTTCTCTGGCTTTCAAACCACTTCACTTAAAGCAAGAACAGTTTTAACTCTTCAGTATACAGAATTGTCCTGATCTGCCCTGCTGTTTTCCTAAAATATCAGCTTCTTCAAATCACTTACTTGATGTGTTCAAAAGATCGTAATGGCTTTCACTGTTTCTTTTTTACATTATCTATATTTTGGTCACTTTTATTTTAGAAACTATGCTTTTTGGTTGTTATCTGAGATGCAAAGAGAGAGGAAGAGCGGAAGGGAAGAGGTTGGAGGGAGGGAGCAAGCGCACACTCAGATCTGTTGGTCCACTCCCAAAATGCTCCAAACGGCTCCCAGCTGGGGTCAAAGCTGGAGTCAGACATTCAATCCAGGTAACCCAGAATGGTGGCAGGGACCCAACCACCTGAGCTATCACCACTGCCTCTAGGGGTCAGCGTGAGCAGGAAGCTGGAGTCAGGAGCCAGATGCTGGTAGGGAACCAGGGCATGCCAGTGGGGTCTGGGCTTCTCAGCACCTGGCCAAATGCCCTTTCCTTTCGAACTTCACAGGACGACTTCGAGGCTCATCGCCACGTTAGACCTGCCTCCCCTGGTCTCACTGGTTCCTTCCAGCCTTACCGTCCAACACTTGAACAGTACTCTGTCCCTCCTGTAAAGAGCTCTCGCCCCTGCTTTCACTTTCTCAGGGTTCCACCTGCACTTTACAGCCCGGCTCAAGAGCTACTTCCTGCCCAACCGACGGCTGTTTCCCAGTAACCACACTTCTTCCTGTTCACACCACTCACGAGGCACCTACACTTTATAAACTCAAAGTGCTGGCTTGGCATTTGAGGAAGGACAGACCCAAGGAGGCCCAGAAATAAGGAAGCAAGAGGGAAACTGGGAAGGCTGTTTTCTCCTTGCCTTCTCTCTCTCCACCTTCCCCAAAAAGGCTGACTAGGGATGTCACCAGGCCAGAGCCAGGCCAGAGGGACTTCCACTGCTCCCCTGTTCTTCTCAGCCACAGTGCAGTCTCACATCCTCAGCCCACGAACAGCTCGGCTCACAGGCCCTCTCTTCTGGGGAGACATTCCTGGTCTCTTCTGGGAAGCGTCAGAAGTGGCCTTTCTGTCCACCTAACCTCATCTGACTTTTGCAGCGTGGTTAAGAGTAGACTGGGACAAATCCAAAATCCACAACACATGAACTTCGTATACCTGGAACAGTAACTGCACCTCTCTACTTCTCTCCTTATCTGTAAAACAGGACTAGAAGAAAACAGCTCATAGATATATTCTACGGATAAAATAAAATCAACTATATTTAAAGCACCTAGGATGGGGCTTATTGGCCGTGCTGAGTGGCAGATGGAGGTCTAGTATATATCTGTCTCCTTCACTCACACAGGAACCCTATGAAAATCCAGTTAGTCTTACACCCAAGCACTTAACACCAGTGCCTGCACAAAACAGTCAGCAGATGACTTTTAAACTGAATGATCAGGGGCCAGGTGCTTGGACAAGCACTTAGGATGCCCACTTTTCCATACTGGAGTGCGTAGTTCTATATCTAACTCCGGCTCCTGACTCCAGCTTCCTGCTAACGTAGACCATGGCAGGCAATGGAGATGGCTTAAGTAATTTGTGTCACCCATGCAGGAAATCTGGATTGAGTTCCTGGCTCCTGGCTTCAGCCCTAGCACAGTCCTAGCTGTTACAGGTATTTGGGGAGTTAACCAGTAGACAGGAGCCCTCTCTCAAATAAATAAATTAAAAATAAACCAATTGGGGCCGGCGCTGTGGCTCACTAGGCTAATCCTCCGCCTTGCGGCGCCGGCACACCGGGTTCTAGTCCCGGTTGGGGCACCGATCCTGTTCCGGTTGCCCCTCTTCCAGGCCAGCTCTCTGCTGTGGCCAGGGAGTGCAGTGGAGGATGGCCCAAGTGCTTGGGTCCTGCACCCCATGGGAGACCAGGATAAGTCCCTGGCTCCTGCCATCGGACCAGCGTGGTGCGCTGGCCGCAGCGCGCCTACCGCAGCGGCCATTGGAGGGTGAACCAACGGCAAAGGAAGACCTTTCTCTCTGTCTCTCTCTCTCACTGTCTACTCTGCCTGTCAAAAAAAAAAAAAAAAAAATTGAACCAAAGATTTACTTTTTCCAGGAAAGTCTACATCTCAACATAAGTGATTCAAGACAGCTGAAATCTGGAATGTACTCAAGTTTTGTAGATAAACAAATGGAGGGAAGTATTATTGGAGCAGGGGCTTCTCTCACTCCAGGTACCCAACCTCCCTCACAGCCTTGTGTGAGACACTAAGAATTAAGATGCTAAGACCACCCAGTCGCACACTCATGCCATACTGCCTGGTGTGGTCTAGTGGGTGCCAGTTAGCACACAAATTACCTGAACTCTCAAACGGGAAACTCCTGTCTCTTTACCCAGCTCTTCAGTTCTTTAAGAACTGTGCCTTACATTGCTCTTAATTCCTAGCAAAGTGTTGGCACATAACCCAGGCTAAAGCATGGATTGTTTGTTTGTTTGTTTTTAAGATTTATTTATTTATTTGAAAGGCACAGTTACAGAGAACGGGAAGGAGACACAGAGAGACAGAGACAGAGACAGAGACAGAGACAGAGAGAGAGAAATCACCCATTCACTGGTTCACTCCCAAGTGGCTGCAATGACTAGGCTGGGCCAGGAGCTTCTTCTGGGTCTCCCATGTGGGTGCAGGGGTCCAAGCACTTGGGCCATCCTCTGTTGCTTTCCCAGGTGTTAGCAGGGAGCTGGTTAGGGAACGGAGCAGCCAGGACTCAAGTAAGTGCCTATACAGGATGCCGGAGCTACAGGGAACTGCTTTAACACACTGCAGCACAGCACCAGCCCCCACAGCTCATTCTTACAGCTCCTTATTCTCAACTTTTTCAATCCCAGTTCTTTTATAGAAGTAATCAAGAAATTCAGGGTACCAAATAAGGGAAATAGGAAGCCAAAAGGAAACACTACAAAATACGAAACTTGTTAAGAAATGATGACAGAAATAAACCTATTGCCATTAAGAAAATCAGCAAGTGAAACACTAACTTCTAGGCTTGTCAGTTAGCAGTCCAAAGGACCACATCCATTGTAAAGGATACAAAAGTGCCTCCCCCTCCCATGTCACAGCAAGATGCTGGAGAGGAAGGCCGAGACACAAAACACAGAGGTCACCTGAGTCAACAAAGGCTTTAACAGGATGTCCGTTCACTTTGCAGTTAATATAAAGCATCACTACTTGGCCAAAACTTTCCGGGGCCTCTTCCATAGCTATCGTCATGTTTTCCTCAATGTTCTGTTGCCTGTAACAAATCAAAACCGGGTACACTAACAGCATTATTTCCATGAAGAGAAACCCATTTCAAAGTCATAATATTAAAAACAGATTTGTAATATCTTTTGCCCCAAATACAGCAGCCAAGTCATGGAAATTGAAACTGCTGCCCCACCTTGCAAAGCGTGATTCAGCAGGAAGTAGTGAGATACACAGCGGCAGAGGCTCTGAAGGCATGAAACTTACCCTCATGTAAGACAAGTATGGTCCCTTTACAAGCTCAGAAACAGGGAAATAAACTTCTGGAGAGCAAGGGTTATGACGCTTTTTACCCTGTAGAATGTGAGGGTTTCATGAATGCCCTGTTTTAACTGAGGATTTACTGGGAACCTGGGTTCCCTTCCCGTGCCCAATCTGCCAGCAGAACACAGACACAAGTCTTTCAACTGCCTGTGCTGTGCCTGACGCTTCACCTCTGGGACAGGGTTCTGTCACCTGTAGAAGGTGACTTCCCATCACGGCACTGTTAAGAGGCATGAGACACCTCAAACATGCTGCTGATACAAGAGCAGAAGCTTAGAACACCCATCTACCAATTAAAACTGAACACACATATATCATAGTTCACTTGGCTCATCAAATCATTTCTAAAAAATTCATATATGAGAAAAGCATATGAAAAGGAGTTCAAGATTACTCTAATATCTCATGTCTTCAGTCCCAATCTTTTTTTTAAACATCACCAAGCACTACTGAAATTAATGGAAACTAGGTCAGTGTCTGGGCCACTTACCTGAAGACTGAGACAATAAGAGACTGGGGTCAAGAGCTGGGGTAAACCACCTTGTAAACCAGGGGCTGTCTGTGTAAACAGGTTTCGACAGTGACATCACGCCCTGGCACGTCCCATGTCTGCAGCTGGTTGTATGTGGTGGCATCAGAGCTGCATGTGAGCCAAAGAGATCATATGGCCTGCAAGGCCTGAAATATTTACTACCTGATCCTTCACGGAGCCAGGCTGCTGCCCTGCTCCAAGCTCCAGTGCCCATCCTTTTTCCTAGTATTACTCTCGGCTCAACTGGAGCGATGGCTGTGTCGGATGCTTTGTAATAAAACACGGAAGCTCTGAGAAGGTCAAAGGCACCCTTGTTTAATTTAGTTAGGCAGACACGCTGGCTAACGCACCTCAGTGCACATATGGCCAGTGCATTCACTGGTGTGCCAGACCAAACACAACTTAACAGGCACTTGATGTAACCACATAGCTTTTATCAGGCTGCCCATTACTAAACTTAGAAAAACCCTAAAGGTAACTGTGTCCCCCGATCTAGCAGTCGACTCCCAGCCAGGTTAAGTCTCAGCAAAAGCCCTCAGAGAAAACACTAGTTACTCTGGCTCTCCTGGGCTCTGTGCGTGGAGAAGCTTTTCAGAGGCACAAGGTTTTCTCCTTCACAAGAATGGAAGCGTCACCCTGCTTCCTTCCCTGGGGAGACACAGGAGCCACACGGCCTGCTCCATTTCACTGCACTATGGTTTGCCGAGGAGGCCTTCCCAACCCTCCTGCCTCCTGGGTCGCAGGAAACCACTCCTGCAAACTTCTAGCTGCAATATGATCTAGTTTAGAGAACACAAGTAAGTATCTTCCTGCTTTTCTCAATAGATTTAACAAGTGAGGAGTTTTTAAAAGACATTTTACCAACATCTGATACAACATGTGTTAATGGCTTGGTGTTGTCACACAATTCAAAAATTTAGAATACACTTCTGATTTCAAAATCAGAGAAATTAAGAAAATTTTAAAAAGCATTATTTGACTTCCCAATTGACAACGTAATATACTGACCGAGTTAGGTTTCATTTGGGAACCAGGAATCATGGCACAGCCGCTCAAAGGCTACTCAGCCTAACAGAATCATCGCAGTTACACTCTTCTCAGTTATACTAAGACCTTCCTGAGTCCCAACACAAGCTGACTGGGGAGGGTGGGGTGGCGCTATCCTTCTACTCAAAGGCACTGAAGAACAATGTCTTGCTTGTGACTAGGACGGGTCAGTGTTAAGGTACTTCCTTAGGCTCCAGGCCTGAAGATTCTGGTTAATCAGAACTGGGAAAAGAGCCCAAGCAACCACAGTTGTAAAAGCCTCTCGTGTGATTTTAAAGCAGCCTCGAGTGAGAACCACGGCATTACAGAAATAGGAGCTGAAACGTGTCTAGCAAACCAGTTTATCCAGAGGCTGGTGTGAGAACTGCAGAAGAAAAACACTTAGGACCACCAGGCTCCATTTGCACAGAGATGTCCCTCTGTCTAATCCAGTCGTGTCCAGTCCCTGGATTTGGTCAGCACACACACAGTATGTCCTTCCAGCTAGTCTATGGGACCAGTGTGGTGGCCTCACTAGATAAGGGCTTCTGCTCGTCCTGGGAGAATCTACCTGGAGCTGCTTTAGTTAGGGAGTTCAGGAGAACAGAATGGATCAAGTCAGGCATCTGTAACTTTTGCAGTATGAGTCAGACTGTGAGGAAAGAATGACCCGAGACACTGAGGTTACCTTATGTCTTCTTCTATCTTTGCCTGAGCTTCAAGATCAAAGGGGTCAGCAGAAAAGAGACGGATCCTCTCTTGCTCCCTCCGGGCCCGGTCCTGCTGCTGCTCTACCAGGACCCTGGAAAATCTCTCTACGACAATAAGGAAAAAGTCTTAAGTATCACTATATTTCATTTGCCAACAGACTTCCCACACCAATTTCTCAAAACACAACTGTAAAACATGTAGAGGGGATGACTAAAAATTATCTGAAATGAGCAAATTACATTTACTTCCTCTTCTTGGAGGGAAGACTGTTTTGTTATTTAAATTCAGTGAAAAGAAATAAAGGATTTGTAATAATCTACCACTCATGTAAGAAATTACCCATTGTATCATTTTTATTCAGATAATGACTTTCCACTTTATTTAAATATTTATTTATTTATTTGAAAGGCAGAGGGACAGAGAAAGAGGGAGAGATAGAGTTACTTCATTCTCTGGTTCACTCTCCAAATGACTACAAATAGCCCGGTCTGGGCCAGGCCAAAGCCAGGAGCCAGGAGCTCCATCTGGGTCTCTCATGTGGGTGGTAGAGGTCCAAGTACTTGGGCCATCCTCCATTGCTTTTCCAGATAAATTATTAGGGAGCTAGATCAGAAGCGAAGCACCTGGGACTTGAACCGGTATGCCAACATGGGAAGCTGGAGTCACAGGCAGCAGATTAACCTGCTATGCTACATGCCAGCCCCAATTTTCCATTTTACATCAATGGAAAATGAGTGGCGAATAAATGTGTCCTCTTACCTCCTCCACATTGCCTTCATTATCCTGTTACCTAGAAACAGGACAGAGTACCATACTATCTCCTTTTTCCTCTTCTAGTTTCCTTTCCTTTCTAACACTCTCTGCCTTAAACCAGATAAATTAAGTCCAAACTACTGTTAGTCTACTGATAGTTTGTGTGTCCTGATGGATAAGGAGGGAACTTAGCAAAGAGAAAACACTGCTTGCTACAAAATGTAGTTATTAACAAAGACTATCCTTTCATGGATCATTTCTACAGTTTGCTACAAGATGTATGTAACAAAATGAATTTAGTATGCTGTTTCTTATATTGTGGTCTATTTAAATGTGTAAACATGGGGCCAGCGCTGTGGCATGGCAGGTGAAGCCTCCGCCTGTGAAGCTGGCATCCCTTATGGGCACCAGTTCGGGTCCTGGCTGCTCCATTTCCAATCCAGCTCCCTGCTGGTGCACCTGGAAGGGCAACAGAGGATGGCTCAGGTGCTTGGGACCCTGCACTCACACAGGAGACCCAGAGGAAGCTCCTGGCTTTGGATTGGCCCATCTCAGCCACCTGGAGAGTGAATCAGTGGATGGAGGATCTCGCTCTCTCTCTCTCTCTGCAACTCTGCCTTTAAATAAATGAATCTTTAAAAAAAAGTGTAAACTTAAATATGCCATCATTGTGGTGTTTAGCAATTAGAGATGCTAACATAAGAAATTAGAGAAATCAAGATAATGGTCATATGAACTACTAAAGTGGATGGACCTAAAATTCATTAAGTTGAGTGAAAAAGGCCCAACACAACTGAATAGATATTCTTTGAGTCTATACATCATGAAGTTCAAAAGCAGCCAAACTTCTGGCCCACTAGTTAATACACCTGTGTCCCACATCCAAGTACTGAGATGTGACTCCAGCTCCAGCTGATTCCAGCTTCCTGCTAACATATACTGAGTCAAGTAATTGGGTTTCAGCCACTACCCGGGAGACCTGGGTTGAGTTACCTGCTCCTAGGTTTGGCCCCCACGAGCTGAAGGCAGGAGTGAACAAGCAGATGGCTTTCTGGCCCTCAAAGTTCTTTTAAAAAAATAAAATAAAAAAACCCAGAAAACAAATCTATAATAACTGTTGGAACAGTTTTAGCCTATGAGAGGAGGAAGCTGAATAAAGGAAACAAACCAGACTTTCTGGAGTGGAGAAATGTTCTGCCTCTTGATGGGGTTACCTGGGCTTACACTTAAATCCATTAACTTCTCTAGGTCAATAGTACCTCAGTGTTAAACATGGCCAACTGAGGAATGAGTTACAGGTGTCTGCTACATTTTAATCAGTGCAGCTTCATAAACCCACGAGTGAACTGGGAGACACTTACAGAAGCTTTACAATTAAAGATGACTAAAAGTAAATGCTTTTAATTAAAAAACGGCCCCAGGACAGTTCCAAATAACAACCTGCTCCGAAGTTTAGGGTGCACAAGGATAGAGGGAGGGGTTCCGTTTCGCTGCACGGGCCTGAGGCACTAGAGCTGTGCCCTCAGTCTGAAAGCATTCAGCTGCAAGCAGGGGCTGGCTGGCCCTCTTCTATAGAAGAGCTCATTAAATATTCGGTCACAGTATCAGCACCTGGGTTATATGCTGCTAGAAAAAGGAGAAGTGAAAACCAAGGGGGCTGGTCTAGATGGATTTCAGTTCCAAAATTCTACCACTCAGCTCTTGTCATAGGGCTGATTTGTCTCTCACACTCAGCTCCCTGGTGTGTTCCCCCAATCACGTGGCACAGCGGGCTGGTGGCAGGCACCAGTTGTCTGAGTCTCTCCTCATCTGCACTTGAGCCAGGTCAGCTGGGTCTTCCAGGTGGATGAGCTTACCAAGATCTCCACTGAGCAGAGCTTCGGCCAGGGGTGGGTTGCGCTCCTTCAGCAGGGACAGCTCGTGTGGGTTGGCCAGCAACATGTCTCGGAGCAAGGCTGGATTGTCCAAGCCCTGAGGAGATGCAGCCATTTCTCCAGAGGAGTGGGACGGCTTCACTGCGGCTGGCTGACGCTGCCGGGGACTGGATGTGCCAGGCACAGCGATGCTGCTGAAGTCTATCCGGGGTAAGCCTGTTGGGAAAATCAACTCAAAGCTTACTCAAGTAACTACACAAAAAACAAGTGTTTGAAGGAAACAGCAAACATTGCAGTGTGTAACAGCAGCAAATGGTGATCCTAGACTTAATGCTTTTTCCCTTGCTCTTTCTCACAGATTTTGAACATGAAGACTGCAGTCTCAGAGTGAAACAATAAAAAAGAAAGGGGGGCAAGTAACAGTAGAAACCCCAAATTTTTGGCTGATAAAGTATCCCAGAATAGGTATCAAGTTTTTTTTTTTTTTGAGGAACTAAAACCAGACTCAGTAAATATAACTCTAGATGTGATTCCTTTCTAATTTAGAAGTTTTATTTATTTGAAAGGCAAACTTGGAGGGGAAGAGATTCTCCATTCGATGGTTCACTTACAATGGCCAGGAGTGGGTCAGGCCAAAGCCAAGAGCCTGAGACTCCGTCCAGGTCTCCCATATGGGCGGCAAAGGTCCAAGTACCTGGGACCTTTCATGGCTTTCCCAGGTGCATTAGCAGGAAGCTAGATCAGAAGTGAAGCAGCTAGGACTCAAACCAGCATTCATATGGGATGACAGTGTCGCAGGCAACAGCTTAACCTGCTGTACCACAATACCAGCCCCTGGACACAGTCTTGAGAAAAGCCCTAGTCTGCTCTGACACGTTTCCGAGATCTTTGACATGAGTAAACACTACCGTCCTCACCAAGTGGACAGCTTGTTGTTAAATTCTGCAAGTGTGTGCTCAACACAATGGCTCAGAAGGGTTTTTCTTTTTCTTTTTTTTTTTTGAGATTTATTTATTTCCTTATCTGAAAGAGTTACTAGAGAAGGAGAGGAAGATACATAGAGACAGAGATCTTACAACTACTGGTTCACTCCCCAAATGGCAGCAAGGGCTGGACCTGGGCCAGACCGAAGCCAGGAGCCAGGAAGCTTCTTACAGGCTCCCACATGGGTGTAGGGGCCCAAGGACTTGGGCCATCCTCCACTGCTTTCCCAGGTGCCTTAGCAGGGAGCTGGATCATAAGTGGAGCAGCTGGGACTCAAACCACACCTATATGGGATGCCAGCACCACAAGCAGCGGCTTTATCCACTACGCCACAGTGCCGCTCCATCACGAGGTTCTTAACTGTTCTTTGAACTGTACTTCCATCTGCCTGTCACTGCCCACTCCTGATGCCCCTGGGCAGTTTGCTGGCATAATTGTTTTGTTTTTTCAAAGATGTATTTACTTATTTAAGAGGCAGAGGCAGAAGCAGAGAGAGAGAGAGAGAGAGAGAGGTCTTCCATCCACTGGTTCACTCCCCAGATGGCCGCAATGGCTGGAGCTGGGCTGATCTGAAGCCAGGAGCCTTCAGCTTCTTCCAGGTCTCTCATGCAGCTGCAGGGGTTCAAACACTTGGGCCATTTTCTACTTCTTTCCCAGGCCACGGCAGAGAGCTAGATTGGAAATGGAGTTGCTGGGACTCAAACCTGCGCCCATATAGGATGCCAGCACCACAGGCAGTGGCTTTACCTGCTATGCCACAGTGCCAGCCCCGCAGGCATAATTGTTTTACAGGAGAAAAAAACAGCAGAGATTGGCACAGATTCTCAGGGTTAAGGACACCAAAATCTATCAGATTTAAAAGTTACAACAGGGGCAGGTTCAACTCTTGGCTGCTCTGCCTCTGATCCAGATCCCTGTTGATGTGCCTTGGAGAAGAGCAGAGGATGGCTCAGGTACCTGGGCCCCTGCACCCACGTGGGAGACCTGGATGAAGTTCCTGGCCCTGGCTTCAGCCTGGCCCGGCCCCAGCCATTGCAGCCATTTAGGGAGTGAACCAGCAGATAGAAGCAATCAATCAATCAATCAATCTCTCACTCTGCCTTTCAAATAAATAAATCTTTTTAAAAAGCAGCAGCAGCAGCTACACACCCAAGTTCTACACTCTGACCTAAGCTGACTATACTGAAATGAAAGTAAGGGAGCTGTAATCCTTACACAGATGACCCCATTATTACATGACTCCATTTATATGAAACACCCACAAGAGCTAAAAAGAGACAAAGTACATCAGCGCATGCATAGGGCTACCAAGAGATTGGAAATGACTGTTAACAGATACAGGGTTTCTTTTTAAGGAAAATGTGCTACACTTAACTGTGGTTATGGTTGTGCAACTCTGTGAACATACTAAACAACACTGACTTGTATCCTTTAAATGGATCAGTTGAATGATATGTGAATTAGATCTCAATAAAGCTTTTATTAAAAAAAGAAAGAAAGAAGGGGCCGGTGTTGTGGCATACTGGGTAAAACTGCTGCCTACAACGCCAGCACCCCATATGAACACTGGTTGGTGTCCCGGCTGCTCGACTTCTGATCTACCTCCCAGCTGATGGCCTGGGAAAGCAGTGGAAGACTGCCCAAGTCCATGGGCCCCTGCCACCCATGTGGGAGACCTGGATGCAGCTCCTGACTTCAGCCTGGCTCAGCCCTGGCAGTTGTGGCCATCTGAAGGGTGAACAAGCAATCAAAGATTTCTTTTTTCCTTCTTCTCTCTGTTCTCTCCCTCTGTAACTTACAAATGCAAATAAATAAATCTTTAAAAAAATTTAAAAACAGAAAAAGGAGAGAGAAGTAAATAAGCAGAGCAAGAATGAGGGTCAAGAATGAGGGTCTAGGCCTGAATGAGTCCCTGTTTCTGCAACCCCACAAATGCATTTAATGCTCAAAGCTGCCAAGTCTGGGACAGGCTGAGGGCTTTGGGACCTCAAATAGAAAAGGTAACGATTTATCTCAGGCAGTTTCTGCCTCTCAGCCCGAGTTCAACCAAGGATTTTCTTCAAAGAGACTACAGCTGGGTGGGTGTGGGTGCTCCCAACCAACAGAGTGGAATGGCTTGGTCTCTGTGAGGCTGTTAAGCTGTACCAACCAGCAAAACATACATGGGCAGGCCTTCTTTGCACGTTGAAGAATTTTATCTCCACCAGTGTTACATCTTATCTAGGGAGGCCACTCACTTTAGAGTAATTTTTACTTATTTGAGAGACAGACAGCATTCTCTTCCCTGGTTCACTCCCCAACATGGCCACAATGGCTACGGCTGGGCCAGACTGAAGCTAGGAGCTGGGAACTCCATCCAGATCATGCGGGTGGCAGGGACCCACCACCTCAGTCATCACAGCTGCTGCTGGGTACACACCAGCAGGAAGCCAGAACTGAGCACAAATTTGAGACTCAAACCCAGGCACTTCAATCCAGGCTGTAGGAATCCGATGTGGTGCCCTAACCACTAAGCCAAGTGTCCACCCCCAGAATGATTTTTAAAAACTTGTTTACTTTTTACTCTTCCCTTTACCAACTATTAGCTCTCTCAATCTTAACAGCACACAGAAGAAAAAAAAAATGTGTCTCAAGAACAATGTCATCAAACTAACCAAAGAAAGATTTGGGTTTTCTTAACTGGCATATCTGAACTACCAATCTTTCCCAAAACTTCAGCAGTAACCCCAAGGGGCTAATGTAACGGAGATCCGCTGGAGCCAGTGCTAACAGCCTCCCAGCTCCGGTTTCAGGCTGAATGAAAGCATTGTGCCCTAAGCTGGGGACTGTCACCACTCAGACACCGCCCTACCCTCTGTCACCACAGCCTTGAAAACAGGTGACCTAGAACTCAACCAGAATATGGCAGGGATTGGAAAACACACACACCAAAAGCCCCTTCGAGCAGCTGAAGCAAGCAGTGGCCCTTGTCTCATCAAGCACGCACACACGCCCACATCTAAACAGTTCTGCTTACCATTTCAGGACGGAGAACCTTCCTAAATCCCCAAGCACAGTGTGCAGACTATAAACACCTGTTCTGGATGAAGCATCTAAGATACGTGAGCTTTTCACGTGGTTAACACAGCCTAGGGAAACTGTGGAACAGCTGTGTATTTTATCAAGTTCAGTCTAATGCAAAAGCATCAAGTTTTACTTCCTGTACAATTCATTTCTTAGCCATGTCCCTCTGATGACATTCATTTAAAATCTGAGCTTCTGTTACTGATAAATAAAGAGAACTCTTCCCCTACAGCCGAGTTAAAAATCAGGGGCAAGGCGGGTACAAGTGCCTGCTGGGGTACAGTGGGTTAGGCTGAAGCTGTACTACTTCGATTCTGATGCAGCTTCCTCATACTACACCTGGGAAGGCAGCAGATGATGGCCCAAGAACCTGGACCTCTGTCATCCACATGGGGCACTCGTATGGAGTTCCTGGCTTCGATCTGGCCCAGAACGGGCTGTTGTGGCCATTTGGGAAGTGAACCAGCACATGGAAGATCTGACTCTCTTTCTGTCACTCTGCCTTTCAAATAAATAAATAAAACTTAAAAAAAAAAAGCCCACAAAATAACAAAATAACAAACTCCACAAAGGCTACTGAAGGCCAGACACAAAGTAGCAGAAGTCAGTCAGGAATCACCAGCTCACATCATCTCTCAAGTCCTCTCCAAGGATAAAGATCACCATAAAATTACCAATTACCAACAGCAGCTAACATTTCTTGACAGCTTGCTATGTGCTGAAGGTTCTCCACGCATTATTCTCACACCAACTCTAGGAGCTGGGGTTAATTATGGAACACCTTACAGAAGAAACTGACTCACAGAAGTTAAATAACCTGTGCGAGGTCATACGGCAGGCAGGAGGCAGTCAGGCAGTCTGAGTCTAAAGCTAACTGAAAACTGAACCATCACGGTCTGCCAGCTCCTGATGCCCGAGCGGGGGTGCTGGGCCATGGGCGATGCTTACTTGGGAACTGCACCGGAGGTCGAGGGTCTGCATTCTCCTTCTGCCGTAAAATCACAACGTCCCCATCTTTCAAGCCGTAAGAAGCCAGGGATCTGTGGTTGTCTGTGAGTGGTCTTTCAGCATAGACGATCTACAACGAGAAGAGATTCCCAATGTAAAGCACTGAGCCGTAACTGAGAACAAAGCAGAAAGACCAGAGTTTTCCTCCCAATCAGAGTCATCCCTTGTTCAAAACCCAGAATTTAGCCCTTGGCTCCCCTTCCGACCCCACTCCACACCACAGGGATCAACTTTCCCCTCGGGGCAGTTTCGCTGGTTTTTCTCTCTACCTGAGGAATGTCCTTTCTCCAGTACGGTTTTATTTAGGTCTCTGTAGAAACATTACCTCTTCAGAGCCCTTCCCTATTAACCTACTTAAAATGTCCCCCAACACAGTATTTATTTGCTTAGGGTCTTTCTACCACCCACCCACGTGATTTACTGGAGAACTTTACAGGTCACAGGTAACTAGAGAAGGGCCCATCTAAAACCGATGCTCTCAGGACTGGCTTTCAGAGCAGCGGGAAAACTGCCACCTGGGAAGCCCACATCCCGCAGTGAGTCCCAACTCTGCCTCCAATCCAGCCTACAGCTAACGTGCACCATGGGAGGCAGCAGATGATGGCTCTGCCACCCATGTGGAGACCCAGATGGAGTTCCTGCTCCTGGCTTCAGCCCGGCCCAGCCTCAGCCGCTGTAGGCATTTTGGGCGTGAACCTGCAGATGGAAGATCTGATCTGGCTCCCTGCTGGAGTACACACTGGGAGGCAGCAGATGATGGTTCAAATACTTGGGTCCCTGCCACCCATGTGGCGGACCCAGATAGAGTTCAAAGATCTTGGCTTTAGCCTGGTTCAGCCCCAGCTGTTTAGAGAATATGGGCAATAAACCAGCAGATGGAAGATCACTGCCTTCCAAATAAATAACTACAAACATTAAAAACTAAAAAGAAACAACGTAATTTTACATTTAATTTTGAGTGGGGAGGGAAATGGGAATGATTTATTCTGGCCATGCTCACAACACACACACTTGTGAACATGCACCCTGCTCGGCAGCACACCCCCTGCATCTATCTCTTCCACCATCTTCAGGCTTTGTCACTCCTATGTCTATGACTGGAAAACAACAGTGAAAGGCATTCAGAAAAGAACAATTAAACAAGAGTGGAAAAAAGGCTCAGGGATATACAACAAATAAAAGTGTTTTTATGATATATACTTGAACACTGAAGAAAACCTGAGCACACAGAAATCAAGGAAAGAAGGTACTGCGGAAGGAGAAGAATGAACACACAGACGAAGTTTCCTGTGATTTCACCATACAAGGGCACAAGAACTGCTCTGCAATGTTATATACCCCAGAGCAGCACTCAGCATGAAGTCAGGCCGTGAAAGGTTTTCTTCCTGACCATGTGCTTCTCACCAGCCATGTGCACACTGAAGAACTGAAGTGCTGGCTCTGCGACCCAGCTGGTCCGGGACCCACATTTCCTGTTTGTCAAGCAAGCAATCATTACAGCTGTCCCTTGCAGGTCTTTCTGCTACACTACCATTCTACAGTATTTTCAAAGCTCTCCTTGTAAGGTTACCTGGCAGAGAAACTGAAAATACAGTATTTAAACTGGGGGGAAGGAAAAACACAATTCTGTCCTAACTATTCTCAAAATGTGTGCTGATATAAGGAACATAACAAGGAACTGAATTTAGTTCCTTCCAAAACTGAATCCTTTGGGGGATGAGGAAAAAAAATAGTCTGCAGAACTTACAGGTCCAATTTTACTTTACAAATTTTCTACATGACTAGAAAAAGTATTCTAAGACCTAACTCTCAATCTGCACAGTTGAAACATGTTTCAAGAAACTACAAGGAGCCGGCGCCGTGGCTTAACAGGCTAATCCTCAGCCTTGCGGCGCCAGCACACCGGGTTCTAGTCCCGGTTGGGGTGCCAGATTCTATCCCGGTTGCCCCTCTTCCAGGCCAGCTCTCTGCTATGGCCTGGGAAGGCAGTGGAGGATGGCCCAAGTGCTTGGGCCCTGCACCCGCATGGGAGACCAGGAGAAGCACCTGGCTCCTGGCTTCGGATCAGCACGATGCGCCATCCGCAGCGGCCATTGGAGGGTGAACCAACGGCAAAAAGGAAGACCTTTCTCTCTGTCTCTCTCTCTCACTATCCACTCTGCCTGTCAAAAACAAAAAACAAAACAAAACAAAAAGCAAGGAAAACTCCATCATCCCAGCTGCATACCCATTTTAAAGGCCATTTCTCACGGTGAAAGTACAATAGAATCAACAATTTCTGCATATAATAGTCATACTGGAACTGTGGGACTGCCTGTTAAAACACCCATCAATCAGAAGTGACGAGTGTCAGAGGTTGAGATGTGCAAGAAAGAGATGGCATGCCAAGAGAAACACCACGTGGGCAGGCTCGCCCCCGTGGCATCAACGCTGTGAAGCCAACTGTAACGAAGTCACCAGCAGTCTACGACCACTCTTTAACTTTCTAGTTCAGAAACTAAACTGTCGGTATATTTAGGATCTGTCTCCCGGAGCAGTGACTTACCCTAACTGTACTCATAAGGGAAAATGTATGTGCTTACAATGAGGAATCAATCCCAAGAGGATTAAAAACGATCCTATCCCCAAGATCCCTGAATTCTTCTCCAGCTGGACATACTACTTAAAAAGCCAAATTACAACAGGAGCCAGCCCTACCGCAGAGTGGGCTGCTGCCAAGCCGGCATCATAGCAGGTTCTCAGTCTCTCACATACTCTACATATGCTCTCACAATCACTGTATGAGGTAGCTATTACTGGCCCCATTCTTTTTTTTTAAGATTTATTTATTTACTTGAAAAAGTTAGAGTGAGAGAATATCTTCCATCCACTGGTACACTCACTCCCTAGATGGCCACAATGTACAATGGCCAAGGCTGGGCCAGGCCCTGGCCAGGAGCTTCATCTGGGTCTCCCATGTGGGTGACAAGGGCCCAAATACTGGGGATGTCTCTTGTTGCTGTTTCCCAGGCTGTTCACCAGGAGCTGATCAAAGTGGAACAGCTGGGACACAAACCAGCACCCACACACGATGCCAGCCCTGCGGAAGGCAGCTTTACTCTCCACACCACAATGCCAGCCCCTGTTGGTCCCATTTTTATGGACAGGTAAATGAACACAGGCTAATAAGAGAACTGGGACTGGCACCACATCTGTCTGACCATAAAGCACACCAACCCCCAAACAGCTGAATGAGCTGGGTGACCTGAGCCGCGCATGATCATCATTAAGGGCCTCCACCCACCAGAGGATCCAAGTGTCCATTGCTCGATGCATCCTCCTGCCCTGAACCTGATGAAAGGACAGGACCAACTCCTGGTTCTCTGGACTCCCACTTTACAGATGCCCACATCATCCCAAGACTGTTGCCACAATACTTCCTTCAGACAATATCATTTTTAAAAAGTAAAATCAACAATAAAAATGGAAGCTCCAACTTTGTAACATTAGGCACACATGTGAAATATGGAAAATTGCTATTTGCTCTAATTTCCTATGAATATTAGAGAGGGGAACCTGGATGAGCAACAAATGTTCTCCAAGCTGACAAAGCAGCAGGTGTGCTGCAATTTAGTCTAAAGTAAGATAAACTAAAGCTTAAGGAAGAACTGTCACAGGGCTGACAATTTACCCGCTGTCACGTGGCGGGTAAAGCTACTGCCTGTAGCACCAGCTTGAGTCCTGGCTGCTCCACTTCCAATCCAGCTCTCTGCTATGGCCTGGGAAAGCAGAAGATGGCCCACGTTCTTGGGCCTCTGCACCCACGTGGGAGACCTGGAAGATGTTCCTGGCTCCTGGCTTTGGATTGGCACAGCTCCGGCCATTGTGGCTAATTGGGGAATAAATCAGCAGACGAACGACACCTCTCTTTGTGCGTAACTCTGACTTTCAAATAAATAAATAAATCTTTAAACAATACAAAGATAATTGCCACAAAGAATGGATTTTTTTTTTTAAGATTTATTTTATTTGAAAGGCAGTTACAGACAGAGGGAGAGACAGAGAGGGCAATATCTTGCATCCACTGGTTCACTCCCTAAATGGCTGCCAACGGCTGGGGCTGGGCCAGGCCGAAACCAGAAGCCAGGATCTCCATCTGATGTGGCTAGCAGAGGCCCAAGTACTTGGGCAATCTTCCACTGTTTTCTCAGGTGCACCGGCAGGGAGTTGGAGTGGAAGTGGAACATCCAAGACATGGTGTCCATATGGGATGCCAGCATGCAGGTGGTGGCCTAACCCACTGCGCCACAACGCAAGACACTATTTTTATTTTACTTTAAGATAATATTTACTTGTAAAGAGTAACAGAGAGACAGAGATCTTCCATTCACTTCCTCACTCTCCAAACACTTGCAACAGTCAGTGCTGGGCCAGGCCAAACCCAGGAGCCATGAACTTCACCTGGCTTTCCCACATTGATAGCAAAGGCCCAAGCACTTGGACATCATCTGCTGCCTTCCCAAGTGCAGCTTCATCTACTGTGCCACAGTCCTGGCCTCAAGAACTGATCTTTTAAATAAAGTTTTTATTTACTTTTATTATATTTGAAAGGCAGAAATCCAGAGGAAGATCTTTCAGCCACTCATTCACTCCCTAAATGCCCACAAAAGCCAGGGCTGGGTTGGGCCAGACCAAAGCTAGGAGCCCAGAACTCAATCTGAGTCTCCCACCTGGTACAGGGACCCAAGCATCTGTGTCATCACCTGCATATTAGCAGAAAGCTAGACTGGACGTAGAGGAGCCAGGACCCAAATCAGGCACTCTGATACAGAATGTAGACGTCTTACCCCACTGTGCCAAATGCATATCCCTCTTTTTGTTAAAATGGGCCTAAAAGGGCTTAGTGGTTAAGTGCCTGCATCCCACATCAGAGTGCCTGCGTCTGATAACTGGCTCTGGCTCCTGACTCCAGCTTCTTGCTAATGCAAACCTTGGGAGCCAGCAGTGATAGCCTAAGTAGTTGGGTCCCTGCCACCCAAATGCGAGACATGGAATGAGTTCCTGGATTTGGCCTTGCTCAGTCCCAGTAATGTGTAATGCTGGGAACTGAAGCAGTGGATAAGAGCTTTGTCTCTTAAATAAATAAAATAATAATTTTTCAAAACAGGTTTAAGGGTAAGACAACTGGGGCCAGCTCTGTGGGGTACTGAGTAAAGCCACCGCCTGTGATGCTGGGATCCCACGTGGGCACTGGTTTGGGTTCCAGCTGCTTTTCTTCCAATCCAGCTCCCTGCTAATGTGCCTGGAAAAGCATCGAGGATGGCCCAAGTGCTTGGGTTCCTGCACACATGTGGGATACCCCAATGAAACTCCTGGCTCCTGGCTTTGGCCTGGCCCAGCCCTGGTCATTGTAGCCACTTGAGGAGTGAACCAGCAGAGGGAAGATCTTTCAAATAAATAAATAAATCTTTTTTTAAGTTTGTCATTTTTATCTTTTTTCTTTTTAAGATTTATTTACTTGAAAGGCAGAGTTACAAAGAGAGGCAGAGACAGAGAGGTCTTCCATCCTCTAGTTCACTCCCCAAATGACCGCACGGCTATAGCTGGGCTGATACGAAGCCAGAAGCCAGGAGCTTCTTTCAGGTCTCCCACACGGGAGGGGCCCAAGGACTTGGGTCTTTTTTTTTTTTTTTTTAGTTTATTTGACAGGTAGAGTTATAGATAGTGACAGAGAGACAGATCTCCCTTCCTTTGGTTCACTCCCCAAATGGCTGCTATGGCCAGCGCTGAGCCAATCCAAAGCCAGGAGTCAGGTACTTCCTCCTGGTCTCCCATGTGGGTGCAGGGGCCCAAGCACTTGGGCCATCCTCCACTGCCTTCTCGGGCCACAGCAGAGAGCTGGACTAGAAGAGGAGCAACTGGGACTAGAACCTGGTGCCTATATGGGATGCTGGCACTGAAGGTGGAGGATGAACCAAGTGAGCCACGGCGCCGGCCCCTTGGGTCATCTTCTACTTTATTTCCAGGCCAAAGCAGAGAGCTGGATCATAAGTGAAGCAGCCAGGATTGAACCGGTGCCCACATGGATGCCATCACGGCAGGTGGCTATGCCACAGAGCTAGCCCCAAAATACATAAATCTCCCAAAAAAAAAAAAAAAAAGGAGAAGGCCAGCACTGTGGATTAGCAGGTTAAGCCACCGCCTTTAGTGCCACATCCCATATGGGCACCGATTCAAGTCCTGGCTGTTCCACTTAGGATCCAGCTCCCTGCTTTGGCCTGGGAAAGCAGTAGATGACCCCTGTACCTGCGTGGAAGACCAAGAAAAAGCTCCTGAATTCGCATCAGCCCAGCTCTGGCCATGCGGCCATTTGGGGAGTGAACCAGAGGATGGAGACCTCTCTCAGTCTAGGCCATTCTGTAACTCTGACTTTCAAACAAAAAAATAAACCTTTAAAAAAAAAAGAGTTAAGACAATCATCTACAGCTTAAGTCTCAAAATAAATCTGTGTTATGTTGCAACTTCACCTGAGTATTTACGAGGCCAATGGCTTCAAAATCTGCTACTCCAAACCCAGGGGGGTCCAGCGACTGCACTAGTGATGCTTTCCACCAGGCCCGTCACCCAGCGCAAAGCACAGTATGGGCCAGGCACAGCGGGTTACGCTGAGGCTTGGGGTGCTTGCATCCCACCCTGAATGTGGGCTGGAGTCCCAGTTACTCTGCTTCTGATTCAGCTTCCTGTTCACTTGCACCTCAGAAGCAGCAGCTGATGGTCTAAGTATAAAGGTTCCTGCCTGCCACTCGCAGGATAGAATTCATGGACCGCCTGGCTCCTATCTTCTGCCTGGCCCAGCCCCAGCTGTGGCAGACACTCTGGGAAGGAACCAGCAGACAGAAGAGCTCTGTCTCTCCCTCTCATCACAATATCTTTCAAAAACAAACACAAAAAAACTTAAAAAAAAAAAAAAACAAGCTACAATGCTCAAAATTCATATTTTGCATTTATGAGTATACAAGAGGAAATTTTATACAGCTGTTAAGTTTTAATCTGCAAGGCTGGTACTGTGGCATACAGGGTAAAGCTGGTCTGTATCCCATACGGGTGCTGGTTAGTGTCCCAGCCGCTCCACATCCTATCCAGCTCCCTGCTAATGCACCTGGGAAAGCAGTGGAAGATGGAAGTGAAGCAGCCAGGACTCGAACCCATAAGAGATGCTGGCATTGCAGGTGGCAGCTTTACCTACTGCACCACAACATGGGTTCCTTAAATTCTAATCTTGGACGGCGCCGTGGCTTAACAGGCTAATCCTCCGCCTTGTGGCGCCGGCACACAGGGTTCTAGTCCCGATTGGGGCGCCGGATTCTATCCCGGTTGCCCCTCTTCCAGGCCAGCTCTCTGCTATGGCCTGGGAAGGCAGTGGAGGATGGCCCAAGTCCTGGGGCCCTGCACCCGCATGGGAGACCAGAAGCACCTGGCTCCTGGCTTCGGATCAGCACGATGCGCCGGCCACAGCGGCCATTGGAGGGTGAACCAACGGCAAAAAGGAAGACCTTTCTCTCTCTCTCTCACTATCCACTCTGCCTGTCAAAAAGAAAAAAAAAATTCTAATCTTAATCCACATGTAATAACAAAGTAATTACTAAAATTCCAACCTCTTTAAGCATGAGGTCACATTTTTCTTAATCTTAACAATACATTTCTGGCCACCTGTCCCATGCTTCCTGGCCTGGATGCTCTTCCATGTGGCTGGTTCCTGGTACTCGGTATGAACCCAGATTTACCTCTCTCCTTTAGACAGGGCCCTCACTCTCCTATGCATCTTTCGCACAGAATAAAAGCTTAAAATGTAAAAACAAATAAGCAATACATTTCTGGCATTAAGGACCATTAACTGCCCACCAAACCCTTAGAATCACATCTGACTGGCTTGTAACAGCACTCTCACTAACTGAACACCCACAATATGCAACACACTACTGTCCCAGTATCAGCCATCATGACTTCTGCAACCCTCCTGGAATGGAATTCGCCAACAGTCACCAAAAGCCTTTCAAAAAGTTTATGCCTTTAACCTGACAATTCCATATCTAATTTATTCTGTGAAATTGATCAGAATTGAGGGACAAAGCCTTAAAAACATATATGTCCATGCAATGTTACTCTTATTGCCAATTTTCTACAATTCAAGTGCCCAGCAACAGGGAAATCACTAAGTAAATTGTAACACATCTATCTGATGGTATACCACACATTCTGATGTAGTAAGAATTTATAAATCTGAAGAATTTGAAGTGTTATAGGAAAATACCAACAATATAATGTTGACTAAAGGAAAACATGAAATTGTATATATAATTATAGTTCAGGGCCATGATATTTAAAAGATACATTAACTATGTAAAGGAAAACGGCTTAAAAATACATTATAAAAAATAAACTGCAGTTATGGCTTATGAGGAAATAAGTGACTATGTTTTTTATTCTTTTCTATATATTACAGGTTTCTGTAATGACTCATACACAGTATTTATCAGAAAAGAAACACATTGTCTGCAGAAATAAACATGCTAAAACTAGTTACAATAGAAAATTTCAGCTTCTACTGGTTTAAAACAGTGTTTTAAAAATCATGCTGTGTGAGCACTGCAGTTCCAGAACCACAGTCACTGCTGTTATTTGGGATTTAAATATGCCTTTCATCTCAGGGCCCTTCCAGTGTGCACAGGTCTTTACCACATACCACCTACAGAGGCAAATTACAACGAGGTTTCAGAAGTACAAGACACTTAATTTACAGTAAAGCCAAGTTCTGATCACTGTTTGAAGTTCACCAGGCAAGTCTGCATCAAAGCATCCAACAGGGCCAGGACTGGCTTCCAAGTCCACACTCGCGTGAGATGGAACACGCCCAGCTTTCCTCACATGGACAAGCTGAGATGGGTTTTATTCTAAATTTGTTATCACTGCATTGCAACTACTATAATCAGACTAGAGCTGTTAGAAATTCACACCTTTCCAAGTGCTTTTTTTTTTTTTTTTTTTTGGACAGGCAGAGTGGACAGTGAGAGAGAAAGAGAGAGAGAGAGAGAGAGAGAGAGAAAGGTCTTCCTTTGCCGTTGGTTCACTCTCCAATGGCCGCTGTGGCCAGCCGGCGCTCCGCGCTGATCCGAAGGCAGGAGCCAGGTGCTTCTCCTGGTCTCCCATGGGGTGCAGGGCCCAAGGACTCCACTGCACTCCCTGGCCACAGCAGAGAGCTGGCCTGGAAGAGGAGCAACCGGGACAGAATCCGGCGCCCTCGTGGCTCAACAGGCTAATCCTCCGCCTTGCGGCACTGGCACACCGGGTTCTAGTCCCGGTCGGGGCACCGATCCTGTCCCGGTTGCCCCTCTTCCAGGCCAGCTCTCTGCTGTGGCCAGGGAGTGTAGTGGAGGATGGCCCAAGTGTTTGGGCTCTGCACCCCATGGGAGACCAGGATAAGCACCTGGCTCCTGCCATCGGAACAGCGCGGTGCGCCGGCCGCAGCGGCCATTAGAGGGTGAACCAACGGCAAAGGAAGACCTTTCTCTCTCTCTCTCTCTCTCTCTCACTGTCCACTCTGCCTGTCAAAAATAAAAAATTAAAAAAAAAAAAAAAAGAATCCGGCGCCCTGACCGGGACTAGAACTGGGTGGGCCGGCGCCGCTAGGCGGAGGATTAGCCTAGTGAGCCACGGCGCCGGCCTCCAAGTGCATTCTTGTGCGTAGTTGATGCTGGGGTCGGAGACTGGACTCTGAACTAGTGATCCCTAATGGGTGGCAGGCATGTACGTTCAAGAACACAGGAAGAGCACAGAAAACATTTTACTTTTTCCTTTTCATTTCAGTTCATCCTTCCTTAATGTTTTGCCTTTATAACACACACACAATGCATGTCAGTTACAGACAAAATACAGTGTATTACATATGCACATGCATAGCAAACACTACTTTGGTGTATATCGTGAGGTGTATATATATATATTTACATATATATGTGTATATATGTATATATTTACATATATATATATATATATATGCAGCACGTTGCATTTCACCGATAGGGATACATGAAGGCAAGTCTGGAGAGGTGATCTGGGCATACAGGGGCGGGGCGGGGCAGGGCAGAGCCAGGAACATGAAAAAGTCCACCCCCAAGAAAGGGAGTCAGAAAAGGAAGGTGAAGGGCTGAGAGCGGGTGAGGGACAGGAGATAAACAGGATGGGAGAACTATGAGAGGAAGGGAAAAATGAGTAATATGGAGAACCCTGGAAGGTAAGAGGGAGGGACCAAGTAAGTGAAAATGATATGTCTGTGGGCAAAACTGCAACCATGTTTACTTTTATGACTGGGGAAAGGAAATGACTCAAGTGTCTGGGGTGGATCCTGTTCCTGCCTGATGGGCAAGGGAAAGGCGACCACCAGCCACCTTAAAATGGATACAGTGTTGTCAGGTTACAAAGGAGCCACAGGACAGACCAATCCCAGCTGTTTACAACCACCTCACAGGCTGCGGGGAGCTGGAGCCCAGGTTTCGATATGCTAATTCGGCTTGGGAAGGACGTAAATGCCAAAACGCTGACATAATAAAGAAGAATGAACTTGGAGCTAGTCTAATTGTTCAATTAGGTGTTCCTAACTTTCTGAACTGGCATTGTATGGCCTGTCTTAATCATAAGATTAAGTGACTTTCAATCTGACATTCTCTTTAATTAAAATTTTTGTTATAGTCATCTCACAATGTGCAGGAACAGAAAAAAAAAAATCTAAGTGCCGTCTTTTCTCAACTTCACTTCACATTTTAATTTTTTATGTCCCTGTCAGCTGGTGATTGTAACCAGGGTATTGGAACCGTCACAGGGACGGAACTGTGGAAGCTTTTCCTCTTTAAACTGTCCTTTCCCAGTTCCCCACATAAGGCATTTGCAGACAGGAATGGTGGAGTAGCTTTTTATAGAAGTTGCAAGAAAAAAGAAATCCCTTTTACCAATTTCTTTGTAGTTTTTGCCAGACGACATATTTGAGTGCCGCTCTTGCCCTGTGATAATCCCGTTTCATACACAGCTGTATGCCAAGGGTCTAAGGTTCGCGTTGTGTAAGGGAGTCCTACTTCGGCACACAATATTGACACATTGTTTACCATAAGGCAGGGCAGGACGAGCTGTAGCCGGGCAGTGGTTTTTGGAACTATTTCATAACTACAGGAGGAAATCAAGGTCCACGTTCTGGGGCTGCGGCGCCTTCTGAAACCCTCAGGGTTAGGGCATGTCCTCCAAGGCCACTGGACCCAGTGGGGACCCAAGGGTGCTGGTGCAACCGCTCTCTGCTCGATAAAGACCAGTTAGGGGCGACCCCAAGGCGTCCCGACAGTAACTGCTCCGCTCATTTAAAACGCAAGCGGGGCCGAACTTCTCCAGCAGGTTTGGAAAATGAAACCAGGAAATCACACCGGGACGATGTGATTAGCCACGAGCAAACAACCTTAGAGAGCACGAAGCTCTGCCCGGACCCCGACGACGGGGCCCTGGCTTACCACCAGGAAAGAGGGCCCAGGAACAAACGACCTGAGTTGAACCGGTAACTCCTTTTTTTTTTTTTTTTTTTTTCATTTTAAAGGGCAGTTTCCCCAGAAACGCGTGTGTAGGGACAAGAGGGCATTTCCAAAGCCCTCGAGACGAGGCGAACTTTTCCCTTCCCGTGAGAGGCCAACCTGTCCACGCCAAGGCAAACCGCGCGCGTTCGCGCAGGAGCCCCGGGCGTCCATCCACCGCAGGGATCGCAACTGGAATTCCTGGCTGGGGGGGAAGCGACCCACGGCGCTGCTGCTCAGGTCCACGACACCCCGAACTCGGGGTCGGCAAGGGAGAAAGGACCCAGGCGGGGAGGGCTGCGCCCCTCTCGCTGCGGCGGGCGCGTCTGCGCTCGGGTCCCCGCTCGCTCTCCGGGCTGCTGCGGGGGCAGCGGCGGCCCCAGCTCCCTCCCGGACGCGGGGGCGCGACGGGCTCGGCCAGCCCTGCGCCCCTCGCCCCCTCCCCAGCCCCCCGACTCGCCACCAGTAGCAGACGGAGCGCGTGAGGCCCCGGGGCAGGCGGGACCAGCCTCCGGGGGCCCCGCTCCCGCACGGCGTACCTGGCTCTCGGCTGCGGGGATGCCGGACTCGAGCTCGCACAGCGCGCGGAAGTTGTGCAGCTCGAAGTCGGCGTCGACCTGGAGGGAAAAGGTCACCTCGGAGAGGTCCCTCCGCACACAGTACACGGTGAGCAGCATGGCCCGGGCCCGACCCGGCTCGGCTCGGCCCGGCCTGGGCGCGGGACGGAGGGCAGGCGGTGCGGCGGGGCCTGGCTGGCGCTGGCGGGAGGGCGGCGCGGGCTGCTCGCTCGCTCGCTCGCTCCTTCCCTCCCTCACACACGCTCAGTGACTCACTCCCTCCCGCCCTCACCAGCGAGCACGGCCGCCACCACCCGCCTGCGAGTCCGTCTGCCTGCCGGCCTGCCTCCCACCGCTGCCGCCAAGCGCGCCGGCCGCCCGGAGCCCCGCCCCGCCGCAACGCGGCTGCCGTAAAGCCCGCCTCGCTGGCTCTGCCGTCGCGACGCGGGGCGGGGCGGGGCCGGGACGCGGCGGCGGGCAGCCGGGGGAGGGGCGGAGCGCGCGGAGCGGGCAGGGGCGTGGGCGGGCAGCCGGGCGCCGGGCGCCGGGCGCCGGGCGGGGCGGGCGAGGGCGGCGCGGGCGCTGTGGACGGTGGAGGGCTCCACCCTCTGGTTTGCGCATCCGACAGGCGTGTGCTAGGCGGCGCCGGTGCGAAAACGCATAGAGATGCGAGTGATCGGGCCAGTGCGGGAGCCATGCCTCCGCAGATGCAAACGTATTTCTCAAGGCGCATCTCCGAGAGACGAGCTCGCTTCCTGCGAGGCGCCATTCCCCCTCCTTGCGGCTCTGCCTGGAGCCCCTGCAATGGTGCAGCGCCTTTGTCGGGCAAAGCCTGGAAACCCTTGCCACCTGCGGGCCGGACGGAGACCAGTGGGTGGGGGTGCGGGGATGCGTAAGGACACCTGGGCGAGGTCGGCATCTCCGGATCCGCTCCCACTTCCCCTTGTCCGGGCCGGGACGCCCGGAGCAGGAGGGAGGCCGCAGAGGCTCGGCCGTCCCGGCCCCGGAGGAGCTGAGGTTTGCGGCTGGAAAGAGAATCGGCAGCTGAGCGCCCCCAGGGTGGGGGGAGAGGGGTCCCAGCAGCTACGAGGGGCAGGAAGCCTGCCAGTGGCTTAAACAAATAAGGACTCGTTTTCTTACAAGGACCGCGCGCTGGCCGATTGCGCCCCGGGAGCCACGGCGAAGGGTTTTTTCCTAGCAGAATGGGAGCGAGGAGGTAGACGGCTGCATGGACTCAGAAGCCCGGCGATTCCAGGACCGCGGCTTCTGCAGTCCTGCGGCCTTTCCCGAGGGCTGCCCTGTGGCTGGCTGCCCCCAGTCCAGCCGTCAGTTTCCCACCCGAGGCAGGAGCTCGTCCAGAAGTTCCTTCGCAGATTTCTGTGTACATCTCCCTGGGCGGCGCAGTGTCACACGTTTGTGGATGCAAGAGAGGCTGGGAATGTGTTTAACTTTTGAAGCCTCTTTAGTGGACATTGTCAGGAGAAAAGGGGTTGGGAACGAGTATTAGTAAGACATACGGCGGCCGGTTAACAGGAAAAGCCTCTGCCTGCAGTGCCGGCATCCCATATGGGCACCGGTTCAGGTCCTGGTTGCTCCTCTTCCAATCCAGCTCTCTGCTAACGTTTCGGAAAGCAGTGGAAGATGGCCCAAGTGCTTGGGCCCCTGCACCAGTGTGGGAGACTGGGAGCAGGCTCCTGGCTCCTGGCTTCTGATTGGCCCAGCTCCAGCAGTTGTGGACATTTGGGGAGTGAACCAGTGGATGGAAGATCTCTCTCTCTCTCTGCCTCTCTGTAACTCTTTCAAGTAAAATAAATAAATCTTTTTTAAAAAAATAAGGACGTACGTAGTGCCTTCCACAGTGGAGAAGGTTTGAAATAACCTTTGCAAGTTGGGCAGAGAAATGGTATAGGATTGCCAGGTGGTGGTGAGGAATCAGCTGAAGTTGAAATCATGAGTCAACTGCTTTTTCCTGTTTTGTTTTTTTTTTTTTTTTCTAGTGGTGCTCAGGTCCCAAGTCTGGCAGACTTTGTTTTCCAAAGTTGGCCCCAGTGACAGCTCTGTCCTGCCTGCGCTTCCTACAGTAAGGTCATGAGATTCCTCCCATGAAGAAGTGGGGCATCCGTTGGTCCATTCGAGTCGTGGCAGACTGCCCCTGGCAGAAGTGACACCGGCTGACATCAGTGGCCATCTCTCCACATAAAGGGAGATGCACCTTCTGCCTGGTCCTCTTGCAACACTTGCTTTTGAAACCCAGCAGCTATGTTCTGAAGGAAACCATGCTACCACCTGTGGTGAGGCCGCATGGAGAGAAGGCACCCAGGGTAGGTGCTCCAGGCTGAGGTCAAAGCTGATAGTCAGGAAACCCCTCCAAGCGTGCAACCCAAGGTTCTCCTCCCAAGTGGTGAGTCACCTCCAGCCTTCCATTCTTTCCAGCTGAGGCTCCAGACATCATGGAGCCATCTCCACTGTACTGGTTTTGAATTTTTGACCCAAAGAAACAGTGAGCATAATAAAATGGCAATGCAAATTAAAACCATAATGAGATACCACTTTACACCCACAAGATGGCTGTAATAAAAAGATAAAAACAGGATAAGTGGTGGTGAGGATGTGAGGAGATTTGAATCCTAATACACTGCTGGTAGTAATGGGAGATGGTGCAGCTACTTTGGAAAATGGTTTGGCAAGTCCTCAAAAAGAGAGCTACAAAGTTACCGTGTGATCTAGAAATCCCACTCCTGAGAATATGCCCAAGAGGAATGAAAACGTTCATCTGGACGACAATGCGCCCCTGAGTGTTCACAGCGGGGTTATTCATAAAAGGCGAAAGGTAGAACCCACCCCAGTATCCATCATCTGACGAATGGATAAAGAAAGCGTGGCATGCACATATGATATTATTTGGAAATAAAAAGAGGTATTGCTATATACTACAATGTGTTTTATGTTACGTGAAGTAAGCCAGCCACAAAGACACATATTGTGACTCCAATAATACGGGGATATCCAGAAAAGGCAAACTCATAGAGACAGAGGGGTTGCCTAGGGCTCCTGGAAGATGAGAGAGTGGAGCTATGTGGGAAGTGAGTAAGGGTACAAGGTTTCTTTTTGTTACCAACTCTAGGCTATTTGGCTCACTTGCACCTAGAAACTGACAAGAGGTCAAGGTACAACCCAAACAAGGCTTACTCGGGGCTTCTGCTCCAGCAAGAGGGAGCCAGCCTAGTGAGAGGAGCTTCCCCCACTGGTTCAGGATGGGAGCTGAACGAGTGGTGTTATGCAGTTGGGGAGGTGTGGCGATTTCTGCTTGCACACACCACTTCGGTCTACATCAGACTGCAGTTCTGGCTTGTCCCTTGGCATAGGACACTCCTGTGCTCTGCTCAGGTGCTGTTTCTCCTTCTTCTTTTTGCATAAGACACACTCAAGATGACTGTGCTGCTCACTGCCAATACCCCAGGAAGGTCACATATCAGTCACCTTGGGCCATTCTGGGTTGCCTGCAGGTTGGGAAACTCCCTAACAAGGTAGTAGGGGGTCTTTTGCAATTAGGGCCTGGATACTACTTGCTCCTGATTGGTTTGGAGCTGGAGATGGATACACTGGTTGGAAGATGGATGGACACCTGTCATGTTGGGAAAGGCTTGAGTTATTTCTGTTCCTATCCTTTCTTGGGAGTGATGAACATGTTCTAAAATTGACTGTGATGATGGTTACACACCCCTGTGAAGATCCTAAAGACCATTGAATTGTACATTTCCGATGGATGATGTGTATGATATGTGATTTATAGCTCAAAAAAAGGCTACTAAAGTTTTCAAGTTCACACTGGCTGCTGAGTGGACAATAAGTTGTAATGGGACAAAAGGGAACCAGAAAAATGTCTATGGGGCTACTGCAGGGGTGTAGATGAGAAAAAAGATGGGTTAGAGAGATGGCAGTTGAGGGGAGCAGATGGATTAGAGAGAGTTTGTTTTTTTTTTTATTTGAAAGGCAGGCAAAGAGATATGAAGAGCTAGCATTCACTGGCTCACTCTCCAAATGGCTGCAACAGCCAGTAATGGTGCAGGCTGAGACTGGGCACCAGGAGCTCAATCCAGGTCTCCTGCTTGGGTGGCAGGGACCCAACTACTCGAGCCATTACCACTGCCTCCAGGATCCACGTTAACAGGAAGCTGGAGCCAGGAACTGAACTGGGCATCCAACGCCGGCACTCCAGAGTGGAACCCCTAGTCCAGATGCTCCCACTAGAGAGAGAATTGAAAAGTCAACAGGATTTTATAATGGATTGGACTTGGAGAATGTCAGTTAAGAGACAGGAAACCCAAGAAACAATATACAATCAACACACCCCTGTAAGCAAGATGTACTCCATCTATGTGAAACCAGGACTCAGGCCCAAGGTCCTTATACTTGCAATAGGGGCTATTTTTTTTTTAAAAGATTTTATTTATTTGGAAGAGTTAGAGAGAGAGGTAGAGACACACAGTGAGAGGTCTTCCATCTGCAGATTCACTCTCCAAATAGCTGCAAAGGCTGGAGTTGAACCAATCCAATGCCAGGACCCAGGAGCTTCTTCTGGGTCTCCCATGTGGGTGCAGGGGCCCAAGGACCTGGGCCATCCTCTACTGCTTTCCCAGGCCACAGCAGAGAGCTGGATCAGAAATGAAGCAGCCAGGATTCAAACCTGCGCCCATGTGGAATGCCGGTGCTGCAGGCCAGGGCTTTAACCTGCTGCACCACAGCACTGGAGGGGCTAATTTTTTTATGATGAAAAAACATTTATATTTAGAAGTAGCCAGCTGGCCTGCGCCGCAGCTCAATAGGCTAATCCTCCGCCTGCGGCACCGGCACACCGGGTTCTAGTCCTGGTTGGGGTGCCAGATTCTGTCCTTGTTGCCCCTCTTCCAGGCCAGCTCTCTGCTGTGGCCCGGGAGTGCAGTGGAGGATGGCCCAAGTGCTTGGGCCCTGCACCCAATGGGAGACCAGGAGAAGCACCTGGCTCCTGGCTTCGGATCAGCGCGGTGCACCAGCCACAGTGTGCCGGCTGCGGCGGCCATTGGAGGGTGAACCAACGGCAAAAGGAAGACCTTTCTCTCTGTCTCTCTCTCACACTGTCCACTCTGCCTGTCAAAAAAAAAAAAAAAAAAAAAGTATCCAGCTGGACTCGGTTTAGATGACCCAGTTTTGTTGGCGACATTCAAAGCATCACAGTCAGGAGTGGCTGAACACAGGCCTTCTCTCCGTCAGGCCTGATCAGGGTGTTGACTTCGGCGTGTCAGTGTCCTAGAGTTTCTTCACAGCCTGTTCCTCTGGTGCTTGTTGGCCTTGACATCCACGATGAACACGAGTGTGGTGTTGTCATCTGTCTTCTTTATGGCAGACTCAGTGGTTGGGGGAACTGATGACAGCATAATGCTCTAGCTTGTTTCTCCCGGGGGTGCTTTCCCCAGGATATTGTCAGTTTTGGGATGAGCAGGAGCTTCCTGCTTCGCCTTTGGCGCCCTCTTGGTGAAAAGTGCAATGGAGCTATTTTACCACCTCTTTCCACCAAGATCCACCAAGCTTGCATGACAGAGGCTTCCTGGTCTAAAGTCCCCAAACCCTTCCCTCCTTCCTCTCTCTCTTTTTTTAAAAAATTATTTATTTGACAGATAGAGTTAGACAGTGAGAGAAAGAGAGAGAGAAAGGTCTTCCTTCCGTTGATTCACCCCCCAAAGGCTGCTACGGCCGGAGCTGCGCCAATCTGAAGCCAGGAGCCAGGTGCCTCTTCCTGGTCTCCCATGCGGTGCAGGCGCCCAAGGACTTGGGCCATCCTCCACTGCCTTCCCGGGCCACAGCAGAGAGCTGGACTGGAAGAGGAGCAGCCAGGACTAGAACCGGTGCCCATATGGGATGCTGGTGCCGCAGGAGGAGGATTAACCTAGTGAGCCACGGTGCCAGCTTCTCCTGCCTCTCTTTTTTTGTTTGTTTGTTTTTGACAGGCAGAGTTAGACAGTGAGAGAGAGAGAGACAGAGAGAAAGGTCTTCTTTTTCCATTGGTTCACCCCCAAATGGCCGCTGTGGCGGGCGCGCTGCACCGATCCGAAGCCAGGAGCCAGGTACTTCCTCCCATGTGAGTGCAGGGACCCAAGCACTTGGGCCATCCTCCACTGCCTTCCCAGGCCACAGCAGAGAGCTGGACTGGAAGAGGAGCAGCTGGGACAGAATCCGGCGCCCCAACCGGGACTAGAACCTGGGGTGCCGGCGCTGCAGGCAGAGGATTAGCCTAGTGAGCCGCGGCGCCGGCCTTCCTGCCTCTCTTAAGAGAGCCGCCCTGAGCACCGTCCCTACAGCTCCTTCCCTCTCAGGCCTAACCCCTTCTGGACTCGGCTCAGTTAATGGTCTGCTGGAATCTGGCTCAGACGGTGGACTTTGCACCTGCATTATTTGCAACTGCAGATGGCTCAAGAGATTTCCAGCTGTTAAGTCGAAGGATGGTGTGGAGTGGTGGCTGGGAGGAAAGTCTCGGAGCTGGAATCCTGCTCTAGAGCAGGAGAATGAGTCCGATGTATTGATCACCTCTGGGTGTGAGGCCCACATTTCCTGAGTGCTTACTTTATATCGGGCATTCTTCTAAGCACTTTGTGTGTGCCAAGTCATTAGATCCTTACAAAAATCCTCCCAGGTATTATCTCCGTGAGGGATAGAGAGAAGACAACCTCCTGCCCAAGGAAACACAAGTAGCAGATGGCAGCTTCGGGATTTAAACCAAGCTGTCTGACTGGAGCTCGGTGTCTTAACCACTGTTTTGTACAGATACATGTAAGCCCTCATCTTAGCCCTCTAAGTGCCCTCAGAGACAGGCACCATCATTCCCACATCGTGGATAAGGAAACTGAGGCACGGTGACTTTCATTAACTTGCCCAAGTTCTCGCAGCTAGTGTGTGGCAGACTCTTCAAACAGTGAAGCATCTGTTTCTAACTTGAAGCAGAGTACAGATGCTCTGACCACATCCTCCATGTGGAATCACTTTGTTGTGCTCCAAAGCCTCGACGTTCATCCCTACAGAGTCTCCGCCTGCCGAGTTTCTATACTTTTAGGTTCTTGCCTAATTATTCTCTACCAGAAAGAGCAGATTAGCAAAGGCATCTACTCAGGTAGATTTTATTTATTTCTTAAGATTCAATTTAGTTTATTTGAAGGGTAGAATTACACAGAGAGGGAGAGACAGAGAAAGAGGTCTTCCATCCACTGGTTCATTCCCCAGATGGCCACAACAGCCAGGGCTGGACCTGGCTCCTGGCTCCTGGCTTCAGATAGGCCCAGCTCTGGCCATTGCAGCCATCTGGGGACTGAACCAGTGGATAGAAGATTTCTCTCTCTCTCTCTCTGTAACTCTGCCTTTCAAATAAATAAATAAATAAATACAATTTTATTTATTTTTAATATTTTAAATGAGTTTCCTCAGTTTTCTTAAAAATATTTATTTGAAAGACAGAGTTATGGAGAGAGGCAGAGAGAGAGAGAGAGAGAGAGAGAGAGAGATCTTCCATCTACTGGTTCACTCCCCAAATAGCAGAGCTGGGCCAATCTGAATCCAAGAGCCAGGAGCTTCTTCTGGGTCTCCCACTTGAGTGCAGGAGCCAAGGACTTGGGCCATCGTCTGCTGCTTTCCCAGGCCATAGCAGAATCGGCACTTATATGGCATGCCAGTGCTGCTGGCTGGGGCTTTAACCTGTGTGCCACAGCGCTGACCCCAATAAATCTTAAAAAAAAAGAAAAGGAATAGCTGCAACTCAAACCAGCATTTGGATGTGGGCTGAGAGCACCCAAAATGGTGTCTAACCCACTGTGCCACAATGCCTGTCCCGGACTGATTTTCAAAGACACCCACAGTAAGAAATAAATCCCGGTCTGGTGTTGTGGCACGGGGAATTAAGTAGATCCCTGAGACGATGGAATTCCATTTGGGTGCCAGCTAGTATGTTAAGCAGTGAAAGATGGCCCGAGTGCGTGGGTCCCTCTCACCCATGTGGGAGACCCAGGTGGAGTCCAGGGTCCTGACTTCAGCCCGGCCCATCCCCGGCTGTTGCAGCCACCTGCTAAGTGAACCAGTGGGTGGGAATTCCCCTCTGCATCTTCCTCTCAGTACTCTGCCTTTCAAAACATAAATCTTTAAATAAAAATACAAAAAAACCCTAAGTCCCTCCAAATACCATAAATATTTTACATTTTATGAACTATTTTTTTAAAAGCAAGTATATACTGTTCTTCAAGGTTCCCCTTATCAGTTAGTTCCTGCTTAGGTTGCTCAGGAAGCCCCTCACCTACTTTGTGCCTAGCCCTTCTGCTGATAGCCGGCCGTGCTTTGTTTCACTCATTTCACTTTAACCCAGAATCCCTATTTTGTAGGCCAGGATCCTGTGCACTTGGTGGTGTGACACTGCTCCCTTCCCTGAGATCTGAGAGCCTTCAGTCCCACCAGACTCTGAGTCAACACCTCTTTATTTCCAATGTACCTGGACTCACCAAGTTATCAAGAACATTTCAGATAATTACAGACTTTGCTCAACTCTAATTTCAGGTGCCATAAATTTGCCTACTCAAAAGGTTGGAGCTAGAGATCAATATGTACTTTGATTATCAGAGTCACCCCGGGGCCAGCTACAAAACAAGCCAAGGTTTGTCCTTGGCAAGCTTATCTTCATGCCCCTTTATCCACACCTGCACTTTCTCCCTACGTGTTCCTATTAGCTCTCAGGTGCTCCTACTTTTTTCACTTTCTTTTCTAAACCTGTTCTCAAGAAAGGATATGAACTAAATCACACTAAGGGTTTTTTTTTTTTTTAATTAAAAAAAATTTTTTTTTTAGATAGTGAGAGAGAGAGACAGAGAGAAAGGTCTTCCCTCCGTTGGCTCACTCCCCAAATGGCCACCACGGCCGGCACTGCGCCAATCCGAAGCCAGGAGCCAGGAGCCTCCTCCTGGTCTCCCATGTGGGTGCAGGGCCCAGGCAGAGAGCTGGACTGGAAGAGGAGCAACCAGGACTAGAACCCAGCGCCCACATGGGATGCCGGAGCTGCAGGCAGAGGATTAACCAAATGAGCCATAGCGCCGGCCCCAGTTTTTTTTTTTTTTTTTTAAAGATTTATTTTATTTATTTGAAAGAGTTACAGAGAGGTAGAGAGAGAGAGAGAGAGAGGTCTTCCATCCACTGGTTCACACCGCAGTTGGCCACAACAGCTGGAGCTGTGCCGATCCAAAGCCAGGAGCCAGGTGTTTCTTCTGGGTCTCCCACATGGGTGCAGGGGCCCAGGGACTTGGGCCATCTTCTACTGCTTTCCCAGGCCACAGCAGAGAGCTGGATCAGAAGAGGGGCAGCCAGGACTTGAACTGGTGCCGATATGGGATGCCGGCCCTTCAGTCCAGGGCTTTAACCCGCTGCACCACAGCGCCGTCCCCAACACACTAAGGTATTAATGATGGCTGAACAAAAAGATCACTCTGAGGTTACCAGCCTTAAAATTTTTTTAATTTACTTGAAAGGCAGTTACACACAGAGGGACATAGATCTTCCATCTGCTGTTTCACTCCCCAGATAGCCACAATGGCCAAGGCTGAGCCAAGCTGAAGCCAGGAATTCCATCTAGGTCTCCCACATGGGTGGCAGTTTGCTGCCTTCCTAGGCACATTAACAGGGTGCTAGATTCAAAGTGGAGTGGCCAGAACCAAACCAGTGCTCCAATATGGGATACCAGCATAGCAGGTGGTGACTTAACCAATTGCACCACAAGGCAGGTTCTGTTACCTGCATTTTATTTTATTTTATTATTTTTTTTTAGAAGGGCTCTACCTCCAATGCATAGAGGTGTCTCTTTTTTTAAATTTATTTTTATTTTTATTTATTTATTTTTTGACAGGCAGAGTGGATAGTGAGAGAGAGAGACAGAGAGAAAGGTCTTCCTTTTTGCCATTGGTTCACCCTCCAATGGCCGCTGCAGCCGGCGCATCGCGCTGATCCAAAGCCAGGAGCCAGGTGCTTCTCCTGGTCTCCCATGCGGGTGCAGGGCCCCAGGACTTGGGCCATCCTCCACTGCCTTCCCGGGCCATAGCAGAGAGCTGGCCTGGAAGAGGGGCAACCGGGATAGAATCCAGCGCCCCAACCGGGACTAGAACTCTGTGTGCCGGCGCCGCAAGGCGGAGGATTAGCCTGTTAAGCCACGGCACCGGACATGTTACCTGCATTTTAAAAAGGTATAAAGATATTATTTGTTTTTTTTTTTAAAGATTTATTTATCTAAAAGTGTTACACACAGAGAGAAGGAGAGGCAGAGAAAGAGAGGTCTTCCATCTGCTGATTCACTCACCAATTGGCTGCAATGGCTGGAGCTGTATGGATCTGAAGCCAGGTGCCAGGAGCTTCTTCCAGTTCTCCCATGCAGGTGCAGGGGCCCAAGGACTTGGACCATCTTCTACTGCTTTCCCAGGCCATAGCAGAGAATTGGATTGGAAGAGGAGCAGCCGGGACTCGAACCAGAGCCCATATGGGATGCCAGCACTGCAGACGGCAGCCTTCCTCGCTACACCACAGCACCGGCCCCTCCCAACAACCTTTTGAACTGACACAAGTTGATTTCACTTACTCTTTTTGCCATCTGAAAAGTGCTTTGTTGATCTTTTTTTTTTTTAAAAAAATTATGCGTTTTATTTATTTGAAAGATAGAGACAGAGAGAGACAAATTTTCCATCTGGACTTAAATGATTTCAACAACCAGAGCTAGGCAAGGTTAAAGCCAGGAGCCTGGAACTCCTTCCTGTCCTTCCACATAGGTGGCAGGGGCCCGAGCTCCTGGGCGATCATCCACTGCCTTCTCAGGCGCATTAGCTGGAAGCTGGAGGGGAAGTGGAGCAGCTGATACCGGATGCTGGTCTCTCAAGCAGCAGCTTAACCTACTGTGCCACAACACCAACCCGTTGATCTATTCTTTTATTGATCTATTCTAGGATTTATTTCTTTGAGAGGCAGAGTTACAGAGAGAGAGAAAGAGAGAGAGATTCCATCTGGTGGTTCACTCCCCAAATGGCTGCAATGGCTGGACTGAGCCAGGCCAAAGCCAAGAGCCTAGAAAACTATCCAGGTCTCCCACAAGAGTGGCAGGGTCCCAGGCATTTGAGACATCTTTCTGTTGCTTTCCCAGGCGCATTACAGGGAGCTGGATCAGAAGTGGAGCAGATGGGACTTGAACAGGCACTCATATGGGATGCCGGCACTGCAAGCTAGGTTTTTTTTTTTTTTTTTTTTTTGGCTAGGCAGAGTTAGACAGTGAGAGAGAGAGAGACAGGGAGAAAGGTCTTCCTTCCGTTGGTTCACCCCCCAAATGGCCGCTACGACCAGCACGCTGCACCAATCCGAAGCCAGGAGCCAGGTGCTTCCTTCTGGTCTCCCATGGGGTGCAGGACCCAAGCACTTGGGCCATCCTCCACTGCCTTCCCAGGCCACAGCAGAGAGCTGGACTGGAAGAGGGGCAACCGGGACAGAATCCGGCGCCCCGACCGGGACTAGAACCCGGTGTGCCAGCGCCACAAGCAGAGGATTAGCCTAGTGAGCCGCAGCACCGGCCTGCAAGCTACAATTTAATACACTGCACCGGGACACCAACCACAAAAAGCCAGCTTTTAAGACGCCAAGTGTTCTAGGTGGGCACTGCCAACGCTGAGTCATGAATACTGTGGCTATGTTCCAAGTCCTTTAGCCACTTGAACCAACTTTGGTCCACTCATCATAAGCAATAAAACCACACTGGGCATGAACACATGACTTCAACAATTATGAATGTCTATTGCATGGCCGACATTGTTTTAGATAGTGGTGGTGCAGCAGCCAACAAGTGCCTACTGGCATGGAGTTTACATTCCAGCAAGGAGTGGCAGACAAAGAACATGTAAAATGTGTCAGACTGTGGTTAAGTGTTACATATAGGGGAAAAAAGCAAGCAGTGGGAAAGGAGTGTTGGGGGTGGGTTGGGAGACTCTGGCATGGAGTGATTGTCACTTTACACAGGGGGTCTTTTATAAGGTGACATTGGAGCAGACAAATGAAGGAAATCCTGGGGACATCTGGGGAGAATACTCAGCACAGGTCCCAACAGGTACAGAGACCTAAAGGAGAAAGCCCTCGTACCCTGTTCTAGAAGCAACACAAAGAGCAAGCGTTCCTGAGGATCAGCAAATTAGCTGAAGGGTAAACAGCAAACTGTGAGGCCAGACAGTGTGGGGACTGTAAAGACGCTGTTTTTTTTTTTTTTTAAGATATTTATTTATTTATTTGAGAGGTAGAGTTACATATAGTGAGAGGGAGAGACAGAGAGAGGTCTTCCACCCGCTGGTTCACTTCCCAGATGACTGCAACGGCCGGAGCTGCACTGATCCAAAGCCAGGAGCCAGGAGCTTCTTCTGGGTCTCCCACGCGGGTGCAGGGGACCAAGGGCCACCTTCCACTGCTATCCCAGGCCACAGCAGAGAGCTGGATCAGAAGAGGAGCAGCCAGGACTAGAACCAGTGCCCATGATGCTGGCTCTTACTGACTGAAGTGGGAAGCCATTAGAGTGTTTTGAGCACAGAAGTGACATGACATAGCCTGTATGTTAAAAAGATAACTTTGGGGGCCAGCGTTGTGGCACAGTGTGTTAAACCACTGCCCGTAACACTGGCATCCCCTCTGGGCGCTGGTTTAAGTCCTGGCTGCTCTACTTCAGATCCAGTTCCCTGCTAATGTGTGTGGGAAAGCAGCAGAAGATGGCTCAAGTGCTTGGGCCCCTGCACCCATGTGGGAGATTTGGATGAAGCTCCTGGTTCCTGGCTCCTGCTTGGCCCAGCTCTGGCCATTGCAGCCATTTGGAGAGCTGAAGAGGCCAAGACAGCTTTGGCTGTCTGACAAGGTCACAGCAGGAGGTCTGTCTCCACTGCGGTCCTCTTGGTGGTTTTATTTTATATTGATAATTATATTCTATACAAGAAAGCCAGAGTTTCCTGGTGGTCTCACTGATGATCGCTATATTCTTGGAAATCTGTGAAAAACAACTTCTGTTCAAAATGATCTCAGTGACGGTTGAGCTGTTGGATGGACTGGATCCTCCTAGAGTAATCCAACCCCTCTGATGCTTCAGTTATCTGTAATAAAAGCCTAGAGGGGGTTCTACACTGTCAGGTGTATGGTATGCAGTTAGACCTGATGTAGGTTAGGGATAAGAGGGTCTTTGAGAAAGGTCCTCAGTTTCCTGCTATAATCCACTTGAGAGCGTGTCCTGACATGGATTTAGGACTTGTAAATAAGGGTTAATAATTTGAGTGGCTGAGAAACACAAACAGTGGTAAATACCTTAGTACGTGTGGCCTGGTGGAAAGAACATAAAGCAGTTACCGAAGTCAGTGAGTCTTAAATGAGCTACTAAAACTAAATAATAGGGGGCTGGCACTGTGGCGCAGTGGGTTAACACCCTGGCCTAAAGTGCCGGCATCCCATATGGGTGCCAGTTTGAGACCTGGCTGCTCCACTTCCAATCCAATTCTCTGCTATGGCCTGGGAAAGCAGTGGAAGATGGCCCAAGTCCTTGGGCCCCTGCACACGCGTGGGAGACCCAGGAGAAACTCCTGACTCCTAGCTTTGGATCAGCACAGCTCCAGCTGTTGCAGCCAATTGGAGAGTGAACCAGCAGATGGAAGACCTCTCTCCCTCTCTCTGCCTCTCCTCTCTCTCTCTCTATGTAACTCTTTCAAATAAATAAATAAATCTTTTAAAAAAAACTAAATAGTGAAGGGTTATGGAAAGGACATGTGTAATGAATGGGTTTGTTTAAACAGGGTGTTTGTGGTTACTAATAGAGTTAAACTAAAAGATAAATGTTCCAATCTTCATGATCAATTTTTTTTTAAAGATTTATTTTATTTATTTAAAAGACAGAGTTACAGAGTAAGGTACATACAGAGAGAGAGGTCTTCCATCCGCCAGCTCACTCCCCAGATGGCCGCAACAGCTGGAACTGGAGCTGGAAGCCAGGAGCCAGGAGCCTCTTCTGGGTCTCCCATGTGGGTGCAGGGGCCCAAGGACTTGGGCCATCTTCCACTGTTTTCCCAGGCTACAGCAGAGAGCTGGATTGGAAAAGGAGCAGCTGGGACTAGAACAGGCTATGGGAGCTGGCACTTTAGGCCAGGGTGTTAACCCCACTGCGCCACAGAGCCAACCCCAATCAATTGTTATAAAACTAAAAGTAGATGTTCTAATTCTTTGCAAAATAACCACTTTGTTTTGCTTTTTAAAGATTTTTTATTTATTTAAAAGACAGAGTTACAGAGAGAGGTAGGGACAGAGAGAGGTCTTCCTCTGGTTCACTCCCCAGATGGCCGCAACAGCCAGGGCTACACGATCTGAAGCCAGGGACTTCTTCCCATTTCCCATGTGGGTGCATGGACCCCAGGACTTGGGCCATCCTCCACTGCTTTCCCAGGCCATAGCAGAGAGCTGGGTCGGAAAAGGAGCAGCCAGGACTAGAACCAGCACCCATATGGGATGCCAGCACTTCCCACTGCACCACAGTGCCAGCCCCCATTATGTTTTTTGTAATCAATTATTATATAATTTAGCATCACTTTTGAGTCTCTGTTGTATCTTTTTTTTTTTTTTTTTTTGGACAGGCAGAGTGGACAGTGAGAGAGAGACAGAGAGAAAGGTCTTCCTTTGCCATTGGTTCACCCTCCAATGGCCGCCGCAGCCGGCACACTGTGGCTGGTGCACCGTGCTGATCCGAAGCCAGGAGCCAGGTGCTTCTCCTGGTCTCCCATGGGGTGCAGGGCCCCAGGACTTGGGCCATCCTCCACTGCACTCCCTGGCCACAGCAGAGAGCTGGCCTGGAAGAGGGGCAACCGGGACAGAATCCGGCGCCCCAACCAGGACTAGAACCCGGGGTGCCGGCGCCACAAGGTGGAGGATTAGCCTGTTGAGCCATGGCGCCGGCCTGTATTGTATCTTAAATATCAAGTAAATATTTAAAATCAAAGAAATTGTTACACAGCTATGGAAATCGGAATTAGGGAAGGGTTACACACAGTACAAGGTCAATGGTTCTAAGTGGATGGAAATTTATGAGAACAGTAAAGAATGTGTAAAATGAACAGCAGATGTAATTTAGGGTATAAAAATAAAGTCTGGTGCTGTCTCATCTGAGCCAGGCCATCAGCCTTGCTGTGAGTGTCTCTCATTCCTCCCACACCTCCGGGAACCCCTGGACTGGCTGGAGCTGGACTCCGGCAGAGAGCAAACAGGTGGATGGGAGAATCTGCTCTCTTCTTCTCTCTCAGTAACTCTGCCTTCCGAATAATAATAATAAAAAAAAAGATCACTTTGGGGGTGGTGCTTGGCCTAGCAGTTAAGATGCCACTCTGGACAGACCCCCACAGACCACCCAAGACTGCTCCTGGTGTGCGCCCTGGGTCCAGACGGAAGATGACTCGGCAGTTAGGTAGTCCGGTGCCTGCCACCCACACAGAAATGTGGACTGAGCGCCAACTCCTGGCTGTAGCAGCGGTCCTGCTGTTGGAGGTGTTTCAGGGAGTGAACCAGCTGGAACTCAGCTTCAAAACAAAACAAAAAAAAACCCCAAAAAACAAAAACCACCTCGCTTTGACTGTGAAGGCCAGAGTGGACTAGTTGGGCTACTGCAACAACGTAACCGGGTGGAAGATCACGGGACCATGGGGATCCGATCACGTGGCAGCTGAGATCCTGAACAGGTTCTGAAGGCAGAGCCAACACATTTCTCCCGTCTGCTTGCTAGAGGGGACTTTACCTCTCCCTTTAACTTGGAAGGCGGAGCCACACACACACAGATTCCCCTCCTCGGGCTCACTCCCCCAAAGCCCACAACAGTGGGAGCCCGGGGAGGACCTGGGACTCGACCTTGGTCTCCTGGGTGACGGCAGGGACAGAGCTGGACCCTGGCCAGGGGCTCTAACGTGGGATGCGAGCTTAAACCCAGCCAGGCGAGAGGGGCTGCACCGGCCCCGCTGTGTCCTCCAGGCCCTCTCTCACTGGGAGGGCTTTTCGCCTGTGGCCCAGTCCCCACGCATCCTGGTCGTGGCGTCCCAAGCGTCAGAACCTGGATCACGCGAAGTGCCGTGCTGACTGACGGGAGGCTGCCCCCACCCCCCAGGCGAGGCCGCACAACCCACTAGCGACGCCGGCTGCGGACCGCCGGGGGCAGCGGGTTCCGGCCACCCACGCCGAGCTCCTCGCGGGAATCCAGGGCGTGGACCAGCGGGCCAGAACTCTGCCAAACGGGAACCCAAATCCACCGCTTTCCCAGGGCGCCCCGGCCCGCCCCAGACCAGCCCCCGCTCGGCGCCGACGCGGCACCCCCACTCCGCGCCCCTCTCTGTAGGGCCGAGCGCCGGCCTCGTGGGCAGGCGTGGACCGCCCTCGGAGGTCTCTGTTCCCGCGGGTACCGGTGGCCGAGGCTACCCCTGACGTCACATTGCTATTCTGAGGAAATGCACCTGCAAACCAAGCTGGCCTCACTACCGCTTTCGCTGCTTCACCACAGCCGGCGCAGCAACGACCCTTCAGGCCAGGGCTGTCCCACCAGGCAGAGGCGGCCCCGTCGCTCCGCGCCGCCGGCCCCGCCACGACGTTTGCGCCTGCGCGGCAGCACGCGCCCTCAGCGAACTCTCCCACTGGACAGTGGCGGCTGGTCACGTGGCACGCGCCAGCCAATGCCTGGCGGCCGTGCGCTCGCCTCCTCGTTGCTAGGTGACCCGGTGCCGCCTCTCCCCGCCGCACGCTGGCCTCAGTCCGCTGAGGTTCGCCCTTGCAGGTTACCTGGCTTGGTGCTCCCCGGCGCCTGCCAGGGCTTGTCGCGGCTGCCACTTTGGCTCCCACAGGAGCCCCGGGTGGCAGCCCCCTGCCAGACTGAACCCTAGCGTCGCGGCCTCCGCGGTCGGAGCATGCCGGACGCTCTGAGGATGACCTGGCGGCTCAGGTGCCGCAGGACCGCGCTGCCGGGGCCCGGTCCACCCCCGGCTCCCTGCCTCGGCCACCGCAGCTGGAGAGAGCCGGATCAGACTGCATTTCGGGCAGGGGTGTGGCTGAGGCTGTGGCTAGCCCAGAAATCAGTCCCTGGTGGGAGTCCCAGGCGTGGCTTCCTTCTGGGTCCGCGTGGGTTAGGTCTGAGAAAGGCGCCGCTGGGGTTCTGCGGTGTCTGTTAGTTCTGACTGAAGGGTAACCCACTGCACATGGATCCAGAAAAGACTCGAGTTGATTATTTTTAAAAGATTTATTTATTTGGAACCCAGAGTGATACGAGAGAGGGAAAGAGATGTTCCCCTGGTTCACTCCCCAAATGCCCGCAACAGTCAGAGCTAGGCTAGGTCAAAGCCAGGAGCCAGGAGCCAGGAACCCCATCCCGGGCTCCCACATGGGTGGCAGGGACCCAGGCACCGGAATCATCTTTCGTTGCTTTCCCTGGAGCTGGGTCTGAATTGGAGTAGCGGGGAGTTAAACCAGCCCTCACAGGGGATGCTGGCCTTATGGCTTAACCTGCTGCACCACAACTTTGACCCCTCAAATCTAACTTTAAAAAGTTTATGGCCCAGGGGTGGTGGTGGCGCTGTGGCGTAGTGGGTAAAACCACCGCCTGCCGTGCTGGCATCCCATATGGGCACCTGTTCAAGTCCTGGCTGCTCCACTCCCGATCCAGCTCTCGGCTATGGCCTGGCAAAGCAGTACAAGACGGCCCAAGTCCTTGGGTCCCTGCACTCACCTGGGAAACCCGGAAGAAGCTCCTGGCTCTTGGCTTCGGATTGGCGTAGCTCCAGCCATTGTGGCCATCTAGGGATTGAACCAGTGGATGGAAGACCTCTCTCTCTCTCTCTCTCTCTCTCTCTCTCTCTCTCCTCTCTCTGCCTCTCCTTCTCTCTCTGTGTAACTCTGACTTTCAAATGAAATAAATAATCTTCAAAAAAAGTTTATGTATCATACATATAATTATATCATACACATAATATACATTATATATCATACATATAATTATATTACACACACACACACACATATATATATATGACTGTCTTTGGGATATCTGACAACAGTGGCAGTCTGCTTTTTGCTGTTGAGCACCTCCAATCCAGAATTGTTGTGGTGTACTTTGGACTAGTATACAGCTTGTTATTTATTAGAGGGTTTGTTATTTCTTCTTTCCCCAACATATTTGGATTAAATTCACTTGTTTCTTTTTAATCATCAACCTCTGAAATATGATGGCAGGTCTCTACCCCTTGTTTTCACGCATGGGTAAGCATGACCAGGGAGGTCTGTGTTTCTCAAGCTTGGGTGTGTCCAGCAGCCACTTGGGGCTCTTGTTATAAAGCACGTTCTGATTCATTGTGTTTAGAGCAGGGGCTTCCAGGTACAGGTTACCAGCTGGCCTGATGCATACTTCGAAAAGCAATTGCCCTGGGGCCAGCATTGTGGCACAGAAAGCCTCCACCTGGGATGCCGGCATCCCCTATGGGCAACAATTGGTATTCTGATTGTTGCACTTCCAATCCAGCTTCCTGCTAATGCCCTGGGAAAAGCAGCAGGAGATAGCCCAAGTGTTTGGGCCCCTACCATTCGTATAGGAGATGCAGATGAAGCTCCTGGCTCCTGGCTTTGGCCTGGCCCAGTCCTGGCCATTGTGGCCATCTGAGAAGTGAATCAGTGGATGGAAAATCTCTCTCTCTCTGTCTCTCCCTCTCTCTCTCTGACTCTGATTTTCAAATAAAGAAAGACATCTTAAAAAAAAAAAAAAAGCAATAACCTTATTCAAATAGCAATAGCAATTACCTCATTTTCATAACTGATTTTATACCAAAACAGTTTTTTAAAGGTTTATTTATTAGACGGGGGGTGGGGGGAATGAGAGAGAGAGAGACTTTCCATCCACTAGTTTACTCCACAATGGCCTCAGTGGCCATGTCTGAGCCAGGCTGAAGCCAGGAGTCTGGAGCTCCATCTTGGTATCCTACATGGGTGGCAGGGGCCTAAGCACCTGGGCCATCCTCCGCTGTCTTCCCAGGTGATTAGTAGGGGGCTGGATCAGAAGCAGAGCGGCTAGGACTCAAGTGGCGCTCCAGTGTGGGTGCTGGTATGACAAGAATGGCCTGACCCTTTGTATCATAATACCTGCTCCCAAAACAATTTAATGACCTCTGTGAACTCTAGCTACACAGCCTCTCTGTGTGGCCACTTGTGGAGTGAACCAACGATGGATGAAACGTCTTTCTATCTCTCTCCCCCTTTTTTTCTGTCACTGTCAAATATTTATATATATTTTTTTTTTAAAGAAAGGCTGCTTCTAGTGCTTGCATCCCCTATTAAAGTGCCCAGGTTCAAGACATTCTGCCTCCAACTCCAGTTTCCTGCTGCTATACACCCTGGAAGGCAGCAGGTGATGGCTCAAGTACTTCAGTCCCTGCCACACACATGGGGGAGATCCAGGCTGAGTTCCAGGCTCCTGGCTTTGGATTGGTCATTTCAGTCACTTGGAGAGTGAACCACTGGATAGGAGATCTCTCTTTCTCTCTCTGAATTTGAAATTAGTAAAAATTAAGAAAGAAAGCATCAGATGAGGACACACCTGTGGATCTGAATCAAAAGACTAAGAATTGGGCCGGCGCCGTGGCTCAACAGGCTAATCCTCCGCCTTGCGGCGCCGGCACACCGGGTTCTAGTCCCGGTCGGGGCACCGATCCTGTCCCGGTTGCCCCTCTTCCAGGCCAGCTCTCTGCTGTGGCCAGGGAGTGCAGTGGAGGATAGCCCAAGTACTTGGGCTCTGCACCCCATGGGAGACCAGGATAAGCACCTGGCTCCTGCCATCGGAACAGCGCGGTGCGCCGGCCGCAGCGTGCTACCGCGGCGGCCATTGGAGGGTGAACCAACGGCAAAAGGAAGACCTTTCTCTCTGTCTCTCTCTCTGTCCACTCTGCCTGTCAAAAAGGAAAAAAAAAAAAATACTCCAAAAAAAAAAAAAAAAAAAAAGACTAAGAATTGAAGACCAGCTTATTATTGTCCTGTTTATGGGAGAGAAAATTTCAAAAGATATAAGAAAATCAGATATGCAGACATCCAGCACAATGATGTGTAGAATCCATGGGGTTCCATTTTGTAAAAGCTTATGAAAATCATGTTCTTATTCTGGAAGATATGAATGCTCAGGGCTGACATTGTGGCACAGTGGGTTAAGCCACCGCTTGGGATGTGCACATCTCATAACAGAGCCCTGGGTCACAACTGCTCTGCCTCTGACCCGGCTCCCTGCTAATATGTCCTGGGATGCAACAGATGATGCCTCAAGTGCTTGGGCCAATGGCACCCACATGAGAGACGTGGACAGAGTTCCTGACTCCTCTTTCAGTCTGGCCCATCCCTGAGTGTTGCAGCCCAGGCGGAGTGAACCAACGGATGGAACTCCTGATTCCAGCTTTCTGCTACTGCCTGGGAAGGTGCCAGATGATGGCCCAGGTGCTGGGGTTCCTGCCGTCTATGTAGGAGACCTGGAAGAAGTTCCGGGCTCCTGGCTTTGGCCTGCCCAGCCCTGGCTGTTGTGGGCACTCTGTCTCTCCCTGTCTGTCACTCTACCTTTCAAATAAATAAATCTTATTTTTAAGATTTCATTTATTTGTTTGAGAGGCAGAGTTACAGATAGAGAGAGGGAGAGACAGAGAGAAAGGTCTTCTATCTTCTATCTGGTTCACTTCCCAAATGGCCATAATGCCAGAGCTGGGCCAATCTGAAGCCAGGAGCCAGGAGCTTCCTCTGGGTCTCCCACGTGGGTGCAGGGGCCAAGTACTTGGGCCATCAACCATTGCTTTCCAAGATCACAGCACAGAGCTGGATCAGAAGAGGAGCAGCCAGGACACGAACCGGCACCCATATGGGATGCCGGCACCGCAGGAGGCTCAGCCTATTATGCCACAGCTCTAGACCCAATAAATAAATCTTTGGCCGGCGCCGTGGCTCAACAGGCTAATCCTCCGCCTTGCGGCGCCGGCACACCGGGTTCTAGTCCCGGTCGGGGCACCGATCCTGTCCCGGTTGCCCCTCTTCCAGGCCAGCTCTCTGCTGTGGCCAGGGAGTGCAGTGGAGGATGGCCCAAGTGTTTGGGCCCTGCACCCCAGGGGAGACCAGGAGAAGCACCTGGCTCCTGCCATCGGAACAGCGTGGTGCGCCGGCCGCAGCGCGCTACCGCGGCGGCCATTGGAGGGTGAACCAACGGCAAAAGGAAGACCTTTCTCTCTGTCTCTCTCTCTCACTGTCCACTCTGCCTGTCAAAAATAAAAAAAAAAAAAAATAAATAAATAAATCTTTTTCAAAAAAAGTTTGAGGGAGAGAGAAAAAGAGTGAGCCCTCATTTGCTGGTTCACGCCCCAAATGCTTACATTGGCCAAGGCTGAGCCGAGGCCAACGCCAGGAGCCAGGGAAGCAGTTCAGGTCTCCCTCTGAGGTGGCAGGAGTCCAGGTACTTGCGCCATCTCGGCGGCAGCTTAGGGACTGCATCAAGACCCGGAGCCAGGCATGACCCCGGGACTCGGCTAACTGCCTCCCGCTGAGTGCAGGATGCTATTGTATCTTGTAAGGCTTCTTGAAGTGTTACTTGGAAACTATGTGATTCTTTGGGGTCTCGCTTTTAGGCTTGTGAGGCAGGACCAGAGCAATGCAACCCTAGCACTCACTGTTTCCTCCAGGTGAGACAAGTACCTTCCCATTGCGCACAGAGGAGGAGTTCCCCGAGTGGCTGGGAGGAGTAGCACCGGGTCCAGTGCAGTGTACACACCAGCTGCTTTGCACCTGCTGTCTTTCATGTTCTTCCCTGGCCCTGGGCAGTTTTCTCACACACGTATGCTGAGCCGTGGTCTGCTGAATACCGATCCCTGAGTTCTGGCTCTCTACTGCTCCACTCTCTCTAGTACTTTGCCATTGCATTGTGGCTGCCTTGTTCTCCCCAGACTCTCAGCTCTGTCTCTGCACAGGGATTCCACTGAGCTCTGCCTCCATGGTCCTTCCCGCCACTGTAGCTTGGAAAGTCTCAAGGCCATAAGCTGAGGTGACAACAGGATTCCTATTATTTAGTGTGCTTTTTTTTTCTAGATGCATTTTATTTGAAAGACTGAGAGACACAGAGAGATCTCCCATCTCCTGGTTCACACCCCAAATGCCTGCAACAGCCAGGGCTGGGTCAGGCTGAAGCCAGGAGCCAGAACTCCATCCATGTCTATCAGGTGGGTGGTGGAAGGGATCCAACTACTTGAGCCATCATCTGTTGTATTCCAGGAAGCTGGATCAAAAGTGGAGGAGCTGGGACTCAAACCGTGTTCTCCAATATGGGATGTGGGTGTCCAAGCACCTTTTTTTTTTTTTTAAAGATTTATTTATTTATTTGAATGGAGAGAGAGAGAGAGAGAGAGAGAGAGAGAGAGAGAGAGAGAGAGAGATCTTCCATCCATTGGTTACTCCCCAAATGGCTGCAATGGTTGGGTTGGGTCAGGCAGAAGCCGGGAGCCAGGAGCTTCTAATGGGTCTCCCACAAGGGTGGCAGGGGCCCAAATACTCGGGCCATCTTCTGCTGCTTTTCTCATGATATTGGCCAGGAGCCAGATCTGAAGTGGAGGAGTCAGGACACAAACCAGCACCCTCATGGGATGCTGGCATCACAGGGAGTGGCCTTACCTGCTATGCCACATGCTGGCCCACAAGCAGCATCTAAAACACTGTGCCAAATGCCTGCCCCAAAACCATTTTTTCTCTTTCGCTTCGCTTCTCTCTTCTTCCTCCCTCCCTCCCTTCCTTCTTTCCTTCCTTCCTTCCATCTATCCATCCTATTTTTTGTCCATATTTTGATTGTTTTAGATGGGAAAGTAAATGCAGTCCTTGTTTCTTTATTTTATCTTCTGGAAGTTGAAGTCCAAATGTCACGCCAATCTGAAACAACACACCCCAAATTATTAACTATTGAACTTTAAACCTAGATTGTATGCTGTTGAACTCACATTCAACTTACTTCCAGAGGAAGACAGCTATTATTCCATTCTTATATCCCTGACAAACTTAACCATTGTGTGGCTCTTGGCTGACACTTAGTAAAAGCTGGAGTGAGGAGCTGGCACTGTGGTATAGCAGGCTAAGCTACCACCTGCAGCACCAGCATCCCATATAGGCACTGGTTCAAGTCCCTACTACTCCACTTCCGATCCAGCTCCCTGTGAGTGTCCCTGGGAGGGCAGCAAAAAGTGGCCCAAGTCCTAGTGACCCTGTACCCACGTGGGAGACCTAGAAGAAGCTCCTGAATCCTGGCTTCAGCCTGGCCCAGCCCCAGCTACCGTGGCCATTTGGGGGAGTGAACCAGCAGATAGAAGATCTCTCTCCCTCCCTCCCCCCCCCCCCACTTCTCCTTCTCTCTCTCTATATATATATCTGCCTTTCAAATAAATAAATAAATCTTAAAAAAACAGCTAGAGTGGATGAATAAAGTGTTTCAAGCAAACAGCTGTTGATCAGCTTATGGCGTTTTCTTCTAACACTTGTTGACAGACTTTTGCAATCCCCTTCTTGCCTGCCAGCAGCAAGTGGAAGCCAGGCAAAATGAAATTTCTGGGACTTGTTAGTTGTGATTCTAATTAACCACAAAAATGAACCCTTTATAAAAACTTGTTTACAGGAATGAGGGAAATTTTAGGGATGATAAAACTGCTCTAAAACTAGGTTGTGGTAATGGTTGCCCAAGGTTAATAAAATTATTGAATTAGACACTTAAAAATAAATGAATGAGGGCTGGCACAGTAGGTTGATCCTCTGCCTGCAGCACTGGCAATCCATATGGGCACCAGTTCTACCCAGCTGCTCCTCTTCTAATCCAGCTCTCTGCAATGGCCTGGGAAAGCAGTGGAAGATGGCCCAGGCACTTGGGCTCCTGTGCATACATGGGAGTCCTAGAGGAAGCTCCTGGCTCCTGGTTTTGGATTGCCCTAGCTCTGGCTGTTGTGGCCATTTGGGGAGTAAACCAGTGGATGAAAGACCTTTCTCTCTGTCTCTCCTTCTCACTGTCTGTAACTCTACCTCTCAAATAAATAATTAAGATTTTTTAAAAAAACTGAGAGAATTGAATTAAAAAATTAAACAGAGCAGGAGTTTAGCTTTCCAGGGAAGCTGCCAGGTCAGAAGCCCGAGCCTCACATCTGAGTGCCGGGTTCAGTTCCCAGCTCCTCAGCTCCAGAGTCCAGCTTCCTGCTAATAGAGACCTGGGAGGTGGCAGCGAGGACTCAGGTCATTGGTTACCTGTCACCTGTGAGGGGGATTTGGATTGAGCTCCTGGCTCAGCCCTAGCAGTGGTGGTCATTTGAGGCGTCAACCAGTGGGTGGGATTTTTCTGTTTCTGTCTCTCTGCCCTTCAAATAAATACAAATCTTTACAAAGTGAGTGGTAGTGGGCATTCGGTGTAGTGGTTAAGGCACCATTTGGGATGGCTACATCCCACATCAGAATGTCTGGGTTAGCGCCTTAGGGCAGCTTCTGATTCCAGCTCTCTGCTAATGTGCAACTTGGGGGGCAGTGGTTGATGGCTCACCCCTGCTGGAGGCCAGGATTGAGTTCCTAGCTCTCAACTTTGGCCTGGTATAGCCCTGGCTATTGCAAGAATTTGGAGTAAACCAGAGGTTGGAGGTTCTCTGTCTCTTTCTTTGTGTGTGTGTGTGTGTCTCAGTCTCTCTGCATCTCAAATGAAAATAAAAAACAATGAATTTTGTGGTATGTATATTACATCTGAAGAAAGCTTTCTTAAATAGCTTATCTTGGGGCCGGTACTGTGGTGCCAGTGGGTTAAGGCCCTGGCCTGCAGTGCCAGCATCCTATATGGGCAACAGTTCAAGTCCTGGCTGCCCCACTTCCAGTCTATCTCCCTGCTAATGCACCTGGGAAAGCAGTGGAGGATGGCCCACGTTTTTAGGCCCCTGCACCCACATGGAAGACCTGGAAGAAGCTCCTGGCTCCTGGCTTCGGATCAGCTCAGCTCCAGCCATTGCAGCATTTGGGGAATGAACCAGTGGATGAAGACTGTGTGTCTCTACCTCTCTGTAACTGTCTTTCAAATAAATCTTATTTTTTTTTTAAAAAAAGCTTATCTTAAGGATTTCCAAGGTATTTTACAGTGAAAAAAATAAAGTTGCCAATCAATTTATATAGGATAAGGCACAGTTTTGTTTTGTTTTGTTTTTAAGAAGTCTCATATGCATTGAAATGCAACTGACTGGGTAGGAGCAGGCTATGGTGGACATTCCCTTGGTACATTGCACATGTATTACTTTTGTAATCAGAAAAAAAATATTTTTAAAGGAAAATTGAGCATTTTAGGAGGAGGAAAGCAAAGGGCAATACCAAGAGAGAAGAAGAAGTCTGGAAGAGGAGACTGTTTCCTTCCCTACTCACAGAATGCTCTGTGCCCCTAGCTTGTGGGTTTGTCCACACCACGCCATTCTGCAATTCTCTGCAGACACCAGTGACTTAACTCGATTCTGACAGCACCTCCCTGGGGCTCGCGTCAGATCCCACAGGTTTCACAGCTCCGTTTCATAGGGCCGTCCTCATCTCAGATACCAGGGACAAGTCCCACGTGGCCATCTGTGCTGCGGCTTCCCTTAAAATGATGTATTTATTTGACAGAGAAAGAGACACCAAGCAGAGAATCTTCCATCCACCGGTCACTCACCAAATGGCCATAACAGCTGCATCCGGGCCAGGCAGAAGCCGGAAACCAGGGACTCCATCCCCCCGGGGGGCAGGGACCTGAGAACTTGGTTGCATCCTCCACTGCCTTCCCAGCTGCGCTGGTAAGAAGCTGGATCAGAAGCGCAGCCACCAGGACTTGAACCGGCACTCAGATGTGGGATGTTGGCAGTACAAGCGGCGATTTAACTGCTGCACCACAATGCCAGCCTCTCCACACATTCGCCAACCCGGAAGCTCTCTGCACCCCATCCTTTGGTTTTGTTTTGTTTTTGAGAGCCAGAAGATCTGAGAGAGAGACAGAGACAGAGTGAGCTTCATTCTCCAGTTCATTCCCTAAATGCCTGCAAAAGCCAAGACAAAAAAAAAAAAAAAAAAAGACAACACCCTGTGAATTTCACCAAGGAAGCTTCCTGCACCCCTCACCCACCTTATCAAGGTCCACGTGGTGCTCTGCATCTCCCCCAACAAGCAGCTTAAGGAGGGGCACTGCCTGCTGCTCCAACACAATGACGCCTGGCTTCAGCCCCTGCCCCCGTCCCAGCAGACTCAGCCCCACTCTCTACTCCCTTCCCCTATCCTGTCCCCCTAAAGTCTTAGCTACTTTGACTAGCTGCCCCCTGCCTTCTTCTAACGCTGAAATCCTAAAACCTAACGGGGTGCCTGCCTTCAGTTCGGGGCTCCGGCTCCTGACTCCAGCTTCCCGCGGACCCTGGAAGGCAGTGGTGACGGTTCTGGTGGTTGGGTTTCCAGCTCCTGGCTTTGCACCTGTCACCCTGCCATCACAGGTGTTTGGGGAGCAGGCCCGTGTGTGGGAGCTCTCTGTATGACTCCCTAACAACAAAGAGTTAAAATAAAAAAGAAAGACGTGTCATAACTGTAAAAGAAGCTGTGTCAGCCGGTTGAATGACTGAAGGTGAGCGCTGACCCTTTTCGGAATGTTCCGCCCTTTCTTGGTTAGATGGTCAAGCAGAATGTTCTGGCTCTGCTGGCTTGACTGTGAAACAATGAAACTCTTTGAACTCACTGGGTGGGTTCATTTCCTGCTGCAGAGAGACAGAGGGCCAATTATCTGGCACCTGGATAAAAAATGGTCAAAAGAATCAAGTTTCCTTGGGGCCAGTGCTGTATCACAGTAGGTTAATAATCCTCTACCTGCGGCGCCAGCATCTCATATGGGCGCCAGTTCTAGTCCCGGCTGCTTGTCTTCCAATCCAGCTCTCTGCTGTGGCCTGAGGAAGCAATAGAAGATGGCCCAGACACTTGGGCCCCTGCACCCATGTGGGAGATCCAGAAGAAGCACCTGGCTCCTGGCTTCGGATGTTGCAGCCATTTGGAGAGTGAACCAACGGACGGAAGACCTTTCTCTCTATCTCTCCCTCTCACTGTCTGTAACTCTACCTCTAAAATTAATATATAAAATCTTAAAAAAAAAAAAAAAAAGAATTGGCCGGCACCGTGGCTCGCTTGGCTAATCCTCTGCCTGCAGCGCTGGCACCCCGGGTTCTGGTCCCCGGCTGGGGTGCCGGGTACTAGTACCGGTTGCTCCTCTTTCAGTCCAGCTCTCTGCTGTGGCCCGGGAGGGCAGTGGAGGATGGCCCAAGAGTTTGGGTCCCTGCACCCGCATGGGAGACCGGGAGGAAGTACCCAGCTCCTGGCTTCGGATCGGTGCAGCGCCAGCTGTAGCGGCCATTTGGGGGGGTGAAACAACGGAAGGAAGACCTTTCTCTCTGTCTCTCTCTCACTGTCTATAACTTTCTCTCTGTCTCTCTCTCTCTCTCTCTCATGGTCTAACTGCCTGGCCAAAAAAAAAAAAAAAAAAAAAAAAGAATCAAGTTTCCTGTACCACGTGATGAGCTGAGCAGAGTGGGTAACCCACAGTACCCATTATTATTGTCTAGATTTAAAAAGGATGTCACTTTTTTTTTTTTTTGGATAGGCAGAGTGGACAGTAGAGGGAGCACTCCCTGGCCACAGCAGAGAGCTGGCCTGGAAGAGGGGCAACCGGGACAGGATCAGTGCCCCGACCGGGACTAGAATCCGGTGTGCTGGCACCGCTAAGGCGGAGGATTAGCCTGTTGAGCCACGGCACCGGCCATAAAAAGGATGTTACTCTTGGAGGTGGTACCACGTGTAATTTTGTAGCCTTGATGAATGGAAGTGGGGGGGGGGCAGTCTTTGACAATCTCTGTGGCAAAGATTCTCTGCTTGGCCCAACTTTAGCAGCCTTCTGAACCTTCTCCAGGTCCATAGGTGCACTTGTTTATAAAGTCCAGCTTCAGCAAAGTCAGTGGTACAAGAACTCCCCAGCCCAGATGCCTGATCCTCCTGGGTAGCTAACCAGTTCTCGGTCCTCCACCATCCGCCAGATGCCGTCGGCTCACCCTGGCCTATCTCCAGCAAGAATCCTGCTTGGTCAGGGTCTCCGGATCCTCCATACTCCTGGTGTTTCCTCCTGGTCATTTCCATCCACTGACCCCCACAGCCTGACCCATGGTGATAAACTCCCACTTGTCACACTGTGTTGAGTTGAGCCCAATCCATCTCTCTTACTGCAAGACCCCCTGGCTGCACCCCGTACCTACTGCTGCAGTTCTGAACAAAGTCTTCCCTCCCATACTCTGCACAAGTGTCACTGTTAAAGTGTCACTTTACAGATGAAAGTATTCTGCTTGGTTTGGATGTGGTTTCTCCTCCAAAGACGCCCTTCCGGAAGCTGGGTCCCCAGGAGGGTAACGTGTGAGGCAGTGGAACCTTTAAGAGGTGGAGCCTAATGAGAAGTAACTGTCTCTCCGGGACACAGACAGCAATGATGGTGCAGCCGGGTGGGTGGAATGTCCCAGAAAGCCCCCAGCCAGTCGCCTTGTTGAGCTGGAGTTGCTGCAGGTCATTTCCAAGCTTTCACAAGGCTAGACAAGTTCAAAGCATTGACCTCTGCAGAATCCTTGGGTCATTCACCTGACCTGAAGGAACCCAGCAGACAGCTGAGATGCATGCGGGTGGGTTTGCCTACATTCTTTTGGCTATCACAGCTTTTTGGCCTTGTCAGTTGCTCTCCCCCATCCAGAAGATCTGGTCAATCATTCGCTCGCTCACAGAACATTTACTGCTTATTCCTTGCAAGTACTGCCTTTGGAGGCTGGCCAAAAGCATGAAGCAGACACTGACTTTAAAACTTACAAGACCAGTGCCTCCCACCCTTTTTCCTTGTCATGGCACACATAGAAAATAACTATGGTTGAGATTTGGCAGAAAAATTACATTTTCTTTATATTATATAATGTGATTTTTAAAAAGATTTATTTATTTATTTGAAAGTCAGAGTTATACAGAGAAGAGAAGGAGAGGCAGAGAGAGAGAGAGAGGTCTTCCATCCGTTGGTTCACTTCCCAAATGGCCACATGGCCAGAGCTGGGCTGATCCAAAGCCAGGAACCAGGAGCTTCTTCAGGGTCTCCCACGCGGGTGCAGGGGCCCAAGGACTCGGGCCATCTTCCACTGCTTTCCCAGGCCACGACAGAGAGCTGGATTGGAAGTGGAGCAGCCGGGACTCGAACCGGTGTCCATATGGGATGCTGGCACTGTAGGCGACAGCTTTATCTAATATGCCACCGTGAGGACCCCAATATGATTTTGAACAATAAAAGTGTTAAGGAAAGCATTAAAAGTTGAGCTAATACAAACTTCCTAATAAGATATTTTCAGCACCTTAGCTTTCTTCTGTGGTTGTAACTGTACTATCAGGTTTGAAAAAAATATCAGGTTTGATGTTTGAAATGGCATGCAATGATGGGTTGGATATTAAAAATTTTTTATTCATTTATTTGCAAAGCAGAGAGCTGGAGACAGCTGGTTCGCTCCCCAAGTGACCACAAGAGCCAGGGCTGGGCCAGGCTGAGACCAAGAGCAACTCACCCTCTGAACTCATTTCCAACTCTTTAAAACTGGAGAGTGATCCTTACTGGTTGTTCTTGGGAGGCTCAGACAAGGTCCAGCGTGTAAGAACACCGCAGGGGCGGGCTTTAGGCACAGCCGCTGAGACGATGTTTGGGAACCCACATCCCATGTTCCGGAGGGCCTGGGGCTTGCTCGGGCTGACATGACCAGGTCTGTGCAATGTGCCAGTCAGGTGTGAACACAGCGGTGCACTGGGTGGAACAAGGCTAGCCATGGCGGCCACAGCTTTATAGGGCTGTATCACTGGTAAATAATGTTAAAAATAGTTGGAGAGCTAGGAGGCTGAGCCAGTCCAGCACCTCGGGTTCCTATACAAGCAAACAGCAGCTCAGCTCAGCGTGGGCAGTAAAACAAAACTGAAGCTGGCCAGACCAGACCTCCAACTAGAGATGGTGCACATCCCCCAACTCACTTCTCACGGGACTTACCCCGTTAGCCAGTCAAGCATTTTCTTCGTCTTGCTTCCTGTAGTGTGCTGTGAAGATTTCCCCTTCCTGGCCCCTGGTGGAGCCCTGCACCGTTTGGGGTGGGTCTAGTGCTGTGTAGGTAATGAGTTGCTGAATACTCACACTTTTTTTTTTTTTTGGACAGGAAGAATGGATAGTGAGAGAGAGAGACAGAGAGAAAGGTCTTCCTTTTTGCCGTTGGTTCACCCTCCAGTGGCCGCTGCAGCCGGCGCATCTCGCTGATCCGAAGCCAGGAGCCAGGTGCTTCTCCTGGTCTCCCAAGCAGGTGCAGGGCCCAAGGACCTGGGCCATCCTCCACTGCACTCCCGGGCCATAGCAGAGAGCTGGCCTGGAAGAAGGGCAACCGGGATAGAATCCGGCGCCCCAACCGGGACTAGAACCCGGTGTGCCGGCGCCGCAAGGCGGAGGATTAGCCTGTTAAGCCACGGCGCCGGTCGAATACTCACACTCTTAAATTGTACTGTGCCTGTTTCTCTCTTCATGACAATGTGAACTATTTTTCTGCTAAAACAGATGTGTTACGAAATTAATTAAATGAAAACTCACAAACATCAAATCTAGGAGAAACACTGTGCTTAATGGAGCGTCAGAGAGCTCCATGCTGCAGACCCATGGAGAACGGGGGCAGGGGAGGCGAATTCTCCCTTCCACTATCAGGGATGGAGATAGTGATGGTGAAACCAGGATTTAACTTTTTAATTTTTTTTTTAAAAAAAGATTTATTTATTATTTAGTTGAAAGGTAGAATTCAAAGACAGAAGGAGAGACAGAGAGAAATTTTCCATCCCTTGGTTCACTCCCCAAATGGTCACAACGGCCAGGGCTGGGACAGGTGGAAGCCAGGAGCCTGGAGCTTCTTCCAGGTCTCCCAGGAGGGTGCAGGGCCTCAAGCACTTGGGCCGTCTTCTGTCATCTTCCCAGGCACATTAGCAGGGAGCTGGAGTGGAAGTGGAGCAGCCAGGAATTGAACTGAATTGAATATGGGATGCTGGTGTTGTGGGTGGCAGCTTAACCCACTAAGCCACAACGCTGGCCCCTTTAATTTTCTTTTTAAAATTTTATTTCAGAGGCAGAAGGAGACAGCAAGAGAGCTCCCGTCTTTGGTTCACGCCCCCAAATGCCCAAATTGGCCCCTGGCTAGGGCTGAATCTGAAAGCTGGGAACTGCGTCTAGATCTCCGTGGTGGATGTCAGGAACCCACGCAGGCCCGAGTCCTCGCCACTGCCCGCCAGGGTCCACACTAGCAGGAAGTTGGAGAGAGGAGCGGAGCTGGGTACTGAACCCAGATCCTCCCTGTGGGTGGGGGCGTCCTACCCATCGTATTAGCTGCAAGGCCAGATGCTTGCCTCTTGGGTTTTTTCCTGGTTGCAGATTCTGTTATGCCAGGGCTTTAAGGGAATCCCAGAGTGCTCTGGGGCTTCAGCTGGGCATTGGACGTGCAGAGGTGAGGGCTGGGGTGGGGCAGTCCAGGCACAGAGACTGCCAGGAACAAGGAAAAGAGGCAAGCAAGTAGGGCCATCAAAGGTGAGTGACGGCTGGAGGCCAAGCACAGAAGATGCCACATGGGATACAGGCATCAAAAGACGATGGGTTTCGGAAGCGGTACGGGCAGGAAAGCCGATGGTGACACTTGTAGACGCGGGACGGTCGGGGCCAGGGGAGCCACAGAGGCAATGAGTGGAGGCCTTGTCGAATGCCGGAGCACGGAGCACGGGGCACGGGGCAGGGTCACAGGCGAGCAGGTGGAAAGTTGCTGGCTGAGCTGGCAGCCCTCCTGGGGCTCTGGCAGATCACCCAGGTGGGGAATGGGAAGATGCGTGACAGGAGCTCGGGCTTGCGCTCTGGCTTTGTGGGTGCGCTGCCTGCAGGAGAACATTGTTACATCGATGTTCAAGGACAGCATCAGAGAAGGAGCCAGGAGAAAGGTGGAGGAGACCAGGGCAGCACCCGGCCCAGAGGCCATCTGAGGACCGTTTCAGGGCGGGCGAGTTCGCCAGCAGTGAACGACGGAAGGAGGTTGGAGTTGTGTCATGCAGCACTTGGCGTATGGTGGACACTTGATAAATAATTGTGTGGGCCGGCGCCGTGGCTCAACAGGCTAATCCTCCGCCTTGCGGCGCCGGCACACTGGGTTCTAGTCCCGGTCGGGGCACCGATCCTGTCCCGGTTGCCCCTCTTCCAGGCCAGCTCTCTGCTGTGGCCAGGGAGTGCAGTGGAGGATGGCCCAAGTGTTTGGGCCCTGCACCTGCTTGGGAGACCAGGATAAGCACCTGGCTCCTGCCATCGGAACAGCGCGGTGCGCCGGCCGCAGCACGCTACCGCGGCGGCCATTGGAGGGTGAACCAACGGCAAAAGGAAGACCTTCCTCTCTGTCTCTCTCTCACTGTCCACTCTGCCTGTCAAAAAAAAAAAAAAATAATTGTGTGATCGGTGGGAAAAAACTAGGAATAAGAACGTTATACATTTGGGGTGGGTTTTATGGTGCAGCAGGTTTAGTGTGCATCCCACATCAGAGTGCCTGAGATAGAATCCACGTCGGCCTGCTTCCCACCCAGCCTCCTACTCATGACGCCCTGGGAAGCAGTGGATGATGGCTCACGACCTGAGCCCTGCCACCCTTCTGGGAGACCCACGTGGAGTTTCCGGCTCCTGGCTTCATCTGAATCTGGCCCCAGCTGCTGTAGGCATCAAAGGATGGAAGGTCTCTTTTTCTCTCTCTGCCTTTCAAATAAAATTAAATAATTACATAAATAAATAAATAAATAAATAAGCAAGCACGCATTAAAAAAGAAAACGATGCATTCAGGATAAGCACTATGAAAGAACTAGTGGTAGAATCTGGGAGCTAAGAGAATGGCGGAGAGATCATTGCATTTGTTAAGTGGCCAGGACTTGCCTGGAGGTGGCTTCCAACCCTGGACACTCTTTATGGACTGCCAGGGAGCTTTGTCTCCACCTGTGGAGTGGAGGCTGTGGTGTGGTTTAATGTGTGACCTTTGGGGTCCTCGCTGTGGCTTAGTGGGTTAAACTGCCACCTGCAGTGCCGGCATCCTGTATGGTTGCGGTTCAAGTCTAGGCTGCTCCACTTCCTAGCCAGCTCCTTGCTAGTGCTCCTGGGAAAGCAGTAGAAGATGGTCCATGTGCTTGGGCCCCTGTTCCCATGTGGGAGACCTGGAAGAAGCTGCTGGCTCCTGGCTTTAGCGGAGTCCAGCTCCAGCCGTTGTGACCATTTAGGGAATGAACCAGCAGATGGAAGACCTGTCTCTCTGCCTCTCTCTGTCTGTAACTCTGTCTTTCAAATAAATAAATAAATCTTAAAAAAAAAAAAAAGTATGTGACCTTCACACAGAGGTTATGGTTTAACCCAAACTTGGCCTTTTCCATTCAAGCTCAACTTCTAGGGAGGAAAAAAAAAAAACAAAAAAAAAAAACCACCACCAAATGGCTCCCGCATTCCATCACAAATCCCCCTTTTGTCCCCTTAGTAGTAAAAAGATAAGAAAAAGCCAGGCCCCTGGCTCTGTGTCCTTCCCTCCGGCTCGCCTTCTTAAACAGCATATTTTAAAAGACCGCTTTCTGCTTTCGGAGAATCCCACCGCAGGTATTTCTTAACACATTACTGCTATTGCTATGATCACTATTGTTTGTAATGCATTTCCAATTTCCGTGGCTTAGAGGAAGGTGTCTTCGTTTCAAATCTTCCCAGCAGGGCAGGTGGGCACCAGCGGGAGCCTGGGCCTGGCCTTCTTTATCTAAGGAGCCAGAGGCTGAAGTCCAGCGAGGGGCGTGGGGAGAGCGCGGTCCCTAGAGCCCCTCCCCTGCCCTTTGAACCCGGACGGCTCTAGCGGCTGGACCAGAGGGCAGCCAGTGGCACAATGCTGCGTCTGCTGGTGTCCGGCTCTGCTCGTGGCCTGGCGGCCCGCGTGGGCGTGCGTCCGGCCGTGGGGCTCTGCCCCCCGGGGCACAGCCCCAGCCGCTGGGCTTCCGATGTCCCCCGGAACCAGCCCCTCAGCTCAGAGTTCGTGGCCCGCTCGGTGGGCGTCTGCTCCATGATGAGGCTGCCCCTGCAGGCCTCTCCGGAGGGGCTGGACGCCGCCTTCGTTGGGGTGCCCCTGGACATCGGGACCTCCAACCGGCCGGGGGCGAGGTAAGGGGCGAAGGACCAGGGCTGGGGCACACGTGGGGTGTGGGAGGTGCACAGGCCGGCGCTGGGCCGCTCTCACCCCACCTCGGCTGGGGAGCTGGCTGGCGGCTGGGCTCCAGAAAATACCATCGGTGGTCTGAGAGCCGAGTTCCCTGGCCCCTCAACAGACCACCTCACCTCCCACCCCCAGCACCTGATGGGAGGGCTCATTCTCTGTCATTTGGTGTCATCCACTCGGAAGGTTCTGGAACCCTGGCCTGATTCTCGTCTCATGCTGTGCCTTGCTGGGGTGGCGCCTAAGGAACCCCATCTCCCCTCCTACCTCCCGCTTCTCTGTGGCAGGTGACATTGCACTTGAGAATAGAAGCTGGCTGCCCCTTTGCAGAACCTCTAGGTGGCGGCTGACTTAAATGCTCAAATTAAGGCATTTTTCCTAAGATCAAGTCAAAGGGAGTAAAATCCATTTTCCTAATTAGTAGGAATCAACAATTTCTTTTTAAAAATTAAAAAATTATTTGGATTTATTTGAGCATCCAAGGGCAGGGGAGAGTTCCAATCTGCTGGTCCACTCCCCAGATGCCCAAAATGCCCAAGGAGCTAAAGGCAGAAACTGGAAACTCAACGCAGGTCTCCCACATGGGGTGGCAGAAACCCGATTCCGTGAGCTGTCACCACTGCCTCCCAGCATTCGCATCAGCAGGGAGCTGGAGTCATGAGTGGACCCAGGAGTTGAGCCCAGGAATTCTGATTTGGGATGCAGGCATCTAACTGGCATAATTTTTTTTTTTAAAAGATTGATTTATTTATTTGAAAGACAGTGTTACAAGGAAGGGCGGAAGGAGAGACAGAGAGAGGGATCTTCCATCCACTGGTTCACTCCCCAGATGGCCACAGTGGTCAGGGCTTGGCCAGGGTGAAGCCAGAAGCCAGGGGCCAGGAGCTTCCTCTAGGTCTCTCATGTGGGTGCAGGGGCCCAAGGACTTGGGCCATTCACTGCTGCTTTCCCAGGTGCACTTGCAGAGAGCTGATTGGAAGTGGAGCAGCCAGGCCACAAACTGGCACCAGTGTGGGATGGCGGCACTGCAGAAGGTGGCTTAACCCTTTGTGCCACAGCGCCGGCACCATCCTCCCCCACCCCCAGCCCTGCATTTTAACTGGTACCCCATTTGGCTGTTTCTGCCACTTGGGGAATGAATTATATCTCTCTGGGCGATGGAACTTCTCTCTCTCTCTCTCCCTCCCTCTCTCCCTCCCTCTCTCTCTCGTGCGCGCTCGTGCTCTCATGCTGTTTCAAGTAGTTGAAAATATATAAATGCACTTCAGAACGGTGCTTTTAATCTCTTTAATACATAGCCTAGCTCAGTGGTTCTTGGGGGTGGCTTTGGGCCCAGGGGACATCTGGTACTGTCTGGAGGCAGTTTTGGTTGGCACAGCTTGGGGGTGGGTATTGGTGACATCTAGTGGGTGTGGGCCGGGCTGCTGCTGCAGTTCCTACAAGGCGCTCCCACGGGAGTGAGTCACGGGGGGGGGGGGGGGGGGCAGGCCAGCAGAGCTGAGGCTGAGGAGCCCTGGCCTTCATCTGCACAAGGCTGATTGTGATTCTTCCTCCTCCAGATTCGGACCGCGACGCATCCGGGAGGAATCCGTGCTGCTGCGGGCGGTGAACCCCAGCACCGGCGCTGTCCCCTTCCAGTCCCTCATGGTTGCAGACCTGGGCGACGTGAATGTCAATCTTTACAACCTCCAGGACAGCTGCCGGCTGATTCGAGAAGCCTATCAGAAAATTGTGGCGGCTGGCTGTGTTCCTCTGACCCTGGGTAATGGTGTTGGCGGGGCAGGTGCAGGTCTCTGCGCTCAGGGTGTTTGTTTATCCCGGGCCCGGCTACAGCTGCTTCTCCAGGGCAGACCACCGTGAAGATGGACACGGGGTGGACGGCGTGGTTGTATCCCGCTTGGGATGCCTGCATCAGAACGTGGTTTGAGTCCCGGCTCCTTCACTTCCGATCCAGCTGCCTGCTCATGTGCACCCTGGAAACAGCAGATGGTGGCTGAAGTACTTGAGCGCCTGCCACCCACACAGAGACCCGAGTGGAGTTCTGTACGCTTGGTGCCAGCCTGGTTCAGCCCTGGCTGTTGTAGGCATTTGGGGCGTAAACCAGTAGATGGAAGATTCTCGAATTCTCTCTCTCCCTTTTCCTCTCCTTCCTTCCTGCTCTGCTTTTCAAGTAGATGGAAAATAAACCTTTGTTAAAAAACAGCTGATATCGCATATCACATACTAGTGTCTTTTTTTTTTTTTTAAGATTTATGTAGTTATTTATTTGAAAGGCAGAGTGACAGGAGAGAAAGGGAGAGACAGGTCTCTCATCTGCCCATATGCTGGTTGGAATGGCTACAACAGCCAGGGCTGGGCCAGGTCAAATCCAGCAGCCTGGAACTCCATGCAGGTCTCCCACATGGGTGCAGGGGCGCAAGGACTTGGGCCGTCATCTGCTGCTTTCCCAGGCTCCTTAGCAGGGAGCTGGATCGGAAGTGGAGCAGCCAGGACTGGATCCCTGGAACTGGCACTGTGATATGGGATGCCAGTGACACAAGTGGCAGCTTAACCGGCTGTGCCACAGTGCCAGCCGTGAAAGAGAACATTCCAATTCGCTGATTTCAATCCCTGGGGAAAAGATGGTTACATTTTTGGATTAGCACAGCTGACAGGGCTGGTGGGATTGGATGAGGTAAGTGAGGCACTTGCTGCAAAATTTAAGGGATCAGGGAGACAAGTATTACTGGCTTTTCCCTTTGGCCTCAGGCCCCAGTGTAGCTTGGAACACCATGACCACTGATGTGTCTCTAGGAATGTCTGATGTTTTTGTTCATCATGAGTGTTTTTTTTTTTTTCCTGCATTGACTTTGACTTTTTTTCTTTAATGTATTTTATTTATTTGAAAGGCAGAGGTAGAAAAAGAGAGAGATTGATCTCCCATTCACTGGTTCCCTCCTCAAATACCTGCAGTGGCCACGCTTGGGCCAGGAAGCAGCCAGGAGCTGGGAGCTCGGTCTGGGGCTCCCATGTAGGTGGCAGGAACCCAGGTGCTTGGGTGTGCACTGGGGGCGGAGGCTGGAGTTGGGGGCGGAGCCGGGCCTTGAACCCAGGCACTCTGACGCGAGATGCGGGCGTCCCAGGTGGTGTCTTCATGGCTGCACCATATGCCTGCCCCATGGCATTGAGTTTGGTTTTCGAAAGCCCCACATTACAGTTGTTCCGATCTTGAACACTAGGTTTCTTGGCTCCCTTTAAGGTTGGCACCCCAGTAAGTGCACCACACATTCAGCTCATCCTTAACGCAGTCCTCAGTCCCAGGCCCGGAAAAGGCTGTCACCAGGGACTCATGGTGACTTTCCGACAATTTCAAGATGAGGTTTTAATGACCTTATTTGCGAGGAAAACCGCAAAGTCCTGGTGACATTTTATTTTTTAAAAGATTTTATTTATTTATTTGAGAGGTAGAGTTATAGACAGTGAGAAGAAGAGAAAAAGGTCTTCCTTCTGCTAGTTCACTCCCCAGATGGCCGTAATGGCTGGAGCTGGGCCCATCTGAAGCCTGAAGCCAGAAGCCAGGTGCTTCTTCTGGGTCTCCTATGCAGGTGCAGGGGCCCAAGCACTTGGGCCATCTTCCACTACTTTCCCAGGCCATAACAGAGAGCGGGATTAGAAGTGGAGCAGCGGGACTCGAACTGGTGCCCATATGGGATGCCAGCACCGCAGGTGGAGGATTAACCTAGTGTGCCACGGCGCCGGCCCTGTCCTGGGGACATTCTACAGTGCACCATGGGGCGGCTTTCCCCTTCACCTCTCCCTCTGCCACGGAAGTGTTTCTTTCTCCTCTGGTTCACAGATTGTGGAAATGATCTATTTTCCAAATATCAGTATTTATTCTGGCCAGATTTGAAGGCCTCCCTCCTGCGTAGTGGTAAGGAGTGCGTTCTGTGATTGGCATGATTGGAAATTTCAGCTACACCTCTCGTAAGCTCAGCCTCTCACTCACCGAGCTACCGCTGAGTGCACTGCCCGGTGCTTCATTTCATTGTCTGTAAAGTGGGGATGATAGGGCTGGTGCTGTGGCGTAGCAGGTAAAGCCACCGCCTGTGATGCCGGCACCCCCTATGGGCGCCGGTTGAAGTCCCTGGCTGCTCCACTTCTGATCCAGCTCTCTGCTATGGCCTGGGAAAGCAGTGGAAGATGGCCCAAGTGCGTGGGACCCTGCACCCGCGTGGGAGACCCTGAAGAAGCTCCTGACTCCTGGCTTCGAATCAGCCCCATTGGGGCCATTTGGGGAGTGAACCAGCTGATGAGAGACTTCTCTCTCTATCTTTCCTCTCTCTCTCTCTGTAACTCTGCCTCTCAAATAAATAAATCTTAAAAAAGAAAATCTATTTACTTAAAGGCAGTTACAGAGGGAGAGAGAGAAAAAGAAAGAGATCTTCTATCTGCTCATTCACTCCTAAAATGGCAACAGATGGGGCTGGGCCAAGATGAAACCAGGAGCCCAGAGCTCCTCCAGGTCTCCCACTTGGGTGGCAGGGGCTGCTCCCTTCCCCGGGTGTGTTAGCAGCTGGGTTGGAAGTGGAGCAGCCAGGACTTGGGGCAGCACTCATACAGTTTGTGGGCGCCACAGTGCGGGTCCCTGTGGTTATATCCTTCAGTGTAATGGAAAGTGTGGCAGAATTGGGTAAGTTTAAGATTGCTCTGTGAGGCCGGCGCCGTGGCTTAACAGGCTAATCCTCTGCCTTGCGGCGCCGGCACACCAGGTTCTAGTCCCGGTCGGGGCGCCGGATTCTATCCTGGTTGCCCCTCTTCCAGGCCAGCTCTCTGCTGTGGCCCGGGAAGGCAGTGGAGGATGGCCCAATTCTTTGGGCCCTGCACCCGCATGGGAGACCAGGAGATGCACCCGGCTCCTGGCTTCAGATCAGCACGATGCACCGGCCGCAGCGGCCATTGGAGGGTGAACCAACAGCAAAAAGGAAGACCTTTCTCTCTGTCTCTCTCTCTCTCACTATCCACTCTGCCTGTCAAAAAAAAAAAAAAAAAAAAAAAAGATTGCTCTGTGAAATCATCCAATCTGCATTCCAGATTTCTCCTTTTTCCTCTTTGCAGGTGGAGATCACACAATCACATATCCCATTTTGCAAGCGGTGGCAAAACAGTAAGTCCTGAGTGGCGTGGCTTTCAGTGAGGTTTAAAAACGCAGAGGTCTGGGAGCGAGCTGTTTGCAGCTAGATGACACTGGGTGCTGGCAACTGGCTCCCGTTACTGGGGGGTGATAGGGTGTCCCCGGCAGTGAGTCAGAATTCAGGCCGAGCTCCAGGTGCCTCTGTCCGTCACCAGCCCGAAGCCCAGAGCGTGTATGGGGAACACCTCCGGCCCCCTCCCTTGTCCTAGATCTTGCGCTGCACACTCAGCATTGGCAGCTGGCCTCTGTTTTTGTAAGATGAGCCCCTCCTGAAATCTACGACCCGAGCTAACTTCAGCCTCTCTGTTGCCCTAACAACCCAACATGAAGCTCTTTCAAAATGTTCATGGAAAATGGAGTGGCATAGTTTATTTTGGTGTACAACATTTTTTAAATCTGTGCACACTTTTTTGTGAACTTTTTGAAGATCCCTCATAGGCATGGATGTCCATATTTTTGTCGGCAAAATAAATTTATCTTTTCATTCTGTTGTCCATGAAAGAATTTTGTAGGTTGACTTATTTGAAAGGCAGAACAACAGAGGGTGAGATCTTTCATCAGCTGGTTCACTCTCCGAAAGCCTGCAACAGCCAGGCTGAAGCCAGGAGCCTGGAACTCCATCTGGGTCTCCCACATGGATGGTAGGGACATACAAGTCCTTGGGCTATTATCTGCTGCCCCCTGGGCATTTAAGCAGGAGGCTGGATTGGAAGCGCAGAGTCGCTGGGACTCAACCTCTCTACAGAATGCAGGTGTCCCAAGTGGCTGTACCCAAATACCTGCACCTGTTTTCAACGAGAAACAGACAAATACTGACAGGTGTGCCGGAGGAGCCTGCCAAGGGGCGGTGTTCTCGGGCCAGGGCTCCATTCCCAGGACAGCAAGCAGACTGACTTTGCAGTGGCGAAGTCTGCCGCAGGTGGCGCAACTCTGGCTACTTTCACCCAAGAAAGAGGTAGAAGGGCCGAGGTGGAGGGAGGCAGCTCCAGGAGTTGTCTGTGGGAAAGGCATGGCTGGCTGGAGGTGCATGGATGCAGGTCCCGTCTCAAAGCTGCGTGATGGCCTCCGGTGGTGTGGTATAGATAGATGTTCACGCTGCTTGGTGGAGTCTGTGGTGAGGGAGCTGGGTCACAGCTGCCTCCTGGTGCCACGGCTGGAGGAGAGGCTCGGGTTCTTGGTTCAGCCTTTAGCCGAGCTCACGTCTGTTGTGCTAGGGCCCTGTGGGTTGGTTTGGTCTCTGAGCCCCCACTGTGGTCATCAGGCATGGCCCCGTGGGGCTGCTGCACGTGGATGCTCACACGGACACAGCTGACAAGGCCCTGGGGGAGAAGCTGTACCACGGGACGCCGTTCCGCCGGTGTGTGGATGAGGGGCTCCTGGACTGCAAGCGCGTGGTGCAGATCGGCATCCGGGGCTCGGCCATGACCTTGGATCCCTACAGATACAACCGGAGCCAGGTGATACACCGAGCCCCCGCCCCCTGCCCCAGCCCCCCAAGAGCAGAAAGGGGGGGCAAGAGGCTGAGCTTGCAGCAAGAGGGTTGTGTGGAGCCAGGAGTGAGGAGGCTGGGGAGCGGAGACGAGCAGAGAGAGCGGTGCCCGCTCCCCGGGAGCTGCTACTTCCTCCTCCTCATAGCCACTAGCAGGTGGCTCTCAGACCAACACACAGGCTGAGACCCCAGTGGCAAATCCCTTGCTTTTAGACTGACCGTGCTGAGCGAGGCCAGTCTTTTGGACAGAGCCGTCTGCAAGGGGCTGGCAGGAGCCGCGGGTTTCTCCGTGCAGCGTCAGCAAAGCTTCTCTCTGATCCCCGCTCCGAGGGTCGGCTCTGCCCCTGCCCCCTCTTCCCTCGGTGTCCCTCCCCTCCTCACCTGCGGGCTGGCTGTGGAGGATGCCTCCCCGTGGCCTCCCCCTGCAGTGCCTCACCCCCCTGCCTCCTCAGGGCTTCCGGGTAGTCCTGGCTGAAGACTGCTGGATGAAGTCGCTGGTCCCTCTGATGGCCGAGGTCAGGCAGCAGATGGGTGGCAAACCCATGTACCTCAGCTTCGACATCGATGCCTTGGATCCCGCCTACGCCCCAGGGACCGGGACGCCGGAAATTGCGGGCCTCACCCCCAGCCAGGTAAGGAGGCCCCTGGGGAGGACTCTGGGGCCGGGGTGGGCGATACCGAACACCCCCGTCTCCTGCAACATCCGGTGAGCCCCCAGGAGCCAGGGCAGGATTTACAAGCAGAGCCCCTAGGCCATGTCTGTGCTCAGGGCCAAGTGTAGGCCTGGAGATGGCTCACCAGGAGGCTGGTGTTGGGCGAGGGCCCTCCGTGCGTCCCTAGGATACACTGCTCCCCTAACTAGGTCTTCCCACCTCTGGGACATCTGCAGTCACTGCGTGGGGATGAGGTTTTTTTTAAAATATTTATTATTTATTTGAAAGTCAGAGTTAAGAGAGAGAGGGAGGGAGGGAGAGAGAGAGAGAGAGGTCTTCCAACACTGATTCTCTCCCCAATTGGCTGAAACGGCTGGAGCTGTGCCGATCCGGAGCCAGGAGCTTCTTCCAGGTCTCACATGGGCGCAGGGGCCCAAGGACCTGGGCCATCTTCTACTGCTTTCCCAGGCCACAGCAGAGAGCTGGATCAGAAGTGAGCAGCTGGGTCTCTAACTGGCACCCATACAGGATGCCAGCGCTTCAGGCCAGGGTGTTAACCCACTGCGCCACAGTGCCAGCCCTGGGGGTACAATCTTATAAATACTCTTGGAACACCACAGTCCTCCTGCTTAGGGCTAGGTTTTTTTTTTTTTTTTTTTTTTTTTTTTTTTTTTTTTTTTTGTAAAGATTTGTTTATTTGAGAGGCAGAGAGAGAGAGAGAGGTCCTCCATCCTCTGGTTCACTCCCCAAATGGCTGCAATGACTGGAGCTGGGCCATTCCAAAGCCAGGAGCCAGGAGCCAGGAGCTTCTTCCAGGTCTCTCATGCGGATGCAGGGGCTCAAGGACTTGGGCCATCTTTTACTGTTTTCCCAGGCCATAGCAGAGAGCTGGATCGGAAGTGGAGCAGCCACTGAAGTGGGCTTGAACCGGTGCCCATATGGTTTAATGGCACTGCAGGTGGTGGCTTTACCTGATAAGCCACAGTGCCAGACCCTTGGCTTTTCTTGAAGGCTTCACGTTTGGCAATGATTTGTCTCTGTCTCTGTGCCACGAGGCCCTCAGGAACAGTCACGCGTGTTGTGGGAGGCCCAGGGGTGGGGCTGGCAGTCGATGCATGGTTGATGAGGGAAAGCAAGGGTTCCTTGGCCCGGGGCGGCTGTGCGCTGGGGGCACCCCTGGGGCTGCTGCCGGGGGGCTCCCGCCATGGACACTGGGTCTTGACCTTGACAGGCTCTGGAGATCATCCGGGGCTGCCAAGGCCTGAACGTGGTGGGCTGTGACCTGGTGGAGGTGTCCCCGCCGTACGACCTTTCTGGTGAGTGAGCTCCACGGGTGGCTCTGTGCAAATTCTCTTGATCTCGTTACTGCGGGGAAGATGGACGGGTCGCCTTCTGCAACTCGGGGAGCCCGCTGAGGGCACCCCACAGTGAAGAAAGGAAACGGGGCACCGTGCATCTCGAATGTGAGCTAATTAACCCCGAGCGAACCCCTGGGAGGCAACGGCGCGTGGGCGCTTCCCCTCCGGGGGGGGGGGCAGCCAGATGCAGCATGGAGACGGCCACCGATCTGTTCCCCTCTGCTGTTTCACTGGGAAGGGAATTCTCAGGGCCTATGTATTATTTATAGAGAGCTGGCTCAGATTCTCAAAGCCGATGCTACCCCATTCATTTTAATTAGAAAAGCTTACAGTTGGGCCTACTAGCCACCGAGGGTAATTAGTATAGTCCCTATCATTATTATTTAAAGATTTGACAGTCAGGTGACAGAGAGAGACAGATCTTCCATCTGATGGTTCACTCTACAATGACCACAACAGCCAGGTCTGGGCCAGGCTGAAGTCAGGAGCCTGGAACTCTGTCTAGGTCTCCCATGCAGGTGCAGGGGCCCCAGCACTCGGGCCATCTTCGGCTGCTTTCCCAGGTGCATTAGCCTGGAGCTGGATCAGAAGTGGAGCAGCCTGGACTCAAACCAGCGGCCATGTGGGATGCTGGCACTGCAGGCCCCCCAAGTAGCATCTTAATTACTGAACCAAACCCCCACCCCCCCTTCTGAATTCTAAACTGTTCCTCCCAAATATGCTTGTTGGAGGCGGAATGCCAGGGAAAGCAGGCTCACAGGGGCTTGGGCATCCCAGGAAAGGGAGCGGGAGCCGGGGCTCAGGGAGAGGCAGCACGCAGGGCAGGGGCTGTGGAACGAGGCTACAGGCTGGCGTGTTTTTTTTCTTTGTAGGAAACACAGCGCTCCTGGCGGCCAACCTGCTGTTTGAGATGCTGTGTGCCCTCCCCAAAGTGACAGCCGTCTGAGTCTCGTGCTCTTCCAGACAAAACAGCCTGGGCGGCTGACAAGTCCCCAACAATTTATGAGCGAGCAGCCTGAGTTTACGGCGGTGGCCGTGGCACGATCAGGATGTTCGGCAGGACTCGAACCAGGCGGCTCGCGTGTCCAGAGTCGCAACTGATTTAGAAACAGAGGCCGCTTTTCTGCTCTGAACAAAGACCGGAGAGGGGAAGGGGAAGGGGACTGGAGAACTCGCCCAAGATTGTCTGAAAACCGGAGGACTGAAGTAAAGGAGAAACTCATGAAATTCTCCATGTCTGTCGCTTCTTCCTCTGAGGAGCTGGGGCTCAGCTCGGTTTTCAGGCTCTTGTGAGCATAAATAGATTCGAAGAGCTGGCATCGTGGGTTAAGCCTTCCCCCCTTAAAAGATTTTTATTTATTTTGTTTGAAAGGAAGAGTTAGAGAGAGGTCTTCCATCCACTCATTCACTCCCCAAATGGCCGCAATGGCCGGAGCTGGGCCAGACCTAAGCCAGCTGCTTCTGGGTCTCCTGCATGGGTGCATGGGCCCAGCACGTGGGCCATCTTCTGCTGTTTCCCCAGGCGCATTAGCAGGGAGCAGGATGGGAAGTAGAGAAGCCAGGGCTCGAATTGGTGCTAAGACGAGATGCTGGAGCTGTGGATGGTGGCTTAACCTGCCAGGCCATAGCTCCGGCCCCTCCCACAACCCATACGGGAGTCCAGGTTCGAGTCCCGGCTGCCCTGTGTCAGAGCCAGCTCCTTGCTAATGCACCTGGGAAAACAGCAGCAGATGGCCCAAGTGCTTGGACTCCTGGCACCATCTGGGGAGTGAACCAGCAGATGGAAGACCCGTTTGTGTCTTCTTTGCTCTCTCAGCTACTCTGCCTTTCAAATAAATCCATCTTTTTTCAAAACAAAACAAAACAAAACAAAACCACACACAACAGTAAGATATGCTCAGGGCACCCACATCCAATAGGGGAGTGCCTAAGTTTTGAGTGTTGGCTCCACTGTAGATTAAAACACTGGAAGAAAGTAACACATGGATCCTAACACGTGGATCCGAAAAGCCTGGGAGCACAGAGCACCAATGCCTTCCAAAGCGACCAGGTCGGCTGAGCCCCTGCTGAAGTCTCCCTGCTGTGTCACCCACTCCTCGCACCCACCCCCCTGCCACGCCAGCACAGCCGCTCCCGGCGTCTGCAGGGAAGCCACGTGGTGAGATACAGAGTCCACTCTGCTGGAAACGCATCCATGATCAGATCATCATCCTGCAGTGCCAGGGCTACCCCGCAGTCATCACACGGTAAAACAGTTTATTTGTTTCCAGTCTGTAATAGTCTTAAGACAAAACGACATCAGCGTCAGTGCGTGTTCACAGTACAAACAAAAAAACCCAAAACATAAAAAAGACACAGTTTGCGAAGTAAGTCATTTGTTCCTAAGAGTATCAAAAGTGCAAAAGAGTCCCCCACTTTCCGGCTCTGCCTCCCGCACGATCGGCCTCTCCACACTGAAGGGACGGAGGCAGCAGCTGCCACCTGCACCTGTTTTCAAGGAACCAGGCCAGGGCAGGATGTGGACATCTCCTCTGGGAGCACGGTGTGCGTCAGCTCTTGAAGACGTTACTATCATGAAGGAAAGCTTCCGAGTTGGCCCCAAACAAAGCGAATCGCTGCAGACACGGTCAGACCCCATTTCTTTTTATTTGTATCAGGGCAGGGTTTCTGTACTGATGGCAGCTGCACGTGGCTCAGGACGGCGACAGAAGGTGCAAGTGTGAGGGGGCTGCCCGTGAGGGGGACGCCGACCTGGGCGGGACCCACACCCAGCCCCCCCCCCCCGGGGAGCGGGGGCACCCGGCGGAGTCAGGGTGGACCTGCTCACCCAGGTGCTTGGTTGGAGCCGACCACCTCTGTGGTAGACAAGGTGTGCAACCAATACCTGAGCAATAAAAAAAATGACTTTCCAAATGGGCGTGTATTCTACAAGGACTTGTTTTGGGCCAGTTTTCACGCGTCTGCTAAACAGGATGCATGGTGTGTGGCAGCCGGAGGCGCCGCCCACGTGGCTACTCGACGACCAGGCTAGTTGACCTAAAACCCAGTGTGACCACAAACCTGAGAGAGGGAGACGGTGGCACCGGCGGAGCGTGACAGTGGCTCGTAGGTTTGACACAAAAAGTGAGCAAATTCCATGGAAGACATTTGGGAGGAAGGGCGCCGATGGCCAAGGGTGAAGTTCAATTTAAATAAAAGCTCCCGGGAGTCCCCTTGGGGGACATGGATGCCAGCCCCCCGCCCCCCGCCATGTCTGCAGAAGAATTTCTGACCGGAAGTGTTCGCCAGGAACATCGCCGCTGGCCTCTCCTACCGCAGCGGGAGGGGTGGCGCTTTTCATTCTAATGACCAACAGCTTGAACAAGGAGCTCATCTGGGGGAGTTTTTGGTTTTTAGGGGTTCAGTCAGGAATTTCTTTAGTACCAGACATTAAAAACAAAAGCCTACCACGCAACCAAAACACTACTCGGAGAAGCAGTCTGGTGCCAGGAGACCCAGGAAGTGGCTCTGAAGCCTGGCGCTTCCAGGGGTTCCGGACTGGGCCAGGGCGGTCCCAGCAAGCGTCCGCTCTGGAGAACCTCATGGAAGGAGGAAGCCTGGCAGTGGCTTCTTTATTTTTAAATAAAGCTACAGACTCCATGAAAACTATCGGAATTCCTGGGCTCGAATAATTTATTACTTAACCACCGTAGCTCAATATTAAATTATTCAGGATCCAAGTGGCATAGGTTAAAGCAATTATGACGGAAGGAATAGGAACTGAGTCAGGGTCCTAGCGCTGTGTTTGCCCTCCGCTTCTCACGGGGGCACTCTGCTTTGGGACCTGAACAGCCCACTCGCCAAGCCGTCCCCACGCCCTGCGACAAACAGGCACACACATGCTCTGACTGCTGGGACCAACCTGCAGTCTGCACCCCAGAGCACACCAAGCCAGGGGGTGCGCGATCGGTCCGGCCCTGACACTGCCGGCGCAGTCTGAAGAGTGAAAACGAAGACGAGGAGACGTCAACATCAAGGCCAGAGGCGGGAAGCCTTCGGAGAGGTCTAGAACACGTCTTGGCTCACTGGTCACAAAGACGACCGGAGGAGACGGCACTTCTGGGGCAGCAGTGTTCAGGACACAAGTGTTGAGGGGTCTGGTGTTTGCTGCACGGCCCCTGCTCCTGGCAGGTGGGCACAGCCGGTCATCCCTGCACTCAGACATGTGATTACAAATTATGGCTCCTAATATCCGTACCCCAAATTCACAGAGGCACAAAGGCATCTGACGACACACACGTCAACGGCTCAGCGTCGGTACAGCACTCGGGCCCGGGCACGGCTGCGGCCCAGGGGCTGCTCGGAGGATCACAGAGCTGCGTCACTTCAGTCACTGCCTGCCTCTCCCCTTCCCCTTCCTTGGGAGGAAAACCAAACTCACGCAGAACCCCCACTCCTACGCGGCCGACAGATGGTCACGGGGGATACCCCCAAATACACCGTTTGCCACTTATGCCCAGAACAACCATCACTGAGTGTAAGACTGCTTGGAACTGGGTCCCTTCCAAGGTCAGGGCCTAGAAGCTGCTGTGGGCTGTCCAGTGTTAGAGCATGCACCACGCAGGAGTGCAGCAGGGGCCGGGGGGGCCGGGGGACATGGGGGCCGGGGCGGGTAGGGAACAGGGGTAAGCGAGGCCGCGGGGCACAGCAGGCTCTGAGGCTGAGGCCAGGCACCCACGGCGCAGGCCCAGCGCTGAGTCCCGCAGACAGGGGAGGGTGGTGTGAGCGCGTGACAGGGACAACGGAAGAGGGAACAGCAGTCTGTTTTAAACAGTGCGGCATTCAAATGAGAGGAAAAAACCCAAGGGAAGTGTTTTGCTCTAGGGAATTTGAACTGGGGTGTTTTTCACTCCTAGGTTAGAACAGGACACGGGAAGGGGCCTCTGGCCTTTGTCCTGGGAGAGTAATCTAAAACCTCTACTCTGCTCGTGTGACAGTTTGAGTCCTGAAAATACCTGTGCGCAGGCGCCTCTGACCAAGTTCCAGAGTCCGGTCTCCTTTGGAAAGGCTCAGTCCAGCTGGGGCCAGGACGGGATGTAAAACCTCTGCAGAGAGCCCTCCAGCAGCCGCTCCATCCACAAGGACAGCTTGCTCAGCTTCCCCCTGACGGGCTTGGGTCCAAGGCCACAGGACTTCCCTCGCGCTTCGCCCAGGTGCAGGGACGGCTCGGGGTCGCTGCAGGAGCCCAGGGCCGCCTCCTCCTCCGCTGTCTTTTGGGGCTTGAAGAGGCAGAAGTACTTCTTGTGGCCGTTCAGAGCCAGCACGTAACCAGTGTAGTCGCGCTCCATGAAGTGCTTATCGTACTGGTTCGGGATGGGGGCTGCGTCCTGAGCAAACTCCAGCAGGTATTCCAGCCACTCCCTGTGCTTGTCGAGGCTCAGGAAGGAGAAGTGCAGGCAGCTGCTCCTGGAGAGAACAGAACGAGGAGTCAGGGTTCCCAGCGCGTTCAACCACACGGACGCAACTTCCCCAGTCCTGGTATCTCCTACTCGAACAGGAGGCGGCTGCGTGCGGGCTGGGCCCTGGAGCGTCTGTGGGAGCCGGAGGGCACCTGCAGCAGCTGCACCCTTCGCCCACGGCCCGGCCCTGGCTCCGGCCCTGCTCAGGGTCTGCCCTCCAGGAGACGCGCCAGGCTGCAGAGCAGTCAGTTCCCGAAAGGGCTTGGGAACAACTCCGAGTCCAAGCTCTTCGGTTCAGAACCACAGAACAGGAAGTCGGGGGAAAGGGGGCCCTCAGGAGGCTCAGACGTCCAGGCTGCGAGGGGCACGGCTGACACCCCCCTGCATGGCCAGAGGAAAGGGCACCATACTCCTCTGGGCACCCTCCCTACCACCATGTACACGTGCACGCTTACCCAGTGAACGAGTAGACCTCCAACGCAAATTTCTGTAGCAGGCTGGTCTTGGTGGAATTGGACAGGATGAGGACCACGTTCATGTGGCCTGGCCTCAGGCGCACCAGGTTGCTGGTGTACGTCACATCTGTGAGTTCCGTTACCTCCACAAAGCCTTTTTTAGGGATCTTGCTGCGGAGAAATTTGGAGGAGTTGAGACATCGCCAGGACAGGGGGACACGTGCAGGAAAAGGCTGTGTTCTGGTCAGACTGCCTGGATGCCATTTAATACCACTGAGTGTGCACATGGCCGGAGGGGACAATCCCGCCTTGTTAATCCTCGGCCTTCACATAGCCTTTCAAAAACTGGTGAATTAACTGAGAGGAGGAGAGAGCCCCCGTGAGGGTGGCAAGAGCCCAGTCAATGGAGCTGTCGCGGCTGCCCCCCAGGAGTCAGGAGCAGAGCTGGGCATGGGGCACAGGACTTCCCTCTGGGGCGCGGTCTCAACCTCCAGGACACACAGCTGCTCCCAGCCTGTTTTTTTTGACAGGCAGAGTTAGACAGTGAGAGAGACAGAGAGAAAGGTCTTCCTTCCGTTGGTTCACCCCCCAAGTGGCCGCAATGGCCGGCGCACTGCGCTGATCTGAAGCCAGGAGCCAGGTGTTTCTCCTGGTCTCCCATGCGGGTGCAGGGCCCAAGCACTTGGGCCATCCTCCACTGCCCTTCAGGGCCATAGCAGAGAGCTGGACTGGAAGAGGAGCAACCAGGACAGAATCCGGCGCCCCGACTGGGACTAGAACCCGGGGTGCCGGCGCTGCAGGCGGAGGATTAGCCTAGTGAGCCATGGCGCTGGCCGCTCCCAGCGTTTTTGATGTTGCTTTTTACTGTGGTGGAAGTTCTTCAGGACAGGGGAAGGCGATGACCGGCAGACTGTTCTGAGACCCCGGCCCCCGCTGCAGGTGTGCATCCACGACGGACCCCGGTCACAGAGGGTTACTGCACACACCCCTCTGCTCCTGCCCGTCTGCCTCCGCCCTGAAGTGCTGCTTTGCTTCCGGCTTCACCGTGACACTGCAGACTGGAGACCCAAAGTCACAGTCTAAGGAGTAGGTGCTGCATCGAGACGCTGGGAGGGCCTCTGTGAACCCCTGTGAGCAGCACCTTTTCCCTGCAGGGCGGAACATCCCTTGTACAAACTGTGTGGGATGGGGGGCTGGCACTGTGGCGCAGTGGGTAAAGCAGCTGCCTGAGGGGCAGGCATCCCATATGGGTGCAGGTTCAAGTCCCGGCTGCTCCACTTCCGGTCCAGCTCCCTGCTATTGCGCCTGAGAAAGCAGTGGAAGATGGCCCTAGTGCTTGGGCCCTGCACCCACATTAGAGACCCGGAGGAAGCTCCTGGCCCCTGGCTTTGGATCGGCCCAGCTCTGGCTGTTGGTGGCCATTTGGGGAGTGAAGCAAGAGATGGAAGATCTCTCTAACTTTGCCTTTCAAATAAATAAATAAATAAATCTTCCGGGGCTGGCGTTGTGGCTCAGTGGGTTAACATCCTGGCCTGAAGTGCCGGCATCCATGTGGGCGCTGGTTCGAGCCCCAGCTGCTCCACTTTTGATCCAGCTCTCTGCTATGGCCTGGGCAAGCAGTAGAACATGGCCCAAGTCCTTGGGCCCCTGCATCTGCATGGGAGACCCAGAAGAAGCTCCTGGCTCCTGGCTTCAGATTGGCACAGCTCCGGCCATTGCGACCAATTGGAGAGTGAACCCATCAGATGGAAGACCTCTCTCTCTGCCTCTCCTCTTTCTGTGTAACTCTGACTTTCAAATAAATCTTTAAAAAAAAGTGTGGGATAAGAAGTGGTGTGGATCTTGGAATATCTGCATAAACACAGTAAGAGATCTTGGGGATGGCACCCAAGTCCTAATGTGGAAGTCATCTGCTCTGTACACCCCTCATGCACAGAGTCCCAAGGTACTTGCATACAGTATTTTAAGTGTGCCTGCCTTTCGACTGCGATGTGCCACGTGAGGTCAGCTGTGGAATTTTCCACTCGTGGCATCATGCTGGAGACGCGGGAGGTTTGATTTCAGATTTTGCCTCTTCAAATTAGGGATGCTCAACCTGTAGCCACATCCCATACACGGGGCGGGGCGGGGGGTGCCACAGCTCCTGTGCACGCCGTGCTGTGTGAGGCTGCGGGCAGGCAAGTAGGGGGCACTGTTAGAGGAACCTGCTGCTGGGGCCAGCATCCCACGTGAGTGCTGGTTTAAGATTCCGGCAGCTCCACCTCTGATCCAGCTCCCTGCTAAGGTCCCTGGGAAAGCTGCAGAAGATGGCCCACATGCTTGGGCCCTGTCGCCCATACAGGAGACCTGGATGGAGTCCCAGGCTCCTGGCTTCGGCCTGGCCCAGCCCCAGCTGATGTGGGGAGCTCTTGCTGTAACTCTGTCTTTCAAACACATAAATAAACCTTAAAAAAAAAAGAGAGAGGTAAAGAAACCTGCTGCTCTCTTTGGTGAAGCTGGGCTCCGTCTTCCCCGCCTTCTCCTGGGCCTCCTCCTTTTCAGGGGGGCTGGACTCTCGCTCGTCACTGGAGTCACTGGACAAGGACAGAGGCATTTCTCAGGACTACGGACGGCCATGGAGGGCTGGGGCGCGGCCTGCAGGGTGGCGCTGAGGGGCCTGGGTGTTTACCTGAAGGCCTGGACGATGACCGTGCCGAAGAGGATGAAGAGGGCCGAGAAGATGAGGGACAGGAGGGGCATCATTTCCCGCCTGCAACCGCGGCGACAGACACGGTCAGCTCAGCGGGTTCTGTCTCCCCAGCCCAAAGCGGGAGAAACAAAACAACAAACCCAATCCAAAAAGCTTTCACACCCACGCACACGTCCTGGTTTCACCCAAACACGCTTTCTAGGGTGGGACGCGGGTGCTGGGGAGGGAAGGTAGAGCCCGTTTCCCCCAACTCTAATCCACAGGGAGCTCATTCTCAGAGTCTGAGGGACAGGCCGTCCTCATCAATTCTGCACGAGGAGACACGAGACGGGCAGCGAAGGATCTACACTCTACACGCGGGAGGCTTCTGTGATGTGGACGTGCCGGGGATAAAACGTGCGTGGAATGATTTCTTCATTTTTTGAAAATTTTTTTCCTGGCCAGAATAATTCAGGTGTGGTCCACAGGAGTGGACTGGGTACAGAAAATCAACCTTTCAAGATCTCCTCTGGGACTGGCGTTCCAAAGTCTCGCTCCCTCACACAGCCATCCAAGGCTTGCCATTTTTCAGGTCCTGCGCTGGGCGCCAGGAGTCGCAGGCTGGAATGGGAGGTGGTTCTGTCCTCCTGGGGGGGCTTGGGGTCTTACTGGGGGTGGGAGTGGGACACCTCCCTCTGACTGCTTCATGGATCTCTCTGTGCACCTGCACCAACCCCATGGCTGGCCTCTGCCAGGGGATACTTTCCCCTGGGAGAAAAAGGGCGAGAGCTGTTGGAAACAGACACGCGTCCTTCCACTGCCCGCATCACACGTCCACAGGAGGAAGGACGGACTCCTCTCGGGAGGAAACAGTGCTGACGGCGTCAGCAGAAAGAACCGGCTCAGCCGTCTTCCTACCAGTTGTTGTGCAGTATGCTGCCCCAGCAGTCCGAGATGTAGTCCCCAGCAGAGTAGAACCACCGCAGCAGAAACACCTGTGGAGGCAGAGAACGGAGGACAGTCAGGGCTGAACCCCAGAGGGCCCCTCGCCCCCTGCAGCACCGCGGCCGAGCCTGGGCCGAGCTCGCTGAGCCCGGTCCTGCTGTGCCCCATCCCTCTCGGCCCGCACGCTCACAGGGGCAAGTTCGTCGGTCAGGTCAGGAAGTACAGCTTCCGAGGACAGAAGGGCCGGATCTCTCCGCAGCTGGTCGAGATAGCCCAGGAGGATGAACTGATCACTCTCACTGCCCGTCCAGGGGTCTTCCAGGGTTTTGTAGACCACCCTCCCTGCGGTGTTGCGTCTTTCTAGGATAGACACCTGGGAGGGAAGGAGAGGACAGCGTCAGTAGCTTCAGCAGCCTGGTAAGTTGGCGTGAAGATGGAAGAGAGGCTCTTGTGAAGTCAGCCATGAGCTCACACACAAATACTGATGAGGCGGAAAGATCTGCAAGACACTGAAATCCTTCTGACCAAAGAAATGACTCCTACGATGATTTTTTTTTTTTAAGATTATATTTATTGGGGCCGGCGCTGTGGCGCAGTGGGTTAAAGCCCTGGCCTGAAGCGCCGGCATCCCATATGGGCGCCAGTTCTAGTCCTGGCTGCTCCTCTTCTGATCCAGCTCTCTGCTATGGCCTGGGACAGCAGTAGAAGATGGCCCAAGTCCTTGGGCCCCTGTGCCCATGTGCGAGACCTGGAGGAGGATCCTGGCTTCAGATTGGTGCAGCTTCAGCTGTTGTGGCCATCTGGGGAGTGAACCAGTGGATGGACGACCTCTCTCTCTGTCTCCACCTCTCTCTCTGTAACTCTGTCTTTCAAATAAATAAAAAATAAATCTTTAAAAAAATTTTAAAAAGATTTTATTTATTTATTTGAGAGGCAGAGTTACAGACGGTGAGAGGGAGAGACAGAGACAGAGAGAAAGGTCTCCCCTCCATTGGTTCACTCCCCAGATGGCCGCAATGGCTGGACCTGCAGCGATCCGAAGCCAGGAGCCAGGTTCAGCCCTGGCTGTGAAACAGCCCTGGGGAGTGAAGCAGTGGATGGAAAAATCTCTTTCTCTATTTCTCTCTCCCAGTAACTCTTGCTTTTTTTTTTTTTTTTTTAAAGATATTTCCATATCTTTAGAGAGATTTTCTATGATTACCAAAATGATGGAAATCAAAGGGACAGAATTTCAAGCTTCTGCAGAGAATGATGGCAAGGGAGGAGTCAATGGGGGAAGTGAGAGAGGGAAGGAAAACATTCCCATGGTCACCGGTGGCCCACAGAAGACCTGGGCCAGCTCAGATATCGGCTCCTGCCAGCCAGACCTGCCCCACGAGGCACCGGTGAACAGCAGGGGTGCACTTTGGCCTTTGCGCCCACGGAAGATGCTCTGTGTGGGCCCAGGGCAGACATGCAGGATGTGAAGTAACCAGAGGAAAGACGTTCTAAGAGCAGGTTTTCACAGTAGGCCTCAGAGGCTTCCAGATGTCCCGATGTCTATACTCGACACTCCCCAGGAAGGAGCAGACAGACTCAGTGCCCGGGACCCGGACAGTACTTGTGGCTCACCGCTGATTTCCCTTGAAACTTCTCGCTGTCTGGTAGCAAGGTGCTGGCAAACTCCTGCTGCCGACTGCTGTAGACGTGCACGAACCGCACCGTGTCTTGCGTGTTTGCCAGGGCAAACGACAGGAAAGCATCAAATGGCTTGCTCTGCTTGGTGGCCTCGGTGGTCAGCAAAACCACACAGTACCTGCAAACAACAACAGGAGACTTTACAGCCCGCCCTGGGGTCGGGGCCAGACCTGCCGCCCTACAGTGAATCCCTCTGCACGTTGAACATGGACATGGCCAGCGAGAGACGCTTCCCAAGTCCCCAACGACCTGCTTCTTCCCCGGACTTCTTCGCCACATTTTCCTTTTAAGACGCTGGCCACTGAATCCCTGACACCGTCCGGCCTAGATCTTCCACCACGGGGAGGGCTGGCTGAAGCGACCAGAAGCCAGGAGCCACTGAGCATTACTCTGCAGGCTTCCTCGCAAGGTTCCAATGGCGAGGTCAGCCATTCGTTCCTTAATTCTCCCAGGCTTTTCCTGTGCACTAACCATAAGCCAGGAAAGAAAGACGATTTGCTCCCAGGGGGGCTTACATTCCAGGGGGAGGAGAGACGGTAAATAAACAGGCACGGTAAATAAACAGGCACGTGCTAAGGAGAAGAGGGGGGGTGGTGGAAAGAGGCCAGGGTGGGGTGGAAGCCACACTCCATCAGACAGGCCCGTCAGCGTGCTCACCTGAGCAGACTTGAATGAAGTGTGTTGGGAGAGGAAACGCGGCCGGAGCAGCCCGGACAGACTGAACTGCTGGTGCAAAGAGCCTGAGCTGCAGAGGGACATGGACAAGTTCCCATTTTACAGACCAATGACTGCTGCATGGAGACCTAGGGGCCACCACAGCGGACGGAGCAGAGACCAGCTGGGCAGCTGCCGTGGTGCTCGCCATGGGGCCTCTTCTCGGGTGGCAGTGGTAAAGCGAGACGTGCACGCACTGGGGATGTGAATCCTTATAGCCCAGGGTATTCTTTTTTAAAAAAATATTTATATCTGGGGGCTGGCTCTGTGGCGCAGCCAGTTAAGACACCATCTGCAGCGCCAGCATCCCATATGGGTGCCAGTTCGCGTTCTGGCTGCTCCACTTCTGATCCCACTCCCTGCTTATGAGCCTGGGAAAGCCGTGGAAGATGGCCCAAGTGCTTGGGCCCCTGCACCCGCGTGGGAGACCTGGAAGAAGCTCCTGGCTTCGGATCCACCCAGTTCCAGCCATGTGGCCATTTCGGGAATGAACCAGAGGATGGAAGACCTCTCTCTCTCTCCCTCCCCTCTGTAATTTTTTCAAGAAAGTAAATAAAAACATCTTTAAAAAATATATTCCTATCTAATTAAAGTCTGTTTTTCTGACACTATGCAGGAATCTGAGAAGTCTGGAAACAGGGAGATTCTTTGTTTTGAACAACACTCAGCTGCATTTTCAGATAATACGCTCGGTACGTGTTCCTGCTGCATCCAGATCTTTGACAGAGAAAACAGGCTCCAATTTAAAGCCAATGAGACAGTTATCTGAAAAAGGTATCGTATTTTCTCTGTCATTCCAGACTTTTTAAGTATGATGACGTCACACACTTCATCACCAAGCGTGCCTTGGCGTTGCCAGCGGTCACATAATTATCTTACCATTTCCTCAGTCCCTGGTACTCCCTCCCTCCCTCTTGTCTGTGACCCTGGCTCCAGAGCCGCCCCGGGTGAGGCTCTCCCCAGGCCTGGCTAGTCCACAGGTCCTGGCGCTCTCCCAGGGATAGGCACTCCACATGTCCTGGTGCTCTCCCAGGGATAGGCACTCCACATCTCTCCCCAGGCCCTGGCTAGTCCACCGGTCCTAGCGCTCTCCCAGGGACAGGCACTCCACATCTCTCCCCATGCCTGGCTAGTCCACCAGTCCTAGCACTCTCCCAGGGATAGGCACTCCACATCTCTCCCCATGCCTGGCTAGTCTACCGGTCCTAGCGCTCTCCCAGGAATAAGGCACTCCACATCTCTCCCCAGGCCCTGGCTAGTCCACCGGTCCTGGTGCTCTCCCAGGGATAGGCACTCCACATCTCTCCCCAGGCCCTGGCTAGTCCACCGGTCCTGGTGCTCTCCCAGGGATAGGCACTCCACATCTCTCTCCAGGCCCTGGCTAGTCCACAGGTCCTGGTGCTCTCCCAGGGATAGGCACTCCACATCTCTCCCCATGCCTGGCTAGTCCACCGGTCCTGGCGCTCTCCCAGGGATAGGCACTCCACATCTCTCCCCATGCCTGGCTAGTCCACAGGTCCTAGCGCTCTCCCAGGGATAGGCACTCCACATCTCTCCCCATGCCTGGCTAGTCCACCGGTCCTAGCGCTCTCCCAGGAATAAGGCACTCCACATCTCTCCCCAGGCCCTGGCTAGTCCACCGGTCCTGGTGCTCTCCCAGGGATAGGCACTCCACATCTCTCCCCAGGCCCTGGCTAGTCCACCAGTCCTGGCGCTCTCCCAGGGATAGGCACTCCACATCTCTCCCCATGCCTGGCTAGTCCACCGGTCCTAGCGCTCTCCCAGGGATAGGCACTCCACATCTCTCCCCATGCCTGGCTAGTCCACCGGTCCTGGTGCTCTCCCAGGGATAGGCACTCCACATCTCTCCCCAGGCCCTGGCTAGTCCACAGGTCCTGGTGCTCTCCCAGGGATAGGCACTCCACATCTCTCCCCAGGCCCTGGCTAGTCCACCGGTCCTGGCGCTCTCCCAGGGATAGGCACTCCACATCTCTCCCCATGCCTGGCTAGTCCACAAGTCCTAGCGCTCTCCCAGGGATAGGCACTCCACATCTCTCCCCAGGCCCTGGCTAGTCCACCGGTCCTAGCGCTCTCCCAGGAATAAGGCACTCCACATCTCTCCCCAGGCCCTGGCTAGTCCACCGGTCCTGGTGCTCTCCCAGGGATAGGCACTCCACATCTCTCCCCAGGCCCTGGCTAGTCCACCGGTCCTGGTGCTCTCCCAGGGATAGGCACTCCACATCTCTCCCCAGGCCCTGGCTAGTCCACCGGTCCTGGCGCTCTCCCAGGGATAGGCACTCCACATCTCTCCCCAGGCCCTGGCTAGTCCACAGGTCCTGGTGCTCTCCCAGGGATAGGCACTCCACATCTCTCCCCATGCCTGGCTAGTCCACCGGTCCTGGCGCTCTCCCAGGGATAGGCACTCCACATCTCTCCCCATGCCTGGCTAGTCCACAGGTCCTAGCGCTCTCCCAGGGATAGGCACTCCACATCTCTCTCCATGCCTGGCTAGTCTACCGGTCCTGGCGCTCTCCCAGGGACAAGCACTCCACATCTCTCCCCATGCCTGGCTAGTCCACTGGTCCTGGCGCTCTCCCAGGGACAAGCACTCCACATCTCTCCCCAGGCCCTGGCTAGCCCACCGGTCCTAGCACTCTCCCAGGGATAGGCACTCCACATCTCTCCCCAGGCCCTGGCTAGTCCACAGGTCCTGGTGCTCTCCCAGGGATAGGCACTCCACATCTCTCCCCAGGCCCTGGCTAGTCCACCGGTCCTGGCGCTCTCCCAGGGATAGGCACTCCACATCTCTCCCCATGCCTGGCTAGTCCACAGGTCCTAGCGCTCTCCCAGGGATAGGCACTCCACATCTCTCCCCATGCCTGGCTAGTCCACCGGTCCTAGCGCTCTCCCAGGAATAAGGCACTCCACATCTCTCCCCAGGCCCTGGCTAGTCCACCGGTCCTGGTGCTCTCCCAGGGATAGGCACTCCACATCTCTCCCCAGGCCCTGGCTAGTCCACCGGTCCTGGTGCTCTCCCAGGGACAGGCACTCCACATCTCTCCCCAGGCCCTGGCTAGTCCACCGGTCCTGGCGCTCTCCCAGGGATAGGCACTCCACATCTCTCCCCAGGCCCTGGCTAGTCCACAGGTCCTGGTGCTCTCCCAGGGATAGGCACTCCACATCTCTCCCCATGCCTGGCTAGTCCACAGGTCCTAGCGCTCTCCCAGGGATAGGCACTCCACATCTCTCTCCATGCCTGGCTAGTCTACCGGTCCTGGCGCTCTCCCAGGGACAAGCACTCCACATCTCTCCCCATGCCTGGCTAGTCTACCGGTCCTGGCGCTCTCCCAGGGACAAGCACTCCACATCTCTCCCCAGGCCCTGGCTAGCCCACCGGTCCTAGCGCTCTCCCAGGGATAGGCACTCCACATCTCTCCCCAGGCCCTGGCTAGTCCACCGGTCCTTAGTCTCCGTGACCGAGTTCTCTGACCAAGGCCTGGCTGGCTCCTCCCTGATGGGCCCTGGATTCATACACCCACTACATCACAGTTGTAATCAATGAATCAAGAGTCGAATCTGTCACAGCCTGGGCTGTCACCCTCCACTGCACGGAGAAGCAGAGGCCTGCCCGGGCCTTACTTGCGCTGCCGGTGCGAGCGCTTCACGGGGCACAGCTCGTGGAAGAGCTTCTGGCTGGTGAGCCGGGCCGCCAGCAGGTACTTGTTCTGGGCGAGGAAGTCCTCGAGGACCTGCTTCTTCACGCCTCGGGCCTGCAAACCAAGGAGTAGCGGTTCACTCAGTTCTCTCACTCGGGAGGGCTTCCTCACACGCAGCATAAAAACGGAAACGACCCTGGCTAAATATACCCAGGTAAGACACCCGTGTTTGCCCACAGGCCCGAGGTGCTCCACCTCAATAACGCAGGGCTGAGAGTAATGCATCCTAACAGACCTGCACTGCCAATCATCCTGAACTTCAGGCAAACCTATTTCTATTCAGGATTTGTAGCAAACTGCACAAGTAAGAACAAACCCCAAAGTAACAATGTCACTCAGCATAAAAAGCCGCTAGACTGTAGGATGGTCATCTTATGATGACTCCCATGCATTTCACAGAATTGAATTTCTATTGTATAAAACAGATTCTCTGACCAGTGTCATTAATGCAGAATTCGATACAAAAATAAGCCAGAGATGTGCACATTTCCCTTTACGTTTGGAAATCAAGAAACACAATTTAAGTTCCTCACTGACCCAAGAAGAAAGCCTGGGGCGGGAGTTGGGGCACAGTGGGTTAAGCTGGAGTGCTAGTTCAAGCTTCAGTTACTCCACTTCTTCTTCTTCTTTCTTTTTTAAGACTGATTTCTTTATTTGAAAGGGAGAGTTACAGAGAGAGAGGAAGAGACAGAGAAATCTTCCATCTGTTAGTTCAGTCCCCAAAGGGCCACAACGGCCAGAGCCAGGAGCCAGGAGCCAGGAGCCAGGAGCCAGGAGCTTCCTCCAGGCCCCCTGTGTGGGTGCGGGGCCAAAACACTTGGGCCACCTTCTGCTTTCTCAGGCACATTAGCAAGAAGCTGTGATCAGAAGTGGAGCAGCCGGGGACATGAACCTGTGCCCATATGGGATGCTGGCACCACAGGCAGTGCTTAACCCGCTATGCCATAGTGCAGCCCCTACTCCAGTTCTAATCCAGCTCCCTGCTCCTGCCCCTGGGAAGGTAGCGGATCATGGCCTAAATACTTGTGTGCCTGCTATGACATGGAGACCAGGATAGAGTTGCTGGCTTCTGGCTTCAGTCTGGCCCACCCTGGGCTGTTGCAATCATTTGGGGAGTGAACCAGCAGATGTCTCTCCCTCTATCACTCTGCCTTTCAAATATAAAAATAAATAATCAGATAAATAATATTTATGGAGGATCCCAAAGAGTTTGTGCTTATGTGGCTTTTCTGCTGATATTGTTAGAGCAATGAGAAATTTTAAAAATTCATTTAACAATAAGCAAAACTCAGATATGTTCACAAAAGTAATTTTAAACTGAGAGTACGTTCCCAAACAAAAAACAGTTAGTGAGCTGAGTAGTGCTGTGTTACGTTTTTAAAATTTCTTTCATGTCTGCTTCACAGGGCAGAAGGGGAACTGTCACACCTGCTACACACGCGCCGTGTGCTGACCTACAAGGGGCCTTCAAAAAGTCCACGGAAAAAGGAAATTACACAGCAGTTTATGTGGTGTCCCCAGTGTTCAGTCTGTCCTGAGCACAGTGCTCACCTGGGGCGCTTTACACCAACCACTCTCCTAAACGGAGCCTCATTCTCACTTGGAATAACAACCTCGTGACCTGGGCGTCTGGCACATTTTCTCAGAAATGAACGGTGTGAACCTGGCACTGTAAGAAGAACTGATGGGGGCCGGCGCTGTGGCGCAGCGGGTTAATGCCCTGGCCTGAAGCGCCGGCATCCCATAGGGGTGCTGGTTCGAGACCCGGCTGCTCCACTTCCGATCCAGCTCTCTGCTATGGCCTGGGAAAGCAGTGGAAGACGGCCCAAGTCCTTGGGCCCCTGCACCCACGTGGGAGACCCAGAAGAAGCTCCTGGCTCCTGATGCGGGATCAGCGCAGTTCTGGCTGTTGTGGCCATTTGGGAAGTGAACCATAGGATGGAAAAACTCTCTGTCTCTGCCTCTCCTCTCTGTGTAACTCTGACTTTAAATAAATAAATAAATCTTAAAAAAAAAACAAAACCAAAAACTGATGGTATTTGTTGCTTATGACAAAATCCAGGCTTCCAAAAAAAAAAAAAAATTAAGACTTTTAAAAAATTTCTATTGGTCATTGTAAGCTTGACAGCTTTTCAAAACTTTCTAAGATTGGTTCATCAATGTGATGTGATCCTTACTTTTATATACGGGTATAATGAAATCTGTTAACATTCAAACATCAGTGGAATGTTATTTTCCAACTGTCCAGTGCATGATATTACAAAATCTCGCATGAATAAAAAATTTCTTATAAGTGTAAGATAGTTCTTAATTTAACAAGATACCTGAAAATCGCTGATTCCACATAGCAGATGATCTTTAAGACACTACCCTTTATGAAGTCTGGGCACAGCGGCAAGCACAATATTCCCAGTTATCCAACAAAGCTGCCAAATCAACCCTCCTGGGGCAGGTGTGGGGCCAGGCAGTTAGTGAGCTGCCAGGATGCCTGCATCCCTCCTTGGAGTACCTGGGTTTAATACCTGACTGGCTCCCGGGTCTAGCTGCCCGCTGCTGAGGACAAACTGTAGAGCTAAAGGAAACAGCTGGTGCCTCCAGTGTTACCCGAAGCTGCCTGCCCCTGGGGAAACGTGGCTCATGTTATGTGTGCATTTTTATATACATAAAGACTCAGTGATTTTGTACATGCATTTGACTTACAATTTCCCTCAGGAGGTAAATTAATACAATTCCCAAGATTACACACTTGGGGGCCGGTGCTGTGGCATAGTGGGCTAAGTCTCTGCCTGCGGTGCTGGCATCCCATATGGGCACCGCTTCGAGTCCTGGCTGCTCCTTTTCCAATCCAGCTCTCTGCTATGGCCTGGGAAAGCAGCAGAAATGGCCCAAGTGCTTGGGCCTCTGCACCTGTGTGGGAGACCTGGAAGAAGCTCCTGGCTCCTGGCTTCAGATCGGCAAAGCTCTGGTTGTTGCAGCCATTGGGGAAGTGCCCCAGCAGACGGAACACCTCTCTCTGTAACTCACTCTCTCTCTCAAGTAAATAAATAAATATTAAAAAATATTATAGACTGTTACTGAAAGGCAGTTCCCAGTTCCTCACTCATGAACCCTGGTCTGAGGTCATCTCGTCCACCCTGACGCTGACATCCGCTTTCTTCCCGACTCCCTGCGCTCCTTCTCAGTCTCCATCGCACATCCTCTCCTTCTACCTGCTGGTGGTTGCCCGGGGTTCTGTCCTTGGCCCCCTTGCTCTTTCCTTTCCATGCTAATTCTGGGAGACCTCATCAGTCCTCAGGACTCTGAACTGCTGCCCACAACTGATGATCCAGCAACCTCTGTCCCCACTCTACGTGCCCTTCCTCGGTTCCTACACCCAACTGCCGAAAAACAATGCCCCTTAAGTTTCCTACAGGGCTCCCTCTAACTCACCATGCCCCGAGCTGAACTGATTACTGTCTCCTAAAGATCTTGCAACTGAATTGCTGGAGGCGAAGACTAACCCTGGACGACAGAGGCGTAGCGCTTCTCTGTCTTGATTACAGAGCCGGCAGGCATCGAAATGATCACTGAGTGACTGACACACAGGATTTTATAGAACTTCTCATTCTAGCCTCCCTTAGGTGAGGGAACGCCAAAGAGTCCTTGCTGATTTTTAAAAAAATAATGTTAAAAAATATAAAATAATATGTTCATTAAAGGGATTTTTAAAAATGCATATTTTATAGCTATACGATTTACCATTAAGATATTACTAATGTTTTGATATGTATGTTTTAAAATTTTTTTATTTATTTGAGAGGCAGAGAGATAAGAGAAGAGGAGATAAAAGCAGAGAGTGCCTGACGGCTGTTCATTCCCCAAATGCCTGAAGTCGGGGGGCTGAAGCTGGGTGGCAGGAACCCAAGCACGTCAGCCGTCGCCGCTGCTTCCCAGGGTCTGCTTCCGTGGGAGGCTGGAGTCAGGAGGTGGAGCCAGGAGCAGCACCCAGCCTGTCTGACGTGGGATGTGGCATCTTGGCTGCCAGGCTAAATGCCCGCCCCTGCAGCAGACAGTTCCCCAGCAGGACACAGGGCAGGGACTGTTGCCCTCTGGCCCCAGAGCACGGTCTGGCACAGAATGGGCAACCAGCAGTGCTCACAACTCAAAGTCCAGCAAGGTAGAAAGAAGGCTTTTTTTCTCTACGTTCTCAACACTGCCAAACACAATTTGATGGGTGACAAAAAAAATGTTAACTTTTCCTTTCTCTGAGTATTAGTGAAATTTAAATCTTAAAAAGGTTTATCAGTCCTTTGAATTCCTTTTTAAAATTTTGCATTGATCTTTACCAAAAGGAGCACGTTAGGGACTGGCACCGTGGCGTAGTAGGCTAAGCCTCCACCTGTGGTGCCGGCATCCCATGTGGGCGTGGGTTCAAGTCCTGGCTGTTCCACTTCAGATCCAGCTCTCTATGGCCTGGGAGAGCAGCGGAAGATAGCCCAAGTCCTTGGGCCCCTGCACACACATGGGAGACTCAGAAGACGCTCCTGGCTCCTGGCTTTGGATTGGCCCAGCTCTGGCTGTTATGGCCATTTAGTGAGTGAACCAGAGGATGGAAAACCTTTCTCTTTCTCCCTCTCTGTAATCCCCTCTCTCAAAAAAAAAAAAAAAAAAAAAAAAAAAAAAAAAACTTAAAAAAAAAAGGGAGAACTTCAGAAATTACATTTCAATTTTTAACTTTAAATTTTAAAATATTTATATAAAAATGTAAAACTTATAATCAAATTATTAAGATTTTCCAGTAAAATTTTTCCCAGTCCTTTTAGACCTGCCACCTTAAGATCACGTACTTGGGGCCAGCGCTGTGGCATTATGTGTAAAGCTGCTGCCTGCAGTGCTGGCATCCTATGTGGGCGCTGGTTCAAGTCCTGGCTGCTCCACTTCGGATCCAGCTCTCTATGACCTGAGAAAGCAGTGGAGGATAGCCCAAGTCCTTGGGCCCCTGTGCCCACATGGGAGACCCAGAAGCTCCTGGCTCCTGATCAGCTGAGCTCTGGCCTTTGTGACCATTTGGGGAATGAACCAGTGGATGGAAGACCTCTCTCTCTCTCTCTTTCTCTGCCTCTCTGTAACTCTGCCTTTCAAATAAATAAATAAAACCTTAAAAAAAAAAAAAGATCATATACTCCTCTATGTGCTTGTTCAGTTAGTTTGTGGTTTATTCTTACTCTTTTTCATTACTGTTTTACATTTAACCTCTTAAAAAAATTTTATTTGAAAGGTAGAGTTACAGAGAGAGAGGTGGGGGGAGATACACAGAGAGAGATCTTCCATCTGCTGGTTTACTCTCCAAATGACTGCAACAGCTGGGGTTGGGCCAGGCTAAAGCCAGGAGCCAGGACCTCTATCTGGGTCTCCCAGTGACTTAAATACTTGGGCCATCATCTGCTGCCTCCCAGGTGCGTTAGCAGGAAGCTGGATCAGAAGCGCAGGAACTGGAGCTCGAGCCAGGCCCTCTAATGTGAGATGCAGGCACCGGCACCTCAAGTGACAGCGTAACCTGCTGCACCACAACTCCTGTCCCTATATTTAAATTTTAAATTCATTTTTTGTAATTCATCTTGGAAAAAGACTGTTGATTTCCAACAGGAGCACATGAGAGGTAAAGACATTTTTTAACAGCAAAATATCACCAAGACAGAGAACTAGTTTCTTCTCACTCTCTCACCTGCTCTGTTCCATTTTGCTGTTTTTTTTTTCGTGAAGATGAGCTACAACACGGAGGAAATCTTGGAACACAGGGACTTGCACGTACCTGGATGACATCGGCGGGCTGGTTTATGTATTCTTTAAAGATCAAGATGGTGGGGGCATAGACATTGATGTTGAACTGCCTTGTCATCTCTTCTGCCCCTCTCACGCCCACACACACGTATCCAAACGATAAATAGTCTTTGTATGCAAAAGCAGTCAACTGTTAGGGCACAAGAGAGGGGAGAAATGAGACTGAGGGCGCAGCACCTAACTCACCCGTTCACATCCACAGGCGGAGGTGAACGCCAGCTCCCACGGCCCCACCAGGGCCTCTGTACCCTTGTGTACTTCCAGGAGTCTAACGGCGTTCCAAGCACAAAAACGGTGTCAACCAAGGTGAATACAACTCATTCCTTTTTTTCACAGATAAAGCAAAATACTCAGCTCACTGAGCTCTGTGCTGGGTGGGATGCACGGGATGTCTGGGGAATTATCTGCACCCCGTTGTATCAGATGGCACTGCCTGTGCCAGCGGTGTGGACGCTTCCTCTCCCGTCTCATGTGGCAGTCATGGTGAGAGGTGTGCGGTCGGGCAGGCTTCAGTGGGAGCTGCACACCTGCCACGGCAGCGAGACCTGCGGGGGTCACCTGGCCACTCTAAGCCTCAGCGTCTTGGTCTATGAGGCAGGGACAGCCCCTCTAGCGCAGGGCTCTCTGCAGAATTACTGGTATCACAGGTGTGGGGAGCACCAGCACAGCACCAGTAGCAGCTCAGTCAGAGGTGGTTAAAGACAATGTCTGCTCTCCCAACATTCCCCAGAATAAACTCTCACAGGCTGAGGGTCCCTGACACAGACGCTCGGGAATGAAGCTACTACAGGTCGAGGATCCCTGACACAGACGCTCGGGAATGAAGCGTTTTAATTTGGGGACATTTCCTTATACATAACGAGAAGTCTTGGGGATGGCACCCCAGTTTCAACACAAAATTCATTTATGTTTCAAATAGGCTGAAGACGATCTCACAAAATATTTTTAGTGTGCTGAGATCTGACTACGACCAGTTGTCTGGTGTGGAATTTTCCACTTAAGGCATCATGTCGATGCTCAGAGAGTTTCACATTTTGGAGCATTTCAGATTTTGGATGCTTATATCAGAGACACTCAACCTGTATTCACAAAAAAGAGACAAATAGGTTATAAATTCCAAATCAGAGATTACTTTTGATGAAAAGACGAGAAAACGGCCTGCCACCATGTTGTACCTTGTATAGCAGTGGCACAGTGGGCACCTGGTCAAACAGAAGGACGTGTGGCTTATTCTCCTGCTGCCAGCCAGAGAGAAATCGGACATAATTTTTGTTGGTAACCTTAAAGTGAAAACAGAATGTTAGTTTCAGCTTTGGTAGTTAATTCTTAGTAATCATACTAACCTCCGATCAGGAGCTAAATAAACAAATCAAATATGTAAAAAGTTGCTCGCAGATTATTTTATGTCTTTATTTGACTATTAAAAGAACAGATGTGGATTCCTTAGTTTCATTTGTTTCAACTCTTGTGACTGCAATCATAATCCTGTCTGGAGCAGTTATGACCACACTATACAAGCCGAGCTTCTGGGGCTGGCGCTGTGGTGCAGTAGGTCAATCCTCTGCCTGCAGTGCCAGCATCCCATATGGGTGCCGGTTCTAGTCCTGGTTGCTCCTCTTCCAGTCCAGCTCTCTGCTGTGGCCCGGGAAGGCAGTGGAGGATGGTCCAGGTGCTTGGGCTCCTGCACCTGCATGGGAGACCAGGAGGAAGCACCTGGCTCCTGCCTTCAGATCAGCATAGATCCAGCTGTTGCGGCCATTAGGGGAGTGAACCAACAGAAGGAAGACCTTTCTCTCTGTCTCTCCCTCTCACTGTCTGTAACTCTCCTCTCAAATAAATAAATAAAATCTTTTTTAAAAAAGCTGAGCTTCTGCAGTTGGCTCTCGCTTAATCAGTCGGCATTTCTCAATCTGCTCACCTGCAGATGACGCCACACCTGTCCTCCTGGAGCGGCTTCGATAAAAGCAAGGGGGCCCCTCCCATCTACATGTTAATTAATTCACTTATTGCCATCTGAATCACCACTTTTCTCCTATTTTTGTCTTACAATAGTTCTCTGGAGAAAACAACTTAAGAAAATGCATAAATTAAAGCTGTGGTAGAAATTTTCCACAGTTCAAAAGCTTAACTATCAGCACGATCTACATAAAACCCACATCTGATCGCTTCAGTCCTCCGCTCACACCTTTACAGCGGCTCCAGCACCTTCAGGCCCAGGTCCACGTTCATTAAGGGCGCGGAGGTGCTCTGAGCCCTTGCGGTGAGGTGAGAGTCCTGTTAACCCCGGTAAGCCCAGACTCTGTGGCTCGCCAATGACTGCTTCACCCACAGCAGGTGTCTCAGGTCTCCAGTCCTCTCTCTTCCCTCTCCTCCCCTGGAAAACTCACAGGAAGCCTTCCCTGCCCTCCAGGATGGGCTCCAACATACTGGGTGGAAACAGCTACTCCCTGCCCGGAAGCTGCTGGAGTAGTGTCCCCAACACTTCAGTGACCTTGTGCCCGCACGGACCAGATTCTCTGTAAGTGCCTGAGGGCCGATCGGAACGCCTGTCATCATTTTAGGAACCTACAATACTCTGACCTTCTAAGCTAACGCCAACAAAAAACAGGGGTCCTCAAATAAGTCACTTTGGTGCCAAAAATTTCTGAGGTCCATTTCAGTGTTTTCATTTTAATGAACTTTTTCAAGCCCACTCAGGCAAGGACCTAGAATTTTTTTTACACCATGAGACACCTATTTATTTTCCTGCAAACTCTCTGAAGTACCACCTATTTCTTTAGTAGATAATGACTGTCTATGAATCCTGAATATAGAAACAGGATGGAAAGTTTTACATGTTCACTTTCCTTGGTTTTGTTAAAACAGTGAATGATTTAAAGCAAAATGAGAGCCTTTCCCAGTTACTTTGATCCCTAACCAAAGATACCAGAAAAAAAAAATTAGGGGCTTAAATGTAGAAACCACAAACTAGCGTGAACTCGAACACATCTAGCTTCTTCAGCTCAGCATTCGGGGAGCTTCACTCATATTGTTGTGTCACCCCAAGTCTTTAAAGTTCCCAAAATATTTGCTTTCATGGAGGCTGATGCTTTCTATGATATGATCATTAAATATATTTTTGAACACTTATTAATTGATTGATTTGAAAGAGCGACACAGACACAGAGGGAGAGAGGTCCTCCATCTGCTGGTTCACTGCCCAGATGGCTGCAACAGCCAGCTTTGCCGCAGGCTGAACCAGGAGCCAGGAGTCCCATCTTGGTCTCCCATAAGGTTGGAAGGGGCCCAAACACCCAAATACCTAGGCATCTTCTGCCGCCTTCCCAGGTGCACTAGCAGGGAGCTGGATCGGAAGTGGAGCAGCCGGGACTCCAATGGGCACCCTGATATGGGGGTGCCAGAGTTGCAAGCAGCAGCCTAACCTGCTGCACCTAATACTAGACCCTGGTCATTAAATATACCACCACATCTAATTTAACTTGAATATTATCGTAAGACAAATATCTCCCCATGAACAAGTTCGTGACCTAGAAAGAAATCCTTCAACCCCCCATGCGATCTCACGTTGTTTAGAAAATGGTCATTGTTATTTTAGGCTCAGATTCTGAAGTCAGGGTAAAACCCACAACACGGTTCCCAGGAACGAGTTCTCTCAGTCTCTGTACTCCATCTATTTCAAACTTCAGTCTCTTACAGACTTCACTTAAGTTATCTGGTTTACAAAAACAACATTTGGTTTGAGTGGTTAGTTAACTAGCACGTGGCTCGCCCTGCTCAGAGTGAGACCCAGGTCTGAGAGGACCACACAGCCAGAGCCAGGCACCTCCCCGATGCCCTCTGTCCCGGTCTCCTGGGCAGGTACTCACTTTCTCCACCAAGTTCCCTGGAAGGAGACTCTCGACAAACTGCCGCAGGTTCTCGCGGACAACTGCGTTGTGGAAGAAGGAGATTTTCCCATTTATGAGTCCCAGGATAGAGGGTGTGCTGTGCGCCCCCAGGTGATGGGCCAGCCGTCTCTCGTACCCAGCATGGACCACGCCGATTCCCACACCTGAAAAGTGCAGAAGACATGCACACTTTTTATGCCCCCATAGCAACTGGAAAACATTTTTTGCTGTGAGGTTAAAACCCCGACGTAGGAGGCGAGGACAGCCTTCCAAGCAGCCTGTGGGAGCCTTGGCTCACCACTGGAGTTCTAGATTGGTTCAAGCTGGTGCTATGAAGAGTTATCATTCTTTCTTTTAGCCTGTGACTTCAAATTTTGGGAATACTTTAAGACACGGCATTCCGATTCATAAAGCAACCAGCAGCTGTCCGCAGCCTACGGATCCAGTAACAGCCGTGGCTGAGAAAGCTGGGGCTTGTCAGCAGACAGGAGGCAGACGGTCTTCTCACCCTCAGGACCATGTCTACATTTTATACAATTACTTTCAACAGATATTGGAAAATACGATTCTCAAAATGAGGAAGAAATTAAGTGAAAATCTGTAAAGAGCCCTCATCCTGGAGCTGGCACTGTGGTGCAATGGTTAAGCTACTACCTGCAACGCTGGCACCCCACATGGGTGCCAGAGTCCTGGCTGCTCCACTTCTGATCCAGCTCCCTGCTAATGGCCTGGGAAAGAACTGAGGGTGGCCCACATGCTTGGGCCCCTGCCACCCACGTGGGAGACCTGGATGAAGCTCCTGCCTCTGGCCTGGCCCAGCCTTGCCGTGTAGGCCATGTGGGGAGTGAACCAGCAGATTGAAGATCTCTCTGTCCCTCCCTCTCTGTAACTCTGCCTTTCAAATAAATAAATAAATAAATCTTTTGGGGGAAAAAAAAATCTATATCCCATATGACCACTGTTAACATTTTGGTGACTGTTCCTTTTCTGACACAAATGTGTGTGTATGTACACACATGTACAGAAAATAACGTGGGGTCATTTGAGACCCGTATCACTTGATACCTGAATACCTTTGCTTGTTCTTTCATTCAGCCAATAAATCTAGGGGGCCAATCACTCTGCTAACGACTGGAGACATCACACAAATAGCAACAGACACACGTTTTCTTTTGGATGTCTAATGGACTTTCCAAGCCTAACATTTCCAAAAATGAACTCCTGATCTCTCCCGCAGACCCCTCCCATGCCTTTGTGCTGATGGCAGCTCTGACCTCCCCTTACTCAGGTCAGAAGTCTTCAGGTTTCCTTGACTTCTCGTGTGTCTCGTACCCCATATCCAACCTTTCAGCAAGTCCACTGGTTCTCTGTTCAGAAAATACTTGGAATTTGACTGCTTTTTGTCATTTCCATTTAAAAAAAGGCTTATTTGAAAGGGAGAGTTAGAGAAGGGGGGACACAGAGGGAGAGAAAGAGAGATCTTCCAGCTGTGTTCACTCCCCAAACGGTCGCAATACTTAGGCCTGGGACTGCATCCAGCTCTCCCATGTGGCTGGCAGGGGTCCAAGCACTTGGGCCATCATTTGTTGCTCTCCCAGGAGAATTCACAGGGCGCTGGATTGGAAGTGGAGCAGCCAGGACTTGAATCGGCGTTCATATGGGATGCCACAATGCTGGCCTCTGCTTTCCTCTCTGAGTTGTCGTTGTCCCTCTTGCCTGGGTTGCCGTAACTCCTAGTGGTCTCCCTGTTTTTCTTTGTCCCAGACATTCGAAACACAGTGGCCTGACTGTTCCTTCTAAAATATAAACACGGATCACGTCACTCCTCTGCCCAACCCTGCCCAGTGTCGGCCGCTTTGCTCAGAAACAAGACCACTGGTGATCTGATCTCTGGTCCCCTCTGCTCCCCGCTTCTCCGACTCCTCACACTCAGCCTGCTCCGGCCTCCAGCAATCCTTGCTCTCCTGCCTGCCTCAGGGCCTTGGCACTGGCCACCCCTTCTGCCTGGCCTGCGCATCTTCTTGACTCCTTCACCAACTTCAGGTCCTGGCCCACCACGAGGTCTACCTTGGCACCTCACTGCCAGGGCTCGGAGTCTCCGCACTGCTCACTGTCTCCTCCCACACCGCACCCCACGTCCCTTTCCTGTTGACTGTCTATTGTGTGTCTTCCTCTTCTAGAACGTGAGGGCAGGGAACTTTGTTTAGATCACTGACGTATCCCCAGCACCACAGCACAGCCTGGCACACACGAGGGCTCCCTGGCTCTGTTCAAGCAATTCTTTGCTGCTGCACACTTAGGTGAGAAGGCCAAAGCCAAAGGGCTGGCTACTCTCACACTCAGGTTACACTTCACTGCTGGTACCAGACGTGCGGGGGTCTCCCCTACCCCAGGAAATCCTCCAGCAGACAGTAGTGGGGTATCCTCTAATCCAGTTCCATCCTGACACTCTCTCTCTGGAGAAGTCTGAGCCCCCACTTCTGATGCCAATCCCAATCCCAGCTGGTGACCATGCTTGTAACCCACTCACAGGTTACACATCAAGGCTTCCCATGATCCCTTCTTGGGTTCTGTTAATTTCTCAGAGTGGCTCACAGAGCTTAGGGAGACACTACCGAGCCTTACCAATGTACTAGAAGGGATGCAGTGGGCAAGGCATGTGGGAAGGGGAGTGGCACTTCCAGGCCCTCTCTGGGCTTATCACTCGCCACACACCTCCATGTCTGTGTTCAGCAACCCAGAAGCTCTTGGGCCCAGCAGTTTTTAGGATTTATTTATTTGAAAAGCAGAGTGACATGGAGAGATCTTCTAGCTGCTGGTTCACTTCCAAATGGCTATAATGGCCAGCACTGGGCCAGGAGCCAGGAACTTCACCCTGGTCTCCCATGTGGGTAGCAGGGGCCCGTACTTGGGCTATCATCAGCTGCCCTCCCAAGTACCCTAGCACAAGTAGAGCAGCTGGGACCTGAACTGGTGCTCCACTATGGGATGCCAGCGTCACGGGAGGTTTAACCACTGTGCCACAATGCCAGGCCCCAGCTTAGGGAATTTTATGGAAGCTTCAACCTGTGGCTATGATCATGGGGCTGAAATATCCAAACTTCAGTCCCATCTGGTCTGTGACCAGCCCCCCTGCCCAGCAGCCCTTCAGAGTTTTCTCATTAGAACAAAAGACCCAGGGACCTCTAAGGGATTAGCAGCTGCGTGTCATAACCAGGGTCAAAGACTGCTGGGAGGAAAGATTCTCTTAGTATACCTACTGCTCAGGAATTACAAGGGTGGAGGAGTCTACGCCAGGATGTGGGAATAAACATCAACATAGATACGTTTCTTATTATAAACCACAATATCAAAAGTTCCTTTGGCCTTCACTATTATAAATTTTTTAAGGGGCCGGTGCTGTGGCATAAGCAGATAAGGGCACCACCTGTGGCACCAGCATCCTGTCTGGACGCCAGTTCATGACCCAGCTGCTCCACTTCCAATCCAGCTAATGCACCTGGGACAGCAGCAAATGCCTGCAACAGCCAGGGTGGGGCCAGGCTAAAGCCAGGAGCCCAGAACTCAATCCAAGTCTCCCACATGGGTGGCAAAGGCCCAAGCATTTTTATTTATTTATTTTTTTTGGACAGGCAGAGTTAGATAATGAGAGAGAGAGAGACAGAGAGAAAAGTCTTCCTTCTGTTGGTTCACTCTACTAATGGCCACTATGGCCGGCGAGCTGCACCGATCCAAAGCCAGGAGCCAGGTGCTTCCTCCCAGTCTCCCATGCAGGTGCAGGGACTTGGGCCATTCTCCACTGCCTTTCTGGGCCACAGCAGAGAGCTGGACTGGAAGAAGAGCAACCGGGACTAGTAGCCGGTGCCCCAACCAGGACAAGAACGCAGGGTGTCGGCGCCGCAGGTGGAGGATTAGTTAAGTGAGCCATGGTGTCGGCCAGGCCCAAGCATTTTGAGCCTCCCAGATGCGTGAGCAGGAAGCTGGATGGGAAGCAGAGGGGGACTGGACGCCAGGCACTCTGACAGGGGATGTCTGATATGGATGCGCCACAACGCTCATCCAGGAATGTTTGTATCTCTTTGTATATACATTTTTGTGTATTTGTGTGATTATTTCCTAATTTGTAGATTCCTAAAATGCAATGGCGGAATAAATGGCCAGGATCCCAAATTAAGGTTTTAAAACTGCTGAGCAGACTAAACAATCTATCCGCAGGCTATCTATGACCTGGGCAGTGTCCGGGCAGGAAAGGAGCAACCGCAGCATCACACAGCCCACTCCCCTCATTTACAGACACAGAAGGGATTCCAAGAGGTTAGGAGACTTTCCCCAAGCTGTACGGCTGGTAAAAGTGCAGAACAAGAATCCAAAACTGGATGTTGCAGAGCCAACTTTGGCCCATGATTGTACCCCACTCTTGGCATTAGAAATACCAAGAAAGAGCAACACGAAGTGCAAGTGCAGGAAGAATTTCACATGTAGCAGACAGATACCACCTGGGGCGGCCACACAGCCAAGGCCCGAGGGAGGAGAGGGCGCTGCGGGGCCTCTACGCCAGGGGTTGGGCCCGAGCTTTATCGTGGGTGGTGGAATGAGTTCTGAACCCAGTCCCGGCTGGCTGCAAAGCCTCCTGTCCAGGTTCTGAACCCCACAGTGATTGGTTTCTCCGAGTGGACTCATCCTAAGTGACCTTCCCAGGGACGGCCACGAGATCAGACGCCCATTTCTCCACTGATCCGGCAGTCTACGGTTTTCAGTAACTGCACTGTCACTGTGCCTTCTGCCACACTCAGGGCACCAGAAATCACAAAGGTGTAGACAGGCATACGTGCAGTGGTTAAGTTGCTGCTTCGGACACTCACGCCCTACACCAGGGTGCCTGGTTCAAGTCCCAGCTATTCCGCTCCTGATCCAGCTTCCTCCTAATGCACAACTTAGAAGGGAGCAGACTGACAGGTTAACGGCTTGGGTTCCTGCCTCTCCCTTGGGAGACCTACACTGAGTTCTGGCTCCTGGCTTCAGCCCAGCCCAGCTCTGACCTTTGGGGGCATTGGGATCGGGGAGTGACCTAGTGGATGAAAGACCTCTGTCTCTCTGCCTTTCAAATAAAATGAAAAAAAAAAAAAAGAAGGAAAGAAAGAAAAAAGAAAAGCAAGCAATCATCATAAAGGTGGCTGGGGAGCCTGGAGTCAGGACAAGGGACGGAGCAGCCTGGGAAAGATCTTCTGTGCCGCCTGCTACTCCGCACTTCGGTCCCCTGCGGCTCGCTCTCCCAGCCCTGTGGGATGCCTTCTCAGGGACGCCGCCCAGTGTGCTCAATTCTTTTATTTTAAAAAGTGATTTATTAGAGAGCCAGCCAGACACACACACACACAGAGAGAGAGAGAAAGAGAGAGAGAGAGAGATTGCCCATCTCTGATTCACTTCTCAAATACTTACAGTAGCCAAAGCTGGGCTGGGCTGGGCTGAAGCCCAGAGCCAGGAACTCAATCAGGGCCTCCCACGTGGGCGGCAGGGACCCAGCCACTTGAGCCATCACCTGCTGCCTCCCAGGGTGCCCATGAGGAGGAAGCTGGAATTGGCATTGGATCTGGGACTGAAACCCAGGCACCTGATGTGAGACGTGGGCTTCCCGAGAGAAGGCTCAACACGGGCCCCCAATGGCGTTCTCTGGTACCCACCTCTGGGCTGTAGTTTTGTTTGTATGTTTGTCTTTTCTCCATTAGAATATAAGCTCCAGGAAGGTAGGGCTTTTTGGCTGCTTTCTTTACCACTGCATCCTGAATGCGGAGAACAGTTCCTAGTATTTAGCACCGTTTTCTTCCCTTGCACAAATAAATGAATCGGGTAAAGTGCTCAAAGCTAGAACCATATTTAAATCTCAGCTCTGCTACCCACTTGCTGTAACACCAGCCCATCACTTAAACTCTCTGAGCCCCAGTTCCCAGTTCATAAAACAGAGATGGGTTGTGAGCTATGAGGATTAAGTGCAAAGTGTGAAAAACAGCCTAATCCAGAGCCTGAAATACAGCAGGCACCCAATTATTACAGCAATTATTCCAGGTACGATTGCAACCAGACCATGTTGAATCTTGCACGGGGAGCGGGTTTCACCTTCCAACAGACTTTGGTTCTGTCCTTGGGAAGAGGGGGTGCACAAGGCCCAACCCCCACTCTCCGTGTCCTCCCTTCCCCGCCTCCCGTTTCCCTAGGCTTCATCAGTACAGCTTTTCCCCAATTAAAAAAGAACACAAGTGGTTAGGTTTCACCTCTTCCACTTTAAACGACTTCTGAATTCTCAGGACTACGTACAGCACCTTCCTGAATGCAGGCATTTCCAAGCCCACCCGGGCTCTGTTCTTGGGTCTTTTCTGCGGCAGATTTGGCTCTGACTATCACAATCCCACTTCTAACTTCCGGAGGCGCCTTACTTCTCTCCTCAACATTGCCTATCATAAGCAACAGGACAGAGAACGACACATGGAATTTTTCCTCCTGCAAAGACGTCTGAGAGTCTAGGAAGAAGACTAAAGTCCTTCTGCGGCCCAGATCCACGCCCCGGCCCCCACCAAGCTGGGAAGGAAGAGCGAGCAAAGCTGGCAGCACCGGGTTCTCCCTGAGACTCGGCTGGAAAACGAACATAACGACGGGCAGTGGTTTGGGGCCTTGCAGCCACTGTGGAAAACTGTTTCCAGTGTCGCCTTGTCTGTTTTCAGTCTCTAAGTGCCACAGGTCAGGTTTTGTAAAGCAAGCTCAGCTGGGTCGACCGCGAAGTGAAATTATCCACGTGTTTGAGTCTCCACCAGCGGAACCTGGCTGGATGACAGAAACACCCAGAACCCAAACCAACTTGAGCAAATGCAAATGTGAGGCAAAGCACATGTGTCCTTTTTCAGAAACGATATTTGGTTTTTATATGGATGGATGCTTCTGGCTGGTTTACATAGCCTGGGGAATTAAAAATACTGGATTTTCTCCTCTCCTTGAGACGGAAAGAGGATATTCTTTCTGTGCAGAACTAAATGTATTTGGAATGCCTGCATTTTTAAGCTGACACTGTGCAAACCTAAACACATTTGCATGTATCCCTAAACATGTTTGCATGTACCCCATCTTTTAGGAAAATCTTTCTTTTTGACCCTCTGCACACTTGTCTATACACATTTTGTTTTTCTACCTTTGAACATGCCTGAAGGGATGGCAGAAAGCCAACTGGAAGAACACACCGCTGTCAATATGGCTAAATATAAACCTGCTCATCAGCAATCCACAAGATGCAAAATGATGTGAAATAAAACAGAATTAGGGGCTGGCGCTGTGGCATAGCGGGTAAAGCCACTGTCTGCAGTGCTGGCATCCCATATGGGCACCGGTTCGAGTCCCGGCTGCTCCACTTGTGATCCAGCTCTCTGCTATGGCCTGGGAAAGCAGAAGAGGTTCCTGGCTCCTAGCTTTGGATCAGTCCAGCTCCAGCCATTGTGGCCATTTGGAGAGTGAACCAGCAGATGGAAGACCTCACTCTCTTTGTCTCTCCCTCTCTCTGTAACTCTGCCTCTCAAATAAATAAATAAATATTTAAAAATAAAAACATTTTCCTAAAACACAACAAAATGAAGATAAAAATTAGGACCATAAAACTGGGGCTGATGTCGTGGCACAGTGGGTTACATCACTGCCTGCGATGTTGGCATCCCCAAGTCCTGGCTGCTCCACTTCCAAACCAGCTCTTTGCTAATGTGCCTCGGGAAGCAGCAGGAGACAGCCCAACTGTTTAGGTCCCTGCACCTAGGAGGGAGACCCAAATGGAGCTCCTGGCTTTGGCCTGGCCCAGCCTCGGCCGCTGTAGCCATTTGAGCAGTGATCCAGAGGCTGGAAGATCTCTTTCTCTCTAGGCCAGCACTGTGGCACAGTGGGTTAAGCCACTGCCTGCAGCACCAGCATCCCATATAGGCACTGGTTCAAGTCCTGGCTGCTCCACTTCCTACCCAGCTCCCTGCTAATGGCCTGGGAAAGCAGGAGAAGATGGCCCAAGTACTTGGGCCCTTGAACCAACATGGGAGACCCAGATGAAGCTCCTTGCTCCTGGCTTCGGCTTGGTCCGGCCCAGCTGTTGCAGCCATTTGGACGGTGAACCAGCGGATGGCAGATCTCTCCCCGCCCTCCTCTCTGCCTCTCCTCTGTAACTCTTTCAAATAATAAATAATCTTTTTTTTTTTTAAAGCACAGAACTAAAACAGAAAACAAAAAACATATTTTCACCAGTACCGCGGCAGACTCTTCCTAGACAGTTGAGAACACAGACTTAGCAAGTCCTCGGAAGACGGGAATCGTTCTTTTAAAAGAAGAAGTCGTGGTGAACAACCGCTGCAGGATCCTCTGAACTCGGTCTGTCTAAAACACTATTTGATCTCAAGACGCCAGCCCCTAACACCCTGGCAGCTGAGCAGGTGCTGGTGGTGCTGGTGGTGCTGTCTCCAACCTGCACCTCCTGGGCACAGGGACTGGACTTGCTTTCGGTGCCGTGCAGCAGTGCTCAAGGCCCAGGCTCTCGGGCCCACACCCCAACCCTGCTGCTTACGAGCAGCCTGCCCGGGGGTCAGCGCCTTGACCTTCCTCTGCCCTGGCTCCCTCAGTGCACAACAGGGATGACAACAGTGTCTATTGCCTTGCGCTGGAGATAAAGATAAGCCACGCAAAGAACCTGGGTCAATGCCAGGCAACCGACATGCTCAACACGATCACTCTTATTATACATCCTTCAGGGTCCACCACAGGAACCGGCACCTGAGAGCTGACGGGGAAAACACGCTTTCCTGAGACTATGGGATGAACACCTTGCTTCTGCTTACTCCCCGGCCGTGTGTTGTTCTACACTTGGAAACGTGGAGCTGTATGGGCTCCCTGTGTACCTGTACTCTCTTCAGCTCACTGACCGGTGGGCTCCTCCAGGTCAGGGGCACTGCCAACTGTCCCTGGGCCCTGCTGCACCGCACAGCCGTCTGTAAGCACCAGCAGCTCCCGCACACTGGTTACTCCCCTGCAGGACGGCAGACCCCACCCGAGCAGCGGCAGCAACATTCTTCCTCCGGTCAGGCTCGTGCTCTCCTTCAGCTCTGCCATTCCAACATTTTATGTCACCCTGAAAAAGGGCCCAAGCTTCTCTACCAATCAGCTAATGATGTTTAAGATCGTCTGCTCTTTCTGTTAATTCAAAATGGAAACACTCAAGTACACTGATATCTCAACTATACTATCGCCATCCTCGTTAGTATAGTGGTGAGTATCCCCTGTCAACTAACTATACGTATATTTAAAAGATTTATTTATTGGAAAGGCAGAGTGATACAGAGAGCGCAAGAGACAGACCGTGAGAGATCTCCCACCCACTGGCTCACTCCCCGAAATGTCTGCAACAGCCAGTGCAAGGCTAGGACAAAGCCAGGAGCCTGAACTCCAACTGGGCCCCCCATGGGTGGCAGGGACCCAAGAACTTGGGCCATCTTCCATCGCCTCCCCAGTGCACTAGCGGGAAGTTGCCAGGAATGGAGAGATGGGATGCAGGCCTCCTAAGTAGCAGCTTCACCCACTGCACCACAGTGCTTACCCCAGTCGTAAGTACTGTCCTGATCTCGTCTTAGTGTTACCAGTAGAACCCAGTAGTCAGGAATCTTCAACTAATCTGAATGTTCCCAAGAGGAAACTAAACCAAACTAATCTACCGTTAGTCACAACCAGCCTTCCAGAGGCTCTGGGAGCGCGGCCGGAGTGGATAAAACACTCAGTAAACGTTACTCATCCTGCTTTCCTCCATGCCTGTCAAGTCTGAGTTGCTAGGATCATGCACAACAACCGAAAAGAAAGGCAAGACCCTCATTCGCTGATGGCTTATGGACACCGGAAGACTGTACAGCGATCACAGATTGATGGACCCACTGTGGTGCCAGACTGCCGGTGCGAGTCCCAGAACTGCCGAATGCCAACTGTGACCCTGGACAAAGTACCAAAAGGGCTAAGGAGCTGTGCAGAGGGATGGCAACTGAGGGAAGGGCCCTGCCTCACAGGCTACAGTCACTCTTCAAGGCATTCAGCATAGGGTACATTAACACAAGCTACTAGTATTGTTATTACACCTGCATTGTTTCACATTGAGTGCCCAAGTTGTCACCGTTATTTTAAACCACTTCTCCCCCAAGGCAACTCTTCCCTGTCACACTGCCTTGTTCACCCTCTCTCCGCTTTCCCTACACTCAGATGGATCCAGGAGCCAGGAACTCCCAGGATCCAACTCACCTGACTCACCCTGCACCTGCCTGCCCCTCTCTATCCCCACGGCCCTGGTTCATGCCAGTGCTGCTCTCTTACCAGGGCTGGTAACCTCGCCACCTCTGTTCTTCCCATCTTTGAACCACACCTGACATGGCGTTACCAGTCAGCCTGCTGAAGCGTGGCTCTGAGTAGATCACTCCTCTAGGCCTTACCGCTCCCCTGGCCTGGACTCTGAGGCTCCCTCCGCCCTGGCTCCCGGCTTTCTCTTCTCGTTTCCTCCTCTCTCATCCACACATCCACACCGCTCGGCCAGGCTGAGGATGCTCCTCGTCTCTGCCTGCGCTGCTGCCTCTGCCTGTCACGTCACTCCTTGGTCTCCTACCTGGCCGCTTCCAACCCCTCCAAAGTTCAGCTCAAAATAAGTAAGTAGGTGCTTCGTAGTCAGTGAACTGAAGACTAAAACATTTAAGAAAAATTTCAAAAGGGATCTATACAAACAGGTGCTTTTTAAAAAATTTACTTTTGGGATGAACACTTGGCACAGTGTTTAGGGTGCTGCTTGGGATGCCTGGGTCCCACACTGGACTGCTCAGGCTGGAGTCCCAGCTCTGCTTCTGACTCCAGCCGCCTGCTAATGGACGCCCTGTGGGGCTGCTGGTGGCTCTTAAAGCACCTGGGGTCCTGCCACCCAGTGGGAGACCTGGACTGAGCTCCCAACTGCTGGCTCTGACCTGCCCAGCGTTGGCTGTTGTGGGCACTGGGACAATGAACTAGCAGATGGCAGATCTTTCTCTCTCTCTGTTTCTCTGTGTCTTTCTACCTTTCAAATTAAATGAAAATAAAATTTTAAGAAAAAGGTAGTATATGGCTTTGAAAAATGCTTTACTTTCACCAAGAACATAGGCTGGGGTAAGTGCTGGAAAAACTGGGCATCAGGCTGGCACTGTGGCGTAGTAGGCTAAGCCTCCACTCACAGCGCCGGCATCCCATAAAGGCCCTGGTTTGTATCCTGGCTGCTCCTCTTCCCATCCAGCTCTCTGCTCATAGCCTGGGAAAGCAGCAGAAGATGGCCCAAGTGCTGGCTCCTGCAGTGCCCCAGAGGCAGCTCCCGACTCCTGGCTTCAAATCAGCCCAGCTCTGGTCCTTGCAGCCATTTGGGGAGTAAATCAGCGGAAGAAAGACTCTTCTCTCTGACTCTACCTCTGTCTGTAACTCTACTTTTCAAATAAATAAAATTAAAAAAAAACATAAAACAAACAAAAACTGAGTATCCACATGTAGAAGAATGAAGCTAGGTTCCAATCTTTTACCAGATATAAAAATCAACACAAAATAAAGATTTATATGTGAGACCAGAAATTATGAAACTACTAGGAGAAAACATGGGAAGTGCTTTAAGACATTAGTACAGGGCTGGCACTGTGGCACAGTGGGTAAAGCCACCACCTGCAGTGGAGCAGCCGGGACTTGAACCAGCGCCCCCATGGGATGCCGGCACTGCAGGTGGTGGCTTCACCCGCTACGCCACAGTGCCGGCTCCAGGATTGGTTATTTCTTTGTCTTCTTGATAACAGCTGTTCTTTTTTTAATTTTTTTTTTTTTTTTTGACAGGCAGAGTGGACAGTGAGAGAGAGAGACAGAGAGAAAGGTCTTCCTTTTGCCGTTGGTTCACCCTCCAATGGCCGCCGCGGTAGCGCGCTGCGGCCGGCGCGCCGCGCTGTTCCGATGGCAGGAGCCAGGTGCTTCTCCTGGTCTCCCATGGGGTGCAGGGCCCAAGCACTTGGGCCATCCTCCACTGCACTCCCTGGATAACAGCTGTTCTAACTGATGAGGGGGTTTGGATCGCATTTCCCTGATGATCGGTGATTTGGGGTGTTTTTCATATACTTGTTGGCCATTTCTCTTCTTCTGAGGAGTGTCTGTTCAGCTCTTTTGCCCATTTTTAATCGGAATATTTGTTGTTTCGTTGCTTGAGTTCCTTGTGTATTCTAGTGAAAATCCTTTGTCAGATGAATAGTTTCATCATGAAGGCAAACATTTCTCCGCTCACCCTGTTGCTTCCTGTACTTGGGAAGCAGCTCTTCCGTTCCATGTAATCCCTCCCGTTTGTCTATTTTGCTTTTGTTGCTTGTGCTTTTGAGGTCCTACCCAAAAAATCTTTACCTGCACTAATTTTTTTTTTTTTAGATTTATATATTTATTTGAAAGGCAGAGCTACAGAGAGGCAGAAGCAGAGGGAGAGAGAGAGAGGTCTTCCATCAATCAGTTCACTTCCCAAATGGTCACAATGGCTAGAGCTGAGCTATCCAAAGCCAGGAGCCAGGAGCTTCATCAGGGTCTCCCACGCAGGTGCAGGGGCCCAAGCACTTAGACCATCTTCCATTGCTTTCCCAGGCCATCAGCAGGGAGCTGGATCGGAAGTGAAATAGCCAGCAAGTTGGCACCCATATGGGATGCTGGTGCCGTGGGCGGAAGCTTAGCCCACTACGCCACAGTGCCAGCTCCTAACTCTGACTTTCAAACCAAGAAATAAATCTTAAAAAAGAAAGAGAGAGAGAGGGAGAGGGAGAGGGAGAGGGGGAGGGGGAGGGGGAGAGGAGGGGGAGGGGGAAGGAGGGAGGAAGAAAGACGAAAGAATTAACATTAATTCTGGCAAGGACTTAGGCAAAGGTGAGCTCTCATTCACTGTTGGTGGGAATGTAAATGAGGGAAGCCATTACACAAAGTAGTACGGAGATTCCTCAGACAACTAAAAATACAACTGACAAACAATCCAGCAATCCCGCACTGAGTATCTTTCCAAACGAAAGGAAACAGTGTTGCAGGGATATCTCACTCTTGATGTTTATTACAGAACCACTCACAACAGCAACCCCACAGAATCAACCTAATTGTCTATCAGCAAGTGAGTGGGTTAAGAAATAGTGCTGTAGGTACACATGGAAAAAAAAAGCCATGAAAAAGAACAAAATCCTGACATCTGCAGCAACATGGACGGGCCTGGAGGACGCTACTTTACGTGCAACAAGCCAGGAGCAGAAGGACAAATGTTGCGTGTTCTCTCTTACGTGTGGGAGCCAAAGGAGTTGACTTCATCCGAGTTCAGAGTGAACAGTGACTGGTGACTGCCGAGGCAGGGAGGGGCAGGGGCAGAGGGTAGAGAGGTCAGTAACAGGGACAAAGCTACAGCACACAGGAAGAGCGAGGGCTGGCGCCCTGCAGCACAGCAGGGCGACCACAGTGCACGATACTTCACAGTGTTTCCGCACGGCTACAAGAGAGGATCTGGAATGTTCTCACCACGAAGAAACGATCCATGTTTGAGACAAACATTGGATATGCTAATCACTCTGGTTTGATGATTCCACACTGTATACGTGTATTGAGAAATCACCCCATAAATACGTGAAACTATGAGTCAAAAATAAAATAAACAAAAACAGTTGACTTGTGAACTAGAAAATCAGTCAATCAGATATTCTCTCGGCTCACTAAGCGCTTACTATGCAGCAGGCCCTGGGCTTACGCTTTCCTCCTTCAGTCTTCGTAACGATATAGTTGGTCTGACGTCCTTACCCCCACATCAGACATGGAGAAGCCTGGGTTCAACAATTTGTTGAGAGGACACAGGACAGAAAAGGACATTAATGAGCTCAGACACGAACACTGATGGCGGGGACCATGGTGTTGTGCCACCTCACTATGCCTGCCTGCTATGTGGACGATGGAACTTCAGCCCTGACCTGCCTCAAGCGTGAATGTATTACCACTCAAAACCATGCGGCGGTGCAGGGTTAGTGCTCTGCTGTTGGGCCTCACTGTTAGCTCCTGGACCACGCTGGGTTCCGTCAGCCGCCTACCACGGCACACGATGGCTATAACACTGTGACAAGGCAGCAACTCGATCCAGGGCTTCTCATTCGTTCCGTACGCACCAACAGCCACCACGTGCTGGAGGCTGTGCTAAACACGTCCTCTCTTCTTCTGAGACCTTCCTTCAGCCTCAGCAAAGTGGTTTCCCAAATTCCAGCGCCTGAGTGCTTCCACACAGCGGGCTGAAACCTTGTTTCAGAACGACAAGCCAATGGCTTCCAGCAGTATGCTCTCTACATGTGGGGAAATCCAGGCACCCGCAGCTCCCAGGCCTGAGCTTGTCCCCCCCCCTCCCCTTTTTAAAAAATTTATTTATTTGTCAAAAAGCAGAGTAACAGGGAAGGACAGATCTTCCATCTCCCAGCTCACTCTCAGACGTCCACAATAGCCAGGGCTAGACCAGATGGAAGCCAGGAACTCCATCTGGGACTCCCGCGAAGGTGGCGAGAACTCAAGTGTTTAGGTCGTCATCCACTTCCACTCAGGCACATTCGCAGGAAGCTGGATTAGAAGCGTGAGTGGCAGGAACTTGAACTAGGCACTCCAAGCTGTGGCTTAACTGGCTATCCCACAATGCCCGCCCCATTCCTATTTAGTTACTCACGACTAGGGCTACTAATGCCTAGAACACACACACACAGCCACACGATTTTAATTCCAGTGATTCCCCTTTTTAGGGGTTACTGAACGTTCTTCCTGGATCACTAGACTTTTCCTAGCACTAAGTGGCAAACACGGATGAAGAAAAGGCTAATCTGTGATCCAGAGTGGTACCCCACGGCCATTAGAATCTGTGCCACTCAAAACGCATATGCTGAAGCCCTAACCCCCGGGATGATGGAACTGAAAATGGGGTCTGTGGGAGGTCACGAGGTCACGAGGATGAGTGACATGGAAGAAGAGGCACGAGGCGTGTGAGGTGACAGCGAGACGGCCACCTGCAAGCCGCAAAAGCATTCTCACAGGAACCTGAGCTCCCTGGCACCCTGATCTTGGACTTCTGGTCGCCAGAACCGTGAGAGGCAAATTCTGATGCTTAAGTCACCCCGTGCATGGTATTTTGTTATAGCTGCCTGGGCTGGGTAAGACAGGGCCTTTAAAGAATTAAGTGAAATGGGGTCCTTAGGGTGGTCCTAATCCAGTGTGACTGGCGTCCTTATTGGAGGTAAGGAACCAGAAAGACACAGCAGACACTCCCGCACACGGGGACTCCCACGGCAATACACAGGGAGAAACTGCCACCTGCAAGCCAAGACACCAAACCTACCGACAGACACCCTGATCTTGGGCTGATCTTAGACTTCTAGCCTCCAGACCGAGAGAGAATATAGATTTCTGGTTTTGTTAAGCCACTCAGTTTGGGATATTTTATTTTGGTAGCTCCAGCAAACTAATACAGAGAGTGAAATCACAAATCCCCTAAGTATTGTCTGCAAGCCCCACTGGCATTAAAGCGATGCTTGACGGTTGTTTGATTCAACCCGTAATCCTGAATTTCTCCTTTGTGTTAGCCAGGCCCAGCCAGATGTCAAGAGACCACGAGGGCATTTCAGAAACTCCACAGGAGGAGCAGGCGCTGTGTACAGCCAGTTCAGCCACCACCTTAGGGACGCCCACGTCCAATACTGAAGTGCCTGGCTTTGAGTCCTGCCTCTTTCCAATCCAGCTGCCTGTGAATGTGCGCCCTGGGCGGCAGCAGATGATGGTTCAAGTACTTGGGACCAGGGGCCGGCGTTGTGACGTAGCAGGTAAAGCCACCACCTGTGATGCTGGCATCCCACATGGACACTGGTTCATGTCCTGGACACTTCACTTCCAATCCAGCTTCCTGCTGGTGGCCTGGGAAAAGCAGTGGAAGATGGCCCAAGTGCTTGTGTTTTTGCTACCCATGTGGGAGACCTGGAAGAAGCTTCTGGCTCCTGGCTTCAGATAGGCCCAGCTCCAGCTGTTGTGGCCATTTGGGAGGTAAACCAGCAAATGGAAGATCTCTCTCTCTCTTTCCAATAAAAATAATAAATCTAAAACAAAATAAAATCTATCTTTTCATTTAATTTTCCATGAACTTTTGATTAATTAATTTAAAAAATTTTAAATTTACTTATTTGAGAGGCAGAAAGACAGAACGCCCCAAATGCCTGCAGTGACTGGGGTTGGGCGTAGGCTGGAGCTGGGAGCCAGGACCTCCATCCGGGTGCTCCACACGGGTGGCAGGAACCCAACTGTTCGAGCCATCACTGCTGTCTCCCAGAGTCTGCATGGGCAGGAAGCTGGAGTCGGAAGCAAAGCCAGGTACTGAACCGGGTCCTGCGCTGTGGGATGCGGGAGTCTCAGCCACTAGGCCAAATGCTCGCCATGAACTTTTTGAAGTACTCTCACGTACAAAGCTTCAAATCAGTAACGCAAAATGAAAAGTGGCTTCTATATTCCCCCTTTCTGAAAATGTGCTTCTGGAGGATACCAACGACCATGAACCTGGCTGCTCCCCTCCCTCGCATCCCACGAAGTTCGGGACCTATGAAAGTCACCTTCTCCTAGGCAAACAGCCTCCAATCAGGACAACTCTTACCCAACGCTTCCAGCTCCTGAACCACTTCTTTCCACACAGGCTCAATGTGGATGCAGCTGAAGCACCAGTCGGAGGTGATCTTAATGAGGTAGGGTTTCTTGAAGCTGTCGGGAACGACTTCGTTCACGTAATGGGAAAAGTGCAGCAAGTATTTCTCATCAACCGAGTCCCGCCGCTCGGAATTGAAAGGGAAGTGAAAGAATGATTCGTCAAAATAGAAGTTGTCGTGGAAGTGCCGGAAGCGGTGTTCTCGCTGCTGCTGCTTCTGGTAGCCCTGGTTCTCTCCGGCATCTCCATAGTGATCGTAATGCGACCGCTTTTCTTCGTTGGAAAGAATCTGTTAGGAAATGAAGCAACAAAAGAAATGATCTAAACAATAACAGGAAGGCTCAGACAGAGGGCTTTTCTGTATGTGGCTTAGAAATCACAGAAAGCAAATACAGACTATCATGATTCTATAAATCACCCATATACTGAGAAGCTCTCATTTCTATTTTTTTTTTTTTTTTGACAGGCAGAGTGGACAATGAGAGAGAGAGAGACGGAGACAAAGGTCTTCCTTTGCCGTTGGTTCACCCTCCAATGGCTGCTGCGGCAGGCGCACTGCACTGATCCGAAGCCAGGAGCCAGGTGCTTCCTCCTGGTCTCCCATGCCGATGGAAGGGCCCAAGCACTTGGGCCATCCTCCACTGCACTCCCGGGCCACAGCAGAGAGCTGGCCTGGAAGAGGGGCAACCAGGACAGAATCCAGCACCCCGACCGGGACTAGAACCCGGTGTGCCGGCGCCACAAGGCGGAGGATTAGCCTGTTGAGCCACAGCACCAGCCTCATTTCTATTTTTTTAATGGTGTCTTTTTAAAGTTTTATTTATTTTACTTGAAAGTCAGAGTTACACAGAGAGAGGAGAGGCAGAGAGAGAGGGAGAGAGGCCTTCCATCCGCTAGTTCACTCCCCAGTTGGCCATAACGGATGGAGCTGCGCTGATCCAAAGCCAGGAGCCAGTTACACAGAGAGAGGAGCGGCAGAGAGAGAGAGGTCTTCCATCCTCTGGTTCTCTCCCCAATTGGCTGCAATGGCCAGGAGCTTCTTCTGGGTCTCCCTCGCAGGTGCAGGGGCCCAGGCCACAGCAGAGAGCTTTCCCAGGCCACAGCAGAGAGCTGGACCGGAAGTGGAGAAGCTGGGTCTCGAACCGGCGCCCGTATGGGATGCCGGCACTTCAGGCCAGGGTGTTAACCCGCTGCACCACAGCGCTGGCCCGAGAAGCTCTCATTTCAATATAGACATTGAAGAGGATTCAAGACCAAGGTATTTCAATGGTTTAGAGTATCTAAACTCATGCTCACATTGGCATTAAAGATTCTGAACTATCACAGCACTAAGTAAATGTTAACATCATTTGGTTCCCCAGGGCTCAGACACAAAACTGACTTGGTCAGTCTTTATGAACTGGAATAATCCACACAAAATACAAAAAGTTATGAACACCAAACAATAGTCACAGAACTGAGTCTGGTGCTTTGCTTGTGGTCTCTGTTTTACTTGAAACTTCTGAATCCAACATCTGAGACGGTCAGGTAGGATCATCTGTTACCCTGTGAGCCACACCGGCTGTTGAAGAGCATTTACCCTGCACAACCAGGAAGCCACGGAGTGAATCTCAGGTACACTCCAGATCAACCTACTATGTTGGAAACTTACTAAAAATCTTATTTGAAATACATTTGCAAGCATGTCATTTTAACAAATACAGGTGAATCAATAAGTGATTTTAACATAGCTGCACCCCTAAGCACTGAGTGCCCTGTGGTGGGAGGAGGGGGAGCCATGCGATGTCACTCACTTCTGTGTCTGGCTCATGGCAGGAGGCTCTGATGACCTCTTCTCCCACTCCTTGGGTATGTTTAATTTTTAACTGACACATAATCACCGTATATGTTTATGGATACAGTGTATATCAAGACACTCAGATAACACGTAATAATCAAATCAGAGTAATTTGTATTTTTTTTTTTTTTTGGTAAAGATTTATTTTATTGAAAGTCAGAGTTACTGAGACAGAGAGAATCTTTTCATGCGCTGGTTCACTCCCCATATGGCTGCACAGCCGGGCTGAAGCCAGGAGCCAGGAGCTTCCTCCAGGTCTCCCACATGGATGGCAGGGGCCCAAGCACTTGGACCATCCTCAGGGATGCTTTTCCCAGGCCAGTAGCAGGGAGCTGGACTGCAAGTGGAGCAGCCAGGGCTCGAACGGGCACCCACATGGGAGGCCAGCGCTGCAGATCGTGGCTTTAACCTGCTGTGCCATAGCGCTGGCCTCTACTCTACCTTTCAAACAAATAAATAAATCTTAAAAACAAACAAGCGAACTGAGCAGCTAAGGCATATTGTAGAAGAGCTAACGGACGATGACCGTAAAGTCAGATGCGATACCTCGTAGGCCTTGCTGATCTGAATGAACTTGTCTTCTGCTCCAGGATCCTTGTTTTTGTCAGGATGCCTGAAACACAAATGGGCAGACAGTGAGCACGGATTTAATTTCTTGCACACTGTCATTTAACATCCTGCTACACACAGTTCACTACATCAGAGGCGAACGGAGGGCCACTGTATGGACGGTTTCCTAAAATATGTGATAGAACAATCAGTTGCTCCGTGTGACTAATAAGTGAAATTTTGAACCGGGACAGCTCTCCCAGGCACAGCAGCTGGGCCCGTTTTCAAAGCGCCAGACTGCACTGCTGTTGAATGTCACCGAGCAGAGCTGGCCACCTGCTTGTCCTGACGCTGCTCCCCAACAGCACTGAAGCTGCTCGAGGCTGAGGCACTCTTCCAGGAGGGTCAGCAGATCTCCCAGGGCGGCAGCATTTTATCCTGACGTTGGAACGATGATGTCGCAGCCAACACGAGCAGACGTAAGCAGCAGCTTTTAGGACGCGCTGCGAATTCCTTCAGTAATAATGACGCTTCAAATAGCATCTTGCTGATCAAAAAGCATCTTGGCTTTCAAATTAGAACATTTCAATTGTCATTATTACTCTGGTTATCTCATTCTACTCATGATCATCTCTGACCTGTAAGCGGATGATGACTTCCAGGCCATACGCTTAAGATGTGAGAAATGTCTACAGTTTGTGCAAAGTTATTTCAACTAACGCTGGAACTAAATCTTAAACACCTGCTCTTATACCCAGCCGACAACGCTTCCACCTCGCTGTCGTGTAGTATTCTGTAACCTTTTGTTTTTACACGAAGGCTCTGGGGATTTTAAAGTCCCACAAACAAGGAGCTGGGTTTACTTCCTTGTAACGCCTAAGATCTAAGGCAGCGTTCAGTACAGATGGACTTTCCAAAGTTCACCTAATCAAGAGCCCGTATGACCAAGTTTATTATTTACATAATCACTTCTGCTAACCTCCAGTAACTTCCTCCTACTAAAGATTACGGAAAGACAATGCACAAGGAGCAAGTGACTACTAAAGACACACCAAGTACACTGGAATAATTAAAAAAAGAAGACCACTACAACTTGTCCAACTTACTTTACCAGGACTATGTTTGAATGAATTATAACGCATATTCTGATTTATCTAAAAACAAGGAGACTTCAAATGGTTGACTGCTGAATTTAGACATCATTCCTCCCTTTTCTATGAATATCAGTGAGGAAAACGTTTCAGCTAGGTATAATGAAAACAGTATGATGGTTCCGAAGCATGTTTCTGGATGATAAGAACGAATAAAACAGGTTGGCTAATCAATGGCTGAGTTGCTACAAATCATGCAATCCTACAAAGAAAGATGGAACACAAAGAGCTCTGTAGGGAAGACGGGTAGGAAGGGGCACTCGGAGACGGACGCTGGGAGTCTTGAGGGCAGCTGGGTTAGAAAGCGTGGACCCTGCGGAGGGAGGCCACGGCCCAGGAGCAGAGAGGAGGCCACAAGACTGCTCCCGTGGAAAAGGAACGTTTCCCCAGCTGCGGGAAGATACCGTGAGTCTGAAACGTTCAGAAAAGCATCATTTCAGCCCCAGGAGCATCCCTCCCAGTGCTATTTTCGGTGAAATCTGGAGTTATCTCATGAATTGCAACCTTCACTAATGTCAAAGGGAAGCAAACATTGTGCTTGGTATCGGCTGGCTGTCTGGGTACCTCCAAAGGCATAGAAAGGAAGACAGAAAAAGGAAGACAGCAAAGTCATTACTGTTTGGTTGACTGGGCCACGTTCTACCCAGCTGCTTTCCGGGGGTGGGAGGAGCTATCTATTTTGCACGCATGACAAGTGCAAAATATCTGAGAAAATGTCATTCCTGGGAGAGAAAGACAGGGTTTCGGAGAGGGAAAAGTCATTTCCAGTGGGTTTAGCAAGCAAGGGAGAATTCCTAACACTAAGAACATTTAGTAAAACAGTACAACAGAATCCCCCATGAACCGCTTCCGCCTGCTACAGCTCATGCTGAAAAAGTCCAACAAGGAACACTATCATTTCCAGCACAGTATGAAACCACTGGGGAGTAAAACTGAACCGATTCTGGTGGTAAAACATTGCCATAGGCAAAACACCAGGAAATAACAGGATAACAGCAATATGAAGTACAATCGTAGGCTTCTGCTGGACAACACTCAGGGTCTAGGGTGACGAACTACTCCTAGAGAGAATTTAACTAAGGAAGACAGGCATATGACTCATTTAATTAATATCATAACACCCTTTCCAGCTCTGGAGGCTGGCAAAGTCAAAGCTGTGCATTGTAACAGGTCCCGCAAAATCTAGTGTCATTTCTGCTCTTAAAATATTGTCAAAGGCTCTACCCTGTCCAAAACAACGCTGTTGCCTTATGAATTAATTGCAGATTTATATGTTTGGCATTGAGCATAAAGAGGCCAGAGTTTGAAATGTTACTGAAAGCCACTGTGCTGTAGAGTCCCTGGACAGAAACCTGGTCTGATCAGAGATTGTCTTTTCAGCATCCAATTCTGGAGACTGCAGGATACAAATATGCCCTAAGATATACACTCAAAATATTCCACTTTAAATGACCCTGTACCTTTACTGCAACCAGTATAACACTGAGCTGTGTTCCCAGAACGACGAGGGTGTCAGGCAGAGCCATGCACAGCCTGCGGCATCATCTCTCTGTGGCAGCCTCGGCTTTGCTTCGCGTAACTTCCTGATGTCACCCAGTCCCTCCCACCCACACTAACTCGTGCCCAGAAGGACAAATGACTTAAAGGCAAACAAACAGGGGCCGGGGCTATGACACAGAAGCTAAAGCCATTGCCTGCAATGTCCGGCATCCCATATGGGTGCTGCTTGAGTCCTGGCTGCTCCACTTCTGATCCAGCTCCCTGCTGATGTGCCTGGGAAAGCAGCAGAAGATGGCCCAAGTCCTTGGGCCCCTGCACCCATGTGGGAGACCTGGAAGAAGCTCCTGGCTCCTGGCTTTGGATCGACCCAGCTCCAGCTGTTGCTGCCATCTGGGGAGTGAACCAGCGGATAGAAGACGCCCCCCTCCCCCACCTCTGCCTCTGCGTAACTCAGCCTTTCAAATCAATCAATCAATCCTAAAACAAACAAAAAGACACAACAAACTACTGGTGCAGAAGGTTATACTATGGACTCCAGAGGTCATGTAAATGTGCCACACTCTGAGCCTTGATTTTCCCGTCTGTCAAATGGGGACAACAATATCCTCCTTCGCAGAAGGCGCTCGGTGACGGCGCCTGCTCAAGGCTGGCTCAGCTATCTTTGCGTCGTCTGCGTCCTTGTCACCCTCTCTCTCTCTGCTGCACCTCCAGCTACACAGTGCAACTCTTCTGCTCCTCTGGCGTGGCCAAAGCTTTGGAGGCAGGACTGACAACGGTTGTGCAAGACAACCTGCAGATTCACTGCTAACTTGCTAACTGCTATTCTGATAACTATAACTTGCTAAGATGGTGATTTTTCTATGAACATTTAAAAAAATACGATATGCAACCCCGGAATATCTTTTTTAAAATGATGGCAAACAGTTCTTATTCTCAACTTTTTTTTTTTTTTTTAAAGTTAAGAAGCAATACCGTGGAGAACTGGCCTGTGTAGAGTTCCCGTTAGCAATTGCCCTCTTAAAGAGTTCCTTTTTGAAAAACCTATCTTGGGAGGATTTGCTTAGCCGTTGTTGATGCTTCTTCCCTCATTGTAACACTCAATATGGAAAGCACGCGAGGCGAGTCTTTAAGGCAAAGTGTGCCTACAAGGGGGCTTCAGAGCCCACGGGTTTGGGTCCTATCATGAAGAATTATGGAGCATGAATATTAGTTCTTCCCCACAGAACATCTTAGACAGATAAGATATAACACACAGAAACAGAGACAAATAAAAGCTAGTCATAACTTAGGTTTCATACTCCTGCTGCAACTGCTTAGCTTATATTAAACTTCTATTTCTTTGTTTCACCTACCATTCCCGGGCGAGCTTCTTATAAGCCTTTTTAATGTCAGCCTGACTGGCCGTCCGGCTGACCCCTAGGACTCTGTATGGGTCAAAATCCAACGCAGACAGAATTTGCAGGATCAGAACCAGAACTAGCAAGAACTGCCAGGAAATGCTCAACTTTTTCACTTCCATTTCTCTTCCTTTCCAGAGCTGAAATGATTGAAGAGGCAGTGAGTTCCAGCGGCAGAAACCTGGACAGTCTTGCTTTTTAGGTAAAGGTCTAAGATACGCTGTACAGATGAAAACAAAACACACACGAGGTATTGTGCAGGAAACGGGTCAAGTGCGTGACCATCACTTTTCAAGTCGACAATCTCGCTTCCACTTGTGGACATCGTAAACAAGAGCTACGACAGGCGAGAGGATGGGCTGTGAGAATTAACAGCAACTCTTAGAATTCTTGGATTTAGAAAAGCTTTAGAAATGACCGAAAATGAATGAGATGAAGAAATAATAAGTGAATGTGTAAAAATATATATAGGACAACCAGGGCAACTACATCTCCAATACACGATTTATTCTGACAATAATAGCTTAAGCTGGTGTAGAAATACTTCACGGAGTGTACATTAAACAAACTCATGAAATCATAAGATTTACCATGTGCTAAACTACAAAATGAGACAGTTGTGGCATTCTGGGGTATGAAATAAATACAAATATGACAGTGAGATACTCTCAAAATCTGCAGCTAGGATTCAGTAGGCTTCAGTTCTATTCTTTCTTACCATGCCCATTCAAACAAGGAAACGAAAACGCTGCTGTTTAATTCTTGGCCACATAGAAACCTCAGGTGAGATGAGCTGGCAACAATTGAGTTCTCCACGCAGAGAAAGCGTAATGGGGAAGACCGAAGAACAGGTGCAGTCTCCATGCCTTCTAAGGGGACGGCAGGTGACATCCCATTGGCGACACCAGCGTCTCTCACTGGGATCCCCACTTCTCTGCTTCCAACCCACCTTCCTTCTCATGCGCCTGCAGGGGCAGCAGGTGACGGCCCAAGTACTGGGGCTTCTGTCACTCACGTGGGAGACAAGGGTGGCGTGCCTGGCTCCTGGCCTCAGCCCGCTCCAGAGCCGGCTGTTGAAGCCATATGGGGAGTGACCCAGGGGATGGAAGAGCTGCCACTCAAATGAATAAATATATAACTCCCCCTTTTAAAAAAAGAGTTGTATGCATTTATTTGAAAGTCAGAATTAGAGAGAGAGATCTTTCATCCCCTGGTTCACTCCCTCAAAGGCCCCAGTGGCCAGGGCAGGGCCAGAGGAAGCCAGAAGCCAGGAGCTTCTTCCAGGTCTCCCACGTGGGTGCAGGGGCCCAAGCTCCTGGTCCGTCCTCCACTGCTTTCCCAGGCACATTAGCAGGGAGCTGGATGGGAAGTGGCGCAGCCGGGACTTGAACCGGTGCCCACACAGGATGCCGGCGCTGCAGACAGCGGCTCCATCAGGGGCGCCACAGCGCCGGCCCCAACATACCACTCTTAAAAAAAAGAAGTTTTAAGCTCCATCTCTGGTGAGTGCATTGAGCATTTTGGAAATAATCCTGGCTGGTCCATGAGAAAGGTGGCGCCGGCAGGGCAGCCACTGGCACTCCAGGAACACCGCCCCCCTCCCCGGTCCAGGGGCGGTAGGTGCCTCCACTTCTCCTGAGTTAATGCGGGGTCAAGGCCGGTGTGCGACCCCTAGGAGGGGCAAAGCCGCGGGTGTGACCGCTGCCTGGGGGCCCCAAGCTTAGCACCGCACCTAGGCGGAGCGGAACCCTACAACACGCCGGGTCACCTGCTCTGCCCTCCCAAAACGTCAAGGTGACACCGCCACGGGGGCGCTCCGGGGTCCGTCCTCCTGCACCTCGCGAGCGTGGGCAAGTTCCTGCAGCGCACCGAGCCCGAGCCCTGGTGCACGGAGCGGGGTCGACGCTACCTGGAGGCAGGCGGTGCTACCATCACTTCCGCCTTGCAGCGCGTCCACTGCCTCGTCCAACCGGGCCGCGTTCGCCGACAGGAGACCCCTGCCCAACAGGTAGGCTGGCCGCCCTCGGGGCAGCGCCCCCCGCGCCAGGCAGGGGCTCCCGGGGACACGCGCGAGGTCTGGGCCCGCCTCGACTCCCGCCGCGGGTCGCGGCCCCCGGGAGCCCCGGGCCGGGCCCGGTCAGCTCCCCGGCCTCCCCCCGGGCCCAGCAGGCGCCGGGAACGAGAAGGGACAACGGGGGGCCGCCCGAGGCTGCCCGGGCCCGCCGCGTCCTCACATCCGCGCATCACGCCGGGAAGGAGTTACCGGGAAAGGGCACCGGCCCGACCGGCGGCAGCCTCGGCGCTCCAGTGAGTCCGCCGTCCACACCAGCGCTCGCCGGGGCCTGGGGAGGGGACAGAAGCGGGGAGGAGCCGGGGGCGGGGGTTGTGTGTCGAGGGGAAAGAGTCACGTGACACTTAAAGGCCCAGCGCACCTATGGCGCAGGGCAAGCGTGTCCGGGTCGTCTATTTCGCGGGTGTGTTTTGACCCTTGCTGCCTGCCGTCGGCGCGTGGACCAGGCGCGGTTGCTATAGGAACGAGGCGCGCTCTTTGGCTGGATCCAAAGTGTGGATCGTGACCAAAGAGGCCAAAACGTGCCGCCTAGCGAGGCACCGTCGCTCTGCATGACGGGATGCCACGCAGACCTCCCAGATCCAGGGAGGGTTTTCCACTCGGACCGGGAGACGGCCCTCGGCTAGCAACGGTTGCTAGGATGGGGAAGCGATGGCTGGTCCCTGTTCTCTTGAACCCTATTCATAGAATCCTGGAGCGTCAGCGCTGCAGGCGACCTTAGGGATCCTCCATGTTCTGAGTTCCAGGGAGGGGAGGGGACTTCTCTGTGCAGCCCACCCCCGGGGTGCCAGGCCCACCCCCGGGATGCCAGGCCCATCCCCAGGCACCAGGCCCACCCCTAGGCACAGACAGGAAGCGGGGGGGGGGGGGGGGGGCCCGGGGAAGCCGGCCGCGCAGGTGAACGAGGTAAACTTTCTTTGAGGCAGTGAGATCGGTTCCTTGGGGATAAGAAAAAGCTTTCACACCCCCTGCCCCGTTTTAGGCTTTTATCACCTGCTTTCCTCCCTAAGTGACCACGTCACTTATTTATGTCACTTCCCGTCCCTTCCCTCTGGAGTGCCAGCTCCCGAGAGCCGAGGCTTCGCTGTGTTTCGTTCACTTCCTTATTCTTAGCGTCTGCACAGGCCCCGGCACACAAACGCCCTCCATAAACACAGGGCACTTTAAGTAGTTCGTGGAAAAATGGAATTAAAAGACACATTTGTTCTTGATACAAAAACATTTTTTTTAAGAAAAGTCTATGCATCGCGAGGCCGGCGCTGTGGCACAGTGGGTACAGCTGCCGCCTGCAGTGCCAGCATCCCATATAGGTGCCGGTTCAAGACCCGGCTGCTCCACTTCCAATCCAGCTCTCTGTTATAGCCTGGGAAATCAGTAGAAGATGGCCCAAGTCCTTGGGCCCCTGCACCCGTGTGGGAGACCTGGAAGAAGCTCCTGGCTCCCGGCTTCAGATGGGCGCAGCTCCCGCTATCTCAGCCTCCTGGGGAGTGAACCAGCTGTCACCAAGCTGAAACTATGTTGTTTATCCTACCCTCTCTGAGAAATGAAAAGAGTGAATAGCCAAATCCCCCTCCCCCCCAGGCCAGGTCCAGCCAGCATGCTAAGGCGTCTTCTCTGCTTTAACTATTACAAGGAAATTAACTGTAAATAAGCATTGCACTCTTCTTCTTCTTTTAAATAGTTATTTATTTATTTATTGAAAGGCAGTGATACAGAGAGGGAGAGATCTTCCACCTGCTGGTTCACTGCCCAGATGACAGCAATGGCTGAGTGGAAGCCAGGAGCCAAGAGCTTCTTCCAGGTTTCCCATGTACTGGGCCCATCCTCCCCTGCCTTTCCAGGGACATTAGCAGGGAGCTGAATCGGAAATGGGGCAGCCAGGACTGGAACCGGCACCCATACAGAGGACCGGCATCGCAGGCAGCGGCTTAACCCGCTACCCTGCTACCCCGCGGCACTGGCCCCCGCTTGGACCCATTCTAAGGTGGACTTGGTTCAGAGCGTGGACTGTGGTCAGGTTCAGGTTTGAACAGGGACCAGTGACTTCAGTTCTGCGAGCCTCAGGCCACAGCTGTGGGTGGGGAGAGGCGGGTGGAGAGCACTTGTCTGGCAGACTGTAGTTCGGGATAAGCTGAGACGAGGTCTGTGATGTCACTGGCACAAGGGCTGGGACTCAGCGGATGCTCAACACCCAGGAGCAGTGGAAGTGAGCTGAGCTGAATTATGGGAGTTCAGGTGTTTTCTCTGTGGGCAGTGCTAGGGCGGAAGGGAGGGAAGAGAGGGCTTGGCTGGACGGGACAGGGGAGTTTGGGACAGTAAGCAGGAGGGGGGTGGCTTGGGGTTTTACCGGTGGCAGGGGAGAGGGCTAAGAGGAAACAGAGAGGTCTAATGGCGTGGCTGTCCCTTCTGCTAGCTGAGTTCGGTGGCATCCCTAGTAGCCTTTCAGTAGGTTTGGTCTGATCTCAGTGTCTCCTCCTTAGTGTGCAGATGCTTTGTAAAAGTGAACTCAAACATCTCAGTTCACTTGCCGCCCCTCTAGCCTACGTTGTGTTAGGATCTCGTGGAGACTTTCACTTTAGGAGCCCCAGGTCCAGATCAAAGAACCAATACCCCGGCTACCTTTACACCCAGACAGACCAGAGCCCCCCTTTGCCATTCCAAAGGAAACACACCAGCCCCCATCACTGCTGGACCAGAGGCAGGCCACACGCACTGTGGGCCACTCAGAGGTCCACACAGGAGCGGGTCATGCACTGCTCACCCCCAACTTTAAAAAAAATTTATTCATTTATTTGAAAGGCAGAGACAGAGACACACAGATTGTCTTCCATCTGCTGGGTCACTCCTCAAGTTCCCACAATAGCTGGGATTGGGCTAGGCAAAAGCCAGGAGCCAGGAGCTCCGTGCAAGTCTCCCACGTGGGTGGCAGGAGCCTCACTGGCCGCGGTCCCAGGCGCATTAGCAGGGAGCTGGATCGGAGGCGGAGCCCTGGGGCTGCCCCCTGACATGGGCTGTGCCACAAGGCCGGGCCCTCAGCCCTCGGGAGTCGAGGAAGGAAGCTGCAGGGGCCCAAGCTGCCTGCCCTGAGAATGGCAGTCAACCTTCCTTCTCCCTCCACTGCCGGTCAGCGACTGGCCCCGAGGGCGCTGGGCAAGCGAGCGGTCTTGGGCGATCTACAGCAATTCCTCCTACTAGTTTTGAGGATATTCTACAGTCTCTGTAAAAGCCGTCTTCATCGATTCTGGTGAAAGACCCGGAAATCCGTGTCACGGTCCAAAAGCAGTTAGCGGTCCTCAGGATGCGGCCACGGGGCGGGCTCTAGGGCGGGACGAAGGCACGGAGGCGGACCATAGGGCGTGGCGAAGGCGCAGGGGCGGGACGTGGGGGCGTGGCGAGGGCGCGGAGGCGGACCATGGGGCGTGGCGAAGGCGCAGGGGCGGGACATAGGGGAGTGGCGAGGGCGCGGAGGCGGAGTATGGGGCGTGGCGAAGGCGCAGGGGCGGACTATGGGGGTGTGGCGGCGAGGGTTCAGGGGCGGTCCTGGGGGGAGTGGCGAGGGTGCGGAGGCGGACCATGGGGGCGTGGCCAGGAAGGCGCAGGGGCGGACTATGGGGGTGTGGCGGCGAGGGTTCAGGGGCGGTCCTGGGGGGAGTGGCGAGGGTGCGGAGGCGGACCATGGGGGCGTGGCCAAGGCGCAGGGGCGGACTATGGGGGTGTGGCGGCGAGGGCTCAGGGGCGGTCCTGGGGGGAGTGGCGAGGGTGCGGAGGCGGACCATGGGGGCGTGGCCAGGACGCAGGGGCGGACCGTTGGGGCGTGGCCAAGGCGCAGGGGCGGACTATGGGTCGTGGCAAGCACGCGGAGGTGGAGCTTGGGGGCGTGGCGAGGGCTCAGGGGCGGTCCGGGGGGGGGTGTGTGGCGAGGGCGCGGAGTGGATCCTTGGGGGGGTTGCGGCGAGAGTAGGGAGGCGGGCCGTGTGGGCGTGGCGAGGGCGCGGAGGCGGAGAACGGGGGGGCGTGACGAGCCGCGGAGGCGGGACACGGGGGCGTGGCCAAAGCGCAGGGGCTGACTATAGGGGTGTGGACTATGGGGTCGTGGCGAGGGCGCGGAGTGGGTCCTTGGGGGGTGCTGCGAGGGTAGGGAGGCGGAGCATAGTGGCATGGCGAGGGTGCGGAGGCAGACTATGGGGCGTGGCGAGGGCACGGAGGCGGACCATGGGGGCGTGGCCAAGGCGCAGGGGCGGACTATGGGGCGTGGCGAGGGCGCAGGGGTGGTCCGGGGGGTGTGGCGAGGCTGTGAGACGGACCAGGAGGGGTGTGGCGAGGGCGCGGAGTGGGCCCTTGGGGGCGTGGCGAGGAGGGGAAGGCGGACGATGGGGGTGTGGACTGTGAGGTCGTGGCGAGGGCGCAGAGGCGGGGGCGAGCAGGCGGGGAGGCGGCTGGGGTGGGGGCGGGACGTGGAGGCGGGAGCGAGAGGCGATGGGGGGTTGGGACGCAACGCGGAGGCGGGTCCTAGGTCGGGGGCGGATCCGGGGTCCGGGGTCTTAGGGCGGTGCTGGGGAGCGGGCCCGGAAGCGGACGGAGCCCCGGGTCCGCGTCGCCTGCCGGCCATGGACGAGGCCGACCGGCAGCTCCTGCGGCGGAGCCGGGTGCGGCTGGTGAAAGAGCTGCAGGTGGCCGAGCTGTGGGACGCGCTGCTCAGCTGCGAGCTCTTCACGGCCGACATGATCGAGGCCATCCAGGTGCGCCCCTCCCTCGCCGCCCCTGACTTCCGCGGGGCTCCTTGGCAGCTCCCGCGCTCGCTTCCCCACGTACCCCCACTTTGGGGTGCCCTGTGAGCGGCACCCCGCGCACCTCTTGGCTGGGTGCGGGTCCTGATGTTTCCTTTCTGTAGCACCCTGGTCCCGGGCACCCACCCTGGGGTCGGGCTGCCCGGCAGGGTATCCTTGGGCAGGTCACTTAGCGTCTTTGAGCCCCAGTGCCCTGGGCAGTGATGCTGTCCCAAGGACCAAGTGAGACGGTGGATGTGGAAGAGCCTAGAGCCAGGCCCAGGGGGCCCTGTCCACTCTGGAGGGTCCCTAAGGGGGTTTTGGAAGTCAGGACACCTGATGCGGATAACAGAGAGAAAGGATACATTTGAGGTTGTTCGTGGCTGACCCTCACCTGGGGCCGGTGAGAGTGTGGGGGTGCAGTGGGTGTGAGTGGCTGGCTGCAGGCCTCTGGCCCGTGCTCTGGGCCCAGCAGGCCCAGCCTCGGTGTGGGCACCCTCTCCCTCCCTTTCCTCCTTTCCAGCCTGGGGACTGGCTGCGCATTTGCAAAGTGGCAAAAATGCTTCTTCCTCATCTTTCCAGCTGCTAATTAACAAAGGCTAAGCCACAGGGAGGTGACCACATAGGAGATCGCAGACAGGACAGGAGCTTTTAGAGGCTCCATCGTTAACCTGCAAGGGGAGGGAGAGCCTGTGGGGGACCCCCTGGCACCCACCTTTCTCCCGTGGCCCCTCCATAGTAAGCACAGTGTGTCCTTGCCCTCCACACCCAGCTCCTGTGTGTCGACTGTCCAGCCCGGGCCCTCCCTCACCTGGCCACAGCCTGACCTGACAGCCCCTCCCGCCCTCTGGGGAACCATTGTGTGTGTTTGCCTCCTCCCAGACCGTGGCTTAGCCCTGGAACAAGTCTGTGATAGACTATGGCCAGCTGTCAAGTGAGTCTCAGGAGCACCTGCTGTGGGGCCTGGACAGGGAGTAGAGATGGCTGGAGGTGACAATTCCTGCTTCGGACACGTTCACGGGGACTACAAGCTCAGATGCCCATGGAGGCCTGGGTGGGCGCCAGGTGGGCAGCATCTGTCCCACCGCCCGTGTCCAGCTGCGTGTGCTCAGACCAGTGTTACCAGTGTTACCAGTGTATTTATTTATTCATGTTTCTTTTTAAAAATATTTTATTTATTTGAGAGGTAGAGTTACAGACAGTGAGAGGGAGAGACAGAGAGGTCTTCTGTCCATTGGTTCACTCCCCAAATGGCTGCAACAGCCAGAGCTGCGCCAGTCTGAAGCCAGGAGCCGGGAGCTTCTTCTGGGTCTTCCACGCAGGTGCAGGGGCCCAAGGACTTGAGCCATCTTCTACTGCTTTCCCAGGCCACAGCAGAGAGCTGGGTTGGAAGAGGAGCAGGCAGAACTAAAATCGGCGCCCATATGGGGTGCCACAGGCAGAGGATTGACCAAGTGAGCCACGGCGCCAGCCCCTGTTTATTCATGTTCCTAAAAGATTTATTTACTTTATTGAAAGGCAGAGTTACAGAGGCAGAGAGAGAGAGAGAGAGAGAGATTTCATCTGTTGGTTCACTTCCCCGATTTCTTCTGGAGCTGGATCAGAAGTGGAGCAGCCGGGACTTGAACTAGCGCCCATATGGGATGCTGGCACTTCAGGCAGTGGCTTTACCTGCCGCCTATTTATTCATTTTATTTTTAAAGATTTATTTATCTGAGAGGTGGATGACAGAGAGGCAGGGCAGAGAGAGGTCTTCCATTTGCTGGTTCACTCCCCAAATGGCCGCAACAGCCTGAGCTGGGCCGATCTGAAGCAAGGAGTCAGGAGCTTCCTCCAGGTCTCCCACACACATGCGGGCATCTTCTACTGCTTTCCCAGGCCACAGCAGAGAGCTGGATCAGAAGTGGAGCAGCCAGGACTGGAACCTGTGCCAGTATGGGGAGGGGTACCGGCACTGCAGGTGGTGGCCCCTGTTTATTAATTTTTAAAAAGATTTATTTATTTATTTATTTGAAAGGCAGAGTCACACACACACACACAGAGGAGGAGAGAGAGAGTTTCCATCTGCCGGTTCACCCCCTAAATGGCCAAGGCTGGGCCAGACTGAAGCCAGGCTCCTGGAACCCCATCCGGCTCCCCCACATGGGTAGCAGGGCCCCAGACTGCTCTTCTTGGGAGACTTGTCTCCTCAGTGATGTGGTGGGTCTGTGCTGTTCAGTGTAATAGTTATTGGCCACTTGCAGCTGTTGGAAATGTAAGTGTTCAGTACTTGAAAATTAAATAAAATTGGGGCCCGCATTGTGGTGTAGCCAGTAAAGCCACCACCTGCAACAGCAGCATCCCATATGGGTGCTGGTTTGAGTCTTGACTGTTCCACTTCTTCTTCCTTTTCTTTTTTTTTTTTTTTAAAGGTTTATTTTATTTGTTTGAAAGACAGAGTTACAGAGAGATGTAGAGCCAGAGAGAGAGATCTTCCACCCTCTGGTTCACTCCCCAAATGATTGCAATGGTCAGAGCTGAGCTAATCCGAAGCCAGGAGCCAGGGGCTTCTTCCAGGTCTCCAATGTGGGTGCAGGTATCCAAGGACTTGCGCCATCTTCTACTGCTTTCCCAGGCCATAGCAGAGAGCTGGATCAGAAGAGGAGCAGCAGCCGGGATTTGAACTGGCACCATGTGGGATGCCGGTGCTGCAGGCTAGGGCTTTAACCCGCTGCACCATAGCGCTGGCCCCATGGTCCACTTCGGATCCACCTCCCTGCTAATGCGCCTGGGAAAGCAGCAAAGGATGGCCTACATGGGATACCCAGAAGAAGCTTCTGGCTCCTGGGTTTGGCCTGGCTCAGCCCTGGCCGTTGTGGAGAGTGAACCAGTGGATGGAAGACCTCTCTCACTCCCTCTCTCTAACTCTGCCTTTCAAATAAATAATAAATATTAAAAAAATAAAAAATTCAGTTAGTACTCACTCAGAGTCCCGAAGTGCTCAGTGGCCATGTGTGGCCCCTGGCTGCCATGTTGGACAGCACAGATACAATCCATCATGGACAGTTCTGTTAGTGCTACTGTAGGATGTTTGGGGACAAGGTGGTGTCTTGTCTGTGGGTCCCCAGGCCCTTGTCCAGTGCTGGGTCCCCAAGAACAGGCAGCGGGAAATCGGCATCTTCCTCCTGCTGCCTGACCTGGTGGCCCTGCCCCTGACACTGTCAGTCAGCCTTGACCACTGCCCCCTCTTCTGTCCACCCAGTGTCTACGTCATGTCGAGTCAACCTCTTTATATGAGGGGACCTTAGAAGTTCACGGAAAGTGGAACTAAAAGATACGTTTATTTTGGTGCAAAAAATAAAATTGGAATCCAAGCACATGAGAGGTCTTCAGAAAGGTCATGGAAAAGGCATACGGTGAGGAAACTGTGTGGGTTTCACAGTTCTGAAACCCACTGCTTTGCCGTAGCTCCTCACAGCTCTGAGGATGCATTTCTTAGCATGGCCACGCCAAGGCCTCTCCCTCTCCGCGGCCCACCTCCCTTTCGTTGAGTCATTATTTGCTTCCTGGTGCTCCTTGGGGTCCCCTTGGTGGTGGCGGTGGTGGGGGCTCGCCTGACTGCCGGCCAAGTCCGTTGACACTGAGCATTTTCCACCCTGGCCCTTATCTCCTTGCTGATTTGTCTACACCCGTGCTAAACACTGGCTTTTCAGGACTGAGACCTTGCCCTGCTGTCTTTAGCATTTAGCACAGTGCTGGGCACACGGTAGATGCCTCTGAAATAGAGCAGAGGCTGGGGCAGGTCCCTCGCTCAGGGTACCCTAGGCTCTGTTTCTACCCATGTGTCCCAGATGGGAAATGGGGCAACAAGGAGAGAATAGGTGGCACTAAGTGGGTGACTGTGTCTTGTCTTTCTTTCCAAACAGCATGCGGGGACACGCCGGGATCAGGCCAGGCAGCTGGTCATAGAACTGGAGACCCGAGGGAGGCAGGCCCTTCCGTTGTTCATCTCCTGCCTGGAGGACACTGGCCAGCACACGCTGGCTTCTTTCCTGCGAGCCAGTAGGCAGGAACAGAACCCTGAGGCCCTCAGACCTCTGCCGCTGACACCTTTCGTGCTGGGACCAGTGGGCTTCCAACCAGAGAAGCCGACAGCGGTGGCTTCGCAGGCGGCCCTGGGAAACCTCTCCCCGGTAGTGCTGGGGCCCGAGGAGCTGTGTCCAGCCAAGCTCAGGCCAGAGGTTCTCAGGCCGGTGGAATCCAGTTCTGGAGGATTCCGTGATGTCTGTGAGTATCGATGGAGTGCTTGGTGGTTGGGTGTGACTGCTGGTACAGCTGGGTGGGCTGGGGTTCAGAATTTAATTTTGCTGTTGTCCTAAGGAACATTCCTAGGAGATGGGTGGAACATTCTGGTAAGTCGTCAGGAGCGGTAACTTCGGCAGCCCCTCCTCGGAAAAGCACATGCCGAGGTCTGTTTTGGGTGTCCCAGGTTTTGGCCTGTGTTTCTAGATCCAGCTGTTGTATAGGATTGGCCTCTGGATAGCTTGGAGTGGCCCTTTGTTGCTGTGGTTCGTTCTGAGAGGAGAAGCACGGTGGGGGCAAGGGGCATGGAGTCACCACACAGACCCTGGGAGTGGACTAGAGGCGAGCAGCCTGCAGACTCGTTTATTTCATTTGGTGCAGCAGCTTATGTAGCCGAGGCAGCCAATCCAGTCAAGGGGCGGTTTATGTCCTAATCAATCACTGCCTGTTGCCAGGCAGGCTCCATTGCCAGGTGGGTTCCGAAGCCATTTCCTGAGTAACTGACACTCGCTTGCCAGCGCCATCTTGACACGGCCTTCTCATTCCACCACAGCCCATGCCTGGGGCAGGAGGGAGGCCTCGGCTCAGAGTCTGCTCCCTGTGTGCACCTGCAGAGTACATCCCCCTGCCTGCCTCCCTTGTCGGGCAGCAAACCGGGACTTAGGAGGAGGAAGTCATTTACTTAAGGTCACAAGGCCACATCTGGCAAAATGCATGAGTCCCGAGAGCAGAGTTGGATGATTTTAACCCACAGGCACTCCCAGGTCAGCAACACCTGGGTCATCCCAGTGTCCTCCACAGCTCTTCCTCCTAGTCTGTTCCCACTCCCTGCACCCAAGGGAATCGCTGTTCTCATCTCTGTCTCCTTGGACTTCCGTAGGAATGAAGTGCCGCCATGTGCACTCCAGAGTCTGGCTTCTTCCGCCCATCCTTGCCCTGGGGCACACGTCCACGTTGTTGTGCATAGTGGCTGTCCCTTCTTTTGCACTGCTAGGTGGTGGTGGGGTTCCTGTTCTGGATCCTGTTCTGCTGATGGACCTGGGTGGTCGTCAGTAGCACTTGGTTTCCTTGGCAGCACGGGGAGATCTGGGGCTGCTCGTTTCCTGCTCGTTTCCTGGTTGCCCAGTGGGCCGTCGTGCGGTACTAGCAGGGGTAGTGGTTAGCAGTACTGAGTATCTACTGCAGATGGAGCAGCCCTTGTCTGAACTGCTGGGACTGGAACTGTTTCAAATTTCTCCTTTTTATTTTTTTTAGACAAAATGGGATGTCTTGGGAATGGGGCCCAAATAAACATGAAATTCATTCATATTTTCATAAATGCCACATAGTCTGAAGGTATTTTTTAAAAAGATTTTATTTATTTATTTGAGAGGCAGAGTTACAACGAAAGGGAGAGACAGACAGAAAGGTCTTCTATCCACTGGTTTGTTCCCCAAGTGGCTGCAGTGGCCGGAACTGGGCCAGTCCGAAGCCAGGAGCTTCTTCCAGGTCTCCTACACAGGTGCAGGGGCCCAAGCACTTGGGCCTTCTTCTATTGCTTTACCAGGCTATAACAGAGAGCTGGATTGGAAGAGGAATAACTGGGACATGAACTGGTGCCCATATGGGATGCCGGCACTGCAGATGGGGGCTTAGCTCACTATGCCATAGCACCGGCCCTGTGAAGATAATTTTATACAGTGTCTTTAGTGTGCTTACATTTTGATAGTGATCCGTTGTGGGAAGTCAGGTGTGAAATTACTGCTCCAGTGTCACGTCAGTGCGTCTTGGGTTTTTGGGTTAGGGATGTTCAAAGCGCTTACATAAATGATCTAATTAATCTCCTAGCTCTCTCTCAAGGCCTCCTATGTGGATGGCAGGGTCCAAATACTTGGGCCATCCTCTTCTGTTTTCCCAGGCATATTAGCAGGGAGCTGGATCAGAAGTGAAACAGCGAAGACTTGAACCAGTGCTCATATGGGATTCTGGCATTGCAGGCCATGGCCTAACCTGCTGTGCCACAGTGCCAGCCCATGAGTCCAACGCCACTTGGGCCATTATCGATTCATTGCTTCCCAGGCGCGTTAGCAGGGGACTGGATTGGAAGCGGCTGAGCCGGCTGTGCCACGACACCTGCCTGGTCTGTGAACTTATGAAGCCCACTTGTATGATTCATTGTAGGAACTGGCTCTCATGATCATGGAGGCAGAGCGGGCCCACAGTTTGCTGTGTGCATGCTGTGGTGTGGTTCCAGCCAAGTATGAGAGTCAGGATTTCCAATGTGTGTGTCCTTGGTAGAGGGCCAGGAAGCCCCATTCCCACCTCGGGTGGTGAGGCCCACCAAGATCAGATTCTCCCTCTCTCCCTCTCTCTGTTGCATTCGGGGCGTCAGTGGGTTGGATGAGGTGGCCCACAGTGGCGAACTCTCCTGCCGTCCTGAGTCCACCCGGTTAGATGCTAATCTCTCCCAGAATTCCAGAAGGACCGTCACGGACACACTCAGAAATAGCATTTAACCAAACATCTGGGCACCCCCTGGCCTGTGAAGTCGACACCTAGCCCTACCCAGCCCTGTGGCTTCTCTGCTCATGCCTCTCCCGGGGTTAGGACTTTCTGGAAAGTAAAGGTTGGTGTTAGCCTGGCCCGGCCCCTCCCCTCTGGGGCTGGTGGCTGTGCTCACCGCCCCGCGCCACTCGGGCTCTCTGAGGCTCTGTCAGAGGGGACGGATGACAGCGTTTGCTGTAGGATTGCTCTCAGGAGTCAGCGAGGCCGTACATGGAAAGCGCTCCCCACAGGGCCTCGCAGGAAGTGGGTGATCGGGGACTTTTGCAGGAAGTGGGTGATCGGGGACTTCCGCATTACTGAAACCAAGAAGAGGCCCGTTGGAGGGCACGCCCCCTTCACCCACTTCTCTCTGTGGGTGACATGGGCGTGTACCCAGTGACTCCCTGGCCAAGAGGCTGATTCTTTTGCAAACACGCTTAGTCACATGTGTTTGTCACCTGCGTGGGAGCTGCCGTTTTGGGAGAAACACCTCTCAAGCACCATGTAGCCGACCTCTGCTCCAGTGTGGCTTTTAAATTGGCAAGAGGTAGTTCCTAGCAAGGGGCCAGGCCTGCTCTGGGCAATGAGTGGCAGCATCATTTCAACCTCCCACCAGCTTCAGGAAGCCACCAAGATAAACAAGTTATCTTGGTTTAAAAAGAGAGGAAAAAAAAAAAAAAGCCCTACAGCCTTCCAGACTGGTGGCCAGCTGAGTTCTTGCTCATTGAAATGAAAACACCAGGGCAGATGTTTGGTGCAGCGGTTATGAAGCCGCTTGGGATGCCTGCACCCTGCTCCTGCTCCTGATGTCCGCTTCTTGCTACTGTGCACCCTGGGAGGCTACAGATGATGGCTCGAGTAGTTGGGTCCCTGCTACCCACATGGGAGACCTGGACGGAATTCCTGGCTCCTGGCTGTTGCAGGCATTGGAGGGATGAACCAGCAGGCAGAATCTCTCTCTCTCTTTCAAATCAATGAATAAGTTAAAAGGGAGTGAAGGGGCCAGCGCTGTGGTACAGCTCATGATGCTGGCATCCATATGAGCGCCGGTTCAAGTCTCAGCTGCTCAGCTTGAAGTTGCTGCTTCCAACCCAGCTCCCGGCTAATGTCCCTGGGAAGGCAGCAGTGGACAGCCTGAGCATCTGGGACCCTGCCACCCATGTAGGGGACTCACATGGAGCTCCAGGCTCCTGTCTTTGGCCTGGACCAGTCCTGGCTGTTGCAGCCACTTGAGGAGTGAACCAGCAGGTGGAAGATGTCTTTTTCTGTCTCTGTCTCTCCCTCTGCAGCCCTCTGCCTGTCAAATAAATTAATAAAAAAGGGAAAACTCTTGATGTTGAAGGGAAATGAGTGTTTTTACTCATTTATTTATTCGGCAGAATAAATAAATAAATACATTTCTGGAGGCCCACTGTGCACCAGTGGACCTGCGGACCAGGAGCGTCTGGTCTTCCTCCTCCTCGTCTGGAACTTCACATACATGGAGGAACTACGTGTAAATTCTGGAACTTCGTATAAACTGTTTTGCATTGGGTTTTTGTTTGTTTCTGATAATGCTTTTGAGGTCATCCATGGTGTTGCGAGTATCGGTAGCTTATTTGTTTTCTAGCTGTTGTGGGTCTCAGTGGATCCCAGTTTGTGTATCCATCAACTTGTCACATTGGTTATCTCCAGTTTGGGACTTTATGTAGATAAGGCTCAGTGAAGACTCCTGGCCAAGTCTTTCTGTGCTCTTTTCTCTTGGAGATGCACCTGAGGGTGGGCCTGCCGCTCAGAGGCAGGTGTGAGTTTAACTCTATTAGAAGGAGCTATTTATTTAACTATTTATTTAAGCTATTTATTTAACTCTATTAGTAGGAGCTGGTGCTGTGGTATAGCAGGTGAAGCTGCCACCTGCAGTGCTGGCATCCCATATGGGCGCTGGTTCGAGTCCCAGCTGCTCCACTTCTGATCCAGCTCTCTCCTAAGGCCTGGGAAAGCAGCAGAAGATGGCCCAAGTCCTTGGGTCCCTGCACCCACGTGGGAGACCTGGAAGAAGCTCCTGGCTCCTGACTTTGGATCAGCGCAGCTCCAGCCATTGCAGCCAGTTAGGAAGTGAACCAGTGGATGGAAGACCTCTCTCTCTCTGTCTCTCTGCCTCTCCTTCTCTCTCTGTGTAACTCTGACTTTCAAATAAATCAATAAATAAATAAATATTTTTTACAAAAAAACTTGTAGGCAATTCTGCAAGGTGGCCATGCCACAGGACTCTCCCACCAGCACGGTCTGGGAGTCCCCGAGTTCCCACTCCTCTCTGTTCGTGTGAGGGTCGTCTTCACGGGGGACCCTCACGTCCCTGTTTCCCTCTTGCTTTTCTCTCTAGGTGCTCAGGACGGTGTGAGAGGAAACGCAGATTTGGTGAGTCTTCATGTGATCCGAGGCTGGTGGCTGGAATGGAGTCCCACTTCCAGCCTTCTGGGGGTCCATGAACCCTGCCCTGGCCAGCGCTCGCTGGAGCAGATCAGTCCACCCCGCTTTTCCTCAGCTGTAAAGTGGGGGGCGGCGTCAGCGTCTGCCCACCCCGGTCACTGCGCTCACTCATACAGGTGTTTACTGCACACGTGGCTCCCGTGGGCCAATCCTGGCTCCATGCTGGAGTGCCCTGGGCAAGAGCTGCTAGCCCTGGCGGAGCCATCAGACTAGCTGGGGAGAGAGAAGATAGGCAAGTGAAAGGCGTGCCCGTGGAAATCGGGTCGTGTGCCACGGGATGATGTTTCTGTCAACCACGGGCCACTTAGTGATGTCACAGCTGTGACATTCCCCCCGTGAAGCGTCTGCTTAGCTCAGCCCTGCGTGGCTGCAGTGCTGAGTGCCCTAAACAAGAGTGGGCTCTGGGAGACAGCAGGGGAGTGAGCCTGGGCGGGAAGCAGCCTCCGACCCCCGCACGCGGCCAGGTCCCAGTTGCTCACTGAGCTGGCCTCGAAATTCTCAGGTGCTCTGTGGGTGAGAGCCCTGTGACTAGTGATTTTTTTTTTTTTTTTGACAGGCAGAGTGGACAGTAGAGAGAGACAGAGAGAAAGGTCTTCCTTTTTGCCATTGGTTCACCCTCCAATGGCCGCTGTGGTAGGCGCGCTGCGGCCGGCGCACTGCGCTGTTCCGATGGCAGGAGCCAGGTGCTTCTCCCGGTCTCCCATGGGGTGCAGGGCCCAAGCACTTGGGCCATCCTCCACTGCACTCCCTGGCCACAGCAGAGAGCTGGCCTGGAAGAGGGGCAACCAGGACAGGATCGGTGCCCCGACCAGGACTAGAACTTGGTGTGCCAGTGCCACAAGGCGGAGGATTAGCCTATTGAGCCGCGGTGCCGGCTTAGTGATTTTTTTTTTTAGAATACTTTTATTTAATAAATATAAACTTCATAGGTAAGCTTCAGGAATATAGCGGTTCTCATACATCCGCCCTCACCCCCATTCCTGTCCCACCTCCTACTCCTCTCCCATCCCATTCCTCATTAAGATTCATTTTTAATTATCTTTATATATACAAGCCCAACTCTATACTAAGTAAATATTTCAACAGTTGGCACCCACACAGACACACAAAGTATGAAGTACTGTTTGAAGACTAATTTTACCATTAATTGTCATAGTACAACACATTAAGGACAGAAGTCCTACATGGGGAGCAAGTGCACAGAGACTCCTGTTGTTGATTTAACAATTGACACTCTTATTTATGACGTCAGTAATCACTCCAGGCTCTTGTCATGAGCTGCCAAGGCTATGGGAGCCTCTTGAGTTCACAAACTCTGACCTTATGTAGACAAGGCCATAGTCAAAGTGGAAGTTCTCTCCTCCCTTCAGAGAAAGGTACCTCCTTCTTTGATGGCCCCTTCTTTCCACTGGGATCTCACTCACAGAGATCCTTCATGTAGGTCACTTTTTGCCACAGTAGAGACCAGTGATTCTTAAGGTCCTTCTTGGGGGAGTGATTTTGGGGGTGGGGGTACCAAGGCCAGAGCTGATGTTCGCCCGGGACACGGGGCAGACCGAGAGCTACGGGCATGGGAACCAGGGGCTCGCCGCCTCTGCCGGGGACGGGGGTGGGGGCCCGGTGGGACCCCGGGTTATGCTGGGCCCTGTGCTCCTGCAGGCGTACGTCCTGAACGCAGAGCCCTGCGGCCACTGCCTCGTCATCAACAACGTGAACTTCAGCAGCGCCTCGGGGCTCAGCGCCCGCAACGGCTCCAACATTGACTGCGAGAAACTGCGGCGCCGCTTCTGCTCGCTGCACTTCGCCGTGGAGGTGAAGTCTGACCTGACGGCCAAGGTGCAGTCCCCGGCCACCGAGGAAGTGGGCGGGGTGGGGGGAGCTGCAGGAGTGGCCCAGTGGTCGGCCCCGTGGCCGCAGGTTCGAGCCGCAGGCTTAGGGAAGTGTGGGTTTCAGGACTGGCGCTCTTGGCGCAGCGGTGTGACCTCTTGTGCCTCAGTTTCCCTGTGTAGAAGACAGGATTGTATTGTGGGGCTTACATGAGGGATGCCCAGCACAGCACCTGTCCCCTGAGAGCCCTGACTGCTGTGACTGTCACTCCGTCAGCCCCTGGGAGTGGAGAATGTGCCCCGCCCAAGCCTTTGGGCTGATCCCTTTGCAGCCTGGAGGTGCCAGGGAGGGGGGCCTGATGGTCCATGCTTGTGGCTCACCTGCAGCCTTCCCTCGTAGGAAATGCTCCTGGCTTTGGTGGAGCTGGCACAGCGGGACCACAGCGCCCTGGACTGCTGTGTGGTCATCATCCTGTCTCACGGCTGCCAGGTAGGAGGCCGTCCTCTGTGTGGCCTGGCCCCTGGGGCTGTGTGCCATGGGGCTGTGTGTCAAGGAGCTGTCCCCTCCCGTGCCCAGAGTGCCCTTGGCCGACCCTCACTTCTTGGTTCTGTAACCAGGATTCTTGGTCTTCCAGGCCAGCCACCTCCAGTTCCCTGGGGCCGTCTATGGCACGGACGGATACCCCGTGCCCGTTGAGAGAGTCGTGAACATCTTCAACGGGACCAGCTGCCCCAGCCTGGGTGGGAAGCCCAAGCTATTCTTCATCCAGGCCTGCGGAGGGGGTAAGCAGCAGCTCGGCCTCCCCGGGTGTCCACGGGGCCTCTCCAGACACGGTCACTGCGGTGCCCAGCCAGAGCCAGCCTCAGCGTCACCCGCTCGGCGGAGCGAGCACTCCTCTCTGTCATGGTGCAGGAGTGTCCTGGGCTCTGTCACCTTGGTGACCTCCACTCCAGGGGCTTGACATAAACAAGCGAAGGGGAGCAAGGGAGCAGCTTGGACCCCCTCCCAGCCTCCATCAGCGAGGGCCTCTTTCCACCATCCCTCAGGGAACTGTGCAGGGAATTGAAAGAATTCCATTGTTGGGATTCTCAAGAGGCTGGGTCTTGGGGGTCCGAGGAATTTCTAAGGACTATTTGGATTGTTTGTAGTTTTGCCGTCTGTGTGGGTGTAACTCTAACCTCTACTTCACCATTGCCTGATTTTAAAAAAGTAATTTATTTTTATTTACTTGAAATGCAGACAGAGAAAGAGGGAGAGATCGATCCCATTGGCTGGTTCACTCCCCAAATGCCGTAACAGCAGGTGCTGGGCCAGGCTGAAGCCAGGAGCCGGGCGCTCCATCCGGGCCTCCCATGTGGGTGCTGGGGCTGGGCTGTCCTCTGCTGCTTCCCAGGCGCACCAGCAGGGAGCTGGATCAGAAGTATCATCGCTGGGACTCGAACTGGCATCCAGTATGAGATGTGGGCCTCCCAAGGGGCGGGTTAAACCGCTGTGCCACAAGATTCACCCCTGGTTTCCCGATTTTCTAATCAAATAAGAGGGAAGAGAGGCAGCGCTAGCTCCCTGGGTCCTGATGGCAGTGGCGGGAGCACCAGAGACTCCAGGCCAGGGAGGTCCCTCTGCTCCTGGCTCTCTGGGGCTGGGACACCTGGCAGGTGATTCGGCTCTTTGCCCTTCGGCCTGACCTGCCGGAGAAATGGGCGTTGTTGTACCACAGCCCCGTGCACCTTGCCCCAGGGGTACCGTGCGCACCAGCAACGTGTGACACAGCTTTGGGCTGCCAGCCTCTTGGGGTCATCGGGGTTTCGCTGGTCTTATGTCCCCCACACCCTGCCCGCATACTGGTCAGTGTTTGTCCCTCTAGGGAAATTCCTGACACCGGCTACTTAGGAAGAAGGGGTTGTTCTAGCCCACAGCTCTGGGGTTCACGGTACAGACGGCAGAGCACAGCCCCCAGAGCATCAGCTCATGGTCCAGAGAGCAGTGATTCCATCTAGAGCCACACCAGAGAGAGGTTGGGTAGGGCCAAACTTAGGCCTTTATAACATACCTCTGTCTTGAGAACTAAGGAGTCGCCACCTCCTGGAAGTCTTCCCTGAATACCCCCTCCTTGCACAGAGTTGGGATTAGCTGCTCCTGCGGCCCCAGCCCACTCTTCCTGTTCCGTAGCACCTGCTTCTCGTGTTGAGATGGCCTCATCTGGTGTCAGCTCTTGGAGAGCAGGGCCAGGGCCATCTGCCCCACAACCAGGTCCCCAGACTGGCACAAAGCTCAGATCTGATCGCATCTTACATGGATTCTAAATATTTGAATTTGAAGTAGAACCCTGGGAAAAGCAGTGTAAGATGGCCCAAGTCCTTGGGCCCCTTCCACCCACACAGGAGACTGGGAAGAGGCCCCTGGTTCCTGATTTTGGCCTGGTTGTGGCCGTCTGGAGAGTGAACCAGTGGTTAGAAGAGATCTCTCTATGTCTCTTTCTCTAGCTATGCCTTTCAAATAAATAAATAATTTTTTTAAAGAGCAAGCTAAATATAGCACCTCATGGGGACAGCAACATTTCAAAGCTGGAATGTGACGCAGATGTCCCCTAGGAGTTCCCATCTCTGCTTCTTCCCAGGGCGGGCTGAGTGACCTGGTGTTTAACAGTGCTGCCACATGGTGGTGCCACTCAGCCAGGCACAGGAATTCTGGGTTTTCTCTGTTCAGGCCTGGTTACATTCATCAGAACACCTGCCCTGGATCCGACTCTATTGCTATTATATGTATTTGTATTTATTTGGGAAGCAGAGAGAGCTGCCATCTGGGCTGGACCAGGCAGAAGCCGGGAGCCGGAAGTCAGTCGGCGTCTCCCATGTGGGTGGCAGGGCCCCAGGCACTTGAACCATCACTTGCTGGCTGCCGGGGTGCACATTAGTAGGAAACTAGAATTGGGAGCGGAGCTGGGGCCTGAACCCAGGCGCTGGATTTATGCTTTGTGGGTTTCCCAAGTGGTGTCCTGAACGCACGCCAAGTTCCTGTCCCCAGATTGCTATTTTAAATGTAACTGTTGGAACTTAACACACCCTTTAACACGTCCCCATGACGCGGTCACAGCACCAGGGCTGACGGGCCGCCCACAAAGGCAGCATCTGCGGTGTCAGCGTGGTTTGGCGAGAGCCAGGCTGCCACCGGCCGTGCCAAGCTTCAGTTCCTGGAGTGACCGCAGTGTGCTGCAGCGGGCGTGGATTTTGTGTCCCGGCGTCCGTCTTTTCGTGGTGGGGGGAGGGGAGTTTTGAATTCAGGAGGCTACCGAGAACCAATCAAGCACGAGATGCCTCGCCCTGCAGGCCCTGCCTTCACCTCAGATCTGCCTAACGGGGCTGACACGCTCTGGAGACACTGCTGCCCACCTCCCGCCAACCCAGTCTTCCTCTCCCCTGCTGGTGCCCCGGCTGCCTCTTGTGTTTTCCTCCCTCCCTTCCCTCCTTCCCTCCCTCCCTTCCTCCTCCTCCTCCTCTTCTTCTTTTTAGATTTATTTATTTATTTGAAAGTCAGAGTTACATAGAGAGAGGAGAGGCAGAGAGAGAGAGAGAGAGAGAGGTCTTCCATCCTATGGTTTACTTCCTAATTGGCTGCAATGGCCGGAGCTGGGCCGATTTGAAGCCAGGAGCTTCTTCCAGGTCTCCCACGCGGGTGCAGGAGCCCAAGGACCTGGGCCATCTTCTGCTGCTTTCCCAGGCCACAACAGAGAGCTGGATCAGAAGTGGAGCAGCTGGGTCTTGAACCAGCACCCATATGGGATGTCGGCGCTTCAGGCCAGGGCGTTAATCCACTGATCCACTGCATCACAGCACCGGCCCCCTTTCTGCCTTTTTTTTTTTTTTTAAGATTTATTTTTATTTATTTGAAAGGCAGAGTTACAGAGAGAGAGAGAGAGAGAGAGAGAGAGAGAGAATGAGCACAAGTATGTGAGTGAGCTTCCATCCACTGGTTTACTCCCTAGATGACCACAATGGCTGGAGCTAGGCCAATCTGAAGCCAGGAGCCAGGAGCTTCTTCTGGGTCTCCCACGTGGGCGAAGGGGTCCAAGGACTTGGGCCATTTTCTACTGCTTTCTCAGGCCATAGCAGAGAGCTGAATTGGAAGTGGAGCAGCTAGGACTCGAACTGGCGCACAGTGCCAGCCCCCTACATTGATTTTTGTATGTTGAACCATCCTTGTATTCCAGGAATAAATCCCACATGGTCATGGTATATGGTCTTTTAAAAAAATTTATATAAGGGGGCCGGCGCTGTGGCATAGTGTTTAAAGCTGCCGCTTGTAGTGCCAGCATCCCATATTGGGCGCCTGTTTGAGACCCGGCTGCTCCACTTCCAATTCAGCTCTCTGCTATGGCCTGGGAAAGCAGTAGAAGATGGCCCAAGTCCTTGGGCCCCTGCACCTGCGTGTGAGACCTGGAAGAAGCTCCTGGCTCCTGGCTTTGGATCGGCACAGCTCTGGCCATTGCGGCCAGCTGGAGAGTGAACCAGCGAATGGAAGAACTCTCTCTCTCTCTCTCTCTCTCTGCCTCTTCTTCTCTCTCTATGTAACTCTGACTTTCAAATACATATTTAAAAAATGTATATAAGGTGAACACATTTCATATGTACAGATGTAGGATCATAGTCATACTCCTCATCCCACCTCCCTCCTGCCCACGTTCCACCATCTCTCCTCCTTCCTTTTTTTTTTGACAGGCAGAGTGGACAGTGAGAGAGACAGAGAGAAAGGTCTTCCTTTTGCCGTTGGTTCACCCTCCAATGGCCGCCGCGGTAGCGCGCTGCGGCCGGCGCACCGCGCTGTTCCGATGGCAGGAGCCAGGTGCTTCTCCTGGTCTCCCATGGGGTGCAGGGCCCAAGCACTTGGGCCATCCTCCACTGCACTCCCTGGCCACAGCAGAGAGCTGGCCTGGAAGAGGGGCAACCGGGACAGGATCGGTGCCCCGACCGGGACTAGAACCCGGTGTGCCGGCGCCGCAAGGCGGAGGATTAGCCTGTTGAGCCACGGCGCCGGCCCTCCTTCCTTTCTTACTCTTTTAATTTTTACAATGATCTACTTTCAGTTTATTTTATAATCATAAAATTTACCCCTCCATTAGGTAAAGAACTCAACAAATAGAAGAAAAAAAACCACTGTGCCTCAACAGTAGAGACAAGGGCTGTAAACAATAATCAATTGCTAAGATGTCAGTTTTGCTAGCATACATTACATTATTTTGTATTCTGTTAGTTACCGTGGATCAGGGAAAACATACGGTATTTGCCTTTTTGGGAGTGGCTTAGTTCACTGGCTATGATGGTTTCCGTTGTATCCATTTTGCTGTGAAAGACAGGATTTCCTTCTCTCGTGGCTGAGTCGTCTCCCATGGTGGATAGTCCTCACATTGGCTTTCTCCAGTCATAGCTGATGGGTGTCTGGGTTGATGCCGTAGCTCAGCTGTTGTGAACTGAGCTGCAGGTGTATGATCTCCCGTGTTGCAGTCTGGCTTGTTAGTGTTTCATTGAGAATTGTTGCATCCGTGTTCATAAGGGGCATTGGTCTGTTGTCTCCCTTTATGGAGGATCTTTGTGTGGCTTTAGTGTCCCGGTAATTCTGGGCTGTGACAAGGAGGTAGGAAGTGTTCCCTTCTCTTTATCTTTTTTTAAAAGATTTATTTGGGCCCAGCATTGTGGCGGAGTAGGTAAAGCCTTTCTTTTCAAAAACCAACTTTTATGTTCATCGGTTTTCCCTAGTGTTTTTCTATTTTGTTTATCTCTGCTCTAGGTAGCTTGTTTTTTTTGTTTTTTTTTTGTTTTTTTTGTTTTTTTTAAATCTAAGTCTTGGCATAAATTTATGCACTTTGAGCCAGAAGGGCTTCGTCTTGTGCTTGGATCCTCCCCAGGGCTTGTGTTGATCGGTGCTCATGTTCCGTGGTGTCCTGTGTGTGCATGTGTGTGTCTGCGATCAGTGTCTGCACTGTGTGCTTAAAGAACACTTGGTAATAACCCAGGGACAATGCCTCATGAATCAGCCTAGTCTGGGTATTTCGTATCAATGACGTCATATCATATGTGGTCATGTGTGTCTGACTTCTTTCACTCAGCACAACATTTTCAGAGTTCCCTGTGTTGCAGCGTGCAGCAGTAGTTCACTTAAATTTTAAGGCTGAGTAATAATCCGTGGTATGAACACACAGCAGTTTGCTTTCCCATTCACCTGTCAGTGGATACTGGGTCGGTTCTACCTTTTAGCTATTGTGAATAATGCTGCCATGAGTTTTTGCATGTAAAGTTTTGTTTGAACCCCTGCTTTTAGTTCTTCTGGATGCCTATTTTGTAACTTGTTTTTCTTTTTAATTTAATTTTTAAAAAGATTTATTTATTTGAAAGTCCGAGTTACACAGAGAGAAGGAGAGGCAGAGAGAGAGAGAGGTCTTCTATCCGCTGGTTCACTCCCTAGATGGCCACAACACCCAGAGCTGTGTCAGTCTGAAGCCAGGAGCCAAGAGCTTCCTCCAGGTCTCCCACGCAGGTGCGGGGGTCCAAGGACTTGGGCCATCCTCCACTGCTTTCCCAGGCCACAGCAGAGAGCTGGGTCGGAGGTGGAGCAGCCGGGACTTGAACCGGCACCCATATGAGATGCCAGCACTGCAGGCGGTGACTACCTGTTACACGGCAGTGCCGGCCCCGTAACTTGCTTTTATAGGTGTTTTAAAGTGTTCTGCAGTCTCCTTTCTTCCTCCAAACTACACTCACAAATGTGTACACCTGTGGTGTGGGAACCAGCACAGCTTCTGTTCCTGTTCCCTGCTGTGTTTGCCAGCGTTGCAAGCCTGGCCCCAGAGGGAGTCCAGCGGCCTTGGGCTGGGGACTGGCCGCATGGGACTGAGGCGTGGGGCTGCAGCCTGGGTCTGTGTGACTCAGGGTCACGCGGGGTTTGTTTCTGCTTCCTGCAGAGCAGAAGGACCACGGGTTTGAGGTGGCCTCCGCTTGTCCCGAAGACAGGCCCTCTGGGCACAACCTGGAGCCGGATGCCACCCCGTTCCAGGGAGGCCTGAGGACCTCCGAGGACCAGGTGGATGCTGTGTCTAGCTTGCCCACGCCCAGTGACATCCTCGTGTCCTACTCCACCTTCCCAGGTGAGTGCAGCAGGGGGTTGCGTGCTCCTGGCCGCAGTCCTCTGGTTTGCCCTGGGGGCAGCTGTGATGGGCAAGAAGGGACCTGGGAGTTCTGGTCCCGGCTCTCACTGCCACCAGTGTCACCTTGAGAGATCCCTTCACCTCTCTGAGCCTCTGCTGGGGGAAAGGGGCGGGGGAGGGAGGAGAATGGGGGAAGAGGGGAAGGAGGAGAGGGCCGGGAGGGGAGGAGGTGAGGGGGCAGGAGGGGTAGGGGTAGAGAGGGGAAAGGGGAGAGGGGGGTAGGAGGGGAGGGAGAAGGAGGTGATGAGGGGAGGGGGAAAGGGGTGAGGAGGGGAGGGAGAGGAGGAAGGAGGGGGAGAGAGGAAGTGGGAAGGATAGGAGGGGAGGGGGGAGGCACCTGCGACGCAGTTTCCGCAGGCACACGCCCTTGGGTTTGCCTCATTTGCCACACTCTCCTCCCGGCTTTGCCTCAGCCTTCTCTTTAGAACGGGAATGATAACTGTACCAAAGAGGTTGTCCTGGAGCTTACACAGGTGACTGGACCACCGCTGAGCGTGAGGCCTGGGAGGCAGGTGGTGTGACAGGTGGCGGTCCCCTCCCTCCCTCCCTCCCTCCCTTCCTTTCTCTTTTCAAGATTTCTTTATTTATTTGAGAGGCAGAGTTGCAGAGAGAGAGGGAGAGACAGAGAGAGAGGTCTTCCGTCTGCTGGTTCACTCTCCAGATGGCTGTAATGACTGGAGCTGGCTGATCAGAAGCCAGGAGCTTCTTCCAGGTCTCCCATATGGGTTCAGGGGCCCAAGCAGAGAGCTGGGTTGGAAATGGAGGAGCTGGGACACAAACCGGCGCCCATATGGATGCAGGTGCCACAGGCGGAGGCTTAGCCCACTACACCACAGCGCTGGGAGACAGATCCCGTCTGCTGGTTCACTCCCTGAACGGCCTGGGCTGGGCAGGCTGAAGCAGGAGCCGGGAATGCGATCCAGATCTCCCATGTGGGTAGCAGCGACCCAATTACTTGAGCCATCGTCACCGCTGCCTTCAGCGTCTGCGTTGGCAGGAATTGGAGTCAGGAGTGGCCGGTGTTGATGGGGGACGCAGGCACCCTAAGTGGCATCTTAGCCGCCGGGCCAAATGCCCCCTTCCTTTCTGTTCTTATCTCTTGGGTGAGTCACTGCCGGGAGCCTTGGTTTCCTTGCTGGGGAAACTAGCGTCTCAGCCGGATCAGGTGGTGGTGAGGGTGAAGCAAGGTCAGAGAGGCCAAAGCTGCAGGGATGTGGGCTCCTGCCAGGCGCACGCGTGGGTCCGAGTGTGGGGGTGCTGGCCCGCATGTCCGGACAGGGCCTGCTCTCCCATGGAGTGCCCACTTTCCCCTTCAAAGGTTTCGTCTCCTGGAGGGATCCCAAGAGTGGCTCGTGGTATGTGGAGACCCTGGACCACATCCTGGGGCAGTGGGCTCCCACTGAAGACCTGCAGTCCCTGTTGCTCCGGGTGAGCACTGCCTTCCTCCACCGGGGAGAGGGGGGGCGGCACTGCCTCCCCAGGCTGGGAGAGGCGGGCTCTGGGCTCAGGCTGGGGGGTTGGGGGGGATGCTTTGGCTTTTGTGAGAGCTGCAGGGGCTTTTGCTTCTTAACAACGATGGGACTGCTAGGGGTGACATATTTCCTTTTCTTAAAGGGCCACCTTCCTCTGTGTCCTCTGAGGGTGGGAGGCTCAGTGGCCAGAGCATGGCATCCAGGGGTGATGGATGGAGGAGGGTGGGCCTGTCCTTGCAGCCCACCCCACTGTGTATTCTTCTACTTGACCCTCAAGCATGAAGGACCCCCGCTGGGTACACCCCCTTCTCAGGGGGCTTCAGCGAGAGACAGGCCGGTAAGGGTGGCCTGGCAGGCCCAGCCCTGCTGCGTGGAAGCCCCACTCAGAGCGGCTGCTTCCTCCGTGGGCCCCAGAGCCTCACTGCTGCCTTTGCCACCTTCACGTGGGTCCCCCCGCAGCTCTGCTCAGGTCACTGGTGCTATGAGGGGGGTCCGGGGGCCTGGGACACTACTTGCTCCGGAAGGAGGGTCTGACCCTGAGCCTTGCTGAGCACAGTCGAGGCAAGAACCCCAGGCAAGCATGGGCGCCTCCTCACACAGCCCTGGGGGCAGGTGCCCCAGTCCTGGGCACGTGACCCTCAGAGGTGGCCGGGGTTCCTGCAGGGCCAGGGAAGGAGGCACCCAGGGCCACGTGGTATGTGCCACTGCTGGTCCTGAATCTCGTCATCTTTTTTTGGGTGCAAACTTTTCAGTCTGATTTGTATTTAGTGTTTTTGGAATTGAAGTGTTTTTTTTTTTTAAAAGGTTTATTTATTTATTTGAAAGGCAGAGTTACACAGAGAAAGGGAGAGAGGGAGAGAGAGAGAGAGAGAGAGGTCTTCCATCCCTCATTCATTCCCCTTGAATGGCTGCAACAGCCAGGAACTGTGCCGATCCGAAGCCAGGAGCCAGGAGCCTCTTCCAGGTCTCCTACGTGGGTGCAGGGGCCCAAGGAGTTGGGCCATCTTCTACTGCTTTCCCAGGCACGTTAGCGGGGAGCAGCTGGGACTTGAACCAGTGCTCATATGGGATAGTGGCATCGCAGGCTGGCCCCAAATTTTGAGTTTTTTGAATGTGTAATTGAGCACATGTTCTTTATACCGCCACCCTGCCCCCGCCCGTCTTTGACGTTCTTGCCGCCAGGAGAACTGAACTCACTGCCCCCTGGTTTGTCTCCCGCAGGTCGCGAATGCTGTTTCCGAGCGAGGGATTTACAAACAGATCCCTGGCTGTTTTAATTTCCTCCGGAAAAAGCTTTTCTTTAAAACTTAGCGGGGCCAGGGCCCCTCACCCTGCCTTGTGTTTCACCCCAAAACCTTCCTGCGCCAGGCCTGGACCTCCCTGCAGCGCGAGGCTTTGGGGGCCCGCTGCGGACAGCCTTGTAGCAGCTCCCGGGTTGGAGACAGGTGCCAGGCGGTGGAGGACGAGCCCGGAGGAACGCTGCGGACACCACCGGGCTCCTCCCCCGGGGCTGGGCCTGGGCTGGTGAACGTGACTGTGACCTCCAGGTTCTGTCTGAGCGGGGTTTCCGGATCTGCAGGCTACTGATGTCTGGGGCAGGACGATCCTTCATGCTGGGGGTTTGTGCTGTGCACCGTAAGCTGCTCGGGGCCACCCCCGGCCTCTACCCGCTGGGTGCAGGAGCTCCTGTCCCTGAGTCGTGCCGACAGACATCTGCAGACCCTGCCACATGTGCCTGGCGGACAAAACCGCCCCCACGTGGGAACCACTGACCCGGAGGGATTTTTGCTACAAACGAGCCAGCGTCTTTCTTAGGGCAACGGAGCCCGAAGAGTTGGGATCTGTGAATTCTAAGTGACGTTTTGAAAATAGCTCACGTCGCCTGTATTGTGTGATTAATTCCTAAAAACGTGAATGTGAGGGGAGTGTGGACTCTTTTTGCCCATTTCCCGCCTCGTTTTGCTCTCTTGGTTCTTCCTCATATAGCAGACTTGCAGTTTTCCAACTTCTCTCTGTCTTAATTCCTCTGAGCCCCTCCCAGCCCAGGAGTGAGACCCGGGTGGGGGCTGTGTCCTGCTGCAGGGGCTTGAGTCTCTTGTCCCAGGGAACACAGACATCCTGTGGAGAGACCTGGCCGGGGTTCAGGGTCTTCTGAGCACCAGCCAGGGCCGCCCACCTGCCGCCCTGGCTGAAGGGGTCCCCGGGCTGCCGTGTGGCTGCGCTGGGCATCAGTGCGATGCTAGTGCTGTCTCTGAGCTCCTCTCGGCTGCCCTGACCCTGGCCTATTTCTTGTTCCCAAGGCCCCGGATGTTAGGACGGTTTGTTAATAAGGCTCGCACCCAGATGTGATTTTCGTAGCTGTTTTATTGTTTCCCAAGTCTGACAGTCGTGGAGCCGCCTCTTGCTTTGTGACTGGCAGTTGCCTGGTTAGTTCTTTGCGATCACCTGCAGGACACACACAAGAAAACAATGCAGTTAATCTGGGGACAGAGCCATGCTTGGCCGCTTCCTGTGTGGCCTCCAGGCTGCCCACTGCTCCTGTGACTCGCGGGCAGCCAGAGCGGCAGTAGCTCCAGGTCTAGGAGCCGTGACTGTGTGAGAGAGGAGGGGAGGCGGCCACAGCGTCTCATCAGTCCGCTGGGGTCTTTGGGCAGAGTCCCGTGTGGGCTCCCGGATGGGGGTGCCTGTGCACTCCTGCACATTTTGTGCCCAACGTGTGGACAAGTGTGGCTGGAGATCTCATTTGCATGGGGCTGGAGCTGCTTGGAGAGGCTGTTTGAGAGTGGTCTCCAGCAGCATTTTAATGTGGCAGCCCCAGGGGCGGGGAGGTGCGTCCTGGCAGCCTCATTCACTATCTTCACACTGGGGCGTAGTCCGGAGCTGTTCACCAGCACAACACAGCTGTGTGCCTAGACAAGTCCAGTGACTTGGGGGTGAAAGTGAGGAGCCCCTGGCGCTGCTACTCTGGGTCAGAAGACTGTGTGTCCACGTACAGATGTACCCACAGCACCCGTGAGCAAGGATGAACCCTGGGGAGCGGACTTGAAGATGTGAAATGAAGGGGGCCTTTACTTTTTCACTTGGCATGCTCCTGAATTTTTAATATTTCTGCAAAGAGTGCCTGCTACGTTCTGGAAAAGAAAACTGAAGCCGAATGCTGGAGGTGCGTGTGCGGCTGTCACTCAGGGATGTTTGTTGAAGGGATGAATGCCCTTGGCCACCTGTCTCGTCCTGTTGCTTCTCTGTCTGTGCCTTTTGTTGGCACCCGCCCGGGTTATCCAGGCAGGTGCTCCCGGGCGAGTGACCCCGAGCTGCACACGGCGTGCCTTGTGCAGCTTTCGCTTGCCCCTCTGCAGCTGCCGTGGGCGGCGGCCCCGGAGGACAGCCGGCTGCCTGGTGCTCCCGCTCCCGGATCCCATAGCCGGGCACGTGTGTCTGCCCTGGCTACAGTCCTGTGAACGCGGGGCCTCTGCCCAGCTGTCTCGCACGTTCTGCTTTGCCCGCTGGATCCCCTCTGCCATCTGGCCATGCCTTCGGCTCTGGCCCACTCTGTCCTGTTTGTGTCCCGGCTGTGGCTGGCGACAGCTGACGCTGGGACAACAAATGAGGACGACTGCTCCCGGGCTCTGCTTTGGGCCCCCAAGGTGGGGCCAGGACCAGCTGCACGGTGACTCCCGCAGCTGCGGGGGCTGGAAGAGGAGCCTAGGATGTGGCTGGGCACAGGCCCCCGGGCATGCTCCGGCCAGTCCGTCTCGGGCCATGCTCCTTTGAAATGCCAGTGGGCCCTCAATGGCTGCCCTCAGATGTCCCTCCACCAAAGTTGAATCGTGGCTTCCCCCAGTTTACCAAACAAGAACAACGAAAAACAAAAACAAACAAAAGTAGTGGCCCTGCTCTTGTTGGTTTTCTCCTTTTTTCCCACCAATCTTTTTTGGCATCTCTGGTGTCTGTGACCACCTGTTGAGACAGAACTGCCGGCCGACAGACAAAAGGACAAGGAGCTGGCCAGTCTTAATGGACAAGCTTGGGAGAGCCACCTGCTGTGTTTTGGGTTCTATTAATGAAGTGTCACTGGAATTCATCGGAACAGTCTCTGCACATTAAAGCCATGAGATGAGACGCCAGTGTCACTTTAGGAGGATTTGTCACACACCACAGCTCTCACTTGCTCCAGCCCCTACACATGTCAAGGGGTCCCTGTGGCCGGACGACCCCCACCCCTGCTTTAGGGAGACTGGTTGCCAATATCAAATGCATAGGGGAGCTCAAGCTCTCTGGCTTTGGGCTTTGTAGATAAGTATGACTGTTTCTAGCTCCGGTTGGTGGGTTCCGGCCCCACCCACAGATAAGCAATTACCAAATGCTCCCAGGGTCCGAGGGGTGGCCTTTGTGTCAACCCTCATTGGACAAGGATGCACCCCTGCCATTTTGCTTTTCACTCCACTTTAGCAGAAGTTGTGTCTGTGTCTCTGTGTGTGTGTGTGTGGGGGGGGGGGTTGGGGGGAGGGCACCCCAGGGGTTGGCCAGGTCTGCAGCCTCCTCCAGGGGGCGCACGTGCTTCTTACCGAGTTGATCCAGCTGTTGTAGTTGGAGACCCGGGTGAAGACGGAGGGCTTGCGGTAGTAGTTGCAGCCCAGGGAGGACCCGAAGCTGACTATGCCATGCACCTGCCACTTGCCGCTGGAGTCCTGGCAGTTGAGTGGGCCTCCTGAGTCCCCCTGAGGAAGGGCGGGGTTGGGAGTGGCAGTGAGGGAAAGGGGCTACCGGTGGAAGCTTTGTTCTCAGAGCACCCACATCCGTCCACCTCGGATCCCAGCGCAGCGTGGCCCAGGGCAGGACAATCTGTGTGCACCGTCAAACCTGCAAGGGCTCACGCTGTCCTCCCTGGGGGCCCGGAGCCGAGCTAAGCGCTATAGTGCCTTTGCCCATTCAGTCCCCGCGGCAGCCGGGGAGGTGAGTGTTGTTGGGGTTCCTCGTTCCCTGAGGACACGGTGCTGGAGACTCGGGGGGTGCTGGCTTGCCCGAGGTTGTGCGGGCAGTAAGCGAAGGGGCCGAGGCAGGGGCCCAGAGTTCAGCTGCCCTGCGCTCGGCGACACGGCTGTTGCCTGCCATGGTGAGGCAGTGTCCTGGGTGCAGGTATCCATGGGAAGAGAGTGCGGGTTCACCGGGTGAGCTGCAGGGCCTGAGACACTCCTTCCCATGTGTCCCCCGGACAGCAGTTGCTTTTGGTTAAGGCACTGTCTCCAGGAAGGTTCTGGGGCAGTGCTCTTGATGGGACACCGTGGGCATTAGTGGGATGAACCCCGCAGATGAGCTGCGAGCCACCATGGAAAGGCCCTAGCCCTGAGAGTGCTTGCCCCAGCTCCCTCTTGTGCAGAGCAACGAGGGAAGACAGTAACGGGGTCCCGGCAGTGATGTGGTGGACACTACAGGGAGAACCCTGAAACATGGAGACCACAGGGATGGAGCTCGGGTTTTGCGATGTCCAGGGCTGCTTCTGGATGCTTCCGCCAGGAGGCAGGAGGATGCACACCAGAGCTCCTCGAACTTCTTCCCGACCCCGTCTCCTCCACGCTTCCTCGTGGAAGGGGCACCGAGCTTCTGTACTCACATTGCAGCTGGATATTTTGCCGTCGCCCCCAGCGCAGATCATGTTGGTCTTCACGGAGCTGCCCCACCAGCTGGAGCTGGAGCAGGTGGCGTAGTCCACGACCAGCAGGCGGCCCTGCTGCAGGATGTCAGCGGTCGCCCCGTTGGCTGAACAAGAACAGGAGCAGTGTTACAGGGACGAAGGGACTCTACTGGGCTCTACCCAGGCCTCTTCTTTCCGGCCCTTCCTTCCATGGGTTTCTGTCACTTACGTAGTGAACCTGTGGCGTTTGGAGTCCCCACATCGGGAAGAATATTCTGGAATGGTGTGGCATGGTATAGCAGAGCTGCCACCATTACTACCATTAGTAGCACCGCCACTAACCGGCAAGGGTGCGTGTTCTCATCACGTCACTAGGTTTTTTAAAACATGCTTTCCTCACGATAAACGTTTGTTCCTGTTTGACAGATGGAACTAGCACTGAAGCCCACAGAAGTTAAGTGGTCGCCCCGGGATCACTCTGGTGCGTCCCACTTGGGCAGTGCTTTGCACAGCCTAAGCATTCCCCGTCTCCTCTGCCGGCATCTGCACAAACATTGCACCACTGGACAGATGGAGAAGCTGAGGTTCTAGTGTGGCTTGGCCCGTGTTACACATGATTGACAGAGCCAGAACTGTAGGCCACGCATTTGCACGCCTTCCTGGGTTGTGCTGTCTCAGGTGACTTGTGTTCTGCCCCAGTGCTTCCTGGGTAGACAAATGGGGGTTTGCGTTCGGTGCCTCCCCAGCTGCTCCTCACTTCTGGGTGGTTGTGCTTTCTTGTCCTTGCAGATAAACCAGAAGGGCAGCAGTAATGTATCTGCCTTTGGTGCACCTCTGGAAGCTATCTCACGTACAGGATTATGTGATTCTGAAAAGCAGTCACGCATCCACGTGACTCTAGAATCTTCCAAGAGCAGGTGCTCCATTCCCTCCTGGTGGCTGACTGTCTCTGGGTTGCTGGCCTCCGGGATTTCTCTCACAGGAGGCTCACACTTGACCAGGCTCTGAGTAGCAAGTGCAGGTGGCTCAGGGGGAAGGTTTAGTGTGCAGGGAGGGGCTGGTGAGGGCTCCATGGACCCTTATGGAGCTCCAGAAGCCTGAGGTCACAGAGCAGACACTGTTCTGGACTTGACTTTGAGCCACACAGGTGAGGACATGAGATCCCTATAACCCTATTGCGTCATAGCAACACAGCACCTGCTATACCCGAGGCGCTGGTCTAAGTGCTGCCTTCCCACACATCATCTCCTTCAATCCTCGCAGAAACCCTGCATTGTAGACACTGCTGTATCCGTGTTATACAAAGAGGCCAAGGAGTGTGCCTGAGATCACACAGCTATTAAGTGGGGTGGAGGAGCTGGGCTTTGAATCCAGGCAGCCTCATCGTCTCTGCTATCCTGCCTCTCCCAGGCGGCAGAGCACCCTGGCTGGGCACGGGTGACATCGCCTCCCATCCCTCCCAGGCCTGGGGGCTCTGGCTCCCAACTTACTCTGCAGCCTGCCCCAGCCCGTGACGTAGCAGGGGTAGTTGTTGGCCAGAATGGTGCCGGCAGGCGGCAGGCAGGCAGTCTGGATCTTGCTTGTCAGGGTGACGGGGCTGGCCAGTTTGATCAGGGCGATGTCATTCCTGGGTTAGCAAAGAGGCAGAGCTCGAGACCCTTGTCACCAACTGTGTGCACATCCGGAGGCCAGATGCAAAGCTTCTTTGAAGACATAGAAGGCCTTGGAGGGAGGGAGTCCCGGCGGAGGGGAGAGGGCCGAGACCGTGTCCTACAGTGTCCGACAGCCGTGGGCTCTGCAGAGTTCCCAGGGCTTGGCACGGACCAGGGTAATGGGTCACTGAGCACCTGTGGGCTTAACTGGCAGGAGACCCAGATCACTCGTCACACCCCCACTCCAGGCATGTTTGGGGCTGCTTCCCCCTGTGAGAGCCCAGCACTCCTGCCCCCCAGCCCCGCCCCTACAGAAGAAACAAAGAAGGGGGTGGGATTGAGTCTCCTGGCTATGCCCCTGCCACCCCCAGCCCCAAGTGCACACAGGCAGAAGGTACCCATTGGAGAGCTTGTTGGCATTCCAGTTCTCGTGCACCACCAGCTTGGAAACGCTGACTGCCAGTGAGCCGGACTCCTGCGTGGAGAGGCTGTGCCGGCCCAGCACCACGCGGTAGGTCCTGGAGGAGCTGGGAGAGAGGGGTGCGTGGAGAAGGTCAACTCCCTTGGGCCTCTGTGGGCAGGGACACCCTAATGCCTCCTCTCCCAAGGCCTGGTGTTGGACGATGCTCGGCGTGAGCCACCACTTGGGGCTTGGGGGTTTTTATGCCCCAGGGCAATCAGTTACAATGAAACCGGAACTGTGTAACCTAGTAACTGTAACTAGTAGCAAGTATAGCTGGACTGTAAACTGTAGCTTATGGTGAGAGTTACATTATTTTGGGGGGAATGAGATGGATGCAGACAAACCAGGACTCATTTGCCTTCCAGGGTCTTTTCCAGTTGAATCTCCCACCTCTCAGTTTCCGGGGTGGGGGTGGGGGAAACTGAGGCCCAAAAAGTGCTGATTCTGGCCCAGAATCCCAAACGGGAAGCCAGTGTGCCTGACTCCCAGGTCTGCATCAGCTCCCCCATCACCTTCGTGGAGCTTAGAAAGCAGGTAGGGGAAGAGGCCGCTCCCTGCGAGGAGTGACATTGACCAGACTGAAACCCCGGGGGCTGATGGGAGACAGGCAGAGGTTGGGGGAGGACGAGGGTCCGTGGACAATGAAGCAGAAGCTCTTCTCGCCCCTGGGCCCTCATCGTGGTGTATGTGTCACAGTGAACTCTTACTGGGCACGTACTGCGTGCCAGGCCCTTTCCACTTCATCCACGCTCAATTCTTACTCCACTTTCTGCAGGCGATGGCTTGGGGAAGTCACCAAGATCCAGAGGCCACATGGGGTAGCCCCAAAGGCAGGAACTGGACTTCTCCATGTCTGCCCTCAGGGTCTGGCACAGACCACGCAATCCGTGCAGTGTACTCACCCATTCATTGATCAACAGGCGGAGCCATAGATTGATGAAAGCTCGAATTTCAGCCAGCCAGGGGCTATTTGCAAGGCTCTGTTATATACTGTGTGATTCAGGCCACTTGGGCCTCCACTCTTGCATATGGCCACTGGCCAGGGAGCAGGCTGGGTGACCCGGGAAAAGGCAGTTACCTGATGCAGTGGGCAGCTGTCAGGACCCAGCTTTTGTCCACCAGGGACCCTCCGCAGGTGTGGTACCACTTGCCGCCGGAGCTGTACTGCAGGGAGACCTGGGAAGAAGACAGGCGCTGGCAGCCGGCAGAGCGGCCTCTCTGCCCTTCAGGGTCCCTGGGAGCAGTGCCTCAGGACCAGGGCATGGCAACTCACTTCAGGTGCAAACTTAAGGGGTCACCAAAAACTTTGGTACTGGGGCCAGCGTTGTGGTGCAGCCACTGCCTTTGAGTCCCGGCTGCTCCGCTTCCGATCCAGCTCCCTGCTAATGTAACTCGGAAAGCGGGGGGTGATGGCTTAAGTACTTGGGTCCCTGTCCTCCATGTGGGAGACCCAGATGGAGCTCCCTCCTGGCTTCAGCCTGGCTCAAATCCAACTATTGCAGCCATCTGGGGAGGGAACCAGTGGATGGACGATCTCTCTCTGTCTCTTCCTCTTTCTGTCACTCTGCCTTTTGCATAAATAATTTTTTAAAAAGTTGGTACTCAAGATCCATATTATTTTAATGCAAGCTATTGAAAAATAAAAGTGAACACAAAATTCCGTGATAAACAAGATACTAAAAACTTAAACAGGTTACAAAAAACCAAACCAAACCAAGCCAAAATAACCCTCTGTTCTGAACATCTTCCTGCAATTTGATTTGTTGGCCTTTTCCCTTTTGGGGAAGCCACCTCCTTAGGACATAGCCTTGGAGTTTAGCATGGCTAAAGCCAGACTGGTGGTACCTTCGTCTGTGGAATGTGGGGAAGCGAGGGTGGCTGGCACCATTGCCACCTTTCTGAGAGGTGTTACTGTGAAATGACAAAGTACAGTCGCCAGCTCCTTAGCATTTAAAATCCCTGGTATAAGCTATGGTAACTAATTCAGTTTCTTTCTTGGCAAGATGCCTTTCTTAATGAAGATTTATAAGCCACATCTTTTTCCTGCACTTTAACTGAGTAGCTCCCAGCCTGAAAGTGAGTACTAACAAAGTGACATCATTGTAGTCTGGCTGGTGAGCAAAGTAGCAGAGAAGTTCTAGAAAGCAGGTGTTTCTTCAAGAGTGGAGGATAGATGGCAGTATCTTGAAGAAACATTCTAGAGAATTTTAAATCAGCTTTTGCTTGTAAAAAATTCATTTACCCATGGCCGGCGCCGTGGCTCAACAGGCTAATCCTCTGCCTAGCGGTGCCGGCACACCGGGTTCTAGTCCCGGTCAGGGCGCTGGATTCTGTCCCGGTTGCCCCTCTTCCAGGCCAGCTCTCTGCTGTGGCCAGGGAGTGCAGTGGAGGATGGCCCAGGTCCTTGGGCCCTGCACCCCATGGGAGACCAGGAGAAGCTCCTGGCTCCTGCCTTTGGATCAGTGCGGTGCGCCGGCCGCAGTGCACTGGCTGTGGCAGCCATTGGAGGGTGAACCAACGGCAAAGGAACACCTTTCTCTCTGTCTCTCTCTCTCTCACTGTCCACTCTGCCTGTCAAAAGTAAAAAAAAAAAAAATTCATTTACCCAAAATATTGAATGATCATTTGACATTGATAATTGTATATAATGTGCTATCAAATTCCCTTGGCCAGTTTTCTAAGGATGTGTCATTAAATGATCCACATACTTTAAAAAAAAAGTCCACACCAGGGTTGAGTGTCGTGGCATAGTGGGTTAAGCCGCTGCTTAGGATGGCTGCCGTATCAGAGAGCTGGTTCGAGTCCCAGCTGCTCCACTTCTGATCCAGCTCCCTGCGAATGCGCCTGGGAAGGCAGCAGGGGATGGCCTCTGTACTTGGGCCCCTGCATCTACCTGAGAGACCCAGGTGGAGCTCCAGGCTCCTGGCTTGGGCCTGGCCCAGCCCTGGCTGTTGCAGTCATTTGGGGAGTGAACCAGTAGATGGAAGATCTCTCTCTCTTTCTCTCATTGTGCCTTGCAAATATATAAATCAACAAATCTTCATAAAACAAACAAAAACAAACAGCCCAGGTTCCTGATTTCTCTCTCAAACTTGCTCTTCCTTTGGGCTCTCCCGACTCAGTCACCGGCAGCTCCATTTACCAGCAAACCCTGGCGTCACCCTCACCTCCCCCCACCCCATCCCTCCTCGGATAGATCCCGTCAGCTCTACTCCCAGGACGTGGGGACAGGGCTGCTCCTTCACACCTCAACGTCTGGCCCCACCACTCTCAGCTCTGACGGGTTCTCACTCTCGTCTATCCCCCAGCTCCCCCCTTGGTCCACCTCTCGCCCCAACGTTCTCGCCACACTGCAGAACGATCCTTTTATAAAATCTCAGTCTGATTCTGCCTTGGCTCAGACCCCCGGATGACCCTCCCTGTCTGAACACGTGGGCTCCCACTCCCGCTCTGCACAAGCCACGTGAAGCCCATCCTGCCTCAGGGCCTTTGCACTTCTTCCTGCCTGGCTATTTGACCAAGTCTCATGTAGCTCTCTCCTATAGGTCTATGCTCAAGGTGACTTTCTCCACGAGGCTTTCCATGAAAACCAGAGTGTGCACACATAGGTACACACCGTCACGTGCACACACACACACACCCTTGTCCTGCTTTACTTTTCATAATGTCTTTCATTGCCTGATGTCTTATGAATTTACCCACTTGTTTCTTATCTCATCCCCTGCCTTAATATAAGTCCCATAGCCCCCCAAGGCTGTGATCCAGGAGCCTGGGGACTTGCAGTTTGATCCATTATAGGCTGGTTTATATGAGAAAGAGAATTAAAAATACAGCTACTTATGTGTTCTAAATTAAAATGTTTAAAGCATGCGTTTGTATGACTTAAAATAATTTCTCTATAACCAAACCAGCCCCCGTTTTGTCAGAGAAGAGAGAGTTTGCTGTATTTATTTATGGTGATTGTAAAGCCTAACATTACCATGGAATATGTGTGCCGTGCCCTCCCCAGCATTTCAGTCTTGAGAACGCTATGACTACTCCATGGTAAGGAAAATTAGTTTTCAGTGGTTTCATTGATTTACTGTCCTTAAAGATATTTGCATAAACAACACTGATTGGTTCCTTAAAGCAAAGGACCATTGCATAGGTGATGATGAATGGTTCATGGGATAATTATGTTTGTAAGCAAACATCTGATTGGCTAGCAGAGTAAGACAGGGTTTGTGAATCTGTGTATTGGGGTTGCTCCTTACCAACGCTGGAGAAGTCACTCTTCCCCCAACCCCTGAGCTTGGCCAAGGCCTAGAAGTGTATTTTCTTGGCAACTGGTTGGCCCTGATGAGCCCCCACCAAGTAGCTGCCCTGGAGGAGAGGTGAGGAGAGGCGAGTGCAGGACCATGGGAGCGACTCACCTGCCAGGGCCAGCTGTTGGCCTTCGCATTTTCACCTCCAACCACCCTGGAGAGCTGGGGCTCGTAAATGGTGAGCCCGCAGCTGAGAGCTGTGGAGAGGAAGAGGGTGGTGAGTTCAGGAAGGGCGACCCCAGCAGTGTCGGCGCTCTCGCTGCATCCCCAAGCCCCAGACAGGGGTTTTTGTTCTGCAGTGGCTGCTGTGGGTCCGTGTGCTAAGCTGCTCTGGGGACACCCACATCCCATGTCAGATGCCTCTTCGAGTCCTGGCCACTCTGCTTCTGATCTAGCTCCCTGCTAACACACCTGGGAAGCAGTGGAGGATGGATGTGGGAGTCCTGGATGGAGCTCCTGGCTCCTGGCTACAGCTGGGCCCAACTCCAGTTACTGTGCTCATTTCGGGAGTGAACCAGCAAATGAAGCTCTCTGTCTGTCTGTCTGTGTCACTCTGCCTTTCAAATACATAGATAAGTTTTAAGCCCTCGAAGTAAATTTAAAGGAAAAATAAGGCTCTGTTAAAAAAAATTTTTTGTTGTTCTAGAAGGATCCCAAGAGGTCAGGGTCCTGCTCTGTTTTTGGAATTTCATTCTGGCTCTCCTTACTTTTTTTTTTTTATTCCATTTATGTGTTTTCACTTCGGAAGTCAGAGAGACAGAGATCCTCTTCTATCTGCTGGTTCCCTCCCCAAATGCCTGAATCAGTAAGGCAGGAGCTAGGAACTCAACCCAGGTCTCTTACGTGAATGTCAGGGACCCGAGCACTTGAGCCATCACCACTGCCTCCCAAGGTGCACATTAGCAGGAAGCTGGATTGGAAGCGGAGCAGCCAGGGTTAAAAACCAGTCACTCCCATACGGGCCGTGGGCATCCCACGCAGGGACTTAACCACTGTGCTGAGTGCCCACTCCTGCTCTGGCTTTCAAACAACTCCAGACTGAGCATGGATGGGAGTGGGGAGGGAAGGGGTCCCACCGCCAGGTCCACCAGGGGATGGGAAAGCAGCGCCTCTGGCTTACCTCCAGCCACCAACGCAGACAGCAGCACGATGGTGATCATGGTGTGTCTTGTCTACCCTGGCCCTGGCCAAGGCCCTGGTTTTATGAGCAGGCTTATCAGTGAGAGATACCAGGAACACGCAAGATGGGAATTTTCTCAAAGCTCAGTGGAATAAAGGGCTTGTATCCAAATAATTATTTGCCATTTCCTCCCTAAAATATTTTGATAAATGCGCCAAAAGTGGATATGGACTTATTGGTTCTATCTGCTTCCAAGAGATTACCTTGTGTGTCAGGGGAGGAAGAAAAATATTGATTGTTGGTCCTTGGAGTCGCACTTTCAACAAAAAGATTACCGTGGCATGTGGAACAAACAGCATTCCAAGCCAGCAGTTCTCAACGGGGCTGGTTTGGCTCACCAGGGGATGTCTGACCATATCTGGAGACACCTTTGGTTGTTGTGGCTGGGGGGAGGTGATCCTATTGGCATCTGTGGATAGAGGGAGAGGCTGATACATCCCCTACAACGCACAGGATAATGTGGACTTGTCCCACCCCAGAGGTCGTGGGTGCTGGAATGGAGAGACTGCTGTAGACCACGCCGTGGCTCACTGCGTGACCTTGGACAAGTCCTGTAAGTGTCTAGGCCTGGGGCTGTGCACCTGTGAAGCAGGGACAGAAGTGTGTGCCCGCTCGGCTTCCTAACACCGCGGTGAGGATTTGCAAAAAAATGCAGGGAGCGTGCTTACGTAGGGGGTGTAGGGGACGGCAGGAAGCCCATGCGGTTGGGATCTGGCGGCCCCAGGGGTGGGCCCGGGAGGCTTCCCTGGGATGTGTTTTGTAGTCTGCTCTCAGGACAACAGAGGTTTTCACTTCTCCAGTGACTCCATCTTCCAAATGGGGTCGGAGCAGGAGCTTCCGAGAAAAGGAAGCAATCGAAGGAAGGCAAACTGACGCTCACCAAGCACCACGTCTGTGCTAGATGCACCGACATTTCTCATCTAAGCCTTAGGGAACCCCGTAGGAGGGGCCGTCAAAGAGGAAGCCGAGGTTCAGAGAGCTAGAGGGGCTTGTGAGGATCACACGGTTCTTCTTTTTATTTATTTTTCTCTTTTTAAAGATTTATTTATTTATTTGAAAGGCAGAGTTACAGAGAGAGAGAGGGAGAGACAGAGAGAGGGAGAGGGGGAGAGAGAGAGAGAGAGAGAGAGAGGTCTTCCATCCACTCGTTCACTCCCCAGTTGGCTGCAACGGCCAGAGCTGTGCTGATCTGAAGCCAGGAGCCAGGAGCTTTTTCCAGGTCTCCCACGTGGGTGCAGGGGCCCAAGGACCTGGGCCATCTTCTACTGCTTTCCCAGGCCATAGCAGAGAGCTGGATTGGAAGTGGAGCTGTCGGGACTTGAACCGGTGCAGGTATGAGATGCCGGTACTGCAGGTAGCAGCCTTACCCACTACACCACAGCACTGGCCCCACACACAATTCTTCCAAGTGGCAGCACGGGGACTTGAGCCTACGTGGGTCTGGTTGCAAAGCCCCTTGCTTGAGCCCCGGAGGTGGTGCTGTGCAGCCCCTCCTGGTGTCGCCGTACACCCTTTGCTGGTGGGTTTCCTGCTGGACTTTCTTGTTCTTCCTCAACCCTTCCCTCTCCTTGCTTGCGGCCATCCCTGCGCGGCGATCAAAGACTCGACTTTTTGGCCTGACCAGGGAAGCAGCCGGGAAATTTCAACTCTCAAGACCCGGGTGCAAGTCCTTGCTCAGTCAGTTCAGAGCATCAGGACTCCAATGGTCGTGCACCTTCTGGGCCCTGGTTTCCTGGGGGAAAACTCAGGCCCAGATTGCAGGATTGTTGTACGGGCAAGGAACACAGAAGGGAAGAACTTGGAAGCTCCCAAGGACCTTGCAGTGGGAAGGAGGCTGGGGTGCAGGAGCCCCTTGGACTCGGTGTCAGGGGACCTGGGTTCTGGTCCCAGCTCTACCCCTGGCTCTTGTGACAGTCTAGACTCTTCTTCTTTTTAAAAAAGATTTATTTGTTTATTTGAAAGTCAGAGTTACCCACAGAGAGAAGGAGAGGCAGAGAGAGAGAGAGAGACAGAGAGAGACAGAGAGAGAGAGGTCTTCCATCTGCTGGTTCACTCTCCCATTGGCTGCAATGGCCAGGAGCTTCTTCCAGACTCCCACGTGGGTGCAGGGGCCCAAGGACTTGGGCCATCTTCCGCTGCTTTCCCAGGCCATTAGAAAGGAGCTGGATTGGAAGTGGAGCAGCCGGGTCACGAACCGGCACCCATATGGGATGCCGGCACTGCAGGCGGCGGCTTTACTTGCCACGCCACAGCTCTGGCTCCTGGATTCTTCTTAGAGTCTGTATAATCTATAGCAGTTACTCCAACTACTATTTCTGAAGTCTCATATATTTTTTAATGATTTATTTATTTATTTGAAAGGCAGAGTTACAGAGAGGCAGAGGCAGAGAGAGAGAGAGAGAGAGAGAGAGAGAGAGAAAGTCTTCCATTTGCTGGTTCACTCCTCAAATGGCTGCAGTGGCTGGAGCTGGACTGATCCAAAGCCAGGAGCCAGGAGCTTCTTCCTTGTCTCCCACGCAGGTTCAGGGGCCCAAGGGCTGAACCATCTCCCATATGGGATGTGGGCACTGCCACACTATGCCACTATCCACTATGCCACAATGCTGGCCCCTGAGGTCTCATATTTTAAATTTTTAAAAATTAATTTTAAAGATTAGTTGTTTGAAAGGCAGAGTTGCAGAGAGAGAGGGAGAAACTGAGAGAGGGAGAGATTCTCTATCCTCTGGTTCACTCCCCAAATGGCCACAATGGCTAGGGCTGGACCAGCCGGGAGCCAGGAGCCTCTCCTGGGTCTCCCATGTGGGTGCAGGGGCCCAAGGACTTGGTCCATCTTCTGCTGCTTTCCCAGGCCATAGCAGAGAGCTGAACTGGAAGTGGAGCAGTGGGACTTAAACCTGCACTCATATAGGAAGCCAGCGTTGCAGGTGATGGTTTAACCAAGTGTGTGCCAAAACGCCAGCTCCCAATATCTGTTTTAAAAGTGTATAACTTTTTACCTTTAAAAATATTTACTTTTTTTTTTTTTTTACTTTTTGACAGGCAGAGTGGACAGTGAGAGAGAGACAGAGAGAAAGGTCTTCCTTTTGCCGTTGGTTCACCCTCCAATGGCCGCCGCGGCTGGCGCACCGCGCTGTTCCAAAGGCAGGAGCCAGTTGCTTATCCTGGTCTCCCATGGGGTGCAGGCCCCAACCACTTGGGTCATCCTCCACTGCACTCCCTGGCCACAGCAGAGAGCTGGCCTGGAAGAGTGGCAACCGGGACAGAATCTGGCGCCCCGACCAGGACTAGAACCGGTGTGCTGGCACCGCTAGGCGGAGGATTAGCCTGTTGAGCCACGGCGCCGGCCAAAATATTTACCTATTTAATTTCACTTTATTGAAAGACAGAGAGAGAGAGAGAGAGAGAGAGAGAGAGAGAGAGATCAATCTTCCATTTACGAGTTCACTCCCCAAATGCCATCAGCAGCCAGGCTGGGCCAGGCCAAAGCCAAGAGCCTGGAAGTCGTCCAGGTCCCCTAAGTGGGTGGAGGGGCCCAAGTGCCTGAGCCTTCATCTGCCACCTCCCAGGGCGGGCAGCAGCAGGACGCTGGGCTGGAAGTAGGGCAGCTGGGACTTGAACCAGGCACTCAGAAGTGGGCTGTGGGTGTCTCACACGACATTTTAGCTACGGTGCCAAGCACCTGTCACTCCTCCTTTTATCTCAGAGATTAGTGTGAATGTGCCATTCTGTTCCATGCCCCTGTGTTTGCTTTACTATAAAAACAAGGTTTGTCCTGTATGAGGCCGCTGAACAAATACCGGTTTGATGCAGGCCATGGCTGCTGAGTGACCTTGGGTGTCACACAGGCTGGCTGGCTGGAGGTTTTCCACCTGTGTAGCAGGAGGAGGAGCATAGGCCCAGCTGTGTCACCACACTGCTGTGGCGATGTGAGAGTGACACCCAACTTCACCCAAACGTGCTTCAGTCAAGATATGTGATGGAAAAAATGCAAGAGCGGCTTCAGGCACAGCTGGATCAGGGCTCTGTTGGTGTCCCCAGACATCAGCTTCCCACATCTTTTGCCTTCCACTGGGAGGCCCACTCTCCGTCTCTATTAGGTGGCCTGGTGCAGCTTGTCCCCTTCCTTGGGGACAAGATCACACAGAATCTCTGGCCCAGGGCCTTGGAGCGCAGCATTATTTGACATTTTAGGTTGGGGATTGTGTGTGTGCCTGTGTATTTATGTCTTCCAATCCTTCTCTGTCTTCCTTTTCCTCTTCTCCTTCCTTCTACCAGGGAGCACTGTGGTGGACTTGGCCCACTGCGGTTTGGGGAGCTCTCCCAGCTGGCCTGCACCTGCGCGCGGGATGGCCAGAGCCGCAGGTGGAGAGGCTCCCAGCTGCTCCCGCTGCCTCCCGCAGCCTCCTGCTGCCGGCTTTGTTCTGCGTTTGACTTGAACGTTTCATCAGACCCCTTCCAGGTTTCCATGGACTTTGAAGACGGGCCCTCACTCTCAGTGGGAGGAAATTCTTTGGAGATAACTTTGTTTTCGAAGTAAGGCTTTTCATAAAAAAAAAAAAAATTATCTGTAACCTGATGTAATATCTTCAAATTCTGTTACTCAGTGCCTCTTCCTCCCCTTCCCCAAGCAGCACGGAGGGTTGACAGATGCTGTTACCCCAAAGCTGGGGGTTTTGGGGATCAGTCCTGAACTCCTCTGTTCTGCTTTCAGAATCTCCTCCCTGGCCGGTTTGCTGTCTATTTCACTTTGTCTAATTCATCACTGTGTTGAATTGCTTCTTCTTGTTCCCCCTCTGGCAGCCCCCGGGAGGCAGCTGTGTCCCCCAGCCTCAGGACAGGAGCCGGTCTCAGCTTCTTCATCTGAGGCCGGAGCCAAGACAGGCGTTCATGGACCAGGCTTCAAGGACGGCCCAAGACCCAGGAGCGAGTGGGAGAGGCGCAGGAGGCTCGGGTTAGCGGCTTCTCTGTTCCAGGGGCTGACCCGTGCATTGTGGGGTGCCGGGCAGCACCCCCCTAGATGCCTGCTCCGTCCCCCTTCTCCAGTGAGTGCCGACTGAAACTGTCTCCACACAAGGCCAAATGACTCTGGGGGGCAAAATCGCCTCTCCTCCATCCACACCCACTCACCCTGAGATCCAGCGGTGAGAGCCCGAGGGCCTTCTGGGAGCTCCCCGCACAAATCCTGCAAGGCTCTCTGATTGGACCCACCTTGGGTCACGTGCTCATCCCTAAACCAATGGTTGTGGTGGGGGAGGGGAAACAGTGCAGTGATTGGCCATGTCTGGAGCACCTGCTGCACTCTAGGTCCCGGGCAGTGAGGCCTCGCCCAGACCACCATAGGAGGGCTGGCAGTGGGGGCGGCACTTCGGTCCTGGGGGCAGAGGAGATGGAGGCTGGGGAGGAGCCAGTAGCCACCGCCGCCTGCCCGCCTCCCTGTCCACATCGGGTCCCGTTGATAGGTCTGTCAAGTTCTACGTGAGGCTGCGACCTTGGGGTCTCTGGGGGCAGAAGGATGTGAAGTTCTCACAGGGCTTCCGACGCCTTCAAAATGATTGCTCCCCGAGGGCGCGAGCTCCACGGCTAAGGGCTTGCACGGAGACCCGGTGCTCCTGCGTAGGGACACGGGGTGTGGGTCCTCGCTCCAGAGAGGGGTCTGGGCCAGCAGCAGCTGCAGCAGCGCAGCTGAGTCCCCGGTTAGAGATGCAGCCCCTCCCACCCCCAGGGCGATGGTTCCAGTGTGAGAAGCAGGGGGAGGAGTTGCATCGCCGTGCCCCGCCTTCTTTAGCTCTCAGAGAGAAGCGCTGTGATTTACACCTTCGGGCGGCTGCCGGGATGAAGCGGCAGTTTGCCTGTCCATTATTCAGAGTACAATCAGTGCTCACTCTGGATTCCTGCCGACCTGTGAGATCAGAACGGCACAGGATTCCCCAAGCGCTGACATCGGAGGACCCCAGGAGATCAGGGGCTGGCGAGTTTATGATGTCAAGGGCCCCAGGGGGCTTGCAAGCCATAAGGTCCCTGTCGCTAGCAGTCAACTCTGCCACTGTAGGGCCAAAGCTTCCGTATGGGCATTGCCGTGTTCCAATAAAACTTTATTTACAAAACAGGTTGGGTTTGCCGGCTCTGGCTTGCAGTGAAGTGAGGATGGGGCCTAGCACGGGCCCCGCAGGCACGGTGGCAAGACCGTTCACTCGCCACTCGCGTTTGCAGTTCCTGCTCTTCATAGGAAGAGGCTCGGGCTTCGTCTCTGCCTCCAGGTGACCCCAGCCCACTGCTGCATGAACCTTGGAAGGGGCACATCTGATAGGGTGGACTCTGACCCCCAGGGACGTGCCAGGGGCCTGAGCCTGCTGGGACCAGGCTTCCCCTCGGGAGGAACGAAACAGAGGGGCAAGATTTCGTATACGGATCCAGGGTGTGAGCGATGAGTCCACCTGTGCTGTTTCACTGTCTCCCATTTTACAGAGGAGGAAAACTGAGGCTCAGAGTGACTTGGCCACTGGCACTGCTTGTCAGTGTCAGAATTCAGAGCCCCACCAGTGCCTTCCCCTCCGCCCTGCCACGGTCCGAGCTGTTGATTTGTGATGTGGGTGTGACTGATGGCCACGATGGCCCTGGCTCTTTCTCTGCCCTGTGTCGTGTCCTTGACTGTGACTTTGCTGGTCCTCATGGAAGGAGGGTGGGGGGCACGCGGAGCAGAAGTAGCCCCGCCTGACTCCTGCCAGCTCAGCCAGCCCCAGCAGACCCGAAAATGAGCGAGTCGGGCCACATTGGGGACACTCACGGATCTCCCCCCGGCCCCAGACGCAGGAGCAATGGTCACGTGTCACCAGGTGCCACCGAGGGTCTGTGGACACTGCTCCGCAGTGTGATGACGCCAGCGGCAGCCCCCGAATGCCAGCTGCAGCCCTCTGGGGGCAGGCAGCGTCCCCTCAGCCTCGGGCTCTCTGGGCTCTTGGCCAGTGTCATGGGGGCTAGTCAGGACACCTGTGGCCTGCACCCCTCCCTGGCCATGGGGGACTTCTGGGTGGGACTCCTGGCGACCTCAGAAACCTTGGCTGTTAGGAGCCCAGACTGCAGCTAGACCCTGGGCTTAGCTCCGGGGGCCCCATCCCAGCTGCTGGCCTGCGTGTGGTCTGAGCCCTCCCTGAGCCCCGGCTTCCTCATCCGTAAGCGGGTCAGGAACGAGGTTGTCATGAGGTTGGGATGGGGCTGGACGTGCGACAGTGCCCGGGGCACAGATGTCCAGGTGCTCAGCAAACACAAGTCACACCCAACGCTGTGAGGTACCTGGTGACCTCTGGGCCCTCACGGCCCCGGCCACCCCACCCCGGTGCAGGCAGAAGGCTGAGAAGGGAGGTCCATCTCCCTTGCTTCCACCCATGGGTTGAGAGCTCTTAGACAAGGTCCGCACATCCCTGCTGTCACTCAAGCGGGTTCCTGGGAGTCTTCCCGACCCCTCCCTCCTGACACCTGCTGCCGCGTGCTTTGAATTCTGCCTTCTGCAGTGGGAGGGGGACGGGGCCTGTGGTTCCTGTTGCTGCTGTGACAGCCACCACCAACAGCGTGGCTACACCCGCACAGACGTGTCACCTGCTAGGGCTGGAGGTTACCTCCCTGGGCCAGTGGGAGGAGTCGGCAGGGCCGTGTTTGCTTCCTCTGGAGGTGCTGGGGGAGGATCCATTCCCCGTCCCGCCTCTAAGGGGCTGCCTGCATCCCTTGGCTTGTGGCGCCTTCCTCCAGCTTTGACTCCAGATGCAAAGCGAAGCGTCTTCCTGTCTTTCCCTGCCTCTGAGTCCCTGTCTTTGTCTTCACGTTTACTTTTCTTTCATTTTTATTTTTAAAGATTCATTCATTTATTTTGAGAGTCAAGGGTACAGAGGGAAATAGAGAGAGAGAGAGAGAGGGAGAGAGGGAGAGAGGGAGATATCTTCCATCTACTGGTTCACTCCCCAGATGGCTGCAATGGCCAGTTCTGAGCCAAGCTGAAGCCAGGAGCCAGGAGCTTCATCTGGGTCTCCCACAAGGGTGCAAGGGTGCAAGCACTGGGCCGCCTTCCACTGCTTTCCCAGGCACACTAGCAGGGAGCTGGATCGGAAGTGGAGCAGTCAGGACTAGAACCGGCGCCCATGTGGGGTGCTGCTGTTGCAGGTGGTGGCTTAACTGCTACGCCGCAGCGTCAGCCCCACGTCTCCTTTTCTGAACCTTGGACCTCCTGTCTCCTCCACACCAGGACCCCCGTTCTTACACTGGGCACCCCCACCCTGCGGAGCACATGGGATCATCACCCCAGCTCAGGCTCCTTAATTTAGTTGTATTCCCAAAAGTCCCTTCTGCCGTGAAAGGCGACGGAGCCACAGGGGCTGGGGATTAGGAAGTGGACGTCTTTGGAAGGGTGGTGGCATTATACTACCACAGGGGGCCACTGATCTCGGCCATGACAGTGGCTCTGGTCCCCAAACCTGAGAGTTGAAGGCAGTCGAGCCAGCAGAACCGTGCCTTGTGTTTGGGCAAGTGTTCGCGAATAGGCGGCAGTTGGGATAATTCCGTCGCATTCCCAAGCTCTTTTGTGGGCTGGAGCCTGGGTTCTGCTGCTCGACAGTACAAATGTGCTTCTCAAACACCCGCCGAGGGCTGGCGCTGTGGCACGCTGGGTGACGCCACGCCCTGCGGTGCAGGTCCCGCGTCAGAGCGCTGGGCCGTTCTGGCCGCTCTGCACCTGATCCAGCTCCCTGCTGGTGTGCGGGGAGGGGGATGGGGGATACGTGAGGTGGTCCTTGGGCCCTGCACCCACACGGGAGTTCCTGGCTCCTGACTTCAGCCTGGCCCAGCCCTAACCATCAGGCCTTTTGGGGAGTGAACCAGCAGGTGGACGATCTCTCTCTCCCTCTCTCTCTGTAACTCTGCCTTTCAAAGAAATAAAATACATTTTTAAAAAGTCACTGAATCTCTCCCTTTTTTCCTTCCTGTTGCCGCCTTCGTCCAGGCCACATCACGGCCTAGAGCCCCGCCATGGCCCCTGCTGGCCCCGCTGCCTCCATCCTGCCAGCTCCAACTCGGCCAGCCTGACCACCGTGGTCGCCTCTCAACGTAAACCCCTCGCGGGCTCCCCAGTGCCCGCAGGACAAAGCCCCAGCAGCCCCAGCACGGCACAAGGCCCCGGGAAGGGACCTGTCTGGTTTCCCAGCCCTGTCACTTGCCCCTCCCTGCCAGGGTGGCTGAGCATCCTCCTGGTCTCCTTGCGGCTGCTCTGCTTCCCGTACTGAAATGCTTGCACCTTGGAGACCTCCTCGGTCTGGGGCAAACCAGGACGCTGGCCGCCCTCCCCTGCCCTCACTTCCACTCCGGCAACATCAGCAGTAGGCGAGACTTTGCTCAGCTTGAGGGTACAGATGAAGAGTGAGAAGACTTGCAAGTAAGTGAATACCTACTACAGAGGCTGCCACAGATGCCAGTTCATTTCTTTCTTTCACACAGCAGAACACTCAGAGGAGGTGCACTGTGGCCTGGGGTCCACTCTGCAGCTTTATGACATCTGAGTGCAAGTCTCTTCAGTTCTCTTGGCCACAAGACAGCTGCCTCAGCTCCAGGCATCACATCCACATTGAAGGCAGGAGGAAGGAGCAGCGTCAGCTGTGCTAGACCCCTCCTTCAGGAAACATCACGTTTCCAGCAGGCTCCTCACGTGGCAGGACAGTAGTGGGGCACAGGGCTCAAGTGCACGGAGCCAGATGACCAACAGCTGGATTCTGGCCTCACCACCTTCTGGCTAAGCCGCCTGGGGAGGGCATGGACCCGCTGTGGCCCAAGTCTTCTCAGCCGTACGATGAAGTGATCTTAGCAATAACTGCTTCACGGCTGTTTCTGGGGCTTGTGATAAAGGTAAGCCGCTAGAACCACGCCTGGCAGGGACCAGGTGCTCAGCGAACGTTAGCCACACTTAGCACTGTACCTTCCAGGCAGGCACTTAGTCCTGGCTCCCTCACTACAAGGGACCTGGGGACGGCGAGGGAGCTGTTTGGCAGGTGTGACCGCCAACACAGAGGCAGGTGGCAAAGGAGGCGGATGGAGTGACGTCTGGGTCAGGCCACCAGCAGTGCCCCATCCCTGGATATCTTTGTTTATTTATTTGAAAGTTAGAGCGAGAGCGAGAGAGCGAGATAGAGCGAGAGAGAGCAAGAGAGAGAGAACGCGAGCGCTTTCATCTGCTGGTTCACTCCCCAGATGGCTGCAATGGCCAGGACTGAGTCAAGCTGATGCCAGGAACCAGGAGCTTCTTCTGGGTCCCCGATGGGGGTGCAGGGCCCCAAACACTTGGACCATCTTCCTCTGTTTTCCCAGACCACCAGCAGGGCGCTGGATCGGAGGTGGAACAGCCGGAACCTGAACTTCCAGTCCAGCCCTCTGCTATGGCCTGGGAAAGCAGTGGAAGATGGCCCAAGTGCTTGGGCCCCTGCACCCATGTGGGAGACCCAGAAAAAACTCTGGGCTCCTGCTTTCAGCCTGACTCACCAGCCTGGGCCATTGCAACCATCTGGGGAGTGGCCCAATGGATAGAAAATCTCTGTCTCTCCTCCTCTCTCTCTAACTGTGCCTTAAATTAAAAAAAAAAAAAAAAAGACTCAGCGCGGGCACCCTGGCCCCAGGGGCCACTCGGACGCTTCCTGCCAGTAGACCCTGGTCTGGTCTAAGGGCCCTTTCTGTGCTCTTGGTCTACACTGTGTATCCCAGGTGATTCAAAGACTGGGTGCAGGACCAAGCTGGCCTGCTCCTGTAGGCTCCATGGCTCTTGGGTAACAAAAGTCATTCCTGAGAGGCAGCTCGGCGTGCTGGGGTGAGGGTCCCTGTGGTCCCCACCACCAGGAGCGGGAACCGGAGAGGGGTTGGGCTGCTCCCGGGCCAGCCAGGGGCAGCTGTCAGAGGGCAGAGGCCATGGTGAGGGCATTGCCGGGCTCAGCCCACTCCCGGGAGCTCCCCGCCTGGGGCCCCTGAACAGACCTGGGTCCCTCTCATGCTGGTCCCCCTTGCCCTCCCACCAGCCTCACAAGCCCCCAGGGGTCAGGTGCTGCTGGCTGGCTGGCCTGTGACCTGGCCCCATCCTCTCCTCACCCTGAGCCTCAGTTTCCCCAGCTGGCTGGTGCACTGAGAGCTGCCCCAATGCTGGCCCACAGTGACTCCGTGTGGAAACCATGATGCCCTCTGAGGCTGGGGTCTTCTCTCCCACGCTGCCCCCCTACGTCGGGCTTCACCAGCCCTCTGGGCAGTGGGCGCGCCCAGGCCAGCAGCAGCCGCGGGCTCCATGCTGGGCGGGCCACCTGCCAGGGAGCTCCCCAGAGGCCAGCCATTGTCCCTGATCTCGGGGCGCCTCTGTGGGCTGGGGGTTCAAGTACATGGGCTGTCCCAGGGAGACCCTGTTCTCCACTTGCAGTGGGGGGTCTTCAGAGACATGGGTGAGGGAGGTGGTGGTTGGGTCAGGGCTGGTGAGATGGAGGGGGCAGGGCTGACGGGTCCTTAACTCCTGTCCCTCAGGCACACACAGGACCCCCGGGCTCTGCTGCTGGCTCTCGGGGGCAGGAGAGGAGGAGGGGGCAGCCCTGTGAGGGCTTGGGGATCCACAGGGGAGGCGCAAATGAAGAACGCAGGCGGCTGAGGATGGCAGTTTATTGTTGGTGCAGGGTCCGGCGGCCGAGGCTCCCCAGGGCACATCAAAGCTGAGATTTCTGGAGTAGTGGAGGACAGTGTGAGGGGCTCTGGGTGCCCACGGGCCCAGGGCAGCACAGCGGGTAGCTCCCGGCTAGCCTGGTTGGAGCCCCCCGCTCAGTGTTTCAGACCGTGGTATAAATGGAGGCTGAGAGTGAACCCAGAGGGAAGGCCCCCGCCCCCTGCACGTGCCCTCCTCTGCGGGGGGACAGGTGCGTGCCTGCACGGGAACCAGGAAGGAATGTGTGGGGGCATTGATGGCCGCTGCCTTTTCTGTCCCCATCTCCAGGCCTGCCGCGGCCGGTGTCCCATCGGCACTTCTTGGAGTAGCAATGAGTGTGTGTGACAATGACTGAAGGAGCGCTCCGACAAGTGACCGCGTGGACACGGGGAGGGGTGGGGGAGTGCGTGCAGGAAGGGGCGGGTGCAGGGGACGGCCGCGCAGGGGCACCCACCTCATGGATCCAGTCGATGTAGGCGGACACGCGCGTGAAGACCGTGGGCTTCTTTAGGGTGTTGCAGCTCAGGCCGGAGCCGAAGCTGACGATGCCACGGACCTCCCAGGTACCGGTCTCTGTCTGGCAGTTCAGCGGGCCACCCGAGTCCCCCTGCACCAGACCGGCTGCGCGTGACCCCCTGGCCTTCCCCAAGCCGGGCAGGGGGTGTGGTCCAGCTGTTAGCCAGGCTACCCCTGTTTTGGCTTCGGGCTGCCCGTGGTGAGGGAGGCAGGCCAGGGGTTAGGGGCTGCCTTGGCCTTGCACTGGGAGGCCCTGCTGTGTCAGACTGGCTCTGGGTTTGACCTTGGGGTGACCTTGGGTTTGACCTCTCTGTGCCTTGGTTTCCCTAACTCATTAGGTCACCGTGACTACGGCCCTGGGAGTAGCCCCAACATGGGAGGGTGCTGAGAGCGTGCTGGATGCCGGGAAGGAGGGAGCGGGGAGGGGGCTGTGTGTTTCAGCACAGGACGGGTTCTGCTTTTCTCTGCCCTTTGTTGATTCTGCATCAGATCCCGGAAATCCCGACTCTGTGGTCGGAGGCAGCTGACGGCGTCAGGGACATGCAAGGGACTTCGATGAAACACACTCAGTCCTCCCAGCATCCTTGTGACGTGGTCACTATCGCTCCATTTTATAGATGGGAAGACTGAGGTCCAGAGTCTGCCCAATGTTACTCGGCTAACAAGTGGAGGGGCTGGGGCTTGAACTCTCAGCTCTCCTGCTCTCACTGCGGTGCTGGGGAGGGGAGGCGGGGTTCCCCTCAGCCGTGGGCCCCCCCAGGGCTCAGGCTCCTCCCAGGGGAAGGGCTTGTCCTGCACCATCTCCACTGCCCCACCCCCTGGGTCTCATGGCGTGGGGCCCGGACACTCACGTTGCAGGCGGAGATGACGCCGTCGCCCCCTGCGCACACCATCGTGTTCCGCACCCTGAAGCTCCACCAGTCCCACCTGGAGCAGGTGGCGTGGTCCACCACGGGCAGCAGGCCCTGCTGCAGGTCGTCGGCGATGGGGCCATTGGCTGGGGAACAGAGTGAGCAGTGCCCAGGGAACCAGCCCGGCTGTGCCAGCCCCAGGCCTTCAGGGACCAGAGCCCAGGACAGGAAGCAGGTGGGCTGGGGCTGTGACTTTGTGGGGGCACAAAGAGGGGAGCGCCTGGTGCCAAGCTGTTGGGGGCAGGGGCCCTGGGCTGGGGCGCAGGGAGGGGAGCAGGCTGGAGCCAGAGGACATCTGTGCAGAGTGCTCTGGGGTAATTTGGGTTCTGGGGGTTGGACTGGCAAGCACTTCTTTGTAGGTCTCTGCCTTCCATGTCATATAAAAAGGTCTTTCCCACTCTAAGATTTTCTGAGTATTGATTTGCGTTTTCCTCCAAGTCTTCCGTAGTTTCATTTCTTTGCGTTTAACCTTTTAATTCGGCTGGAAGCAAGTTGGGCATATGGTATACCAGAAGATCCACTCCCCCCACCCCCCAATGGCTCATTTGAGTTTATTTATATGGTGCTTGCTGCACGCCAAGCCCTGTTCCAAGTACTCAAAAATTCTAATCATTTAATCTTTACTCGCACTTGTTAGCGTGTCTGTCGCATGACATGTGCTTAATAAATATTAGCTGTCATTATCACAAAGTTTAAAAAGATGGGGGGATGTGGGGCCGGCGCTGTGGCGTAGTGGGTAAAGCCGCTGCCTGCAGTGCCGGCATCCCATATGAGCGCTGGTTCTACTCCCGGCTGCTCCACTTCTGATCCAGCTCTCTGCTATGGCCTGGGAAAGCAGTGGAGGATGGCCCAAGTGCTTGGACCTCTGCACCCACGTGGGAGACCTGGAAGAAGCTCCTGGCTCCTGGCTTCAGATTGGCTCAGCTCTGTTGCCGCCATTTGGGGAGTGAACCAGTGGATGAGAGACCTCTCTCTCTCTCTCTCTCTCTCTCTCTCTCTCTCTCTCTGCCTCTGCCTCTCTGTAACTCTGCCTTTCAGTAAATAAATAAATCTTAAAAGAAAAAAATGGGAAGATGTTCAGGCAAAAACGGTAAGTGGTGGGCGGTTGCCAGTGCCGGCTGACTGTGGGAGCTGCTTCCTCCAGGAAGGCTCCCTGGATTTGCAGGGGGCTGTACTCACTCCAGAGTCGGCCCCAGCCAGTGACGTAGCAGGGGTAGTCATGAGGCAGCAAGGAGCCCTCCTCTGGCAGGCAGGCCAACTGGATGGTGTCACTCAGCTCCACTGGCTCCGCCAGCTTAATGAGGGCAATGTCGTTGCTGGAACCCGAAGCACAGAGGGTGAGCAGGCAGAGGACCGTGGCCCCACACCGTGACACTAAGGGGTCCTGGCTCTGATTTGGAGGTCAGCCCAAGGTGACCGGACACCACTCATAGATTCCAACTGCCAGCCGCTTAGTGGCCAGGGGCGTCGCCGGAGGACATGTGGCCCTTCTTCTCGCACAGTCACTGGCCCTGTGTCACACACGTGACAGGCTTAGCCTGGGGAGGTGGCGTGGAAGCCTCGGAGGGATCAGTCCCTGCGGATGAGTTCTGGCTCCGCCCCTGGCTCCGCCCCTGGCTGGGTGACCCTCTGGGGAGGGAGGGAGTGCTCAGGGGTCTTTACTTCTTGTGTACCCTCCAGGGACCCTTGGCCAGCGAGAGGTAGGAGAGGCGTCCGTCTCCACTTAGCATTTTCCCTTTCTGTGTGGAGTCCTCTGCGGGCTGCTCGGGGTGAGGGTGGGGTGCCGGGTGAGGGGTGGGCTGGGCTCTGCAGCTCAGGAAGCCCACCTTCTGCGCCCCCAAGATGGCTGGCTGGGCGCTCACCTCACCAGGAAGGAGTTCCACTTCTCATGGACATAGATGGAGTCCACACCCACGACCACGGAGCCGGCCTCGTCTTCCTCTACCAGGTTGTTCTTCCCCAGGGCCACGCGGTAGGTCAGGGTGTTGCTGGGCAGAGGGGGACGACAGGGTCAGGTGGCCCCTTGCCCCGCCAGCCAGCAGGGTGGAGAGGGGACACGGGGCTTGGGGGTCCCAGCCCTGTGGCCACTATGGGACTCTGGGGTTCCCACCCTCCCTCCCCAGGGGGAGGGGGAAGGAGCCAGGGGACTTGGGCTCATCGGGTGGCCTTGCTGCCCCTGGCCTGGCATCTGAGGTCTCAGGCTCTCGTCTGTAAGGTGGAGGTCACGTGGACACTCACCTGTCATGGTGGCCATGAGAATAAACGCATCTAAGCCCGCGTTAGTGCCCCAGGCACCTCCTGCCTCCCGCACCTCCCCTCTCCCTCCTCCCCTCCTCCCTTCCTTCTTCCTTCTTCCCTTGTAAGAAAGAGCTTTTAAAAATGTATTTGAGAGTCAAAGAGATAGAGAGAGAGCTCCCATCCTTTGGTTCACTCCGCAGATGGCTGCCATGGCCACGGCCGGGCCAGGCTGAAGCCAGGAGTCAGGAGCTCCATCCGGGTCTCCCATGTGGGTGGCAGGGATCCAACTTGAGCCATCATCTGCTGCCTCCCAGGGGGCGCGTTAGCAGGCTCTGGAGCTGGGACTCAAAGCCAGGCCCTCCCATACGGGATCCCGGCCTCTTAACTGGTGTCTCCTCCGTGAGGCTGAGTGCCCGCCTCCTGGTCTGTTCTTAACCCGGCTGTGCGAGTCTTCTACACCGCGTTTGCTCAACAACCCACCAACGGCTCCGCCTCAGTCAGCGTCCACACCCACGTGCTTGGGCGCAGCTGCGTGGTCAGGCCTCGGTTCCCTCCGTGACTCCCCTCCCGTCCTCCCTCGCCCGCTGCTGCCACAAGTGGCGATCTCTCAGTCGCATCCTCCAGGACTCCCTTCCCCGCCAACCCCATGTCTTCCCTCACCTCCCTGGTGTGGGCTCACTCCCCCACACCTTTAGATCTCCCCTTCTGGCCTCGTTTTTCTTTCCTGCCACTTCATCTGTTGCATATTTGCTTGTTCGCCTGTTTCCCACTAGAATGCAAACTTCTCGAGAGCACAGACTGTGTCTTTCTGGCTGTGTCCCCTAGCACACAGGAGGTGCAGGGGCAATGCTTGTTGACTGACTAAACGAACAACTGAAGTAAATACGTAGCTCATCGAGCTCCGAGCCTGGAGGGTGTAGTAGTTGCTCAACAAAGGCAGCTGTGGTGGGGCGTCCCCCCCGGGGCGATGGCCGGGGCCCTGTCTCAGGTTCCTGGTGCACCTGATGCAGTGGGCAGCAGTGAGTACATGCTGGGTGGAGATCAAGGTGCCGCCACACGTGTGCCGCCACGTGTCATCCTTGAGGTACTGGAGGGAGACCTGCAGGAGGTAGCAGGTGGGCCACGTGTCAGCTGCGGTCCTGGGAATCCTCACCCCCCCTCGCTCTCTGGTCCCCGCCTCCCGCCACACACTCGCTCACCTGCCAGGGCCAGCTGTGGGGGACGGCGCTTTCTCCTCCCACGACCCTGGCTGACAGGTTGGGCACGAAGCTGGGGACTCCGCAGCTGGAGGCTGGGGACAGGAGGGAGGGGCACGGTGAGAGGGCAGGAGCAGGTGGAAAGCGCACAGACCTGGGGTCCTAGTGAACTACATGAGGGCCGCTGTCTAGCTCTCTGGGCCTCGACTTCCCTTTCTGTGAGATGGGAAGAACCGCAGTAACCCCGTGAGTCCGAGCAGAGACTCCGCATCTGAAGAGTTCAGCAAAGGGCTCCGTGCGTCGGCATGGAGGTGAGTGAGGGTGAACCGGAAGTCCCTAGCCTCTCTGGGGAGCTGTGTGCAGCGGTCAGGAACATGTGCCCTGCGGTGAGACAGACCTCCACTCTCATCCCAGCGCCACGGCTAACCAGTGTGACCTTGGACAAGATGCTGAGGCTCACTGGGCCTGGGGTCTCCCCTGTGAATGGAGCTATGAGCAGCCCCTTCCTCTCTAGCTGGTTTGGAGGCTCAAATTGGTGCCTGCATAGAAAGAGCTGCACAGAGGCCACACAGCACAGAGGGGCTGCTATTGTTACTGCTATTGTTAGCCGGAGGACTCTTAGTCAAGTGCTCTCGTTTGCCAAAAAAGCCTGCGAGATTTAGGGAGATATAGATGCAGGGGCCCAGGCAGTTGGGCCATCCTCTGCTGCTTTCCAGGGCACATTAGCAGGGTGCTGGATCCAAAGTGGAGCAGCCAGGACAGAATCAGCGCCCAAATGGGATGCCAGCATGGCAGGCGATGGCTTTATTCACCATGCCACAATGCTGGCCCACTAGTGACATTTAAGCCAGGTCCCTCAGTCCATGATCTGAAAGAGCGGCCCTAAGGTGGGGGAGCAAAGACCCCCGTGGGGAAGGCACCCCTGGGAGGGGCAGACCTGGTGGTCATGGAGGGAGCCCAAGGTGGGGGTCTGCCGTGTCCCTGCCCCTTGCGTGGGGCTTTCCCACTCGTGTCTGATGCTCAGCCCAGCTGGGGAGGGCAGCCATCACCCCGGCATCACAGAGCTGGAAGCAGAGTTGCCAAGCGGGAGGTGGCGCACCTGACACCTTCCTGGTCAGTGGCGTCTGAAGCTGTTCCTAGAGAGCAGAGGGCCCCCGTTCCCGTCCCTGTCCCCAGGAGGCTGGCCGGAGCTCAGGTGGCTGTGGCCGGCCCCCACCCCGCAGCTTACCGCAAGCCAGGAGCGCGGCGAGGACCGTGATAGCTAGCATGCTGCAGGTGGGTGCTCGGGACTGACTGCCCCCGGCCGGTAGGGCCTCCCTTATATAGGCGGGGGCAAGGGGGCCCATCAGGCCAAGGCTGAGCCACCCCTCGGGGAGAACCTGTTCAGACAAGGCCCTTTCTCTGACCTTGGCTGGTTACTGTTTAATACAGCAGGTGCTGTGGCTGGCACGGAAGCCAGGCGTTTCTGGGGCAGGGTCTTGGGGACCCTCCCGCTCTGCTAGGAGTGTGTTCTCTCTCCCTCCCTCATTGCTTTCAGTTGTCCTTAACTGGGCACCTACTATGTGCCAAATGCTATGCTCAACACTTCCTGCATTATCTCACTCAATTCTTCCGACAACGGGACGGAACGTAGATGCCATCACCAGGTCCTCACAGGCGAGGAAGCTGGGACTTGGGGGTGGGGGGAGTGGCCGTCCAGGGCCACACAGCCTGGCAGCAGCAGGGTCAGGCTTTGAAGCCAGTGCTGGGAGCATCAGCCTGGAGCTCAAGCTGCCCAGACACGCGGCCTCCTTCTTGCCTTTCTGGCCCCGTGTCGCTTCTTTCTCCCTCATTCAATGACCACTGCCTGGGCGGGGTGCTGTCCTGCACCTGCTCCCAGGGCTGGGTTCCGGGCTGAGCCTCTGGCTGACCTGCAAGGTGCTTGGTTGGCCAGGTTCTCTCCTGCCCCATCTGTGAAATGGGCAGATGGGACTGGCTGAACCCTGAGGCTCTTTGCAGTGTCAGGTTCCATGCCTGGAAAGTCAGGGTCAGTGCAGGTCAGAGCCCAGCGGGCGCTGGTGGGAGGGCCGGGAATCCTGGGGGGAGGGGGAGGGGAGGCTCTGGCTCACTCCTCTTACAGCTTCAATTGGATCTGAACACAAGCAGGTGTTACTTTGGCCCTGCGGAGATCAGCAAGTGTGAGATGGGAGTGGGAATCTGTGTGTTTTGGGGGGTGGTGGTGGTGTCTGTCCTGCTGTGATGACCCTAGGCTGGAGAGAACGTTCTGTCCTAACTCTAGAACGTTCTGTCCCCGCTCCAGAACGTTCTGTCCCATTCTAGAAGGTTCTGTTCCACTCTAGAATGTTCTGTCCCACTCTAGAACGTTCTGTCCCACTCTAGAATGTTCTGTTCCACTCTAGAATGTTCTGTCCATTCTAGAACATTCTGTTCTCTGTCCCACTCTAGAACGTTCTGTCCCACTCTAGAATGTTCTGTCCCATTCTAGAACATTCTGTCCCATTCTAGAACGGTCTGTCCTGCTCTAGAACGTTCCGTCCCACTCTAGGATGTTCTGTCCCGCTCTAGAACGTTCTGTTCCACTCTAGAATGTTCTGTCCCACTCTAGAACTTTCTGTCCTGATGGAGGGGGGCCGTGGCCACCGTCCAGGCCACCTCAGACCCAGAGCTGTTGATTCCCAAGTGCTGCCGAGGGCCACCCCGGCCTGGGGGCTGGCGCCAGGAGCAGAGGGCAAGGTCTACAGGCAGGAGGCAACACGCCAGGGTTCCGTCTCCACCAGGGGCTGGCCAGCGGCCGCGAAGTGGACGCCCTCTTTGGGCCTCAGCTTCTTCCATGTCGCTGCAGCAGCCTGGCAAGAGGATAAGCCGGGCTTCTGCACGTGGGAGCTCCTGGGTTTCCACCGAGAGGTCCAGCAAATTCTTAACACCCGAGTCAGCCGTGTGCACGTGGCCACAGACACACGAGCTTCCGGGGACAGGTGCACGTGGACACACACAGACACAGGCACACACACACATATATCCACATGCTGATGTCACCCAGACACACACACACAGACTCAGGCACACCCATGTCATCCAGGCACAACCAAGCCCGCACATCATGTCATCCAGTTACAGACACACGCACACACACACACCCTGATGTCATCCAGACACACACACACTTGTCATCCACCTCGAACACAGTGAGTTACACACAGACACACATTCCAACGTGTGCCCACGCATAGGCATGGCCCCCGTGCCTTGGGCAAGGTGCCAGGAGGTGGGAGCCCTCGCTGGTGTTGTTGCTGCTGTTACTGCTCTGTAGTGCTCACGGGGAAGCTGGCCTGTCCTGGACAGAGGCCATCAGCTGAAGGTGCAGCCAGCACCAGCTGTGGGGGAGCCTTGTCACCCAAGGCGGCACCAAGGATTGTCCCCGAGAAAGCTGAGGCCACCGTTCGTGCTTCAGCGCTGAGCAGGGCCATGCTTTGGGGCTGGGCTGCACCCAGCCAGGAGGGAAAGCCCAACGCCACTGCTTCTGAGCTGTGTGACTTTGTGTCAGTGCCTCAACCTCTCTGTGCGCTGCAGTCCTTCAACTATGCAGTGGGGATAAATACGTGCCTGTCCCCTCGGGCTGTTGCAAGGGGTCCTGGCACCATGGAGCTGCTATTATGATTACAGTCGTCATCTGGTTCTTTTAAAAAATTTATTTGTAGGGGCCGGCCCTGTGGCATAGCAGGTAAAGCCTCTGCCTGCAGCGCTAGCATCCCGTATGGGCGCCGGTTCCAGTCCTGATTGCTCCACTTCCGATCCGGCTCTCTGCTGTGGCCTGGGAAAGCTGTAGAAGATGGCCCACGTCCTTGGGCTCCTGCACCTGTGTGGGAGACCCGGAAGAAGCTTCTGGCTCCTGGCTTCAGATGGGCGCAGCTCCGGCCATTGCAGCCATTTGGGGAATGGACCAGCGCGTGGACGCTTGCTCTTTCTCTTTCTGCCTCTCTGCTACTTTGCCTTTCAAGTAAATAAATAAATTCTTTAAAAAAATAAAATAAAAATTTATTTGTGACAGAGTGAGCTCCCATCTGCTGGTTCACTCCTCAAATACCTGAGATGACGGCTGGGCTGGGGCTGGGGCTCGGCCAAGGTCAAAGCCAAGAGCAGGAACGGGGCTCAGATCTCCCGCGTGGGTGGCAGGACCCCATCCCTGGGCCCTCCCGGCGGCGTTAGCAGGCAGCTGGAGTCAGGGGTCCGAGGTGGCTGTGGAGCCCGATACCGCCCTGAGGGACACGGCGCCTTAGCCGCTCTCCTCCGGCTCCGAATGAGAAAGCCGAGCTCCGAGCTGTCGCCAGGGGCCTGGGCCTTCATGAACCCCTTCCTCCATCAGAAAGAACCCACCATTGTGTGTGATGGCCGCACGAGTATAAAGATCGATGTTCCTTCGTCTCCTAGGGATCGTAAAGGACGACACGCGTGTGAGCCCCTGAGGTCTGGGGGCTCCAGGCAGCATGCCCGCCATGCTTGGGGAGCCATGGGGCCTGGCTGAAGCCCCAGCCCTGTACGTTGTCTGTCGTGCGTGGTGAGCCAGCCTGGGGCCATGTCTCGTGGGTCATCCTGAGCACCCTCTCTGGGCGCCGGCAGCACCTTCGGCTGCACCCTGGGCAGCCAGGAGAAAACTCTTGTTGCTGGGAGCCCCTGAGTGCGGGCATGTGCACAACCGTTGCCGCCCTGGCCATGACCCCGGTGTAGGGGACAGCTGGCCGGAGGATGCCATTACCCCGCTGGCCCCAACGGTGGCAGCAAAGGCTGAAGGAGCAGCCCACGCTCGCTGTGTACCTGCTATTGCGGGCCCCACGCTAAGGCTGGGGCCAGTGATGAGAAGCCCCTGTTCAGCCCCAGGGTAGCCCCCCGCCTGGGCGGGAGTGTCCAAAAGCACCCAGACTGCAAAGTCCCTGAGCTGCCCTGAACCTACTGTGCTGGGGAAACAGCCGCGGGTGACCCGGCAGGGGCTGGGTGGGGGTTGGGAGTGGGATCTGGTCAGATGGTGCCCCGGGGCCCCAGGAGGAGTGAGGCCAAGGTCGGGCGGGAGGGGGTGGGACGAGAGCCTGAGAAACGGGCAGGTGCCGCTGACTGGGCCTGGGTTTCCTGGCCGCGGGGACAGGCCTCTCGGGCGGCAGCTGTCGCCTTTTGGATAAAGCCCCCGAAGGGCTGGCAGGGCTCCCTGCCGAAGCCAGATGCAAGGAGGGGACAGACAGGGCTGGGGGCCCCGTGAGGGGAGTCAGGGCTCTGTGGGGTCTGGGGGGTGTGGGGGTGGGGCTGGGACTCAGTGTGGGGGGGAGCTCTCATGGGGGGGGGGTGGTCTGGGAGGGAGGGGTCCGAGGCAGCATCTCTCTGGATTTCTGATCACTTTGGGCCTCGTTATTCCTCCATGTGCTGCCTCTACCAGGGCCCGGAGTCGGGGACTTGTGTGTGCAGTCCGAGGCCTGTGGGAGGAGCTGGCGCGGGACCACCAGCCCTTGCTCTCTTTCTTCAGGCTCCTGGCCCTGTCCGTCCCAGGCCCCAGGCCCCAGGCTCAGCCGCTTGGACTTAAGCCCTCCGTCGTCCCGCGGCCCCTTCCCTCCAGCGTGTTAGGCGTTCGGATGTTTGCTCAGCTTAAACTCCGGCACTGAGGGCGGTGGCGGTGGCAGCGTGGGCATTGGCTTGGGGCTGCCCTTGGCCTTCCCCACAGGGGCCTGTGTGGGGTCCTGGATGCTGCAGTACCACCCATGGCCACCGGGAGGCAGTGGTGCCCAGGCTAACCTCAAACTGCTTCTCCCTCTCCCTCTCCCCACAACCCAGGTTATGCCTGGGAGTGTGTTTGTGCAGGGGTGGGGTGGGGTGTGTGTGTGTGTGTTTTCTCTACCTAGAATCACAGGGCTGCAAACACCCTGAGAGGTAGCCAACCTCGCACTGAACATACGGTGAGACAGACTCAGCAGGCCCCTGAACTGTCCAGAGTAACCCAGGGCTGTAGGTGTCCACCCCTGCTCTCCCCGCCACCCCGCCCCCAGCATCCTAACCTCTGCATCAGTGTGGCATGTGTGGGTGGGTGTTTGGGGAGCTCTGAGGGGCATCAACCCAGAATCCCCATGGCTTTATCTCATTGCTGGCCACTGCATGTGAACCAGCCCCTCTTCCCTGAACCCCCGAGGCAGGGTGGCCCAGTGGTCAGAGCACTGGGCCCACCTCCTGCTGCCCCACTGGCCTCTGGGAGACCTCTGAGCCTCTGTGCTGCTATCCGCACGGCCTCCTGGGCTGCAGGAATTAAACGAGCTAACATGTCAGATGCTTAGCCTGGTGCTTGGTGGTAGCAGGTGGGCAGGAAACATCAACCTCCCGTGGGGAAGAGTCCCCGGGCCTCGGATGCAACTGCCCCAGTGCCCAGGTGCCTCCCCGACCCCAGCACCCCTGGCCCAGTCCCGCCCCTCCCCCACTAGCCATCAAGAACCACACACACATAAAAATATAGAATTTTATCTTATTTTAGTTAAAAAAAATAATCGTACCACCGAATGAAGATGTAGCATTTTTTTTTTTTTGTGAGAAGGGTGGAAAAAAATAAAAAGCCAAAAGCCCAAAGGAAAAGAACGATTTATATTCATCTGTATAGACACATCCACTAAGGCAAATGCAGTCTGGGCCGAGGCCGCGGCGCCGGGCTCGGGGCCTCCTCGTTTCTGCAGGTTCTAAGGCCAAAAAAATCAGACCTCTGAAGTGCACGGGCGCTGTGTGGACTCTCGGGGGGGGGTGTTACTAAAATAAACAATTACTGAGTTTAAAAAGCAGTGATACATGACACACACAGGAAGTTGCATAAGGGTGGCCCGGGGGCCGTTCACGTGTACGGACTGGGCGACGCTCAAGTTCACGACACAGCAACGGACGCGCACACACTCACACACACGTTAGCAAGCACATGGGGGGGACCATGGCCACTGACCCGCTGGTGATGGGCACGGGGGGCTGGGCACGACAGGCAGGTGCCGTCCTGTCGCCGAGGGAGGAGGTGGTGAGCATTACTTGGGGAAGGAAGGTGTGAAAGGGCAGAGCAAGGCCTGCTCCATCCTGGGGCATGCAAACACAAGCAGCGCTTCTAGAAGCTTCTAGAAGCTTCCGGGAGGCCTGTGATGAAGCACTGGCTTGCTCTTCTCTGCCCCACCCTGTTCTCTCCAGCCCCCTGGAGCCCCCAGGTTGTCCTGAGGGGTGGTAGGGAGCGGTGGGTTCTGCCCCCCGTCTTCCTGGCTAGGCTCCCACGGCGCACCGGGCAGAGTGTGGGCCCGTGAGGTAGATTGGCACAGCGGCCCCTCACTCTGCCTGGCCAGGCCCTGTCTCCTTGTCTGTGGGTACCAGGTCCTGAGTCCCTTGCCCACCCAGACGCTTCTCCATGCCAGCAGAGTACAGGCAGAGCTGGGGGGGGACTGGAGGTGTGGGGGCGGCCCCCTGCCTCCCTGCACCCCGGGTCCCATGACTGCCACGATCGCCGAGGAAGTAGGGGGCCCAGGGGCACTCTGCTGGTTAAGGGCGGGGTCCCCTGGGCGGGGAGGGGATGTGTGTGGAGCGGCAGGGAGGGCCCTCGAGCCAGAGCCAGGAGCTGGGCCTGGGGGGGCTACCGCAGGCAGCAGGACAGCCAGGGGTGCGAGGCGCAGGGGCGGCCAGGGAGGCTGGGCCAGGCAGGGGGCCAGTGCTGGTGTCGCCGCCTCGCGGCCGGCGGCCGGGGGCAGGGAGCCAGCGGGCGGGCCAGCTCGGCGAAGCCCCTTGGCTTGCTCCGCTCACAGCCGTGGGTGGGTTTTCCATCGTGGGCTCCGCGGCCCGCCTGGCGCGCCCCCTGGCGGCGGCCGCGCCAGCTACTTGAAGGCGGACTGCAGCTCCTTGAAGGCGGCTTTGCGCTGCTTCAGCTCCTCCGCCTGCTTCTTCTTCTCCTCCTGCTCCGCCTTGATCTCCTCCTCAAAGCGGCTGGACACGTTGATGGCCTGGACCTGGGGTGGACACGGCCGCGGGGGTGAGGCCGGAGGCGCTGTGCCCTGCCCTGCGCGCCTCTCTCTGGGGTCCCACCCAGCAGCACCCACAGCTCCAGGGTAGCAGGTGCTCACGTCATCCCTCTGGGCCTCCGCTTCTCCACCTAGAACCCGGTGCTCCCGCGCCCTGGGCCGACGGATCCATCGGGGGATGAGAGAGGCAACGGGCACTCGGGGGCCGACGCGGCCAGGACCCTGCCGTGGATGTCATTACCCTGCGCGGGGACCCAGCCGCACCCCAGTTCTACAAGCTCAGAACCCTGAAACGCTCCATTGACACTTGGAAGCCCAGAGGGAGCTTCGCGGGGAGAGAGGTGGGTGCCCTGTGGCCGTGGGTGGGGCAGACCCAGGAGCCACAGATCGTCCCTGTCCCTACCCCCATCTAAGCATGTGTGTATACGTGCAGGGGCTCCCTGGGGGCTCCCCATGCTTCTCCAGGAGGGGGCTGGCAGGGCTGGTGTCCCTGAGAGGCTCTGGGGGCCGATGCTGTCTCCCAGGCCCTCCCCTCAGAAGGCCCAGGCCTCTGGGGCAGCTTAGGTGGTTCCTGTCCCCTCTCGGAGAGGGCACACCCCTCGCCACCTCCCTGGCAGGTGAGAAGAGAGCGTGGAAAGGTGTTCGGCCTGGAATGGGAGGGGCCGAGGCCAGGAGTGCTGGGGGGGGGGGGGCCCTGTCCCACCCTGTGGCCCCAGCAGGGACAGGAAGGGGGTGCTGTGAGCCCTGGAGCTGATCCGGGGCTCCGTCTGCCCGGCCTGCACAGTGCCTGGCTCCTCACCTTGGCCTCGAAGAAGCTCTTGGCGCCCTTGACGCCCTCCGTGGAGACGTCGATCTCGGAGAGGCGGGCCAGCACGTGCAGCCCGCTGTCCTCCTGCAGCTCCCCTGCTGCCGCCTTGCGGAAGATCAGGAGGAACTGTGGCGGGAGAGCAGGTGGGGTCAGCGGGGCAGGGCAGGGGCCGAGTCCGGCCACACCCAGGCTGTATCTCAGGCTTCCCCGTGCAGTGGGCGGCCTGCAGCCACGTCCTCACCCCTCTGTGCACCTGTGCCCCTCCCGCTCTGGGGGGCTGCTGGCCCAGCTGTACAGCGCGGGGTGGGGAAACCCCTCCTGTCCTCCCCGGATCCGGACACCCTGGCCCTGCTCGCCACGCTCAACTCCCGTCTCTGACCACAGGGCCTCGGCCGGCCTCTTCCCTTCCTCTCCCCCGGCTCTGCCCTGCAGAGTCCTAAAAGTGGATGAGTGAGGCCCAGGAACTGACCTGCCCAGAGCCTCAGCAGTCGAAGGTGCTGGAAAGACCCTGTGCTCTGACTTCAGACTGTTCCCCCGCGCTGCCCACAGCCTCCTGCCCGGCCACCTCTCTTCCCTGGCGCCTTCGTGCTGCCTCTCCCAGCCAGAGCCTCATCCCCGCTTCAACCTCCTGCTGCCCGGGGCCCAGTGCTGCCGCCAGCCGCCTTGGAGCCCCCACTTCCTCCGCCTGCAACAGGCTTACCCACAGCTCCAGGGACACGGTGCGCCTGGGTGTGCCCGGCTCCCCTCCCCCGCCCCCGGAAGCCCAGGGTGGTGTCATCTTGCTCTTGGGTGTCCCCTCTCTAGACCCCAGGACCTTCGGGGCACGGGGCCTTCCTCTGCATGCCAGGAGCCTGCCCAGGTCCCGTCTGCAGAAACTGCTCAGCGCAAGCTCCCAGCAGGAAGAAATGGAGGGCCCCACCCTCCTCCGATCCCGCCCCCAGGGCCTGCTCTAGGCCTCCCTGCAGCCTCAACCAGCTAGTGGCCCAACAACTGGGGGGTGGGGGTAGGGTGGCAGGTGTCCCTGGGGGGCGGGGCCACAGCCAGGCCTCACCTCCCGGAAGCTAAGCTTGCTGTCGAAGTCCTCGTCCACCTCCTTGATCATGTTCTTCAGGCCCAGGTGGGTCTGGGGGGCCCCCAGCTTCTCCATCATCAGCTTCAGCTCCATGAGGTCGATGAAGCCGTCCCGCCCAGCATCATACCTGCGGGCGCAGCGAGAGTGGCGTGAGGCTAGCCCGAGTGCACAGGGCCCGGGGGCTCAGAGGTGCCTCCTCCCATGAGCCACGGCACCCAGCCCTGATGGAGTCCCGATAGGAAGCCCGGCTCCTGCTCGCTCTGTGTGCAGAACGGTGCTAGGTTTTGGATAAGCCTGGGGGCACTAGGAGGAGTCTGCCTCATGCCCCAGCCTGCGAGATGGCTTGGGACACCCTTGGGATGGCCGCTTTCCACACTGGGGTATCTGGGTTTGAGTCCCAGCTCCACTTCCGATTCCAGCTTCCTGCTAATGTGCACCTGGGAGACAGCAGTGAGGCTCGAGTGCTTGGGTCCCTGCCACTCACGTGGGAGACCTGGATGGTGTTCCAGGCGTCTGGCTTTGGCCTGGCCCAGCTCAGCTGTTGCGGGTATTTGGGGGGGTGAACCAGCAGATAGATGATCACTCCATGCCTTTCGACTCAATTTAAAAAACAAGTAACATTTAAAAAAAAGATTGATTTATTTGAAAGGCAGTTACAGGGCGGGGAGAGAGGGAGAGAGAGAGAATCTTCCACCTGTCGGTTCACTCTCCAAATGGCAGCAATGGCTTGAGCCGGGCCCGGTCAGGCCAAAGCCAGCAGCCTGGAACTCCATCCGGGTCTCCCACACGGGTGGCAGGACCCAAACCCTTGGGCCGTTCAGCTGCTTTCCTAGGCACGTTATCAGGGAGCCAGACTGGAAGAGAGGCACTGGCGTGCACGCAGGCTGTGGCTTAACCCAGGGCACTACGACGCTGGCCCCTAAACACCATTCTTAATAGTCCATGAAAGTCCGCATGACCTGAAGCCCCCCATAGGTGAATGAAGGAAGGGTGTCAGACCGGGTGTCGCCTTTGTCGCGCTCAGTGTGGTGGGGAGGCAGAGGCAGGGCCAGCGGTCACCGGAGGGCATCGCGGAGGAGCCGGGGCGTGCTCAGGGAACAAGCTGTGTAGGCTGCCTGTGGGGACTGCAGATAGCCCAGGCGGCGCCGGAGCCTGGCACGGGGATCGGTGACAAGGACTCTGCCCTGCCTGCGTCAGCGTCAGTCCATTCTTCTTCCACCAGCGGCTGCCGGAGACCGGAACAGGCCGGGCGCGGAGCCTGACCGCCCATCTCTGGAGCAGTCTGGTGGAGAGGGGGTGTGGTTTGCATGGCCAGCCAGGCCCTCTTATCAGACTAACAAACACGGCCCCACCCCTGTCCCCTGGGACCTGGAGAGTGGGGGGCGGGCAGGCAGGGACAGGGGGTTAGTAGTCTCAGGGTCGGTGAGCAGGCCCTGTCTGTGCTTACAGCAGTGTGGCACACACAGGGGCTGAGTTCCTGGAGACCCTACAGGACCACACCTCTCCTCCCCCACGTGTCTTTAGGGCTTTGCACGACTTGGGATTTCTAACAGCAAACACTGACTGGAATCTGTTCTTGTGCCAGGAACTCATCATAGTAACCTGATTTCACAAGGGAGGCTCAGAGAGGCTAAGGGACCTGCCCAAGGCCACAGAGCAGTAAGGCAGGAGCGGGCATCCATCCCAGGTCTGTGGGGCTCATAACCCCTGCGCTGCTCCGTGCCCAGCCCGCCTGCACGTGTCCCGGGAGCCTGAGTACAGTCGCGACTTCCTGGAGCGCCCAGGGGAGCATTTGTGCCCAGGGTATAAATAGCTCACGCGCAAGTGAGTCAGTGGCTGCAAGCGAAACAGCACGGGAATCCTGGAGGGAACACAGGGTCCCTCAGCCTTCGTCCCAGCTTGGAGCGAGAGGCTGGGGTGGGGGGTGGAGGTAGGGGAGCGGGGGTCCCTGTGGGTGGGTGAGGGAGGATGCGGTGGAGGGTGAAGGTCAGGCAGGCCTTGAGCTGCAGCCCCCTTTGCAGTCGGCTGGCAGAGGGGCTGGGGGCGGGGAGGCACGGCTCAGGACCCGCCCCCCACAGCGGGAGGTCCTGCTGCTGCTCTAGTTCTTTCTGAATGTGCCCTATGCAGGGCGGGGGTCTGGGGCCAGACCACCTGTGCTTTCCCCATCTGCACCAGGCAGTGGCTCTCAAGTGGGGTGCCAGTGTCCCCCAAGGACAAGTGTCAACGTTTGGAGATGCTTTTGTGTGTCCCAACTGGGAGGTGCTCCCAGCATCTGGTGGGCGGAAGCCAGGGATGCTGCTCTGGCCACGGGACAGCCCCCAACAGTGATCTGGCCCCACTGTCCATGGCGCTTGTCTCACAGGGGCTGCCGAGCGCCTGCAGGAGAGCACTGAGCCCAGTGCCCTGCACACGCAGCTGGCTCTACACACGGCAGCCACCACCACTCTAGTAAGATTTAACTTCCTTTCCTGAGCCCCACTACATGCCAGACACTTCCTCTTGATAACTCCCGAACTCAGCACCCCTGCCAGGGCTGAGTGGCGAGGGTGAGGCCCCAGAGCCAGCGGGCAAGGATACGGACCCTGCCCCACGATTCCCACGCCTGCTCTCCTGGCCACGCGCCCCGAGCCCAGCCTTATTAACCGCTCAAGTGCACAGGTTCTTGGGAAGGCAGCCACAGCTCGGTTCTCAGTTTCAGAGGAAGTGCAGATAAAGTGTCCACACTTGGACAGAACCTTGGGCTCTGGATCCCTCTGTCTCTGGCAGCAGCCAGGCCTGGCTGGGCTCAGCTCAAACCACAGTTTGAACCTCGGCCTGTATCAATCAGGGGCCAATCAATGACAGGGGCCGGGCTCTGGCCCAGGAAGGCTCCAGGCCCCCAAGGGGACAATGCAAGGGCTGGCCGCAGTGCCAACAGATCAATCACCAAGGGCAGGTGACAAGGCTGAGAGAGGCGGGGCCCTCAGGGGAAGGCAGGCTGGTTCCAGGAGACCCCCAGGGAGTGGACATCTGCTGTGTGCCCCAGGCTCTGACGTGGCCTGGAGCTGGAGACCAGCCAGGAGCCAGGCGTGCCCCAACCGAAGATGGCCTGGGAGGTCTGTGCCCTCGTCAACTCTGCTGAGACTGACCTGGTCCAAATGCCAGCTCTCCACCTGCTGGCCAGGGGACGCTGGTCAAGTCACCTAACCCCACGGACCTCAATTTCCCTTCTGTGTCATGGAGATCAAACAACCCAGCTCAGCTCCTAGGCGGCAATGCCAGGAGGCTCTTAGGCCACAGCGTGTATGTAATATATGCGAACTATGTAACAACCATTATGATTATTAAAGAGTAAAAGATTGCAGATGTAAAATGTCTTGCATTCAACAGGTGTTTAACACCTGTTAGTTTCATAATAATAATAACTAATGGCCGCTGTTCCTCACCAAAGACGTCACACACACGGCCTAAAACCCCACCTGCAGCCAAGATGCCGGTTAGGATGCCTGTATCACAGTGCCTGGGTTCAATTCCAGCTTCCAGCAATGTGCACCCTGGGAGGCAGCGAGTGATGGTTCAAGTACTTGAGTTCCTGCCCCCCATGTGGAAGACCATTGAGCTCCTGGCTCCTGGCTTTGGCTTGGCTCAGCCCTGGCCAATGCAGGCATTGTGAGGGTGAACCAGCAAATGGGAGCTCTGTCAGTCCATCTCTGCCTCTTAAAACAGACACACACACACAACCTGCTTCTCCTAGAAGCTCCAGTTCTGATGGTTCAAGGCTGAGTAAGAAAGGTTTGTGTTGGTTGGGTCTGGGAGCAGGGGCTGGACAAGATGACCCAGGGTCTCTCCTGCATCTCCCTCTAAGTTTTGATTCAAAGACTTGGGGGACAGAATGACAGAGGGCCACTGGACGGTCTACACTGCTTTCTGGTCCCTGTGCTTCCCCTGGTCCTGGAAGGGAAGTGACACGGGGGCCGCTGGGCCACCAGCAGGTGGATGGTAAGCAGCCAGGAGAGAAGGATGTCCTGAATTGGTTGGAAACAGGCCAGCCCCTGGTAGGGGGGTCTCTTAGCCTGCAGCCTTCTCCTGAACTGGAACAGAGGCTGCAGGGGGCACGGAGGGTCCAAGGAAAGAGAGGGAAGCCCCCCAAAGCCATCTGCATAGCCTGTTCCATCTGCTTGATATTATGGGGTAGAATAAGGCGCAGAGTAGGCAGTGGACAGCCCAGATTCACACAGCTGGTGCACGCAGGACTCTGATAGCTGCACGTTTTTCTCCTGCCTGCCGGCTTCTTCTCCCCGGTCCCACCGTCTCGGGCTCGCAGCGCTGGGAGTCCGGCTTGGGGTCTGCCTGGGGAGGCCGATGCCACCCGGCAGGACTGGCAGCAAAGCTCCAGGGCTGGGAGCTCAGCACTTTTCCCCAGCACTGGAGGGAGGCTGCTGGGCCTGGCGCGGTGCCCACATTCCTACCCCGCCTCCCCCTGAATTGTTCTCGCTGGGGAGGGCTCAGCAGCTGCTGCCCTGGAAGCTGGTGACAAAACCCCTTCCCATCCCCCCGTGCAGCGGAGCAGCCGGCTACCACCCAGGCAGACCCTCTCCCTTTGGGCTGAGCATGGTCCCACCCTGCTGGCTGCTTCCCCACCCTGCAGTCTAATAACCAGGAGGCCTGCAGGTGGGCACTGGCTGGCTGCGCCACACAGGGTAGAGGATCCAGGCCTGGCCCTGCCCCCAGGCGTGCAGCATCTCACAGCACTCTTACCACTACCGGCCACCCTGGCTGAACACCTACTATGTGCAGGCACCATGGCAAGTGCTCTGAGAAGCAGGCATGAACCCCCTATCTAACTGAGGCCCAGGTCACAAGTGACAAGGGTGTAGCTGGGACCCAACCAGGCTGTGTCGTGGCGCCTAGAGACCCTGTGTCAGAGAACCTCAGCATTGGAAGGGACGCAGGAGGGCAGCTCACTCAGCCCCTAGTGCGTGTTGAATTCTCGGTGCCGTTTGCCTCTTTGGCGTCTTGACCACATCACAGGGGCAGGAAGCCCGCTGCTTCCCCAAGCAGCTCATCTGGTTTTAGGTTATCACAGTTAAGACCCCGCATGTAGCCCCGCCCCCAGGCTGGGCCGTACAGTCGGATGGCAGCATGGAGCGGTTATCACGGCCACAGCACAGGCGGATGGAGGGTTGGTGTAGGGGCCCAGAGGACCTCCGATTTTATCTGTACGGATGTGAGGCCCCAGGGGGACAGACTGCAGGAGAGGGCCCCCCTGGCCTTGGTCTCAGCATTCAGACGGGGCCGGTTCTCTCCCTGCCTGTCTCAGGGAGCCCCCCGTGGCTCCTAGGCCTTGACTCTGTGGTCTGGGAAGGCACATGTCTCGGGGTAGGAAAGTTCCAGATAACCACAGAATTCTGGCCTCCGAGCTGCTCTGGCCAGCTTGGCCCTGCCTGCCTCCCCCAGGAGGGAGGTGCAGGTGGGGGTGGGGGTGGGGTGCTGGGGAGTGACAGCTCAGCACTTCCTGCTCACCGGCCCCGCCCACCTGCCTGACTCATGTGGGGAAGCCCGGCACTCGCCACTTCCTCCACTACCATGGGCAGAGCTTACACTTGCTGGCTGGCCTGTATCTGCCCAGGGCAGAGAGACAGGGAGAGAGGGAGAGGGAGAGCGAGGGAGAATCACCAGCCTGTGGGGCTCACAGCTCCCCACGGCTGTTTAGAGAGTCCAAGGGTCAAGTGGGAGCCTCTAGGGGCTCACCATGACTCGGGGACATCCTAACCTCAAGTTCAACAACAACCCAGGGGCACCTCCCACGACTTACAGCATCTGGAGCTGGAGACCCCGCGAGCTCCCCCCACTGCTGCCTCCTTCCCTGCCTGCATTTAATTACTGTAATGATAGCGGTTATAAAGAACATTTATTGAACTCTTAACAGAACCCAGTGGTTCGTATGTAGCTCAATCTTGATTCCATTCATCTTGCTATCTCCGCACTGCTCAGACGGACTAAGCAACCAGGTCAACCACAGGCAAGGGCCGGGAGACAGCCGAGGCCCAGCCCTCCTTAGGCGTCAGCATGCACATCTGGTCAACCTTAGTAAAAGGCAGACTCTAATCTGGTAGGCTCAGGCTGCAGCCTGAGCATCTGCATTTCTAGCGGGCTCCTGGCCCAGGCACCACTGTAAGGGTACACACGGACCTCTTCATACCCACCTCTGGGACCCAGTCTCCCCATCTACAAAACAGTTGATGATAAACCTGCAGGAGGGAGTAAACAGGGGGCCGAGTGCCTGGAATGCAGCGGCCAACAGCGGTTCCCCTCCAGCCAACCAGAGGGCAAACGCCAGGCGGCGCCTCCTGCAGGCTCAGGACCCCAGGGGCTGCTGGCTCCCTCCCAGCCACACCTGTCTGGCCCCGAGCCTGCTTGCTGTGCTGAAGTGGAAGTCAGCCAAGGAGAAGGTGCTGGGCAGCCAGAGGGAAGGAGGGTGTGGGGACATCCCTGCTGAGGCTGCACGTGATGCCACCTCCCCAGGCCGGGCCGGCCTCTGCCCTCCCCCGCGGCAGCAGGGCCTGGTGTCCCTGAGCCTGGACCCTGCCATCTGAAGCTGGCCCAGGCTTGGAGATGGCAGGCAGGGAGGTGTCAACCGCAGGGGAAGCAGAAGTCCCCAGCGAGATGAGTCAGAAGCAGAGGGGAAGTGGGAGGCCCGGGGGAGCAGGGACTGAGGTCAAGAAACCCTCCTCCGGCGGGGTACCCCTCCCTCCCCAAAGCATCCACGCGTTCTACCTCCCATGGAGGGAGCCCCCTGCACCCCCAGCCATAAACAGTCTTCCCTTGGCCTCACCCGGCTCTAAACCTGCCGCCGCCACTTATCACAGCCTTGCGTGAGTGACTCAGTTTCCCGCTCTGCCAAGTGGGAATCAGGCCAGGACCCACCTCACCGTGCTGGGTGAGGATGGTATTTGATTCCTTCCACAACCCACAGAGGTCCTTCGGGGGGAGTGGTGGGGGGCTGGACCTGGCCGCTCCACTTAGCAAGGTGCAGTGTGACAGGCAGAGCCCCTTCCCCCTAAAGACCCCAGCCCACACACGACTGTTTTCTCTGGGACCTCTTAGGGGCAGGGACCTGATTCTACATGGAATTCCCTGGCATCTGCACACAGTAGAAACTTAACACAACATCCACTGGAAAAGGATCACGCGTGGAGCAGACACTGGGATGGGCCCTTTACACAGGATCTGGACTTTTTCACACCAAATCCTCAGCCCCAAAGGGACCTGAGGCTCAGAGGAGCTCAGGACCCTGGCCAGAGAGCCCCAGATCTGTCACTCCAGGGCTGCTGTCTGTGCCTCCCTGCTCTGCCACCTGCCTTCCGCATCACTGAGTGACAATGCACTCACTTCTCCACTTGGGTTTTTGTTCTTCCGGAAACATTGGGTCCCCGTCACTGCGGCCCCGAGCACGGGGGTTGCTGGCAGCCGGGCAGCTGCGTCAGGGCTAAGTGGAGATGGCAGGGGCTACTGTGGTGCCACCTGGGCGCCAGCTCAGTGACCACCACCAGGGTCCACTGTGAGAGGCCCGGAGAGTGGGTGTGATGAGCTGGACATGATGCTGATGGTAACACAGGACGCACCGGGTCTCGCCCAAGCACGGGGCTACCGACTTTACAGTGGTCCTGTGAGGTGGGAGCCATTTTAGCCCTGTCCCAAGGTGAGGGGTGGAGGCTCAGGAAGTTAAATGACTCCCTCCAGGGCCTGCAGCTGAGGTTCAAACCCACAGCTGCACACCCCGGAGGCCCTGCTCTCAGTCGCTGCCGGAGAGGCCAGATGTGAAGAGATACCCGGGAGGGGCTGCAGGTGGAGGGTGGGGAAGACAGGGGGCCTCAGGAGCTGGCGGGGGCAGAGACCACCAGACGGGGAGGGAAGCCTGCCTCTCTGACACAGGGGCAGGGGATGTGGCGTCTGGGGACTGGGCTGGCAGGGCTGGGCGAGACGGAACTGGGGCACTGTCCTCAGAGTCCACGGTGTCGGATTACAGACCCTCCCGAGCCCCACCCAGGCTGCTGCCAGCCCAGAGCTGGGCACACCTGAGGCTCTTGGGCCCAGCCTACTGTCTCCCTTGTCTGGAGGGGTCCAGAGACAGCCCTGGATGGACGAGCAGAGAGAGAGAGAGGCAGAGAGAGAGATGGGGATTAAGGGTGAGGCCACATGGGGGTGAGGAGACGCCAGGCTCCATGATGAATGCCCCCTTGTGCCCAGCTCGAGGCCAGCACTCCATGTGTATCACTGTCCTGTGTCTCATCCTAAAAGGCGTACAACTGCTACCTGTTACCCAGACAAGCACGCTCTGCTTCAGCCAGCGAGAACGTCCCTGGGACCCGCAGTTCCTATCCTATGAACTGGGGAGCAGGATGGAGTCAGCTGCAGTCTCCCGCGGGCTGTGGGCATGAGATCCACGTGGGCAGAGCTCTCTTCCCACCGTCCCTCTCATCTCCCTCAAGCTCCATCCCCAGCAGGTATCTGCGGAAGCACCACTGTAGACGCGAACCAGAAATCCCCGGAGGGCGGTTCTGACATCCACAAGGGCTCAGGACCCCAGAAATGTCAAAGCCGGAAGACCCCTGGGAACCGCTGGGCACCACACGCTCTTGCAACAGAAGGTAGGACTGAAACCCAGAGGGGGCGAGCAGCCGAGGAGGGAGGGAGGCCCAGCTTCCCAGCTCCTGGCCAGCAAGGCAGGGCCCGCTCTCAGTTCCCTGTCTGGCCTCTCCGTCTGCTGCTGTTTGTTCCGGCGAGTGGCTTCCCCGGAGGACAGGGTCCCCTCCCTTGCCCTGTCCTCAGCAGAGCCCTGGCTCTCATGGCCTGGCTGTGATCCCTGGGGCCTGCTGGGACCCAGGAGGCAACCGCCCGGCTGGGGCAGCAGAAACAGAACGGGGGTTTTGTCCTCTGTGAGGGTCCGTCTGTTGACTGTTCACAGCCGGGACTCGGCGGGGCCTGGCTTGGCTGCCACAGTACAGCCTTGTTTGAATACAGAATCCACAGCCTTCCACCCTGGCCAGGGCCCGAGGCAGGCGGCCCTGCCTTCCCTAGAGGTCCAGCTTCCTGGCCCCTTCCTGCCCCTCACCCTCCTAACACCCCAGCAAACAGTGCTGGTGCTAAGAGGCGGCCTGCAGGGGCTCCACGCCCCTTGTGGAGCCAGCACCAAACCAGCCAGTGTGGCGTCTGCTGTGTGAATGCAGCTTTGAGACCATGTCCCCTGCCACTGTCCCTCCCAGGTGAGCTGCAGCTCCACCCCCCCCCCAAGTCCAGCTCCTTCCAGGGGTTGGGGCATTCCCCATATAGCTCCTGGCAGAGTCCATGGAAGCAGAGACATGAAGAAAAAGGAGCCCTGAGCATGGCAGCAGGTGTTGAGTGGCTTGGTGAAGTGGAAGCAGCTGTCTGTGACGGGAAACCCAGGCAGGAAGAACACGGGTTCTGGAGTCACAGACGTGGGTTCGAATCTTGAGTCCGTCACTTTCTGGCTGTGTGGTCTGGACAAGCTGCTCAACTCCTCTGTGCCCAGACTTCTCCGCACAAGGGCAGGAAAGAGAGTTACGTATCAGGGATGGCTGGGGAGGCTTGCTGAGCTCCTGGCTCTGATCGGCCTGGGGACCAGGGAGACTGTGTGTGTGTGTGTGTGTGCGTGCGCGCCCTGTGCTCTGCCTCCACCGAGAGCAGGCACTACAAGGAAGTCATAGCCAGGGAGGCCGTAGCTAGCCTACAGCTCAGTGCGTCTTCACTCTGCTCTCCCTGGAACGGAGAGGATCCCGCTGCCCTGCCCGCTCTGCCTTTGGGAAGTGTGGTCCCACAAGGCCCTGGAGCCAGAGGCAGCTCCTCCCTCAGGGCCTCAGGACTTGCACACAGAGAGGGGCGTGGCCAAGAACTTGGTTTCCTCCTACACTGACCCTTGGGAAAGCGTGGGGCTCCCGACTTCTGGGAACCCAAACCCTCTTCCTCTCCCTGGGGACCAGACACAGACGATGCGGATGCCGCAAACAAGAGTGCGAGAGCCGTTCCCAAGCTGTGGGCTTGCAAGACGCCCCCATCCTGGGCTCCCCCGCTTGATGTCTGGGTGCTAACACCCCACACTCCGGCCTGCTCGCAGCCTCCCGCCCAGCCCAGTCCAGCCCAGGTGGAGCCAGCTCTGTGCCCCCTTCCCTCGGCCTCGGGCTGCCTGTGGCCTGCGGGCCCCTGCATGGTTCTGTCCCTTCCAGGATCCACTCCACACCAGTACCGCCGGGGGCCGGGGCAGGGGGATGGGCAGCAGGAAGAAGCCTGGGCACCTTCGCCACCTGCGCACCCTACGGCAGGCGTAGGGGGTGGTCGGAGCCCCTCCCTCAAGCCAACCACAGATACCGGCTTTTCTGACGGTGGTGGTGCTCGGTTAATCTGGTGAGGGCACAGCACGTGGAATTACCCGGAATAGAGGGCGGGTGTGGGCAAGTCAGAGAGGAAGGGGCCCCCTTCTCACTGCAGCTGGTGCGGGGCTCTGGGGTCTTCTGACAGGAAGCAGGGGGTCTGGGACGGCACAGCTGCTGAGGCAGAGGGTGGAGAAGCCACGAGGAGGCAGGGCCGTGGGCACTCACCCTGCGGGGCCGTGCCCGGGGGCACAGGGACTCAGGGGTCCCTCTCTCTGGGGAGACCACTTGAGGGCCTCTGGCTAGCAGGGAGGGTGGGTGTGGTGGGGAAGGGGCTGAAGTCTCTGCCCGGGGTTTGCCAGCGGGTACTGAAGAGCTGGAGGGGAAGGGGGGCTCCCAACCCAGAACCCACACTGAGGGGCAGCTGAGATGGACAGAGGAGAGAGGAATGTGTGTGGCCCACGGCACAGAGGCACCGGGGCTGGGAGGCTCTGACCAGCGTGTGTGGGGGTGGGGAGCGCGGGGTGGGGGAGCAGGGAGGCCCCGGGTCCTCCCTCTCGGTGTACGGAGCTCCTGGGCCCGGGACCTGGTGTCCCGGGATCCGTGTGTGTGGTGGCGGTGGGGGCTCGCCATGATCCCTAAGGACCTCCGGGAGACCCCCCCCCCACTCGGAGAGCGCGCCTACGGGGTGCGGGCATGGCCAAGAGGAGGGGTCACACGCCAGGGCCCCGGGGGGGTCTCCAGCCTAACCGCGTGGTGGGGTGGCGGGTCTCCAAGCCTCGGGACGGTCTGGAAGGGGCCTCGGCGGGTCGGGGTCCCGGGGAGCCCGAGCGGGCGGCGCGGGGTGGGCGGGGGCCGGCGCGGGCGCGCACTCACTGCTTGAACATCTTCTCCATGTCCTTGATCTGCTTCCTGGAGAACTCCTTGAACTCGGTGTAGGGGTTGAAGACGCGGCGGCTGGGCGACTGCGGCTCGCCGATGCCCTGGTTGAGGTCCGCGCGCCGCAGCAGCTTGGCGCTCAGCTCGTCGTCCGCGCTGCCCAGCGCCTCGGCCACCTCGTCGGGCGCCCCTGCCGCCGCCGCCGCGCCATTCAGCCCCGGCGGCTCCGCGGCCTCACCGCCCTCGTCCTCCATCTGCAGCCGCCGGCTCAGCTTGGTGGCCAGCTCGTCCGTGGCCATGGTGGCCGCGCGGCGCTCGCCTCGGCCCGGCCCTGCTCGGCGCGCCGCGCTCTTCCTCTTCCTGACACTCCCCGGCGCCAGGCTCCGCCCCAGGGGCGGGGCTCAGGGCCTGCGGGGCCCGCCCCCGCCGCGGCCCCCGCCGCTCGAGGGGTGCGGGCCTGCGGAGCCCGCGGGCGCCGGTCCCCGAGGGCTGGGGGCCGCGCGCGGCAGCGCCATGCCCAGCCTGGGGCTCAGCGCGGCCGTGGCGGGCGCTCCCCGCAGTGGGGGCGTGGGTCGCGGGGGCCGAGGCGAGGTGGGGGTGGGGGCGCCGCCCCCAACCCCTTCTCGGAATCCCCGCGCCTGAAGTCATAATCCCGGCGGTGACACCCTGTCGGTTGCCGTGGAGACGGCGCCACGTTACAAACCCTGGTTGTTCGAGAGGTGGCGGGGTATGAAGAAGGCGGGCCCGAGGAGCCCGCGGGATCCCCGGGTAGGGGGACGGGGAAGGGACCAGCAGCTGCCACGGGCCTGGGGCTGGGGCTGACGGGTCGGAAGAGACAGCTGGGGCGGGGAGCCGGACGGGCTGATCCTCTGCCCCCAGGCCGCATCCCAGGAATGACTTGGCAGAATAGCTGTCGCCTGTGACAAGCTGCCAGACCGCTCTTGGCGTTGCATTTTTTCTTTAATTAAATTTTTCTTTATTCATCAGAGAGAGAGAGAGAGAGAGAGAGAGAGAGAGAGAGAGAGATCCCTTGCTGAAGCCTGGTCCAGGGAACTCAAGCCAGGTGTATGGCAGCAATCCAATCGCCCACCACTAGCGCCATCTCTGCCTCCCAGGGTCTGCGTGAGCCGGAAGCTGGAGTTGGAACCGGAGGCAGGTACCAGGTACCCAGCCCAGACAATCTGATGTGGGATGCAGGCATCCCGATTGCCAGGCTAACTGCCCTGCCCAACCCCTGGATGTTGCCATGTTGGTGTCCCCGGGGAGAGGCACCCTCCCCCAAAGGCCCCTGGGCGGGGGAGTTCTCATTGGACTTGTGTCTGTGGTCTCATCTGTCACCTCCAAGTTGCCCAGCTGTGCAGCTCCAGGTAGAACCAACAGGCTCCGGGGTGCCAGCCCAGGCAGACACAGGGGTCTCCGGGGAGAGACCCAGGAACCTGCCCACTGAGGGCAGAGCATCACTGGTCTAGGAGGAGTGGCCACACTGTGTGTATGATCTCTAAAACGTGAGGGCGGTGCTGAGGGGCCCCCTGTGCAGCAGCCGCCTCCAGCCAAGGTGCAGAGAAACGAGGGACGGGGGACGTGGGGTCAGGAGCCTTTGGTGGGCTGAGAGAGGGATTCGCACAGGACAGATGCCCCCCTGCTGCTGACCAGTTTTCTGCGTTCAGGAGCATTGCTGAGTTCATTTAAAAGGCATTTTAAAAAGATTGAGATTGAGGAAGAAAGCCCCTCAGAAAATGGGAAGCCTTCGTTCATTTGTTTGCGAGATGGTTTCTGTGTCCCACAAAGACGCCCGGCTTCAATGATCTTGCTTTTCTAAAGCCCAGGATGAAGTTTTGGAGAATTTGGGGCAGCTTGGTCCTGCAAGAGCCTTCCCCACAATGCCGCTATTTGCCTTCAACACTCTGCTCACCCGCATAAGTGATGTCTCATGGCTTTGCACCTGCTTGATGTGGGAGCAAACTTAATGGTGAGGAGAGAACGTGAGAGTTTTGCCGTCTGAAAGACCACATTCACATACGGGCTAAACCTGGGGCTTTGGCTTGGATTCTGTGGACCAGCTGTGTGTCAGTCATCCAAGCGGTTTGTGTGGACACGGCCCTGCCAGGGAGGGCAAGTGCCACCACCGCCACTCCACTCGGGTGGAGGAATCTGCAGTTCGCAAATGGGGCGTTGAATGCAGGAGCCTGGGGGGTTCTTCCAGAAATGCTGCCCGGGCAGGCGGGGGTGAGGCCTTTTACATCTCTTGGGTTGATTTTCCTGCAGGGTTTCCAGGATCTCCAGAGCGCTGAGGCTCTCTGACCGCAGGGCAGGCGCTCAAGCTGCCCGCTGCTCTGCCGGTTTCAGAGGCCTTGGGCCAGGGCGCTGCCTTTGGAGGCGACTGTGGATCTGCCCCGAAGCCAGGGCTGCGCGCTGGGGTGCTGGGGTGCTGGGGTGCTGGGGACTGCCTTTTGTTTGAACATTTCCCCTTCCCAGGTCACTGGGCTTCAGGAAAAGCACTTTTCAGGGAATCAGGGAAGGGGTGGGGAGCCCTTTATGGAGGTGAAATGTACCGGAAATATTAGTTGCCTCTTTCTTTGGGAAAGTCTTTAAAAAACACTTCCATGCTTTATTTCTTTTACATTTTTATTTTATCTGAAAAGGGGAGAGAGGGAGAGGAGAGGGGGAGAGGGGGAGAGGGGAGAGGGGGAGAGGAGGGGGAGAGGGAGGAGTCTTTGCTGGGTCACTCCCCAAATGCCTGCAATGGCCAGGGCTGGGCCAGGCCAGCATCAGAAACTCCTTCTGGGTTTCCTAGGCCACCGCCAGCTGCCTCCCAGGGTGCACAGGGTTAGGCAGCTGGATGGGAAGCAGAGTTGTTGGGGCTCAAGCAAGGACTCCAGTGTGGAAGATGCGGGCGTCCCAAGTGGTGTCTTAGCCGCACCAAACACCTGCCCGGGAAGTCATGTTTGAATGGCTCTGGCTTCTGTGCCTGAAGCCTGGATTCTGGCAGAAAGAAACAGTCTAGGCTGGTGACACATCTCGGCATCTGGTCATGTGGAAAGAATGATCTCCAGGAAAAACCGCACTCTTGGCACAGGAGCTCTGCAGAGGCAAGGGCGTGGAGAGCCAAGCCTGACGGCGCTCCGGCGCGAGGGAGCTCGGCGGGCTGAAGTCACCCTTGACTGGTGTTTCTTCTCTTCCTCCCACATCTCCTCGGATAACTCCGGTCTCGGGGGGGGGGGGGAGGGGGGAGGAGAAGTCACAGTGAGGAAAACAGCACTTCCAAAAGGGGGTGGGGGTGGGGGTGTAGAAACAGGGCAGGGGAGGGATTGGAAGGGGCTCTTGGGTGATGGGGAGACGGCGTGGACCCTGGGGTCATCCCGGAGTCTGGCAGAACTGGGTGGTCCCTCCAGCCCCGGATGCTGGGCAAACAACAAGGGATTAGGGTTGCTGTCAGAGAAGAAGTTGGCCCATAAAATGCAGGGCTCGCTTGGCACTTTACAAATCCCAGCTTCCTAATGGATCATTACAAACACTCCACAGCCATCAGGAAATCTTGACGGATGGAGGAAGACGCACAAAGGTCAAAGTTCAGGCCAGCACAAATATTCACTTGGCGCAATAGGAGGGCAGGGAGAGAGAGCAAAAGAGCAGGGGACTGGTCAGAGCCTGCGTAGTGTCAGGCCTTTCTCATCTCTTGCCAAATCTGGGGGTCATTCCAGGGGCACCATGGGGGCAGGAGCTGGTGTCAGACGGGCACGTGCCTGGTGCACCCTGAGTCGGGCAGGAGGAAGAGGGGGAGGTTGATGGGGACACAGCTGCAGGTGGGCCCATCTGCAGGTCATTAGAAGCCAATTTAGTGCAGGGCTCTCTGTCTGTGGTTATCTCAGATGCTGTGAATCCACTTGACAACCAAGATGGTCTTGCAGGCTGGGTGCACGTGCCCAACTGGCTGTGTTTTCTGCTTCTGAAGTCATAAGCAGAGCAGTGATTTCCAGCCGGGGCACCTGCCAGGCCTGTCTCAGCCCTGTTTTAAGCTCCCCAAGAGTGAGCGTGTGTAGGGGCACCTTACAACCCAGCCAGGTTGCTCTGCAGTGCCCCTCTCCCCTGCCCAGGGGCCCATCCCAGCTGCTCCGGGCAGCCCACTGTGACTTTCATACTTACAATAACAACTCCATGAGAATGGAGTGCTGCCAATCAGACGCGAGCATGCAGAGTGCTGGCCCTGGGGTGCTGGGGTACTGGTCCTCCCGTGAGCTTTATTGGACCCCACAGTGGGTGACAGAGAGGCTGACTCCCCCTCCCAGTTGGGACCCAGCACTTCCCCTTCATAATGAAGTGTTAACAAGGTAACCTTCTCTCTCACCACCCCGCAAGCATGGCTCCCCCGCTGGGGGGTGGGGAGGGCAGGCACCTGTTTGGCTCAACTTAGGATCCTCAGTGGCCAGCACTGGGGCTTCTGGCCCGAGGCGAGTGCTGGAGAAATGTTTGCTGACTGACTGCACGAGGGCTTGCTCTGCCTGAGGGCTGGGCGCAGAGTGGACGTTTCCTCAGTGTCCTCCAGAGCATCAGGTGGCCCCTTTCTAGGTCCCAAGGTCACTGCTAAGAAAGAGGAGCCGCTCCAGGGACACCTCTGTGCACCCGCATGACTCCACACAAGTCAGCAGCTCTTAAAAACAATCTTCTCAAGTGTCTGTCCCTGGTCTTCTCTGAGGACAGCGGCATCAGATAAGGATTGGGGCCAGGTGACCGTTGGACCTTGGACATCAGGTGCCTGGAGCAGCTCTCTGCTCAGCAGATAAGGCGGAAGGGGTAGATGGGAGGTGCAGGCATAGGACCAACACGGGGGACGCTGAAGGGGACCTTGTAAAATTAACACCTAAGGCACCGATGCAGACAGGTGCAGTCCACTGAAAAACAGTGTGGTGCCCGGGCCGGCCCCTGACCTCAGTATAATTAAAGCAAGCAGGTGACCCCCAGCAGGGGCAGGTAAGTCAGAGAGGGGAGGCTTAGAGAAAGGGCTGTGTCATGAAGGCAGCATTTTAAAAAATATATTTATTTACTTGAAAGAGTTACACAGAGAAGAGGCAGAGAGCGAGAGCTGGGGGGGGGGGGGGTCTTCCATCCAATGGTTCACTCCCCAATTGGCCGCAACAGCCAGAACTGCGCCGATCCGAAACCAGGAGCCAGGAGCTTCTTCCGGGTCTCCCATGTGGGTGCAGGGGCCCAAGGACTTGGGCCATCTTCTACTGCTTTCCCAGGTGCAGTAGCAGGGAGCTGGATCAGAAGTGGAGCAGCCAGGATTAGAACTGGCACCCAAATGGGATGCCGGCGCTTCAGGCCAGGGCGTTAACCCACTGCACCACAGTGCTGGCCCCAGCATTTTTTTTTTAAAGATTTATTTATTTTACTTGAAAGGCAGAGTTACGGGGGGGGGGGGGTGGCAGAGAGAGAGAGAGAGAGAGAGGCAGAGAGAGAGAGAGAGAGAGGAAATCTATGACTCCCTGGTTTCACTCCCCAAATGGCCACGATGACTGGAGCTGGGCCAACCTGAAGCCAGGAGCTTCTTCCAGGTCTCCCACATGGGTGCAGGGGCCCAGGCACTTGGGCCATCCTCCACTGCTTTCCCAGGTGCAGTAGCAGGGAGCTGGATCAGAAGTGGAGCAGCCAGATCTCGAACCAGTGCCCATATGGGATACCAGCCCTGCAGGCGGCAGCTTTTATCCACTATGCCACAGCACCGGCCCCTGGGCTACCTACCTTGAGAGTACTGGAGGGGACTGAGAAACTGACGTGTTTAGTGCAGTGAGAGGCACATGGCCAAATCTCACAGATGCTGTCAATGATACAGAGCAGAATCTGGCTCCCAAGGCAGGCAGTGGCCATGCGGATACTAATCTTCTAGTCTGGACGACAGTTTAACATGGGAGTTGGTGAATCTGGCCCACTGCCTGTTTTATAAATAAAGTTTTATTGGAACACAGCCATGCTCATTCATGTACCCATCATCTGGGTAGCAGCAACAGCAACAGGGAGCCTTTGGTCATTGGAGCTCAATGGCCCTATACAGAAAAGGTCGCCAACCCGCTCTGCATCGACTTGGAGAAACCCAGTTGGCTATCGGGCTTCCCCGAGGAAAGTTATATCCCAGAGTGGCTAAGGCTCTGGAGCCCGGGTTCCATATCTGCTCCGTGACCCTGGGCAAGTTACCCACCTTGACGTGTCGCCTTGCAGGGGGAACAGGAGGGGTGCACGTGGTGGGGACTGAGCAGGATCGAGTCTGGGCCACGGCTCGCAGCGCCTGGCAGCGGGAAGGGCACTATAAAAAGTAGTTGCTATTATTGGTCATTAAATGCCAGTTATTGACCCAGAAGAGGGTCGCGACTGTAGGCAGCTGTCTTCCAAGCACGCCCAGTAGTGATGCCACAGAAAGCTAAAAAGCAACGCGAATGTCAAAGGCAGTGCTCCTGGGCGACGTACCAGGATATTAATGATTCCAACTCCTTTCCGGTTAAAGCAGTAGATCAGAGCATGCGCGTGGGCACAGAGGCCAAAGCCATGAGGCCTAGCACAGCAGCGTCAGTGCCCTGCACGCAGTAGGCACCCCTGGTTTTTTTTTTTGCCTGAATGAATGCAGGCTGATTGGAAATCATAGAAGTTCTCCAAAGGGCACCTCCGGTCACTCTGGAAAGCCCAGTTAGCCAGAGGATAACATTTCTGCACCCAATATTTTAGGGTCTCCAGGAAAGAACGCAGCTCGCTAAAGAGGAGAGAAAGCCCAAAACAAGGAACCCACTCGTGCTTCCCACCACGGGACACAGGCATTGCAGTGGGCTCCTGGAGGAACAGATGGGCAAAGAAAAATGTTTAAAAACAAAAGCAGGCACATAAGGTCACGCATCGGCCCAAAATAACCCGGGACACCGAGCAGACGGACGCAAGCGGCACATCTTGATGGAAGCGAGGCCAAGCTGATCTGCCGAAGCTGCCTGCTCTCCCTGGGGCAGAAGCCCTCGGCCCAGAGAAGAGGGACCGGCAGCACGAGTGGGTTGTGGGTTTCCTCTCATGTTTAGTGCATTGCTTTCCTGCCCAAGCCCCTAAAGCACTCGAAGACACTGCGCTCCCCAGGAGCGCCTCGTGGAACGTGGATCCAGAAGCGATACCCCCCCTGCCCCCCAAGGCGTTTCTGACGCTGGTTTCTGTAACAGCAGGCGGCTGCCGAAGCTGCCACCTTGCCAGAGAAGGGCACCTTCTCCGCAGAGTCACGAATTGGAGAATCCAGGCAGGCTCCCATGGCCAGGGTGGGAGGGAGTGGTTTGTCTCAGCTTCGTGGAGGATCAGCAGATTGGGAGATCTTGCTGTACCTGGGTACGATCCCAGACCACTACTCCCCTCCCCCTGCCCCCACCCGCCCGCCCTGCCGCGTGATATAGCACAGGGCGTTAGTAAAGGCCGGTTTGCTTGCAAATGACAGATCCTCAAAGCAGCTGAAGCAAAAAGGGGGCATCTAAGGGAATAGAAAACCGGCTCTGTCTGTCCGAGCCAGACTCAAGCTTTGCATGGCCTGTGGTTCCCTAACCTTCCACAGAATCCCTTTCTGCCTGTGTTAGCTACAGGAGGCTTCTGTTGTTTGCAACCAAGGAATCTGGAGTGATACAAAGGGTCCTAGTGGAACCCAAGAGCTGGCCTTCCCAAGGAAGGAACTGGGACCAGAGAGTCACCAGGAATCAAGGTAATCTTCTCCGTCTGTGTCAGCTGGGAGTATACTCACCTTCGCATAAGGAAACCCAGCAAGGGTAGAGCCCAAAAATTCGGGGCTCCGCCCACACTGATTCTGGCTTTGCCTGATGGGATTTTAATAAACACAAGGCAAACAGGGAAGTGAAAAGTACTTGTGCCCTTGGGAGCCTGTGACCTCCCCTACGTGGACAAGCCTGGTCTGGCTCGGCAGGTGATGAGTGAATTGAGAAAGAGCAAACCACCCAGCTGAAGACCTTTCTCGTCCAGGTTTTGCAACCTTGCTGCTACTGACGTCAGATCAAAGAATTCTTTGTTGTGGGAGTTGCTCTGTGCATTCATCGTAGGATGGTTGGCGGTGTCCTTGGCCTCTGCCCACTACAGACAGTAGCACCCGAAGTTATTCTCAGATACTGACTGCCAAGTGTCTTCAGGGGTGCCAAATCACCCCCAGGTTGAGAACTGTGCCTTAACCCAACCTATTCTAACCCAGATCTGCCATGGGATGAGGCCATCCTAACCCATCCCGCCACAGTCAAAGCTGTCACAGGCCAGTGAACGTGCCAAGCCTGGTTTGGCCTGGTGGTTATGCCAGAGGTTGGAATACCTGCATCCCATTTCACAGTGCCTGGGTTCCAGCCCCAGCTCTACTCCTGATAATGCAGACCGAGAGAGGCAGCACGGATGGCCCAAATGGTTGGATTCCTCCCTCTTTCACGGGAGACCTGGATTGCATTCCTGGGTCCCGGCTCTGGCCCTGGCTCAGTCTTAGCCATTGTGGGCATCTGCGGAATGAGCCACTATATGGGGGCTATCTCTGTCTCTCTCTCTCTTTTGGTGTCTCAACAACAATGTCAAAAGGTGCTGAGCTTGACCCCTGAGGTCATGAGAAATAATAGCAGTCATGTTAAGTCGCTGTTTTGAGTGGTTTGCTCCATACAAACATAGACTCCTGACTGCAGTGGCTTGGACAGGTAGCCACTTACTGGTCTTACAGAATGTGCAGAGGTAGCAGGTCAGCCAGGGTTCAGATCTCACTGGGGCACCAGGCACCCACCCAGGCCTTCTTGTCCTCCTACTCCCTTGTCATCATCAGGCAGGGCCTGGTGTCTCGCTTGTTGCATGGGACTCCCAAGATGGCTGCTCCAGCTCCAAGTGCATGTCCCAGGGATGAAAAGGAGACACAGCAAAGGAACAGCGGGCAAGAGCCTCCTCCTGACGAAGTCTTGAATCCCAGAAGGAGGGTCCTCCCCAGGGGCTTTTGCTTATATGAAGGACTTCCAAAAAATTCATGGAAAATGCACATTACGGAAAAACTATGCATGGATTTCACATTTTTTCTTGCGCCAAAATCTTTTAATTCCCCTTATCTACAAACTCTATGAAGTGCCCTTTATGTCACTGGCCAGCTCTGTATAATATGGCCTCCCTGGCTGCAAGGGAGACAGGAAAATCAAGGCGTTTAGCCCTCAGCCCATATAGCAGAGGAACGTGATGAGTAAGTAGTGATAAGCAGATGTGGTCTCTGCTCTGTAGGACCTGCAGGATCGGCTGCACTGTCGCCCTGGGCTCCATGGTTCCTCATCTCTACTTGTTGCACATCTCCAGTCTTCTCCATTTCCCCCCTTTAAAAAAACACTTATTTATGTATTTGTTCTAAGGGCAGAGTGAGAGACAGAGAGATCTTCCGTGGGCTCATTCATGCCCCAAATGGCTGCAACAGCCAGGACTATGCCAGGCTGAAGCCAGGAGCCAGGAGCCAGGAACTCCATCCTGCGCATTGGCAGGAAGTTGCACGTGAAGTGGAGCAGCAGGGGCTGGAAATGGCAGTGGCTTAACCTGCAGAGCCACCATGCTGGCCCCACGTCTTCTCCACGGATGGCGTGGTTTTTCGGGACATGAGAGGAACGTGGCAGCTCCAGCTCCGGAACCTGGAACGGCTCTGAGACTCTCAACTCCAGCATCACTAACCTGAATGGTGGCCAGTGTCCCACTTTGAAATACCGAAGACAGAGATGCCAATTGGCCTGGCTTGAATTAAGAGGGAAATCTGATTGGTCTGGCTTGGGTTGGGTTTCTCCATCCAGCCAATCAGCGGCGCCTAAGCAGCAGCATTATATAGGGCAAGGCTGATGGGGGTGGGGGTGCATTTTCAGGGAAAGGGAGGGTGTGGCTGAAGAGACACCCAGAAGATTACCTTGTTCAGAACAAATTGCTGCCTTTGAAAGACTTGAAATATGGTGGAGACACACAGGCATTTTATTTAGCTTCCGCATTTCCAAACATGCACGTTCAACAAGCAAGCACCATATTGCACACACAATGTGGCTTCCAAAGGCAAGTCAGCTGTTGGAATGCTGTTTATCCAAGGGATCTGTTCTGGTGCTGCAGAAAGAAACTTGTTGTTTTGGACTTTGGGGGTGTGGCCCGGCCTAAAACCCCTCAGGTTCTTCATGGAACATTTCTAGGGCTTTCCAGAGCATTCTCAGGGCCCAGGGAAGCTCACCTTTCTCATCGACTTTAGATCCTGACCTTGGGTAAGGTGTGCCTCCTGGGCACTATCACACAGTCTCTCCTGTCTTTCCCTAGTTCTCATCTGTGTAACGAATATGTTTTAGGGACCGGCACTGTGGTGTAGTAGACCAAGCGGCTGCCTGCAGTGCTAGTATCCCATATGGATGCTGGTTCAAGTCCCAGCTGCTCCACTTCTGATCCAGCTCTCTGCTATGGCCTGGGAAAGCAGTAGAAGATGGCCCAAGTCCTTGGGCCCCTGCACGCCTGTGGGAGACCTGGAGGAAGCTCCTGGCTCCTGGCTTTGGATCTGCACAGCTCTGGCCATTGCAGTCATTTGGGGAGTGAACCATTGGATGGAAGACCCCTCTCTCTCTCTCTCTCTCTCTCTCTCTCTCTCTCTGCCTCTACCCCTGTAACTCTGCCTTTCAAACAAATCAATCTTTAAAAAGAATCAGCCATTTCTAAAAAAAAATGTTTTGTTTTAAAATATAAAAAAATTATTGTGGTTTTTCAAAAATAAAAAACAAATCATGGCTGGCGCCGTGGCTCAATAGGCTAATCCTCCGCCTAGTGGTGCCGGCACACCGGGTTCTAGTCCCGGTCAGGGCGCCGGATTCTGTCCCAGTTGCCCCTCTTCCAGGCCAGCTCTCTGCTGTGGCCAGGGAGTGCAGTGGAGGATGGCCCAGGTCCTTGGGCCCTGCACCCCATGGGAGACCAGGAGAAGCACCTGGCTCCTGGCTTCAGATCAGCGAGATGCACCGGCCGCAGCGGCCATTGGAGGGTGAACCAACGGCAAAGGAAGACCTTTCTCTCTGTCTCTCTCTCTCACTGTCCACTCTGCCTGTCAAAAAGAAAAAAAAAAATCATGGTGATGACTTCTGGCTGATCCTCCTGTTTGGCTTAGCTGCCCGGGCGACCAAGAAAGCAGTGAGCCGATGAGTGGACGGGTGGCATGGAAAAGGCAGTCAGGAAAGCGAGGGTCTCTCCAAACACCATGAGAAGGGAGCATGGCCATCTGGGCAGTTCGTGAACTTGATCTTTGTGGCCTGGGGTGGAGCTATGGGGCCATCTTGGTATGGTAGAATATTGGACAGGATGAGATGAAATGAGAAACTCGGGTTCAAGACCCAAACCTCTGGATCGGCTAGCTGTGTGATTTTCAGCAGATTTACCCTGTGGGCCTCAGTGTCCCCATCTGTAAAATGGGAACCACTTTACCATTTACTTCCTAGGGTTAGGATAAAATTTAATAAGAAAACTGCACAGTGACACATACATGTCTGTCATGATGACAGAAGTGATGAACGTATTGGTATCTAAATTTATTATAATAAACTCAGATACGGACATGCTGTGTCATCGCCTGGGCAGCCCTGAGGCTCCTAACCTAACCTGTGGCTCCAGCACAAGTCTTGGATTTTCTGCATGGGGGGGTGTCTCGGGGCCCCTGGAGTGGGAGGCTGGAGCAGCCTGTGACCCCAGCGTGGGACCGTGACAGTGCGTCCAGCTGGCCTGAGTTACACATGTCTGTTCTTCCTACACCTGAGTGTGCATACATTCATAGCTACTTTTACCAGGAAGCCCTCCCCCAACAGACCCCCAAGTACGATATTGTACAAAGCGATCTAGAAAGCACAACACTAGGGTAACAATCTTTAACGTCCTACTAAGGCGGCTTAGCACTGGGACATGGAGGAGGACATGGGAGAGTCACACCCACTCACGGAGACCCGTGGCCCGCCGGGGTGACCTTGCTCTAGTTCCTTCCATCGGGCTTAGAAAACAATAGGTTGCTTTTGCTAGAAGTTTCTTTCTTCATCTCTCTTTCTTGCTCTATCTTCAGGGTGGCTTTTCTGGCTCCGACCTTCAATGAGCAAGAGGGACAAACACACAAACTCTGTAAGTGTCCTGAGGTCCCAAAAGGTTCTACCCGGGTGGTTTTGGAAGAAGCTACCCCCCTCCCCCACACATACACACACACACACAGGTGCACTCTGATTCCTGGGTTTGAATCTGGGAGCTCCCCAGTCTGACACGCTCACTGGGGAACAGCTGTGCCTGAGTGAGGCTTGCGTCTCTGGGGTCTGGAAGGAGAATATTGTCACATACTGGGGGGGGTCTGTCTAAGCCTTTTCTGAGTGCTTCCTGCCCCACCCCCCTGAGGGCACCCCAGCAGCTGTAGGGCCGACCTCCCTCCCCCAGGCCATGGTGGACTGGGATTTTCAGATGATCACTCCGAGGATTCGGGGCAATGAGCTTTGAGATGCTGCCCACTCCCTGCCGTGACTGGAGAGAGAGGAAATCAGAGGAGGCAAGGACGGAGGATGCACGTGTGTACATGTGGATGTGTGCACATATGTGCACGTGACCCACGCACACGTGTGCACGCCACGTGCATATGCATACATGTATGTGCACGTGTAGCATGTACACACGCCAGTGTGCACACATGTACATGCACGTGTGTGTAGTATGTGCAGATACATGTGTGCACATGTGTATGTGCTCCTGGGTGAGATGGGGCCCGGCCCTCCTGCTCACCACTGCTCTCTCTTGGCTCTTGTGAGACAGGCAGTCAGGAGCAGGAAGGCTAACCCTTCACCAGCCCACCATGCAAAGCTTGCTCCCCATGCCCAGGGACCAAGCAGCAAACAGCTTCAGAGCCAGCTCCCTGCTAGTGCACTTGGGAAGGCAGCGGGTGATGGCCCAAGTGTGTGGGTCCCTGTCGCCCATGTGAGAGACCCAGAAGAAGCTCCTGGCTCCTGGCCTCAGCCCCAGATGGATAATGAACCAGCCAGCGGGTGGAAGATCTCCGTCTCTCCCTTTCTCTGTCGCTTTGCTTTTCAAAGAAATAAATAAATCTTTAAAAAATGCAAATATGGCAGGAAGGACTGCAGAACTTCAAAGAGCCCTTCCCGAGAGGAGGACCCTGGTGTGGGCCAGGCCTGGGCCTTAGAAGGAGCGGGGGTGGGGCAGGGGGACACAAGCTGGTCATGGGCGCAGGGAAACCCAGGTGGAAATTATGCAGGACACAGTGGGGTGGCTGTTCCAGGCCACTGCCGGCCCTGCCCTAGAAACTCCAAGCCCGTTCCCAGCAACGGCAGGACGGGCTTTCTCTTGGGGCCATTGGGCGGGGTGGGTCCCTGGGAAGCACCCTCCCTCCTGAGACTCCTTCCCTGGCCTTTGCCCTCAAAACGCTTTGCACAGAGCAGTTATTTAATCATTAATTGCATTGGCTTTTTGCTTTTTTAATTTTTTATTGACCCAAGACTACAAGCCAGCAGGGCAGGGGATTTTGTGTTCCATTGACCTGAGCTGAGGTTCCTCCCCTTTCCCCGTAAGGAGACTTCTTAGATGTTCTTTCTCAATCCCTCCCACTCCTAAGAAGTGGAATATTACACATATGTACACATGCACACACACATGTACACGCATGATCTTCAGAAAGTTCATGGAAAGCCTGCATTATGAAAAACCTATGCATGGATTTAAAAAATCTTTTGCACCAACGTAAATGTATCTTTTAATTGATTTTCCACTCATTTTTGGAAGCACCTTCATGTATGTTTGTCCTTATATATACAAAGAGTAAGTGTTTCATTAAACTGCACCCCCTAGCACAGTGCTGCTTGGAGCGCGAGATTTTCCGCTTCCGATCCAGCTCCCTGCTAATGCATCCTGGGGAAGCAGTGGATGATGGCCCGAGCACCTGATCCTTTGCCACCCACGTGGGAGACCTGCCTGGAGTTCCAGGTTCCTGGCTTTGGTGGCCCAGCCCTGGCTGCTGTGAACACTTGGGGAACGAACCAGTGGGTGGAAAATCTCTCTCTGGTTCTCTCTCTCTCTCTCTCTCTCTTTCTCTCTCTGTTTTTCTCTGTCACCCTGCCTTTCAAACTGGTGAAACTAATTTTAAAAAATTGAAAAAGTAAACTTTTGCCCCTTTTGGGGGTGACACTGCCCCCACAGAGATTAGACAGCACCTGCCACATGCAAGCTCTCTGTGTTTGTCGGGCGAATGAATTATTTGTTCACTGTTTTCTGTGCCTAGCACAGCAGGTGACTTAGGCTAGCTAACTCCATAAATATCTGTTAATTAATTTTCTTCCTTAGCATATATCCCACAAAGAGTTGTAAGAGACTGTTAGCTGCGTGGGGAAAAAAATCATCAAAGAATGGTGTTTTAGAAGGCCTGGGAAAGGAAGAATCTTCCAGTTCCAAAACTTGCCAGGGATGGAGATTCTAGGAGTGGGCAAGACTGAAAGAGATTTTACATGGCCTCAGAGAGAGAGAGAGAGAGAGAGAGAGAGAGAGAGAGAGAGAGGATTCCTATCCGCTGGTCACTGGAAACTCGCTCCATGTTTAGATGGGTGGAAGGGACCCACCCACTTGAGCCATCACTGCTGCCTCCCAGGGTGCTGGAGTCCACAGTGGAGCCAGGACCTGAGCCCAGGCACTCAGATACGGGATGTGGGCGCCCCAAGCAGCATCGTTACTGTCAGGCCTCGGGGCTCACTGTAGAAGGAGGAGAACCCACGCCACACAGCAGAAGGAGCCCGGAGGAAACCTTCCTGCGCCGAGCGGACCCCACACACCGCATCTCTAACTTCTGGCTGGAGGGCTGGAGAAACGGGAAGACCCCTGTTTTGGTTGAAGCACCACGGGCCCCATCCTGGAACCCAGGAGGCCTGAAAGTCCAGGGCCCAGTGTGATATTCCTACAACAGCCTGGCCCCATCCCGGCAGCTCCTCTGTCCCCCTTCCTGCCCCCAGATGGTGCTCAGCCAAAGCCTCGAGACTGGCGGCTCCCGTGGGCCTGGTTGAACAAGCCACAAGCCTCCTGCTCAGCCCCACTTTGCAAGGCAGCAAAGGCCTTGGATCTAGGGGGACACTCAGGACACCCCCATGCCCCAACACCTTCTAGCTTTAGGACAAAGGTGTCGAAGGAGTGGAGGCTCCTGCTGTCCAAAGTGGCCCTAACAGAGAAGACCCGGCTTTTCCAATGATGATTTTATTATCCTGGAATAAGAGTGGCCTTTTACGAAACCCATCTCCTCTCTCGCGTTCAGCCGAAACGTGTTTCACTTTCGGACTTGCCGAGAAAGCTCGCCTCTACCTCCTGCAGAGTGCGAATGTGAACTGGGTTGGTTCCAGTCCTGAGGCGGAACTGTGAATGGCAATGGCCCAGCCTGAAGATTTCATAGCCTGGATTCCCAAGTCTTAAAAGAAGACTTCCAGGAGAGGCCACGCCCAGCTGCGCCAGGTTAATTCCCTGGATGTCTGTTTAGCACCTGCAGGAGGGAGGGGCACTCACCTGCTGTCAGAGCTGCACTGAGTTCCTCCCAATTCTCCTGCTTAGCTGTGGGCTCTGGACAAATAGGTCTCTGAGCCCCAGACACCTCAGCTAAGCACTGGAGAGAATGACAACCCCGCCCCGCAGGGCGTCCTGGAGATTCACCCAGACGACGCAGCTCTGCGCCTGGCACGCGCTAAGTGCTCAATACCCAACCGATGCGGCGTTGCCGTCTCCTGAGCTTCCTGCTGGTGCCCTGCTGGTGCCCTGCTCTCTTCCCTCTCTGGCTCACCGGGAACTGGGAGTTCTGCGCCCCTTTCTTCCTGTACAAACACCTGTCTCTGTAGTACAACTTCAGCTGACCTCTGCCTTCTGCATCCAAGAAAAATGGAGCTCAGCGTCCAGCTGCCACCCACTGGGAAGGCTGGGCCTTCCCGGAGACAGGGAGCGACAGTGGAGGTTCTGGGGACAATGGCAGGGGACTGGTCCCCTGATGCCCCTCGTGGGAACAAGGCCTCCTCCCGAAGGACGCATCTGCTGCAGCTGGGAGCCCAGAGCAGGAATGAGAGGCAGCCAGCGTCCTGTGGTCCCACCTGAGCATCCTGGCTGCCCAGGCACCAGGAGATCCCAAGACTAACGCCCTCACTGGGATGCAGGGGGCCTGCTTGGAAGGACAAAGGTGTCGATGGAGAGGAGGCTCCCCAAATCTGGAGCTGGCCATTTCCCCGGGGTTCAGTGCACAGCCCTGATTCTGACCGCCTTACGTCTCCGCCCCTTAGGGACAGATCCCTGAGGGTAGAGCTGGTGTCTCTCAGAGGGTGGTGGGCCAGCATGTAGGGTTCTCACAGAGCCTGCAGCTTTGGCCAAGATCATGGCACTGCTGCCCCCCAGGGACCAGGGAGGCAAAAGAAGGTGGGGAAATGGGGATGGCGGCAGGACCAGGAGCCCAGGTCCTTTCCAAGGGGCCTGGACGTGGTGGCTTGTGTGGGACTGCAGGCCTGGTGTTGCTGGCTCTCCCATTTCAGGGAAGCCTGGGCACACTCTCTGTGTGAAGGTGTCACCCAGGAAAACCTGAACAAAAACCATCCCGCGAGGGAAGCGCATCTGCGAGCGGCCATTTGTGGCGCCGGCGTGCGAGGCTCCCGCTGTGGGTGGAATCGGTACGCTGTGGGTTTTCTCGGGTGGGCTGACTTTTAGAACGCAAATCAATGCTTTTTAGTCTAAGCATGAACCATGCGATATTTGGGACATGTTTATACCAAGGAAATATATGTTGTTTATCTGAAATCCAAATCTATTTGCTTCCACACCCCCCCTCAATCAAATCTAGCAAACCTATTGGGCAGCCCCAACACTCACAGTTCGGAGGGGTGGGGGGAGGAAGTGAGCAAGGTTGTCTCTGGGGACAGGGACAAGAGTGCTTTCAGGGTCGTGCCCCCCCCCCCCCAAAGCCACCGTCTGAGGCCGGGCCGCTCGGTGCCTTCTCTCTGGAAGGCGCGGAGCCTGCAGCCATGTCTATCAGGAGCGAGCTCAGACGGTCACCATCCATGTGCCCAGACACAGGAAAACAAGGGTTTTAAGCCTTTCTAACCCTTCCTCCCCTTCCCCTCTCCTTCCTTCTCTCTCATCTTTGCAGTGGAACCCTCTACCCAGAGGAACTTGGTGTATAAAATAGATGAGACCTGCTCTGGAGCCAGCAAGGTGTGGGTGTGTGTGGGGGGGTGAGCATCCCACCCTTCCACGGGTCCCCAGGGCTCCAGGGAACCCCAGCTGGAACACGGCTCCAAAACCCTTCCCTGGATTAAGTGCCACCAGTGGACGCTGAGCCCGGTACCCCCAGACCTGCTCCTAGGGAGCCTCCCCAGCCTCACTGGGGTGTGCTCACAGCTGTCTGCTCTCAGACAAGCTCAGCCTGTTTGTTGGTTTTCAGTCTGAGTGTGTCCCAAGTGGTATTGGGACCTACTTATACCACGTTCCCATTTGTTGTTACCTGAAGGCACTGCGCTTAGGGATGTAGTGCACTGTATCATACCCGGGAAGGTGTTTGTTCTAGGGACCTCGCCAGCCCTGCTTCCACTGTGTCTCCCGGTCCTGGAACTGTGGGCCAAGCTGGTTTCCCATTTCCCATTGGCTGCCAGGAAGCCCAGAGCCACACGTGGGCCCCGTTTGGCAGGTGCAGGTGCACTAGAAGGGGCACTTCCATCCTCACTCCCCTTCCCCCAGCTTTGCTTCCTTCTTAGGGCAGGGACTCCGGGGCTCCCCAGGCCTCACTTCTTTGCTCTGACCTTTCTCCTGGTGCAAACATTTAGTGCCTGGGGACTGCTCCACGCTCCTCCTCCAGATACACAATTGTCTGCAATTGTCTCGCTCTGGGGTCCTTTGTCAAAACTGCAGGCAGCTGGGCACAGCGGGGAGCATGGGGCGCGGGGCTGTCCTCGGGGAGTGCACGGTGGCGGTTCTACTCTGGCCCTTCTGAAAGACTGGCTCTGCTCTGCGTGTGGCTGCCAGACCAGAGCACCGCTCCACACCTGCCTGGCGTCCTCTCTGAACAGATGCAAACTGTTGGCTCTTTTGCCTGACTCTTTCAATGTTCCTCTGCCCCGAGTGGAAACTTCCGGTGGGTGAGGGTGTGTGGAATGTCCTCGCCTGCTCCCACCTGGCCTGGCCCACTGAGGCTTCTGGGGGAGGCTGGGAGTCACCAGGATTGCTGGCAAGAGATGGGGTGGGTGGGTGAGGGCCTTTTTTCTTCTTTTTAAAAAGATTTACTTTATTTATTTGAAAGGCAGAAGTGGGGGAGAGAGAGGTGGGGAGAGGAAGAAAGGGGGAGAGAGGAAGAGAGAGGGAGAGAGGGAGAGAGGGAGAGAGAGAGAGGGAGGGGGGAAAGAGAGGGAGAGAGGGAGAGAGAGGGAGAGAGGAAGAGAGAGGGAGAGAGAGAGGGAGAGGGGAAAGAGAGAGAGGGAGGGGGAGAGAGGAAGAAAGAGGGAGAGAGGAAGAGAGAGGGAGAGACAGAGAGAGAGAGGAAGAGAGAGAGAGGGAGAGAGAGGGAGAGAGGGAGAGACAGAGGGAGGGAGGAGAGAGAGGGAGGGGGGAGAGAGAGGGAGAGAGAGGTGGAGAGGGAGAGAGGAAGAGAGAAGGAGAGAGGGAGAGAGAGAGGGGGAGGGGGAGAGAGAGGAAGGGGGGAGAGAGAGGGAGAGAGGCGGAGGGGGGAGACAGAGGGAGAGAGAGGGGGAGGAGGAAGAGAAAGGCAGAGAGAGAGAGAGGCGGAGAGAGGGAGAGAGAGAGGGAGAGAGAGAGAATCATCCATCTACTGATTCACTCCCCAAAATGTCTATAACAACCAGGGCCGGGCCAATTTGAAGCCAAAGCCAGGAACCAAGACCTTCTTCCGGGCCTCCCGTATGGGTGCAGGGGCCCGAGCACTTGGACCATCTTCCGCTGCTTTCCCAGGTGCATTGGCAGGGAGCTGCATTGGAAGTGGAGCAGCTGAGACTCAGCGCCCATACAGGATGCCGGCAGGGCAGGTGGTGGCTTTACCGGTATGCCAGGGCCTTTTTCTTCAGCCAGCTCGCACTCCCCTCACCACATTCTACCTTTTCATCCTTGTGTGGGCTCAGGATTTTACTCCCATGCCCCTGTTCCATTCTCATCACGCATGTCTACCCATTTCTATTCCTGAGCCAAAAACACAGCGTGGCACCGAGGAACCCGGGGTCCTGAAAACAGACTTCCTGGGCCTGAAAAAGTCTTGGAAAACAGAGTTGGAGAGAACAGTGATGCTGGTGGGGAAGGCGTTAGAAGAAGCTGCAGCGAGAGCTCTATTTGCTCAGGGTGTGATAGGCACGCTGGTGCTCTCATCAGATCGAGCCTTATGACAAGGCACCATTTTTACTCTCCTCTAAAGCTGAACTGATTAAGAAGGGGGAAGGTCAGGGGCTCCAGCCCAGCTGGGACCACCCAGCAAATCTGTGGCCAAGCCCCTTGGGCAGGATTTGATTGGCTGCAGCCTGCAAAGGAGCTGAGCAGCTTCCCAGGCTGAAGCAGTCAATGCATTTCAGCTGTTCTCACACTTGGAGCTGGGGAAAGGGCAAAGAAAGGGCTGGCGCGGTTCTCAAAGGGCAACTTGTGCGCATGTAAAACTTTTCTATTGAAAATCCCACTCTTCATCCATTCACAAAAAGTGTCTGCTCGTACTTGGCCGCCGCTGCAGCCCTGGTTGCATTCAGCAAACAGAAAGGCGCTTTGCAATGAGCTGCTGGCTGCAGGGGATTGGGGGAAAGGTCCCCGGGGGTGCTGGGCTCCTCAGCTGGCAGGAAGTTCTCAGAAAGAAACCCAGGAACTGCCCCCGCCCATCCTCCCATGGCCCCCATCCCCTGCGGCTCCCAGGAACTGGGCTCACTGTGTTCCAGGCGCCCATGTGCTCTGCACTGAAGCCTCCCACTGCCCGTGGAGCAGGTGTTGTTGCTAACGTGACTGAAGAGGATCCTGAGCAGTCGAGGGATAGTTGCTTGGGCCGCTCACTCGGACAGCCTCTCAGCTCTGAGACACCGCCACCGTCTCTGGCCATTGAAGAAGTGGATTGCATTGAGGGCAGCCCAGGCCACGGTCATTGTCACACTGTCCCATGCAGCGAGCCACGGACCCAGGGCATCCCAGGGTCAGGGGGCCACAACCACAAGGGCCTCTGTGAATGGTCCTGCATCAAGGTTCCCCAGAATTTCTATCAAGTCTCATTTGCACAGATATTAGTATTGTGTGTGTCTGTGGGGGAGGGTGGGTCTGAAGTTCAAGGGGAGCAGTTTCATTCCCCGGGGCTGTGACCAGTCTGTCTTCATGAACCGGCACTGAGATTTTGTGTCGGAGACTGCAAAAAATCAGGGCTCCTTGAGAAAGCAGCAGGTGTACAATTTAAAAATAACGAAGGAGCCTGGATTTCTTTCAACTTTCACTCCTTTAAGGGCGCTGATACCGAGATGGTTGTATACAGGTTTCCTTTAACATTCAGAAAAAAGTATTTCCAATTCCCTGTTAATGCACCTGGGAAAGTAGCGGAAGTTGGCCCAAGTACTTGGACCCCTGCCACCCACATGGGAGACCTGGATGGCGTTCCAGGCTTGTGGCATTGGCCTGGCCCAGCCCCAGCCACTGCAGCCATTTTGAGAGTGAACCAGTGGATGGAAAACCTCTCTCTCCCTCTCTCTCTGTTTTTCAAACAAAGTAAATCTTTTAAATAAAAGTTATTTTTTTCTCCTGACAAACAGGAATTTTGAGCTCTGGTGTGCCCCCGGCTTCTCCCCTCCCCCCTGCCTGGGATGGAGGTGGTGGAAGAGGGACAGAAGGGCGCACGGCGTTAGTGTGGGGACCCTGTTCTCCCCCCCAGCCGCCAGGTAACACTCCCCTCTGCCAGCCTCCCTTTCCCATCTCTCCAGTGGGCTGATCCTGGCCAGCACCCGTGAGGGCGAACGTGAGACGCAGCGGGTGCAGCTGGAGCAGGTGCGGGCTGGTTAACAATGCCGTCAGCGTCGCCCTGTGCTGTCCCTCCTGTCAGTTCTTTCCCTCCATTGTGAACTCTGCGACTTTGAGCCTTCCCAGCGCTGGCTCTTCGGGGGGAGCCCTGACGCAGGCTGAACTTGGCCATTTCAGATCCTCCCCCACCAAAGGCTGTCGAGTGCCACAGAGGCTGGCACGGCCTCTGTGCTGTGTGCAGGAGGCAGCCCATGCATAATGCATACGGCGCTGATTATGTAAATCCGCAGGTTCTCTGCATTTGCAGCCGGCACCACAATAGGCTTTTAGGGGCTCTATGGCTTGGTGTCCCTGCCTGGGGGGGGCCCCCGGGGGCCACCTCGGGAAGCACTGGGCTCCTCAGAGGGCCACATCAAAGGACACGCCAGAGCCCTGTCACTGCCCCGGCTCTCCGTGGTACGGCACAGAGTGAAAGGAACCTGGCCTCTCTCTGCCCGCGGCAGCCCCACGACGCACACTGACTGGGGCCTGTGATGTTTAATTCAGGGCGACGGATGCTCAGAACGGCACAGCTGTGCTCCCTTGGAGCAGGATGGCCGCTTTCACTGCTGGGGCTACAAGCCAGGGAGCCTGCCTGGGGCAGGCCGGTAGGGGACAGGCTTATGCGGGAGGCACACCTGACTGGTACCTCCAGGGGGGTGGGGGGCACCCTTCTGTGGGGGCCCAGCCTCTGCAAAGCTCAGGCAGGCCCCGCCCCCACACGTGCAAAGTCCCCCCCCACTGTGCACACTCGTATGCTCACATACATGCACACACATGCAAGCATGCACGCACACACACACACACAGAGCTCCACAATTGGAGAAGCTACCAATTGCCAGGAGGACACAGGGGCCAGCCCAGCATCCGGCACGGGAACTGACATCAGTGAGATCTGGGGTCAAGTTCTTGCCCTACTCCCCAGCTACTCTGCGAACTCAGGCAAGTCTCTTGACCCTCTGAGGCTCAGTCTTCTCATCTGTAAGATGGGGTCATTGTAGCAGGCAGGGTAATTAGAGGCACTGGCACACCTGACCCCAGCTGCAGAGCAGAACTGGGGCCCAGCGCTGGGCTGGTAGATGGTCACGGCGGAAGGGTGGCCGGGTGTCGCCCTCGATTGCCTGACCCCAGACTTCAGATCTGCTCTGCCACAGGCAAGAGATAAGGAAAACAAGAGGCTGATTCTACCGAGAAGCCACTGTCAGTGCGTGGGGCCTGCGGGAATGGGCGCGGAGAGGTGCAGACTGCCAAGAAGATGAGCAGGTGCCTCTGCTGGCCACGCCGCAGGCACAGGCTTACCAGGGAGCTTCTGAGACTGTCTGGTGAGGCCCCGTCTCACCGTGGTGGGAACAGCAGGCCCTGCTGGGTGCAGGGCAGGACTCACCCCACTGCCCCCACGCACAGGCAGCCGGTGGCACGAAGGGCAGCCCCCACCTCCCGAGCTGCAGGTGCCGGGCTGGGGGCTTTTGAGACGGGGCAGGTGCCCCTCAGTCTCTGAAACCATTGGGCTCCCGAGCGCAGAGAGAGCTCACACGGAGCCAGAGCCCCTGCACTGTGTGGGCGTGGGTTGCTTTACCCCAGGGACACGTTCTGAGACACGCGTCCTTAGGGGAGTCCATTGTGCAACATCCAAGAGTGGACTCCAGAGGTTGTGATGGCTGCGATGTCGTGAGGCGATACATCTGCCCTTCTGTCCATCCATCCATTTGTTTGTCCATGTATCTGTCTGTCCATCCACCCATCCATGCATCCACCCACCCATCTGTCCAGCCTCACCCTGTCCATCCATCCATCCATCCATCCATCTTCATGTCTGTTCTCTCATCCATTTGTCCATCTGTCCTTCTGTCCATGCATGCGTGTATCCATCCATCCATCCTTGTGTCTGTCCACCCCCCCATCCATCCATCAACCTCTTTGCACATCCATCCAAACATCGCCCGTCCACCTGTCCAGTCACTGAATATTGAGTGTCTACTATGTTCTGACTCCCAGAGAGCATATTCCTCTACATGTCCCCAGCACCTGGCAGAACGGTGGAAGCATGGACAGTCACCCCTTGGGAATACAGATGTGAGTCACAAGTCTCAAAGGAGTTAAGAAGTCTGTGTAAGGTCACACAGGAAGCGGGAGAGCTCGGCTCCACATCGGGTCTGTCTGCTGCTAAGCCCGCTGTGCTCCCCACCTCTGCACCGTGAGTGCATCGTGTGCTGCCCGACCCTCCTGGGACGCCCCTTTGCCGTTGCCGAGGGAGCTGCAGGGCAGCTTGGGAGCCGCCACCCAGGCGGAGCCGCCTCACCTCCTGCTTCCCCAGGCGGAGCCGCCTCACCTCCTGCTGCCTCACCTCCTGCTGCCCCAGGTGGAGCCACCTCACCTCCTGATGCCTCACCTCCTGCCGCCCCAGGTGGAGCTGCCTCACCTCCTGCCGCCTCATGGCCCTGTTGATCCTCTTCTCCTGGTGCAGCTGCTGCTCCGTGCGCTCCAGCGCCTCCTTCAGCAGCGCCTTTTCCTCCGCCTCTCTGTAGACGTCATCCTCCAGCTTCGCCACATGTGACTGGTACATCTGCACGGACACTTTGCTCTGCCTGGGTGCAGAGGGGACACACAGTCCTTCTCCCACTCCTCACCAATGCCCCAGACCTACAGGGCTGACCCAGGAGTCCCGGGACAGCAGGACAGAATGACAGACATCTGGGGAGGTGAGTGTTGAACAAACAGCCCGCCAGCTGAATGCCAGGGGACTTCCAAGAGTTCACAGGGAGAGGGAATGGAAAGATGAGTTTGTTTTGGTGCAGGACAACGGTGAAGCCCACGTACAGTTTTTCCATAATACGACTTTTCCATGAACTTTTTGAAGACCCCATTGTGTGTGTAGCCTGGGGTGGGGGGCAGTCAAGAAAGTACTAGCAGGCTTCCAATCCCACGATCCCAAGGAGGGGAATCGTGATGACTGAGATTACGGTGGCATTATCAAGATACACACAATGGCAAACCACACATCAAGGCCCGTAACAGGTGCATCGTGCCCCTTAGGAGCGCACACTCTGACCGCTGCCTTCTCAAGGGTGGACTTGCTCCATCAGGCCCACGTGTTGTCCCCAGCGCCCTACCCCAGTATTGTTAGTAACACTCAGACCTCTGTCCTCCCGCCCCATGGACCCTCCTGCTGCTGTCTGGGTTCAGCCCGGAGAAGGGAGGACAGGGCCCTTCGCCGGGGACGTGGGCAGTACCTGAGCTGATCGATGTCTTTTTCGTATCCTCTTAGAAGCTCCTCTTTTCTCTCCAGCCGGCTCTTCAGCTGAGCGATTTTATCAAACACCAGATCGAGGTCCCTCTGTCGGAGCTGGTGGATTTTATCTCTCTCGGTAGCGGACAGGTGCTTCATGGACACGTGACCTGACATGTCCTTAATGTTCATCAGGCTCCCCAGGGTCTTGCTCATATCCAGGTACTACAAGGGAAGTGTCGCAGGTAAGAGGCATTGCCCCAGCACGCTGGCGGCTGCTCCAGGGAAGCGAACGTCTCTTCTGTTTTCATTCATTGTCTGGGATTGCGGAGAGCAAACAAGGAGAGCAAGCGGGGTTTTAAATACAGGTCTCCTTTCTCCCACATCCATTTAGGCAGGGCCTTTTTTTTGGGAACCACAGGAGAAGTGACAACAGATATAAACACTCATTCTAATTGCCACTTTCTCAAGGAACACGACCGTGCAGGCTCCGACCCATGCTGGGATGCTAGATGGGTCTGCAGGAGCGATTGGAACTAAATAGAGTTTGTGGTTGTTGGTGACGCCACCCTGGGGCTCACGCCGGCCCCGGGGCACCAGGGGAGGCCGTCGGGACGCACCAGCTTCTCGCTGAGATCCAGCGCCTCGGCCACATCTGCTTTCCCCGACTTCTCCATGGCTACGCTGGACCCTGAGTTGGAAAGGTCATTGTGAGACTGAAATCAAACAGAAACAAACAGGCTCTCTTGGCGTGCCATTATGAACTCCTGTCCCCAGTGGCTACAGCAGCGTGTGACCACGCAGGAGTGACTCGGGAGGGGGGGGAGCCGACTGCCCTCTCGGTTGCTGGCCATCCTGCCTGCTTGCATGTAATGGTCTTCCTCCCTAATGGCCCCTCGCTTCTCTCATTCTGTGATCGCTGCCCCCAGGACACCAGGCAGCGTCTGGACACGTTTCTGGTGGTGACAACTGAGGATGGCGAGTGCTAGCTGGTGGCTTCCAGTGGGAGGTGGGCAAGGATGCCCCATGACCTAAGACCACACCCTTCCCCACCTGCGCCAGGAGGAAGTGGAGAAGCCCTGGTCTAGGTGCCCAGCGCCATGTCACTCACTGTCCCTTACACCTGGTGTGATACCTGGCAGAATGGCTCCGAATGAGTGTTTGTTGAATGAATGAATGACTGAAGGTTGCAAAAAAAAAAAAAAAATTCCCCTCCTTTTGTTAAAGCAAGCTCATTGCCATGCAGCAGAACCCAGGCCCTCTGAAAGTGTGGCCAAACTCCCCCACGCTGGAAGCTGGGGGTGGGCATCGCTTCTGGCTGCCTTGTGTGTGCTCGCTGAGCCCTCGCCAGCTGCTGGCCATTGGCAGCGCCCGTCGGGTGCATGGGAAAATCACTGTGCCAAGTCAGGGGCCTGGAGCACCATGAACCCCACGTCAAATCTCCTTAAACCAAATTAGGTTTAGATGCTGGACAAACACCTGACCTTGCCGACACAGCACCTGGGATCCAAGAAATGGCTCCCGGGGCTGGCGGTCAGCCTGGTGGTTAAGATGCCTTTGTGCCACACTGGAGAGAGAGAGAGTCTTCCATCTGCTGGATAGCTCCTCAGATGGCCACAATAGGCAGGGCTGCACCAGGCTGAAACCAGGAGCCTGGAGCTCCATCCAGATCTCCCACATAGGTAGTAGGGGCCCAAGTAGTTGGACCATCTTAATGCTCCCGGGAGCATTAGCAGGGAGTGGGGTTGGAAGGGGAGCAGCCAGGACTTGAACCAGTGCTCTGATAGGGGATGCTGGCAGCACAAGGCCTGGTTGAACCCACTGCACGACAATGCTGGCCCCTGGCTCTGGCTCCTGACTCCAGTTTCCTGCTAATGCAGACCCTGGGGGGCAGTGGTAATGGCTCAAGTGACTAAGTTCCTGCCACTCATGTTGGAAACCTGGACTGAGCTCTGGGCTCCTGGCTTTGGCCCTGTCCCAGCCCCAGCTATTGTGGGCTTTTGGGAAGTGAACCAGCAGACAGGAACTCTGTCTGTCTCTCTTCGTCTCAAATAAACAAATAAATTTTTTTTAAAAATTCCAATTTCAAGAGCATAGAGGAGGCTGGCCTTGTGGTGTAGTGAGATAAACCACTGCCTGTGACACTGGCATCCCATATGCGGGAAGGTTCCAGTCCCGGCTGCTCCACTTCCAATCCAGCTCCCTGTTAATGCGCCTGGGAAAGCAGTAGAAGATGGCCAAGTCCTTGGGCCCCTGCACCCACATGGGAGACCAGAAGAAGCTCCTGGCTCCTGTCTTCGGCTGTTGCGGCCTTTTGGGGAGTGAACCATTGGATGGAAGGTTCTCTCTCTCTCTCTCTCTGTCTTGCTTTGTCTCTGTCTCTCTCCCTCTCTGTAAGTCTGCCTTTCAAATAAATAAAAATAAATATTTTTAACAAAGAGTATAGAGGCTTAAAAGTGACCGTGGAAGGCAAGAGCGGGTACATATAACCATCCTAGAGATGAGACTAAAAGAAGGTGTTGGAAGAAGAAAACAAACCAAGCAGATTTGCTACAAGAAGACCTAAAAACCACAGCATGGTGTTTCTGGCCCCTCAGCTGTACCCCGTGGGCCCCTCTCCCGAGTCCCTCTCTTAGTAATGGTGGTGGAAGTCTTGGGGGGTCACCTAAGGCTGAGACGGGGCTCAGGACTCAGTCACGCTGTCCCCACTCCTCTGCAGACCAGCAGGGTACAAGTGCAGGCAGCAGGACACAGTCCTGACCCCGCAAGCTTGTGGAGGCACTTGACCACTCGTATCTGTAAGATGGGTGTGACAATGATGACGCGGGCTGCTGTGGGGATGAAGTGACAATGTGAAGGTGATGGGCTGAGCTCGGAGCCTGGTACACAGCAAGCACTCAATAAATGCCAGCTGCTCCTCTTCCTGCCCCCGGTGGAGGACTGGGGTCTTAGGAGCCGGGGTTTCCCTGCCGTGTGGGCTCAGTGATGGGGTCGGGGTCACTGCCAAGGGAAAGGTCTTGGAAGCAAGGTCAGGCTAAGCGCGAGCTGACCCCTCCCCCCTCCCCCCAGGAGACTGTCCACTCGCTGTCAATCAGCCCCTGGAAAGCGAGGCTTGCTTTTGTTAGGAAAGCCCAGCTCCTTTCCAAAGAGCCTTGTCCTGGACTCCAGCAAGTGTCCAGAGAAACTGCCGGAGAGGGAATTGTTGGCCTCACTGATTCTTCCGGAAGCTGGTGTGTGGTTTAGATTCAGCTGCATGCACTGTGACTGATGCTAACCTGAGCTGTCCATTGCCAAATGTCCAGCAGACACCCAAGCAAGCCTTTAGGGGACACAAAGGCACCTTCCACCTCACACAAGTCACTTCTGGTATTCCTGGCAAATACGACCGTGGCCCTTTCAGAAGTGAAAGTGGGGCTGGCGCTGTGGTATAGCAGGTAAAACCGCTGCCAACGGTGCCAGCATCCCATATGGGCGCCAGTTCGAGTCCCAGCTGCTGCACCTCTGATCCAGCTCCTGGGAAAGCAGCAGAGGATGGCCCCGTGCTTGGGACCCTGGATCCCCATGGGAGACCCGGGGGAGGCTCCTGGCTCCTGGCTCCAGCCTGGCTCAGCTCTGGCCATTGCAGCCATTTGGGGAGTGAACCAGCAGATGGAAGACCTCTCTCTCTGTCTGTAACTCTGTCTTTCAAATAAATAAATAAATCTCTGGAAAAAACAAAAGAAGTGATAGTTTCCTGAACTGAGACGATGTAAAGGCTACTTTCCTAACAGTAACACCTCTTGTTTGTTAGGTGTTCCCTAGGAGCCAGGCGCTGGCCTAAGCGCTTCACAGAATCCACTCCTTTTTTTTTTTTTTTTTTTGACAGGCAGAGTGGACAATGAGAGAGAGAGAGGGACAGAGAGAAAAGTCTTCCTTTTCTGTTTGTTCACCCCACAATGGCTGCTGCACTGTGCTGATCCGAAGCCAGGAGCCAGGTGCTTCTCCTGGTCTCCCATGCAGGTGCAGGGCCCAAGGACTTGGGCCATCCTCCATTGCCTTCCCGGGCCATAGCAGAGAGCTGGCCTGGAAGAGGGGCAACCGGGACAGAATCCGGCGCCCTGACCAGGACTAGAACCCGGGGTGCCAGTGCTGCAGGCGGAGGAATAGCCTAGTGAGCCGCAGTGCCGGCCAGAATCCACTCCTTTAACTTTGTCAGCATCGGCTTCCATCTGGGAAACGGAGGCCCAGCGAGGCGAAGAGCCCGGCCCCAGGTCACACAGGGGCAGAGCAGGCCTGACTCGGAATCATGGCTCCCCTCTGCTCCCTTTCACCTGCTCGCGTGTTTAGCTGACAGTGCGATGCACACGGCATACAGCAGGAGAAATTAGCCTGTTGGACATGCTCTGCGGAACCCAACACCTAACGTGGAGGGCGACTGACCCGCCAGGCTGCGCACACGTGGAAGGTCACCTCCCTGCAGACACAGGACAATGGGTGTGGCAAGGGCACTGGCCAGTGAGTGCGGCCCCTGCCCTGGGGGAGGACCTGGTCTGGGGCCACAGCACTGCCCACCCTGCCAGGACACGCAATGCATGTGTGCCCTTATGCCCACCCCCTTCACACGTCAGTCACCGCAGAGACAAACTGTTACCGCTCGGAGCTCTATTCTTGAGAGAGTTGGAAAATCAGGTTTTGCGTTCAATAATATTTTCTGGACATTTTTTTCCATCCCGGGAGTCTTTAATTCTAGAAACGGTTCACGCAGGTGGTCTTTATGATCTATAAGAGAAATAATTTGGACTCAAAAGCAAGGCTCGGGAAGAAGTTATTTCACGTCGTGACTGTTACGGATAATGGCACACTTGACCACAGACCTGTTCTAACCCTCACCACCTCCCTCGGCGGCTGAGCAAATCGAGGCCCGGAGATGAAGTGACTTGTCCACAGCCACGCAGCTAAATTGTGAGGCTGCAGCCACACAGGTGCCAGCGCCAAGGCACTGAGCGCGCAGCCTGCCACAGGATCAGTTCCCCAACACTCACTCGTGGACAGCGTGAGTCCAAGGCGAGGATTCCACTGGGCCACAGTGAAATCGGAGAAAGAACTTTTCATGAAATCCTATTTATTTCATACCAGGGTCTGTGCTCGGCTCTGGGGCCACAGCCTACCCATGTCCTTTTCGGTGTGACACGGTGGGGATAAACCGCGTTCCTCCTGGCGGGTCGCTCAGTCCCCAAGGCGAGCCCCGCAGGCTCCTGGGGGAGGGGGACTCACTTGCCGAGCAGGCTTTCTCCAGTTCCTTGATTCGGGTGCGGAGTTCAGATAAGGCCTTTCTCTGACGCTGGATGATCTCCTCGTGTCGGGACCCTTTGCACTTGACCCCTAGGTCACTGAAGGACTGCTCCTGTGGGCGGAACGGAGCAGAGAGCAGCTTAGGAGGGAGCAGAATTTCTCTCTTGTGTCCACAGAGGCATCACCTGTCACTTAGCACCTTTGGAAAACAGCCTAAGGACTTGGGCAGAGCGGGAGCTCAGATCTCTCAGCAAATTCCCAGTCACACCCAGCACGAGACCCCCTTCCCTCCCCACCCGGTGTCACTATAAAGAAGAGGTCCCCCCTCCATGTCCCCTCTCCTCGTTTTGTTTATTTTTTTCTTCCAATATTCCTCCATGTCCACATTTCCCTTTCTTATTGTTGTGCTCTTATTTCTGGGCAACCCCACCCAATTCTACTCCTGGAGGGGCATTTGGAGATGTGAACACTTGATGCTTTTTAAAAACTGTATTTATTTATTAAAAAAAATTATGGGTGGGGGGGAGAGAGAGGAGAAAGAGAGAGAGAGGAGAGATTAGAGAGAAAAGAGAGAGAGAGAGCAAGAGAGCGAGCACACGCCCATCCATGGTTCACTCCCCAGATGGGGTTGAAGTCGGGAGCCCAGTCCAGGTCTCCCAAGGAAGGGACCCAGTCACAGGAGCCAACACCACTGCCCCCAGGGTCTGTGTCAGCAGGAAGCTGAGGTCAGGAGCTGCAGGCAGGAATCAAACCAGGCCCCCTGGTGCGGGATGTGGGCATCTTAGCCGCTGGGCCGAATGCCCTCTTCTTTGTCATCTTTTAAGGATCAAGCCCCCTTTTAAGATTTAGAGGCGGGTTCTTTCCTGCAGCAAACTTGCCACGCCCACAAACATTGGCACAGAGCATCGAGAGGCTCAAGGAACCCCTGCAGTCCAGTGCCGGCCCCCAAGTTCAATATCACTTCTCTAGGGGAGAGACACATTCATGCAGTCACTCATTGGTCCCAGAGTCTCCGAGCACTGCTGTTGAGCGGCAAGCCTCGTTCTAGGCCCTGGGGGTGACGTGGTGACGTCCCTGCTGACGTGGATTCTGCGTCCCCAGGTGGGGAGACAGGAAGGAAGAAAAGTCGGGAAAACAGAAAATCAGCGGCAGAGACAGCTGCTAGGAACGGCTCAGCCAAGCTGCCGGAAAGGGGAGAAACTGGCATCCTGGTTCCTTTTCCAAAGAACCATTTTGGTTCATGCAATACTACATATACAGTCAGAGATGATTTTTTATATATACACATAAGTTATATACATGGTATGGAGTGAACCAAAATTACCTTAAAATTGTATGGCTAGGTAGAGATAGCTATCTATGTATCCACGGATCATCTGTGTATCCACGTATCATCTATGTATCCATGTCTCTATGTATCCATGTATCTACCCATTTTTCTGCCTACCTACCTATCTGCCTGCCTGCCTGTCGCTCTGACCACAATGCCAGCTCTGTCCCAGGGACTGAGGGGAGATTGGGGACCTGCAGTGCTGGGGTGCAACTCCCCGGGGCCGGCGATGACAAACATGTGGACACGGGCGCACATCCTCCAGGTCCAGAGAATGCCGGATGCTCTGGGGACAGAGGGCAGGGCAGAGGAGACACTGCTTTCCCTCTTCGGTATTTATTAAAGGCCCCGTGTGAGCCACGCACAGCAGCGGGCTCAAGGGCAAGCTCCCTTCACAGAGCTCAGCAGTGCCATCTGAGGCCTCCCCGGGCCTGCCCGCCACCTCCCATGTTCCCGCCAGCTCGCTCCTCCACTTCCTCAGGCTCTGCTCCAAGTGTCCCCTGCCAAGACCTCCCTGAGCACTGGATCCAAGAGCCGCCACCCCCAGAGTGCTCGTTCCCACTGGGGACAAAGCCCCTGTCTCCTCCATAGACTGTGCTGTCCCAGGGCCTGCCACCGTGCACCATTTAGCCATGGCAGTTGCCTGGTGACTATGAAGCTGGGATGAACCGGGTCTAAGAGCAGGAGCCGCAAGTTGCTTGCCCCAGGTTTCTGGCTGGGACCAGGGCTCAGCAGCTGAGAGCAGAGGACGGCTCACCCCTGCCTGCACCTAGTAGGACCTCCCTGGTTCCTGGACCGGGCCGTGCCTGCACCTAGTAGGACCTCCCTGGTTCCTGGACGAGGCCGTGCCTGCACCTAGTAGGACCTCCCTGGTTCCTGGACCAGGCCGTGCCTGCACCTAGTAGGACCTCCCTGGTTCCTGGACCAGGCCGTGCCTGCACCTAGTAGGACTTCCCTGGTTCCTGGACCGGGCCGTGCCTGCACCTAGTAGGACCTCCCTGGTTCCTGGACTGGGCTGCTTAGCGGATGCATGCCCAGCTGGCTCTACACTGGCCTCGCCCATCTCTCAGAGGGTGTGTGCTGTACCTGGGAGTAAACCACTGGAAAGGGCCTCTCTCCTCCTCTCTCTCCTCCTCTCTCTCTTCTCCCTTCCTCCCTTGCTCTCTCTCTTTCCCTCCCCCCTTCTCTCTCTGGATGCAAGGGGGGATACCCACGTGGGGAGGCCAAGGCACAGCCGCCCAGGGAGGCATGGTTACAACCCTGACTGCATCCAGAGGGTACGCGGAGCTCCCCGTGACCCTTCCTCGTGGCTCTTCTGGGAATTTATTTATTTAGAGGCTGGAGATTCTTTCTCATACAACTCTTCAGCCCTCTGACCCAGGCTGGCTTAGAAAGCAGGAAGTAGCCCTTCCTCCCAAGAGGGAGCAAATATTTCTTTGCTTTCATCCTGTTGCCTCCTCCCCCATCGCCTCCAGCCAATCCAGACATGAATGTCACGGCCCACCTGCTTGGCAGCCTGGGCCAACAACCTCATACCAAGTCCAGGGGAGCCTGGTGTGGACAGGGACTGCGTGCATCATCCCCTGTCCCTGCTCAGGGCCTGGCATACAGCAAATGCTCAATAGTTGGTGAACAAGGGAATGAATAGGGGTCAGGTCATGCCCTAAGAGCTTGGGGTTCCAGCAGGAGGGGACCTGCTACAGTGCCACACTGGACCTGGCTTCCAAGAGAAAATTCAAAGCTGATTGTTGGAACGCCAAGGGAAAGCAACTTCCTGGGCTCTAGGAAAGCCGGGGCCTCCAGGAATCCCTGCACCCCGCAATCAAACGACTACAGACAACGGGGAGTGTCACAACCCCAGCCACAGGATGGAGCGCCAGCACCAGCTCCACGCTGGCCGGGCTCACTCATAGAGGCACAGCTGGGACTTCTGGGGCAGACAGATGGACCTTATCAAGGGACAGCTGGGCGAGCTCAGTCGTATGGTTCTTTGGGAAAGGAAGCCACCCCTGGGCTCTCCCACGGCGGGTTGAGGAGCCAGGGCCCAGCGGGCACTCACCTCCTGGCTGCTGGAGAAAGCATCGGTGTGGATTGGTTCTATCTGCACGGAGATGTCACGCTTCTTGGTTGGGCTCCTGAGCTTCTGCTCCTTCTCCATGCTCAGCTGGAGTTTGTGTTTCTCTTGGGAATCCCTAGGGCACAGAAGAGGCGTCACCGGCAGCAGGACACTCGCGGCTCCAGGAAGCACAGAGTCCTGTGGCTGCCTTGGCAGACCAAGGAATGGAGCTCTGTTTATTTGATAACTGGATCCTCACACCTGGCGCCCCCTGCCCGCAGGTCTCGAGGGAGGCTGGTTTTGAAGGATTTACGGGGTAGTGAGTGGCAGGGCAGTGGGCACCTGCCCTTGCTCCCTACGCTGGGTCTGTGTGCACCTGCTGTGGTAGCACAGGAACGTTGGTGCATGGCTGCTACTTCTAACACTGTTGGTGCTGACCCAGGAGTCAGGGGCTCTCCTTGTCCCTGTTTTACAGACAGGAGACACACGGGGCTTAGCCCTTGGCCAGCAAGCTTGTAAGTGAGGGAGCCTTGTGTGGCAACCAGGCAGCCCGGATCCGGAACTTGCTCTCTGAGCCACAGCGTCAGCCTGCCTTGGCCGTGAGCCACAACCGTGTGAAGCTGCGGGTAATACACGATGCCTCACTTTTCCCCAGCTTGTCTTTTGGGGAGGAAACATCGCTCATGCTGAAATGTGGACTAAATATGGACTACAATGCAGGTCCCCCGTAAGTTTAGATTAATCCACGGGATGGTGATGCTATTTTGTGTTTACATGAAGCCGACACCTGCAGCTTGTGTATATGTTTGAGCAATGTCAAGCTCCTTCATGTAACAACCACAGCGGGAATGCTGGGAAGTCAGTCGTGGGAGGAGCCTCTGCAGACTCTGTCCTCGTGGGGCACACAGACACTGAAACGTATCGGCAGCCTTGGCGGTAAGAGGTAAGGCGAGGCGGGGGTGGGGGTGGGGAGGCTGAGGGACCTCAGGCAGAGCAGGAGCGCTTAGCTGTGTTTGGACGGGGTGAGTGACAGCGAGCTTCCTGGAGGAAGTGGCATTTACGCTGAGACCTGTCTTGTGGAATATTAGGTGAGAATGAGAAGCACAGAACTAAGCAAAGCCCTGTTTTAGTGAGGCCGGGAAGCATGGACGGAGCCCCCTCTGTGCAAGGCTGCGGGGGCTCCCGCGTCACACATGTCCCTCCCACATCACATACGTCCCTCCTGCGTCACACACGTCCCTCCCACGTCAGGCATGTCCCTCCTGCGTCACACATGTCCCTCCCACATCACGCACGTCCCTCCTGCGTCACACACGCCCCTCCCACGCACCTGAGGGCCTCCTCGAGGGCTCCCGCATCACGCACGTCCCTCCCACATCACGCACGTCCCTCCTGCGTCACACACGTCCCTCTCACGTCATGCACGTCCCTCCTGCGTCACACACGCCCCTCCCACGCACCTGAGGGCCTCCTCGAGGGCTCCCGCATCACGCACGTCCCTCCCACGTCAGGCACGTCCCTCCTGCGTCACGCACGCCCCTCCCACGCACCTGAGGGCCTCCTTGAGGGCCTTCAGCTCCCGGTCCCTCTTCTCCAGCAGGCCGCTCAGCTGGGCCACCTTGCTCTTGAGCGCGCTCAGTTCACTGCTCTGCTGCTGGACCAGCTCCAGGTTCCGCTCCAGCTCCGCCTTCTGCTTCTCGCTAAGCTCCCCTGGGAGAGAGACGGGAGGCCGTGAGGGACCTCCAGCCCCGCTAGGGCCCCTGCAGATCTGCCGGGCTCACCAGAACCTCCGAGGGCCTTGGTAACGGCCAGGAGGTCCGCCTGTGCGTAGGCACAGCAGCGGCAGAGCAGCACACACCGCGGCCCTCCACTGGGTGCTGCTCTGCGGGGGTCCTGGGCTCCCTGGGCCCTGGTGCCGCCCCAGCAGAGGCCGCCAGGGCCCCACGGGTGTCCTTGTGCATTTCCGGACCCTCGGGTCCAAGTTCAGCTCCTGCTTCTGTGACTGCCCTCCGAGGGAGACAAATCCCCCGCAGCAAAGGAAGCTCTCCCAGGAAGAGGAAGTTACGTTCCGTGCAGGGCCCGGGGCCTGCGGAGACCAGGGCCCGCGGCACAGGTGAGTGGCAACCAAGGCCAAGCCCAGGACCCAGCGTTTGCTGGTCCAGGCCACAGGGTTTGCGGGTGCCCAGCAAGGCAGGTCGGCAGGTCGGCTGGGGTTTAGGCTGAGCTCCCACCTCCTTCACCTCCTCTCCCGTCCTCCACCGGGCCGGGGCGGCACGGGCCACAGAGACGTACAAACCTCTCAAGTCTGACATTCGGCTGTGGGCGTCGTTAAGGTCTTTCCTCAGCCGCATGATGACCTCCTGCTGGGACAGGATTTCTTTCTGGGCAGCCAGTAAGTCATCTCTGAAAGCCACAGAAACGGCCAAGTGACACCCACGCCGCCTGCGCCTGCTGGGCACCTGGCAGAGGGGGCGGGGCCTAGGGCAGGTGCAAAGGCTCCTCAGTCACAGGACGGGACGGGACAGCCCCAGCAAGGGGATGGGACCGGCTCGAAACATTCTCCAAAATGAATTCATTGGATGAGCTATTAGCAAAGGATGAAGGGGCTGGCGGGGCAGGGCCTTGCAGGAGGGGATGGCCTTGTGTCCAGGCGGCTGTCACACCACCTGTGCATGCAGGGCTCATGGGCTTTGGGGGGAAGAGCAGGCACTTTGGGTGCTCAGGGATTCCCTAAGGACTGAGGATGAGGAAGAACTGAATTGAATTGAATTGAATTGAATTATTGCAGGGAGAGGCAGGGCCACGCAGGTCAAGTGCAGAGCAGGGAGAGGGCATTCATGGGCAAGTTGGTGGATGTCTGGTCTGGGCCCCGGGGTCAGAGCTTCCCTTGTCTGTACCCCGGGAGGTAGGACACCACGGCACTGTGGGCCCTCCCAGCAGTAATGGGCAGGGGTGGTGCCAGGTTGGAGGGGACATAGGCCAATGTGCAAATCCCGAGCCAAGGGGGACGCATTTTGCAAGTGTGTTTTGTGTAGGGGGAGGAGGTGCTATGGTCCAGCCCATTCGGCGGGAGCGCTGGGCCCCAGGCCCCCACGGGTTAAGGCCCCACCTGTTTTTGGAACCTACACTCTTCCTGAGTGGATCTGAGAGTGGAGTGTGTGTTTATTATGAAATGAAACGGAGGCCTGGCAGGTGGCATATAAAAAATAAAACTATGGGGCTGGTGTTGTGGCTCAGCAGGCTAAGTCTCTGCCTGGAAGCCAGCATCCCCTCTTGGAGCTCAAGTTCGAGCCCCAGCTACTCCACTCCCCATCCAGCTCTCTGCTGAAACACCTGGGAAAGCAGCGGGAGGTGGCTCAAGTACTGGGCCCCTGCACCCATGGGGGAGACACGGATGGGGTTCTGGGCTGCTGGCTTCAGCCTGGATCAGCCCTGGCTGTTGTAGCCATTTGGGGAGTGAACTAGCAGATGGAAGACCTCTCTCTCTGATTCTCTGACTCTCTCTCTCTCTCTCCCTCTCCCTCCTTCCATCAAATAAATAAATAAATCTTTAAAACAATTGTTGGCCACACACACATGATAACCAAGTGGGCGTTCAAAATCCCAGAAGTTATCTGTTTATCTTTTTTTTAAAAAAAAAATTCTTTAAAATTATTTATTTATTCGAGGGGCAGGGAGGGCAGCTGCCATCCGCTGGTTCACTTCCTAAGTGCCCACAACAGCCGGGGCTACGGCAGGTTGAGGCCAGGAGCCGGGAACCACGTTTGGATCTCCCATGGCTGTGGCAGGTGCCCAACCGCTTGAGCCATCATCCCTGCCTCCCAAGGTGTGCGTTAGCAGGAGGGGGGAGTTGGGAGTGGAGCTGGGACTTGAACCCGGGGACTCTGATTTGCAGGTGTCTGTAGGGAAATCTTGACCACTGTAGCAAACACTTGCCCCATCTAATCTTTCAATGCCAAGTTTTCAGGAACTGGTGGGAGCCCTGTGTGTGTGTGTGTGTGTGTGTGGTGTGGTGTATTCTGTGTGTATGTGTGTGTGTGTGTGTGGTGTATTCTCTGTGTGTGTGGTGTGGTGTATTCTGTGTGTGTGTGTGGTGTATTCTCTGTGTGTGTGTGTGCGCGTGGTGTAGTCTGTGTGTGTGTGTGGTGTGGTGTATTCTGTGTGTATGTGTGTGTGTGTGTGTGGTGTATTCTCTGTGTGTGTGGTGTGGTGTATTCTGTGTGTGTGTGTGGTGTATTCTCTGTGTGTGTGTGCGCGTGGTGTAGTCTGTGTGTGTGTGTGGTGTGGTGTATTCTCTGTGTGTGTGTGTGTGTGGTGTATTCTATGTGTGTGTGTGTGCGCTGGGCTCTCCCTGGAACTCCCAACTTGACCCACGTGCTCTGAAGTGAGCGGGCTGATCCTCCGCCCAGCCTTGCCCGCTGCCGTCCGCAGAGCGGGTCCTCGGCGGAGAGGCTGCACATGCGTTTTCCCGGGGAGGTGAGATCCCCAGGACATTCGGCTTTGCTGACAGCACGTGACACAAGTCAGGCAGGTGCGTGTCTCCTCCGAGGCACGGCCTGGGTATCTGGTCAGCGCGTTCTAGCGTACCTGCTGCGTTGCCACGGTTTTCTGGGTCCTTCCTCCCCATGGACTTGTTTCTCTGACAATGCTCTCTCCCTGGAGGTCAAGGTGTGGATTCACTGACCCTCAGGGTTGGGCAAGGCCAGGGCAGTTAGCCAGAGCCCAGCCCACAGGAGGTCTCTGTCTTTGAAACTCCTGCTGTCTGCCTGGAATACCAGGAGTGGGCTTGCCTCTGGCTAAGAACACCAGGGGCTGCCATGTGCCCAGCGCCAAGCATGGGCCACTTGGCTTCGTAAATGAGGCAGGCGAGGCTGGGGTGGGGGTGGGACTGCCCAGGGTGGCCCAGCTGGGGTCTGAACGCATCTCAGCCTGGGTCTTTCCACGACACTGACTCGATTCCTTAAAGGAGCCGAGAGACTTAACCAACAATGAGAAACCCTCAGCCTTGGATCCTGTGGTCAGTTTCTGCCACAGTAGTGGCTCTGCAGGCTTGTTGTGCATCCCAGGCTGGTGAGGCTGGGGCGCCCCCCCCCACTGCGGGCACTCACATCAGGTGGTCGCACTCCATCTCTTTGGTGCCCACGTCCGGGGCAGGTGCCACTGGAGGCTCTCTTGGCACTTCTTTCTTTTGAGCTGGAGCAGAGAGGTGTGCAAACACACACACACACAGACAGACACATGGACACACACACAGACACACGGACACACACAGACACATGGACACACACACAGACACACGGACATACACACAGACACATGGACACACACACAGACACACGGACACACACAGACACATGGACACACACACAGACACACGGACATATACACAGACACATGGACACACACAGACACACGGACATACACACAGACACAGACAGACACACGGACACACACGCAGACACATGGATACACGGACACACACACAGACACACGGACACATGCAGACACACACAGACACACAGACACACGGACACACACAGACACACGGACACACACAGACACACGGACACACACACAGACACACGGACATACACACAGACACATGGACACACACAGACACACGGACATACACACAGACACAGACAGACACACAGACACACACGCAGACACATGGATACACGGACACACACGCAGACACACGGACACATGCAGATACACACAGACACACAGACACACGGACACACACACAGACAGACACATGGACACACACACAGACACACGGACATATACACAGACACATGGACACACACACAGACACACGGACATATACACAGACACATGGACACACACAGACACACGGACACATGCAGACACACACAGACACACAGACACACGGACACACACACAGACACACACACGGACACACACAGACACACACACATGGACACACACAGACACACGGACACACACACAAACACATGGACACACACAAACACACGGACATACTCAAACACACGGACATACACACAGACACATGGACATACACACAGACACACACACAGACAGACACATGGACACACACACACGGACACACACAGACACACGGACACACACACAGACACACGGACATACACAGTCACACAGACATATACACACAGACACACGGACACACACGCAGACACACGGACATATACACAGACACATGGACACACACAGACACACGGACATACACACAGACACAGACAGACACACGGACACACACGCAGACACATGGATACACGGACACACACGCAGACACACGGACACATGCAGACACACACAGACACACAGACACACACACAGACACACACACGGACACACGGACACACACACATGGACACACACAGACACACAGACACACACACAAACACATGGACACACACACAAACACACGGACATACTCAAACACACGGACATACACACAGACACATGGACATACACACAGACACACACACAAACAGACACATGGACACACACACAGACAGACACACGGACACACACACAGACACAGGGACATACACACAGACCCACGGACATACACAGACACACGGACACACACGCAGACACATGGGTGTACACACGGACACACACAGACACACGGACACACACGCAGACACACGGACACACACGCAGACACACGGGTGTACACACGACACACACAGACACACGGACACACACACGTTAATCCATTTCTAGGCAGGGATCATCAACTTCACGTACAGACAAGGACACACATGCCGGGTGAGGGAATCTGCTGACGATCCCTGAGCCAAGCCGGTGCATGGTGGCCGCCGGCCCTGGGGTAACCGCCTGTCTTTCCTGGAAGAATCACCTGTGCTCAGTGAGGTCCTCCACTCACCTCCCTCCTTAGCCACGCCTTGCGGTTTCTATTCTCAACATCCAATTCACGTTTGTTCACTTGCTTATTCATTCAACGAATACTTAGGGCGTGCTTGCTTTAGGGTGGGCACTGTCATAGGAGGGGAGAGGACGCCTTCTGGGCCCTCCTCTGCCTGGGGTTGCAGTTAGGAGGCGGAGCCCTGCTCCGGGCCCGGCCCCGGCCCTGGCTCCCTGCTCATCTTGGATCACCTCCCAGGGCAGCAGTTTGGTTCCCTGCAGGGACAGGAGCTGGTTTGTCCATCGCTGACTCCCCAGCGCCTAAGTGAGCCTGGAACATAGTAGATGCTCAGCGAAGAGTGCCGATGAGTGGATGTACGAGGGGAACCGGGGCACTTGCCACCTGGTGGCGAGAACCATGCTTCTCAGCGAGGCGTGAGTGTGCCTGGAGGGGATATTGGGCACTGTGGGGGCACATCTGTGGTTTAGGGGCGGGATCTCGCAGGTAGAGGACCGGGATGCTGCTAAGCCCCTGACAGGAGAGGCCCCCGCAGCAAAGACTCTGCCAGTGCCAAGCTCTGAGACAGCCGGGGCCTGAAGCGGCTGCTTCCAGACCCCAGGACTCGCCTCTGCACCAACGCGCGCTGTTTCGGTTATTCAGGGCGCATAAGCGCCGCTGCCCTGAGCCCTTTCTTCCGCCTCTTCCGGATTTGTCTTTTAAGAGGCAAATCCTTGCTTTGTCTACGAGAGCGTTACGCAAGTTGCAAACGGCTGGTGGCATGGAGAAGCCCGGGGGAGGCTCCGCGTGGGGATGCTCTCACGCGGAAAAGACGATTCCGCTCCGCGGCGCTCTCGTGGCCCCTGGCAGCCCGAGCCTGTCACCGGCTCACCGCGCTGGCACAAAGCGTGTCCCCATTGCTCGCCGTTCCCTCTGCTCACCCTGCGCCCGGGGGAAGGAGGAGCAAGGGGGCCTCCCGAGAGCGCGTGGGCTTTTAAGTGAAGTGTGGCGGTTCCCTCACTCAGCAGCCTGCTGGGGCCTGCAGGCTGACCTCGGCCTGCCTAGGAACCGGGCTCTCCCGGCATCCCTCGGGCCTACCTGGCTCCTTCTCCTTCAAGGCCACGATCTCTGCCTCTATCCTTCCGTGGTGCTGCATCACGTTCCGGAGCCTTCCCTCCAGACTCACGATCGTCTGCGCGTGCTGCTTGATTTGCTCCTTGTAGCCCGCGATCTCCTCTTCAAACCCGTGCTTCTGGGACTCCCGCTCGTCCTGGAGGGTCTTTAGCGCCTGCTGCTGCAGCAGCATCCGCTCCTCCATCGTGATCTGGGGACGCAGCAAGGGCTGGGTGAGGCTGGGAGCGGGATATGAAGACCGGAGCAGCAAGCATATGGCGCCGTGGCACACCAGGTGCCAGCCTGGCTCCTGCCGCAGGGCCTTTGCACGTGCTGTCCCACCTGCCTGGTGCACTCCTGCCCTAGCTCCTTGCACGGCTGACTCCAACTTGTCTTTTGGGTTTCAGCTTCAGTGCCATCTCCCTGGAAGATCTTGTTTTATTTTTCCTGAGATGATCTCATCTCTTTATTCGAATTTCTCACTCCCACTAGACATAAATGCCATCGCAGCAGACTTGGTTTTTCTTATTCATAGCTATGCCCACAGTATCTAGACCTAGATGTTCAATAAATATTAACGAATTGATGAAACATTTTTATAAGAAAAAGGCAAATGAACTTGTATTTGTTAAAACAAAAAGTTACCCCCGACCCCCAGATGGCCAACTGGACCCTTTCCCGTGACCCCCCCCATCCTGGTGTTTCCAATGCAGCTCCTCCCCCTGGCTCTGGCTGCTGCTCCAGCCCCGCCCTCCCTGGCCCTGGCTGCCCGGCCTCTGCCCTCCTCGTTATTGGCCCCCGAGGAAGAACCCTCCTGGCCCCGGCAGGCGGCACCCACTCACCATTTTCGTCTTGGCAGATTCCAGCTCGGCTGACGTTTCTTGTAACTTCGCGGTGAGGCTCTCTGCTTTTAGACTTTCAGCCAGCTTTGCTTTCTGGGTCTCTTCTACCACGGCCAGTGCGTCCTTCAATTTATTATTTAAAGCGGCCTCTCTTTGCCCTTTCCATTCTATTTCCTAGACAGGGCACAAACATCCAATTCACAGACCCTCGGGGACACACATCCACCCAGGCCTCCCTCTGCCACCCTCCTTGGAATGCTGCAGGGACAGGAACTGGCTTGTCCGTGCCTGAATCCCCAGCGCCCCGAAGAGGCTGCCACATGGTAGATGCTCAATGAAGACCGAGTTCTCCCGGTGGGTCCTTTCGAGCCCACAGCTCAGTCCTTCTCTGGAAGGCTCCGGCTACTAGTGATGGCTCCGTGACAGGCAGCTGAGACCCCTCTCCCTGTGGCTTCTGCCCTCGGAGCTCAGCTCTGTCACCGGGAGCTCATTGGGAAAGTTTGTCTTCTATGAGCCAGCACTTTAGCTGTCACACGGGGCTCTGGTCTCTTCTGCCGGACGAATGTGCCAGGTGCCTTCACCTCCGTGCTGCCTGAGCAGTCCTTAGGACACCCTGCTCTCCTCCCAGGCCTCAGCATGGGGCTGGTGATGCCCAGCCCTCCAGCCCTGGCCAGACTGGACCCTCATGACTGTGGCCATGGCACGTTATTTATTTGAGAGGCAGAGTTACAGGGAGAGAGTTCCTCCATCTGCTGGTTCACTCTCCAAATGATTGCAACGGCCAGAACTGGGCTGAGATCTGAGCCAGGAGCCAGGAGCCAGGAGCTTCCTCTGGGTCTCCCACGTGGGTGCAGGGGCCCGAGCACTTGGGCCATCTGCTGCTGCCTTCCCAGAACATTAGCAGGGAGTGCTTCAGAAGTAGAGCAGCTGGGACTCAAACTGGTGCCCCTATGGGATGCTGGCACCGCAGGCAGAGGCTTAAGCCGCTCCGCCACAGTGCTGGCCCCAGGAATTCTTCCTCCAGTCATACCAAATGTGAGTTTTGCAAATATTATCTAATTTTATTTCTTTATTTTTCGTATTTATTTCTACTTATTTGAAAGAGTTACAGAGGTGAAAAGAGAGAGAGAGAGGGCTTCTATCTGCTGGTTCAGTCCCCAGATGGCCACAATGGCCAGAGCAAAGCCCATGGGGAAACAGAGGGCTTTTCGTGGGGGCAGCCCGGAGCTGACATCTCTCACATGGCTTTGCTGAACCCTGGTCTGCCTTCCAGGACACCTGCCACTTAGTCGAGGCCCCTATTAAAAAGTGGTGCCCAGAGGGGTGGACATTTGTCACAGTGGTTAATTTGTCCACAAGCCATATCAGTGACTCCCAGCTCTGTGTCCTGCTAACGTGTACCTAGGAGGCAGCAGACGCGGGCTCAAGTCGTTGAGTCCCTGCCACCCATGTGGGAGGCTTGGATTAAGTTCTTGGCTCCCAGCTCTGGCCCTGCCCAAACCAACAGATGGTAGCTCTGTCTGTCTCAAATGAATGAAACAGTTCAAAATAGAAATAAATAAATAGCCCCACCCAGGGCTGATTTGCAATCACCTGTGCTTCCCCGGGCGGTGTGATTCAATTGTCCCAGCATCCCTTGGGCTGCCTTTAAAAGCAGATTCAGCGCTGGCAGGTAAAGCCACTGCCTGCAGCGCCGCCATCCCACATGGGCGCTGGTTCAAGCCCTGGCTGCTCCACTTCCGATTCAGCTCCCTGTTAACGTGCTTGGGAAAGCAGTGGAGGATGGCCCGAGTGCTTGGGCCCCTGCATCCACGTGGGAGACCCGGAAGAAGCTCCTGGCTCCTGGCTCAGCTCTGGCCATTGAGGCCATTTGAAGGGTGAACCTCTTTCTCTGTCTCTCCCTCTCTCTCTAACTCTTCCTGCCTCTCAAATAAATGAATAAATCCTTTAAAAAATGCAGATTCCTGGATCTGAGTGAATCAGAGACTCTGGGGAATGGACATGTATGTTCAATCCCCTGGACCCTCTAACACAGCCTGACTTTTCTTTGAAGCAAGTGATCCATGGGGGAAGTGAATGGACAGAGGGAACTTTTGAGTCCCATCTGGGCCCCTGGACCCTTCCAGACTGCGTTTACCTATATTTCACTCACTGCTGGGGGTGGGGTGGGTGGGGGGTAGTGTTTGCCACCTGCTGACTTTGCAATACTGGTCACAGTGTGTGTGCATGTATGCCCCCAGGGCTCCTGGGTCCCGGAGGAGTCCAGATCCATGTCCTGTCGCCTTTGGTGCCTAAGAAAAGGTCAGGTGCGGTAACCACCTCTACTCCCACTGCCGCTGCCGCCGCCAGTAGTGAAAGCAAACGCATTTGGTTATGAAAATTATGATGACAGGTTCAAGTGGGAAAATGGACATCAAAGGGACCAGAAATCCGGTGCCCATACTTGGACATCTCCTCTTCCTCCCCGGGCAGCTGAAGCCACACAAAGCTGAAGCATGGTAGAGGCAGGGGTGTCAGTGAAGGACTCTGGAGTCAGGGGTCCTGGGTTCAGATCCTGCCCTCCCACTTCCCAGCCGCCAGCTGCTGACAGTAACACTGTTGTGAGCAGCCAAGGCCTCCCTGAGTCTAGGGCTTCTTGTTTACGCTCCGTGTGGACATCAGCAGTCATGCCTCCCAGCAGCTCCAAGAGAGCGACCTCTTGGTGCTGTCTGCATTTCCTAAGTGGGGAAGCCAAGGCCCAGAGGCGCTGAGAAACCTGTCTCAAGTCCTGCAGCCGGAGAGAGGCAGACGTGGGCTTTGAGCCCGCACTGCGCTGCTGGAGCACGCTGGGGGGCCCTGTCTTCCCGGCCCCGAGATGCGCACCTCCTTCTGCTTGGTTAAGTGGTTCTCCAGGTCCTGCACCTTCCTCTTCTCCTTCTCCAAGGCCTCCCTTGCTTTCTGCCTCTCGTGGGCCATGCTGCTCTCCGACATCTGCAAGTCAAAGACCAGCAGTTGAGGGCAGCGGCACAAGCCAGGCAGGGAAGCCACAGTGCCCGGGGCGACCACGATGAGTCAGCGCTGTAACCGGTGAGTCAGCGCTCGGGAGCAGAGCTCAGGGCACAGGTGCCTGCCAGGCGCGAGCCCGGGAGTCCTGTCTTGGTTAGTCACGCTTGCCCGGATGGTGATTTCTCCACCAGGAAGTGACAGGCGGGTGAGTGGCTGCGTGATCTCATTTGGTGCCAAGCCACTGACTACACCGGCACTGTGTTGGCACCAGTGCAGGCCTTCGTGGGGAAGCTCCTGGACTCCCGGGAGGCGGGCAGGAGAGGTGCTGCCAGGGCGGTGCCCACCCCGTCCCGGCAGGCTTCACCCCTGTGGCTGTAAGCAAGGCCACCAGCCGCCTGCTCTGGGCTACAAAGGGTGGAACTCGAAAATTCACATCTGTAGGAGCTTGGAACTGAGAACTCGGACCCCACGGCCTGGGGATGGGAGGGAGCTGGCGGTCCACGCTCACCTGCCTGGCCCAGGGCAGGTAACAGTGGAGGCGGGGCCGAAAGCTACCTGCAGCTGTTGAGACTCTGGGGATTAGACCCTCAAAGTTCACGAGAAACATGTGCATACGTGACAAAAGACTGCCAGGGATGTCCTGAGGTGCACATAGTGGCATGGAGGGACTTGGAGTTACAATGGTTTATATTTTCTCTTTTCACCGGGCCGCTTGGGTGAACGCGCCGTGTTTGGCAAAAAGAAAACCTGATAGAGGTTGTGATGGGGAAAGCGGTGCTGGGTGGAGGGGACGATGGGGTCAGGGGGGTGGGGGGACTTCGCGGCTGCATGTGGCCCGGGGGATGAGACCACCCTTTCCAGTGTCCCCACCGTCTAACACCGCCGCCCCGCCCCACCCCGCCCCGCTCCCCGCCTACCCCACCTGGCTGGACTCGCCCTCACCTCCTGCTCGCTGTCCCTTTGCTGCTGCTCCAGCCTTTGCTGGGGGCTGCCCAGCCCCCACACCCTGCGGGTCTGAGTCCTGCCTGTCACCAGAGGCCACTTCTGCATGCCCAGTCGGGGGGGGGGGGGGCTCTTCCCTTCTCTTGCTCTGGGCTCTGCTCGGTGGGTGCCAAATGCAAGCACCTCCCCAGAGAGGCCCCCCCTGCCTGCCCCTGGGAGCTCCTGGCTCCGAGTTCTCCTGTGCGTTCATGTCTGTGGTGTCTGTCTCCCCTGCAGTGGGGTGGGCGTTCTGGGGGGCAGCAAGGCCCAGGACAGGGCCTGGCCCACAGGGAGAGCTCAGTGGATACCGTGGAGGGATGGGTGAAACCTGATCAAACTACCATGGCACTGTCGTCAGCTCTGTTTCTGGAAGTTTCTTCATGGCTACGTCTGTGCAGCCCCTGCCTGGGGCCCAGCTCACGGTGAGGTCACCACAGGCCACCTGGCCCCAGGCTCTGGGTTCCAGGAGGAGTGTAGGTGACGTCCTTGAGGGCGCACTGCTTCTTGTCTGTCCCAGAAGCCTCTGCTCCCTGGTGTGGATTTGATGGGGTCTCTGTGTGCCCGTTGTGCACCTGCCGGCTGCAGCTCCCTTTGGGCTGCTGTGTCCCTGCCCCACTGCCAGCCCAGGAGGAGCTGCTCCAGATCCTGTGACGGCAGGGGTGTGCCATAAACACAGGGGAGGGGCCAACGCTGAGCCCCCTGGTATAAAGGGAAACTGGGTAGGAGGTCACGGGTGAGTGAGCTGCAGAGTGGTCACTCCCAGAGCAGGTGCTGCGGTGGAACCACTTGGAACCGCTCTCCCGCCGCACCCCCGCAGGCCATGCCTGGTGCCCAGGCTCCTTCCAGAAGGTTCTGGCTGCCACGGCCCCTCCTCCTCCTCCGCGTGTACCTCCTTCTGCTGGGTTAGTTGGTTCTCCAGGTCTTGGACTCTCCGCTTTTCTGTCTCCAAGGCTTCCTTGGCTTTTCTTCGCTCCTGGGCTATGCTGCTCTCGGAAACCTGAAAGTCAATGGCCAGTCCTCTTGGTCGCCCGCCCGCATGCTTAGGGGCGACGTTGCTAGTGATGATGCCGTAGTCACAGCCATGATGGCTAAAACGCGGTGGGGGCCGGGGGTGGGGGACTGCACTCCAGGTCCCTGCCAGCCCTGCGCTCTCACCGCAACCCCATCAGGGGAGCGCTGTCAGCTGGAGACACTGAGAAACTGGAAGTCAGGTTTGAGTCCAGTGTGGGGGTGGGGGTGGGGCCGCAGGGCCCACCCATGGCTCGCCCTCAGAGGCCCTCGCAGGGAGTGAAGGAGCGAGGGGTCCGGGCTTCCTATCGCCCGAGCAGGCAGCCTCTCTGATCACAAGGTGCTCATGAATAATGGGGCTCCCGTGACTGGACTACATCTCCGGAGGGCAGGGCGCTGAATCCATGGGCCGCCCTCAGCCAACCTCTGTGGCCGCAGGGGCGGATGCTGGTGGGGGCGCCCCTGCGGCTGAGCGATTTCCCCCAGGACTTGACTTGCTGGCCGTTTCTAGTCACTGCGAGAGGGGCCCCTCAGTGTCTGGATGAGCTGTTTGGCAAACTCCAGCCCAACCCCTGGTGTCTGTAGCGGTTCCCCATTGTAACTGGGGCTTGCAGCACCCCCCTTCCCCGGCCCCCACCCCGATCAGCCCACAACAAAGCATTCCATCGGCCACACGGCTGTCCAGCTGCGTGTTTTGCGGGGACAGTAGGTTTGAAAACTCCAACACTTGGCCGTCCCCACCCCAGCAGAAAGCAGAGCAGAAAAGTAGCACGGGGGGGGGGGTGTCCCATTTGTTCTGCACATTGTAGCACCTTCCTGTCAAGTGTGACAGACTCGGAGCCTCTTCACAGGGGCTCAGGGTTCACGCTGCTGCCTCTGACCGCACATCTGGAAGCTCCTGTGCAGCCGGCGCAGGCTCTCCCGGGAAGACACCTCGTGGGGGCACCCAGTCCTGCCCGCCTCCCCGATGCCCCCAGGTTCACAGCAAGCGGCCGTGGATGCCAGCCCAATCCCACCCTGACCTAGGGCTGCTGCTGGGCTGGGGGATCCACCCGAGAGCGCAGCAGCAGGTCTCAGAGGAAGAAGTCAAACCACCGCCCCAGTGAGAGCCCCTGGGTGGGTTTGGCCAGAAGTGACAGACGGGGGTCGCCAGCCCCAGCGGCAAAGCTGCAGTCTCTCTCCTGGGGCTCCCCCTGCCCTTGACATCTGTAAATCCCAGGGCCGTCCCCAGGACCGCTTGGTGGCGTTCGACACAAGTGACTCCGGGGAGACCCCCTCCCCAACACTCTCCCTGGGGATGGAAGTCAGGGCCCCAGAGCACAGCTGTGCTGGGGGCTTCCCGGGAACCTCCCAGCCTGGATCCCAGCAGACTGGGGTGGGGTGGGGGGGTGTCCCTGCCCAGTGCCTCCCTGTTCCTCACTCTGGTGGGTGGCACGGATTTGAAGCGTGAGGGCTGAACATGAGCTCGCGAAGCAGACACAAGACAGAAGTGGCAGCGCTGGTGGGGACAGCCACCACTCCTTCCACGGACACTCTGGGTCACACGCTTCCCTCTCCAACAGACCCCACCCTCACAGCCATCCTGTCCAGGAGCTGGCGGGTATGGACAGATCTGCCGCAGCCGGTTAGGCAGGCCTGCGAGGATCTGAGCTCATGTCTCCCTGTGCTGCCTCGGGAGGGAGGTATTAACAGAAGCAGGCGTAAAAAAGGCTGGAGAATCCAAGGGTGACCGCAGGCTAAACCCCCATCAGTGACGTCACAGCGTTTCCCTTATATCTTGTTCGGACGCATTAACAGGAATACAGCATTTTCAACCAGGGAGGGGAGGGTGCTGCCCTAGGCCTCCACTGCTGGAGTGTTTGGCTCTGACTTTTAGGGAGGAAATGGGTGATGGGCTGCAAACTCAAAAACTATAGGGGCCAGGCAGGTACCGGAAACGGAGTGCACCGTGTTTAATGCAAGAGGGAGTGGTGAGGACTGTGGCAAAACTGCTGCTACTTGGTTCATTCAGCCCCAGGCCATTTTTTTGTCAAATGGAAATGATGGCCAGATTTTCTTTTCTTTTTTTTTTTTTCAGAGAGAATGGAAATTCATAAAACACATTTTATGAATTAAAAATAAAACATGCTGGCGACAGGCATAATTTACTGGCAGGTCCTCCTCAGGCAGTGAGCTGCCTGCCTGTGACTTGCGGAGGGTGGAGCGGAGGAGAGCAGGGGCGAGGGCTGGGCTGGGCTGGGCTGGGGAGCAGCAGGTGCCTCTGCCTTCCACTACCTAAGTGATTCTGTGCAAGAGGAAGCAGGTATGTCCTGCAGGAGCCCCTGAGGGCGTGGGGGCTGGGGGGATGATCCCTCCCAGGGAAGAAGGGCTGGACCCAACTCAGCCCAGAGGGGACACTGGGCCATGAAGGCCTCAGCTGGGTGGACTGCACGGGGCTGACAGAGGCCCTCAGGCAAGTGGAGAGGGGCCCTCGGCTCTGCCGTTCGTCATCCCCACGCTGTGGGACACAACCTCCACGCGGAAGGCACCCACATCTCCTGCCCCAGCTTCTCCCGGAGCCCTACCTGGGAGCCACCTTTCCCAGCTGGTCGTCTCGGCTGCAACTCCAGGGTTCTCTCCTGAGTGCCCGATGCTTCTGGGGGGAGCTGGGCCCACCCCAGGACCCAGGATACCGGGAAAGCTCCCCCATGCTCACCCCTCACCTGAGGTCCCGACCTCCTTCCCTCCAGGGCCCTGGAGCCTGGTGCCGGCTCAGGCTGGCTCCGCCTACCTCCTGCTGGCGGGCCAGGCGGGCCTCCAGCTCCCGGACCCTCATCCGTTCCTCCTCCAGGGCCTCCTTCGCTCTGCTTTTCTCCTGAGTGAGGTTCTCCTCCCAAACCTGAAAGTCGACAACCTCAGGTGAGTAGACATGGAGACGGGGCAGGAGGCTGGGCTCCACGGGGCAGCCCTCAAGTCGTCACCACGGCCCCTTCGTGGCAGCACAGCCCAGGACCCGGAGTTCGGCTGGGGCCCCGGTCGCTCCTTCCTGGCTGTAGGTCCTGGAGCGGGGCTCTGGCACCCCATCGCCCCACCCTGCCTGCACCTGCCTCCTGCTGGCGGGCCAGGCGGGCCTCCAGCTCCTGCACGTGCATCCGTTCCTCCTCCAGGGCCTCCTTCGCTTTATTTTTCTCCTGAGTGAGGTTCTCCCAAACCTGAAAGTCGACAACTGTGGGTGAAGAGATGTGGAGACCGGGCAGAGGCTGGGCTCCACGGGGCAGCCCTCGAATCCTCACCGCGGCCCCTTCATGGGCAGCACAGCCTAGGACTTGGAGCTCAGCCGGAGCCACCCCTCCCCGTCCCTCCTTCTTGGCTATAGGGCCTGGAGCTGGGCACTGGCAAGCCGCCCCTGCCCCCTGCCCTGGCCCCGGTCCCGCCTGCACCTGCCTTCCTCTGACCCAGGACCACAACCCCTGGCTCCGCCCCAGCTGCACCTGCCTCCTTCTGGTGGGCTGTCCCCCCAACTCGTCCCCCACCGCCCCCAGGACCCTGCCCCAGCTGCACCTGCCTCCTGGCGACCCCCCGGCCCTGCCCCGCCTGCACCTGCCTCCTTCTGGCGACCCCCCGGCCCCGCCCCGCCTGCACCTGCCTCCTTCTGGTGGGCCAGGCGGGCCTCCAGCTCCTGGACCCTCATCCGTTCCTCCTCCAGGGCCTCCTTCGCTCTGTTTTTCTCCTGGGTGAGGTTCTCCTCCAAAGTCTGAAAGTCAAGGACAGGGGATGAACACACGGGGTGGCCATGGCAGGGGTTCAGATTCTGCCAGGGCCTGTGTGGCTTTGCCCTGGTAGAGCCCTCACCGTGGCATCGTGGGGAGGCAGTGGGTGGCAGAGCCGGAAGCCCAGAGGGTGGGCTCTGGGGTCAGCAGGCCCACAATGCAGCCCCAGATTGCTCCTTCCAGCTGTAGGGCTCTGGGTGAGTGAGAAGCCATAGGTGCCTCAATTTCCTTGTCTGTACGCTAGGGATGGGAACAGCACTTCCTGTGTTGGGTTAACGGGAAGGGTGGGCGGGACAGTGAATAGGAAACGCTTGCCGCAGTGGTACTGTTCGTTCCTACATTGCAGGTGACAAAGTAGGTTTGAACGGATCAAGGATCTGAGCTTTGCTACTAAATCATCACATGGGCAGGATCAAACTCTGCCCATTTGGTTCTGTAGCCCGTGTTCTAAACCAGGGGTTAGCAAAAACCTATGGCCAACAAGTGAAATCTGATCTACTGCCTGTATTTTTTTTTATAAATAAAGTTTTATTGAAACACTCCATGCTCACTGTTTGTGCATTGCCATGGCTGCTTTTGTACAGCGAGAGCAGGAGTGGTGAGCATGATCATACGGATGGTAAAGACGAAAGCATTCACTTCCTGGCTCTTCGTGCAACAATGTTCCAACCCCTGGGCTACAGCGTGGGTGGGTCACAGGTCAAGTGCATGCTGCGAATCATTCATAATTTAAAAAAAAAGAACGCTAGGTTGATAAAGGAACATGGAATTATTTTTACCATTGAAATAAAGGACGGAGGAGGGGGAGCCTAGCGAGTGAGTTGACACGTGGATGCTCAGGGAGGGCGGGGCCGGGCCATCACACAGGATGAGGAAGGCAGCTCCAGAATCCGGGCCGGGCCGCCAGGGCAGGTGTCCCTGTCAGAGCCCTGGTTAAACTCCCAGTTCCGGTTTCCCGCTAATCCACACCCTGGGAGGAGTGGTGATGGCCCAGGTGTTTGGGTCCCTGCCTCTCATGTGGGAGACCTGGATGGAGATCCAGGCTCTCGGCTTTGACCCGGCCCAGACCCAGTCGTCGTGGGCATTTGGAGAATGAACCAGGGGATGGTTCAAATAAAAGAAAATGACAAAACTTAAACAAAAAACAGCATATGAGGCGGGCAGACACGGCGCAGCAGGTTAAGTCTCCGCTTCAGCTCTGGCTTCCCCTATCGGACAGAGCACCAGGTCCAAGTCCCTGCTGCACTGCTCCTGATCCAGCTCCCTGCTGAGGCACCTGGGAAGGCAGTGGAAGGCGGCACAAGTATCTGAGCCTCTGCCACCCACCTGGAGGCCTGGATGGAGTCCTGGCTCCTGGCTTCAGCCTGACGCAGCCCTGGCTGTTGCAGGCATTTGGGGAGGGAACCAGCAGACAGAGGTCTCTGTCGCGCGCTCTCTTCCTCTGTCTCTGTCTCACTGTCTCTTCCTGTGTCTCTCTCACTGTCTCCTCCTCTCTGTTACTCTTCCTTTCAAATAAATAAATCTTTAAAAAAATGAAATCAGGGCACCTGGTGCTAATATCTGAGCAGCTGGTTTCGGACGAGTCCCCAGGCCACGCCCATCAGGGTGTCGGAGGGGGCGAGGCCCTTAGGGGTGCACTCATGAACCTGAGCGGTGTCACTTCCTCTCTGAGTAGGATCCTTCAGCTGCAAGGGGTGGGGTGGACTGAGGTCCGCATGTTTAAAGGGGGTGTGGGCCGGCGCCGCGGCTCACTAGGCTAATCCTCTGCCTGCGGCGCCGGCACCCCAGGTTCTAGTCCCGGTCGGGGCGCTGGATTCTGTCCCGGTTGCTCCTCTTCCAGTCCAGCTCTCTGCTGTGGCCTGGGAAGGCAGTGGAGGATGGCCCAGGTCCTTGGGCCCTGCACCCGCATGGGAGACCAGGAGGAAGCACCTGGCTCCTGGCTTCAGATTGGCACAGCGCACTGGCCACAGCGCACCGGCCACAGCGTGCCACTGGAGCGGCCACTGGGGGGTGAACCAACGGCAAAAGGAAGACCTTTCTCTCTGTCTCTCTCTCACTGTCTAACTCTGCCTGTCAAAATAAATAAATAAATAAAGGGGGTTTGAAGCCAGCACCGGGAGGTCCAGGCTGGGGCCCCACAAAGTGCTGGCCCTGAAATCCCACACCCAACAATGCAACAGGTCACTCGGAGACGAAAGAGGGCAGCAGGACGAGGATGCTAACGGGAGAAGCCAATCAGAGAGGAGTGAGGAAGCAGATGGAAAGCTCCTGATGAATCCAAGGTCTCTGGGTCTGCCCTGGCAGGGGCTTCCTCCCTCTGGCAGGGGCTTCCTCCCTCTGGCAGTGGCTGGCTCCCACTCTGCCCACGTGTGCTTCGGGATCTGCCCTCGACCAGTGCCATCATTATTTAAGCAGGTCCTGCAGGTCCTGGGTTGGATGGCCCTGCCTCTTCCATCTTTTATGTCACAGAAGGTAGAAGGTGGAGAAGGAGGTGAAGAGGGGGAGGGGAAGGGAGGAAAAGAAGAGGGAGGGGGAGGAGGAGGGGAGGAATAGGAGGAGGAGGGAGAGGAGATGGAGGAGAAAGAGGAAGAGAGGGGGAGGAGGGGGAGGAGGAGGAGGGGGAGGTGGCAGGGGGATGTCTTGGGGTGACTGGGCAGGAGTTTGAGGATGGAGGTGAAAGAGGCAGTCTGGGAGGGGTTTGGAGAGTGGGCGTGGTGGCACAGGATAGTCCTGGTCACGAGCCCCCAGCCCAGAGCTATGAGATGACAGAAGCCACAGTCCAGCCCAGCCCAGTCCCCTGCTGGGAAGACAGGGGGCATTGCAGAGAGTGGGGGAGGGGGTCCAATGGATCTGGGGCCTGCTGTCTTGAGGTGGGGGGGGCGCCAGGCAAGTCCACTGCAGATCCTCCCGGGACCGTGGTTCTCGCCATGGCTGCACAAATCACCCGGAGATGTTCGCAAGCCCAGGGCACGGTACACCCTTACCTCAGCTATATCGGAATGGGATGGGGGGCAGGGCAATGCTCTAGTATTTTACAATCTCTCAAATGATAAAATGACAAAGTCATGAGCCACTGACCTAGGATGATGGCACTGAAGGCCATAATATTCATGGCAGGTCCCCCACCATGGAAAAGGGCCAACTCTGGGTCAGCGGTGACACCTGCCTGCCTCAGTGTGGCATCTCCGGTGGGTGGGTGGGGCCACAACTTGGTATTTTCTACAAATCTAATCAAAGTTGTCCTCATCAGACAACGTGGGAAAGCCTTCTTCTGGGACTTTGCTCCAAGAAAACCCGGGCTGCAGAGCCACTGCCTTGGCCCCTCCAGGAGCCACCTAGAAAAGTAGAATCCCGGCTGCAGCCAGAACCACGGATCACCATCGGCGTTGGAATGAGGTGGCCAGACGACTCGTGGCCCCTTAGCTTCGGAGAGCGCTGCAGTGAGGGGTCTGCTAGTCGGCCGGGCTCTGGGTCTGTCAGTAGCCGTTTTGCCCATTTGCTGCCCTCGATATTTGTGAAGAGAAAGGAAGCCATGGAAAATCCTCACGCTAATCTTGCACACACTTAGAAACAGTCTCAGTGACCAAGCAGGACCTGCAGTCATGAATCGGCTTGTGACATCACAGCAACATACAATCAAAGGTGGCGTTCTCCTTGATTTCAATAATCAATTTTGGCAGAGAGAGATGGACAGACAGAGGATAGACAGAGAGAGAGCTTTCATCTGCTGGTTTACTCCCAAGATGTCTGCAGTGGCTGGGGCTGGGCTTGGCCGAAGCCAGTCTAGGTCTCCCATGTGGATGGCAGGGCCCTAAGTCCTTGAGCCATCAGCTGCTGTCTCCCAGGCAGAGAACTGGAGTTGGGGGTGGGGCTGGGATTTGAACTTAGGCACTCGGGTGTGGGATGCCGGCATCTTAGCCACTAGGCCAAATGCCCGCCCCTGCTGTGGGTTTTGGTACCCAGGCTTTAAGTCAAATTCTCCGAAACCAGTTCAGTCCCAGGTCGCCCACCGGGATGTCTGAGCCCCTGCCATCGTCTCCCCACAGAAATGGCCCCTTCATGGGTCTGCGGGAGCAGAGAAGACGCCGGGGACCCCGCACGATGGCGGGGACCTCCTTACCGCCTTCTCCTCCAGCAGCCGCCTGATTCTGGCCTTCAGCCTCTCCTCCTGCTCTTGCCTCTCCTCGCTCAGCTTCTCCTTCTCTGCCAGATGCTCCCTCAGCTTTTCTTGCAGCAAACACTGCTGAGTCTCCTGGGAACTCTTGAACTTGACCTGAAGGGACCAGAAGGGAAATGGAAGCTGTGGGGACAGGCACAGGGCGGGGCATCTCCACACCCTTCATGAACTGCTGCCTCCCAGGGCACCAGCTTTACACAAAACTTCCTTAAAAACACAGACTAGATTCAGCTATTGGCGGGGAAGCCTTAGACTACAGTGGTTAAGACTTCAGACTCCGGCTCTGCACAGAACCCCAGCTCTGGTGGCTCCTGGATGCTTCCTTGTTTACAGCACGGAGTGCATAATAGGACCTACTGAACTGGAAGGGTTAAAGGGATGCAGAGCTTCCAGCACAGTGTTTGGGAAGCAGCAGGTGCTGGAATGCCTAGCTGCTGTCGGTTACTCCAGCTTGGAGCCATCGAAGCCCAAGCTTTCCTCTAGGTTTGCTGCCTGCTTTTGTAAATAAAGTTTTATTGGGACAGAGCCACGCCCACATGCCCATTCATTCACATGCCGTCTATGGCGGCTTCTGTTCTACCATAGCAGACGAATGGGTCTGACGCAGATCAAGTCTGCAGGGCCCAAAACATCTACTCACTGGCCCTTTATGGAAAAAGTTTGCTGGGCCCTGGACTCAGGTCTCTGGGGTTGATGGGACAGTGGTCTCCTTTCTGCCCCCTGCCTCTCCCCATCTCTTTGGCTATGCACCTTGCAGGGGGCCTGCTGATAATCAACCCTGCCCAGCCCTGTGACTTGCTTGGTCAGCAGACATAACAGAAGCAGGGATTGAAAACTGCGACGTGAGTGGCCCTGCTTTCTCTCCTCCCTCAGCGGCCGCTGCCTTCTCCACGGGCACATGTCCCAGACTCGCTGGAGGATGAGAGATCTCAGGCGGCTCCAGCCGGCTCCAGCCCCAGATCAATCAAGGGTAGCTGACATCCAGGGCGCAGAGCAAGGCCATCTGTGGTCAGCAGACCCCCTACACCATGGACCCCAGACATGTGGGCAGCAAACTGTAACTGCTGAATGCCACTAACGTTTGTGGCTGGTTATTGTACAGTGCTGCTCCAGCCACAGCTGCAGGAGCGACACACTCCCTCAGGGTCCCTGGCTGCTGGAATTTCTCTTTCCTTTTGGTAATGCTGCTGTCTGCACTGCGAGTTGCTGTATGTCTTCCAGTGCACTTAGACTCACTGTTCAAGATCTGATGGTGTTGGGGTTGGTGCTGTGGTGTACTGGGTTAAGCTGCCGCCTGCAGTGCTGGCATCCCATATGGTTTGAGACCAGTTTGAGACCCAGCTGCTCCACTTCCGATCCAGCTCTCTGCTATGGCCTGGGAAAGCAGTGGAGGATGGCCCAAGTCTTTGGGCCCCTGCACCTATGTGGGAGACCTATGTGGCTCCATTGCTGCCAACTGGGGAGTGAGCCAGAGGATGGAAAACCCCTCTCTGTGTGTGCCTCTCCTTCTCTCTTTGTATACCTCTGACTTTCAAATAAATAAATAAATCTTAAAAGAAAAGAAAAGAAAAGAAAAAAAAAGATCTGATGGTGGTAAGCTCCCAGGCATCATGGTTAGCCCAGGATGCCAGACAGGGGACAGCCTCTACTCTCCTGGGAGATTTTGGCCACACTGCCTGAATCTTTTTGGGTGCAAATGGAGAAATCATTTTTTGCTTTTGGGGAGTGCGGACTGAGCAGCCGACAGAGGCAATCGGTTCAAGCACAGGGCGCTGCACAAGTGCCAAGGCACAGACAAATGACAAGGTTGTCTCTGCCCGTGTCCTACCTGAGATAGCGTGATTGTACATGAGAAGAATATTTAATCAGAAATAAAGAAGAATGGGAAATAAACAAAGAGTTACCTGAAGTTCCTGGGTCTGGCTCATAATTTTTTTGTAGTGGTCCAGAAGATAGATCAGATACAAAGAGAACCCTTCAAACAGAGAAGCAGGAAGGTCAGTGTCAGCTCCGTGCTGCTCTGTGCTTTCTGAGCAGTGTAACTGGAGCTGGTGGACAGGTGGATGGAGGCTGGAGGGGTGGGCAGAGGGAGGGATGGGTGTTGTGCACAGCTGCCCACGTCCCATACCAGAGCGCCGGGGTAGAGGCGTCTCAGCTGCTTTGCGCCTCTCATCCAACTCCCTGCTAATGCGCCTGCGAGGCAGCAGCTGATGGCTCAAATGCTCGAGCTCCTGCCTCCCACATGGGGGACCTGGGTGGAGCTCCTGGCTCCTGGCTTTGGCCTGGCCTGGCCCTGGCTGTTATGGACATGTGGGGAGTGAACCAGCAGATGGACAATCTCTCTCTCTCTCTCTCTGTCTCTCCCTCCCTCCCTCCCTCTCTTTTGGTCTTTTCTTCTGTCACTCTGCTTTTTAAATAAATAAACCTTTAAAATAAAAGAGAGAAAGAATCCAGACTGCTCTCCAGCTTATATTTTAAAAATGTGCTCAAATCCAAGTGTCTCTTTGGGGGTGGGAAGCAGAGACCCACAACAGAACGTGTGTTTCTCGCGTGCCTCCTGTGTGCAGGGCTCTGTGTGCAGTGTGGTTGCGGGACAAAGCCACGCCCTCCAGGAGCTGACAGCCAAGTCTCAAAGACAAGGTTCACTTGTGCGAAACATGCAGTAGCACCAGGCAGTGTGTGAGTGGCTGCCGAAGGCGACGTGGAGGGGGAGGGTCTCAGAGGAGGGAACGGTCATCATTTACTGGGGCAGGGCACGGCTGAGCAGGTAGAAGTGGAAAGTCGGAGGGGAGGGCATTTCATAAGAGGCTGTGGTTGGCTGAATCATGACCCAGACAGTGTCCGGGTCCCAGTCCCTGCAGCCTGTGACCGATAATTCACGGGGACAAGGGATTTTGCAGGTGGGAAGGAGGCTGGTGGGGCAGGGGGTGGTCTTGGGTTATCTGAGCAGAGATAATGTAGTCACCCATGTGGGTCCTTATCAGAAGGAGAAGTGGAGGTTTGACCTCAGAGGAGAAGGGGGTGTGATGGGAACACAGGGAGACTGGAAGATGTTGCTGGCTTTGAAGGTGGAGGAAGGAGCCGTGAGCCCAGGGATGCAGGGAGCGAAGCTGAAAAGGCAGAGAGGGCTCCCCGCGGCCTTCGGAGGAGCCGCCCTGCTGACACCTTGACTTGAGCCCAGGAAACTGAACTGGGAATTGTGGCCGCTGGGACCGTATGAGAAATTTGGGCTTTAAGCCATTAGGTTTGTGATTTGTTATAGCACCATGGAAACCAGCACAGGGTAGGTGCAGGCAGGTGGTGCCTCAGAAAGCGCAGGTCCTGGAGGTACTGAGCCCGACTGGGCTGGGGTGGGAGAGGGGACGGACAGGGCTCCGAGCAGGGGATGTAGGGAAGGGTGAGGTCAGCAAGGCCGGCCTGGAATGCTAGCTGAAAGAGTGTCCCCTCAATTGAAGCAATACCGCAGTGCACTGGGTGTGTCCCATGTGCCCAGTCCCCTGTTAGCAATGAGGGCATCACAGCACTTTACAGAGGAGGTGTGAGGGCTCTGAGACACGTGGCTGCCCAGTGCCACACAGCTGGCCAACCGCTGGGCACATGGGATCAGTTGGGTGACAGCGGGATCTGAGTCATTGCTACTCCAGCAGCCACGTGGCTCAATGAGTGTTTCTCAGAGCCACCACTGGGCTGAGTTGGGGGAAGGAGCTAGCAGGTTCCTTACTGATACTGTGGGTCCTCCGATTCTTAGCTGTGGGGCCATCTTAGGCACTGTAGGGTGTGCAGTGAGGCCCCTGGCCTCCACTGCCCAGATGGCAGGAGCAGCTCCTCCCCCACCCTAGTTACGAAAATAAAAAAAGTCACCAGGCACAGCTGATGTCCCCTCAGTGGTCAAGTCCCTCCTCTGAGTTGGAGGCAGGGAGTGTTGCTAAAACCATGGGGATGTTTGTATGTTTTATTTATTTATTTATTTTTGACAGGCAGAGTGGACAGCGAGAGAGCGAGAGACAGAGAGAAAGGTCTTCCTTTTGCCGTTGGTTCACCCTCCAATGGCCGCTGCGGACGGCTCATCGCGCTGATCCGAAGCCAGGAGCCAGGTGCTTCTCCTGGTCTCCCATGTGGGTGCAGGGCCCAAGCACTTGGGCCATCCTCCACTGCCTTCCCGGGCCACAGCAGAGAGCTGGACTGGAAGAGGGGCAACCGGGACAGAATCCAGCGCCCCAACCAGGACTAGAACCCGGTGTGCTGGCGCCGCAGGCGGAGGATTAGCCTAGTGAGCTATGGTGCCGGCCCAGGGCTGATGATTTAAACTAGGCTGGGAGAAGCAGGCAGGGGTAAGAAGGAAGAAATATAAAGGAGGCCTTTTTTAGCTTTTTTTTTAGGGATGGCCCCATGGTCAGAGGAGGGAGAGGTTGGGGCAGGGTCAGAGGAGGGAGAGACAGCAGCTCCATGGCTCCATGGAGACCTGTTGACCTTGAGGGACTGGAGGGACTCTGGGAGAAGAGGTCCCTGCAGAGTGGGACAAGCCTGGTTCAAGGCCTGTCCTGCCCACCCAGGGTCTGTGCGCGAGTCAGGAAAGAGCCCCCTCCTCGTGCTAGACCTGATGCCCCAGTGGGACTCCCCTAGGTGGGACCCCACCTGCGCTGCTCCTGGCACCCTGCCTGTGGAAGTGTTTGGGCACTCCTGTGTAGGTGCAGCCGGGGGCACACTAGAGGCGGAGAGCTTTCTCATGGGAAAGGGGGCAAAAGAGGGGATAGAGGACTGCATTGGGGAAAACGCGTTCAGGGCAGGACTTAACGAAGGGGTTGCAGGGACCTGGGAGAAGAGCAGAGGGAGGTGGGGCACTCTAGGTCCCAGGGATCCAAGGGGAGAGGACTTCGAGAAAGAGGACAAAGGACTGACACTGTGGTGTAGCAGATAAAGCCCTGGCCTGCAGTGCCAGCATCCATTGTGGGCGCTGGTTCATGTCCTGGCTGCTCTACTTCCGATCCTGCTTCCTGCTAATGGCCTGGGAAAAGCAGTGGAGGATGGCCCAAGTGCTTGGTCAATGTCATCCATTTGAGAGACAGGAAGAAGCTCCTGGCTTCTGGATTCACCCTGGCAATTGTGGCCCAGGAGTGGAAGATCTCTCTCTCTCTCTCTCTCTCTCTCTGTCTGTCTCTCCCTCTCTTTATAACTCTGCCTTTCGAATAAACAAATAAAAGACAAAGAACCGAGAACCTTGGGTGGGCCTGGGAGAAGCCAACATGGGGAAAGATAGTGGGGGAGGGGCTGTCAGCACAGCAGGGGGCCTTGCCTATTACTGGGCGGTGGAGGCAAAGAGGCCAAGAAAGAGCAGGACATTGGCAATGACCATCGAGGGTGCAGCACTTCCTTAGGGCCAGAGGCGGGGCTGGGAGTGAGAGCAGGAAAGGAGCAGGGGTTCCAAGACGGCAGCATCATCTTGAAGGGCATGTCTGATGGCCAAGGGAAGGAGCTCAGGGGGCGAGAAAGGCTGCAGATGCCAGAGAAGGGAGGTTACCACGCAGGGGCTCCTGTGCATTGGGGAGGAGGGGGCCCTGAGGCAGGGGGAAGGGGGCGGGGAAGACAGGACTAGAGAGAGCAGGGGACAAGGACTAGGGAGAGCAGGGGACAGTCACACATTCTGGCACTGGTGGCCTTGATCTCTGACAAACCAAGGTTCTGAGAAGCTCCAGAGAACGAATGGTGACATCGTGGTAACAGGTGCGGAGTACCCAGTACTTGCAGGGCACCGCTGCCACGCCAAGGGTTTTACCCAGTTTTTCTATGCATCCTCATTCATCTTTCCAGGGGGAACTGTTAGGTAGGAAGTTAGAAATTAGCCTATGTGTGCGAGAGAGGGGCCTGAGGAAACCAGCACACTTCAAAGTCTTGTCCAGACCCTGATGACCCTCCAGGTGGTCCCAGCCCTGTCCCCACGGGAAAGCTCCCTCCTCAGCACCCAGTGGGTTACCTGGCCGGATAACACTGCGCAGTAAAACCTCTACGTTTTCCTGCAAGCCAGCACCCTAGGGAAGCCCCTTGGCCGGCACCAGCAGGGCTCTCTCCTGTCTGATTACACCAGTGGTAAGCCCAGGGAGGAATTTCCTAATTTACACTCAGCCAACCCTTTGTCCTGGAGCAGGAGGGGGAGGGGAAGGAGAAACCTGGGCCCCTTTTCCCTTAGGAGTCCCAAATCTAAACCAAGACTGTTCTCTGCCTTGCGGCACCGGCACACCAGGTTCTAGTCCCGGTTGGGGTGCCGGATTCTGTCCCGGTTGCTCCTCTTCCAGGCCAGCTCTCTGCTGTGGCCAGGGAGTGCAGTGGAGGATGACCCAGGTGCTTGGGCCCTGCACCCGCATGGGAGACCAGGAGAAGCACCTGGCTCCTGGCTTCGGATCAGCGAGATGCGCTGGCCGTGGCGGCCATTGGAGGGTGAACCAACGGCAAAAAGGAAGACCTTTCTCTCTGTCTCTCTCACTATCCACTCTGCCTGTCAAAAAAAAAAAAAAAAAAAAAAAAAAACAACAACAACAAAAAACAAAAAACAAACAAACAAACAAAAACCAAAGACTGTTCTCCGCTGAGCCGCCCGCCTGGGCTGCAGGTGTGTCCTCTCCATTCCCCCACGTAACCTGCTCTCCCCCAGTCTGAGTGACTGAGCACTCTCTCCCCCCTGTCCCCTATAAAACCTTGCTACCTTGCTCTCTGCCTGAATTCTTTCTTGGGCGAAGACAAGAACCCCATGACCACTTCTCTCTGGTGACAAAACCACGAAAACTCTGCCAGGGTAAACAAGAGAGCAGGTGAGCAGAGTCTGTCCTATCTTTCAAACGTTGCGGGCTTGAGGGCAAAGGGTTGGCATAGCCACTGTGAAGCAAGCCTCAGCTCTTCAAGGACACCAGGGGGCAGGGAGGCGCTGGCCTGGCTGCCGTGAGCTTGGGCTGTGCTGAGCTATTGCTTTGGACTTAGGATGCATCTGGGATTGCAGAGCTGCAACCTGTGGCCCAGGAACCAAGGGGAGGGATGGAGTTGTGGGTGTGATACAAAGAAGTTAAGGGGATGGGGGGATGCCTGGGTGCTGAAGGGCGCAGGGCGGGTCTGATGGTGCTTGTAGATTAGCTGTCATCATGATGTGACTTTGCTCCTTGGGAAAAGGGCCAAGTCTTGATTACATTGCTGGCCACAGAAGTCCTGTGTGTTCCTTACAGGAACCCAACCATGACAGAAGTCCACGATGTGCGAAGTGCTTGTGGCTGAGCCCTCAGGGCACTGCACAGCGGCTGGCACACAGTAGACCCTCAGTAAACACCTGTTGCAGATCCCATGGGATCCCACCCTGCTGGGAAACCCTCTCTACCAGTTTGATGACCTTTCTCTCCAGGTTTTACTTGACGTGGTATGCTGACACTTGGAAAAAACAAAAAAATGAGAGCACACTATGCTATTGTATTGCAACTTGCTTTGTTTTCATCTAAAGATACTTTGTAGCCTGGTATTTGAGAAAGAGCAGTTTTCCATGGTGGGAGGGGGGAAAGCCTTTTATTTGCAACAATGTTGCAGAAATAGACCTCAGGTGCTGAGCTATCAGAGGGAAATTTGCAAAGTCCTTTCTTTGCCTTATCCAAGGAAGCCTGGGAGACCAGGCAGGGTGGTAGGCAGCTGACTTTCAGGGTTCCCATCTCTCCCACTAGACCTCAGCAAATCCGCTACCAATCAGAGAGCTGGGAGTAACACGCACTGGTACCGCGCAGGCTCCACCCGGGAACGTGGGAAGACGTCACCCAACGATACTTCCAGCAGTTTCCCTCTGCGTCTATGTGGCCTGGATCCCCCTGGGAAGATTATTTTCAAATTTACAAACCCAGCTCATTCTGAGCGTTCTATCTCTTAGGACGAGGTTCTAAAGGGCAGATCGCCTGGTAGTGCAGAGCAGGGGCTTTGAGGTCAGGGCCCGTGGATTAGTCCCAGCTTCACCACTTGAGCTGGGACACGAGGCCCATCGTCACGATTCGAAGGCCTAGACCGGGCTTTTCCAGCTTCATGCTAACTGAGTCCTCCTGGCTAAGTAGACCCCTCTGGCTGCCGAGGGAAGAAGGGGGTGGGTTCCGGATAAAGCCCTGACGTGACGCGACAGGATGTACAGCCCGGTCTGGCTGCCACCCACACTTAGGCCAGGCTACATCTACAAGTGTTTGAGGCTGACAAAGACATCAGCCTCCATGCACAAGGGCTCACCGGCTCAGGAACCATGGCTCATACATGTCTCCCACCTCTCTATCCACACCCCAGCCCTATGAGATGTTTTGCCTGTTGTATAAACAAATACACAGAGGCACAAAGACATGGAGGAATTTGCTCACATGACTAGCAAGTGCACAGTCAAAATTCAAGACTTGCAGTCGCTTTCCAAACCCAAACTCCGAACCACTGCACCGCAATGCTGGGGCGGGGTGGGGGGCGGCTCTAGGTGGTCTGTGGTTTCAATGTTGCCCACCACAACTAAGCCAGATGCTCAGGGTGTTTGGAGGGGGGGCCTTTCAAGGGACTGGGTGAGGTCACGAGGGCAACACTAACATAAGAAGAGAGAGCCCTGACTTAGTGACTTGCTCTGTCTCTCCACGACATGACCCAGCAGACAGCTCCTCACAAGAGGCAAAGCAGACGCTGGCGCCATGTCCTTGGACTTCCGGAACTGTGAGCTAAACGCAGCTCTTTTCCTTCTAAATCACCCAGCCCCAGGCGTTCTGTTACAGCCACAGAACACAGCCCACAGCCCTGGCTCTGGCGCAGCGCACGGAGGTGGTGTGATCTGCCTTAGGGAACGAGAACTCTTCGCTCCGCCTCTGCCCAGGTTAACGCCAGGCCCTGTCCTCACAACGTATCTGGCACCTTGCTGGATAAGAGGATGAGGGGGGTCACCGAGAAAGCACGGGCACTAGGGTCCCGAGGACCTTGCTTTGAGTCCTGGCCTTCTCATATCCCAGCTCTGTGACCTCGGGGAAGTTTTTCAACACAGCCGAGCCTCCGTCTCCTTATTTTCAAAGGGAAGACAGTGACTGGCATCTCCCTCACCCTGGGGGTCGGAGGATGACAGCACGCAGCACACGGTGAACCTCACCACAGTGGAAAGTAGCCAGGAGGAGCTACAGCGTCTACCCCGGCCTTAGGAACTGGGAGCGCAGAGGCTCTGGGGAGTGCTCACGGATGAGTGTTCAGACAGGTAGGGGGCCCCCCTGTGGCCTCGGTCATGTGAGGCACCGATCCTGGTCAAAGAATCACAACAGCTCCCAGCCATGGAATTCCCATTCCTAAAATGAGTTCTCCCGGGGATGAACTGAGATAATGTAGATAAAATGCTGAATGGTGTCTGAGATATAAGTGCTCAATAATGAATGATGACTAGCATGGCCATCATCTTCACCATCATCATCTCCATCACCACCTTCATCTCCATCATCACCACCACCACCACCATCACCACCACCATCACCAGTAGCACCAACACCCCCTTCCCTCCCCCATTGTGTGGCTGGTTCTGTGCTAGGAATTAGAGAGAACTTGGAGAATACTCCAGCTCATCCTGCTTTTTTAGCCATTTGGAGCCTTGCCCTAACATTGCTTACATTAGAGGAGAAAATGCCATTATGATCATCTCCCTCTCCTGCTGAGTAGACAACGGATGGGCCGTCCTCACTAGCCTTTCTGTTGCTTCTCCCCGTTATCTCTGTCCTGACTTCTGAGAATGAACTGGCTATGATCACAGAACGTGGGCTCGAGGCCATCGCGTCCCCAGCGGCCACGGGACACCCTTCCAGGAGACAGCAGCAGGAGAAAGGAGGCCTGCACTGTGGGAACACTGCGTCCTTTATCCCATTCTCATAGATCCCCAGCACACGGTAACATGGGAAGGAATTCTGCAGACGCCTGCCTAACGTTGCTCAAAGCCCATGAAGTTGGGAGAGAGGAAAAACGGCGAGTCTGAGAAATGCATGTGAGCCTTCCGGGAACTCCACGGCCACATTTGTAGAGGGCAACGCGTGACTGGGCTTAGGCAGGGCTGCAACGCCCAGCAGAGAGGTCTCATCAGTGGAAGCAGGATGGGGCACACACAGCTGGGCCCCATATCACCAGGGGGGAGACTATGTCTCTGCTTTAGTTCCAGTCCGGAAGAACAAGACGACTCTGGCCCCTGCCTTCATGTTCGCTCGACACTCGGCAGTGATCGCAAGAACAGAAACCCTGCAGCGGGCAGCCCCTGGCCCGTGGGGTGCCCACCAGCCCTGCTTCCCCACTCCTTGGCCTGTGCCCCTCCCACTTCTCTGTGCTGGATGACAGAGGCAGGCCCTACATAAAGATTGATCTTCTTTTTGGTCTCTCTCTCTCTCTCTCTCTCTCTCTCTCTCTCTCTCTCTCTCTCCTGTTACAGAGCTTCCCACCACCTTCTGGATTTCTTTGAAGACATCCTGGCTGGGGATGCTGCAGCACCAGAGTTGAAAATAACTCCTCTCTTCTCATTCATTGCTGCGAGAATGTCAGGTTCTCCTTCCCTCAGCCTCTCTGCAGGACGAGTTGGCAAAGAAGCAGCTGCAGTCTTCCATGTGTTGGCGCCCCCTCCAGCGGTGGCCCCGGCTCTCTCCCTTCTCACTCAATGCTTCCTCCCTAAGTGACTGCATTGGCACCCAGGCTTTAATTATCCATGCACCTGTGCATCCCTGCATCCCCTGCCCCGTGGCACATGCTCACTGCCCAGCCAGACATCCAGGTGACCCTGCCTCTGGACACCTCTCCTGGGGTCTGAGGCACCTCATACCCATCTCCCCCTGCGTACCTGGTGCTCCTCACTTTGCTCATTAGTGAGGGAGCAGCCCCTGTTCTCTACACACACCAGGCTCCCGAGGCCATGTAGACCCCTTCCTCCCCGTCACTTCCTTTCCAGCCGCCCCAGTTCCACTGCGGCAGTGTGATGGAGTTCCCTCTTCTCTGCCCCCGACTCTCTCCCTCCACCCCAATCCCTGCCCTGGGGCGCCCTCTGCCACCCCCAGGGGAGCCTCTCTCTGGCTCTGGGGCTCCAGGCTGGCCCCCTGCCAGGACACTTTCCACAGGTGACTGCTGATGCTCCTAAGATGCTCACCTGTCCCATCAGCCCTGACTGGAAGCTTTTGTTGGCTCCTCGCTGCTCTTTGGTGGCATTTCTGCCCCAGGGCCCGAGAAGTGCACCCATGTGCAGCCCCTGCCAGCCTCCCCACCTCCACACCTGCCCCAGCTCTTTCAGCCCCTGGTGCTCCCCTGACTGACCCCACCCCCAGATGGCACCCTCTGCCCAGAATGTTCTCCCCTCCCCTCTTTGTGCACCAACTCCTATGCATCCTGCAGAGCCCTGTCTCCCCCGACCAGATCCAGATGCTATGCCTCACTGCACTTGTCTCCATCCAAGTTTTATATTTGGGTGATTTTTTTTTTTAGATTAATGCCCAACCCACTCCTCCCCCAAGGCCATAAGCCCTAGGAAGGCAGAGATAGTGCCCATTTTAAGTTATTATTTTTTTCCAAAATTAAAATACTTATTTATTTATTTGAAAAGCAGAGACATAGGCAGAGATCTCCCATCTGCTAGTTCACTTCTCAAACACCTGCAACAGCCAGGGCTTATCCAGGCCAAAGCCAGGAGCCCAGAGCTCCATCTGGGCCTCCCACACGGGTGCCAGGAACCCAGCTACTTGAGCTATCGTCTGTGCCCCTAAAGGTGTGCTCTGTGCTGGACGCTATTCTAAGTCCTTTGTGTAGATCAATGCCATCACCGTAAACAGGTGGGTGCTCCTCATTCTACCCATTTACAGGTGTGGAAACTGAGGCCCAGTCACTTGCCCAGCTATCTCCACAGGAAGATGCTTTGGAAGTTACAAAATCCAGCAGCACTTCCTGTGTGACACGGGAGCAAGCATCATTTTTTTTTTTTTTGACAGACAGAGTGGACAGTGAGAGAGAGAGAGACAGAGAGAAAGGTCTTCCTTTTTGCCGTTGGTTCACCCTCCAATGGCTGCTGCAGCCGGCGCGCTGCAGCCAGCACACCGCGCTGATCCAAAGGCAGGAGCCAGGTGCTTCTCCTGGTCTTCCATGCGGGTGCAGGGCCCAAGCACTTGGGCCATCCTCCACTGCACTCCCGGGCCATAGCAGAGAGCTGGCCTGGAAGAGGGGCAACCGGGATAGAATCCAGCGCCCCAACCAGGACTAGAACCTGGTGTGCCGGCACCGCAAGGCGGAGGATTAGCCTGTTGAGCCATGGCACCGGCGAGCATCACTTCTTTTAATTTTCTTTTGTTAGGGGCTGGTGCTGTGGCGTAGCAGGTAAAGCCATGGCCTGCAGTGCCAGCATCCCATATGGGCACCAGTTCAAGGCCCGGCTGCTCCACTTCCAATCCTGCTCTCTATTATAGCCTGGGAAAACAGTGGGAAGATGGCCCAAATCCTTGGGCTCTGCACCCATGTGGGAGACCTGGAAGAAGCTCCTGGCTCCTGGCTTTGGATCGGAGCAGCTCTGGCCATTGAGGCCAACTAGAAAGTGAACCAGCAGATGGAAGATCTCTCTCTCTCTCTTTCTCTCTCTCTCTGCATCTCCTCTCTCTGTGTAACTCTGACTTTCAAATAAATACATAAATCTTTTTAAAAAAATAAATTTTCCTTTGTCCTCATCAACGTCATTTTTCTCCAGGGATCATGTCCCACTTGTGTACTTTTGAAGGAAAGTCCTCTCTCAAGTGGAGAAGCTGAACGAGTCTGGAGAGGGAAACCCTTGGCCGCAGCCCCGCCAAGCCCTCCCCGCCAGGTGTCCCAGCATGGGAGGGTTCAAGGAGACATTTTAGAGAACCTTTGTCGGAGCTGGGCGGCTGGATGCCAAGGTCCCGGAGGAGCTGCTCTGTCTCCTCCAGCCAGGACAGCGAGAGGCCCAGGATGTCCCGTGTCACCTTCTGGAGCCCCGACACAGGTGGGCTCACCTGCAGCTGCTGCAGGAGGGCCACCTCCTTCTTCAGGTCGCTGCTGCGACAGGACGTTTTCATACAAGCCTGGAGAGAGGGAGAGAGAGCGGGAGCGAGAGCGAGAGCGAGAGCGAGAGCAAGAGGGAGAGGGAGAGGGAAGGGGAGAGAGAGAGGGAGGAGGAGAGAGGGAGAGGGAGAGAGCAGGAGAGAGAGGGGGAGGGGGAGGGAGGGGAGGGGGGAGGGGGAGGGAGGGGGAGGGGGAGTGAGGGAGGAGGAGGAGGAGGGGGGAGGGGGAGGGAGAGGGAGGGGGAGGGGAGGAGGAGGAGGAGGGGAAGGGGAAGGGGAGAGAGAGAGAGGGCGAGAGAGATGGAGAGAGGGAGGGAGAGGGAGAGGGAGAGGGAGGGGGGAGAGAGAGGGAGAAACAGAGAGAGAGAGAGTGAGAGGGAGAGGGAGGTGGAGCGATAGAGAGAGAGGGAGAGAGAGAAGGGGGAGGAGAGAGAGAGAGGGAGGTGGTCACGAGGAGCCCAGACCCGTGACATGACCACAGTGCCCAGGGTACCGGTGGGGAGCAGTGTTTGTAACCTAGTCAGGAAGCCAGCCTCCTGGGAAGGCCTAGTTTTAGGGAAAAAAAAATTTGGTGGCGGGGGGGAACTTTTTTTTTCACTTTGATTTGGACTTCCAGTGATCAAAGCCAACCCACTTTTTAGCGAGATGCGATCCCACAGCCAAACCGCCCCGGACAATTTGGCCACCTTCTGTTCATCAGAATTCGTGCCGAGATGCACGCGCAGGCTGGCCAGAAGATGTGGTTTCCTGATTTTTTGGCCCACGTGCTGACACGCCAGTGTTTGCACAGACTCCCCAAATAGTAGCTGCTGATTTCCAGAGAGAAGCAGAAGCAGCTGTGGGCTGTGAGGAGCCACACTCAGCCTGGGGGTCAGCCTGGGGGCGGCAGGGGTGCAGCCTGGGAGCCGTGGGGGGTCAGCCTGGGGGCTGTGCGGATGCAGCCTGGGAGCCATGGGGGTCAGCCTGGGGCCTGTGGGGATGCAGCCTGGGAGCCGTGGGGGTCAGCCTGGGGGCGGCAGGGGTGCAGCCTGGGAGCCGTGGGGGTCAGCCTGGGGGCGGCAGGGGTGCAGCCTGGGAGCCGTGGGGGGTCAGCCTGGGGGCGGCAGGGGTGCAGCCTGGGAGCCGTGGGGGTCAGCCTGGGGGTGGCAGGAGTGCAGCCTGGGAGCCGTGGGGGTCAGCCTGGGGGTGGCAGGGGTGCAGCCTGGGAGCCGTGGGGGTCAGCCTGGGAGCCATGGGGGTCAGCCTGGGGGCTGTGGGGATGCAGCCTGGGAGCCATGGGGGTCAGCCTGGGGGCGGCAGGGGTGCAGCCTGGGAGCCGTGGGGGTCAGCCTGGGGGTGGCAGGGGTGCAGCCTGGGAGCCATGGGGGTCAGCCTGGGGGTGGCAGGAGTGCAGCCTGGGAGCCGTGGGGGTCAGCCTGGGGGTGGCAGGGGTGCAGCCTGGGAGCCGTGGGGGTCAGCCTGGGGGTGGCAGGAGTGCAGCCTGGGAGCCGTGGGGGTCAGCCTGGGGGTGGCAGGGGTGCAGCCTGGGAGCCGTGGGGGTCAGCCTGGGGGTGGCAGGGGTCAGCCTGGGGGCTGCGGGGGTCAGCCTGGGGGCAGCAGGGGTGCAGCCAGACCCTCCGATCCCTACTCCCGGCCAGAGTCGCAGTCAGCGGGTGGAAACAGTGCAAATAAGGAGCAAGAACATTTCTTTGGCTTTTCTGGAAATAACACAGGGACTTCTTTTGTTCTTTGCTGTGACCACGGGGCTCCCACGGTCAGTATGGTCGCCCCTTGGTATCCGCACGGTGGGGTGGGGCCCCTGTGGACACCAGTATCCACAGATGTTCAGCTCCCTTGTGTGAAGTGGTGTGGAAGCTGCATGTATCTCACACACCTGCTCACATGCGTGCTCTTAGATCGCCTGCGGTGCCAGTGCAACATGAGCGCTCAGCCCATAGCTGCCGCTCTGTATTGTTCAGAGAACAGTGACGGGGAAAGTCTGCCCGTGCTCGGCACAGGTGCACTTTTTTCTGAGCAGGGCCACTCTGTGGTTTATGGCCAGGCACACACTCCACAGGCACAGATCTGTGGGTGCCGAGGGCCGGGGGCCGGAAGAGAGGAGGCTCAGGCATTGCTCCTGGGCTTTGCCAAGTTCACCTGGGAGGGATTTTTTGAGATCCCCTTGTTCTCTGCTCTGCAGCAGGAGAAAAGGTGGCTAAGAAAGCAGAGCATCTCTGCCCAGGAGGGCCCGCGGAAGCTGGACCGTTTCCCCAGGAAGCAGCGTAAGAGGAGACGCAGCGGACGCCCGCGGGAGGCCTGGCGAGCGGCACCTGACAGCCGTCCAGCGACGCCTTCAGCTTCTCCACGTTCTCGGCCGTCTCCTCGTGCCTGGAGTGGCTGAGCTGCGTCTCCTTCTGCAGGTTCCACCGCTTCTGCTGGAAGTTAATGTTGTCCTCCGTGACCTGGGCGATCTTCTCTATCAACTGGCGAGAAACAGAGGGAGCAAAGAGGTGGTCATGCAGGCAGGGGGCTCTGGGCTGGGGGGGGGGACCCCTGAAGGCCCCGGCTGGGCAGGGCAAGAGCGGAGGGAGGGCCTGGGTGAGGACAACTTGGGTCTGGTGGCCAGGATGTGACTCCAGGAGCAGGGATTTCACCCCAAGTCTGCCCTGGGGCAGGGGCTGGTCAAGCCTGGTGCTATGGGAGCATCGACAGAAGGCCCGGCCTCTCACCCCTGACAAGGGCAGCCCCTGGCCTTGACACAGAGGACAGGAAAGGGGAGCACTAAAGGCGACGGTCCTGCGAGGACCCAGAACAGGCGGCCCCTTCCTCCCGGGGACAGCGGAGGGCAACCACACGCGGCTGGTGGCCAGAAGCGAGCCTGGCAGCCTGGACTGGACTTTGGCAGCCACGTTTCGAGGGCTTTTTCACTGGCTTTCCCTTGGGAAGCCAGGAAATCCCATGAAATCAAAACACATCTTTCTGGTGTAGCAACAGTGTGAGAAATCCGGACCACCAACACAAACAGAAGCATCTGCTGCCGGGGTCTGGCGTCCGCATCTCCAGAGAAGGGAGCGAAGGGAGGGAGTCGCCCGGCGCTGGGGGCGGGAGAGTGGCACAGACCTGCTGGTCGGTGATGGGCTTGTCCTGGAAGGGCTTCAGGCGGCCATAGGTCGCCTTGATGATTTGGCTTCGGAAATGCTCCAGCTACGGCACAAAGTGAGGACAGAGGCGTCAGTAGGGGCGTGGGGGCTGGGGCAAGGGGGGTGTGGCCAGGAGGAACCACCCAGAAGGGTCTGCATGCCCCAAAGGTCTTTGCGTGTTATTCAAAGCTTCACCCGCGCCGGAAGTTGCGGTGCCCACGGAAGAACAGGGGACAGAGGGTTTTAATTACTTCTTAGGCAGGCTTGCCTAGTCCCACCAAGACGCGTGGTCGCTCCCCGCCCCCCTCAAACATGTCTCCAGCCCTCACAAGAGCCACTTGCTGCCAGTTATCCAATGGGAAGTCTGGGGCCGTAATTGCTAAGTCGGCACCAGACTGTGAAATAAATATTGAGGCTGTCGGCCCTGGGGAACTGGGTAATCAGCGAAGGTGCCTGCTGAGAGAAGGCAGCCGCCGCAGGCTGTGCGAGTCCCCAGAAGGCTGTCCCCTGTATTCACTGTGTGTCCCTGGAGCCTGGCTCGGGGCCTGGCACACAGCAGGCACTCGGCAAACGCTCCCCGAACGGCCGGACACAGCCACAGCTGTGAAAGTCACGGCCGTCTGACTGAGTTCAAGTGGATCCCGGTGATGACTTCCTGGGTCCTGGCGCGTTCAGATGCAGGTGGATGAAGCAATGCAGTCACACAAAGCCGGGGCTTAGGGACTCCAAGTCCAGGGTGTCTGGGTTCCACCAGGAGCCAGAGGCCAAGAGACCCAGCTTCCTCTGGGAGCTCACCAACCCGGCGGCCCTGGGCCTGGGTTTGGGTCTACTGGCCAACTGAGGTCAGGAAACTCGGCAATGCAGAGGCAGGAGCGGCCCCAAAGGCCAGGGAGGCAAGGGGAAGTCAGAGGTCCCAGCCCAGAGGCATCTGCGGCCCACTCGGGGTTTGGGGAAAGCAGTGACCGTCCCAAGAGCCTCTCTGGGTCACCCTGCAGGGGGCCAGCCAGCGCCATGGAGACGGAGATGCTCCAAGCTCCACCCTGGTCCTGGGGCCAAGGGAGGGTCCCAGCTCCCCCAGGAGTGGTTATGTACAGAGGCCCTGTGAGCGATGGTTCCCCTGTTGCTGGAGGCTCCCCAGAGGACCAACTGCCCAGGGTGGGAGGGCCAGGTCCTTCTGGGCTGGGATGGGTGGGCTTGGTGGCAGATGCCGGCCTTGGTGCCCCCCTGAGTCCAGGCCTGGGGGAGCCGCACTTACAAGGCTCCTCCCAGGCGACCTCTGCTCAGAGCCGACCCGAGGACCACGGCCCTTGGCAAGGGGCCCAGGCCATGCCCTCAGGTCGGGTATGTGTTGGGGTGCAGATGGCAGAGGAGATGAGGAGGTGGCCCGGGGGGCACAGGAGAGGCAGAGACCCACAGGCTTTCCGTCCCTGACAAGGGGCTGGCACCTGTGGGAGAGCCGTGGCCGCAGTGACCGAAGCTACCCAGGGGCTGGTGCTGCCCTCAGCCGCGGGTGCCTCCGAATGCTGGCAGTGTGGGGCCCTGGTCACACAGCCTGGTGACAGCTGGGACGGTGGCAAATGGAGGCTCTGGGAGAGGTACTGGGTGGCAGGGTGGGAGTGGGAGTGAGGGTATTTTCAGGACCATGATTCTTAACTGTTCTGGGTGGTTCCCAGACCCCTCTGAGAATCTGATGAACGACAGGGTAGACGTCAAAGCATACAGAAGTCAAAAGCCTACAGGTGCGCGCACACCCACACCCACACAGGCACACACACGTGTACTCACATGTACACACACATGCACATACACACAGAATGTTCCGTGGATCCCTGGGGCCACAGTTGCCAGGAGAGAGCCCCCACGGAGCAGTCCTCAGCAGGCCCACGTTCCACCCGGTCCTGCTTCCTGTCCTGGTTTCCTGTTTGCTCGCTCTCAGCCTTGGGGGAAGTTTCTCCAGCCGTTGGAGGAGTGGCACTGCCCAAGGCCCAGTGTGAACCCTGCCCGCTCCGGGGTTGGTGCTCTAAGGAAAGCCCTGTTTGTCCCTTGACTGTGACTATGACATCTGCGGGGGCCCAGGGGATGAAAGACCATGGTAAATGTCAGAGCCAAAAATATTAGGGAGAAAGTTCTAGAAGCACACGGGGTCTGGGGTTAACTGAGGCCAGAACTGGCTGCCTGGCCAAGCTCTTAGGCTCCTGAGGATGGGGACCTCGTTGGTGATGTCCCCGGGGCTGGAAGCCCGCGTCGCACGGTCACGGGGGGATCAGGCCACATCTACCTCCCCCGACGCCTGCTTGGGAGCACACAACCCTAGGGGGGCGGGGCCGTGAGGGGCTCTGAGCCTACCTGGCCTACTGCCCTCTCCAAGTTGGTTTTAATGAGGCTCTCTCTGTTCCCCATTTCTTGCAGCTGAAGCAGTTTCCTTCTGGAATCCTCCTGAAGCTTCTCTTCAACCTGGAACGACCACAAAAGCAGGCGCCTGCTGCTAATGCGCTCTGGGGACATCCCTCTAGGAGGTCTAATGGCCATGGTGGGGTCCCAAAGGGGTAGAGGCAGCTGTACCCATGTGCTGGGGTCATAGGCCTGCACAGGGTAGGTGGGGAGGGAGGCACCACCCCCTGAGTGGGGAGGGCCAGCCCCTGCCCCTTGGGCTTGGCCATGTTTGTCTAAGCCCAGCTCAGTCCCTAGCCGTATGGCACTGGGCAAGTGACTACACTGGCCTGGGGCTCAGCGGCTGCAGTCACTGGGGGAATGGAGGAAGTGTAGAGCAGGGGCTGGTGCTGTGGCACAGCCGATTAAGCTGCCACTGCGACTCCAGCATCCCGTAGAGGAGTGAGAATTCAAATCCCAGCTGCTCCACTTCTGATCCAGCCCCCTGCTAATGCACCTGGGGAAGCAGCAGGTGGTCCGAGTACGTGGACCCCTGCCGCCCATGTGGGAGACCTGGGTGGAGTTCCAGGCTCCTGGCTTCGGCCTGCTCTGGTCCTGGCTGCTACAGCCCTTTGGGGGAGTGAACTGGCAAATGGAAGGTCTCTCCCTCTCTATTGCGCTACCTTTTAAATACATAAAGCTTTTTAAAATCATATTAAGTGCCAGCACCTTGTCAGGACTCTGCAAATGTGTTAGGCATTGTTGTCACTGATATGAGGCCAAAGGGGACCCCCCCCCCCACTTTGCAGTGTCTTTCTGATGCTATAAATAACCAGCTTGGTAAGTGGTACCCTGGGGTTTATCATTGTGTGATAATATATTGTAACGCTACTACTGGGTGTATTACCGTCCTTTCCACTTCTAGCACACTCGCCGACGCAAGGCAGTCTGCGAACTTGCTAAGCGATGGCTGTTGAATTATTTCAACCGGCCAAAGAAGCTCCTGAAGCCGGAAGCCCTGCTGCTTACTCTCCCTTGCTTGGGCATAGACAGCGCGGGAGCTTGGGTGTGTTCTGTGCTGCCCCCTGCTGGCCGCTATACAGCTCCGCTCCTTTCGGAACAATGACCTTTGTTCCAGCACCTGCTGAGCCAGGGCCCCAGCAGGAAGCCACCACCCCTCCCAAGTGCAAGGACTGGGGGCCAAAACAAATCCACAAGCTGTGAATTAGGAGGCTGGAGAGGGGCCACACAGACACAATTTAAAAAATCCATAGAGCCCTTCTGTGTTTTCTTCCAGGCAGGGAAGGGCCCATGCGCCACGTTCTCTGGGGAGTGCAGGCAGCTCCTGTGGGCTGTGGCTCCCTCACTGGATGACCGTCCCCAGCCTCGCTGCTTCCCCAGGCCATCCCTGCTCCTCATCCCAGCAAACGGCCTCCCTGTCCCCAAACCTCAGCCCAGGGCTGTCGTCAGCCGCTCCAGGGCTGGCAGTCCTGTTCCGCAGGGCACGCCCTCCTGGAGATGGACTGGGTGCCCACCGAGAACCCCTGGCCTCCTTGTCTCTAACTTAGTTCCTCCAGTACCTCCGGCGTGGCCCTGGGGGATTTACTGAGCCCAGAGCTGTGCTGTCCCGGGGGACTTCCTGCTATGATGGAAACACCCCTCTGTGCCGACATGGCGGCCACGGCCACTTGGGCAGTGTGGCCGAGGAACCGGACTTTAAATTTCTTTGAGCTCAGGTTTCCATAGTCGTGCGTGGCTGGTGGCTATGCCACAGCAACTGGAGTGGTTTTGCCACTTGCGGACTATATGGTTGCAAGCCATTCACTTCCCTCTGAGCCTTGCTCCTGTCCCCTCTGAGGCGGGCATCATAATTTCTAGATCACACAGATGCTGTAGAGACAAAAAGAGAGGACACACTTGGTGCACCGCTGAGACATGGGAAGTTATAGCTGTCGTTTTCACCGCCGTTCTCGGTCACGGGGTTCGTCTATCCGTGCCTGTTCAGAAACCTTCAGGAGCGCCTCACTGCCGGTGCTGTACGTAGGCAGCCAGGAGCCAGCACACGTAGGCAGCCAGGCGCCAGCACACAGGCACCAGCACACGTAGGCAGACAGGCACCAGGACCAATGGAAAACACCAAGCCCCAGACTGATCCAAGAGCCCGCAGGCACTCCACACACGACAAATCACCACGAATCCACACCCAGATAAGTCGTAATAAAGCTGCCAGGAATCTAAGGAAAAGGAGATCTTAACAGCCGGCGCAAAAATGTTCCACAATGACGCAATAGTTAGGCTTATAACTTACTTCTTTTTAAAAAAAATATTTACTTGAGAGGTAGAGTTAGAGAGAGAGAGAGAGAGAGACAGAGAGAGAGGTCTTCCTTCCGCTAGTTCACTCCCCAAATGGCTGCAACAGCCAGAGCTGGGCTCATCCGAAGCCAGGAGCCAGGAGCTTCCTCTGGATCTCCCACATGGGTGCAGGGGCCCAAGGACTTGAGCCATCTTCTACTGCTTTCCCAGACCATAGCAGAGAGCTGGATCGGAAGTGGAGCAGCTGGGACTCGAACTGGCGCCCATAGGGGATGCTGGCGCTGCAGGCAGAGGATTAACGTACTGTGCCACAGCGCTGGCCCCAATAACTTACTTCTAAGTAGAAGCCAGGCAGAGCCAAAGACAATCGAGTGATGTACTGGGTGCCGTATAAAATGTGCCAACCCGTGGGCATGGGTGTGTGGCACAGTGGCTAAGTCACTGCTTGGGACGTCTGCATCTTGGATCAGAGTTCAGGTTCAGGTCCTGGCTGCTCTGCTCCTGATCTGGCTGCCTGGTAGTGTGCAATCTGGGGGCAGCAGGTGATGGCTCAAACACTTGGGTTCCTGCCGTGTAAGTGAGAGTCAGGGTGGAGCTCCTGGTTCCTGGCTGTGGCCTGGCCCAGCCCTGGCTGTGTGGGCCTTCGAGGAGAGAACCCGCAGACGGAGGATCTTTCCTTGTACCTCTCAAACGGAAGGTGAATATAAGTAAAACAAGAAAAACGATGGTGAACATAGAATCTAATAGTCAGAACGTGTTTTAAGAATGAGAGGTAAACATAGGCATTTTCCAGACACAGGCACACACACACACATACACACATATACACAGATGCACACACACAGGCACACATGCACACTCACAGGCACACAGACACAGACACACACGCACACACACGCACACACACATGCATACACACACGCCCCTAGAGAATGGTCCACCAGCAGTCAGTCACGTGGAGGACACATTAAGGGTCATCCCCAGGCAGGAGAACCACGGTTTCCAGTGGCCACTGTGGAAGACGTACCAGTAGGATGTGGATATGGGTCCCGAGCGTGTAAGTGTTTTCTTGGGGCCTCAGGTAGAGAGACACATTGAAGTGGAGCAAGTGAAGTCAGAGTCGTGTCCACAGCCATCGTGTTGCCGTGTTGTCAGGGAGTTTGGCACGCTGACAATGCACACGGGAATCTTCACAGTAACCATGGCGGGGGGGGGGGGGGGCAAAGGAGAGCAAAGTTTCCCAGCTGACACAGAGGGAACGGAATGATTCAGAGTATGCAGGCTAGCACAGCAGGTACAACTGACGAGGGGCAAGATGGGAAATGGAAGCCTTAATATCCCGGCAGTGACATTGTCCAGAGATGGACAGACACCGCCAGTGCTATGAACAAGCCACCATTTAAACTCAGAGGTGGAGGAAGACAGGCTATGAAATCCTAAAGAAAATCAAGCTAGCGTAGCCAATGGGGTCATATCAGTGACAGACTTTAAGGGGGAAATGCCACAAGAGATGAAGGGGGCATCTCGCGACAGCCAAGTCGTGAGTCGATGGGAGGCATTAAGACTATAAACTTATACGCACTTAGTAACTAGCCTGAAAATATGTAAAGCAAAAATTGATGATACTAAAAAACGACACAGACCAGCCCACAATCACAATGGGCTGAGTTTTGGATATCGCCGGCACCTGTGACTTCAGGGCCACATGTAGAATGCTACGGCCGTGTCCACACAACACATACGTAAGGTGCACAGGTGGAGCCGTGTCCACACAACACATACGTAAGGTGCACAGGTGGAGCCGTGTCCACACAACACATACGTAAGGTGCACAGGTGGAGCCGACACCAACACACACAGGCCCTGGAGCGAGTCTCATTAACAACAAAGGATGGAGACCAAGAGAACATTCTCGGGCCACAGTAAGGACATCAGGGACAAAAGGAAACCAGACAACGCCTCATGTGTTTAGAAATCAGGAGACAACGTCAAAATGACTCTTGGGTCAAAGAAGAAATCAATAACGGGGTTTGGAAAACGTTTTGACCTGATGGAAACACTATGTATTAGAATGTGTGGCGTGCAGCTAGGGCCTTGCCTGGAGGAAGATTCATAGCCCAGACAGTAGTTTGATTCCATGGTCTTGACTACGACTATGCTAATAAAACATACACCAAGTAGATCCATTCCTCTCCTGAAATTATTTTCATCTGAATAAATTCTTTCTCTGGATAAATTTTCATAATTATGATGTTTTACTTATGAAGGCACTTCAAAAAAGTGCATGGAAAAATGAAATAAAATATGAAATTCATTTGGTGTCAACATTTTTGAAATCCATGCATATGAGGGGTCTTTAAAAAGTACATGGAAAATGTACACTATGAAAAAATGAATGGATTTTACAATATTTTTGCACCAAAAAAAAACCCCAAAAACCACATCTTTTGGTCCTGTTTTCCACAAACTTCTTAATGCACCGTTGTGTAAGCTTTTCTGGTTCCTATGCAATCTTTGCCGATCACAGCTCTGTCATCGTGGGTTTTATTCTGTGACCCTCACTTCTCCCAAGTCTGTTTTCTCCAGATGAGATTTTGCCTGAAATCAGCAGTCAGCGGCCACGCCCGGCATGGTCATAACGGTTGGGTTTACTTTGTGTCGATGGTTTCTGCCGCGTCTACCGTCGCAGACTTTGCTGGCCTCGGCTACGTGGGGTTCATCAGACGCTTCCTGTCCGGCCCACATTTTGGCCTGTGAGGTCTGAATGGCTGTAGCTGCCGGTGAATACGTAGGAAGTGGAGGGAATGCGGGCTCGTTCGCTGTCACTCTCACCCCTGAGCTCGCCGGAAACCCCCACGTCCTTCACATTTGCTCTGAAAACAGCCTGGTTCCTCCCAGTGAGGCCAACGGTTCCAGCTGAAAGGGGGGTTCTGCCCGCCTGGCTCAGGCCCCCACCAGATAATTCCAGTTTACAATTTTTTAAAACATACGTGACCCGGAAACACATTGTGCACGACTCTTCACGTGATGACCTTGTCAGAGAGGTCGCTCACTGGTGGCTTCAATGTGCAGGGCTGGGGCGCGCCCGGCCTTCGGGCCGTCCGAGGCCATGAGTTCACGGGGTCTGGCCCTGCCATGGCCACTGCGGACGGGACACCCCAGCCGACACAGCCACCGCAGGCTCACGGGCAGTGGATCGTCGTGCATGGCCCGCGGATGGTGCTGTAAACACCCGGACGGCGCTTGGCAGGAGCAAGGGCCCCATACGTGGAAGCCACAGGACCTTCCACAATGATGGACACGTCCTCCATCTGTGCCGTCCCGGACGGCGGCCACTGCGGCTCTGGGCACCTGCAGTGCGGCGCCAGCCAAGGAACTGGATCTTTTTTTTTTTTTAATTAAAAACATTTTTTTCTACCTGACATAAAGAAATTGTGTGTATGTCCTGGGTTCTGTGTGATGTCTCCAGGCGTGTGAACGTTGTGTGAAGTCGACTCAGGGTCAACATTTGTATGTCCTAAAACCAAAAATTCCCTGTCTGTGAAAACATCCAACTCCTTTCTTTCGGTTGGAGAACCACACACCACCCAGGGCAGAGCTCTGCACTCCCTCCCTCTGACTTCTAAGTAATTTAAGTAACCCTGGGTGTCTGAGGCTGCTGTGACGGGAGATCACGGGTGTATACAGCACACACAGCTCATGTTAGTCCCCAGGGATGACAGGAATGTGGTGCATGCGTGTGTGCCTGCATGTGTGTGCATGTGTCTGTGTGTGTGCGCGCGTGTGCCCATGCAGGCGACAGTAAGACAACCAAGCAACACTAAACCCGCAGGCACCTGGAGGCGGGGCTGGATCTAAGGAAAAGCAGGCCATGGTTGTTTCAGAAGGCAGTCTGGAGCAGGGGACCCACGAGAGCTCGGAGCTGGACCTGGGCCCCCTGAGTGACCGGAGCATCGCTCTGCCTCTGAGCCTGCCTTTTCCCAGCCATACGAGCGGGTACTACCGGCCTCGACCGCACGGGGTCGCTGTGAGCACGCTCGCGCGCAGCCCTGCCCGCGCCGGTCACCAGCCCATACCTTGCTCTTCTCTCGCAGTGTCTTGGAGATCGCGGTCTGCTCAGAGCAGCTCTTCCGCAGCTCCTCCCTGAGCTTCTTGATCTCCTTCTCCATGTCTTGCATTTGCTGAAAAATTTCACCAGCAGAGGAGTCAGCTTCCGAGGGGCTGTAGGGTCTGACCTCGGCTCGGTGGGTCCCTTCTACAGCTGCGAACAAAGCTGACATTCACCCCCCCTCCCCAATTAATGCAGTCTGTCCTCAAAAAGATCACGAAAAAGGCGCGGTATGGAAAAAATGCATGGATTTCACAGTTTTGCAGCAAAATAACTTGTCTTTCAACTCTATTTTCCATGCTAATGAAAGTGCACCAGGCGTCGGGCAGGAGGTCGGGGGCGGGGGGAGACCCACGGGTCCTTTTGTCTTTATGAGTTGGTGTAAAGTTGATGCATTTGAGAAAAAATACGTAAGGGAGAAGTTTGTGCCGAGAACAGTGGTGTGCCCGTGATAAAACTGGCGGCAATGGAGCCTTGGGAATCCCGGGTCCGGGGCCCTCGGGCAGCATGCAGTGTGGCAGGCTGGCCGGCCTCCTGTCCCCAGCCGTATCCTTGAGCCAACCCCAGCCCAGCTCCCAGGGAGCCCCAGCAGGAGCTAGAACCAGCTGCCCCAAGAGTCCTTGTCTTCCTGGGTCTTCCCATCCCATCTCCTGCTTGGGGCTGGAGGCTGAGCCAAGTTCAAGGCTTACAAGGCTACGGACATAGAGCCCCAGAGCTTTGTGCTTCGTCGTGGGCCCAGGGCCCCAGGTCAGGGTCCAGTGTCTGGGGGGCCCCCAGGGCAGTCCACTCACGGCTCTGCAGACTCTCAGCTCCTTCTCCTGGGTCTCCCTGAGCTCCCGCTGGGCGTCTTCCTGCTTCAGCTCTTCTTTCAGCGCTGAGCACTGTGGGAACAGGAAGGGCAGCAAGGTCAGAGGCCACAGGTGGCCGCGGCAGGTGGTGCCCGAGGGATCCCAGGCTCACGTGGACCCCGAGAGCGCCCCCTGCTGCTTCAGGGCAGTCACACACCCAGACTCAGGGTAAGACCGCTGTGTCCCGTGGGGCCCGTGACCCTGCAGTGGCCCCTAGGTGGGCCCCTCTCGAGACCTGATGACAGAGGCTGCTCAATGCGTTTTCTTCTTTTTATTTCTAAATATTTTATTTATTTCTTTGAGAGGTAGAGTTATAGACAGAGAGAGGGCGAGACAGAGGAAGGTCTTCCATCTACTGGTTCATTCCCCAAATGGCCTCAATGGCGGGAGCTGCGCTGATCTGAAGCCAGGAGCCAGGTGCTTCCTCCTGGTCTCCCACCCAGGTGCAGGGGCCCAAGGACTTGGGCCATCTTCCACTGCCTTCCCAGGCCATAGCAGAGAGCTGGATTGGAAGAGGAGCAGCTGGGACTAGAACCAGCGCCCATATGGGATGCCCGTGCCGCAGGCAGAGGCTTAGCCCACTATGCCACAGCACCAGCCCTCAAGGTGTTTACAAAGGCCAGCAGTCTAGACCACAAGAGAAACACGGCTGTGTGGGGTTCAGGTTCAGGAGCCCCCATGAGCATGGATGGACCACGGTGCTTCCTGTCCACTGCTTCTCAGGGCTGGAACTGCCCGGCCTCACTCTGGGCAGTGTGGGGGGAGGGATGGAGGGTGTGCAGTTGTGACTTCTGTTCGCCCCAGTTCTCCTGTGCGAGTGCAAGCTAAGGACCAGGGCGGGGGAAGTCAGCGAAGGCCAGGGTTCCAGGGCGCTCTCAGGGTGGGCAGGAACATGCCCAGCAGCGATAACAAAGAGGAACCCCCTGTGCCCAGAACAGGTTGCAGTCTAACACCGTGTGCATGCACAAGGCTACCGCGGAGCTTTCCACAGCCACGGCAGAGCTGCTGGCCGGCAGAGTGGGACGGCAGTGTTACGTCGTACAATACGGGGGCCGGTGCTGTGGCCTGGTGGGTTAGGCCGCAGCCTGCGGAGCCAGCATCCCATAGGAGCACTGGTTCCTGTTCTGGCTGCTCCACTTATGATCCAGCTCCCTGCTGATGCGTCTGGGAAACCAGCAGAAGATCTTCCAAATGCTTGGGCCCCTGCACCCCCGTGGGAGACCCAGAAGAAGCTCCTGGCTCCTGACTTTGGTCTGGCCCAGCCCTGGCCATTGTGGCCATCTGGGGAATGATCCAGCAGATGGAAGACTTCTCTCTCTCTCTGTGTCTCTTTCCCACCCCTCTCTGTAACTCTGCCTTTCAACTAAATAAATAAATGCCTAAAAAAGTTTTAATGAGGCCGGCGCCGTGGCTCAACAGGCTAATCCTCCGCCTTGCGGCGCCGGCACACCGGGTTCTAGTCCCGGTCGGGGCACCAATCCTGTCCCGGTTGCCCCTCTTCCAGGCCAGCTCTCTGCTATGGCCCAGGAAGGCAGTGGAGGATGGCCCAAGTCCTTGGGCTCTGCACCCCATGGGAGACCAGGAGAAGCACCTGGCTCCTGCCATCGGAACAGCGCGGTGCGCCGGCCGCAGCGTGCTACCGCGGCGGCCATTGGAGGGTGAACCAACGGCAAAGGAAGACCTTTCTCTCTGTCTCTCTCTCACTGTCCACTCTGCCTGTCAAAAATTAAAAAAAAAAAAAAGTTTTAATGTGCGTGTTCTGTACAACCCCACTGTCAGATCCGCGTCTGCAGATTCTCTGGGTAGCGAACAGAAACCACAGGAAGGAACCCCGAGTTTTCACCCCGAGTTTTCAGAGCGGTGTATCCTTCCTTTCTGACTTTGCTTTCCAATAGTATGCACCTCTTTTTCTAACATGCACACACATGTCATGCACCACGTTAGCAAAACGCAGGTGTTTCAAAGGTTGTGATGTGGTGCCCTTGGGCACAGGAGAGAGGAGGCAGACCCAAGGTCAAGGAGAAAGGGGAAGTGAGGACGAAAATAACTCAAATGCTCTTGGAAGGTGGGATAGGCCAGCAGGTGCTGCTTTCCTCTTGTTCTTCCCCCAGAAACAACTCCGAGGCCCACGTGCACACACACGTGCACACACGTGCACACACATGTGTACACATGTCCTTACACACATGCACTCTCACACACAGCCATGCACTCATGTGCTCGTACTTGCTCACGGTGTACACGCACATGTCCACACACATGTGCATATGCACACACACCGGTGTGGGCCCCCCGCACACACTCACCACGTAATACAGCACTCCCACGTAACCCAGGAAGTCTGTCTGCTTTGGAGAAGCCAATGCAGAGGGCGTGGCGAGGCGGCTGACGGCAGAGGCAGGGGCAGAGCGGGAGCCAACCTCTCACTTCGCAGGAAAGGAGTTTGTTACCCCATCTGGCAGATGAGGAAGTGGAGGCCGAATAAGTTCCAAAAAAAGCAAGCTCTGGGATTGGCCCGCGTCTGCCTGATGCCTGCTCACGCCCTGCCCTTCCTCGGCCCCGGGGGGGGTACAGTGATGAGTGCAACTCGTGGCCCCCCGGGCAGCGGCCTTGTCATTGACCCTCGGGAGCCAAGCCGCCTCGGCTCCCACGCAGACCCGGCTAACCCGTCAGGTGGGCGCCATCGATCTCCACGGCTGGCCTGGGTGGTGGGGGGAGGGCTTTAGGCTCTCCCTTGACAAGCCACAGACAAGCCGCAGACATGCTGAGAAATCGTACCCCCAGGCTAGGTTCTGAAATCAGTAGGGAAGGCAAAACTTGCCAACAGTCAAAGTCAAGTTTAAAGCCCTCAGCTAGGCTCCCCGTCCACCTCACACAGAGCAGTCTGCACCCTCAGGTCTAAGGGAAGAAACGGAAGTTGGCACATCCGCATCTTGACCTTGACCCCTCTGCATCTTGACCTTGACCCCTCTGTATCTTGACCTTGACCCCTCTGCATCTTGACCTTGACCCCTCTGTATCTTGACCTTGAACCCTCTGCATCTTGACCTTGAACCCTCTGTATCTTGACCTTGAATCCTCTGCATCTTGATCTTGAATCCTCTGTATCTTGACCTTGACCCCTCTGTATCTTGACCTTGAACCCTCTGCATCTTGACCTTGAACCCTCTGTATCTTGACCTTGAACCCTCTGCATCTTGACCTTGACCCCTCTGTATCTTGACCTTGAACCCTCTGCATCTTGATCTTGAATCCTATGTATCTTGACCTTGAACCCTCTGCATCTTGACTTTGAACCCTCTGCATCTTGACCTTGACCCCTCTGTATCTTGACCTTGAACCCTCTGCATCTTGACCTTGACCCCTCTGTATCTTGACCTTGAACCCTCTGCATCTTGATCTTGAATCCTATGTATCTTGACCTTGAACCCTCTGCATCTTGACTTTGAACCCTCTGCATCTTGACCTTGACCCCTCTGCATCTTGACCTTGAACCCTCTGCATCTTGACCTTGAACCCTCTGCATCTTGACCTTGACCCCTCTGCATCTTGACCTTGACCCCCTCTGTATCTTGACCTTGAACCCTCTGCATCTTGACTTTGAACCCTCTGCATCTTGACCTTGACCCCTCTGCATCTTGACCTTGAACCCTCTGCATCTTGACCTTGAACCCTCTGCATCTTGACCTTGACCCCTCTGCATCTTGACCTTGACCCCCTCTGCATCTTGACCTTGAATCCTATGTATCTTGACCTTGAACCCTCTGCATCTTGACCTTGAACCCTCTGCATCTTGACCTTGACCCCCTCTGTATCTTGACCTTGAACCCTCTGCATCTTGACCTTGACCCCTCTGTATCTTGACCTTGAACCCTCTGCATCTTGACCTTGACCCCTCTGTATCTTGACCTTGAACCCTCTGCATCTTGATCTTGAATCCTATGTATCTTGACCTTGAACCCTCTGCATCTTGACTTTGAACCCTCTGCATCTTGACCTTGACCCCTCTGCATCTTGACCTTGAACCCTCTGCATCTTGACCTTGAACCCTCTGCATCTTGACCTTGACCCCTCTGCATCTTGACCTTGACCCCTCTATATCTTGACCTTGAATCCTCTGCATCTTGATCTTGAACCCTCTGCATCTTGACCTTGACCCCTCTGCATCTTGACCTTGAACCCTCTGCATCTTGACTTTGAACCCTCTGTAATGGTGACTGCTGCTTGTGGTGACAGAGAACGAGGTGAGCCTGTCACAGCCCCCTTGGCGCACCCTGCGAGATTCTCTTCTGCTTTCCCACCAAGCCTTGCCGTGGGAACACACGCGGACAGGCGCGTGCGTGGCTGGGATGAGCTGTGAAGCTGATGAACAACAGGTGCACCCACGCCTCGCCGGTTCTGAGCCCGTGCACGCAGCTCTCTGAAAGGCTCCAGAGCCCCGGGCCCTCTCCTTGGCTCTTTCTAGCTGGGCGTCTCCTGCTTCGGGCCACCCGGCAGTGTCCCTTCTTCTGTCCCTTGTGCACTGGCCCCACGCCCCACGGTGTGAGAGGAGGGAGTGAGGTGGGAGGCCAGGCCGGAGGTAAACCCCAAGCAGCTCCCGCGACGCCGCCCATCACCCGTGGCCCCGGGAAGCCGAGCGGCCGCCGACACTCACCCTGGAGCCCAGGGCTTCCAGCTGGCGGTCTTTCTCTTTGTTCTGGCTTTGCAGCTGATCCACCTCCTCCTTCAGCTGTTGGACTTGCTCACTCCTGGCTAACACGTCCTTCTGCAAAGATGACACCATTCCTGTGGGAGGGGTGGGAGAGGCCGAGCAGGTAGTCAGGACGGTGCCGTCGCTGCCACCGTCACCCCCGCATGCACCGGCCTGGTGCCGAGGAAGGTGTCCCCAAGCACCCAGAAGCTGGGGTGGGGCCGAGACCAAAAAGCCCCCCGGACATTGACTGCTTAAGGTCTCCTTGGTGGAGACAGGATCAGTCATGGGGTGTTGCCTGGGGAACGCAGAGGGAGGAGCCAGGAGCGGCCATGGGGTCGGACTCTTGGCTCAACACCTCGGGGGCTGGTGATGGGGGCTGCGGTGGTGTGGGATGGGGTGGGCAGAGATACACACTCTGCTGAGTATGGACTCCGTCTCTACACTTCTCGGCTCAGTGCTCTCGAGCAGGTCACTTAACCTCGCACGGAGTCCACGGAGGTACTCTGAGGGCCGAAGGAGATGGAGAAGCCCAGCAGAGAGGCCGACACCAGTGCTCGCTGCATGGTCCTTGTCATTATTTGCCGTAGCTTCCACCAACGGCCCCAGCAGTCCCCGCCTCCTGGGGTTTGTGCCCCGTGCAGCCCCCTCCCCACCTGCACAGGGCTGGTGGGTGCAGCCAGTAGGATATTGTGGAAACTGGCTGTCACCGCCCTGGCTGGCACGCAGAAGGCCCTGCGGCTTCCTCTTTGCTCCCTCCGTCCGGGGCAAGCCAACCGCCATGTTGGGAAGACGCGCAAGCAGCCACAGGGAAGGCCCACAGGAGAGGAACTGAGGCCTCCAGCCCACAGCCGCGTGCATGAGCCCTTCTGGAAGGGGATCCGCTGGCCTATGGCCTCGTGAGTGACCCTGAGCCGGCTGTCAGTCACCCCACGTTCCTGAGCCACAGACACTGGGTGAGGTCGTGTGTGTGTTGCTGTTTTACCCCCGAGTGTTGGGACTAAGCTAATGCCTAACCCATTGCTACGTTTTCGGGGTGAGGAGCGGTGGGAAGAAGAGCGTAGAATCAAGGCTTCGGCACTGGATTCTCTCATGTGGGTCTTCTCTGGGCAGGACATCCGGCCCAGTTCCCAGCTTAGTGGCAGGTGTCAATCAATCAGGAACACACACTAAAGAACACTAGGATCCTGAGTTTCATAAAAGAGAGCCAGGCCCGGGACGTGGCCAGGTTCCGCGGAGGCAGGTGGATCCCTTTGGGGCTGGCCAGAGAGCCCTGTCCGGTCAGACCGGGGCAGCCCTCAGTCCACTGCTCACTCAGCCTCAGGACCCAGCCAGGCTTTTCCGGTCTCTGCCGAACGCCTTGTACATCTACTAGGTTTCTCCATCCCGAGGGTGGGAGAGGGGGTTCCCTCTGCTCAGCTGAGACTTGTCGGGGGCCCTCTGCAGACCTGGGGGCGCTCTGTGCAGCCCCACCCCACGCTCCGCCTGCACTCTGCTTCCCCTGTTCCATGGGGAGACCCCTGGGCTCCGCCCGGGATCCCATCCCCTTCCGCGCCGTGGCCTGGCCACTCTGTCTCGAGGCCCGAAGCTCAGGCGACCGTCAGGCTCATCCCACTTTGAGGGCCAGGATCAAGGTCATGGGCTTCTCAGGTCCAACAGTGGAAAGCCACTGTTTCAGGTCTTGTCTCTGTTTTGCTTTGGTCGGTTTTCTCAGGTGGAAGAGTGAATCCAGTGCCTGTCTCTCCCTCTGCCCTGTCACCGTGGACGAGGTGTGGTGGCCTCTGTTGGCCCCAGTCCCTGAGTAGCAAAGCCCCTCTGGCCGGTGGTGGCGGGGTACCTGAGACCAGAGCTGGACAAGCACCTGGCCCCCTAAGCACCCAGCCTCAGGGGACTCTGTGACAGCACCAGAATCCAGCCTGGCACAGCTCAAGCCCAAGTGCACAGGCAAACACCCAGAGAGTGGTGCACGTGCAGATTCCGCCTGGAGGTCTGGCTGGGCGGGGTCAGTGCTCAGCAGGTCTTTGTGTTAAGAGAGAACCTTTGGGGCTGGTGCTGTGGCAACGCAGGTAAAGCCACCATCTGTGATGCCAGCATCTCATATTGGTGCCGGTTCAAGTCCTGGCTGCTCCACTTCCAGTCCAGCTCCCTGCTAATGTGCCTGGGAAAGCAGCAGAGGATGGCCCAAGTGCTTGGGCCCCTGTACCCACATGGGAGACTGGAAGAAGCTCCTGGCTCCTGGCTTCAGCTTGGCCCGGTGCTGGCCGTTATGAGCATCTGGGGAGTGAACAGGTGGATGGAAGACCTCTCTGTCTTTCCCTCTCTCTCTATAACTCTTTCAAAATAGATAAATTTGAGAGAGAGAGAGAGAACGTTTGCTGCAGAATTCATCCAGGGCTGACTCTGTGCTGGGAACTGGATGACAATAAACCTCTTGGAGGATGAGTGATAGTTCACTGCTGAGGCTGCATCCAAGTTCCCAGAGCAGAAGTGTGGTGGTTGATTGGTGATGTCTGCCATGGCCGTGGCCGTGGGGTCGGGGTGGGAGCTCCTGGGCCCAACTCCAGAAGCTCACCGGAAGCGATCTCATTGTTCTTCCTTAGGTTCTCGCCCTCGGTCTTCAGGGATGTGATCTCCGAGTTCCGCTCGGACAGGGTCTGGCACAGCACCTGGCTGTAGCCTTTCTGCAGGGCACTGATCTGCGGGGGGAGGCAGCGCACAGTCAGACGGGGGAGACAGCCCACAGTCAGATGGGGGAGGCAGCACACAGTCAGATGGGGGCCAGCCCAGGTCCTGCAAGGTGCGCAGGCGCTCAGACACACAGACTCGCATTGCGCTTCCCAATGGGGTGTTGGGGAAACCGAGTTTTCCGGGCACAGGCGAGGGTCTGTTCCTTCAAGGGCCGCCACTTCCTGTGTGATCAAAACACGAATCTTCTCTTTGCGTCCACAGTCGGGCCCAGGCCCAGCTGCTGCTGTGGGCACCTGGTTCCTTCCTGTGAGTCCCTCCAACCTGTGGATGCTCAGCCATTAACAGGTGTTGTTTCCAGATAATCTGGCAGTGACTGGATCCCGAACAGAGCTCAAGAGAGGGGAGCAGGCTCTTAAACTAAGTAATAGAATCAATATCCATCAATAATTGGCATAGAAGATGAATAATTATTAATTAATATATTGACGAGTGATTAATTGATACACTCAAGTGACAATAACATTAAGTCACGCCTCATAGAACATTCCAGAACTCACAAAGCCCACACACAGGCACTATTCTGTCCACAGAGCCTCACGGTGCTCTGAACGGGGTTCCCCTGGCGGTTCCCGATGTGTGGGTGCAGTCGCCTGCTCGGGATGGCTGGGCTGGTCGGAGGTGGTGCTCTGGCCCAGGTCCAGCCTTTAGGAGCCTGGCCCCACTGCATCCCAGCTGCCTGCAGGCACAGCACCCGGCAGCAGCTGCAGGGCCCCACCTGGGCTTGGAGCAGGGCCGTGGCCTCCAGGTTCTGTCTCTGCTGCTGAGAGCCCGCGTGGACGCAGGGAGGCCACGGAGTTCATGGAGTCCACCCTGGTTTTCCACTCTGCAGGTGGGGGCGGTGGTGCTGGCCTCACGGCACCATGGAGAGTTTCACTGAGTCAGCACCTGCCAGGGCGCCCAGACCACGCAGGTGAGAGCCGCGGTTACCGCACGGCGTTTTAGCTGTGGCGTCTCCTGCCGGTCTTGGGGGAAGGGGCATGGGTGAGATTTTGTGTGCATTCACAGCCTTTTCTTGGCTCAAACACTATGTGATCGTTATTTGGGTAAAATACAAGAAGTCCCGCTAAGGTCCCGCCACGGCTCAGGCACAATCTATGGGTCAGAAAATTCACGTTGAGGGCACCGGGCGCACCGCCACCAGAGGGCGCTCGTGATCTCTGTTCTTGGTGTCCACCCTGCAGCCCTGGGATTGTCACTCAGTGTTAACAGGAGCACCCGTGCCGCTAGGTCTACAGGGCTTGTCTATCACGGTCTACATTCCAGCCACGCGGGGAGACTACACTTACTTTTCTCTGGGGCACCTGAGACACTGGGAAAGTGGTGGTTGTGAGAAGGGGGGGCCAAGGTCACTCTGTCCCCACCCACCCCTGACTCCTTTTACAGGGTTGTGCTTTGCAAAGTTGGAGCAGGGGAAATACAACTCCCTCCTAAAAGGTCTTTGGGATTTTCTTTAACGTTTCTCTTTCATGCTTCCACTTGTACGATTCCAGAGACACAGTACAGAAACTTCCCGAAGCGATGGGAGAACATGCCCCTCCCCAAGGCTCCAGGCTGCTTGATAGAAAGTATTTCCATCTAAGTGCTGGGGCCTTAGGGTTCCTGATTGCCAGACAACTCCACGCGGTCATTACTTCTGCTTCCGAAGTAAATACCCGCGTTGCTGTGATTGGCGTAAGTCCCACAATGCTCTGCCTGCTGTGTTGTGCGATACAGCGCGTGCTGGGCCGCAGGCTGTTAATAGCACTAGGAAGGGCGGTGGCTTCGGGCTGGTAACCCCTGCTGCCGGAGCATGAGCGCTTGCAGGCCTCGTGGCAGTGGGCCGCAGATCCCCGAGAGCGAATGGCCAGGCAACTCAGGGGCCGGGGCGGGGTGGGGGTGCGTGCAAAGGAACTTCCAGAAGTATAGATCAGCCCGCCACGCGGCTGTCACTTCCGGTGTGGCCCTGAAGAACTGGACTTGGATTGAGACCAACCGCAGCCTCCAGTGCTGCCTCGGTCGCCGGGGGAGACCATCGAGTCGGGGGCCGAGGCCTGGGGAGTTCCTCCCTGGCAAATGACTTCCCACACAGCACTAGACATTTCAGCATTTTTGTAAAAAAAAAAAATGTCATTTTGTTTGAAAGGCAGAGAGGGAGAGAGAGAGAGAGAGAGAGATCTTCCATTCACTGATTTACTCCCCAAATGTCCACAACAGCTAGGGCTGGACCAGGCCAAATGCAGGAGCCCAAAACTCAGTCCAGGTCTCCCATGTGAGTGGCAGGGGCCCCGCTACCTGCGCCATCAGGAAGCTGAACCCAGGAGCGGAGGCGGGTCTTGAACCCAGGAGCCCGGATATGGGATGCGCGTATCCGAAGCAGCGTCTCAGCGGCCCACCCCGTCTCTAGACACCTTAAGCAAGACTCAGATCATGACCCGGGAGACGTGAGAATTTATCATCCTCGCTCCCGGCCCAGGGAAGCTCTGAGTGGGAGAATTACTGGAAAGGCTACTTCTTCATCTGATTGCAAAACCAGGCTGGCAGCCTAAGAAAGCCGCTGGATGTGGAGCTAAGGACGGGGCGGAGCGGCTGAGCAGCGTCGGCAGGAGCCGCTCCCCTGGTGGCTGCCACCCACACTGCCCTCAGGAGTGGTTCCCGCAGAGGGCTGTTCCTTTGTTGAATGATTGCAGCACACACGTGTTTCTTCCCTTGTGTGTTCTGTCTCCCTCATCAGAACATCACGGAGGGGGAGGGAAGGCAGGGTTCATGTCTGTCCTGGTCCCTGCCCAACTCCCAGAGCCTGGAAGAGCATGTGGGACAGGGACCCTATTAGACAGAGCTCTGGCGGGCGGCTGGGCCCAGCCCTGTCCCTGACCCTATTAGACAGAGCTCTGGTGGGCAGCTGGGCCCAGCCCTGTCCCTGTGGGGCTCACGGTCTCTGACAGATCTCCTGGCTTCCCGGAGCAGGAAGGACGTCCGTCCTCAGGACACTCTGTCCAGGACTGAGACTGTGTACCTTGAGCTGGGTATAGAAGAGAAAGGCCACGGGCAGGGAGGGAACCAGCGGAGGGAGGCCCCAGGCACCAGTGCAGTGTATTTTAACAATGTATTTAATTTATTTGAGAAGGAGAGAGAGACAGAGAGAGACAGAGAGAGCACTCCCATCCACGGGTTCAATTCCCAAGTCCTCACAATGGCCAGGGCTGAGCCAGGCTGAAGCAGGGAACCAGAAACTCAGGCCGGGTCTCCCATGTTGGTGGCGTGGACCCAACCACGGGAGCCATCCTCTGGGAGGCTGGAATCAGGAGTGGGGTCAGGACTTGAACCCATCACTGCTTACGGGATGTGGACCTCCGAGCAGAGTTGCAACCATCAGGCCTCTAGACGCCCATCCCCATGACGGCATTGAGACCAAAATTCACCCATCCCCTTGAGATATAACTTATGTATGCAACTCAATGGCCGGTTCTAAAAAATTGCTAAAACAAAACAAAATAGGAATTTGGATCCAGTTTCCAGAGAACGGCAGATGACCCGAACAATCCAGGAATTCCAGGTGAAGAATCTCTGTTTGAAGAAATTTCCCTTTGGTGACACAGTAATGCCTTCAGGAGCTAGAGGAAGACCCCTGCGTGTGGGACATTGGGGGATTCCCTCTCTGCCGCTGGGGCCCGTGGGTACCAAAGTGACAGCGCTGGGCAGGAATGAGAAGCAGGAGTGGAGGATGTGAGCTCGTCACACAGCTCCCCTGCAAGCTCTAGCCCGTTCCTGGGCGGCTCGGGGCCTGCTCAGTCCCCTTAGCCTGCGGGACGGATGTGTCAGAGGGTGTGAGACTCACATCAGCACTGACGTAAAGCTCTTCGCTCCAGTGCTTGTGTGCGGCGGGAGCTTAACACATGCTGACGCCAGGGGCCAGCGTTCAGCCTGGCAGGGACGACTCCCCCTTCCTGCCAACGCAGATCCTGGGAGGCAGGGCTGAGGCTCGAGTCACTGGGCTCCTGCCGCTCGTGGGGGCACCTGGACTGCGTTCCTGACCTCACTCCAGCCCTGGCCCGGCCCCGGCTGTTGAGAGCGCTTGGGGAGTGAACCCCTGGATAGGGGCTCTGTGCGCCGGGCTGGTGCCTGTGAGAGTCTCTCTGCCACTCCATTGAAGAAATGCTAAAAATACCAATACGAGGGCTCAGCGGGCGAAGCAGCTGCCTGCGACCCTGACATCCCCTGTAAGCACCAGTTTGCATCCCGGCGGCTCCACTTCCAATCCAGCTCCCCACTAAGGGGTCTGGGAGTGCAGCGGAGGATGGCTTGAGTGCTTGGGTCCCTGCTAGCTACAAGGGAGACCCACATGGAGTTCCTGGCTCCTGGCTTCAGCTTGGCCCAGCCATTGTAGCCATTTGGCGGGTGAACCTGTGGATGGACGACATCTATCTCTCCCTCTATCGCTTGCCTTTCAAATAAACACAATAAATCGGTAGGGAACAGCATTGTGGCACAGCGGGTTAAGCTGCTGCCTGCAACTCCAGCATGCCTGCCGTATGAGCACAGGTTCAAGTCCCAGCTACTCCACTTCAGATGCAGCTCCCTGCTAATGCACCTGGGAAAGCAGTGAGAGACCCCCTGAGTACTTGGGTCCCTGCCACCAATGCAGGAGCCTTGGAAAGATTTCCTTGCTCTGGCTTTGGCCTGATGCAGCCCCAGCTGTTGTGGGCATTTGGGGTGTAAACCAGCAGATGGAAGATCTCTCTCTCTCTCTCTCTCTCTCTCGCAACTCAGCCTTTCAAATAAATAAATAACTCTTTTATTAAAAAATACCCATATTGTCCGAGATCCCATGCAGCTTCTGGTCCTGTGGGTGCGTGGTCCTACCCGTTCTCCCACCTCTCTCAGGGGCCGGCCTCGGCTCTGCCCCATGAGCTGTCCCCCCGCGTGGCGGCTCCAAGGCTGCGACCGACTGGCTTCCGAGGCCTACCTGGCTTTTCAAGCTCTGGATCTCCTTGTTTTTGGCCTCGATGTCGTCATCCAGCACGTGGAGCCCGTGTGCGCCGTGCCGCTCGCTGTGCCGGCAGGCGGCCGCCTCGGACAGCCTCTGGCTGAGCAGGGCCACCTCGTTCTGCAGCCCGGCGATCACGGCGTCTTTGTACTTGGCTTCGATTTCGAAGTCCGAGAGCCGGTTGACCTCTTTGCCCAAAAGCAGGATTATCTCGTCCTGGGTGGGGACCAGACAGGGGCGCTCACTGGGCGTGGGTCCAGGCGTGAGGCCAAGCCCATGCAGAGCCCTTTCGGGCAGGCGAGGGCAGGCAGGGAGGGGGGAGGCAGAATTCCTGGGCTGCCTCCGTCACTCCCAGAGAGGCATGGAGACGTCCCCAGCCCCAAGGTCACCCTTCCGTGCTGAGAACCACGGCCCTTCTGGGGGACTTGGGCTGCCAGAAAGTTCACTTAGAATATTTTTAGGAATTAACTCATAGATCTGCACACGGCGGACCAGGAAAGGTAATTAGGGGAATGACATCCTGTCCTACCACATTCTGCCTGTCACAGGGCTGTTCTGTTATTTTAAATAATTGAGCATATTCGGGAACATTTCTTTCCCCTTTCTCCCCTCCTGGTGCCACCTGTCCCTCTGGTGAGTCTTGTAAACTCTGTTCCCCATAACTGGGTCTGGAGGGAAATATATGTTGGAGCAACGGTGACTTCTCTGTGGGGCTCCCAGAAAAGTCGCCACCTGCAGGCGTCATTCAGCCAGGCTCCCCTCCGCAGAACAGACAGCTCTGGAGTCCGAGGACTGGTTAGGTTTCCCCAGAAAGAAAAAAAAAATCCCTTGTGCTCTTTACCAGGACATCAGTAAAGTGTCTGGAAGATGGAGAAAAATTTCCCAGGGGTATTTTCCTATACAGCTGCAGGATCTCCTGGGAGAACTCACGTTTATTGATTTATTTAAAAAATATTTGTTCTCTGCATTTGAAAGGCAGAGAGAGAGAGAGAGAGAGAGAGGAGAGAGAGAGAGAGAAGAGAGAAGAGAGGAAGGGAGAGAGAGAGAGGAAGAGAGAGAGAGAGAGAGAGAGAGAGAGAGAGAGAGAGAAGCTCGCATTGCTGGTTGACTCCTGTCTCCTGCGTCTGGGCCTAGGAACTCAGTCAAGGTCTCAGGAGTGGGTGAAAAGGACCGGGGCTTGAGCCACTGCCTGTAGCCTCTGAGGGCGCTAGCAGATGGCTGGACTTGAGAACACAGCTGGGACTCAAGCCCAGGCACTCTGATGGGTTCACGGGCATCTTAGCAGCTGTGCCGCACGCCCGCCCCCGCCATGACTTTTAGGAAACCCTGCTCTTTCAGCAATTTCTGCTAGTTGCAAGGAGATAAAATGGGCATTTCTTGGCCAGCTGACCGCCGGCTCCCTAACCTGGGGGAGGCCAGGGTGTCATTGCGGGGAAGCCCGTGTGGCCTCCCCAGCTGCCACCCCGGGTCTCCCTTCAGTTCCCGTGAACGCTGGTGGCGAAGCCTCAAGGCATGGCTCGGATTCTGTGCAGAAGTGTGGACTCGCCCCGCTCCATCCCGTAAGAACCACCGAAAGTCTCTATGCCCAGGCACGTGCTCATTCACTACTCACTCAACAAACACAAGAACTGAGCACCCACTACGTGCCAGGCCCTGTGCCGGGCGCTGAAGCACAAACCAGCCTGCAGGGTATGAGGCTGTATTGCAATGGCTCCTGCCTTTCTGGTGAGAAGCCTGCGCCCCTTCTCACAGGAGCACCCCTTCCCCAGGCCCCTTCCCCATGGACACACACCCTGCTTCTTGCTGTCTCCCTGCCCCTTGCACAGGTGGCCCTCTGTTGGTCAACCCAGGGCAACCTGAACATGATGGTTTGGCCAGGAACCAATCAGCAGTGGCCTAACAAGGCGCTCACGTTACCTGGAGAAGTTGGGAGTGTGTGCCCCGGAGACCCCTCACCTTGTCCTGCTGGCCCAGGTCGTGGTCCAGGTAGATCTCTGTGGGAGGCACGGCCCCAGGAATCCCCTCGGCCACGGACTGCTCCGACATCTCCATGGCGCTGGTCCACACTAAGGCGGAGGCAAAGCGGGGGGCACAAAGGCCCGTGAGCTCCCCGAGCCGGCGGAACTGCCAGCCGGCCCTCGTCTCCTTGGCCCCCTGAGAGCTGCCTAACTTGAAAAGACGCGTGTTCCTGAAAAGCAGCAGCCAGCGAGAAACCTGGGGGAGGGGAGGAGTCAGCGCCTTCTGTGGCCCCGGTGCGCAGCACGCCCTTGTCCACTCCGACCTCCCTCCAGCCTCTTTTTTCTATGCCACACAAAAGGTGGTGACCTTGGAAGGTCACTTAGTGTCCCTAAGGCTTGGTTTCCACGTACATAATCTGGGGACATGACCATGCCTTTGACAAAGGCTGCTGTGAGGGTTAAAGGAGACGTGACACAGAGCAGGTGTGGCAGACAATCCCTCTGGGGCTGAATCTGTTTATGGATTTTTTTTTTTTAAATAAAGTTTTATTGGAACACAGCCACAGTCAGTCACTTTGTACCACCTGTGGCTACTTTCAGGCTACGAAACAGAACTGGATAGTGGTGACACAGACCGTAGAGCCCCAAAGTCTGACACATCCACTCTCGGGTGTCAGGTGCTCTGATGTGGGGTGTGGGTGTGTTCACTGCCAGGCTAAATGGCCACCAGCATTATCTACACAGAGAGAGGAGAGGCAGAGAGAGGTCTTTCGTCTGCTGGTTTACTCCCTAGTTGGCCACAATGGCTGGAGCTGGGCCGATCTGAAGCCGGGAGCCAGGAGCTTCCTTCGGGTCTCCCACGCACGTGCAGGGGCCTAAGGACTTGGGCCATCCTCCACTGCTTTCCCAGGTCAAAGCAGAGAGCTGGATCGGAAGAGGAGCAGCTGGGACTAGAACCAGCACCCATATGGGATGCCGGCACTTCAGGCCAGGGCTTTAACCTGCCGTGCCACAGTGCTGCCCCCTCCCTCGCATTATCTTTTAACAGTAGCATTGCACAAGTGCATCCGAATGTATTTCCCTGGGGTCCACTTGATGGACATTTAAATAGCCTGGTTTTCTTAGTTACCCGGACCATTACAAGGGCTGTCTCTGTGACTTTCAGGGCTCCTGGCAATGTGAGGTTGGGAGAACCTGCAATAACAGTCCAACACTTCCCAGTTCACCCACATCCACCACGAACTACATCCTTCGGCGGCAACAGAAATATTCGGAAGGACTTCCTGATTCTGCTCGAGACCCGTCGGCTGCGAGCGGTGCACTTTACGTTTGCCACTGGGACTCTGTGCTGTCGCTGGGAGGAACTGTCGCTGGAGGAACTGACGCAGTTCTTTGCCAAGGCAGTGAAACACTCACGAGTGAAGGTGAAGTTAATGAAGGCTGCACCGCTGTGTTCGGGATTTATGCCATCACTTGTGCAGCCCGAGCTGCGTTTCTAATGTATATAATTCAGAGTCAGTGTTTTCTTCCGCCTCGGGTCCCAGCACCAGGGGACACAGGTAGCATCCTGCAGGTGCACAGCCTTGGTCGCTGAACGACTGGCACAGACCCTCCTGCTTGCCGAGGTGGGCGGAGACAGACCCTCCTGCTTGCCAAGGTGGGCGGAGCCAGTGTTGCAGGAGTGGCGGCAGGAGGAGTCCGCGGCCCCAGGAGATGTGGCAGATTCTTCTTTTCAGCGGATTCTTTAAGCCTGGCACAGCTCCCAGGGCGCAGCTCCTCGTGTTGCAGGCTCTTATCTGTTGTCGGATCCCAGCTTCTCCCCTCTGCCAGGTCTGTGGGGCGTGCTGCGGTCTCCTGGGCCCCAGCTTCTCCCCTCTGCCGGGTCTGTGGGGCGTGCCGCGGTCTCCTGGACCTCAGCTTCTCCCCTCTGCCAGGTCTGTGGGGCGTGCCGCGATCTCCTGGGCCTCAGCTTCTCCCCTCTGCCGGGTCTGTGGGGCGTGCTGCGGTCTCCTGGGCCCCAGCTTCTCCCCTCTGCCGGGTCTGTGGGGCGTGCCGCGGTCTCCTGGACCCCAGCTTCTCCCCTCTGCCGGGTCTGTGGGGCATGCCGCGGTCTCCTGGGCCTCAGCTTCTCCCCTCTGCCAGGTCTGTGGGGCGTGCCGCGGTCTCCTGGGCCTCAGCTTCTCCCCTCTGCCAGGTCTGTGGGGCGTGCCGCGGTCTCCTGGGCCTCAGCTTCTCCCCTCTGCCAGGTTCTCTGTCTCATGACCATGAGGAATGAGGCACACGGACAAGGCAGAGTGAAGGAAGTTTATTGAAAGAAGCAGAGAACGCCCTCGGCACACGGAGGGGACCCCAGAGGGTAGTGGGCCGGGCCTGCCTGGCCTGTGTGATTTCTAAGTCTTTCCGAAGGAGGAAGCTCACCTGATTAGTCAGGGTATATGCTAGTGAGGTGCTCTTCTATTTTTAAAAAATTTATTTATTTTGGAAGTCAGAGTTACAAAGAGAGGAAGACACAGGGAGAGATGGATCTCCCTTCCAGTGGTTCACTCCCCACATGGCCCCAGTGGCCAGGCCTGGACCAGGCTGAGGCCAGGAGCGTCTTCCAGGTCTCCCACATGGATGCAGGGGCCCAAGGACTTGGACCATCCTCTGCTGCTTTCCCAGGCCATAGCAGAGAGCTGGATCAGAAATGGGGCAGCCAGGACTTGAACCGGTAACCCATATAGGATGCTGGCGTCACAGGCACTGGGTTTACCAGCTACACCAAATGCCAGCCCTGCTAGTGAGGTATTCTGTGTGAACCAATCAGGGAGTCAGCATAGCCTGAATGTGATTGATTAGGCTAGGAACCAATCAGCAGTGGCCTAATAAGGAGCTCACGTTACGTAGAGAAGTGAGGCGTGTGCTGAGAGAGGTCCGTCGTGGGCAGGATGTTCGGCAGGTGCGCAGCCTCTGAAGATCCCCCTGTGTGTCCTGCGGCTCTCAGGGCTCCTAGGGGTCACACCATGCTTGCTGCTTCCTTTCCTTTCCAGGGGCCCTGTCACCCAGACCCCACCTGCCCTTGCTGCCTGCACAGCAGAACAGACTGGGGTCATGGGAAAGGCCCGATTATGCTTATTTTAGTTAAAAAATGAATGTATTTATTTCAAAGGGGGAGAGACAGAGATGAGGGATGGAGGGAGGAGGAGGAGGAGGAGAGAGAGAGAGAGAGAATCCATTCACTAGTTCGTGCCCTAAATGCCAGGCCAAAGCAAGGAGTCAACAGATGAAAGAAAGCTCAGTAGCGAGAACGTGTTGTGTGGACGGTGCAGACCCCCATGGACGGTCCCAAGCCCTTCTTGAGTGCCAAGGACTGGGTTCACAGAGTCCCCTGGTGGCCATCTTATCTCTGCCAGCCCTGGTGTGCCTGGGCCTGCAGGGCTTCCTGGGGTGTGGGCCGACCTCCACACTCCTTGGGTTTCCTGCCACCGTGGGAGACGCCTGCAGTGTGGCGAGCCGCGGAGGGGTCAGGAAGGGGCACCGGGGGTGCCATGGATGCCCTTCTCCTATGGCACCATTCAGAGACAGAAGTGGTTGTACACCCCTGAGAGTAGTCACCCCACGTGCCCTCAGTGCCCAGTGCCAAGTAGGGGGCAGGCCTGGGCCGAGGGCCACAGAGCCAAGAAGACGTCTCTCTCCATCTCTCTCTCTCTCTCTCTCTCTCTCTCTCTCTCTCTGTCTCTTTCCAGTTCTTCTTCCCTCTTCTCCCCTGTGTCTTCCGGAAGAGGAAAGTGCTGAACGGAACACGGGCACCAGCGAAGAGCTTTGCAGGGAGCTCCCAGGCAGGGTCTCAGCAGCCCCAGCTCCATGATTACAAAAGCTTATCTGACCCACGCCCACGTCCCCTCCCGCCCCGCCCTCTGGATCCTGACCACTTGGAGCAGAGCACGCCCTCCCCCCCCCCCACCGCCAAACAGAAACAGAGCTCGTCACGTGGTGCAAATCTCAATCTTCCGGTAGTCACTTGGAAGAAGTAAGGAGAAAAGATGAAACCAACGTTAATATTTATTTAAGCCGGTGTATAAAAATATTATTACAACACGTAATCAGAGACCCAAAAAATTTGAGATCCTTTGTATGTCGCATTCTTTTTTTTTTAAACTGAGTTTAAGAAATCCTTAATATATACTGAACTGATCTTCTGTATATAAAGAAAATTGAAAATGAATCTTGATGTGAATGGAAGGGAAGAGGGAGCGGGAGAGGGGAGGGTTGCGGGTGGGAGGGAAGTTATGGGAGGGGGGAAGCCAATGTAATTCATAAGCTGTACTTTGGAAATTTATATTCATTAAATAAAAGTTTTTAATAAAAAAAAAGGAATCCAGGGTTTATTTGACACTGTGCATCTCAATTGGGGAGCTAAATTTTCACTGGAAAGACTTGATCTTTATTTAGATGTCTTGGAACCACGTAGCTGCAGAAGATCTGAATACGGAAAGATGTTCCTGGCTACTTCAGTTTCCGGAAACTGAAATCGAGGATCCGGGTCTAAATGCATCGACAGGAAACGTTCAGTCTCCACGTCACACCAGCCACGTCTGCCACATGTGGTGGGCGCCACCCAACGAGCAAGCACAAGGCTAGACCACTGTCCCTCTGTTCTCGCGGCTTTACCTGCTGACCTGCACCTGTTGTGTTCAAGGAATAGGGGAGGAGCGAGATCGAAACAGCAACGAACAACTCTCAGGGCACTGGCTTTTACCATGGCCCCAGGCTCAGTTCCGGGGCCCCTGGGGTGCACTGACCATGCTCCCAGGCCGTGGCTTCTGCACTCACCGATGCTATTGATCTGCGGCCAGCTGGCCCTGGAACCTGGGGGCGGTCCGTTGCCCTAGTCAGGAGTGCCCCCGCGGTGTGGCCAGGCCTCCTGTCACCAGAAAGGCCACGCTGGGGGCAGCTGGCAGACCGACAGCAGGAAGGAGGCCTCTGCTGCTCGTGGCTGGTCTCACAACTGTGAGAAAGGGGCAGCCGTGGTCAGACGGAGCGAGGCGTGGCCTGCGGAGGCCTCCCCGCTCCTGCAGGCCAGGCCTCTGCTCTGCGCCCTGTGCCCTGCAGCCTGGGATGGTTTGGGGTCTCTGTGCTGCTGCAGGTGGGTTTGCTCAAGTCCGGAGTGGGCCGGAAGAATTTGATCTGAGACTGTTCTACCCAGGTAGACCGGGGTACAGCAGCCACCCCTCACCCACCTCGTTATCTTCAAAAAGAACCAAAGGCCATGGTGGCCATGTGGGCTTGACAACCCTGTGGTTGCTGCACTCGTTCTGGGCCCCAGTGGTGACTCCTGAGTGATGGAGGCCGGGATGGCTGCTGGCAGCGTCAAGAGGCGGGGGGAAGCAGCTGCTCACCCGGCTGCAGGGACGTGACTTGGAGATCCTGGTGCATGGTTATCCTGGTGCGTAGTTACCTTGGTACTTGGTTACCCTGGTACTAGGGGATCCTGGTGTGTGGTTATCCTGGTGCTTGGTTATCCTGGTACTTGGGGATCTTGGTGCTTGGTTATCCTGGTACTTGGAAATCCTGGTGTGTGGTTATCCTGGTGCTTGGTTATCCTGGTACTTGGGGATCTTGGTGCTTGGTTATCCTGGTACTTGGAGATCCTGCTTGGTTATTCTGGTGCTTGGTTATCCTGGTACTTGGAGATCCTGGTGCATGGTTATCCTGGTACTTGGTTATTCTGGTGCTTGGTTATCCTGGCACTTGGGGATCCTGGTGCTTGGTTATCATGGTGCTTGGTTATCCTGATACTTGGGGATCCTGGTGCTTGGTTATCCTGGTACTAGGGGATCCTAGTGCTTGGTTATCCTGGCTGTCCTGGCACTTAGCTCAGGCCCAGGCCTCAGCAGGGCAGAACGTGTGGCTCCCTCAACTGTGTCTTTAGGACTGGACCAGGCGTCCCCACGTCATAGATCAGACACCCAAGCTGACACACGCGCGAGGAGACACCGGCTTCAGTTTCAAAGCTGGCGTCCATCGGAGCTCCTCATGCACTGGGCACTGCGGGAGGCACCGACGCACAGAATCGCATCTCATCTCCGTCACAGCCCAGGGAGACAGCAACGAGGCTGCTCGTCTCCATGTTATAGAGGCCCAGGGACGCAGGCTGGATCGGAAGTGGAGCAGCCTGGACTTGAACCAGTGCCCACGTGGGATGCCGGCACTGCAGGCGGCAGCTTTACCCACTGCTCCACAGCACTGGCCCAACAGCACCTTCTAGTCACTGCCTGTATTTTCTGTTCTCGGGAATTCTTCCTCCACCTCCTCCAGGAGTTCTTCCCGGCCCTGGAGCTGAGACTTTAATGGCTGTGCAAGCAGCACAGGACCAGGACGGGGGTCCTCAGCTGGGCTCCGAGGGTCTCCAGGCTGTGGGATTTCTTTGTTACTTCCCAAAGAGAGTGCAAGCTCCTCCAAGGAGCCCCAGGGCACTGGACACCAGGCAAAGGGTGGAGAAATCCACCAATTCACGACCGAGTGAAAACAAACAGCTCGCACACTCACCGCCACAAAATCCAGAGGGGCGCTCCGGCGATGGGGGGGGGGGGGTCAGCCCTGGAAGGGCCTCGCCGAGCAAGAGGAGCAGCGCACGGGGTGGGGTAGGGGACCTGGGGACCGCCCGGGGGGCGCCACGTTCCGTATCACCATGGGGTTGGGGTTGCACGGGTGCGTGTGGGTGTCAAAACTCGGCCAACTGTGCAAGTCATCGAAGATGGCCCTGGTGATCCTGCTGACCTCACCCCCTCTGTCGTGGTTACCGCCACACGTGGTCACATCCGGTGTTGCCGTGGTGACGGCTCTGACACCTGCGCTCTGAGGAGACACAGCTCCACCCACAACAGACTTCTGCTAGGAACCACGGAGTCTGAATCCAGAGAGGAAATCTGAGCCCCCAGGCCGGGTCACAAGAGCCACGCAGCTTCTGCTGTGCCCTCCAGGGCCACTGCTCGTGGGGGAGACTCGGCAGCCCTGGGCACGTCCTGTGGTGGGGCGCCGTGGCTTCCTGCCAACACCAAGAGCCGCACGAGGGCGCCCACCTGCGGACCGGTCCTCCGGCCCCAGCTGAGCCTTCAGGCGGCCGGCAGCTCACCACCACCACTCGGGCCTTAACGCAGGCTTCCTGCACATCTGGCTCCGAGGGTGCCCACCGAGGTCCTGCTGCCCATTCACAGCTGGGCTCGCACACTTGTGCACACGCACGCACACACACTGAGAGCCGCCACAGGGATCCTGCAGCCTAGGTGAGCGGGGACGAGTACCAGAAACCCCACAGCAGAAATCCATGTGATAAAGCTTATGGCTGATTTTTTAAAAACTGTTGTCTTATTTTCTGTTTATCCTGGGATTTGTTTTGCTTTTAGAACCAGAGAAAACAGGGGCTGGTGCTGTGGCGTAGCGGGTAAAGGACCTGGTTGCTCCACTTCCGATCCAGCTCTCTGCTACGGCCTGGGAAGGCAGCAGAAGATGGCCCTCAAGTGCAGGGGCCCCAGCACGTGTGTGTGAGACCTGGAAGAAGCTCCTGGCTCCTGGCTTCACTGGGCTCAGCTCTGGCCATCATGGCCATTTGGAGAGTGAACCAGCGGATGGAAGACCTCTCTCTCTGTCTCTGCCTCTGCCTCTCTGTAGCTTTGCCTTTCAAATAAATAAATAAATAAATCTTTAAAAAATTAGAGAAAACAAGCAAAAACCAAGACCTATCATCACGACTCCCACACCCCATCAGCCGCCGGGCGAAGCCCCACGCCTACCTTGCTTGATGATAGGAGACGTGGGGCCCATCACAAAGGAGAACATCTTCCCGCTGGCGCTCAGGGGCCGCCCGTGCGGGGCTGGCGGGACCATGGTCGGCCTGGGGAAGCCCTGGGACCAGCTCCTTTGCACGGGGGCTGGCCGCATGCCTGGGTGGAAGGGGATATGTGTCGGCGAGGGTGAGTGGTTCTGCTGCGGTGTGGGCCGAGAGGGCTGTGGCCTTGACCAAGGTGTTGGGCCCCTCGCCCACGGGAAGGAGACCTGCAGGGCAGAGAGCGTCAGGAGAGGTTAGAATTGGCTGGCATGGTCTCCACCCCATTGTCTCAGCTAAGGGGCTGCTCTAGGTCTCAGCTTATGAGTCACTTCCTCCAGGAAGCCTTCCTGGACTCTCCTTAAGTCACATGGCACACCATCTCACCACCGGTCACTGTGTGTGCTCCTTGTGCCAGGCACCTGCAGGAGGCTCATGTCTGTTCAGTGCACACACCCAACACTCGGTGATCACGCTGAGGCTGGGCGAGACCAGGCGACTTTCTCCAGCTCACAGGTGCGGAGCACCTCTCAGGGCTTAGGGTCTTTCCTGATGCCTGTGTGCGTGTACCTTCCACGAACACCGGGTACTCATGGCAGGTGTTCCCGTACCGACTGGGAGTCAGGAAGCCGCTGGCTCCAGGCCAGCCCTCTGGGAAGCCACAGCTGCTTCTCTTTGCACCCCCGCTGAGGGTCTCCGTGCTCTCCCCCAAACCCAGCGCTCTGGAGGACAGAGTCCCTGGCTGTCTCATTAGCGCTTGGTCCTCAGCACCTGCACAGCCGCTCCAGCAGTGTCTACAGAGGGGGCCCTGGGGAAGGCGTGTGCAGCCGCGGAGGCAAACGCAGACGGAGAGCACCGTCGCTGGCTTCTGTCCTGGATTGAGGCTTTCACAGTGGTGTCACCTCGTGCCTGCTGGTTAAGTGATGTCACTTATAGCACTGAGTGGTTCTGTCCCCAACAAGAGCCACCAGGGGAAGGGGCTCCTTAGTTCTCCATCGTAGACACAGCTTGAAGTTACCCAAGCTCAGCTAGTGGTGGAGAGGGACATGAGATCAAGATCTGATGGCCAGGGCTGGCGCTGGGGCATAGTGGGTAAAGTCGCCACCTGAGGCATCCCATATGGGCGCTGGTTCAAGTTCCGGCTGCTCCACTTCCAATCCAGCTCTCTGCTATGGCCTGGGAAAGCAGTAGAAGATGGCCCAAGTCCTTGGGCCCTGCATCTGTGTGGGAGACCTGGAAGAAGCTCCTGGCTCCCGGCTTCAGATTGGAGCAGCTCTGGCCGCATGGCCAGTTGGGGAGTGAACCAGTGGATGGAAGACCTCTCTCTCTTTCTCTCTCTCTCTCTGCCTCTGCCTCTCTGTAACTCTGCCTTCCAAATAAATAAATAAATCTTAAAAAAAAAATCTGGTGGCTGCTCCCTCTCCCTCCCTCTCTCCTCTCAGAGATCTCCCTTGTCCCAGGCAGGACACTAGGATCCAGGGTTACTCGCACCCCTCTCGGCCCCCTGGGCTGTCTTGCCTCTCTCATTCCAATGACCAAGTTCCATTGGTTGAATACGTCTTTATCGTGTGAGTAGGTGGACGTGAGAAGTGGTGAGTTCACGTGCGTTTCCCCAGCCTTCTAGAGCTCAAGTCTAGGGATGACCGTGGCTGTGGTGCAGGAATCCACTCTCGGGACCGGGTGCTCAGGTAAGCGTGCCCCACGGTTAACTCCAGGGGCACAGAAGCCTGGACTCGCTAGCTCCGCCCACAGGCAGAATCCACTCTGCATCTTCTGGAGACTGGGAAACCTCCCTCCCTCTCCGCCCATTGTGGGTGGGGCCAAGCAATCAGCCAATCACATTCTCTGATCTCTGGGATTGGTTCAGGGGTGGGGCATGCGATCCAATCAGAGACTGGGCTTCTGGCTACGGGAGGCACTGAAAGGGTGGGGCCAGACATGGAGCCCCAACATGTTTTCATTGTCAAAAACAAGTTTCCATCTTATCCGATGTAAGTGATTGGCTCAGTGGTGTTAATTATGTTCCAATGGCTGTGAAAGAACCTTCCTATCTTTTAAAAGTAAAAATTTTTAAAAAGATTTATTTATCTTATTTGAAACACCTAATTAAAGAGAGGGAGAGGCAGAAGCAGAGGCAGAGAGAGGTCTTCCATCCACTGGTTCATTCCTCAAATTGCCACAATGGCCAGAGCTGTGCTGATCTGAAGCCAGGAGCCAGAAGCTTCATCCAGGTCTCCCACACAGGTGCAGGGGCTCAAGGACTTGGACCATCTTCTACTGCTTTCCCAGGCCACAGCAGAGAGCCGGATCGGAAGTGGAGCAGCCAGGACTCAAACCGGCGCCCATATGGGATGCTGGCACTGCAGGCAGCGGCTTTACCTGCTATGCACAGCGCTGGCCCATAAAAGTAAAATCTATTCATATTAAATGACTCCTCTCTCCTCCCTTGAGCCCCGGGCAGGCACCGTTCCATTCTCGGGCTCTATGAATCTGACTACGGCGACCGTCAAGCACACAGGTACAATCGGACAGTGAGTGACTTCTGACGACCGGCCCGTTCCACTTAGCATTCAGCTTCATCCGCGCTGCAGCACGCGCTTGGGTCAGAGCCCCCTCCTCTGACGGCTGGCTGTATTCCATGGCGTGGACGGGCCTCGGTTTGTCTGGTCGTCTTGGATGACACCACGTTGCCTCTGGCTCCTGCGAATACTGCTGCTGTGGCCCTGGCTCCATCCTGCCCTGGGCCGCTCAGGAGCACGGCTGGCTAGAGCTGGCTCTGCCACCTGCAGCACGCAGGGCCCTGGGGACAGCAGCTCTCACGGGGAATGCGCCCAGCAGAAATGCAGCCCACACCACAAGTGGCTCTTAAGGTTCAAAATTTTCAAAAAACAGTTTTGTTCTTCCTAAGGCACGTTCACTCAGGATGGCCTTAGCACGAAGGTTAAAGTTGCTTTTCTGGGGCTTGCACTGGGGCGCTGCAGGTAGGCGCAGCTTGCGATGCCAGCATCCCACATGGAGCTCTGGTTTGCGTCCCAGCTGCTGTGTGTCTGGCCCAGCTCCCTGCTAATGCACCTGGGAAAGCAGCAGAGGATGGCCCAAGTGCTTGGGCCTGGTACCCGTGTGGGAGACCCAGAAGAAGCTCCTGGCTTTGGATCAGCATAGCTCCAACCATTATGGCCATTTAGCGAGTGAACCAGCGGATGGAAGATCTCTCCCTCTCTCTGCCTCTCCTTCTCTCTCTGCTTCTCTGTAACTCTTTCAGATAAAGAAGTCTTTAAAAAAAGAAATGTTAGTTTAAAAATCCATGCTGATGTCTTTCTTCTGCCCTAGCACTGCCGGTTTCTGACCAGATGGCGCATTGCACGGGCGCCGCTGTCTTGTTTTCGCTTGTTTCGTTGAGCGGCATATGTCATTCCTGGTTTCTTCCCCACAATCTCTACCCTAGCAGATTGTAACCACCTGGACCACACTCACCAGCTTAAACAAACGCTAGTTAACAATTTTCCCGAGAAACCGGAGCCACGTTTTCCAGGTTATCTACTTGTTCTTTGAGTTATGGTGATAGCCCCTCCCCCAAGAAGTCCTGGAGGCTGCGCCCCAGGGGAGCCGGGGACCCTGGAACAGCTGGCAGAGTCTCTGCTGTCATCCCTCCATATCTGGGGGCATCGGTCCCAGGACCCACTGCAGACACCCAAATCCACGGATCCTCCAGCCCCTTCTGTAACACGGTGCAGTATTTGCACAGAACCCACGCCCATCTCCCTAGATTAAGACACCTAACACGGTGCAAGTGCTATGGAAATAGTTGTTAGGGAGTAATGACAAGGAAAACCGCCTGCGTGTGTTCAGGACAGGTGCAATGAAAGAACTGTTTTGGTTGGGCTGGGGGTCTCTTCTAGTAGCAGGCAGTTTCCTGGCTGCTCCACTTCCGATCCAGCTCTCTGCTGTGGCCTGGGAAAGCAGTAGAAGATGGCCCAAGTCCTTGGGACCCTGCACCCATGTGGGAGACTGGGAAGAAGCTCCTGGCTTCAGATTGGCCCAGTTCTGGCCATTGCAGCCATTTGGGGAGTGAACCAGTGGATGGAAGATCTCTCTCTCTCTGCCTCTCTGTAACTCTGCCTTTCAAATAAATAAATACATCTTAAAAAAAGAGAGAGAAGCTCCTGGGAAAATGGAATGAAAAGATATTAAAAAACAAAAACAACAAAGCCCTACTATCTGATGCTCCAGAGAAGTCGCTCATGTGTTCGATGGACTCGTGGGCTCCCAGCACATGTCCTTCTTGATTCCCCTTTGTTTTCTGCCTCTGCCTCTCTATAACTCTTTCAACTAAATGAATCTTAAAAAAAAGGGGGGGGGGGGAGGGGTGGTGCGGCGCTGTGATGCAGCGGGTTAATGCCCTGGCCTGAAGTGCCGGCATCCCACATGGGCACTGGTTCTAATCCCAGCTGCTCCTCTTCCGATCCAGCTCTCTGCTATGGCCTGGGATAGCAGAAGATGACACACGTCTTTGGGCCCCTGCACCTGTGTGGGAGATCTGGAAAAAGTTCCTGGCTCCTGGCTTCAGATGGGCGCATCTCCAGCCATTATGGCCATCTGGGGAGTGGACCAGTAGATGGAAGACCACCCCCCCACTTCTCTCTGTAACTCTGTCTTTCAAATAAATAAAATAAATCTTAAAAAAAAAAAAAAAAGCCTAGCATACAGTGTAGACATTGCAGCCACTTGCCAGCAGAGGGTGCTATTTAGTGCCAGGCAAACAGCCTACAACTCAAGGCTTCCTGGGAGTTGGAAACAATGAGGTAAGGGGCCAATACAGAGCTGAGGCTCAGCGGGTGGAGCTGAGCTCTTGTGATGTGGGTTCGAGTTCTGGCTGCTCTACTTCCAATCCAGCTCCAGCTCCCTGCTAATTGCCTGGGAAAGCAGTGGAGGCTGCTAAGAGCTTGGGCCCCTGCACCGGTGTGGGAGACCCAAATGAAGCTCCTGGCTCCTGGCTTTGGCCTGGCCCAGCCCTGGCTGTTGCAGCCATTTGGGGAGTGACCCAGCAGATGGAGGATCCCCTTGTCTCTTCCTCTCTCTCTTTGTAACTCTGCCTTTTACATGAATAAAATAAATCTTTAAAAAAATGAGCTAAGTATCCTAAGTTCCAAGGTGAGAATAAACTATGTTCTGGATTTTCAGTTTGAAAAAAATCAAGATGTTAGGCTGCAGGACACAGAACAGCAAATGACGTAGTGTGGGAGCCTTGGCAGTCCTTCCCCGGATCCCGGCCGGCTGACCCCTCCCTCCTGTACTGCACGCTAGCCCGGCTCCCTTCCCCCTCTTTGTAAACCTTCCGCGTAAGCTCTTCCTTTCCTTTTAAGGTCTCATTCACTTCCTGGCCCATCCACAAAGCAGGAAGGACCTGGCCTGCTCCACACAGCTCTGGCAGATGGAGGGGTGGACGCGAGGGGGGAGGGAGGGAGGATGGGGGGGGAGAAGGGAGGAAGGAAGGGAAGAAATGAGGGAGGGAAGGGAGGGAGGGAGGGGTGAGGAGGGAGTAGGGAGGGAGGATGGAGGGAGGATTGGAGAGAGGGAGGGAGGGAGGGGTGAGGAGGGAGGAGGGAGGGAGGATGGGAGAGAGGGAGGGAGGGAGGGAGGGAGGGGTGGAGAGGGAGGGAGGGTGGGCCATCAGCCATGTTAGGAAAAGCCAGGCAGCAGCGTGGAGAGGCAGACCCTGGGTTTCAGGGCCAGGGCTGGGTCCTGTTTCGCCAGGAAGCCGAGTCCACCTGCGCTGCCCCTCCCTCCGGTTCCCTGGCCCAGCCCTGCGGTCGACTGTGTGGTTTGTGGATTTCTGGTGACAACGCTGGCTTCAGGAGTCTTTGGTGTGAGCTGCTGTGAGCCCCTGGCACAGAGGCTACTGTCCCCACCCCCTTCAACGGCCTCACGACCCCCACTCGGGACTCCCCTCGCATCAGCAGCGTCCCCAGGAGACGTAAAAGCCCAGCGTAGAAGAGGGTCCTGGGGATCAGAGGCTGGGCTCGACTCGCCAGAGTTCCCTGGGACGCGCCCCTGCTCTGGGCTCAGTGGATCCCCAGTTACTGCGCCCCGGCTGCCGGCAAAGCCACACCCTTCTCATAATGGGGGTGGAGGCAGCGGTTAAGATGTGGGGGCACCTGGGTCTGAGACCTGCTCCGCTTCCGGTCCAGGTTCCTGCTAACGCACACCTCGGGGGCACCTCTGAGTACCTCCCCCCTCCTCTTTAACAAGTTCCCCAGGGCTGGGCCCAGCAGGCGAATGGAAATGAGCTCCCTCAGTCCACGCCCGCCTGCCACAGAGCCCCTTCCTCAGTGGGGGCGTGGGAGAGCCGCTGCCCGAGGGCTGGGGTCTCCCTGGGAAATCCCGGAAGCCGGGGGCTCTGGAGAGGCTCAGGCTCAGGCCGCCAGGCGCCCTGGGCTTCCACGTGGCTGGGCCAGCGAGGTAGCGCCACCACCTGCAGGAAGAAGGACTTTCGAAAGGTGTGCACAGCCAGGTTACCCTGCAAGTGGGCTCTGCTGCACCTGCAAACCCACCGGTGACCAGCTCCAGCCGGCTTCAGGCTACACACCACCCCCCACCTTCCCCTCCATCACCTGCAAAGTGGGTGGGGGGTAGAGTTCGATTTGCGCTGAGGAGCTGTGTGACCCTGGGCCAGCTACTCAGCCTCGGAGCTTCTGCCTCCATCTGCGAAATGGGATCGCGGGAGGGTAAACCGAGGAAAGCCGGCAGACCGCTGAGACGCAGGCGGCTCCCCGTTCTAACCCACTGACTCCTCTGTTACAGAGCGTCCTGAACGGGTCTTTACCTCTGTCTGCCACCGCCGATTAAAACGCCCCACCCCCAAGCCTGCACAACCACACACGGCCCCCAGCTGTGTGATTTCACACACGCCATGGACAGATCAGCATGGGTGGCCCCGTGCACACAGTGGAATACCACCTGGCCTGGAGGGCAGGGGCCCTGAACCTCCCCCCCCCCCCGCCCCCGCACAGCTGAACCTTCTGGACACCAGGGTAAGCGGAATAAACCGGACTCAGAAGAGCAAGCGTCGAATGGCCGCACGCAACACGAGGTGCTCAGAGAGCCCGGTTCAGGGAGACGGGAAGTGGAGGGTGGTCGCCAGGGGCTGGGGGGAGGGCAGGGCATGGAGTTAGTGTGCAAATAAATAAATAAATAAATCTTTTTCAAAAACGCCCCTTTGCTGCATAGTTAGGTCTCGCATTTTATGCCGCTCTAAACAACACTGCAGTGAGCGTCTCTGTAGGGGGAGGAAGGAGAGGCGGATGCTCTATCCTCGCCCCCGGCCAGCAGAGCCGCTTACCCGGGAGGAGGCCTGGGCACCTGCAACACATCCCGGGATGCGTTAGAGACAGCGGCTTCCATACCACAGACTTGGGTTTTCAGGGCTGGGGTTTGGAACTCCATTTACTTTGGTCCCTTTGGAAAAACCTGTCAGTGCCATGCAGATAGGATTCTACATGTGGGGTCCCTACCGCCAGGGCGCGGCAGAATCGCGGTGGAGCCTGGGAGAATGCCGGCTGCTGCACTTAGCACCTGCAATAAGGGGACAGATGTGCATTGTAACAAAGGGGGTGGGGTGGGCGTGTCCACTGAAGCCCGGATGGAAACAGGACACATTCTAGTGTCATGCAACATTTGGGACACACTTCTGTGAAAAGCGATTTGTCGTTTATCTGAAATCCGAATTTCACTGGGGGCCCCGTGTCTTCTCCAGCACCTGCCGAGCGAGTCCGTGGGCCTGGCTGAGGCCAAGGGGTCTGCCTAGCTACTCCAACCCCACGGTGCAGGGTCCTGTCCTAAAAGCCCCCCGTTCAGGTCACCCACATCCGGGTCAGGAGCCAGAGTGTGCCAGGCACAAACAACACCCTCCCGTTGGTCAGGGGAGAACGCGGAAGCAGAAATGGTTGCCCCAGGTCTCCCAGGCCAAGTGTGAGTGTGGGGGCACCAGGGCCTGTGCAGCCTCGGGGGTGCCCACAGGCCCTGCCCCAGGACTCTGGCAGACCCTCCAAACCCTGTCTCGCTCAGCCCCCTCCTGAGAGGCAGTCTGGTCTGACTGTGTTCTTGGGAGGGTTATGGGGAGTGGGACCCTGACCACCGAGAACGTGGCACCGTCTCCTGCAGCCCTCGGGCCGGGCTGGGGAGAGCTTCGCCGTCATCACCCCCGTTTTGTGGAAGAGGAGACTGAAGTTCCCAGGGGTGCAGAGCAAGTGGGTGGCAGCGCTGGGACCCTGACGTGGGATTTTGTGTTCTATCTCGTGGAAACTGAGGCACGGTCCGGGGCCTGCTTCTGGCCACGGCACAAGGACAGCGATCGTGAGCTGGGTCAGGCTGCCACTCCGCACACACGCTCAGCTCCAGGCACCACGGACGGGACCCTGGCCCAGGCCACCGAGCTGTCTGAAGAGGCAGCAGCTGGCTCAGCACTTGCGAAAGCAGACACCTGATTTGCACCTTTTCTCCCCCTCATACCAGTCTAGGTCGCTGTTTCACAATTCTTGCATGTAACTCCAGGAAATGCCCCGAAGAGGGCGCCAAGGCTCTCTCTGCCCCCAGGCCCCCACAGGTGAGGTCTCTGCGGCCAGGTGCACACGTGCGGGGTGACGTCACATGAGCTCTCCGTGTTGGAGCACCGGGCTGCGCCCTGGAGGGGGACCTGGCCCAGCCCCTTGTGCCCCCTCGCCCGCGGTGCCCAGCTCACCTGCGGTGGGTTTTCGATGACCAGCTCGTAGGTCAACCCCGTGGCCCCGAACCGCAGGACGTCTCCAGGAATGAGCTTCACGGCCACGTTCTGGATGTGACACTCGTTGACGAAGGTGCCGTTGCGGGAGTTGAAGTCCTGGAGGACAAAGCTGCCCTCGGCCTCGTTGTACTCGATGAGAGCGTGGTGGTTGTCGATGTCTGTGGACTGCAACGCAGGAGGGCAGCTGTGGCCGCGAACAGCGCCCATGGCCCCGAAGCCCACCCAGTGCTCGCGGGGGCACGCCTGGGTCGCCACAACCCTCACCTCCAACAGACGGCGCTGAGGATCAGAGAGACCGGGCGACTTGCCCGTGGCTGCACAGCCAGTGCAGGCAGGGGCCGGGCTGTGCTCAGCTGACCCAGACCTGGGGACGGGCACCTGGCTCTCGCGTGGGAGCCAGGCAACACCGAGACAGAGGGAACCTGGGGTTGTTGTCTAGCCAGCGTTTACCGGGGAGCTGCTACATCCTGCTGCTGGGACCCCCCGTGGTGGTGCTGCAAGCCAGGGCAGGAGACAGAGATGGCCCAAACACGGACCTCACGGGCTGCTCAGTGGTGACCGTGCCCGGGTCCCGGTAAGGACGATGCCACGTGCGCAGAGTGGGGCACGTGTTCCAGCTAAGGGGATGTTGTGATTCATTTGTCAGGTTTATCTGTTTGCTCTATTTTTTAAAATATGGTTTTAATATTGCAGAAAACGAGAAGTAGAGAAAAGCACTAGGAAGACATTAAAATCATCTACCGTCCCATCCCCCAGAGGCAGCCCCGTTAACTCGGCAATCCGCGTCCTTCCAGAAATTTTTTAAAATTTTGTTAATTTTTATGTGTTCCTTTGCAAGGCAGAAAGAGCTCTCCCATGTGCTGTTCACTGCTGAGACGGCTGGGGCTGGGCCAGGCTGCTGCAGGAGCCCGGCTGAGCGGGCTGTGGGCGGCGGGGACACAAGCACACGAGTCATGGCTGCTGTCTCCAGGGTGCGCATTAGCAGGGAGCTGGCATCAGCGTGGGGCCAGGACTCGAACCCAGCACCCTAACATGGGACGCAGGCATCGCAAGTGCTGTCTGAATGGCTGTGCTAAATGCCCGACTCTCCCACTTGTTTCCACGCTTACATCCTGTAAGAATGAAACTACTCGAGCCGGTGCTGTGGTGTGGCAGGTAAAGCTGCAGCCTGCAGTGCCAGCATCCCATATGAGTGCCAGTTCAACTCCCGGCTGCTCCACTTCCGATCCAGCTCTGCTACGGCCTGGGAAAGCAGTAGAAGATGGCTCAACTGCTTGGTCCCCTGCACCTGCATGGGTGATCCAGAAGAAGCTGCTGGCTCCTGGCTTTGGATCAGTACAGCTCTGGCCATTGAGGCCAATTGGGGAGTGAACCAGCAGATGAAAGAATCTCTCTCTCTCTCTCTGCCTCTCCCTATCTATGTAACTCTTTCAGATAAATAAATAAATCTTTAAACAAAATGACCCACATGGTTTCACTGTTACCTTTTTCAAACCTTGACACACCATGAAGGCTCACCCAGGCAAGGAGCCGATTCTATTGCTTCTTAAAAGCCACTCAGAATTCATCAGAGATGGCCCACTTCGCAGCCGGGGGCCGGAGTGACTATTTCCCAAGGGAAAGAGGCCCCAGCGGGGGTCTGTGTGCTGGCGGTGGAGGACAGAAGTACCTCTCTGACAGCTTGATGAGAAGCGTGGGCACACTCAGTGCCTAGGCGGTCACGGCCTGTGCCCAGGGCTGGGGGTCCCCGGAGGGCAGAAGGGACCCTGCAGGCTGCAGGCCACCACCATCGTCCCCTTCCCCAAGCACTGCCTAGGGCACCCCCCGGCCTGAGACTCCGAGGTTGTTCACTGAGTTTCTCTTCTAGGAGTTCTCCATCCAGAAAGCCCATTATATAATAATACCCAGGCACTGATGCTAATCATGACATAGTTATTACTTACTTTTTTTTTTTTTTTTGACAGGCAGAGTGGATAGTGAGAGAGAGAGACAGAGAGAAAGGTCTTCCTTTGCCGTTGGTTCACCCTCCAATGGCTGCTGCGGCCGGCGCATAGTGCTGATCCGAAGGCAGGAGCTAGGTGCTTCTCCTGGTCTCCCATGGGGTGCAGGGCCCAAGCACTTGGGCCATCCTCCACTGCACTCCCGGGACATAGCAGAGAGCTGGCCTGGAAGAGGGGTAACTGGGACAGAATCCGGCGCCCCAACCGGGACTAGAACCTGGTGTGCCGGCGCCACAGGCGGAGGATTAGCTTGTTGAGCCACGGTGTCAGCCATGACATAGTTATTGACATATTAACATGTGTAATAGAGTGACAACATAACACTAGCTAAATCAGGGGGCCAGGGAATTTTCTAATTGCTCTACCACACTGTCGCATCCCATCTTCATGACGATCCAGGGGTAGTTTTCCGTTTTGTACTCAAGGACACGGAGGCACAGAGTGGATGAGTTTTCCCTAAGTGCTCCAGCTGGCCAAGCGTGGCTTGCACCCAGGCCCATCTGATCCAGACGTCCGTGTTCTCTACCCACCAAACACACTGGCACCCACAACACGAGAACACAAAGGAAAACCGGACTGGCAACATTAACTGCAAACAAAGCAGACATCAGAGCAAGAAAAACTGTCTGGGAGGAGCAGCCTCACAGAATGAGGAAGTGGTCGGTTCTCCAAGAAGAAGCCACCGTTCTTAATGTGTATGCGCCCAACAACAGGGAGCGAAAATCCACAAGGCAAAAAACTGATAGCATTGCACGGAGAAACTGACAGGTGCACTGCGATGGCTTCGAGAGCTGTCTGTCAGAACAGCCAGACCCAGCAGGCAAAAGGCTGGTGCAGATAGGGCTGACCTGGGGCTGACCTGGGGCTGACCTGGGGCTGACCTGGGCAGCACCATCGCCCAGCTGGATGGAAGGGACATTCGCAGCGTGCTTAACCGACAACAAAATCCACATGGGACACCCACAAGATGGAACACATTCGGGCCGTAAAACAGATGTCAGTAAATTTTAAACCCCAGAGGCGTGCAGAGAATGCTCTAGTACCATGATGTAACTCAGCTAGGAAACAGTAGCTGAGCCGGTGCTGCAGCTCACTAGGCTAATCCTCTGCTTGCAGCGCTGGCACCCCGGGTTCTAGTCGCAGTTGGGGCACTGGATTCTGTCCCGGTTGCTCCTCTTCCAGGCCAGCTCTCTGCTGTGGCCCGGGAAGGCAGTGGAGGATGGCACAAGTGCTCGGGCCCTGCATCCGCATGGGAGATCAGGAGGAAGCACCTGGCTCCTGGCTTCGGATCAGTGCAGTGCACTGGCCATAGTGGCCATTTGGGGGGTGAACCAACAGAAGGAAGACCTTTCTCTCTCTCACTGTCAACTCTGCCTGTCAAAAAAAAAAAAAAAAAAAAAAAAAAAAGGAAACCGTAGCTGAAAGATGGCCGGAAAACCCACAAACATCCAGAGAGTAAATAACACGTTCCTATATCACACAAGGGTCAAGGAGGAGGCGTCAAGAGAAGTGAAAAATGGTCTTAGCTGAGTGCAAATATGACATCAAACATGGTGGGATGCAGTCAGGAAACTGATACCACTGAATGCACGCACAAGAAGAGAACTCTAAAATCCGTCCCCAAGGCGTCCAGCTCAGCGAGCTGCAGGGGAGAGCAAGGCCAGAACAGAAATCAACGTGAGAGCGGAAATGAAATCGAAAAGAGGAAAGTCACGCAGACGCTCAAGGACGCCCCGAGCTGGCCCTGGGGGAGGAGGAACGAGATGGACAAGCTTCCAGCAGGCCAAGAAAGCAGGAGGGAGACGGAAACGGTTAGGATCGGAGGTGCAGGAGGAGCTGTTACTGCCGATCACGTGGTGTTAAAGGGAGGAGGCAGGCGCAATGCCAACAACTCCCCATTCACAACTTGACAGCTGGGATGAAATGGACCGAACGGTTCCTCGAAAGACGCCACCTAAGAACTTACATGGGGAGAAACAGACCCGGGCGGGCCCATCGCTGTTAATGAACTTGAACCATAATCTGTTGCTTCCAGAGGTGCCCACTGTGAGTCCCACCAAATACTTTAAGGAAGAAACGATCCCAGTTCCCTGCAACGTCTCCTGTAAGACAGAAGCCGACAGAATGTTCCTGACTCATTCTATGAGGCCAGACTGCCTTGACACCAAACCAGAAGCCATCACAAGCAAGGAAAACAAACCATTGTCTCTCATGAACACACGCGGGAGATTTAGCCAATGTTGGCAACGTATAGGAAGAACAATACGCAACAACCAAGTGGGGTTTCTTCCAATTTATTTGAGAGGCAGAGAGAGGGAGGGAGGGAGGGAGGGAGATAGAGGTGGGGGAGAGAGAGAGAGAGCGAGCGAGAACACACTCCCTTCTTCTGGTTCACTCCCAAATAGCCACCATGGTTGGAGCTGGGCTGGGCTGCAGCTGGAGCCAGGAACTCCCTCCAGGTCTCCCGCATGGGTGGTGGACATCCAACCCCTTGAACCAGGACCACTCCCAGGAACTGCACTGGCAGGAAGCTGGTGTGAGGGGGCGGAGCCAAGAATGACATCTTAACCACTGCGCCAAAAGCCTGCCCCACGGGGACAATCTTGGAAAGGACAAAACTCGAAAGGTCGGTGGTTGCCCAGGTGCCCGAGGAAGACGGGGACGGAGGGGGCAAGAGGACGGAGAGGGTCCCACAGGGTAGATTCAGGGCTAGGAAACTATTCCGTGTGCTACCGTCATGGATATACAAAATATCTGTCCAAGTCCCAGAACCTCGTGCCACAGATGCCCCCCACCGTAGGATGGGTTCCATCCTGACACGTCATCCTGGTGACGTCATCATTACATAACAAACCCAAGCTGCGGATGTTGTCGTGTACCCGGCCCACTTTAAACAGGCTCAGTGCTCCCACGCCCGCCCGCAGCCGGGGGTCGCGGGAATCGTAGCACACGCTGCCAGCCACAGGGAAGTGAACGTTCAAAACGCGACGGATGGTCTCCACTGAACGCGTGTCGCTTCCACGTCACTGCAGGTCACAACGTCCCGAGTGGAGCCGGTGAAAGTGAGGACCATGAATGTGAACCCTGCTATAGACTGGGGTTGTACTTAGTGATAACACATGACCATGAGTCACCAACTATAACCAGAATCCCACGGCGAGGCAAGATGTACGTAACAGGGGAAACTCGGCTGTGCACGAGTAGTTGGGGGGAGAGCTGGGCTCCACGGGAGCTCTGTAGCATCCAGAAACCGAAAAATGTGAAGAAATATAGTCTACGGTGCCAGCGTAGTAGGTTAAGCCCCTGCCTGTGGTACCGGCAACCCATATGGGCACTGGTTCGAGTCCTGGCTGTTCCATTTCTGATCCAGCTCTCTGCTATGGTCTGGGAAAGCAGCAGAAGATGGCCCAGGTGCTTGGGTCCCTAAACCCATGAGGGAGACCTGGAAGAAGCTCCCAGCCATCGTGGCCATTTGGGGAGTGAACCAGCGGATGTATGATCTCTCTCTTCCGAATAAATAACATAAATCTGTAAATAAATACATAAAATGATAGAGTCTACTGAAAACCATTAGGACACATTAGCTCCTTGGGTACAGCTGCCCACGTGGTCTCCATCCCATTGCTGTGGAAGAGCGGAGCTGGTATGACAGGTTAACCCATCGCCTGGAACGCTGGCATCCCACATGAGCATGGGTTCGAGTCCCAGCTGCTCCACTTCTGAGCTCCACTGCAGCTCCCTGATCTTCAGACCTGTCACTTCCCAGGACTGGGCCAGGCTAAAGCCGGGAGCCTAGAGCTCCATGTGGGACTCCCATGTGTGTGGCAGGGGTCTATCCACTTGGGCCATCTTGCTTTCCCAGGCCATTAGCAGAGAGCTGGCTCAGAAGTGCAGCAGCTGGGACTCAAGTCAGCGTTCATATGGGATGCCGGCCTCGCAGGCCATGTCTTAACCCACTGCGCCACAGTGCCGGCCCCCAATAAATATATCTTTTTTTTTTTTTTGACAGGCAGAGTGGACAGTGACACAGAGAGAGAGAGAGAGAGAGAGAGAGAGAGAGAGAGAGAGAGAAAGGTCTTCTTTTTGCCATTGGTTCACCCTCCAATGGCCGCTGCGGCCAGTGCACCGCGCTGATCCGAAGGCAGGAGCCAGGTGCTTCTCCTGGTCTCCCATGGGGTGCAGGGCCCAAGCACTTGGGCCATCCTCCACTGCACTCCCGGGCCACAGCAGAGAGCTGGCCTGGAAGAGGGGCAACTGGGACAGAATCCGGCGCCCCGACCGGGACTAGAACCCGGTGTGCCAGTGCCGCAAGGTGGAGGATTAGCCTATTGAGCTACGGCGCCGGCCAATAAATATATCTTAAAAACAAAAACAAAAACAAAACAAAACCCAGAAAATCAGTGGTGACCAGGCTTTGGAGAAACTGGAACATCTGTGTGCCGTTAGTGGGACTGAAAAATGGCGCAGCCAGTGTGGAAAACTGTACAGAAGTTCCTTAAAGCACTAAAAATTGAGTTACCCAATGATCTAACACTTCTTCCTGGGGTACACATTCCAAAGAGTTCAGGGTCTCGAGCTCTCGTCCACCCTTGCTCACGGAGGCGTTGCTCACAATAAACCAAAGGCAGAAGCGATGCAGGTGGCTGCAGATGAGCGAGTGGGCAGACACACGGTGGGACAGGACACAGCTTTTGGAAGGAAGGCGACTCTGCTGCCCGTGCCAGCACGGACCGGCCGTGGGCAGTGTGCGGGGTGAAGCACACCAGGCCCCAAGGCAGTACTGGGTGATGTCACTTACGTGAGCTAGTGCGACCAGTCTCCCGGAAACAGAGAGCCAGGGGCTGCCAGGCGCCGGGGCAGGGCACACAGGGCACTGTTTAATGGCTAACAGAGTTTCCACTTTGCGAGACCAGGAATTCCTGGAGGTTGGCTGTACCCCAGCGTGAATACGCTTAACTCTCTCAACTGGACAATCGAGAATGGAACGATGGTAAATCATGCTGTGTATATTTTACCAGAATTCAGACAAAAGGTGAGGGGACTGTCAACGTCAAGGGCTTGGGACGGTGTCAGGATTCGAATCCAAGCTTCCCTGCCCATCTGTGTCCTGGGCTTGTACCCTGAGCTTTTCCAAGCTGCTCCGAGTCCACCTCTGGCCCTCTCCCCAGCGCCCTCGCTCTGCTGATCTCCAGCCTGTCCTGTCCAGTTACGCGCTGTGCCCTGGGCTCCCAGCCTGCAGCCCCTGGGCGTCAGCCTCCACTCCACTTCATCCGGAGCCTCTGGGCCCCTCCCTTCCCCCCGCCCCCGCAGGCTGGCCTGGGTGGAGGCGTCTGGCTCCTCCTTGCCTGCTGGCTTCTGGTTGGGCCTGGCCCATGGGAGATCGGAGCCTGCAGCAGGCTGGGGCACTTGCTCTCCTGCTCCATCCTGGGGCATCACTGGGGCTGGCTGCCAGCCTTCCCCAGACACCACTGTGGCCATTGGGCAGCTGTGTCCCCTCCCCTCATCCCTTTGGGGCTGCAAGCTTGTCCCCCTTGCTAGACTGGGCACTGACAGCCCCTCACGGGGTCTCTGAACCTTGTGTCCTCTCTGAGAGTCCCCTGCACCCCGTGAGCGTGCCTTCTGCCCGCTGCCTGGCTTCAAGTCCCCAGCCCTCAGCAGGGGACCCAGTCTGCCCCCTCCCTCCAGCCCCAGTGGCCCCTGCTCATCAGCCTTCTCCTGGGTCCCGCCCTGACCCCCGCAACACCCAGCATCCCCTGAGCCTGCTGCCCATCCTCCAGACCTAAAATTGCCCCCTTCCCACTCCCTCAAGGGCACACCTCTCTCTGAGTCCCCACACCACTGGGAGCCAGGGTCTCCCGCCTGCCCCTGCAGGACCCCAGGGGCCTCCCTGGCCACTCAGCGCATCTGAAACCGTTTTCCCAGGGCAGTGCGGCCCAGTGGTTAGGGCAGGAGGGAGGTGGCAGAGTGTGGCGGTCATGAGCCACTTTCTAGGGGGCAGCCTGGGCTCCAGTGAGCTCTCCTGCTTCCTGGCTGGTGACCGTGGGCAAGGGCGTATCCTCTTGGTGCCTCAACTTCCTGTTCTGCCAGTGGGGACGCTAATGGAGCAGCCCTGCGGGTCTGTGGTGGGGAGAGGAGACCAGGCATGGAAGCGCTGGGCTGCCGAGGGGAGGGTGGGCTCTGCGGTGAGAAAGCCTCGGGTTCAGGTCTCACCTCTGCCTCTTCCCAGCTGTGCGGCCTGGGGCAAGTTCCCTTGCTTTTTTTTTTGGACAGGCAGAGTGGACAGTGAGAGAGAGAGACAGAGAGAAAGGTCTTCCTTTGCCGTTGGTTCACCCCCCAATGGCCGCTGCAGCTGGCGCACCACACTGATCCGAAGCCAGGAGCCAGGTGCTTCTCCTGGTCTCCCATGGGGTGCAGGGCCCAAGGACTTGGGCCATAGCAGAGAGCTGGCCTGGAAGAGGGGCAACCGGGATAGAATCTGGCACCCCGACCAGGACTAGAACCCGGTGTGCCGGCGCCGCAGGTGGAGGATTAGCCTATTGAGCCGCGGCGCCGGCCTCCCTTGCTTCTCTGAGGTGGGCGGGGCCTCCACGGAGCCAGCACAAGTGCTGTTGGGTGGCACTGTCAACGTGGCAGGGTGAGCTTCGTGAAATTCAGCTGTGTGTGTACATGTGCGCATCTGTTATGTATGTGTGCACGTGCACATGTATGTTGTACATGTGCATGTATAAACGTGTGCAGGCATGTGTGTTTGTGTGCATGTGTGTGTACACTGTGTGTGCATGCTATGTATTTGTGTATGTGTTCCATGGACATGTGTACCTGCACATGGGCACGTGTACATGCATGCGTGTATGAATGTGTGTATCTTATCATGTGTGCATATGCGTGTGTATGTGTGCATGTGTGTGTACTGTAATTACATGTGCACCTATGCATGTCTGATGTACACGTGTGTTCGCATTCATGTGTGCATGCGTGTGTATACCTGTGTGTATGTCTGTGTGCATGTATGTATGTTTACTCATTTTTTCCTCTTTAAAAAATTTTTTTTAACTTTTGTTTAATAAATATAAATTTCCAAAGTAAGTTTATGGATTACAATGGCTTTTTCCCCCCATAACCTCCCTCCCACCCGCAACCCTCCCCTCTCCTACTCCCTCTCCCATTCCATTCACATCAAGATTCATTTTCAATTATCTTTATATACAGAAGATAAATTTAGTATATACAAAGTAAAGATTTCAACAGTTTGCACCCACACAGAAACACAAAGTGTAAAATACTGTTTGAGTACTAGTTATAGCATTAATTCACATTGTACAACACATTGACAGAGATCCTACATGAGGAGTAAGTGCACAGTGACTCCTGTTGTTGACTTAACAAATTGACACTCTTGTTTATGGCGTCAGTAATCTCCCTAGGCTCTTGTCGTGAGTTGCCAAGGCTATGGAAGCCTTTTGAGTTCACCAACTCTGATCTCATTTAGACAAGGTCATAGTCAAAGTGGAAGTTCTCTCCTCCCTTCAGAGAAAGGTACCGCCTTCTTTGGTGGCCTGTTCTTTCCACTGGGATCTCACTCGCAGAGATCTTTCATTTAGGTCTTTTTTTTTTCTTGCCAGAGTGTCTTGGCTTTCCATGCCTGAAATACTCTCATGGGCTCTTCAGCCAGATCCAAATGCCTTAAGGGCTGACTCTGAGGCCAGAGTGCTATTTAGGACATCTGCCATTCTATGAGTCTGCTGTGTATCCCGCTTCCCATGTTGGATCGTTCTCTCCTTTTTAATTCTATCAGTTAGTATTAGCAGACACTAGTCTTGTTTATGTGATCCCTTTGACTCTTAGTCCTATCATTATGATCAATTGTGAACAGAAACTGATCACTTAGACTAGTGAGATGGCACTGGTACATGGCACCTTGATGGGATTGAATTGGAATCCCCTGGCGCGTTTCTAACTCTACCGTTTGGGGCAAGTCCGATTGAGCATGTCCCAAACTGTACATCTCCTCCCTCTCGGTGCTTGGCCACCATTCTCCCTGTCCCTCTGGACACAAGGGCAGAAAGCGAAACTGGGCTTTTCAAAGAAATAAAGATGTGTGGGACCGGCCGGGGCTGCAGGGGGCACAGTGAGCTGGGGCGGGGGGAGAGGGAGAGGCCTGAGGAGGGGCCGAGCCTGGAGAAGAGGCCCTGGAATCTGCAGAATCCCGAGATGGGGAGGGAGGGCCCTGTGTCCTGAGCGAGGAAGATCCTGTGACATCCGCCCCTGTGCAGTGGGCTTGGGAGAACCAGGATGGAGACAGCACGGTGGGTGTCCGCCTGCTGGCCCCTCACGACAGGGCAGCCGTCAGTCATGCTTGCGTCCACACCCCACCCCGGCAGTCCTCTCTTCCCCAAGCTTTGGCCCTTGCTTCGAGGTCCCAGGCTGCCTGGACGTGAATCCCAGCCCCCTGCTTCCTCCCTGTGTGGCCCTGGGCAGGCTACTCAGTCTGTCTACACCGCAAGCTCCTCATCCATAAAGGGAGGGGATGACAGAGGGTGCGGGAGGATCCGGTGGGTGACACATGCATGTGCACCAAGCTTGCAGCCCTGTCAGCGACGGCATCGCCCTCTCACTCATCCGCCATCTACCCGCACTGCCCTGCACGCCCCCACAGCCCCTCGGACCAGCTCTCCACGCAGCAGCCCAGCCCTGTGGCGAGAGTCCATGGTGTTCATAGCAGCAACAGCAGCCAGCAGCCAGCCCCTCAAAGATCCCACACGCTGGTCCCTGGGACCTGAGAGCCTGCCGCACCATGTGGTTCAGGGATTGCACAGACACGGAAGGTGGCCTTAGACCAGGGGGTGGGCCCACATCATCCAGGTGGGACTAACGGAATTGCAAAGACTGCCCTCTGGGGGCTGGTGCTGTGGCGTAGCAGGTAAAAGCTGCGGCCTGCGGTGCTGGCATCCCATACAGGCTCCTGTTCAAGTCCCTGCTGCTCCACTTCTGATCCAGCTCTCTGCTGTGGCCTGGGAAACAGCAGCAGATGGCTCAAGTGCTTGGGCCCCTGCACCCACGTGGGAGATCCGGAAGGAGCTCCTGGCTCCTGGCTTCAGATCGGCGCAGTTCCGGTCAGTACAGCCAATTAGGGAGTGAACCAGCAGCTGGAAGACCTCTCTCTCTCTCTCTCTCTCTCTCTCTCTCTCTCTCTCTCTCTCTCTCTCCCTGCCTCTCCCCTCTCTGTGTAACTCTAGCTTTCAAATAAATAAATAAATCTTTTTAAAAAGACCGCCCTCTGGCTGGAGCTGGAGGCGGGGGGAAGGGGCGGTCAGAGACATGGGGACACATAAGAAGGACCTGAGCCACTGCCGGGGTGTGGAAGATGAAGGGGCCACAGCCGTGGACAAAGGTGGCCCCCAGAAAGCTGAGAGTGACCCCCGCTGACAGCCCGCAAGGGGACGGGGCCTCTAGCCCACAGCCGCACGGAGCTGGCCGCAGGTCGCCGTCTAGACCTTGCGGAGAAGAGCACACCCAGGCCAACACCCTTGATTTTGGCCTTGGGTGGCCCCCAGCAGAGAAACTGGCTGAATCCACTCAGGCTTCCGACCTACAGACTGGGGGAAAATCAGTTTATGATGCTTTAAATGTACAATAACACTCACACCTACCGCAGCCCAGTGCACAGCCCCTCATAGTAACTCAGTCTCCTAACAGCTGCTGCCACCATCCACATCGTAGCCCCACGGAAGGCACAGCCCTGAAGGCACAGCTGGCCCGAGACCCACAGCTCCTGGGGACAGAGGCGCGCTCCCTGCAGCTCCAAGCCAGGTCCGTGCACTTGGCCACCTGCTGGTCTCCGCCCTCCTGCCTACTGCTGCCAGTGAACTGTCTCCAATAACAGGCAGACTCCATTCCTCCTAAGCTTAAAAGCCACGCAGAGGGGGTGGCCCCATCTTCTAAACAAGTGACACGGTACGTGCCTTCTGCAAACACCTCCAACCTCTGCACGCCTGGCACCCTCTCCTGGCTGTGGGCTAGTCTGGCACCCCAGACTGGCTCTGTGGGTCTTCTACTACGACAGCCCCAATTCTGCTCTTCCAAGAATACACGGCGCAGCCCGGCCAGTGCCTCCCTACCCAATTCCCCAGGAGAGGCGCCACCTCCGTGAGGCTCACAACAAAGCCCCTTTCTCCGATGGACACACCTCACCTAGGAGTCCACACTGGGGACTCTGCCCAGCTTCATCAACCGCCTTATTCTCTTACAGGGATTCCAGATATCTAGATGTCTCCAGAAGTCAAATCCGTGCCCGGAGAATGAAGCTTCTTTCTCTAGCGGCACGGAGTCAGCCAGCTCCAAAGGGAGGCTCAGCCCCAGCCTTCCTGGCCGGCTGTGTGGCTGACGTCACCGTTCTGGGCCCCATGTCCACTCAGTTACGTGAGCATCATAACGATCGGAGCCTCCACGCCATGGGGCTGTTCTGAGAGCATGATTTTGTAACACAGGTACAGATCAGGAGGGCACGCCAGAAAGTTTGTGGGAAAATTCAATTAATAGGTACATTTGCTTTTCTTGTCTTTTTTAAAGAAATGGCTTATTTATTTAACTTGAAAGAGTTAGAGAGGGAGAGGGGGAGAGAGAGAGAGAGAGAGAGAGAGAAAGAGAGATATCTTCCATCCACTGGTTTACTCTGCAGATAGCTGCAAAGGCCAGTGCTGGGCCAGGCTGAAGCCAGGAGCCAGGAGCTTCTTCCAGGTCTCCCATGTGGGTGCAGGGGTCCAAGCACTTGGGCCATCTTCTGCTGCTTTCCCAGGTACATTAGCAGGGAGCTGGGCTGGAAGTGGAGCAGCTGGGACTCGAACTGGTGCCCATAAGGGGATGCCAGCACTACAGGCCAGGGCTTTACCTGCTATGCCACAGTAATGGCCCCAACAGATAAATTTTAGTGCAAACGATTGAAATTCACTCACAATTTCTAGATAACACAAATGTTCTATGAATTTCTGGAAGAACCCTCATGCGCAGGAAGACAGGTGGGATAAGCAGGGTGTTGCAGGTGGGCTGGCGCCTGGGGACCATTTGTGGTCGAGAAGAGATTAGGATCATCCTCCTCAATGCCCCTGGGCTGCCCCACAGGACAAGCCAGGAGAGAACAAGTGCTGGGGAGGATGGGGAGGACCTGGAACCCTGCCCACAGTGCGGGAAATGGAAGACGGAAAACTACACGGAGCCTCCTTGGGAAAGTGAACACAGAATTGCCCTCTGAGCCAGCAATCCTGCCTCTGGGTCTATACCCCAAGAACTGAGAGCAGCACCTCAGAGAGAGGTCTGTGGGGGTGATCCTGCCCCTGGCTGGGAGACTGCCTGCCCTGCCCACGCAGGAGGTCACGAGGGCATGGCACACCATGCCCCCTGGGAAAGACCCTGGTTGAGGACTCAGCGCACTGAGACCCCACACGTGACCTGAGTGCCGGCAGGCGGCAGGGGCCCCAGGCACATTTCCCCCACCCCCACTTCCTGTTGAGGGGCCTCGTGATTGTCAGCTAGGCAAACAGCTCCCAGGAGTGGCCCAGACCCATAAGGACCGCCTGGAAGGCTACGTGTCTTTCAAGCTGATTGGAGAAGCATGGCGGCACCAGTATCAGCTTTATCCTATAGAATTAGCAGTGCCCTGAACTAGCTACACCCCTTTACCTGCTTGTACCTTGCTGTTAATAAATGGACACGTTCACAGAAACTTTCTCGGGTGCTTCTTGTTGAAGAACGCCATAGCCCCACCATCCTGACAGTGCGGGCCTCGCAGGACGAGCCCACAGGTCTGTGTCCCCACGCTCACAGCAGCATGGGTTGCATGGCCACAGGTGGAAGCCACCAGTGTCCACAGCCAGGTGAGTGGAATCCTCCCCCTCCCCCGAGTATTGTTCAGGCTTATAAAGGAAGAGGGCTCTGACACGTGCTCGGGAGGACATCGTAAGTGGAATAAGCCAGGCACAAAAGGTCAAACGTCACACGACAGCTTCCAGAGGAACACAGGAGAGGCATGTTGGTGGAGACAGGAAGTGCCATTTCTGTCCGGAAGGTGGTGGGCGCCAGGGTTGGAGAGGGGGCGGCCGTGGAGCTCCCCGTGGGCACAGTTTCCACTCGGCAGAGCTACAGGGGCGACTGGCGGTGACTGCTTCACGCACAGCGCTGGGTGCTGGGAACGGCCCAGAGGGTAAACTGCACCTGACGTGTATTTTCCCACAATAAAAGAGAGATTATGATCCAGCCCCTGGCTCTGAGCTTCTTCCTCTTGGAAACCCTCCATCTGCTGGGGGCAAACCAAGCCTGTACTTGCTGTGGTGGGAACTGAATGATGGACCCAGGGGAGAGAAAAGGCCCCCTGGGGATGGGTGAGAGCAGTGAGCGCACCCCAGGGAGAGCAGTGCCTGGGTGGAGCGGGGCCGAGCAGGCAGCACAGCCAAGGCAGTGAGTGCACAGGTGAATTCAGCGGGAAGGGCCTTTCCCTCGGGCCTGTCCTTCATGGATGGCATCTTGGGTCTGAGCAAGGGACAGCAGCTTGGTCCAGGTGCACCTGTCATCGTCCATGTCTCTCAAAACCTCAGAGTTAAAATGGCACAGTACCGTAACTGTGGGTAACGCATTCTGCTGGGGGCGTGGTGCTGGGAGGGAGGGGACCTGTGACCCTTCCCTGGGGAAGCTCCCAGAAGACGTCAGAGCCACAGAGGTACGTAGCCTTGGACGCAGCCAGTGCACTTGCACACCTGTGCCACGAGGGAGGCATCGGTGATCAGCTGGCATTGTTTACTAACAATAAAACGTGATGACGCCACAGGCAGCCCGGAAATGGCAGGGGACGGGCAGGGGTAGGACTCACGGGGATGGAGGGACTCCAGGTGCTAGTGAGGCCGGTCTCGCTGCCGACCCTCTGGTCTCGCATGGGAAGGGGCTCCTGGGCTGGGAGGGGAGCGGCTGCCCACCAGGGGCAGAGGCAGAGGTGCAGGTGCGAACGTGTCCTTTGTGTTAGTCTTTGTGCCACCTCCCGGCATCTAGGCTGGCCCGGGGCAGGGGTGAGGGCTTGGGGTGGTGGTGGCCAGCACTCCACTCTGCAGCCAATCCTTTCCTATGCCTCAAACCACGTTCTCCGACAGAGAACAGGAAAAGCCAGCGTGGTGCAGGGGCTCCACCAGCATGGGTGGGCGGGGAAGAAGCCCAAAGACGGAGAGGCAGGGGGGAGGGGCCGTGAAGGGGTGGCCCTGGAGCCTTCTCCGTGGGGACTGATCCCCGAGCCTATGGGCAGAGACCTGGCCGACTGCGCGGCGCCGCCCCAGCCCCCGCATCGGGACAACGTGGGGTTCATGTCTTAGGAGAGCACTCAGGCACGTCAAAAATTCAGCCGCCGCTGGCTTGGGTGTTTCTTCACCCGGAGAGCGGAGTCTCCTTCCCAGCAGAGTTTAAATAACAAGCACGTCCAACTGCAGCCCTCAACGTGTGCACCTCATCTGTCACGGGGTTTAGCTCCCAAAGGGGCAAGGCTGTGGCCGCGCTGTCCGGCCACGCAAACGGGGCCGCTCCCATCAGAGCCTCTCCAGTCTGTAGCAGCAGTCACAGTCATTTCAAAGATGCATTTAGTTTATTAAAATGTTTACTTTTCATATGCTTGAAAGGCAGAGAGAGAGACAGAGACGGAAAACTGTTCCATGCATTAATTCACTCCACAAATGCCCACGACAGCTGGAGCTGGGCCAGGCTGAAGCTAAGAGGCAGGAACTCCACCTGGATCTCCCACGTGGGTGCCAGGGGCCCAAGCACGTGAGCCATCATCACCTGCTGCCTCCCAGAGGCATTAGCAGGAAGCTGGATCTGAACAGTTGGGACTCAAAACCAGGCACTCTGGGGGCCGGCGCTGTGGCGCAGAGGGTTAAAGCCCCAGCCTGCAGTGCCAGCACCCCATATGGTGCCGGTTCGAGTCTCGGCTGCTCCACTTCCAATCTAGCTCCCTGCTAATGTGCCTGGGGAAGCATCGGAGGATATTCCAAGTCCTTGGGCCCCGGCACCCATACAGGAGACCCAGAAGAAGCTCCTGGCTCCTGGCTTTGGATTGCCTCAGCCCTAGCTCTTGTGGCCGTTTGGGGAGTGAACCACGGACAGAAAACCTCTCTCTGTCTCCACCTCTCTAGTTCTGTCTTACAAATAAATAAAATAAATATTTTTTAAAAAACCAGGCACTCTGCCATGGATGCAGGCATCCCGGGTGCTGGCTTCACCTGCTGTGCCACAATGCCTGCCCCCAGAGAGGTCATTTCAAAACACAGGCCTCCCCCATCTGGAAATCCTCTGTGTTTCTTCCCATGAAGATCAACACTCTCAGGACGTCCTGCCTGCCCACTCCTGCTTCTGGATACACTGCTTTCCTTTCAGTCTTTCCACCACAGGACCTTTGCACAGGCTGCTCCTTCCCCCAGGTCTACTCAAATCCGCCCTGTCCCCTGCACTCCTTCCTGTCGGAGCCCGACATGGGCATGGGACTAGTCGCACCTGTGGGAGGCCCTGACCTCTGGCTCTCCCTGCTGGCAGCTTCCTGCCCGCGAGGGACCACATGTCATCCTGCCCATCCCATGAGGCTCTAGGTAAATGTTTGTGGACGGCAGTGAGCAAAAACCAGGCCGGCAAACACAGGCTTCCTTTTGCCATCAGAGAGACAAAGTCCCTCTGGGACACAGCGAAACGTCTGGAGGACAAATCCCTGCAAGCGCCAGTGTTGATTGTCCCCGCCGCGTTACAAACCCTTCCTCTTCCTCCTTGTGTAAGCGCCATCAGAAAATGTGAACAAGTCAACATATGATGAGAGCAGCCGTCACAGTAAGTCGTCAGCCTTGCAAATGAGCATGGATCTGCAGAACCACGGCTCCCTGCTCTGCCGGGCTTGCTGAAGCAAATACAGATCCGGGGTCAGTGCTATGGTGTACGGGGCTAAGTCTCTGCCTGCGGTGCCAGCATCCCATGTGGGCACTGGTTCGAGTCCTGGCTGCTCCTCTTCCGATCCAGCTCTCTGCTATGGCCTGGGATAGCAGTAGGAGATGGCCCAAGTCCTTGGACCTCTGCACCCATGTGGGAGATCTGGAAGAAGCTCCTGGCTCCTGGCTTCGGATTGGTGCAGCTCCTTATTATTGTGGTCAATCGGGCAGTGAACCAATGGATGGAAGACCTCTCTCTCCCTCTCTCTGTCTGTAACTCCACCTCTCGAATAAGTTATAAAGAAAAGAACAGAAATGATCTGTTTTATGCGCTGGGTGTAACCACTGGGGGATGTAAAGGCTGCCTATTTTTTTTTTTTTTCTTAACCTTTATTTAGTGGCATAACTTCCAGTGTGTTGGTTGAGCCACCACCCAGGGTGCCCAGAGCTGGCTGACCCCGAGGCTGACCAGCAGAGGGCGACCTTCACCTCGTTCTGTCTACAGGCTGCCGAAGGCTGCTGGGTCTTCGGAGCTCAGGTCTTCACAACTCACCGTGCCCCACACTGTCTTTCTTAAAGACCTATTTTGGGGGCTGGAGTTGTGGTACAACGGGTGAAGCTACCACCTGCAGCACTGGCATCCTATATGGACTCCAGTTCCAGCTACTCTGTGTCAGACCCAGCTCTCTGCTATGGCCTGGGAAAGCAGTAGAAGATGGCCCAAGTCCTTGGGCCCCTGCACCCGTGTGGGAGACCTGGAGGAAGCCCCTGGCCCTTTGCTTCCATTGTGGCCATCTGGGGAATGAATCAGTGGTTGGAAGATCTCTCTCTCTCTCTCTCTCTCTCTGCCTCTACCTTTCCCTCACTTTGTCACTCTGCCCATTCAAATAAATAGATATTTTTTATTTATTATAAATATCTATTTATTTGAAAAATTCAGAGTGGCAGAGAGGGAAAGACAGAGACACACAGAGAGAGGGATCTTCCATCTGCTGGTTCACTCCCCAGATGGCCACAACAATTGGAGCTGGTCCAGGCCAAAGCCAAGAGCTAGAGCTTCTTCCAGGTCTCCTACATGGATGCAGGGACCCATGAACTTGGGCCATCTTCTGCTGCTTTCCCAGGCACATTAGCAGGGAGTGGGGTGGGAAGTGGAACAGCTGTGACTTTGACCAGTGCTCTTATGGGGCACCATCACTGGAGGCAGTGCCTTAACCAGCTGCGCCCCAACATGGTCCTCCAATCCCCTTCTTAAAGCAGATCGCCTCTCCCAGTGGATCTCAGCAGTGGGAGGAGCACTGGTCTGTGAGGAGAGGCCAGAGCCCATCACTGGTCGGCTCATGCTGTGTCTGGAAACGCAGGTGCCACCTGCTCTCCAGGGAGCCCAGCAAATGTGGCAGGTTCCTCCAGGAATCCACAGGATCGCTGCCGTCAGAGGAGAGGCAGAGAGAGAGAGAGAGAGAGAGAGAGAGAGGTCTTCCATCCGCTGGTTCACTCTCCAGATGGTCGCAATGGCTGGACCTGCACCAATCCAAAGCCAGGAGCCAGGAGCTTCTTCCAGGTCTCCCACATGGGTGCAGGGGCCCAAGGACTTGGGCCATCTTCTACTGCTTTCCCAGGCCATAGCAGAGAGCTGGATCGGAAGTGGGGCAGCCGGGACTCAAACCAGCGCCCATACGGGATGCCAGCACTGCAGGCGGCGGCTTTACCTGCTACACCACAGCACCGGGGCTCAGAGGCGCCCCTTTAAACCACAGCCAAGGAGCAGTGGGCAGCCAATTATTTTGCTACAATAAATGCAGCTCAGCTTTTGTCTACATCAGCTGAGTCACACCAGAGGGAGCCAGCTCAGCCCCACGCCCCAGGACTCTTCTGTCTGTGTCGTGAGACCCTGACAGTGATCCTGGTGTCGCTTACCCAGCACCAGGAGCCAGAAGCTGCACCTGCATTTTTATCGCAGAATCGCCACAACAGCCCTGTGGGGTAGGTGGTTTGCAGACAGGGGAAATGGGCTCCGAGCAGGTCAGGAATTTACCTGAAGCCACAGAGCCAGAAATGGCCTAAAGGGATCCAGACCCAGGGTCTATCTCCAAATCCTGCCGGCTTCCTGAAGTCACAGCTGGCTTCAAATCAGATCCTTGTCTCCTCTGGCCAGACCGGAGTGAAACTGCCTGCTGTCTGTCTCTTGTGATCCTTCTCCTTTGCTCTTCCCACTCCGTGGTCCCTGCGGGGAGACCACGTCCCCAGAGTGTCCAGCGAGGTAAGCGGAGTTATTTTTAAACCTGCTGAGTTGATGATAAATCAAAATCTCGGAAAACTAGGACTGGAGGAGGAACTTTCTCCACTTGATAAAGAGCATCTACAAAAACCTTCAGTCCACATCATGCTCGGGGCAGGCGCTGTGGCGTAGTGGGCTAAGTCCTTGCCTGCGGCACCGGCATCCCCTGTGGGCGTCGGTTCGAGTCCCAGCTGCTCCACTTCTGATCCAGCTCTCTGCTATGGCCTGGGAAAGCAGTAGAAGATGGCCCAAGTCCTTGGGCCCCTGCACCCACATGAGAGACCCAGAAGAAGCTCCTGGCTCCTGGCTTCATATTGGCCCAGCTCCAGCCTTTGCAGCTATTTGGGGAGTGAACCAGTGGATGGAAGACCTCTCTCTCTGTCTCTTTCTCACTGTCTGTAATTCTACCTCTCAAATAAATAATAAAAATAAAATATTTTTTTAAATCCTGCTTAATGGCAATAGACCGAATGGTTTCCCCCTAAAATCAGAGGCAAGTTGGAATTTAGACTGCTGGCTCCAGCCAACAGAAGCCTGGAGGTCCTAGCCAGTGCACTAGCACCAGAAAAGGAGACTAAGGGCTTGCCGATCAGAAAGGGAGAGAGAGAACTCTACTTCTTTGTAGATACATGGTTATTTATATACAAAATTCCAAGAAACTGACAAAAGAAAAACCTTCTAGAAAGTTCAGTTAATGTTGCATGATACCATGTTAGTACACAAAAATCAGCTAAATCGCTATATGCTGGCAATGACCAAAGTCAGAAGGACGATACCACTTATCATCACTAACCAAAGATACCTTGAAGTGTAAATCTTAAACACACACACACACACACACAAACACACACACAAACACACACACAGACCTTGTATGTTAAAAGCTGTAAGAAAGTCATGAAAGGAATCAAAGACCTAAATACTGAGAGAAAGAGATCATGTTCACAGATTGGAAGACAGGGGACAGCGCTGTGGTGTAGCAGGTAAAACCACCATCTGCGGTGCCGGCATCCCTTGTGGGCACTTGTTCAAGTCCTGGCTGCTCCACTTCCAATCCAGCTCCCTGCTACTGTGCCTGGGAAAGCAGCAGATGGCCAAGTGCTTGGGCCCTGCACCCATGTGGGAGACCTGGATGGAGTTCCTAGCTTCTAGCTTTGGCCTGGCCCAGCACTGGCTGTTGCAGCCATTTGGGGAGTGTGTAAGTGGATGGAAAATATCTCTCTCTCTCTCTAACTCCACCTTTCAAATAAATAAATAAATCTAAAAATAAACAAGAAATAATAAGCATCTCAAAAGGTCTGTGTAGATTCTCTGCAGGACACCAGGTAGAGATGGAGAAATGATGAGTGGTTGCCAGGGGTTACCTGGTGGTGGGGCTGTTGTCATCACAGAGGGTACCACAAGGAAGACCTCTGGCGCTAGAACAGTTTTGTGTCTTGATTTCTACAAAGAAAATGACTCCAAGTCTATCTCTATCTCTATCTCTATCTCTATCTCTATCTCTATCTCTATCTCTCTTTCACACACACACACACACACACATGCACACACATGGCACCAAGGTCACTTTTCCTGCTTTGGTCATCGTCACACTCCGTGTAACCACTGGGGGGAACTACATAAAGTGTGCACACTGTCTGCCTCTATTATTTTTAGAACTTTTTGCGAATCTCTAATTCTTTCAGAATAAAGCATTTAAAACGTTGAGCGAGGCCTGGCCTGCTTTCACAGGCTTGCTCTTTGCACTTCATTATTTTAATCCCATTCAATATTAGAAAGGCTCCACCCGCTGTCTTCATTATCCTCTCCTCCTTCCTGGGTGGTCACGGGTTGAGGCTTTGGCCCAAACCCCAGCTGAATCAGGATGAAATGGAAGGAGAGGGCGTGTGGCCGAGCCCGGGGCCCAGCCCCATCTACTGCCTGGAGCTCTGTGGGCTCCCAGGGGCTCCCAGCAGTCCCCAGGGGCTTTGGAAAGGGGGATGCTCTTGGGGAGGGGGTGGTGGGAGGGACATCTGGATCCGCTCAGCCAAGGCCGGGGGGCTTCTCCCTGCACTGCACTCAGCTCCACTGCTTAACCAGGCAAACGCGGCTCACTCAGCGATCGGGCACTGGGGGCTCAGCTCATCACAGACGAAGGGGCTATTTGCCAGGTGTGCCCACTGCACCTCGTGGGGCGGGCGTGGGGATGCAGCAGGGCAAGTCGCTGGCTGCGATGCCGGCCACGCCATGGCGGAGTACCACTTCAATCACTGGCTGCGATGCCGGCCACGCCATGGCGGAGTACCACTTCAACCACTGGCTGTGATGCCGGCCCCCATACATGCCATGGCGGAGTACCATTTCAATCACTGGCTGCGATGCCCACCCCCCATGGAGAAGTACCACTTCAAGTCTCGCTACACTGAACTTCTGATCCAGCTCCCTGCTACTGCACACATCCCCCGGAGGCAGCAGATGATGGCTCCAGTACTTGGGCCCCTGCCACCCTCATGGGAGACCAGGACAGAATTGCTGGATCCTGGTGTCAGCCTGGCCTGGCCCTGGCTTTTGCAGCCATCCAGGGAGTGAGCCAGCAGATGAAGATCTCTATCTGTGTCACTCTGCCTTTCAAATCAATCAATCAATCTTAAAAAAGCGGGGTGTGTGTGTGTGTGTGTGTGTGTGGCAGCTCCACAGCGCACTAAGGACCTCTGGAGGGGCCAGGGCTGAGGAGGGGTGGGGCCGCGGGGCACGAGTTCTCACCTGCAAAACAAGGTCGGAGTCCTCGTGCCGTCCGATTGTGGTGCTTTTGCTGAGGACAAAGAAGCCGTCCGCGCTCTTCAGATAGGCTTTCATCCTCTCCGCGTTCCCTACACAAAGTTTTCAGAACGAATTTTGTTAGAAAAATGCAGTCCTCCGATCAGTCAACGACATCATGTTTAGACTTAACGAAATCATTCATCCCCAGTCCACGCCCAAAGGGAGAAACCAGCAGAGCGGGGAGTGGACAGATGGCCTTGACCCTGACCACAAGGGCGGTCCTGCCTGCCTCCACAGCCATTTCTTCTGGGGGCCAGCATCGTGGTGCTGTAGGTTAGGCTGCCGACTATGACACTGGCATCCCGCATCAGAGTCTGGGTTCGAGTCCTGGCTGCTCCACTTCCAACCCAGTTTCCTGCTAATCCTCCCGGGAAGGCCTGGAAGGCGAATCAAGTACTTGAGCCCTGGCAACCGATGTGGGAGACCTGGATGGAGTCCTGGCTCTGGCCTGGCCCTGCCCTGGCTGCTGCGGAACACGTGAGGACTGAACCAGTGGATGGAAGATCTCGCCCTCTCTCTCTGTCACTCCACCTTTCAAATACATAAAACACAGCTATAAAAGAACCCCATCTTTCCTTAGAGTATGGTTCTAATGTTCCAATAGAAGACATTTCTTCATTTCCTAGGGCCCAAACAAACAAAAGCTAAAACAACTCAACAACAAAGCTGAGGTTCACTGATAACTGCTATCTACTTCCCAGTAGGCCTGGTATGGGGTTAGCTCTCTGATGTATCAAGTATTCGTGTTCAATATCTCTAACCGGCCACACACTCTACAGCCTTGATGGGCTACTATTCGTATTCAATATCCCCAACCGGCCATGCGCTCACTCTGTGGCCTTGGTGGGCTACTTAATTTCTCCCTGTGCTTTAGTTTGCTCCTCTGTAAAATGGATTTGTGAGCTCAAATGCAACAACACACGTGAAGATTCTAGAAGCGTGCCCAGCGCACATCGGTTCTGCTTCTATTGTTGTTAACCTGGGCTTCTCAAACTCTCAACACTCTCCAAGGAACACCAAACTTTTACAGCACATCTTAAAGTGCCAAGGGTCGGTCTTCGAAGAAGCAGGCATGAGATAACAGTCTCTTTTACGTCACCACCTCTCGTCCTATATTTAGGCTGGGGAAGTTTTTCTAAAGACAGAGATAAGAGGATAGCTTGGCCGGGCGACAGGGGCCTGTACATATTTGCCCCTCAACATTTTATGGAGAACATGTCAAACCTATGAAAAAGCTGGAAAGAACTAGGTGGGAAATCTCTCTCTATCCACAGCCTCGACAGCACAATGGAAATTTTTGTCTATTTTCTTTGTCACATAGCCATTCATTCACGCATGCATCTTATATTTGACGCACTTCAAACTAAGTTCTCGGTCTCCTCTTTTCTACCTAAAACTCACGAATGGTGACGTCACTGAACTGTGAGTAAACACAGCCGCAGTTGCTGAGTGACCGGTTGGGCTCTCAGGGCTGCACCTGCCCCTCCTTGTCACTTCTTGTTATCACTTGCCCAGGGCAGTGTCGGGCACCCTGTCATCCTGTGGCTCCTGCAAGGCAGGCCTCGTTACTGTGCCCATTCTACAGAGGGGAAAGCTGAGGCTCCTGGAAGCCGAGCTCACCTGGAGGCAGGAGGCCGCAGAGCACACGGGGACCTTGGCCTGGAAACCCTTGGGCACCTCAGCTTCTCCCCTGGGCAGGGCAGCGATGGGGCGAGCAGGGAGGGAGACGCAGAGGGCAGGGCACTTGGCAATGACAGAACGTCCTTGAAGCCAGGAGTCCGTCCTCGAAAGGAAGAGGCCCTCCTGGGTGCCACGGTTTGAATAACTCGTTGGGCCTTCCATCCCTCCACACAGGTGGGGCCGGGTGGGAGGGGTTTGGGTCACAGGGTGCAGCCCTTGCCCTGGTGGGTGAGTTCTGCCTCTGGTGGGACTGGATTAGTTGGAGCAAAGCAGGCTGGTAGAAAGCAAGCCCCACCCTGCACCTTGCACCTGCCCGCCCCAGGCCCTCACTCTTAGACACAGCTGCCCACTCCCGCACTTCTCACCCGTGAGCCAGAAATGAGGCTCTGTCCTTTATACATTACCCTTGGTCCCAGACGTGGAGCAAGACTCGGGCAATATACCGGGTATTTGTGTGTGTAAGCTCCGAGGCCCATCGCCAGCCCCACCACCCCCACAAACACAGACACTTGCATGAGGAGAGAAACAGAATAAATGGCTAAGTTAGTTGTCATTAATGGGGGGGGGGGGGGAAGCATTTCCAAAAGGACCACGCCCCAGCAGACGGCTTGGATCGTTCACCTGCAGCTGACAAGACCACAGCCAAGCCTCAACCTCCAGGGAGACCTGAGAGCGTGTCTCTTCCAGGGAGCACCACAGGGAATGCTCTGGAACTCTGCCCCATGCTCAGATGATTCGCTTGCGAGTTTCTCACCCCGACCACCCTGGCTAAACACAGCCCCGTCACTGTATTCTGGAGCCGGCCTAGCTCACTCGGGCATCCTCCCTTGTTCTCGACTTCCTCTGCCATTGTCCTGTTCCTTTAAGGATTTGTTTATTATTCATTCAAAAGGTATAGGGACAGAAGGGGGAGGGAGAAAGGGAGAGGGAGAGAGAGAGAGAGTGCCATCTATTAGTTCTCTCCCCAAATGGTCCCAACAGCCAGGGTTGGGCCAGGCTGAAGCCAGGAGCCCAGAACTCCACGTGGGCCTCCCACGTGGGTGCAGGGTCCACACACTTGGGCCATCCTCTGCTGTCTTCCCAGGCGCATCAACAGGAAGCTGGATCGGAAGCAGAGCAGCCAGGACGCGAACCGGCGCTCTGACATGGGATGCTGGTGTTGCAAGTGATGGCTTCACCCAGGACGCCACAGTGCTAGCCCCTCACGTTCCTTTAGTTAGGAACGCACTTGCTGTTACTTTCCTTTTCACTGTGATGTATGAGGGTACTTCAAGAAGCTCACGGAGGGGCCGGTGCTGTGGTGTGATGGCTAACGTGGCCATCTGTAGTACCAGCATTCCACGTGGGTGCCAGTTCAAGTCCGGGCTGCTCCACTTCCAATCCAGCTCCCGGCTAATGCACCTGGGAAAGCAGTGGAAAATGGCCCAAATCCCCTTGGGCCCCTGCACCCACATGGGAGACCCGGAAGAAGCTCCTGGCTGTTGGCTTCGATTGGCCCAGTTCATTTGGGGCCATTTGGGAGTGAGCTAGGGAATGGGAGCTCGCTCTTTCTCTGTCTCTCTCCCTCTCTCTGTAACTCTGCTTTTCAAATAAATAAATAAATCTTTAAAAAAAGGTTCTTGGAAAACAGACTTACATTTTTTAATTTATTTTATTTATTGTGGTGCAAAAAAAGTTTGAAATCCATGTATATTTTTCACAGTATACATTTTTATGAAGATTTAAATTTGTTAAAAGATTATTTATTTGAGAGGTAGAGATTTAAATTTAATTTTATTAAAATATTTATTTATTTGAGAGGCAGAGGCAGAGAGAGGTCTTCCATCCACTGATTCACTCCCTACATGGCCACAATGGCCAGAGCTGGGCTGATCCGAAGCCAGGAGCTTCTTCCAGGTCTCCCTCGTGGCATGCTGGTGCCAAAGGTGGAGACTTGACCTACTATGCCACAGTGCCAGCCCCTTTCACAAACTTCTTGAAGACCCTATTATACACATAGATCTCAAAATCCTTGCACCAAACTTCTTTTATTTTTAAAAATTTAATTATTTACTTGAAAGGCAGAGTTACAGAGAGGCAGAGAGAGAGAGAGAGAGAGAGAGAGAGAGAGAGAGAGATGATAGATCGATTGATCTCCATCTGCTGGTTCCCTCCCCAGATGGCTGCAATGGCCAGAGCTGGGCTGATCTGAAGCCAGGAATGAGGAGCCAGGAGCCAGGGGCCAGGAGCTTCTTCTGGGTCTTCCATGCTGGTGTAAGGGCCCAAACACTTGGTCCATCTTCTGCTTTCCCAGACCATAGCAGAGAGCTGGATTGGAAGTAGAGCAACCAGGACTTGAACTGGAGCCCACACGGGATGTTGGCACTGCAGGCGGTGACTTCCGTTATGCCACAGTGCCGGCCCCCAACAAACATCTTTTAAAAATGTATTTAGTTGAGAGTCACAGGCAGATGGACAGATGGGCATGCAAAGCTCCCATCTGCAGGTTCATTCTTCAAATGCCTGAAACGGCCCAGGATCAGCCAAAGCTGGAAGCTGGTCTCGCTCCAGGTATCCTCACGGTGACGGGAACCCAACCAGTTGAGTCACCACCGCTCACTCCAGGTATCCTCACGGTCACGGGAACCCAACCAGGTGCGTCACCTCCCCAGAGCTGCAGGAGCATGAAGCTGGCACAAGGAGCTGAGCCCAGGAGCCCGGGCGTGGGCCGTGGGAGCCCAACCAGCTAAGCGTATCTTTTAATGCCATTTTTTCACGCACTTTCCCAAGCACCCTGGGATGTCCCGGGAGAGCCAGGGCTTTCGTAAGAGACAGTTCTCTGTGGGTTTCTATCGGTACCCATCCCGGTGCCACAGCACTGAGAAATTTTGTTCCAGAAGATCTTTCCTAGGACTTGGGTGTGGCCAGCAGCCTGGGGGGACAGAGGTCGGGCAGCCCCATCTAGGGCAGAGGGCGGGCTCCTTTAAAACACACGGTGCCTCCTTCCAGGGTGCGAGTGCTGCGGGTTCGCAGCCTGCCCCTTTAAAAGATGTGGTCTTCCTGGGTGTGGGCTCCTTAGCCCGGACACAGACTCACTGTGTGCCTGGCATCCACCTGCCTGTTCTGCGTCCCCGGAGGGGTTTGTGGGGCCAGGAGAAGCTCCGTGAACACCTTGTGAGTAACAGAGGCCTTTGCCTCTGGCCCAGGTGTTTCCAATCTTCTGCCTGCTTCTGCTAAGCTGAGCGGCTCACGTATCGCTTGAGCTAGGAGAACCTCCCAGGCCCTTGCAGTCCCTACCGAGTGTCCCTCACTCCACGTCTGGCCCTGGGGGCTGCTGCACCTGCCGCCTCCCCGGTGCTCAGTACCTACTTGCAGAATGAACGCACAGCACGGTGCCCTCGGGTGAGCCCTGCACTGGCAGCCCTTGACCGCAGCCGCCTTTCACCTTCCCCTGCAGGGTCCACGCTAGGTGGCCTTCTGGGAAATGCTGAGTGCACCTGCTTAGCGGTCTGGGTGGGGCCCGTTATCTTCACTTTAGCGGTGCCCTGTGCAGCCTCCTGCCTGCCCACACACACTCTGGGAAGTAACCCCAATGGATGAAACTGGAGCAGTGCTTCCCCCAGGCTACAGAGCACCTGGAGACCGAGGAGCAAGAGAGCCCTCCTGGCCACAGGTGCGCGGCGCTGAGCTGCGGAAGCAGGACTCCTGTCCACGCTTCTTAAGCGGCCTGGGAGGGAGCGGTCAGGCTAGGGGACCTCCCCGACCGCCGCCGCGTGGGTGTCACCCAAAATCAGGGGTAGCAGAGGGCGCCCCTTCTAATCCCAGAGGTGCCCCTGGGGACATCTGAGAGGGGCCCATGTTCCCGGGCCGGCCAGCTTGGGGCCAGGCGCCGGCTGCGCTTAGGGGAGAGGCGGGTGTTGGCGCACAGACCCACCTCTGTCTGTCCCCCGAGCCCCGTCCTCGCGGAGCCAGCCCCGCCCGGTGCTCCACGTCCCCTCGCCGCCCCTCCCCGGGCCGCACTCACCTGGAGGGAGCAGGAAGCCCACGCCCGGTCGTCCGCAGAGCGCCCCGCCAGCTCGGCAGGCGCCGGCCCCCTTCGGGCGGAGGCCGCCCGGCCTCACTCCCGCGGAGTCTCCAGCCGGCGACCCGCACCTCGCGCGTCCGCCGGCCTGTGTACGCGCGTCGCCATGGCAACGCCGAGGGGCCGGGCCGAGCAGGTGAGGGGCGTGGCCTGCGTGCGGCCGCGCGGGGGAGCACCTGCCGCGTGCCGTAGCCGACCCCCCCACTCCGGCCTGTCCCATTCCGCAGATGGGGAAACCGAGGCACAGAGGTCTCAGCAGGGGCCCCAGGAGGGGACACAGAAGAGGTTTGGCTCAGTATTCGCCGTGCTCTGGAACCAGCGTGCGGGTAGCAGAATTCAGTCCTCTTTGTTGGAAGTGGCTGTGGGGCCACCGCCCCAGGCAGGTGCGGGATTGGGGGAGCGCCAGGCGGAGTGGCCTGTTCGGAGCCCATGAGTGTTTCGGCCTCCTGCTGGGGAGGGGGATATTTCCAGCCCCCTGCCCTGCACTCAGCCCTCTGCTTGCTTTGTGTCTGCCGGCCTCCCCCGGGTCGCCGGCTGTGCCTTCCTTCCATCACCACCGGCCTGATTTCAGGCCACCCCAGCGCCAGCGTCTTCTGGCCACTGCCTCCTGGTGCTGGCTGCTATGGATGGACGGTAGATGGTCACCGAAGTCCATTTAGGGTGGGATGTTTGCTCAAAATGTCCAGACCCGCTGGGAGGGTTTACAAATGCAGGTTTGTTGGCACAGACCCCAGCGTTGGGAGTGAGCGCCCTGGAGAGTGGCCCAGGAGTGACCCTTTGCAAAGCTCAGCGGAACCCGCCCCCCCCGCCCCCCCGCCCCGTTGATGCAGTTGGGCTGCGGGGACGCCCTCCAGAGCCGGAGCCAGAAGTCTCTTCCCGCACTCCCTTTGCACCTCTGAAGGCAGCAGAAGACGGCCCACGTGCCCAGGGCCCTGCACCCATGAGAGAGATCCCGATGGCACTCCTGGCTCCCGGCTTCAGCCTGGCCCAGCCCCAGCTGTTGCAGCATCTGGGGAGTGAGCCAGTGGATGGAAGACCTCGCTCGCTCTCTGTCTCCCCTGGCTTCCTTGAGCTTTGCCAGGGGTCTGTGTGCATGTTCTGCCTGAAAACTGACCACGGAGAGCCCATGCCGCCGCTGGGGGGCCGGGCTTTTATTGTCTGTGCCTCACTTCCCTGTTCTATAAAGTGGGGGCCACGCAGGCAGACTGTGGGTTCGAGGGGTGCATAGGAAGCCGTCCCTCGTGCCTGCTCTCTTGCGTGCCTGTGTTATTATTGGCTGCTGATGCCCCGGGAGGATTCCCAGTTACCCCGGGCTGCATCAACTCAGCCCAGAGCCACCTGTTGCCTGGACAGCCCCGCATCGTCCGGCCGCTGCCCGAGGACCCTCCCGGCTGTGGCTACAGTGACGGGCTGGGCTCCCTGCCCTGCTGGACAGCGCCGTGGGTCTCCTTCCAGCCCGTTTGGATGACCTCATCCTGAGTCACCTCCTAGAGGTTCCCAGCATCTTTCTGTCATTTCCTTTCCCATCTCCACTGTCTCCTCTCGGGGTGTTCTCACCACACCCTTCCCCTTCTCTCCCAAGCAGGGCCGCCTCGCACCGCTCTCCACGTCTCTGCTCTGTTCCTGGAATCCGTTGGTTCCGTGCAAGCACGGCCAATCCCTGCGCCTTCCTCGCTGCCTCGCCACAGACCTGCCTCCCGAGAACAACTGTTCTTTTCTTCCCGGTCCCTCGCCCGAGCCTCAGCGTCCACCGTGTTTGCTGGCCTCTCCTGAGCACTGCCTGGTGTTTGAAACTCAAGCCTCGAGGATCTAAGAGGATCTAATCCGGGTCTGCACTTGGATCAGTGTCAGAAGCCAGGGAGAGAGGAACATTCAGCTAATTAGCATCCCGGGCAGGAGGCCTGGGGCCCCAACAGGGGCTCCGAGGGGACGGAGCAGGGGGACCAGTCCTCTGCCTGGAGTGGTTTTGGGAGGCTGGGAAAGGCTTTAAAAAACAGCAAGTGTTTGAGCTATGTCTTTAAAGGTGGAGAGGGAAAGACGGGGAGAGCTCAGGATGGCGGGGGTGGGGTGGGAGGGTGAGGGGGGTGGGCGTGGGGAGGAACGAGCGAGGGAATAGAGGCTGGGAAAGAGGTAAGAAGGAAGGCTAAGCACAAGGGGGGGGGTGGTGGTGCCATGGTGTAGCCAGCAAAGCCATCGCCTGCGTGCGGGCATCCCCTGTGGGCGCCGGTTCATGCCCCAGCTGCTCCTCTTCCAGTCCAGCTCTCTGCTGTGGCCTGGGAAAGCAGTGGAAGATGGCCCAGGAGCTTGGGGCCCTGCACCCGGGTGGGAGACCCGGAAGAAGCTCCTGGCTTCGGATCGGCCCAGCTCTGACAGTTGTGGCCATTTGGGGAGTGAACCAATGGATGGAAGACCTCTCTATAACTCTGCCTCTCCAAATAAATACATAAATACATAAATAAGTAAAGTGCGAGGCAGAGGGGCCAGGCGCTGAGCCGCCACCTGCAGGTGCTTGGCCCGCCCTCCTGTCTGTGTCTTTCACAGTGCATTGCAGACTTTCCATGAGTTACTGGGGGGACACAGGCTCTTTCTGCAGAGTGAGTCAGACTGGCTTCACCATGACAGCAAATTCACTGGTCACTAAAGGTGAAAAGCCAATAGGGCCTAAGCCGTGCCTCAGCCTCTGTCCAGCTCTCAGCAGCGTTGTCGACCATGTGGATCCAGCCTCAACAGAATCTCCATAAAATGGTCACAAAATGGTTGCCCCAGCCCCAGCCCTTAGATCCTGTCAGCTTTGAATCCCAGGAAGAAGAGTCTTTATCCTGAGATTCTCTAAAAGACTGGGTCGTAGGCCCATTTGCAAGCCAATTGCTAAGGCCCAGGGGTTTTCTCTGCTCTGGTTGGCCAAGCTTACGTCACATGCTCATCTTTGCAGTGTGAGGAGGCGCCAGCCAAGCTGGGGGGAGCCTGGGAGGAAGGGGTGGTCCCCAAAGGGGAATGGTGACCCAGAACATTCCAGAAGACAGGTGTCAGTGTGGGGCGGGGAAATGTCGGGCGCCCCCCACGGGAGCCAATGTGTGCAAATCCTTTTAGTCTACCGTTTGGATTGATGTCCTTTGGTGGAAACCTGGCTCATGGGGCGCTCCCGGGGCTCTGTTTCTGCGTCTCCAGCCACACCCTGCTGGGCTGAGAAGCTCTTTGGATGTAGCCCTCGCTCCCCTGTGCATCCCACCGCTTCTCGCGCATGCGTTTCGGTAGCGTTTGGGTCCCGCCCCGGGTTGTTCCACGTAGATAAATCCGTTTCTCCCACCAGAATGGAAGTTGCCCAAAATACAGAAGTCCAAGGGCGCTCTCCCTGAGGTCCCGCAAACTCCTGAGGTCAAATGCTGGCCATTGTTGATCAGCTCATTCCTTGCTCATTTAAAAATCTTTCCAAAAATAACAAGGAGTTATTTTAGCTTGTGCGTCTGCTCAATGCAGTCCTTGGGGGGTTGGGGGGGGGGCTCTCGGCTCACTCACTCCTGTCCATATCCACTGGCTGCTTGGACGTCTAGTGATGTTTAAAACACTTATTTGAAATGTTGGGAGAGAGAGGGAGGAAAGGAGGGGAGAAGAGGGGGAGAGAGAGAGAGAGAGAGAGGTCTCTATTAAGTGCCAGCGATGCTGGGGCTGGGCCAGGCTGAAGCCGGGAGCTGGGACCCCATCCGGGCCCCTGTGTGAGTGGCAGGCAGGGCCCAGTGACCTCAGCGGTCACCACCGCCCCTGGGGTCTGCGCGAGCCGCCGGTGCTGGCGCTCAGGTGCTGTGGTGAGATGAGGATGTTCCGTCTGACTTCCCGCTCGGCCCATTTTTACCGCTGCTGCGATGGCTCTGCGGTGTCAGCTCTAACAGGCTGAGCCGTCAGCTTCCTTTCTCCCCACGTTTGAAAAAGATTTATGTTTGCCCGTGGTGAAATCCACACGACGCGTCTAGGACGCTGGCGTTTTTAGGGTGCAGCTCAGTAGTTCAGCATCTTTGTGTGGCTGTGCACCCGATCTACAGCCCTTGTTCCCCCATCAAAGCTGAAACTCAGCCCCCACTGGACACGAATGCCCCGGTTGCCCTTCCTCCCAGGCCCTGGCAGCCACCACTCCACTTTCCATTTTTTAAAAACTTTAGTTTCTGGGGCCAGGGTTGTGGTGCAGCGGGTTAAGCAGCTGCCTGAGACACCGGCAACCCGCGGCAGGGCACCAGTTCAAGTCCCGGCTCTTCCGCTTCCCATCCAGTCCCCAGTGCTCCTGGGAAGGCAGCAGAAGCTGGCCCACAGACATGGGCCCTGCCTCCTCCGGGGGAGACCTGGACGGAGCTCCAGGCTCCTTGCTTCAGCCTGGCCCAGCCCTGGCCGCTGCAGCCATTTCGGGGTTGAACCAGTGGATAGAAGATCTCTCTCTCTTTGACTCTCCCTATCTCTCTTATTCTGCCTTAAAAAATATAGAATAAATCTCTTAAAATGTAAATTTCTTTGTATTTATTTGAAAGGGAGGAGAGAGAGAGAGAGAAACAAGTTTCCACTTGCTGGTTTACTCCCCAGATGTTTGCAACAGCTGACTTGGCCAGGCCAAAGTCAAGGAGCCTGGAACTCAATCCTGGTCTCCCAGGTACACGGCCAGAAGCCAAGTACTTGGGCCACCACTTGCCACCTCCCAGGCTGTGCATTAGCAGGAATCGGGACTGGAAGAGGAGCAGGGAACTTGACCCCAGGCACTCGGTGTGGAGTGCGCTTGTCCCAGGCAGCCTCTGAACTCTGTGCCCTTCTTTCTGTTCCTATGACTGATCCTCTTTATGTTATGCCCCAAGTCCGTGGTCCCCCGAAAATCACACCACCAGAGACCGAAGTTGAAGCTAATAAGCAGGGTCGTTTTTATTTCGAGTTCGAACTCGGGCCTCTCAGTGCCTCCAGGAGAGGAAGCCCCCCGAGAAGCCCCGAGCCTAATTGTTACAGAGTTTTTATTACCATGTACAAGCAAGTGTTAAGGGGATGCTGTAGATCAAGTTGACACTTCTGGTAAGTCCCAACATCGCAGCTGCTGACTCCGGGGTAGTGGCTGGTTGTTATCTAAAGCTTTGAACCCTATAGGTATAGATAATTACTTTACATTCCTGGGCCTGGGTCAGGGTAGGGTCACATCTGGCCAGAGGGAGGGAAGGGGAGTGTACAATAGCGAGTGCCAGGAATGGGCAGCGGTTCGGGTCGTACAATAATCAACTTAATATAGTTACTGGATTACTTAGCTCATCATCTAACATAATACATATTATAAAGTCTAGCATTGCTTCTTTTTACTAATGGTTGCCTAACAAGCTAACGTGGTTACACTTTAGGTTACATTGAAATAATGATAGCACTAGTACAATGGATAATAAAGGCATAGTAAAAGCTGGTTGTGCAGGTGCCTTCTCATTTATAAGGAGAATCCTCCCGTATGGGGCTTTTTGGGGCCTGCCTGTTTCACTTAGCAGAACCTCCTCGGGGTTTATCATGTAGCAGGTGTCAGAATTCCACGAAGAATGTTCCCCTCACTGTTTACTTATCCCAACCTTCAGGAAAAGCAGAGGGAACGATGGATTCCTGCCCTGGATGCATCAGTACTGGGGTCGGAAGCCACTGCCAAGGGCGCCCGCCAAGTGTTGAGAGCATCACTGGGAGTCTCTGGCTAAACACGGGTGGGCGTGTGTCAGCTGTCGCCACTGCGGGGCTCAGGGGCCACCGAGCGTGGCTCCTGTGGCCTTTGTTTTTCCAGGTGGGATCGCCCAGTGTCTGATCACAAGCCTATTTGTGTGGCGTTGGCGTGGTCTTTAGGCAAACATCTCCCGGCTGCGGTTCCCTTTGCTTGCACAGAGAGCTGGCCAGGCCTCTGTGTGCAGCTGCTCCTGTCCACGTCTGTTCTCCGTGGCTTTTCCACGAATCCTTCACCCGGCTGGTTCTCTCGGCCTGGTGACCTAATGCAGTGACACACATGGCAGTCACCACTCAATCTTTTTATGCTTCTTCATACTGGATTCTGCCCCTCCGGCCGCAGGGATCTTAGAGCTGTAGCTTTAACTGGGGGCGGTGTATTCCCCAGCGGAGTTCGACAATATCTGGACACATTTTTTTTTAAAGATTTATTTTGAGAGGGAGAGAAGGGGGAAGGAAGGAAGAGAGAGAGCAAGAGAGAGAGAAAGAGGGATCTTCGTCTGCTGGTTCACTCTTCCAAATGGCTACAACAGCCAGGGCTGGGTCAGGCTGAAGCCAGGAGTCCAGAAATCCATCTGAGTCTCCCATGTGGGTGCAGGGGCCCAAACACTTGGGCCATCCTCCGCTGCTTTCCCAAGTGCATTCGCTGGGAGCTGGATCGGAAGCAGAACAGCTGAGAATTGAGCTGGCGCTCACATGGGGTGTGAGCATCGCATCACAGACGGCGGCTTAACTCGCTGAGCCGTGACACTGGCACCCCGAGTCGTTGTTGATGGCCACACCTCACAGGTGCCCCTGGCACATGACAGGTGGAGGCCAGGGACGCTGCAACGCACACAGCAGCCCCGACCTCCCCCCTACCCCCACCCAAAGCCAGCGCTACCCAGTTCAAAATGACAGGAGTGTCGGGGGCCACGAATCTGTAGGGAGAAAATCGTATGGCGCTTAATTCAATGTTTGTTTAACGAGGGGATGTGGAAAGCGTGCACAGCTCAGACTTCGACCTCCGTGAAGCAGAACCACAGGAGAGAGCATTGTCATCACATCCGTGCACTTGGCCACCTGAGTGTCTTTGGCGCCCCTCCCCCCCCTTCCCAGTCTGATTCCTGGCTCCTGTTCTGTGCCCCGAGCCCTTTCTATTATTGGCCTAAGGAAAGATTAATGGACAGTTTTTACTGCTCTCCTGCAATGGAAAAATTTTAAAGCATTTTTTTTATCTTGGAAAATAAACATCAAAATCAAATTTTATCCCAAAGAGCAGTTAGAGTTTTTTTATCCCAATTCTTCTTTGCCATTTGATTTATTAGATGGATATTTTCAATAAACGCAGGCCTTACCTTTTATAGCTTCTTCTGGGAGACGTGTGTTCCTGTATCTTCTACTCTGCTGCAAGTTCACGGACTAACGCGGACCAGATGTTGCTAAAAATGAATTTCCCATGGCAACGGCTAGAATGGCATGTCCTGTCCTCTGGGGGGCAGGCTTTTGGCACAGAAGTGAGGGTGGCTAAGATGCTGCCTGGGATGCTCATACCTCGTATCAGAGTGCTTGGGTTCGAGTCCCGGCTCTGCTCCTGATTCTGTCTTCCCGCTAATTCACCCTGGGAGGCAGCAGGTGGCGGCTCTGGTAGCTGGGTCCCTGCCACCCACCTGGGAGACCTGGATGGAATCCCAGGCTCCTGACTTTGGCCTGGCCCAGGTTGTGGGAATTCAGGGGGTGAAGCAGTCAGTGATGGGAGATCTCTGTCTCTATCTCTCTGCCTTTTAAATAATAATAAAATAATTGAAGTCAATTTGTGGACTAGTGCTTTGAATCTGAGTTTTGAATCAGACAACTGGTTTGTTGGAAACAAACAAACAAAAACTCACTTCTCTCTCTCTCTCCCTCTTCCTGTTTTGTTCAAAAGAGGCACTAAATTTAATTTAGTCTTTAAACATCTTAAGATATATTTTGAGAGGGAGGGGGGAGGGGGGAGAGAGAGAGAAAGAGAAAGAGAGAGAGAGAGAGAGAGGAGGAGGAGGAGGAGAGATGCTCCTATGTTCCAGTTGATTCTCCAAATGCCTGCAATAGCGGGGCTGGGCCAGGCTGAAGCCAGGATCCTGGAGCTCAGCCAGGTCCCCCTGGGGTGGTGATTTTCAGCCACTTGAGCCATCACCAGGGTCTTCTGGGATCTGCGTGAGCAGGAGTCAGGTGTCAGGAGCCAGACCCAAGCACTGAACTCGCATTCTCACACGGAGGCAGCTGTCTTACCTCCAGACCAGATGCCCATTGAGGCAGCATTTTAATTCAAGAAATTAAAAAAAAAATTGTTGAGAGGCAGACACACACACACACACACACAGAAAGTGAGTGTTCCCATCCACTGGTTCACTCCCCAAAGCCTGTAATGGCTGGGGCTGGGCCGAGCCAAAGCCAGGAGCCAGAAACTGAATCCAGGTCACCCACACGGGGCACAGGGACCGAACACTTGCTGCTGCCTCCCAGGGTGTGCGTCAGCGGGAAGCTGCAGTCAGAAGCAGAACTGGGACTCAAAGCCAGGCACTTGGCCGGCACCGTGGCTTAACAGGCTAATCCTCCGCCTTGCGGCGCCGGCACACCGGGTTCTAGTCCCAGTTGGGGCGCTGGATTCTATCCCGGTTGCCTCTCTTCCAGGCCAGCTCTCTGCTATGGCCCGGGAAGGCAGTGGAGGATGGCCCAAGTCCTTGGGCCCTGCACCCGCATGGGAGACCAGGAGAAGCACCTGGCTCCTGGCTTTGGATCAGCGAGATGCGCTGGCCGTAGTGGCCACTGGAGGGTGAACCAACGGCAAAAAGGAAGACCTTTCTCTCTGACTCTCTCACTATCCACTCTGCCTGTCAAAAAAAACCAAAAAAACAAAAAAACAAAAAACAAAGCCAGGCACTCTGAGTTGCGGGGTCCCGAGCCGTGTCTGAATTGCTAGGCCCAGTGCCTGTCCCCGGAGGCAGCCATTTGGATAGGGCAGGTGCACCTGCTTAGGTCAGATCACACGGTTTCTCCTGTGAACCATATACTCATGGCTTGTCAGATTTTATCCAGAAAGTAAAAGCACTTTGCTACCCCTTTAGTACCTGATTTTTTTTTTCTCTTTTGTACTTTGTTAAAGCAGATGCAAATGATTTTTCTTGGCTGGATGCAATCACTAAGGACAGCTCCTGACATCAGACACCTGGCGGATAGATCCTGAGACATCTGCTTGTTTCGGAGTTCCGGCGCGCGCGCCTCCTGGACTCGGCCCGGTGCTGAGCCCGGCTCACCTCAGGGAAGCACGCTGTGGTCTCTGGGGCTGTTTTCTCCAAGAAGATTCATAACCAGAAGAAGTTATGCCGTGTGCACTCTTTGCTTCCGAAATTGTGTTCAGTTTTGTTTTGTTCTATGCTTGCCTTCCACTGCTTCTGAGCGTGCTTTTTGTTAGAAAAACAGTTGCAGATCGGTGCCTCCCCACACAGGGCACCAAAATGTTAGGGAAAAAAGGCGTAGAATAGAGAGGAGGCAGTGCACGGATTTTCAGCCAGACCGAATTCATTCAGAGAAAATAAATCCGCAGAGGTGGGTGACCCACTGCCCGCGTGTACAGGATGGAGCACGTGGCAGAAGGCCCTGACCCCCAGGGGCCTGGCCTTTTTAAGGAGGGCTGGGGCTGGGGTGGGGGTAGGGGGCAGCAGCAGAGAAGAATTCCTGGGACTGGGTGGGGCCTTGGGACCCTGGAAAGAATGCGGGGTGGGGTGTGCAGGCCAAGGGTGTGAGACCCAACTGCGATTCAAGGGCTAGGAATACACCCCAGTGTTTATCTGTCTTTTGGGACTACACCCCAGTGTTAATCTGCCTCTTGGGCAATGAGCGCGAATGGCTGATTCTTATGTCCTTGTCCCATCACTTCTAGCTAATCCACAATTGCTCAGTCTGTTTGAGTCTGTTAAGCTCCACTGACCATTACCTGTCTCATATCCTTCACCTTGGAGTTAACAGCTCCCAAGGTTGGGGGCCAGAGTTGTGGCACAGCAGGTAAAGCCACCTCCTGTGATGTCAGTATCCCATGTGGGCACTGGTGTGTGGCTCAGCTGCTCTACCTCCAGTCCAGCTCCCTGCTAATGGCCTGGGAAAAGCAGCAGAACATGGCCCAAATGCTTGGGCCTCTGCTACCCACGTGGAAGACCCAGATAAAACTCCCGGCTCCTGGTTTCGGCCTGGCCCAGCCCCGGCCATTGTGGCCATCTGGAGAGGGAACCAGTGAATGGAAGACCTTTCTCTCTGGCTCTCCCTCTTGCTCTGTATCTCTGATTTTCAAAATAAATAAATAAATCTTAAAACAAAACGAACTCCAGGCTTGCATGCTCAGGGGGTGAGGCTGGGACCGGAGAGGGGAAAGGAGAGAGGGAAGACAGATCTGCTTATGTTGTGCCTGGGAATTCAACGTGCAGCTCTGGAAGAGAGGAGTAATGGGAAAACAGTTCTTGCGTAAGTGACAGGTTTTTTTTTCCCTAAAGATTTATTTATTTATTTGAAAGGTAGAGTTACAGAGAGAGAGAGGAGAGACAGAGAGGGGTCTCCCAACCACCTGTCTCCCCAGATGGCTGCAGTGGTCAGAGCTGGGCCAATTCAAAGCCAGGAGCCAGGTACTTCTTCCAGGTCTCCCTTGTGGGTCGAAGTCCAGGTCTCCCAGGGGCCCAAGGACTTGGGCCATCCTCCACTGTTTTCCAAAGTGCATTAGCAGAGAGCTGGATGGGAAGAGGAGCAGCCACGACTAGAACCAGCGCTCCTATAGGAAGCTGGCGTTGCAGGCTGCATCTTAACCAACCCGCTGTGCCACAGCACCAGCCCCAAGTGACGGTTCCTAGACAAAGAATGACAAGGTACACACTCAGCCTGGTCTGCAAGGATGCCAGCGTCCTGCTGTTTCTGCTGGCGTGGACACGGGGTGCCCGGCAGCCAGGCCTGGAGTCCCCAGCGCCCAGCAGAACAGGGCTTCTGGAGCTTGGCGCTCCTGGTACCTGGGGCAGAAGCATGCATTCTCGCGGGGACTGCCCTGGGCGATCCAGGATGTGCAGAGCATCCCTGGCCTCCTGGTGCCAGCAGCGCCCCCGCCCCCGGCCGCACTTAACCTCCAGGAGCCGATGGGGCCATTTAAGGCCCTAGAACATGGGGTGGCTTTTGGTGTCATCTCCCGCCTCTGTCCTCACACTTGTGTGCACCTAAGACAAAAAGGAGACAGGGAGCAAAGGACGGAGGTCTTCATTCTGGGTTTTATCTTTCTAGTTCTTTTTTTTTTTTCTTTATTCTTTTTTTGGTAGTCAGAATTCAGAGCTGAGATCCTGGAGGGTGGAAGTGCCATGTCTTGGCCAGGTCTGGGCCAGGGAGCTGACAGGCCGAATGTGCCTGGTCCCCTGCCTAGACAGTGTTTTATTTTTATTTTTATTTATTTATTTTTTATTTTTTTGACAGCCAGAGTGGATAGTGAGAGAGAGAGAGACAGAGAGAAAGGTCTTCCTTTACCGTTGGTTCACTCTCCAATGGCTGCCGCGGCCGGTGTGCCGCGGCCGGCGCCCTGCGGCCGGCGCACCGCGCTGATCCGATGGCAGGAGCCAGGTGTCTCCTCCTGGTCTCCCATGGGGTGCAGGGCCCAAGCACTTGGGCCATCCTCCACTGTACTCCCTGGCCACAGCAGAGAGCTGGCCTGGAAGAGGGGCAACCGGGACAGAATCCGGTGCCCCGACCGGGACTAGAACCCGGTGTGCCAGCGCCGCAAGGCGGAGGATTAGCCTATTGTGCCACGGCGCCGGCTGGACAGGTGTTTTTAACATAGTATTTCAGACAACTTCCCTGCCTCTCCGGCACGGTTCAGGCCCCTGCCTTCACTGCAGACAGATGTCAAATACCCATTATACACAGGGTCTCAAAAGGTTCACGGGAAATATGTGTACATGAGAAAACCACGCATGGGTTTAAAAAATAACTTTCACCAAAATAAACCTTGCTGTTTCAGAGTGTGTTTCACTGAGAAGCAGAGACAGAGAGCTCCAATGTGCTGGGTCACGCCCCCAATGCACAATATCCCAGGCTGGGGGCGGACGCCGGGAGCCAGGAACTCAGTCCGCGTCTCCCACGTGGGTGGCGGGGACCCAACTGCGTGAGCCATCACCTGGTGTCTCCAACGTCGTGCAATAGCAGGAAGTGCCAGCAGGGAAGCAGCTGGAAGTTGAAGCCAGGGGCTCTGGTAAGGGATGTGGGTGTCCCACCGGCAGCCCGAGTCCTAGGCTTAATGCCCACTCCGAGCGTATCTTTTTTTTTTTTTTTTTTTTTTCCAATTTGAAAGTCAGAGTTACAGAGAGAGAAGGAGAGATACAGAGAGAAAGATCTTCCACCCACTGATTCACTCCCCAAATGGTTGCAATGGCCAGGATTGGGCCAGACCAAAGCCAGGAGCCAGGAGCTCCATCCGGGTCTCCCACGCAGGTGCAGGGGCCCAAGCACTTGGGCCATCTTCTCCTGCTTTCCCAGACCAGAGCAGAGAGCTGGATTGGAAGTGAAGGAGCCGGGTCGCAAACCTGCGCCCATATGGGATGTGGGCACTGCAGGTGGCGGCTCTACCTGCTATGCCACAGCACCGGCCCCTAAACTTATCTTTTAATTCCACTTTCCCACAGACTTTTGGCAGTACCCGTGTATGCTTTTCTCCTGGATCATTTCCACGCATACAAAACCAGCAGGGCTCACATGTAATTTCTAATGCTCCTTTGCCTGCTGGAGGGGGAAAGGATGTTCAGGTCATGGTGGGGGGGGGGAGCAGCCTGGTGTTGGTTTCCTACGGGGGCTGTAACAAATGATGACAAACACCTGAAGCTCCTTCTCCCACGGGTCTGGGGGCCAGCCATCCCCAGTCAGCCGGAACTGGGCAGAAGCACAGGTGTCAGCAGGGCGGTGCCCCTGGCAGAGGCTCCGGGAAGGGCTCCACCCCTCCCTCGCCTCCGGCCGCCTCTGGCGGCTGCTGCTCGCCTGGGCTCGCTCAAACTCCCGTGCAAGATCACACAGCTCCTCCTCTGTGTGTGCACCTCGCTGCCTCCGGCTGGGGCAGACACAGGGAGCTGGCATCCCTCTAGCCAATCCGGGAGCGATCGCTCACATCCCTTTAATTCAGTCACCATCCTATGAGGAAATGGTACCCTGCGGGCCACCGTTCAGCCCGCCCCAGGAGGGGCCTGCAAAGGTGTGTCAACCAGAAGCCAGACTGAGGAACTGTCCAGAAAGACCTTCCTCGTCTAGGACCTGGCTGACCCCATCTTATTTTCCCTCCTGTTTGTCCTGCGGCCAGGGAGAAGCAGAGTGAGGGAAGAGCGAGGCCAGCACAGACGAGACAAAGAGACACAGACACAGCACAGACACGGACACAGACACAGACACAGCACAGACACGGACACAGACACAGACAGACACAGCACAGACAGACACAGCACGGACACAGCATACAGACACAGACACAGCACAGACATGGACACAGCACAGACACGGACACAGACACAGCACAGACACAGCCACGGACACAGACACAGCACAGACACGGACACAGACACAGACATGGACACAGCACAGACAGACACAGCACAGACACAGACACAGCACGGACACAGCATACAGACACAGAGAGCCACAGTTGGTCCGGGAGTGGGCTGGGCAAGCAGAGCAAGCCAGTTCCGACCTCTCCCCTAGTTACAATAAATTTGCATAAGCAAAGCGAAAGTTTACAACTTCATCCTCTGCTGCCAGGCCTGAGATTCGAAGCCAATTCACTTCCCCTTGTGCGCGTGGGAGAAGTTACCCTTCTCACCAGGCTCCTGATCACCCCCGCTGCCCCAGCAGGCTGGCTCCAGACCCTCCAATTCTGCGAAGGTGTTCTTGGGACTCGGGTCCGCCTCCCAGACGCCCGCCAGAGTCAGGATCCTGACCACGGACACCCCTGTTCCCGTGTCCCAGCCTCATCAGTCCGCCACCCCCTGGGCGTTTCTCCAGGAGAACACGGGGCCCAGCCACGGCACGCACTCACACGCCACTCTGTGCCAAGCTCCCCCCAGGGGAGAGGAACGTAGGACAGATGCTCAGGCAGAGAGCTGTCTGAAGCTGTCTGAAGTTCTTTTGGGGCCATGGGTTGTTGGGGACAGCTCTCGGGAAGGGCGAAGTCAGGAGAGGCTGGTTATGGCTCGGGAGACCGGGGGCCCCGGAGCCTGCCCCGCCACTTGCCAGCGAGGTGACACAGGCCCCGCCACTTGCCAGTGAGGTGACACAGGGCGCTTGAGTGAGCCTCGCGACAGAACGGCAGTGGTGCCGGGAGCGGGAATAGACGACCTGGCCTGGCACATGTGCAACCCTGCACGGCGTGTGGCCCTGGCTCATCTGGTCACATCAGCTGTTGTCACTGCTCCTGCTCCGGAGCCCTGAGAGCTGCTCTGTAACTCAGCACCCGGACGCACACCATATAAAATCATTTATTATAAAAAGCTCACCCGCACGGCGCTGCAGAAGGAACAGAACAGCCGGTGCGCGTAAGAGCCCGGCCCGGGGGCCGGTGAAGACTCATTTTACGCGTCATATGCCCGGGTTCATCAGGCCGAGGCCCTCAAAGAACTGACAGCATCGGGGGCTCCGAGAGCCGCCACCTGGGCCCCCACCTCCCCATCATCGCTGAATTCACAAAGCAGCCCTGTGTCTCCGGACAAAGCCAGGCCTGTTTCTGACCCACACGCCAGGACTCCAGGGAAGAAAGCAGAGGCAAAAACGAGTTTCCAGTCCTAGTAGAAGCAAAATGAAACCAGCATCACCTCCCAACCCAGCGGCTGGGGAGGGGCGTGTGTCCTGGCTGGGGAGGGGCATGTGTCGCCACCACCTCGGGGTGGGGAAAGACGGGGGAGACGCCTGTGTTACAGGCGGGCTGTGCTCTTGGGCAGCACGGCTTCCGGATGCACCTGCTCCATGCGGTTCTGCGAATGTCACTCCTGGTACGCGAGAGGCCTCTCCGCCCGCCCAGATGGCCAAGTGCGCCTCTGGTCCCCCTGCTTCTCGGCCGTGGCTCAGGTGGCTTCCTCGGAGTCTGGGGGTGCAGAGGATGTGAGGGCCGGGTCAGTCAGGTGGCCGGGCGTCAGGGGCCTTGTCCTGGACCTCGTCGTACTGGGGTGGGGGTGTCAAAGGCTCGATGGAGGGCGGGGCGACGTTTTTGTCCGGGAGGCTGATCCTGAAGTCTTTGAGGTGCAGCTTCTCAGATTTGATCCTCCGCACTTTGAGCGGCTTCAGGTGTTTGGCCAACTTGGAGTTCTGTCTGTCGGGGGCGTGCCCCGGGCCAGGCTCTGCGGTGGCCCTGCTGCTGGTGGGGGTGGCCTCGTCGAGCCCCGTCATCGACTCGTAGGAGGGGAGGGAGATGCTCATCGCTGGGTTCTGCCCCGCGTCCCCGCCTTCCGAGTAGTTGGTGTTCATGACCTCCTCGTAGCTGGGGACATAGTACCTCGAGGACGTCTCCTCCTCTTCCTCCTGGCTGAAGGCGACAGACACAGACACGGAGAGGGTTAGCAGGCACTGGCGTCGGTGCAGTCACAAAGAGATGGGCCCCAGGCCCCACACTGGCCCTGGGCGCACACACACACGAATGCTTCAACTGTTCATGGCGAACACGCTATCTAACATCTATGAACCCATTTCGTATTCCTAACAACTCTGCGAGCTAAGTACTAGTGTTACACCCATTTTCGGGATAGGGAAAACTGATACGGCAAGGTTAAAGCTCACCTCGTTAGAAGGTTCACTTTGTGAACCACAAAACTGCACCACTGGGGAGTTCTGCTCCCTGGCCTTGAAGCCTTTCCCACTTTGCAATGAGCCCCATGGGCCAGGCCAACGTGCAGCTGGCTCCTCTGGCCAAAGGCGACACAGCAAGGTGTGAAACAGCCACTGACCTGAAGCAGAGCAGCTGCCCGCAGCGGGACAAGGAACGCCTGGACTCTGACGCCGACCTGGACCTCACTTTGTCCTCTGGGGTTCTCCCGAGGCTTGAGAAGATCGGGTTCTAAGCCTCACTCTTATTTGGCTGTCGCCATGGGAACCAACATGTTAGGGTGTTTTTCACCCAATTACAAGGAGTGAGGCCAACAGCCACTTTCCAAGGTGCCCCTGGGCCTGGGCGGGGGTCTGTGTCCAGAACCTCCCTCCCGCCCCACCTGCAGGAGTGAACCTGTGTGTGCTCAAGGCCGAGCAGCTGATTCTCCTTCTTCCTCCTTTTCTACAATAAGTGTGTGTGGGGCCCAAGTGTCTGGGTCCACTTGACCGGCCACGGGGCGTCCACACTGCACGTCCCCTCTGGGTGTGCTGGGAGGGGGTTCCCAGCCGAGGTCAGCTACCGTGGACCCAGGAGATGGCCCTTCCCACCTGGTGGGCATCACCCAGTCCACTGGGGACCAGGACCGTGCTACCCCACTGGTTCCAGTCTCTGGGGAGCACTCCTCACACAGCACGCGGCATCTTGTATTATCAGAAAGTGCGTTAAATTTTTCTAGGATCAAAATTACCAATGCTTCTAGAAAATCCCACCAACATAGAGAAGTCTGCTGAGGGAAAGATAAGCATCTTGGCTCCTTTCCCTCGGGATAACCCCTGGGGTGGGCACCTCTCCGTGCCCCCAGCTACAGCATGGGACGTCCCAGGGACCTCCCAACGGATGCTGTGTCGCACGACCGCCTCTCAACGTCATCTCCAAGGTCCCTCCCCGACCACAGATCCGCAATGGCCGTGCAGAATCCGTGATTCAGCTCACAGAAAGACCCTTGGGTGGGCCGGGAGTGTCTGCTCCCTAAACGATGACCTGGTGAACATACGGGGCCCCGGTCACCAGCCCACCAGCTACGTGGCTTCCCTGCGGCTCCTCCCACGCCCTGGGCTGCCTCTCCCGGCCAGTATGACGGACACAGGAAATTGACAGCTGCCCCGAGTTTGCATCTCACGGCTAGTGAGCTCGGGCCTCGCTGGCTGGGCATCGATGAAATGCATTCACCTCTGTCCCTCTCTCTCCTGTCTGTCCGTCTGTCATATTCGCTTGCAAGGGCTCCTTAACTAACAGAGCTATCTACCCTCACTGTGTGTCCCCCGCCCCCGCCGTGGGTCACCCCGTGTGTCACTTATCCCTTCCACTCCTGCCACCGCTGGTCAAACAGAATCCTGCTTCCCAACCTTCGCACAGTGAAGCGAGCTTACCAAGTACACTGGGGGAACAGAGAAGCAACACAGGAGGCCCTGCCCCCTCCAGGCCCCCACCGGGTTCCCGTCTGTTTCCCCAGGGCTGTAATCTCATCCGATCTCTCAGGCAACTCTGATACAGAGGAGGGCAAAGTTATCTGGGAAATGACAGGTGTGTGCAGGTGGGTGGGGAGGCAGAGCCTCGCAGACTTGAGCGGGGGCGGGGCTGGGAGGAGGGGCGGGGCCGGGCCGTCCTCACCTGTCTTCCTCCTGGGCGTGCGGCTCGGCACCCGCCTGCTGCTGCATACGGGCTATCTCGTCGCTCTGCCGCTGCTTCCGCTTGTCCCGGATGCTCAGGCAGATGGACAGCAGCAGCAGCATCACGCCGGCCCCGACCAGCACGTAGGCCACGGAGAAGGACTTGCTCTTGAGGATGCCGCTGCCTATCTCGGTCTTGTTGTTGCCCTGAGCTGTGGGCTTGTCGGCAGTGCTGAACCCGGGCACCAGGTTCCACATGGCCATGATGACCCCGAGGACCAGCATCCCCAGGCCGATGGCCGTCAGCGCGTAGTGCGAGCCATTGGCTTTGGACTGGGCCATCATGGCAGCGGGAGAAGGGCTGGGCCCCGTGCCAAAAAAAAAAGAGAAATAAATAAAGGTGGCAGCAGTGGCAACAGCGGGTGCGGCAGCAGCCCCTTAAATGCACCGAGGAAAATCTATAGCACCACGCTCAGAAAAAAGTCTGCTGTAGTCTCCCAGCAAGCTCAAGGCATCCCGCGTGGACAGCTGCGGCCGGGGCTCTGGAAGGGAAGCAGAGAGTGGGGAGATCGATCAGTTCCGATTCAAGATGCTTTTGGGCACACAGCAGCACGTCGGGAAGTAGCAGCGAGCCCTGAGCCGGTGGCCTGGCGCGGCCTCGCCTGTGGTGCGCTCCCCATGTCTGCACGCTCACAGCCCCAGCGTGAGCCTGCAAAGCACAAGCCAAGCAGGAGGCCTGCAGGGGGCCGGGCGGTGAGGGCCCAGGGCCTTCTGACCTTTTGTGGGATTCACTGAAGAGCAGCTAGGACCTCAGCTCTCCCCGGAGACAGCAGGGAGAGGGGAAGGCAAGCGTGCGCTGTGGCCCAGCCGCGTGGCAGAGCCACCTGTGTGATGGCCCCGTCTGGGCCTCCCGTGGTCGGTTCACCACCCTCAGTGGCTCTCCACTTCCTGCAGGAGAAATCCAGCTCCCCACCACGATGCTGCGGGCTGGGCTGCCTTCGGCTGGCCTGGCCTCTCTCCCAGCCCTCCATCGCACAGCCCCTCCGGCAGCTGGGCAGCTCTCTGTTCACTGGCACCAACAGTTGTGGCATGGCTGTCTCCTGCCAAGACCAAGCACTCACAGTCTCTGAGCCTGGTGATCGGCAGAGACGCGGAAAACGTCTGTGAAACCAGCAGAGGCGCCCGTGCCACCCGGCAAGCCAGCGGCTCCTCAGCCACATTGAGTTTCCCTTTCTTTTAAAAAAGATTTATCTGTTTGAAAAGAGAGAGAGAGAGAGAGAGAGAGAGAGAGCGAGCTTCCATCCACTGGTTCACTCTCCCAATGGCTGCAATGGCCAGGACTGGACCAGGCTGAAGCCAGGAGCCAGGAGGGTCTTCCAGATCTCCCACGTGAGTGCAGGGCCCCAAGCACGTGGGCCATCTTCCGCTGCTTTCCCAGGCGCATTAGCAGGAGCTGGACTGGAAGCGGAGCAGCTGGGACGTGAACTGGCACCCATATGGGACGCTGGTGTTGCAGGTGGTGGCTTAACCCACAGCACCGGCCCCGAGTTTTCCTTTTCTTAAAGTAGGCAGAAGCCTGCCTGTTCCCTATCTTAGCTCTCTGCCTGTAAAGCAGCTTGGAGACGCGGTGCTAACTGGGGCAGCCAGGGACCCTGGGGTTCCATAGCCCCAAGCGGACCCGGGCCACCAGGGGGCAGGAAGCCAGGGATGGGATGTGTAGGTTACACTGCAGGGAGCCGGGGTGGGGGCACAGTGCCCTGGCAGCCCCCTCCTCCCAAGGGATCCCTGCAGCAGGAGACTGCGAGACAGCAGGACGCAGTGTTTGGATGGGCAGGGCCCTGCGGTCCGTGTTGCATTCTTTCCGGGCTCTGCCCGCTGCCTGAAACCTGAGGCCGCAGAGCTGTTTTCTTGTCCAGGCCCAGGATTCCTGTGAAGGCGACCCCACTGTCAAAGGCTGCTCTAAAAATATCTGGGACAACATCCGCGTCAGCGTGGGGTCTGGGCCTCCTTTTTTCGTTCGAACTCAGCAAGTACTTCTCCCGCATCGCACCGGCAGCCCAGAAGCGCAGCAGAGACTGGAGGAGGATGGCAGGGGAGGTCGGGGACGCCTGGGGCTCCAGCCCGGGGCTGGTGCTGTGGCGGAGTAGGTGAAGCTGCCACCTGCAGTGCTGGCATCCCATATGGGCACCGGTTTGAGTCCCGGCTGCTCCACTTCCAATCCAGCTCTCTGCTATGGCCTGGGAAAGCAGTGGAAGATGGCCCAAGTCCTTGGGCCCCTGCACCCACGTGGGAGACCTGGAAGAAGCTCCTGGCTCCTGGCTCCGGATCAGCGCAGCTCTGGCCATTGCAGCCAGCTGGGGAGTGAACCAGCAGATGGAAGACCTCTCTCTCTCTGTCTCTACCTCTCTTTGTAATTCTATCAAATAACAAAATAAATCTTTAAAAAACAATGACCTATGAGGAGGAAGGGAAGAAAGGATGGAAACAAAGGAATTAAACAGCAGGGGCTCGGGGCAAACCTCAGCGACGAAGCCCCTCTGTCAAACTAGGGCCTGCACCCCGCATGCACAATACCATGAGCACAGGGCACATGTGTGTATAGGCACATGTGTGTGCGCATGGGCACATGTGTGTATATGCACACGTGTGTGTGCATGTGCACCTGTGTGTGTATGAAGATACTTCCAATAGTTCGTGGAAAACACAGTGAAAAGATACATTTAGTTTGGAGCAAACACATTCTGAAAGCCGTGCAGGGTTTTGGGTGACATGTTCTGGCATCTGGGAATCAAAAGTTTAAAAACTGGTCACACCGTTGGCCCAGCAATTCCTCCGAGGGTGATGTGCAAAAGCATCGCGGCTGGAAGCCACTGCGACGGCCCGAGGTCCTGATCGGGTCGGATAAATGACGGTGCCCTCGTGTACCAGACAGTCGCCCAGCAGGAATGACAGAGTGAGGCAGCAGCGTGTCCTGTGCGGTTCTATACACACACAGCTAGCTACCAATGTACAGGGAAAAAGACCGGGTGAGCGGACTTTGGCTCAAATAAAAAAGAGACGATACGCTTCCAAGCATGTAAACACGCGTGTAAAACTCCAGACTCGTACCCACGACCGCTTGTGGGGATGCAGGGAGCGTGGGAAGCGGACCCTCTATCCTCTCTCTCCAGCTTGGACTTTTTCAGTGGGGACGCGTGGGTGCACGGCAGCGCGGCTGGTTGAGGCGGAACTCTGGAGCCAGGCAGCCTGGGCTCAGCTCCTCGCTCTGTGCCTTCCCAGCCGTGCAGCCTTGGGCTTCACCTCCACAGCTGTGAGATGCCCACTTCATAGGGGAGTCACGACCAGGACACAAGAAACAGTACACAAGGCACCCGGACCAGAACGGGACCAGCACGCAGCAAGGGCTTCCGAAGGGCTTGTCATTTAATAGACCTCAAAGCCGGTGTTCGCAGTGGATTGAGATCACGCAGGGGGACAAAAGCTGGATTTTTTGGGAAAAAAAATCTTGGATAGGGGCCAGTGCTGTTGTGTAGCAGGCTAAGCCGCTGCCATCGGCATCCCATATGGGCACCAGTTCGAGCCCCAGCTGCTCTTCCGATCCAGCTCTCTACTATGGCCTGGGAAAGCAGTGGAAGATGCCCCAAGTCCTTGGGCCCCTGCACCCAGGCAAGAGACCTGGAAGAAGCTCCTGGCTTTGGATTGGCCCAGCTCACTTGGGGGGTGAACCAGCAGATGGAAGACCTCTCTCTATCTCTCTCTAACTCTACCTCTCAAATAAATAAATAAAACCTTAAAAAAAAATCTTAGGTATTATCGTCGCCTGTGGCCTGCCTCAGGGCACAGTACACAGGAAACCACTCAGCACAGCCTTGGCATTAAAACTTCCTGGCCATGGCGGGAGCAGCCCAGAAGGAGAAGTCGAAAAAAACTCTCGTGGGGAGGGCGTGGGAGAGAACAAGGCTGAGAAACACTGTTTAGCGACTCCAGCTGAGATCTGAAGCCCTCTCAGGGCATCTGCTGCCACGGTGACAAGTGGATTTTCTGTGTGGTCTGACGATCAGGGTGATCTGAAACATTTTTAACAAATGTATTGGGGGGCGGGGCAAGCGAGAGAGCGCAAGAACCAGCTCTCGTTGCCCCTCTTCCAGGCCAGCTCTCTGCTGTGGCCCGGGAGTGCAGTGGAGGATGGCCCAAGTCCTTGGGCCCTGCACCCCATGGGAGACCAGGAGAAGCACCTGGCTCCTGCCATCGGATCAGCGCGGTGCGCCGGCCGCAGCGCGCCAGCCGCGGCGGCCATTGGAGGGTGAACCAACGGCAAAGGAAGACCTTTCTCTCTGTCTCTCTCTCACTGTCCACTCTGCCTGTCAAAAAATAAATAAATAAATAAATAAAAATACATAAAGAACCAGCTCTCATCTGCTGATCTGCAGGGTCAGCCCCCTGCTGTCTCTAATGGCCAGGACTGGGTCCAGCTGAAGCCAGGGACGCAGTCCAGTCTCCCCTGTGGGTGAGGAACCCAGCTGCCTGCCTGGGCCATCGCGGTCGCCTCTCCTGGTGACATGGCACACGGGCGTCTTAGCAGCTAAGGTCTGCTCCCAGAGGCGTTCCCATTGTCTTTTTTTTACGAGAGACTAGAATTGGAAAAGAGGAAAGTGTTGCTTTCACACCCGAGGTGAGACGCAGGCCTGGCCCCTGGGCTTGCGGCAGGGCTGTGTGTCCACCGGGGGCATCAGCGGGCTCGGAGCTGGGTCTGGACTGCCTGGGCTGTGACATCAGGCCCAGCTGGCCAGCTGTGGCCCTGGTTTCTGCCTCCTTGACCCTGGATGGCACCCGTGTTATATTTAGCACGGTGTTCTTTCCCTTGGAAAGCGATGGAAAGAAGCTAATTCTGTGCTTAGAGGATTCGGGCCACATAGTTTCCAATGTGTCCCCAGCAGCCTTGGGGGACCGCGTGGGGTCCCAGCTTGGCCAGACTCACGGAGCCGGAGCCGTCACTGCTCACGGTTAAGAAAGCCCTGGGGGACACGCGACTGACTTGTTTCTGGATTTTTAAGGCAGGGAAAAAAGTTAATGTTTTATCTTAAAATTTAAGTTTTTAAATAAGATTTCTTTATTTATTTGAAAGGTAGAATCGGAGGGTGAGCAAAAAAAAAACTTCCATCTGCTTGTTCAGTCCCCAAATGGCTGCAATGCCCAGGACTTGGCCAGGCTGAAGCCAGGAGCCTGGAGCTCCACCTGGTCTCCTACACGGGTGAGCAGGGGCCCAAAGCACTCGGGCCACCTCCTGCTGCCTTCCCACGTTCACGAGGAGCTGGGTCGGAAGTGGATAAAACCCATCGGGCATGGGGGACGCGGGTGTCATCGGTGGTGGCTTAACCCGCGGCACCACAACGCCAGCCCAGATTTTGATATATTTGTATTTATTTATGAGGTACAGTATCAGGGTGCTTCAAAACGTCCATAGAAAATGGAATTTAAAGGTAAAATCCTTGGCTCCTGGCTTTGCTGCTGGCTGAGCCCTGGCCATTGTGGCCATCTGGGGAGCGGACCAGAGGATGAAAGATCTCTCTCTCTCTCTCTCTCTCTCTCTCTCTCTGTAACTATGAGTTTAAAGTGAACAATTAACTCTTAAGAAATGTTTACAAAAGCAGAGGCGGCAAGATGGCGGAATAGGCAGGGAGCACACTTAGTCCGGGGCGAGAGAAAGTTTAATATAAGTGGAGATACTGCAGGGTCAAGGAAGAGTAGGGGATGAAACAGCAGAGGAAACTCTTCCGGAACTAGTGATTCACAGTGGACCTGCGTGGAGAGCGTGGGAGCCCAAGTTCGGGACACCAGCGGCAGACTCAACACACCAGCGCTGGAACGCGAGGTGAGCCGAACCTCCATAGCCCGAGACACCAGCGGGCAAGCGGAAAGAGGAGGCTAGAGGGAACGAGGCATGAAACTCCGTGGGGAAAAGTTCACCAGGCTAACTAGAAGAGAGAGAAAAAAAAAAAAATAAAAAAAGTGACTGATACGGACACAAGTTTCTCTCTCTCCGCTCACCTCTCAAAGGCGAGCAAGACAGAGCAGGCGCCATTTTGACATACGTCATAAGCAGGGCGACCTCAGGTCTGCACCGGCCCTGAGCCTAGCAGAAAAACCTGACTCTGGGGGGAGGGGTGAAATAACAGGAGATTAGCATCTAACTTGGCAACCCAGTGGGAGACTGCAGGAGAATTGGAGCTCACACTGAGGGCAGCAGAGATTCCCTGTGTGGTCCTTGGGAAAGAGCTTCTGATCTCTGGCTCCTGTGGGTATATCATTTGCCTGCTAACTACCTCCAATTACGTTCAGCTGTGCGGAATTACTTCCCTTTTAAATCAAAAAAAGAAAGAGAGATTTACCACACCTAACCTGGGAGTGTCATCTTTGACACACCCTCAACCCTGAGGAACCAAACACAGCTCTCAGTCCACACTCATCTCAAGCCTCTAAGGCTCCACTGAAAGCAGACAGTCCACTTAATATAGAGCCATAGTGTAACAAGAAAAAGCACCACAGTGAAGAAACCAAATATCTCCAACATGCCAAACAACAAACGCAAAAACCAAGCTAACAAGAACAAGGAAGACACTATGACACCCCCAAATGAAAAAGACACCCCAATTCAAGATTATAAAGATGATGAGATCGAAGAAATGCAAGAAGCGGATCTCAAAAAATTGATAAGAACATTAAGAAGTTCTCAAAAACAAATTCTTGAACTACAGAAATCCTTCATGGACAAGATAGAAAATCTCTCTCGTGAAAGTGAAATATTAAGGAGGAATCAAAATGAAATGAAACAACTAGTGGAACAAGAAACGGTGATAGTGACTAGAAATCATAATGAAATGAAGAACTCAATAGATCAAATGACAAACACATTAGAGAGCCTTAAAAACAGAATGGGCGAAGCAGAAGAGAGAATATCAGACTTAGAAGACAGAGAACAGGAAAGGAAACAGGCAAACCAAAGAAAAGAAGAAGAAATTAGAAATCTAAAAAATATTGTCGGGAATCTACAGGATACTATTAAAAAACCCAACATTCGGGTTCTAGGAGTTCCTGAAGGCATGGAGAGGGAGAAAGGATTAGAAGGCATTTTCAGTGAGATACTAGCAGAAAATTTCCCAGGTTTGGAGAAGGACAGAGGCATCTTAGTACAGGAAGCTTATAGAACCCCTAATAAACATGACCAAAAGAGATCCTCACCACCACATGTTGTAATCAAACTCACCACAGTGAAACATAAAGAAAAGATCCTAAAAGGTGCAAGAGAGAAACGTCAGATCACTCTTAGAGGATCTCCAATTAGACTCACAGCAGACTTCTCATCAGAAACCCTACAAGCTAGAAGGGAATGGCGAGACATAGCCCAGGTACTAAGAGAGAAAAACTGCCAGCCCAGAATACTATATCCTGCAAAGCTCTCATTTGTGAATGAAGGTGAAATTAAGACTTTTCATAGCAAACAGAAACTGAAAGAATTTGTTGCCACTCATCCTGCCCTGCAAAAGATGCTTAAAGATGTGTTACACACAGAAACACAGAAACATGGTCACCAATATGAAAGAAGGTAAAGGAAGGAAACCTCACAGCAAAAGATCACAGGAAGCTCAATTTCTCTTTGACATAGAATTAAACTCTGATGCTCTGTTAAAGCAATGTGTTAAAGTAATCTATTATGTTCTCTTGATGTCTGTTAAATTCTAATTGTTCAAAAACAGCTGAACTTTTATTAAGAGCTATGGGTTATTTAAATATGTGCTTTTTTCAAAAATTTGAATAATCACCTTGTAACAATGATCAAATTTGGTCTATGTTATGTCATGATTTTAAGAAATCTTATTTCAACCAGATATTTTGGATTTTGAGCCTTCTTGGCATTCTTGACAGGCATTCAAAAAATCAAAGTTTCAAACAATCTGGTCTCTAAAATTTCCAGTAAATCCAGGACTTTGGTTTTTCCAGTTTGGGCCCAACTGAAAAAATCGAAGGACCTATGTCTCTCATCTTATAGAGACACCAACTAATCAGTCTATTTGGATTATATTAGAAGTACTGTCAAGATGTGATGTGGTACCAGACTTTAAATTTCTATAATGGAAAATGCTATTAATACAAATGTTTGAGAATTAAAAAGTCTAATGATCTTGTGTTACTAGACATGATAGTTATCTTAATGAGAAAGCCCCATAGGCTTAAAGGGTTAAATACTTGTAAAATCCTACAGGTGCTTTCAAAAATACTGTGAAGTAAGCAAGTGTCTCTTGTTGGTTGATGAGTTTATAATTTTAAACATGGCGACTTAAAGTCTTTTGTCATCCACAGTTATATATGATCTGCTGCTCATAAAACTAAAGCGTTGTTGGTTCTGTGTTTAGCTGTCCTCCTATAGGTTCCTATGGACTTTTTCCAGCCACTTTTATTGTATTCAGTACTTTGGGATGGCTCTGTAAACAGATGAAGCCAATAATGTATTAACAGTACCAACTGAGAGAAAGTATGGTTAACTGAGGTTACTAAGAAGAAAAAGCAATTCAAATCAATTGGCAATCTACAAAAAGAGTTAAAGATTTTAAAAGCTATTATTAAAATTGCTATATTGGTCTATTATGCTATATTATATGTGTGTACATATTGTATGTCCACATGGGGAAATTTTATTAAGAGTTTTATTTTAAATGGCTTATAGATAAGATTGTCCATAAATTTAAGCTGCTAAAATCAATCAAAGATACATTTTAATTTGTGGGACCTGAATCTATGTATCATATGTTTTAGACTTGTTGGTAGAAAGAAACTAAAAACATTTTAGATGGTTGTGCTTAAGTTTACTGGCTAAACAAACTACACCATGTTAGATATTTAAGAGGTGTTTTCAAATACATGATTCTTAAAATTTATAGAAGGCATTGGACCTTCTGGTAAATGTTTTCTTAAGTTGTTATCTAATGGTTGAAACGGTTTGCTAAGTATTCATGTGATATTGCTATTGTCAGCAAGCGATCTAGGACTTGCTCCCTCATTTCTCTATTCTAAGCCCAACTTGTTCTTTCATTTCTCTATTCTCTTCAAGGTAGGAAACTAATTCTATTATGAAGGAATCTGTAGGATGCACAATTTAATCTTTAGACCTTATAAAAGAGATGGCTAACATTTTTCTGTAATAGCATAGCCAAAATAAGAACTCAAATAATAATCTCATAGCTAGATTCACTTCGCCATCAGCGAAGTATACAGTAAGTAGAAAAAACCTCCCTTTCAGACCAAAGGGAAAGAAAGTTTTAAAGTGAGAATATAATTTTCCTCATGGGCATTGTCTACCTTAGAAAAACTACTACAGAACATGCCTGTGACTATAGACTTGTAGTTCAGGCCACCGAAGATTAGAGATGGGAAACGGGCACTCCCTTGACTTGCATCCTCTGGTCTGCTTTAACACAAACCAGGAGGAAAAGAAAGCTCGGCATCAGAAGCAATGGGAGGCAGGCCTATTAATGGCTGATCTGTGCAGTGATCTGCCCTCAAGGAGACCCAACAGACCAGTCCACTGCAGTGGCTTTCAATGTGGTAAGCCTGGGCTTCAGCAGAAGTCAGCTTGTGAAGAGCCCTGGCAGCTCTGCCAAGAGTTGGATCACTGGAAATGGACCTGCCCTGGAGTCGAAGGATGCCCAGGTCAGAGCCACAGATCTTATTGGCTCTAAGCTGAAAAGCCCTTCACTCAGCCCAACTTCCAAAGTGACCACTGCAGCTGAGGGGATGGTCAAGTAGGGTCAGCAACATTGCAGGCAGAACTGTAAATTTCTTGTTAGAGATGCCCCCTGCCTTTACCTGGCCAGCTCTCCTCCCAGGCCAGCCAAGTAATGAAAGTCAACAGAGTGCCTTCCCCTAGGAGGTTCACACCTCCCTTAGGATATACCCCATGTGAAGAGATAGATAGGTCTGGGCCTCTGAATTTACAAGGCCTAAAGCCCACCAGATTATTATCAAGCCCCTTCTATCAGGTTCTATTTGCCTCTCAATCAGAAAACTTAATTGTAGCTTAGACAGCACCTTTCTTAGCTCCTCTAATAATGACTCTGTCCTTTGTTCTAGGCCCTGTCTAGTGCACTTGGGCCTCATTCCTTTGTAACCATAACCTCTACTCTACCACCAATGGCTCTACTCCCAACCTGTGTGTACTGATGGTCCTCTTCCCCACTTAATGCTGTATAATTGTTCAAACCTGGTAAATGCCACTCTTAGGATCATTGGTTACTATCCTCACTCTGTCTTTTATGACCTTGTCTAAATATGATCAGAGTCGGCAAACTTGGAAGGCTTCCATAGCCTTGGCAACTCATGACGACAGCCTAGGATGGTTATTGGCGCCATAAACTAGAGTGTCAATTTGTTGGGTCAACAACAGGAGCCACTGTGCACTTGCTCCCCATGTGGGATCTCTGTCCTTAATGTGCTGTCCATTGTGATTTAATGCTATAACTAGTACTCAAACAGTATGTTTCACTTTGTGTTTCTATGTGGGTGCAAACTGTTGAAATCTTTATACTAAATTGATCTTCTGTATATAAAGAGAATTGAAAATGAATCTTGATGCAAATGGAAGGGGAGAGGGTTGCGGGTGGGAGGGAAGTTATGGGGGGGGGAAGCCATTGTAATCCATAAGCTGTACACTGGAAATTTATATTCATTAAATAAAAGTTAAAAAAAAAATAAAAGCAACAAAATAAAATACTGAAAGGAAATGATGAAAAAAAAAAAAAAGAAATGTTTACAAAAGTAATCGTTATAAGCTGATGAGAAAACGTGTTAGCTAGTTAAGAGTGGTGCCTACATGTTTGTTCCTGGGAGCGAGGGCCGGCCTGTGAGCGGCTCCTGACAAAACCCACAGAGACGCAGGGCTCAAGGCGAGCTGTGAGGTGCCTGTCAGGGAGGCAGGTGCAGGTGCAGGTGCGAGACAGATGCTACCAAAAGCCCCCATGAACCCAGCTGTGCAGCCGGCGCCCAAGTCACCGAGCCCCGCGGGGACTGCGACTCATCGCACACAAGCACCTCCCAAGGGAAACAGGAAGTGTGCCCAGGTCACGTCATCCAGGAAGCAGGACCTCCGAACAGAAACCCGAAATGGACAAGGCAGCGGGGACACGAGCGGCTGCTCCGAATCCCCAGCCCACACTGGGCATCCCAGACCAGCCTCAGCAACGCTCTTGGGCAGACAGCGACCATGCTCGGGCTCCCAGGGTCGGCTCAACACTAGGAAACCAAATTCACGGCCCAGGAGACGAGCGAAGCCAGGCCAGTGTCGCCACGGAGTAGTAGACGGCAGTGAAAAGGAGGGCGCTATAGCAAGGGCATTGGCCAGGAAGGCCACCTGTGGGGGACGTGCACGGCATGACTGTCACCTGCGGGGGACGACCACAGCATGGCTGCCACCTGCCATGGGGGGACGACCACGGCATGACTGCCACCTGCCGGGGGGGAAGACCACCACATGACTGCCACCTGCCGGGGGGGAAGACCACCACGTGACTGCCACCTGCCGGGGGGGACGACCACCACGTGACTGCCACCTGCCGGGGGGGACGACCACAGCATGGCTGCCACCTGCCGGGGGGGACGACCACGGCATGACTGCCACCTGCCAGGGGGGAAGACCACCACGTGACTGCCACCTGCCGGGGGGGATGACCACAGCATGGCTGCCACCTGCCGGGGGGGACGACCACCACGTGACTGCCACCTGCCGGGGGGGACGACCACGGCATGACTGCCACCTGCCGGGGGGGACGACCACCACGTGACTGCCACCTGCCGGGGGGGATGACCACAGCATGGCTGCCACCTGCCGGGGGGGACGACCACAGCATGGCTGCCACCTGCCGGGGGGGACGACCACCACGTGACTGCCACCTGCCGGGGGGGATGACCACAGCATGGCTGCCACCTGCCGGGGGGGACGACCACCACGTGACTGCCACCTGCCGGGGGGGACGACCACAGCATGGCTGCCACCTGCCGGGGGGGACGACCATGGCATGACTGCCACCTGCCGGGGGGGACAACCACCACGTGACTGCCACCTGCCGGGGGGGATGACCACCACGTGACTGCCACCTGCCGGGTGGGGGGACGTCCACCACGTGGCTGCCACCTGCCATGGGGGGATGTCCACGGCATGACTGCCACCGGGGGGGGGGGACGACCACAGCGTGACTGCCACCTGCGTGGGGACGACCATGGCATGACTGCCACCTGCTGGGGGGACGACCACGGCATGACTGCCACCTGCCGGGGGGGACAACCACCACGTGACTGCCACCTGCCGGGGGGGACGACCACCACGTGACTGCCACCTGCGTGGGGACGACCATGGCATGACTGCCACCTGCTGGGGGGGACGACCACGGCATGACTGCTACTGCCGGGGGGGGGGGGACGTCCACCACGTGGCTGCCACCTGCCATGGGGGGACGTCCACGGCATGACTGCCACCGGGGGGACGACCACAGCGTGACTGCTATCAGCGGGGGGACGACCACCACGTGACTGCATTCAGATGAAGCTCAAAACCACCCCAAGCCGACCAACCCACTGCTCCAGCTTTGTAGAAGCAGAAGAAAGGCAAAGCTTAGAAACCGAATTCACAACAAAGCGGCCCCTTGGAGGAATGCAGAATGGGGTGGGGCAAAGTGACAGAGAGAGACTTCCATCCTCTCATTCACTCCCCAAATGGTCACGATAGCCAGGGCTGGGCCAGGCCAAAACCAGGAGCCTGGAACTCCATCCAGGTCTCCTACCTGGGTGCAGAGGCCCAAGCACGTGGGCCATCCTCCACTGCCTTCCCAGGCGCATCAGCAGGGAGCTAGATTGGAAGTGGAGCAGCCAGGATTTGAACCTGCGCCCATATGGGAGGCTGGCATTGCAGGTGGCGGCCTAACCCAATGCACCACAGCACTGCCCCTGAATGAAATATTTAGTAATAAAAATCCCCAAATCCAATAAAGACTTTTTGTTATTCTTAGCATAAAACCCAAACTCCTTTTCTGCAGCCTTCAAATCCCCCCAGCTTAGACTGGACTCTCGTCTCTGGCTCACCAGGCCTCAGCAGACTTCGTGTCTCTGTTCACACCAAGCACCTCCTGCCACAGGGCCTTTGCACGGGCTATGCCACCAGCACTTGAAGACTCTTCCACCATTCTCTTTTGTTTGGCCACTTCTGTCTCTCAGCTCAGACACCACCATGCCTGGAAGGATTTCCCTGACTGTCCTTTGTTAGAGCCCCTGTGAGCCCCCACTTAGCTCCTTGGTGATCATCTTTCCTAGGGGTGCATGGCGATGCACCCCAGTCTATGGCACGACAGCCCCGTTTCTGCCTCCCGGTCAGTGCCCTGTGCCTCACAGAGGCGGACGCTCCCCGACAGAAGTTCCTGGTCTGCCTCGCTTTCCTGCTGTGTGCCCAGCACCCAGTGCAGTGGGCCAGGAACTTGCCGGGTGCTTCATAAATATTTGTGGATGGAAAAATAAACATCTGGCGAGTTTAAAGCTCTAACAAACGGCCCGTATCAGTTCAGGGAAATTGCCAGGCCAGGCTGGTGCTGGGGCAGGTAAGATCAGGAGGAGTTAACTGTGTGGGTACTCGGGTACCTGCAACTTATATCAGTATGCAAATGACATGCAACACGGGAAAGCTGCCCAGATGAAACGTGATTTGCTCTGTGACCTGACGTGACTGCCCCGGTGTTCCCAGGTGGGCTGGCGAGGTCAGCAGTTTCCTGGTCTCTCCAGCTGGCCAGCAGCAGGGCAGCGACACTGCAGGAGTCCCGAGCTGGGCTCCTCCCCCTGATGTGCATCCCTGGGCAAGCGGAGCCTGCAGGAGGGGCTGTGCCCAGGGCAGTGGTCCCTGCTTGGGACAGCTTGGTGGGGCCATCACTGTTAGTCCACACCTGGATTGGGTCTCCGTGACCTTGAATGCCAAGGCAATGATTGACACAAAGATCAATGGAAGCAAGGCAGAGGGCTCGGAGAAGGGGCCCCACGTTGGTGCCTGAGCCTTCCTGCTGAATCCTAGAAGCTCTGCACTCACAGCTCAGAAACCGGGGGCCTGCTCCAGACCCGCACCTGGCCCCGGGCTCTGTGCCGCAGACCGAGAAGCGCCCTGGAGGCGGCGGCTGGCAGCGCTCACAACCCCAGGACAAAGAGGCTCCTTGAGCTGGGAAAAGGATCTGAGCTCCCCTGCAGGAGCCAGGCCGGGCTACATTCGCAGCACAAAGGAGGGCCTGGAGGCCAAGTTTAAGCTCACACACGTTTGTCACCAAGTTTCCAGTCCCATGGTAGGGGAGGGGGCAAAGCCTCGGAGCCACTGTTGCTGCTCTGTCCACCGGGGAGGCAGTTTCAGGTCACCCCCCCACCCCACCCCCACTCCCCACCGTGGATTAAGGTCAAAGGGGGCGGGGTCCTGTTTCAGCTCGCAGATCCTGTGTGTGTGTGTGCTCTGGGAGTGAGTCACAGAGGAGGGAAGGTGCCTGCAGAGCCGGACTGCGCCCAGGGGGAGGAGAGGCCGGTGGTGAGGTCTGCAGCCAGGGAAATCACAGGAGGGGCCGGTACTCAGCAGGGGCCGGGCGCCTTTCTACCCTGAGCCTCCTCCCTGCACCTGCAGGCAAGGCCGAGCCTTCCTCTCAGAGAGGGTGCGCCACCTGCCCTGGGTCACACAGCTAGGACGCACTGTCAGACCCAGCTGATCTTGACGCCAACTCCTCGTCCTGCAGAGGCTCTCAGGAGGCCGGTGGCTGGGGCCACGTCCCAGGCCGGGCAGACAGGTTCCACAGCACCACGTCATCACAAAAGCACGAGGGGTGACAGGTGACTGTTTCTTTGAAAAAGATTTTTGTCATTCTTTTTTTTTTTAAATTTGAGAAACAGAGAAAACAGAGAGGCAAGGAGCCGAGAGAACTCCCTTCCACTGGTTCATTCCCCAGATGGCTACCACAGTCAGGGCTGGGCCAGGCTGAAGCCGGGGCCAGGAACTACATTCAGATCTCCCATTCGTGTGGCGGGGAACCATTCGCTTAGGTCACCACCTGCTGCTGCTGTCTCCCAGGGTATGCACTGAGGGTGGGGGACTGGTGGGGGTGGGTGGAGCCTGAACTTGAACCCGGGCACGAGGCTGCAGGATACAGGTGTCTTAATGGCAAGGCCAATAGCCTTCCCCTGAAGATTTTCCTTTAACCAATCCCTGGGCCCCTGCTACGTGCCAGGGGCTGTGGGGGACTATTCTAGAACCCTGCAGGAAGAGAAGTTAACATGTGAGGAAGGGTAAAAGCGTGCTGGCTGCGGCTCCCTGCCGGCCCTCTCGGGAGCGCCTTCCATGGATAACCACTGCATAGTCACTGGTTCTTGGAGCCGGTGCTGCAGCGTAGCGGGTAAAGCTGCCGCCCGCAGTGTCTACATCCATATGGGTCCAGCTGCTCCACTTCCGATCCAGCTCCCTGCTAAGGTGCCTGGCAAAGCACCTTATGGCCAAATGGGAGACCCAGGGGAGGCTCCTGGCTCCAGACTGGCTCAACTCCAGTCATTATGGCTATCTGGGGAGTGAACCCGCAGAAGGAAGACCTCCCTCCCTCCCTCCCTCTCTCACTCTCTCCCCCTACCCTGTGATTCTGTTTCAAATAAAAGAAATCTTAAAAAACAGTTACTGGTTCCATTTTATAGATGAGGATCAGGAGTTTCAGAGTGGGAACGTGATTTTCCCAAGGCCACACGGCTAGTGCGAGGCAGGGAAACACAAGTCTGACCCCGGAACCCACAGCACCAAGCAGTGCTGTTGACAGGGCACGGAGAAGAAGCCTAAGGCGAGAGCGAGCGGTCAGTCTGCGGAGGGCGGAGAGGAGGAGGACAGGGCAGCAGCTCGCCTGGGCCCGGGGGCGGGGGCCTGCAGGCTTCTCTCTGCGGAATCTGGGGCTGGGGGAATTGGGGGATTCTAGGGAGAGGTTCAGCTTGAGATGAGAACGTGGGCGTCTTCAGAACACCCCACGGCTGGCAGAGACAAGGGGCCGTTTCCCTCTCCCGACTCCCACAAGAAGTCTGGGAATTTGGATCAGATCCGACATCACCAGGCTCCTCGCTCATCCATCTAAGTGCTGGTGAAATTGAGGAAGGGGCCGGCGCTGTGGCGTACAGGTAAAGCCGCTGCCTGCAGTGCCAGCATCCCACATGGGTGCCGGTTCGAGTCCCGGCTGCTCCACTTCCAATCCAGCTCTCTGCTATGGCCTGGGAAAGCAGTAGAAGATGGCCCAAGTCCTTGGGCCCCTGCACCCACGTGGGAGACCCAGAAGAAGCTCCTGGCTTCAGATTAGTCCAGCTCTGGCCGTTGCAGCCAACTGGGGAGTGAACCAACGGATAGAAGACCTCTTCTCTCTCCTTCTCTCTGTGTAACTCTGACTTTCAAATAAATAAGTAAATCTTGAAAAATAAATGGTGTCTTGGACTCATACATTAAAAAAAAAAAAAAGAAAGAAAGAAACGGAGGAAGACAGGTTCATTCTGACGACTCCCAGGAGCAAGTTCAAGGACCACGTGTCTTGGCTGGTGCCGCAGCTCAATAGGCTAATCCTCCGCCTGCGGCGCCGTCACACTGGGTTCTAGTCCTGGTTGGGGCGCCAGATTCTGTCCCGGTTGCCCCTCTTCCAGGCCAGTTCTCTGCTGTGGCCCGGGAGTGCAGTGGAGGATGGCCCAAGTGCTTGGGCCCTGCACCCCATGGGAGACCAGGAGGAAGCACCTGGCTCCCGGCTTTGGATCAGCGTAGTGCGCTGGCCACAGCGGCCATTGGAGGGTGAACCAACAGGAAAAGGAAGACTTTTCTCTCTGTCTCTCTCACTGTCCACTCTGCCTGTCAAAAAAAAAAAAAAAAAAAAAAAAAAGGACCACGTGTCTGCTCTTAGGGGGCCTGACGCAATGTCTTTACAGGCGGTGGCCGGCGTGTGTCCCCGCTGGGGAGGCTGGCACTGGAGACCCTGTCTCAGGGGCCCAATCTTCACCATTTCTCAGGAAAGGTGACATCTCTGGGCCCTCCTGTGCTGGGACAGGGCAGGGGCGCAGAGCAGTAGCCGGCCCTCCCGTCACCCTCCGCTCACAGCGAACCTGACGCTTTGGGCCGGCCCCAGGCTTTGGCCATTGGTGTCCCTGGGGATAAGCCACCAGGGGTAGCCTCCGTCCACGGCAGACAAGGCCAAGTGCAGGTGCCGGCTCCCAGCCATTACCCCGCAGCCCACAGAGACAGCCTCCACACGATTTAGCTCGTTTATCCCTGCAAGACAACCGGACGAGGCAGGGACTTGGTCCCCTTCCCAGAGCACCCGAGGCTGGGTCTTTCAGAAGGGAGAGAGTTTACGGCGCTCACGGTTCCGGAGGCCGAAGGGCTGGCCCTGGCCTCCGCAGGGTCCTGGGGAGGGCCTTCTCGCTGCATCACAGCATGGGGGGGGGTGACAAGAGGGAGACAGCATGTGATGGAGAGGAAGCCGCAGGCGCAGGGCCAGGCTCCCTTTTCATGGCAGCCTGCTCCGACGGGAGCCAGACAGGATCTTGCGAGGACAACATCCATCCCTCCCAAGGGTGGTGCCTCCACTGGGCACCCCCACCTCTTACAGACCCCACCACTCCCACACCAGGGCCCCAGCTCCAGCACACGAAGCTCTGGGGGACACCCCCTGAGCCACATCCACTCCACAGCAGGGGGTTCACTATTACACATCGTTGCTGTCCATCTGACCCCGCAGAGAGGTTGAGAAACTGGCCCGGGGTCTCATAGCTTAGTGAGCGGGGGTCCCTGTGCACAGACCCCTCGGTTCAGGCCTTCCTCATCCACTGGGCTGCAGAAACCCAGCCCATGGGCTGAGCCCGATGCAGGAGCCCACGGCCGGGCCACATTCCTGCTAACGGGCTGGCTCCATGGTCATGGCCGCTGACAGCCAGGAGGAAGTGAAAGCCAAACGCTTGGAAGCCAGGAGCGGCCAGGAGTGGGGCCCGACCTGATTCTCCACTTCTTCCCATCAGCGTCCCGTGTGAACCTGGCTGTCCCGGACACGGCATGTGACCGCGTGGAGCACGTAGCCCACGAGACACAGGCGGGATTCTCTGGACTCTGCCCCCCAGGGGGCCTCTGCAGGGGAGGGCAGAGCTGATGAGGTCAGGGCCTGCGGGCTGTCTTCCAGCGCTCACGCACCTCCTGCGGGCGGGACCCCAGGCCAGGCTCCCCACCTCCACCAGCTCGGCTAAGTACTGGTGACCCAAAGAGACCTCTCGGCTCTCAGTCTCAGTGAGAAGGCAGCGAATCCACGGGGTGGGCCCATCTTGCTGGGGCTCAGGAGCTCAGTGAGCCGAGATATGGGTTAAGTATTCACTCACCCAACAAAACAGTAACTGAGCCCCCAACCTGGGGCGGGCCTGCTGCGTGCTTCGGAGAGAGGAAGTTCCCCGTGGGGTTCACTGCCAGCCACGCCAGCAGGGCAAAGGCCAGGGAACCCCGGGAGCTAACGGGAGGCAGAAGTGCAGCGCACCCAGTCCCCAAGACCACCAAGATTTGATGGAGGAGAGGGAGGGACAACCTGGCCGGCCGGGGAAGGACATTCCAAGGAGAGGGAGAGTCGAACAAAGGCCCTGAGGCAGGAGCCTGCGTGCCAGTCTCCAGGGACCATAAGAGGTAAAAAATCGACGGGTTAACACAGGACGGCCTGAGCCCGGCCCGGTGGAGAGGAAGGCTCTGAACGTGAGTTATCTGGGCCGTGCCAGGGTCAGGCTGCCACCTGCGACACCAGCATCCCTTCCTGCGAACGCATAGAGGATGGTCCATGTGCTCGGCCCCTGCCACCCACGTGGCAGACCTGGAAGGAGTTCCTGGCTTCGGCCTGGCCCAGCCCCAGCCACTGTGGCCATTTGGGGACTGAACCAGCAGATAGAAGACTGATCCCTCTCTTTGTCATTCCGCTTTTCAAATAAATGAGTCAATCTTAAGAACAACAGAGGTAAGTGTGTGAGTCACCCTGGGCAGGCCGCTGGAGCAGGCGAGCCCTCAGCCAGCTTTCCAGAGGCTGGGTCCAGAGAGGCTCTAACCAAGACAAGGCCACTGAAGTCAGAGGCAGAGGGCTGGGGTCGGGCGCAGGGCTACTTTCCTGCGCACCGGTGGTTCTCAGAGTCTGGGGAAAGGCACGTGGCAGGCTGCATCAGGGCCCTGGAATCTGTGACCATGACCTTATATGGCCAGAGGGCCTGCTGGGCTGGGATTAAGTCAAGGGTCCCTGGGGCCGGCACTGTGGCGCTTGCAGTGCCAGCATCCCATATGGTCGCAGGTTCAACTCCCGGCTGCTCCACTTCTGATCCAGCTCTCTGCTATGGCCTGGGAAAGCAGTGGAGGATGGCCCAAGTCCTTGGGCCCCTGCACCAGTGTGGGAGACCCGGAAGAAGCTCCTGGCTGCTGGCTTCAGATTGGCCCAGCTCTGGCCACTGCAGTCATCTGGGGAGGCAACCAGTGGATGGAAGACCTCTCTCTCTCTCTCTCTCTCTCACTCTGCCTCTCAGTAACTCTGCCTTTTAAATAAATAAATAAATCTTTAAAAAAAACAAGTCAAGGGTCCTGAGTGGCCTGTGTTGCCGGGTGGATCCACTCCTACCACAGGCTCCTTCCAGAGGGAGGCAGGGAGGGAGAAGCAGGAGGAAGGAGCTGGGGTGATGCCAGGAACAGGTCACAGCCCAGGGACACAGGTGACCACGGGCTGACTCTGGCCCCTGGTTTTGGACTTCTGCCCTACAGCACTGCAAGCGGGCAAACGTGAGCTGCTTCCCATTGCCAGGTCTGGGGTCTGCAGTCCTGCCCACTCCATCCCAGGCCAAGGCTGTCCACTTACCCAAGAGTTGGTCTGGTTAGGTGTGGGGCCTTAACCCTGCACACAACAATCACTTGGCGAATTCTGTCCCATCACCAGTGTGCAAGGAGGCTCAGCACCTGGGGCCGCCTCCTCCTCCCCCTCCCCTCCCTGGGTTTGCATTTTAACCCAGGAGGCCGCTCAGGAGCCAAGCGTGCACCTGTTCTCCTTTGCAAGGGGCGAAAAGCAGGGGCGATCTCACCCGCGGTCACGGGCGCGCAGCTCTCCTGTGGCCCTGAAGGGCACAGCCTCTGGACCACACAGGGCCCAAGTTGAAGCGCTCACTGCAGGAGGAATTTTTGACCCAAACCAGCGGGAGCTGGAGGAGCCAGCCCTGCGCGGACCTACTGGGCCGGCAGACATGGCCTTCCCACCGTAGCCCCAGCCCTCTGCTCTCCCAGCCCGGATGCAGGAGACCAGCCCGCGCCTGGGGGCCGAGGGTCCTACCCACAGCGGGACACATTCCTTTCTGGCCACAGCCACGCTGTGTCCACAGAAGCGGTTCCCAAAGCGCCTGCCCAGAGCTCTCTGGGTCTCCGGCTGAGGGGGGTCTGGCCGTGCCCCCTCTCCCTCCACCCCTCTTCCTCCACTTTCCACCTTGAAGCATTTTAGCCAGAGCTCCTCCTGTGAGCCTGCTGGCTTCTTCCTGTCTCCGGTTCGGAGGAAGCCACTTGTCACATTGAGTCTCCCGACGATTCCGTTCTGTGACCACAGCAACAGCGAGCGTCCTCCCAGGTGCGAGCTGGGTGCCAGGCCGCATTCATTATTCACTAATGACAATGATGCTAATGTATCCTATTTTATTTATGTAACTCATATTATAATCACATCTCCACTTGTTGATTAATAACTTACTATTAATTATTTAATGCAGATTGAACACCCCTTATCCCAAAGCCCAAAGTTTGAAATGCCCCAAAACTTTTGAGCTCCAAAAACTCTGAAATCTGAAACACTTCTGGTCCCAAGAAATTCAGATAAGGAATCTTCGAGCCGTGCGACCACACTTCAATGGATGGGTTACTACTTATGAGCCTCAGGACAAAGTTTCTGGAATAATCCTCATTTCACAGATGGCCAGCTTGGCCATCAGAGATGCTAAGAAACTGCTCAAATCACACAGGTTGAAACCAGACATGCATGCGTGCGCCCACCACCCGCTGCCTCCCAGTCTCTCTCCTCCGCTCCGGCTGCCGGAAACCCTCCCTGGGTTGACCTCGGTCTCTGGTCTCCGTGGTCAGGAGGTAAAATTCCTGGTTTCCCTTGGTATCGTTCCCCCTTCATCAAAACCAACTTCCCCCGCGTGAGTCACCCCGGGCGCCTGTGGCCCTGATATCATCTGGATGTGTTGTAAATAATTGATGGCGGGATGTTTAATCATAACACTGGAATTAAGGTGAACACGGGGCCGCCCGGGCTCGCTGGCGGGGGCTGCTCTACCCAGCACCGCTGACTCGGGCTCCAACACCACAGGCGCATTTGCTCAGGGTGCAGGAGCCGGGGGTGGCCCCGTCCTCGGCTCTGCCTGGGCACCCTCCTCCACGTCCTCCCCTGGCGTCCCTCGGTGCATCTCTGAGCCCTCGCCCTCTTGTAAGGACTCCAGTCATGGCGGATTAGGGCCCGCCCGGGTGACTTTATTTACCTTAATCTTCTATTTAAAAGGCTCCATCTCCAAACCCAGTTTCATCTGGGCAGGACTTCCATAGGTGGACTTAGGGAGGGACGCGGTTCCGCCTCGAGAACCACCCCAGGGAGGGGTTCGTCCAGCGGGGCCAGCACTGCCCTCAGCCTCAGCCGAGAGCTCACAACCTGCAGGTCACCGCTGCCGCCGCCACCGCCGCCGCCGCGGCGGCACAGTGGGCACCTGGGCGGGAGGGAACCCCACCTCCATCCATCAAGAGCCACCCGCCGAGCTCATGGGGTTGAGGAACAAATGCCTGATCCGTGCCAGGGCAGAATGCTGGGTATGCAGTAGGCGCCAAGACTGTGCGCCAGGGGAAGAGTGACTTTCAGATTCCTACAGCATGATGCTGGCCCACCCTCACCCCCACTCTCTCTCCCCAAGTCTTAAGTTTGCTGGGAACTGGCCGGGGGCCGCGGCTCAATAGGCTGCTAATCCTCCGCCTGCGGCGCCGGCACCCTGGGTTCTAGACCCGGTCGGGGCGCCGGATTCTGTCCCGGTTGCTCCTCTTCCAGGCCAGCTCTCTGCTGTGGCCTGGGAAGGCAGTGGAGGATGGCCCGGGTCCTTGGGCCCTGCACCTGCATGGGAGACCAGGAGAAGCACCTGGCTCCTGGCTTCAGATCGGCAAGCGCGCCAGCCATAGCAGCCATTTGGGGGGTGAACCAACGGAAGGAAGACCTTTCTCTCTGTCTCTCTCTCTCACTGTCTATCTGTTTTTTTAAAAAAAAATTCTGCTGAGAACGGAACAGAGGTGGCCTCGGCGGCCACAGGTGACAGCCCTGAGCTGGACAGCCGCCTGTCTTTGCCCTTCCTCTATGCCAAGGCGATCTGAAAACGGTGTCAGGACCAGCGAGGTGCCACACGCCACCTGTAGGGCACAGCTCACCGCCAAGCAGGGAGCCTGCCGAGGGTTCCTCTCCCACCTGTGCTGGAGGCAGAAAGAAAAGCAGATGGGGCCGACGCACCTGCCCGATGCACCCACCCGACGCTCGCATTTGGTCAACGGGGGCTTCCTTTTGCCTGTCTGTGGTTCCCGGTATCCCCGTCCTCCTCAGTAAGGAAGGAAATGGTGCTGAGCTTTCTGGGGTTTTCCAGGGTGAAGACAGCTCCCCCAGCCTCGCAGGCAGCCAGGCTGCTGCTCCGTGTGAGTTCTGGCCAGTGGGATGCGTGCAGACGTGTGTACAAGGGTAGGGGACATCCAGCAAGGGCTCCTCCATGAAAGGGACACATCGTTTTTGGCCTTTTCGTCCTTCCCACTGGCTGTAAGGCAAATGTGATGGCAGGAGCTCCAGCAGCTCTGCTAGGGATGAGGCAGACCGTGAAATAATAAACGTGTTACTCTGCACCGCTGAGCGGTAGGGAACGACTACACTGCGCTGGTTGCAGACGGCAGCTTCAGGAAGCGGAGGCAACAGAGAATGAGGGCAGGGGAGAGGCAGGGTGGGAGAGGGGGTGGGGGAGGACTGTGGGGGGAAGGGGGTGGGCAGCTGCAAGGGCCGAGGCCGGACGGAGGCCGCTGTGGGCAGATGCCACAGACAAAGGCACGGAATCCCAGAGCCAGGGCGGCCCTGCCGAAGCACACGGAGAGCGGCCATGTGCAGACGAGGGCTCTGGCCCGAGCCTTGGCTTCTCAGCTCACGAGCTGCTCCCTGCACCCCGGGAGCCTCAGGTCGCTCATCTGTAAGATGGCAATCCGGCACTCTCCTGCAGAGAAAATGCAGCCGGCCCTCTCCTCCATGGAACCCACCAACCACCAGCAAAACGTTCGGAAAAGCCTGCCCCTGTGCCGAGCCGGCGGCTGGCTTCTGCTTGTCCCAGTGGCCACTCCACCCACGGCGCTCTGAGCCATCCAGAGACCACTTAAAGAGAACAGGAGCGCACGCAGGCTCTGGGCACCCATGGCGCCACCTGCAGATCTGGGTCCCGGACGGGGAGGGGGTCCCGGGACCCATCCCGGGAGGACGCCTGGGGCCGGCTGCGCACTTAGCACCCATCCACGGAGGGCCGGTCAGCTGGGGCGCAGACACAGTCAAGGCGGGCTCTCGGCAGGGCCCGAGCCGGAGGCAGAGCGAGCAGGCCCAGGAAGGAAGCTGAGAAGGTCCCCAGGTCACAGAGGTGGGGCCGCGGGTTCAGGGGGTGAGCTCCAACAGGGAGGGGCCGCGGGTTCAGGGGGTGAGCTCCAACAGGGAGGGGCCGCGGGTTCAGGGGGTGAGCTCCAACAGGGAGGGGCCGCAGGCAGCCTCCAGTGCCCCAGGAGCTGGAGGACGCCACTCCCACCCGCCCAGAACAGCATCTGACTGTCCCTCATCCGGGCCCTCCCCACTCTCGGTTCACCTGGTTGCCCCTGGCTCTGGATCTGGGGCGGGGCTACGCCCCAGGTCTGGCCAATCAGAAGGGCAGGTGACCCAAGTGGGCCAATAAGCTTCACATTTCTGCGCTGTCACTGGAATTGGTGAGAGAGAGAGAGAGAGAGAGAGAGGCACAGGCGAGCTGGGAGCTGTGGAGAAGCAAACTTGCCCAAGGCACAGGCGGAGTCAAGAGGTGGGAAGAGTGAGTTCTGACGGTGCCGCCTGCCAACCCACAGCCCCGGAAGGTTCTCTGTGGGGGCTTCTGCCCCTGGCAGCCCAGAGGGTGCTCCCTCCCACTGTAATAAAAAAGAGGGCCAGGACCAGCAGCCGCGCTCTGACCACAGCACGGCTCCCCTCCCCGGGGGCCACTGGATGCGCCCAGCGGGGAGTTACAATATTCCATTGTCACTCTCATGACACACGTTCACCTTTCTCACACGTCTCTTTGAAACAGAGAACACAGGGCTTTTTTTTTTTTTTTTTCAGTGATTATGTGTGGGTGGTTATTCTGGCTACCGGATGGGGGGCACTTAGTTTGATCAAAGTCAGTCTTCACAGACCCATGACAGTGGGCTGCCTCCCTCTCTCTCTCTCCTCTCTCTCTCTCTCGCTCACACACGCACACACACACACACAGTCCGTCTGGAGTGACCAGCATTGTGCCAGCACTGCCAGGTCCTGTGGCATCCATACTCCCAAGCTGCCGACACAGTGGCCCTGAACTCAGAGCTGGCAAGACAGGGACACGACCGGCTGGCTCTTGGGAAAGGCACAGCCAGCTCCGGCCGGTGCAGAGACCGGCCCCTGCACTCCCGACCCAGCAGGGGCGCTGTGGGGCGCCATGTTTAGGGTGGCAGGCGAGGAGCTGCGTGGAGTCTGCGGGTGCAGAATGGAGGGGCGGGCAAGGTGGACACACACCTGGCTGGGGGCGGGGGTGGGGCGCAGCCCTCGGAAGCCATGGATTCTATGTCTACAGCCGAGTGATGGCATTCACAGCTCCAGGCTGACGGCTGCCTCCAGCGAGGGTGACAGGAGCGCCTGTCGGGGTGAAGCCAGGGGACCCACAAGTATTCAGACCTCTTATCACATCTCAGGAAAAGTGGTTCAGCCAGGCCTGCTGGGGGTCGCTGCCGCAAGCCACGCCTCCTGCACTCCCTCCTCCACCCCCCCACCCAGGGTCAAGGCTGAGATGTGGGAGCCCTGGGACTGCCGGAGCTCAGGTTTGGGGTCTGCATCTACCAGTGCGTGGCCCTGGGCAAGCTCCACCCCCAGACTCAGACTGTGAGGACGACGTGACCTGTGCTGTGACCAGATCCAGGACGTGGCAGGCTCATCGCTCAAGCAGAGCTTGTGCTAGAACATTCCAGAGCAGGAAGGAAAACCCCAAAGGTGTCCACAAGCACTGAATCAGGTGGGGGTGTGTGAAACAAACTGTAGGGACAAGCGAGTCCCAGTATGATCAGGAAAACCGAAGAACAGAGGGCTACGCCGCTGCCCGTGGTGCCAGCATCCCACGTGAGCTCCGGTGTGAGTCCCAGCTTCCACTTCCGACCCAGCTCCCTGCTCATGCGCCTGGGAAAGCAGCAGAGGGTGGCCCAGATGCTTGGGCCCCTGCGCCCATGTGGGAGACCCAGAGGAAGCTCCCGGCTCCTGGCCTTGGCCTGGTCCAGACCCTGCTGTTGTGGCCAATTAGGGAGTGAACCAGGGGATGGAAGACCCCTCTTTCTCTCTCTCTCTTTCCCTGTCACTCTGCCTTTCAAATAAATAAAACAAATATTTAAAAAGCAGAAGGAAGGCGGGGAGTGAGTTATGCAGGAAGCGAGCGATTGAGACTGGTGCTCTAGGGGCTCCGGTGACACATCCAGTACGCCCCATGGGAGTGGGAAAGACACTCCCACAAAGCCACAAGAGGCAACCACCAGGACGGGTGTCCCTGGAGAGGAACGGGAAGTTCGGGGGGGGGGGGGGGGGAGGAAGGGAGAGCTCAAAAAGGGACGACAAAAAAAAAGCGAGAGAGCGGCCTGCAGGGGACGCTGAGGGTGATGGGGCACAAACCGGGGGTGGGATTAACGCACCCCTCTGAGGCCCCCCCACCCCCCCCACTGCGCAGAGAAATGCTGCTTCCCCAGTGCCACATATCAGCAGCCTCACGGAGCCACGGAGCCACGGAGCCCCCACTGTGGCCAGTGCAAACCTGGCACGGAAGAGGCCGAAGCGGGTGGGTGGGTGGATGGATGGACAGACAGTACGGCTGCTGAGCCCACCGGTGACAGCCAGCCAGAGTAAATTTGCTTCAGATGACAGGAGCCACTAGAGCAGCCACGCGTGGCTCCGCAGAGCTTGAAGCATGGTGAGTTTGCACTGAGCTGTGCTGTGAAGGGGTTAAAACACACATCAGCGTTCCGAGACAAAAAGAACAGCTCACCAATATTTCTACATTCATTCTACATTCATTCTACGGTGAAATGACTTGCTTTGGACAGGTTGAGTGAAATATGGTATTCAAAGGACTTCTGTCTGTGTATTGAAAAGATGATGTAGTTAGCAGGAGACTTCTAGACGGGGCTCCCATTCTGTCCCCGCAGGAATGCACTGTGCGGAGTGCAGGCTCGCCAAGGCACGGGGGCTCGCCTTGCTTGTTCACAGCTCTTCCTCCAGTCCCAGAACAAGCCCGGGGCGTGCAGGAGGTGCTTACTTAGCGACTGCTGAGTGACCGAGTAGTTGGCGTCGCAGCACCATAGATCTCCCTCACCCATGGCTTCAACTTTCCGTGGCTTGTTGCCCACGGTCAACCCTGGTACAAAAATACTACATGGAAAATTCCAGAAATAAGCAAGTCATAAATCTCTAAGCACATGCCATTCGGAGTCATGTGAAGAACTCTCAGGCCATCCCGTTCTGCCCGGGATGAGAGCCATCCCTCTGGTCCACGTAGCCATGCCGTGGTCCCCACCTGCCCGCCAGCAGCTGTCTCATTATCACACCGACTGCTGTGGTGTCACAGTGCTGTGTCCAGGTCATTCTTATTTGGCCCCAAGGTGCTGGCTGTTTTATTATAGTATATTGGTTATTGTTCACCTGTTAGCGTGCCTAGTTTGTAGGTTAAACTTGATTACGGTTCTGTATTCGTCTACAGGAAAAAGCATAGCATCTGTAGAGTTTGGTGCTATCCGTGTATCAGTTGTCCGCTGAGGGGCTTAGAACACTACTTGGGGGAGCCGGCGCCGTGGCTCACTTGGTTAATCCTCCACCTGCAGTGCCAGCATCCCATATGGGCGCTGGGTTCTAGTCCCGGTTGTTCCTCTTCCAATCTAGCTCTTTGCTGTGGCCCGGGAGGGCAGTGGAGGATGGCCCAAGTGCTTGGGCTCCTGCACCCATGTGAGAGACCAGGAGGAAGCTCCTGGCTCCTGGCTCTGGCCAGGTCAAGCCCTGGCTGTTGTGGCCATTTGGGGAGTGAACCAGCAGATGGAAGACCTCTTTCTCTCCGTCTCTCCCTCCCTCCCTCTCTCTCTCTCTGTAACTCTGCCTTTCAAATAAATAATAAAATAAATCTTTTTTTTTTTAAAGGGAGGGCTACTCTATAGAGGAAAACACACAGCCTGTGGAGTCTGTGGGACCTGGGTTTAATTCGTTTGCCCTCTGGGAAAGAAAGGGCCGCCTACTTCCCCGGCCACTTCTGAGGTCCTAGCCTGGTGCAGGGCAGGTACGCTGCTTGCCACAGCTGTCATCTGCTGTGGGAAGACTGGGGGGGGGCTGGGGGAGGGCACAGGCCTGGGCTGAAGGCCTCCGTGCATGAGAAACCCAAGTCCAGTGCCAGCCTGCGACCTGGAGCAGCGCTGGGAGGTTGATCGCCGAACACAAGTGCCTATCCCTATCCATCCCACTGCCGGAGCTGTAGCCAGCGTCCCCTTCATGACGGCAGCGGCAGCTTGGAGACGGAGACCGAGGGCCGGTGTCCGGCGTGACTGAGGGCCCGGGGCGGCACGTGGCAAGGGCCCTGACTTAGGAATCCCCAGAGCGACACGCTGTTCCATGGGCTCAGACTCCCCTCCAGAGAAGAAACCGCTGCTGAAAAACACACCTGCATTCTGGATGCACCACACAGGAACTCAGGGGCCCAGGAGGAGGAGGGAGAGGAGGAGGAGGAGGGGGCGGGGTAGAGGGCCATGGTGACCCCAAGCAGGGGTCTCCAGGGACACTCTGGGCCACTCATCAACACAGGTGACAACCTGCTAACCAGCTGCAGGTGCTCCCTGGGAAGGGCTGTGGGAGTCTCCGACGGCCGCGGCGACAAATGACCACACGTGTTATGGCTTAAAGCAACGTCAGCTCCTCCCCCAAACAGTCCTGGAGCTTCGAAGTCCACACTCAAGCTGTGGTCAGCGCTGCCGTCCTTCTGGGGGCTTCTGGGGAGGATCCGTTTCCTTGTCTACTCGGTCTGCATCCCTTGGCTTCCTCTCTCTTCGAAGTGCTCCTCCCCAGGCCCCGCCCCCGGCTCCCGTCACGTCTCCCTCTCTGCCTCCAACCCACCTGCCTCTCTCATAGGTACTTGCGACACATCATGCCCACCTGGCGAACCCAGGACAAGCCCTGCAAAGACCCCTTTACCATGAAAAGGCGCAGTCACAGGCTCTGGGGTTAGGGGACACATGTCTTGTTCTGGGGACAGGGGCAAGGGGCATGACTCAGCCTGCCCCAGGGGCCCTGAGCAACAAGCTGGTTCAGATTCATGGGCTCACTGGCTTTCCTGGGACGGCCCCTGGAATAAAATGCCCTACTCTTTTTTTTTTTTTAATTTATTTGACAGGTAGAGTTAGAGAGAGAGAAAGATCTTCCTTCCGTAGGTTCACTCCCCAAATGGCCGAACGGCCGGAGCTACGCCGATCCGAAGCCAGGAGCCAGGTGCTTCCTCCTGGTCTCCCATGTGGGTGCAGGGCCCAAGCACTTGGGCCATCCTCCACTGCCCTCCCGGGCCACAGCAGAGAGCTGGACTGGAAGAGGAGCAGCCAGGACTAGAACCCGGTGCCCATATGGAATGCCGGCGCCGCAGGCTGAGGATTAGCCAAGTGAGCCATGGCACCCCCCCCCCCCCCCCCCGGTTTCTAACACATGGCTCTTGGAGCTTCAGGTGCAGACAGCAAATTGGGAGGATTGCACATTTTCCCAGAGGGTCTTCTTTTCCAAAGCATGCATCAAACGCTGCCTCTGAGCATGGTGATAGCATTTACCCTCCAAGAACAAGGTGCTGCCACTGTCCCCATGCCGCAGGTGCAGAAGCCAAGGCCACACAGGTTCCTTAACTTGCCCGGTCTCCTGTTAATAAGTAGCAGGGCGAGGCTGTGAACCATACAGCCTGGGTCCAGAGTCTACCTTCCCGGCCCTTGGAAAATCCTGCCTCTCACCTGCCCCCAGCCATGCCTTAGAGAAGGAGGCTTGAACCCTCTCCACGCTGCACCGTGAGCATCAGAAGCAGAGGTTTGCTGGTAACACAGGCAGTGTGCGTTTGTGCCAGACCATCAGCGGCCAGGAAGGACACCAAGGTCTAAATTCACCTGACTTAGAAGGCAAAAGTCCAGGCGGAATGTGGAACCCCAGCCTCTGCGCCAGCCTGGCTCAGCCCCCGCAGTCTAGGCCTCACGGATTGCCTGAAGCCTTGTCCCGTGTCCGAGGACTCTGCCCTCCCTGAGCTGCCACGGCACCGTGTCGGGGTTAAGACTCAACCCCCAAGCTTTGCACAGCTTTGTAAAGCAAATCAGCACAGACTCCCTAGCTGCTCTCTTGTCCGCAATGCATGACGGCAGGGAGGACGAGGCCACCCGCTCCTAACCAGCACTGCCCACATTTGAGCCCAGATCCTGCCCCTGAGAGCCCCACAGAGGAGCCAGGATCCCCAGTGCATCATGGGTGCATCCGTGGTGTTCCTCTTAGGACCCCTTCCGCGCAGGCCAGGAGCTATGCCAGCCTCACACCCACCCCTCAGGGTGTCCGGATCCGGAAGGTGCGCCCAGAACTGCACCTGCAAGCATCCGGTGTAGAGGAATCAAGGGAGCAAAGGCCCCCGGGGCTGAGGGTCTGCCAGCGTCAGGACTCTTCCTGAGCCTGGACAGACAGCGACCACGACCATCACGGCAGCGGCTGCCATGTCCTGAGTGTCCTCTCTGAGCTGGGGGGGGGGGGGGGGAGATGGAGCCGCCAGGTGAGGGAGGGGGCCTAGGGGGAAGGGGTGGGGGGTGGCCAGGAACAAAGCTGCACTCTGGCTGCCACACCTCCCTGCAGCCGTCAGGTACTGGGTGACATGGCAACAAACATGCAGAGAAAACAACGCATGCCAGGTACCCATGGCTATGCCTGCTCTTTGCAAAGTTTTGACACCAAACAGGAAAAAATCCCAAACAGCTAACATGAGGGACGAGTCTTGTTCCCAGGAAAAGGAGTCACTGCAGGATCCTTCAACGAGGATGCTACTTGTCCCAGGTGTGAAGCTACTCAAGCTGTTGCATGAGTACCTGGAGGTCTTGGGGGCCCCCAGGGGATGGCCTGGCTGCTCTGGGTTACCTGGGTCAGATATATGCCTGCCTAGGATCCAGATCCCGTCCTTCTGGTTCTAAAACTGGGAGTGTCTGAGGCCAGCCAATTAGTTCCTCCTATTTCACAGTGGGTGGGGCCAGACCTAGCCAATCAGCTGGTTCTGCTTCTTAGAGGGTGTGTCTAGCCCCAGCCAATTGGTTCCTATTATTTTCCAGTGGGTGGGGCCAGACCTAGCCAATCAGTTCATCTTGTTTCCCAGACAGCAGAACCCCAATTCCTTAGGAAGCACCCGATGCAGCCTGGAGCTGCCGGTGACCAGGAGTCAGGCTCCTGACAGCCCAGCTGAGCGCGCGGGAGATGTGCCCTGAGTCCAGGGACCCAGCTGCAGTGCCCGGTATTTCTATTTCAATTGCATGAACCAAGAAAGACCCTCTTAGCTTTAGTAAAGACAGTTTTAAAAATCACTTTAAAAAACCCCAAAACCCAAACAAAACGTACCATTTGTCCTCAAGCTCCTTGCCCCAGGCTGGCTTAGTGCTGAACATACAAGCAGCTGGTGCCACCCCCCCTCCCCCTTGGTGTGGCCTCGGCCTGTGCACTCAGCTCGCACACACCCGCAAAGCGCATGTTCTGGAGCCCAAGGCCCGAATCCCAGGGTTGCGGGATCTCTCCTCTATGGCCAGGATGCCGTGAGGATGCCGTTCAGGCTGCTTGCTAGGAGACGCCTGTGGCTGTGGCAGTGGCCGTGGAAGTGACCCAGGAAGAACACAGGCCCAGGGAGCTGAGCTGAAAACCTGTCCCCAGGCCACTGCTCTGGAACTTGCCACCCACAGACGCTGTCATCGGTCGCCAGTCTGTCAGTGGGAAACAGAGAGCGGACGAGCCAGGCTTGCCCCTGGAGTGTCAATGTCAAGGTTATAACACACATGTAGCAAACAGACACACAAACAGGAGACGGGGGAGGGCGAAGGCGATGCATGTGCAGGCATGTCGGGGCAGGCTGACACGCGAGGGGACCCTGCCTGTCACACACCCAAGATGGGCCAAAGAGAGGCGGAAACACAGCGAGGCGACAAGGGGGGAGGGAGGACGGGCAGGAGGAGACGCGAAGGGCCCAAAGCAGAGGAGAGCCAGCAGAAACAGAGGAGGCGTGGATGGGCGCGGCGGCGGCACAGGAGAAACTGACCCTGTCCTGCAGGAGGCTAGGCAGTGGCTGGGGACAGAGGGGCGGCACTGGGGGGCAGGGTGTCTTGCTGGACGGGGCAGATGAGTCAGGATCTGGGTGCCGGACTCCCACCAGGAGCTGCTCTCTCTGGCCCAACAGCAGGGTTTTTGCTGAGTGGTAGCTGTCAGGGGCCAGGGGGACGGGGGTGTTGGTTGTCCAGAGTAGTCTGTGCACCTGGAAAGGCCAACAGCCACAGGAGGAGGTTCCCAGACACAGGCCTGCCCCTCAACAGTCACTGCTGAGCTTCCCCAGACACAGAGGGGAGGCAGGCAAGCAAGCAGGGCTGGGGAGGACACGCCCCAGGAGGGCTCTGCTCCCGCCGTGGGTGCAGGGCAACCTCCCCTGGACACGGACAGCAGAGGCCTCTCGGGCAGTCTCCCTGCCTCCAGCCTGCTCTCTCTATGCTGCTCAGACGGCTCTTCACAAAAGGAAAAGGTGCCCACCCACCCTCGGGGAAGATCCCTCCCCGGCTCCGTCCCCGCCGGGAGCAAGCCTTTCAGAGTCCTGCTGCCTGGCCAGCACTCCCCTTAGGCCTGGGCACCTTCCGTGCACAATCTCATTAAATTCTCTCCCTGTCCCCGGCCTCCATAGAACCCCATTCTACATCCGGGCACAGTGGGCAGCTAGCAGCGTCTCTGGCCTCCACCTGCCAGTGGCCGGGGAAGTGTGTCCCCAGTTAGGGCCACGAATCTTGCCCAGTGTTCTCTGGGAGGGCACAATAGCCCTGTGAGAACTACTAATGAACTCTGATAATGGCTTACGAAAGTTAAGAGAAGCACACTTAATAATTAATATCATTCAAGTTATCTGTATGTACCATCTCAGCAGGTGTGGCCAGTTTTACCTGCCCACGGATCTCAAATCCACCCACTTCCTGCCTCTGCTATCACTGCCACCCTTGTCCAAGCCACCGTCACGTGGGCGACTACCTCCGTTTCCTACCGGGTGTCCCAGCTGCTGCCCTGGGCCCAGCACACAGCAGCCCACCAGGTTTCTAAAACTGTCCGTCCGTCTGTCGCTCCTCGGCCTGGCTTCCAACTGCCCCGAGAATCAAACCCTAACCCCAGCTCTGCCATCTGGGCCCTGGCTCTGCCCTCTCTGCCTTCTTCCAGCCCCTGGGCCCTGCACAGGGTGTCCTGGGATCAGCAGCCTCGGCCGTCTTGGGAGCTGCCTGCCACTAGGACCGCCCTGGAATTTCTCTGCGTTTGGGGGCGAGGGCTTTGCACCTGTGAGTCTGGGAAGGGCTGCTCTAGCTCACGCCCCATCATCATTGGCTCCTGCACACCTGTCACTTAAATGTCACTTCCCCTTGGAGGCTTTCAAACCAACACCTGCAGTCACCTCATGCAACCCCTTCTTGGCACCCTCCACAGCTGTGTCGCACCTGGCAATCATCTTGTTTGCTGATTTTATGTTTGCTTCTCTCCCCCACCGCCAATGGCCCATCCCAGAGGTCAGCTCAGTGGGGCCTGGTACAGGACAGATGGTGCCAGGCACACAGAAGGCATCAGTACCAGGGGCTGGCACTGTGGTGGGGCGGGTAAAGCCACCACCTGCGATGCTAGCATCCCATGTGGACACCAGTTCGAATCCTGGCTGCTCCTCTTCCGATCCAGCTCTCTGCTGTGGCCTGGGAAAGCAGTGGAGGATGGACCAAGTGCTTGGGCCCCCGCACCCGCATAGGAGGCCCAGATGGAGTTCTGATTCCTGGCTTCATTGTGGTCATTTGGAGAGTGAACCAGTGGATGGTAAATCAATCTCTCTCTGTCTTTCCCTCTTTGTTACTCTTTCTTTCTTTTTAAAAGATTTCATTCATTTCTTTGAGAGGTAGAGTTACAGAGGGAGAGACAGAGAGGCCTTCCATCTGCTGGTTCACCACCCAAACGGCCATAACAGCCGGAGCTGGGCCTATCCAAAGCCAGGTTCATCAAAGTCGGTTTATCGCTGGGAACAGACACAGTAAGGGAAGTGCCAAGGGCCTGGCTGGCTGTGACCTTGCTCCTGGGACTACAGCCTTGACCTCTGCACAGTGCCACCTTCTTACGTGTAAACCAATCAGCATAGTATGCGCTCAAGGGATGCTCCACACTGAACGAGCCTACAAAACACAGACTTCTGCCTTGGGGAACAGTGAACCCTTGGCACGTTTCGTCGCTAAGTGACATCTTTGTGTTGGGAATCCGTAAGCGAGGCCTGTGGGTCCATCTGCTCGCAGATCGCTGATGGGAACCGTCCTCCGGCAGACGGGGGTGGCACAGGGGTTACTCCACTCAGGAATCGGCCCGCATCTCTGTGCCTCTGTCGGGCTGGCACAGCTCCAGCCTCACAGCCACCAGGCAAATATCTGCCACCCCTGGGATCTGCTGCTTTGTCTCCACAGCACTTCCTGCCTGTCTGCCCCCAGCCTCCACTCCGAGCTGTACAGGAAGTCGCCTCCCTGGATTTTGTCCTTTACAAAGGGAAGGGGGGGTTGGGGGTTTCAACTTTGCAAAGCTGAAGCTCAGAGGGGTGAAGCAGAAGTCACACAGCGGATCAGAGAAGACCCTGGAACTCTGCAACTCAGCGTGGTGCTGGCACACCAAGGACCCCGTGCACTGATGCTCCCTGAGTGCGAACGGTGTACCCTCAACTGTGCTAACACCTGGCCTGCTTGATCTCAACAGCCCCACCGGGGTGGGCGCCACCACTGTGCCCATTTTGTGGATGAGAAAACTGAGGCTCACAGAATGGCACACCCTCAAGGTTCCACAGCCACGACAAGAGCAGGGATTTGACTGCAGAAGGGACACTCTCCGGCTTCCGCCACACGTTTTTAACTCACAAACTGGCCCCTGTGGAGTTTCGGGCAGGCAGCTGCACGGCATGGTTTGATGGTTCGCCCTTTATTGATGTTTCCAACCCAAAGGCAACAGAGCAGCTTGAAAAATCCACACTGTGGCTCTCAAGACGCAGGCCAAAAAGAAAACAAACACAAACTAAGCAAACATAAGGGATGTTTGTTCACCTTGAGCCCAGCCTCGTCCGGCTCCTGCCGCCGCGCCAGCCTCTAACCTGCAGGCGGGGTCAGTGCCGCGAAGCCCACAGCTCGCTCAGACACAGCCCGGTGGCCGACCCGGGGCTCCTGGCGTGGAGCAAAACAGGACGGCTAGGAAGCGGCGCCTGGGAGCAAGGCTCTGAGGGTTTTACACGAGGGAATCCAAGAAATCACTTCGCAGTGGGCCTTCGGGTTTCCTGGACAGGGTTCAGAAAGGCTGGTCTGCAACACCTGCTGGGAGCCGGCCCGGCACTCCCTGGAGGGCAGCCGGGAGCCCCGCCCAGCAGGGTCACAGACAGAGCAGGTGACAAGGTTGCCAGGCTCGCGGCGTGCGGGGTGCTGCTGACCCCACTCACCCTCACAAGACGGCCTCTGCAGGCAGCAGCCGCCTCCACGTTACAGAGGAGGACCAGGAGCATGGCCGGCCCTCCTGAAGCAGGGCGGGTCTCCTTCCCCTCTGTACTGCCCCACACCCCCGGGAGCGGCAGGTGCACCAGGCCCTGTTCCTTCCAGCTCCTCCTCTGTCGAGTGAGCGGCGTGACCTTGGCGAGCGGGTTGGCCCTTCTGAGCCTCTGGCGTTTGCTCTGGAAATGAGGATAAATGAGCACCTCGCCCACAGGGTTTAAATGAGGATTAATTTAGGTAATTCGGGCTGAGCCCCCCTAAGCTGACCATCGGAAAGGCCAAACACCCCAAAATTCCAAACTTCCTGATCACTGCCGAGGTGGCCCGAGCCGAGACTCCCACACACCCGACCTCCCCGACAGGGCGCACTCGGGACGCAGGTGCACTGAGAACACGGTAGGATATCACCCTCAGGCTCTCGGGAGAAACTGTCTAAGACGCGGGAATGAATTTCATGATGACGTTTGTGTCCCCTCCTCAAAATATCTCATCATGTACGGGTACATGCAGATATCCCAAAATCTCGCTGAGCACTTCCGTGGTCAAAGTTCTGGGAGGGAGGAGGGAGGAGGGAGGGCCATCTTCTTCATCAAACAGATGAAGGGCTGAGTTCAGAGAGGCTAAGTGACTCCCACAAAGATGCACAGCTAATCGTGGAGGTGAGGGACGCTGAGTGCGTAGGAACCACACACTGCATCTTGTCCTAGGACTAAACACACACCCACAGGCGGGTTCAGCCGCCGCCTGGGACTCCTGCAACCATCCTGGAGCACTGGTTCACGTCTCTGCTGCTCCACTTCCGATCCAGCTCCCTGCCAGTGTGCCTGGGAGGCAGTGGAGGATGGCCCAGGTGCTTGGGTCCCTGCCACCCCACCATGGGAGACCTGGCTGGAACTCCTGGCTCCTGGCTTCAGCCTGGCCCAGCCCTGGCTGTTGTGGCCATTTGGAGGGTGAGTCAGCAGACAGATCTCCCTCTCTGTTACTCTGCCTTACAAATAAATGAATCAGGCTTAAAAATAAACAAACACATACTCCAAACCACCAGCGTGCTGTCTGTAGCACACCAGCTCTTCAACATAATAAGGCCTGAACCGTCACTCTCCGGAGGCAGCCGGGGGCAGAAGCCCAGTTCCACCTGATGCCCGGTGCCCGGTGCCCGGTGCAGGCAGTGAGGGCGCCCCGCCCCCGCCCCAGCACTGCAGGCCCTGGGCTGCCCGCCACGCGGCCGGGATCTGCCTGCTGACTGAGGGTGCTTTGTCTCTGGCTTAGAGCTGGTCTCACGGAGGGTCAGGAGACAGCCCTGGGGCCAGCGCTGACCCAATTAGGCTTACGCTTTTGAAAAAAAAAAAAAAAAGGACCCACAGTTGAGTGCCTGGCATCTTCAAAGACTCAGATGTCCGGGCCAGAAGTGGCTTCAGCACTGAGAATCTGGCCGTGGCCAGCCTGGGCCGGGCAGCGGGTTGCCTGTGGCATGCCCCATAGGCAGACGCCCAGCGGCCCCGCCCCAGCCTGCTGGCTGTGAGTGGCCGGGGCTCTCTGCTCACATTAATGAATGATTTGTCCGCAGCAACACGCACAGATCTTAGCACATAGCCGATGGGTTTTGACAACCGGATTTGTCCACGTAGCCACCGCACGCACCAAGGTATAAACTGATCCTGGCCCCAGGAAAGTCCTGACCGTGCGCCCCCTTGCCTCCACGCTCACCCCTGCTCTCTGCTGCTGTCGGTCTAGTCCAGGCCAGTGGAATCCTGCAGTCCGGGCTCCTGGGTTTGCCCCTGCTCACCCGGGGTGGGCTGTGCAAGCTCCTTTGCTCCCCTTCTTCCTGAAGTTCACTGTGCGGTTACCGGGCGGGGTGTCGGCCCGTTCACCTGCTGACAAACAGGCTCTCCGGGCCGGCTCCCGGGGGCTGCAGAGACGACCTGCACCCCGTCCGCGAGCAGACGCCGGCTCTTCTCTCCTTAAACACCCAGGGCCAGGACAGCCGGGCCACAGGAGGAAGCGGCTCCAGCAGCCCTCTGCCCGGCGCTGCCGCCTCCCAGGCCGGGTGCGGATCCTCAGTCCGCCCCGTTGGAAGGCCTCTGTCTGGGTGAGCAGCCCCTGGAGGTGCCAAGCCCTGCTCTGGGTCACCGAGGACGGGGGCTTCCTAATGACAGGCCCTTGAGTCACCCCCGCTGGGATTCACATTCAGCTGGCGGAGCTGGGCTGGCAGCGGGTGGTTTGTTCTGACTAATGGTATCAGCTGCTCCTCCCAGGGCGAAACGCAGTGCGCTGGCCGCCAGGGCTTCCAGCAGCTTTCAGGCCCCTTATCCTCCGGTCTACGGGCTGACTGTGCCGTTCAAACACACCCCTCAGCGTCCCCCCTACCTGGGACAATCTGACAGAAGCAATACAGCCAGGTGCTGACACAAATCCAGTGGCTCTGGGCTGTTTTACCTTTCTGAGCCTCAGTTTCTTCATCTGTCAAATGGGCACGCTCCCCGTACGACTGAATGATGCTGCTGTCTATGAGGTGTAGAAAGGCAGGCCGCGCAGCAGATGGGGTCGGGAGGCGGAGGGAGGCAGCACCTGAGGCCCTGCTGTTTAGTGGAGGACCCTTGTAGCCCCCGGCAGTGGGGTTTGCTAAGGATCCAGATTCTCGGGCCCTACCGGGGATTCAGAGAATGGGGATCTGCCGCCCCGATGCTCCCTAAGCTGTGGAGCCCTCACCCCAGAGCAAGGACCCTGGAGAGGCCCGGGCAGGGTCTGAGCAGAGGGGCTGGGGCGAGAGGATCGAGAAGGGAGTTACAGCGGAGAGCCGCCATGGGGAACAGGGACGAGCAGAACCCCGCCCACCCCATCGCTTGCCCCTGGAAGCCCTTCCCGGCCCTGCTCAGCTAGCCCCGAGCCCAGCCACACGGGCCTCCAGCCACGCGGGTCTCCAGCCACGCAGGCCTCGCGTGGGCTCCTGGTCGACTCAGCAGAGCGCTAACACCCGTGGCAAGGGAGGCGGCAGCTGGAGCAGTGCGAGGTCCCGGGCAGGAGTGCACATGGCCGGGTCCAGCGCTGTGGGGGTGCTCAGTAGGGTCCCCCTCCTGGGGCTGCCGGGGTGGGGGGGACCAGGAGGCCGGGGGGCGGCGTACTCAGCGTGGGCGGGGTTATTACTACCACCGTGCCACACTTGATCTCGCGTCCTCTGCTGCTTCGAGGAGGGAGCAGGTGGCTCCTGGTCAGCCCCCCTCGGTGGTCCTCCCTCCCTCTCTTCAACCCCATCCCTCTCCTCCAGGATGCTCTGGGTGGGCCTCCTCGCCCAGCTCTGTATGGCACACAGCGGGGTCCGCGGGCGGCCCCCACTCTGCAACCCAAAGGAGGGGGAGAGGGAAGCAAGCGACTTCCCCACCCCCAGGCTCGGTTTCCCCCTCTGTAAAGGGAGGACCTGGGCCGGAGCTCCCTCAGCGCAGCGCTGTGGGGCTATGGGGACACCAGGTAAGCCAGGAGGCCCGGGGCTGCCCACAGTGAATGCTCCGGAACCTGGGGTGCTCTCTCCTCTTCCCCCTCCACCCCACCGTGCCACCTGCTCCCTGGTCTCCAACTGGCAGCCCGAGGACAGCATTGAAGTGGCCCTGGCCTTCGAGGTGGCCTTTGTGTCATGCGATAAGGAGGGGCGCTGCTTCTGACAGCGTGAGTAACTGCACGCACAGGACCCGACAACCTGGTAACTCTGGTGCTGTTGGTTTTGCCACAGTCACCACCGCTCCCTGCTGCCTCATGCCTCCCCTGCGGGCTCCTTGGAGGGTGCGTGCCTTCCCCGCCCACTTCCACACTCACTGGGTTTCCAAATGCACGCAGGCAGCTTCTCCCCAAAGCCAGGAATTCTCCCAGGGATTCTTCCTGGCCCCGCCCACCACCGCTCCCACTTCTGGTGGGTGGGGATGACGGCCAGCTTCTCTGAGCCCTCCCCAGCCCCAGCCCCAGCAACACCAAACCTCCGGCTTCCATGTCTGTCTCAACGCCAGAGGAGTCACTCAGGGCACCAGGATTAAGTCTCAGCTCCTGGGGAGGGTCCTGCCCAGCCCCCATGCTAGGGTGCCGTGTGCAGGGCCCTGGGCCGGGCACCAAGGACCCCAGAGCTCTCCAGGGAGGGAGACCAGAGCCCCGTCAGGGACGCAGACCCGCTCCGTCCTCCTCCTCCCCCATCCGGCCCTCCCTGTGTCTTCTCTCAGAGGCCTCTGGTCTCCCCTGGGCCCTGACGGCGCAGCCACGTGCCTCAGCCAACCGTCCCGGTCCCGGAAGCCTAAGCGAAGCAGGCAGAGCCGCACACCAGGGCTTCTTGCTGCCACCCCAGGCTTCTCTGCGGCTCCCCCAACGCTGAGCTCACAAGGTCAGCTCATCTCTGTGGACTTCACGCATCCCTCATCTCCACGGACGTTTCCTGAGCAACTACTGGGTGCCCTGAACACGGAGTCAACGAGACGAAGGCCGGGTTGCTCTGAGCTCCTGGGTGCTGACACCCAGGAGGGTCCCCGAGGTCCCCACTGAGCACAGGGGCGGAATGAGAGAACGGCCTGCTCTCCTGGAGCTGCTCTTCACCGGAGAGACACACAAGCACGGCGAGACGGCCAGACCGGCAGCAGAGCAGTGTCGGAGTGGGGGACGGGGGCCGAGGGAGACCCCTCACAGACGGCAACCAGGTGGCAGCACAGCAGATGTGGGGCGTGGGAGAGTCCCAGTCGTGCAAAGGCCCTGGGGCATAAATAACTTGGAGATGGGCAAGGCAGGGGGGCAGCAGGGAGCCGGTTAGGAGCTTACCGCCCGAGCCCAGGGTCAAGGCTGACAAGTGGATATGACTTTGTGGTTGGATTTGTACTTAGGACTGGAAGACGAGGGGGTCGGAGGATTTGAGCCTCAGCAACCGAGCCCTGTGACAGACTGAATGCTCGTGTGTACCCGAAATTCACATGCGGAAGCCCTAATCCTCCGTGCAACAGTATTAGGGGCGGGGCTGGGGAAGGCGGCAGGGGTTGGATGAGGTCGTGAAGGTGCGGCCTGGGCCCAGGGATCAGTGCCACTGAGCTTACTCACGCTCTCTCCACGCGTGCGCCAAGGAAAATCCACACGAGCACAGTGGGCAGGAGGCCGTGTGCGAGGCAGCGCCCAGGCCCACCAGCACACAGGACGGCGAGAAAACAGTTTCTGCTGTCTGCGTTCCCCCCCTCCCCCCAGTCCGTGGTACCTGTTGCGGGAGCCCCAGCGGACACACCCCCAAATACAACAGCCAGGGGCCAGGAACTCCATCTGGGGCTCCTACGCGGGTGGCGGGAGCCCGAGCGATCGGGGCCAGCATGGGCGCCTCCCCAGGTGTGTTAGCAGGAGCAGAGTAGCCAGGTCTGTGGCCGGGACGCTGACAGGAGACGCAGGGGTCCCACTCGTGGCGCCCTAAGCCCGCCCCCGCCCCCGCCTTTTATCAGAGATTGCCCACGCACGCACGTTTGTCTCTGGGCCTCTGGCCAATGCTGAGAGCTGCTCCCAGATTTCTGACCACTAAAATCCTCCTTCCCTCCCCACCCCTTCCAGCTGAAGGGCAAATCTCTGTTTTTACTGCGGCCCTTGCGGGCGTTGGGAGTAACAGCTTCTTCAAGGGCGCACTTGTGAGTGTCGTGAATGCTCCACTTATGAAACGCCTGGCCCGGGCCGCAGGGCCTGACACACCGAGGAGCCTGCCACCCCTTTCCCGAGAAATGCGGCTCCCACTACGCTGCAGGCCACAGCCACCCAACCTGCACGTTCTGGCTTCCGGGGATCCGGCAGTGGAGCACTTCCACCGACATCTCTGCTGCCGCCCGTGGTTTCCCGTGATCCAGCTCCTAACTAGGAATTCTGACACACGCGGAAGCTTGAGCCCACTCGTGCAGGCCCGTACAAGCTGTCCTCAGGGCGGGCGCTGGCCTCCTGGTGCAGGCGCAGGCTAAGATGCTGGGATCCCTTCCTGGAGCGCCTGGGTTTGAGTCCCAGCTCTGCCCCCAATTCCAGATTCCTGCTTAGTGCCGACCCTGGGAGGCCGCAGGTGATGGCTCCAGAAGAGATCTGAGCCGAGTTCCCAGCTTTGACCTGGCCCAGCCCTGGCCCCTGTGGCCATCTGGAGAGTGAACCAGAGGGTGGAGGCTCCCTCTGTCTTTATCTTTGTCTCCCAAATAATAACTTTTTTTTTTTTAAACAGGCAGAGTGGACAGTGAGAGAGAGAGACAGAGAGAAAAGTCTTCCTTTGCCGTTGGTTCACCCTCCAATGGCCGCCACGGCCGGCGCGCTGTGGCCGGCGCACCGCGTTGATCCGAAGCCAGGAGCCAGGTGCTTATCCAAATAATAACTTTTAAACAGCCCTTCTCCCTTAGCAGCAGCTCTGGGTAAAGACAGTGGTGACTGCGTGACCACCCTTGGTGACGCAGCTGCCTAATGCCACTGAAATGCACACGTACCCTCAGGAGCCACACCAGGTTACACCTTGTGTGAGTCCACTGATAGGAAACGTCCAGAAAGGCAGGACGCTGATAAGGGTTTGCCAGCAACTGAAGGGAAAGAGGAGTGGGAAGTGACTGCTCACCGGGTATGGAGCTTCCACGTGGAGTGCTAGAACATTCCGGAACTAGCCAGAACTGCTGGTGGCCTAACACTGTGAATGTATATACTAGGTGCCACCAAATGGTTGTCTTTAAGATGGTTAATCTGGGGCCAGCGTTGTGACACCTCAGATAAAGCTACTGCCTGCAGCACCGGCATCCTATATGAGTACCTGTTCCTGCTCCAGGTGCTCCACTTCCGATCCAGCTCACTTCTAATGCACCTGGGAAAGCAGCAAAGCATGGCCCAAGCGCTTGGGCCCCTGCACCCATGTGGGAGACCCAGAAGAAGCTCCTGGCTCCTGGCTTTGGCCTGGCCCAATCCCGGCTGTTGTGGCCATTTGGGGAGTGAAATCAGTGGATGGAAGATCTCTCTCTCTTTCTCTCTCAACTTTGCCTTTCAAATGAATCTTTAAAAAAAAAAAAAGGTTCAGCTGCATTTCTGAGGCTCGACATCCTACGTCTGCGAGTTGGCACTGACGGAGGCGCCGTGCTGACGTCACCAGCACCGTGAGGCTTCGTCCTTGCCATCCCAGGAAGGCGCCGTCATGGTTGCCTGTCAATGAGTGTGGATCCCAGGCAGTCCATGCTTTTCACCCCACACCAGGATGCTCAGGACACTGCATCATTTCTTTGTGTGGAGGACAGAAACCCGGCAGCAGCTGGGGCAGCCCGGCACCGACGCCCCACAGCACTGTCAGAGGGCAGCGGAGGCCAGGGGCCCAGGCTTGCTCGCCGGCCGTCACCCCAGGCCTCCTGAGATAGAGCCCCACGGGCGGCAGGTGTGGTCTGTGTGATGATGATAGGATCCATACAAGAAAACACACCGGGCGCTGACTAGCTCCTAAGTACCTTACTTTTCACAGGCTGCTCATTGAATCCGCACAAACCCTAATATTTTTCTCCCCATTTGGATAATTAAGTAATAGCCAAGGCTACTGAGGTCACAGGACCAGGACTTGAATAAACCTGTGGCTTTATGGATTTTTTAATAAGAGAGAGAAAGAGAGAGAGAGATATCAAGATCAAGATATCAATCTTCCATGTGCTGATCCACTCCTCAAATACATGGGCCAGGCCAAAGCCAGGAGCCAAAACCTCCATCCAGGTCTTCCACGTGGGTGGCAGGGGCCTGCGTACTTGCGCCATCATAGGCTGCCTTCCTGAGCGCAGTAGCAGGAAGCTGGATTGGAAGTGGAGCAGCTGGGACTTGAACCGTGCCACAATGCAGCTCCCTAGGTCTGTTTGTCACTTTAATACAGATAATGCAATCTCTGTAGGAATTTTGGAACATACAGGTCGGGGGAGGGGGGAGGGAAAGAGAATAAAAATCGCTGGTAGTGCATTAGCGATATCTCGGGAACATTGATCTTCAATGGTTATTCTGTGTCTTTCCGCACAGACATTCCGGGGTCAGATCATCTTTCCAGGTCACACAAGGTCATCCCCATCGCCACCTTTTAGTGGCCCTGTGATGCCCTGCTGCCTGCCTATGCCATGGTCAGTGTCCAGGCCTTTATATTGGGTATTTGGGCTGTTTCTCCACCAGAAGATGCTTACATTGGAAAATACATTTTTCAAAAGGTTTATTTATTTATTTGAAAGGTGGAGTTACAGAGAGGGAGAGGCAGAGGCAGAGAGAGAGGTCTTCCATCCTCTGGCTCACTCCCCAAATGGCCGTAATGGCCAGGGCTGGGCCAGACCGAAGCCAGGAGCCAGGAGCTTCTTCCAGGTCTCCCACATGGGTACAGGGGCCCAAGGACTTGGGCCATCCTCCACTGCTTTCCCAGGCCATGGCAGAGAGCTGGATTGGAAGTGGACTGGCAGGGACTTGAACCAGTGTCCATATGGAATACCGGCAGTGCAGGCAACAGTGTTACCCACTACGCCACAGCACTGACCCCTGGGAAATGCATTTTAGCAGGGTGCTAACACACATCAATGCCTCCCTGACAAGGAGCAGAGCCGTGGGGCAGCCGGCAGCAAGGTGGCTGCCGTGTACCCCATCAGGTGCCAAACACGGAAGTTCTCACCGAAACACAAAGGCACGGCGGCCCTCAGACTCACCCACCTCACGGCTTAGCGAAGAGCCGGCTTTTGGGCAGAAGGCCCGTGGCCCGGGTCTGAGGCACACACCAAGTATTCGAGCTAACAGCCTGTCTCCCACCACAGGGAAAGCTACGGCTACAGACTCCGGGTCAAATCCCAGCTCCACCTCTCACCAGCTGTGGGTCCCGATTACTGCCTCCTAAGCCTGACAGTGGTGGAAGCCTGGGTCCCCGGATGACCCTGTGGGGCTGAGACCCTCCCTCTCCACCCCGCACACCACCCTGCACGCCCAGTGTTCTCGCGATGTGGGGCTCTTTGTGCAGGAGCTAGCCTCAGTTTCCCCATCTGTCGCAGAACTCCTTCCCAGGGCGACGGGAAAGCTTGGCGGTTCTTCCCCGAGCCCACCCCTCCTCCACGCAATGACCCCAGCCGAGACAGCCCCCAAACCTCCTCTTCCCGGCCTTTCATCACCAACCGGAGGTGGCTCTGCCTCCCAGGATTCCCCTGAACTCTTCCTGAACAGTCGGCAGCCTGCTCCCCTCCGGGAGGAGTCCCCGGGAACCGGCTCAGCCTGAGCGAGCGGCCCACGACTTCCTTGCGTGTGATGAATCAGCACAGTCAGGTGGGGCCAAAGCACCCAGCAACGTCCTCTCTGCCCCCTTGGCCCCAGACAGCACCGGCAAATCCATGGCTCCATCAGGGGCCTTAAGGTTCCTTAAGAACTATACACAGCCAATTGTCACTCTCATGCCTGTGACGTGGGGAGGGAGAAGTTGCCAATGGGGAGGAAGTGGGGGGGTGTCAACTCCGCCCCTGCCCCCCTCCCTCCCCAGCAAGACTGAGCCTGCAGCTGCCGGTCTTCAGCCCCTGGCATTCCAGTTCCAGGTGTGAGGGGAGGGATTCTCCATATTCCATGAGGTCCCAGGGTAGCCATGGTGATGGCGGGAGGGACTGGCCCAAACCTTCTAAGTTTGGCCCATGATAAAGCCAGACACGCACTCACCACGCATGCCCCGTGACTTCACTCCTCGCTGTTTCCCCAAGGAAAATTAATACCTAGGTTGATACTAGGACCTGAACATGCATGTCCACGGCAGCCAGAGTCGTCACTGCCAGACAGCCCTTCCACGCAACGGAACCCACGCCACGCGCCACGTGGGCGAAGCTCGTGGGCCCCGAGTCCAAGAAGGCGGCCTCCAGGAGCTTCCTGCAGGACTGCACCTGCGTGACCTGGAGCGAAGGGACAGAGGACAGAGCAGGGGCTCTGGGCGGCGGGAGAGACCCTGGGGGTGCAGGGCCACCAGACTGCTCACGGAGCCGTGTGGGGACGCTGGAGAGGGGGACTTTCACTGTGCCTGCATCACCTGCGCATAAAACCCGAGCTGGGAGCCTGGGGCTCAGTCTCCTAACCTCGGAGGGAGGCCCAGGGGCTCCAAGCCAGCACCAGGGACACAGTGGCCAATACTCCCCAAACCTCCTACGAGACTGGAGTGACCCCCGTGGGACCCCCACCAAATGCATGGGATTAGAAAACCTTTTCTGGGCCGGCGCCGCGGCTCACTTGGCTAATCCTCCGCCTTGCGGCGCCGGCCCACCAGGTTCTAGTCCCGGTCGGGGCGCCGGATTCTGTCCCGGTTGCTCCTCTTCCAGGCCAGCTCTCTGCTATGGCCCGGGAAGGCAGTGGAGGATGGCCCAAGTGCTTGGGCCCTGCACCCCATGGGAGACCAGGAGAAGCTCCTGGCTTCGGATCAGTGCGGTGCGCCGGCCGCAGCGGCCATTGGAGGGTGAACCAACGGCAAAGGAAGACCTTTCTCTCTGTCTCTCTCTCTCACTGTCCACTCTGCCTGTCAAAAAATTAAAAAAAAAAAAAAAAGAAAGAAAGAAAAGAAAGAAAACCTTTTCTCTTGTTACTACACTTGATTGTAGCCAAAAGGCCGAGAAGCGATTTTTCTCTTGTTAAAAACAACTCTTGGGGCTGGCTGGCCAGCACCATGGCTCACTTGGCTAATCCTCCACCTGCGGCGCCAGCACCCAGGGTTCTAGTCCCAGTTGGGGCACTGGGTTCTAGTCCGGGATGCTCCTCTTCAAGTCTAGCTCTCTGCTGTAGCCCGGGAAGGCAGTGGAGGATGGCCCAAGTGCTTGGGCCCTGCACCCACATGGGAGACCAGGAGGAAGCACCTGGCTCCTGGCTTCGGATTGGCGCAGTGTGCCAGCCGTAGCGGCCATTTGGGGGGTGAACCAATGGAAAAAAGGAAGACCTTTCTCTCTCTCTCTCTCTCACTCTCTCTCTCTCTCTCTCTCTCACTGTCTAACTCTGCCTGTCAAAACAAAACAAAACAAACAAACAAAAAAAACAACTGTTGGGGCCGGCGCTGTGGTGTAGCGGGTAAAGCCGCCACCTGTGATGCCGGCATCCCATACAGGTGCAGGTTCAAGTCCCGGCTGCTCCATTTCCGATCCACGTTCCCTGCTAATGTGCCTGGAAAAGCAGTGGAAGATGGCCCAAGTCCCTTAGCCCCTGCACCCACATGGGAGACCCAGAAGAAACTCCTGGATCCTGGCTTTGGATTGGCCAAACTAGCAGATGGGAGATGTCTGTCTCTCCCTTTCCCTCTCTCTGTAACTCTGCCTTTCAAATAAATAAATAAATCATGCTTTAAAAAATCTAAAATATCGGCCGGCGCCATGGCTCAACAGGCTAATCCTCCACCTTGCGGCGCCGGCACACCGGGTTCTAGTCCCGGTCGGGGCACCGATCCTGTCCCGGTTGCCCCGCTTCCAGGCCAGCTCTCTGCTGTGGCTAGGGAGTGCAGTGGAGGATGGCCCAAGTCCTTGGGTCCTGCACCCCATGGGAGACCAGGAGAAGCACCTGGCTCCTGCCATCGGAGCAGCGCGGTGCGCCGGCCACAGCGCGCTACCGCGGCGGCCATTGGAGGGTGAACCAACGGCAAAAGGAGGACCTTTCTCTCTGTCTCTCTCACTGTCCACTCTGCCTGTCAAAAAAAAAAAAAAAATCTAAAATATCTTGGAGGATAGTTTCTCTTAGAAAAATAAAAAACAACTGTTTTTAAAACACAAATTAGCAAACCTAGATTAGCAGAATAAACCCAACCACCTTTGACCCCAGCACCTCCAATCCTCAGTGTCTCTGGCATCTCCAGAATTCCTTTGCTGTTGTGCAAACTAACACTTCTTTGTTTTGCACCAAAGATGGGACATTACCGCAATAGGACTTGGGGTCTAATTTGTAAACAGCTGATAACATCTTTCAAATCACCGATGTGCATCTACCCATACTTCTGAATGATTGGTGGGTGTTCCAGTACTTGGAGCGGTCCATCGCCTCCTACAACACGTGCACTTGGCGTCTAATTTTCTTATTGTTCTAAATAATAACAGGGTGAAATGAACTCCTGACCCAACTGCGAGTTGTCCCCGCAGGATAAAACCGAGGCACTGAACTTGCTGAGCTCGAACAGTCTTGAGGTGTGTTCTGGAACATTCCTGCAGCTGCCGCGCCTCCCACGAGCCTGGGAAAGTACCAGCGTTCCTTTTCTAACTTGCAAATGTAAAACCCTACACACACTGCACATTTCCTGGGCGAAGGCAGTCTGGTTCTGATCGGCACCTCTTCCCGACAAGGAGGCGGCCAGGTCTCATCCTCTGAGTCACGCGGGCATTAGGCTCACGTCGCCGCTGGATTCCATTTCTGGACATGTGGGGCAGGCGGCTTTTCCCGGTTGCCTCGGAAAGCTGCTGGTTGTTTTCAGAAAATAATCCCCTAGCCGCCGTTGGCTGCAAATATCGCCCCAGTTTATCGTGCGAAGGGCAGAGTCTTTTAATCGGAGGAGCCTCGTTGGTCATTTTCTCCTCGTTAACGCTTTTCACTAAGCGTAGCTGTAACTATTTATGGGCTACGGTGCAACATTCCAATAGGATCAATACGATCACATCCATGGACTCAGCGTTCCCCTTTCTTGGATGATTGGCGCCCTGGAGCTCTTCCATTTGCTCACAAAATATCTCACAAGCTCTGGCGAGCTGCGGCACCCTACGGTGCCCGGTAGCTCCAGGAACTTCACCCTGCGACGGGCCGTGTCGCTCTCCATAGCTTCTTTCCTGATCTTCCCTGCGCTGGGCAGGCTGGCACAGCAGTGAAGCTGCGTCTGGGATGCCTCCTGTCCCACATGGAGCCCCTGCTTCCTGTCCCCACTTCGCCACTTCCAATCCAGCTCCCTGCTAATGCACGCCCCGGGAGGTAACAGACGATGGCTCAAGTACCTGGGTCCCCACCAACCATGTGGGAGACCAGGATTGGGTTCTGGGCTTCCTGGTTTTGGACTGGTCCAGCCTTGGCTGCTACAGGCATCTGGGGAGCGAACCAGTGGATGGAACATCTCTATGTCTTTCTCTTTGCTTTCCAAATAAATTTAAAAAAAAAAAAAATTTACCTTTTGGGGCCAGTGCCAGGGTGCAGTGAGTAAAGCCGCTGGCGGTGGCACCAGCATCTCACAGGGGCGCCAGTTGGAGTCCTGGCTGCTCCACTTCCTACCCAGCTCTCTGCTATGACCTGGGAAAGCAGTAGAAAGTGGCCCAAGTGCTGGGGCCCCTGCACCCATGTGGGAGACCAGAAAGAAGCTTCTGGCTCCTGGCTTCAGATCTGCTCAGTTTCAGCTGTTGCAGCCATCTGGGGAGTGAACCAGTGGATGGAAGACCTCTCTCTCTCTCTCTCTGTAACTCTGCCTTTCAAATAAATAAATAAATAAATAAATAAATCTTTAAAATTTTTTCCTTTTACCAACATACTAAAAAAATCTCTTTCCAAAAAGGGCTATAGTCTCTGTACAACGAAGAAATTTTTCAGAGAGTACCTTCCTCGAGAGAACAAGGTCCACCATCCCCCAGTGAGCCATGCTGCTAGGCGCACCCCTGCAGGGTCCCCCCCACAACGCAGTGAACATGAACAAGAGGAGGCACCGACAAACCCCACGGTTTTGGGGACGGTCTACACAGCACTGACCAGTACTCCTCAAAGCTCTCAGGTCATGAAGTTCAAGGACAGACTGAGAAACCGCCAGACACGAAGCGACCAAGGAGGTTTAATAGCTGAGGCCATGCGGCGTCTCAGAGTAGATCCTGAATCGCAAAAGCGGCGAGAACCGGTGGGATCCAAGTGAAATCTGTGTTTAGTTACAGCCATGCCGACCTCCGAGTCTGGGGATGCAGGGGGCCTCACTACCCGTGGTCTCCGTATGCAGAGACTCAACCAACTGCGGATCCAAAAAACAAAACAAAACAAGTGCCTCAGGGTGAGTGTCCGGTGCAGCCGTGAAGGCGTCTCTCAGGGTCACCAACATCTTCCGCAATCGCTGGCACCTCTCAGGTTCACTCGTATTTCTCAGGGTTGCCGACAACTCTCTGGGTCGCCGGCATCTCCTGGGGTTGCCAGCATCTCCCAGGGTCGCCGGCATCTCTTGGGGTCACCAGCATCTCCCGGGGTCGCTGGCATCTCTCGGGGTCACCGGCTTCTCTCGGGGTCGGCATCTCTCAGGGTCGCCGGCATCTCTTGGGGTCACCAACATCTCTCGGGGTCACCAGCCTCCCGCGCGGGATCACCTGGATGCGGGGTCTCGCTCTGCTCCTGAGCCCAGCTTTAATGCAGACCCCGAGAGGCAGCAGGTGGTGGCTCAAGGCACTGAGCTCCTGCCACTCACAGGGGAGACCCCCACTGAGTTCTGGGTTATCAGCTTTGGCCTGGCCCAGCCCTGGCTGTAATAGTCATTTGGGGAATGAACCAATGGATGGGATTTTTTCCTCTTGTCTCTGTCTCTCTGGCTATCAAACAAACAAAAGCAAATCAAATCTCAAAGCTCCACACACACAGGCTCACATCCTCACCACTATTGCATCGCAACTATTTCTGTAGCCTCCACGTCGTATTGGTAGCAGCAGCCACCCAGAGCTGACTTCAAGTGCGCAGGACGACGGCGTAGCTTCTGTGCAAATACCACACCGCCCTGCAAATGGAACTTGAACTTCAGATTTGGGTGTCCACGGCGGGTCCTCAGGGGCGATCCCCCACCAGGGCCCTGGGAGACGTTAGTGTTAGGGGACGTCAGGTGAGCCTCTCCAGGCTGTTTCTCAAATTTTCTATGAATCTGAAATTACCCCGAAGTAAAACGGCTCCTGCTTTAAACCGTCTGGGAGCGCTGCCTGACACAGAACGGGTTTATTAAAGCAGCGACAGGGCAATGCTATACCTCACACAATCACGGGCTGCTTCCCCCTGGAGAAAACGCTAGCATTGAGACCATGGAGGTTTCAAAGCTTTTGAGCAGTCTGGGCAGGGAGCGGCTTGAACAGGAAGGGCAGCGCCATCTGAGCTCGGGGCTGCGGGCGGGGGAGGCGGTGGAAGCAGCTCCTTGTGACCGGTGTGGGGTGCGGGGTGGGGGGTGGGGGTGCCGCGCGGCAGTCCTGGGTCTGATTAACTGGGGCTGACGCCAGCGGGGCCGTCTCCGGGGCCCTGGCAGCTAAGGAGCTTGGCCCACACTGGATGGTGCCGGCGGTGGGGAAGCAGCGGTCGGCTTGGTGAGTGACGCGGTGACGGTGACGGACTGCTTGGCGGACCTGCTGCGGATCTGAGTTCCCTGCGGCCGGATCTGAGTTTCTCTTGGGCACTGGACGAACACCTGGCCTGCAGTGAGCACTCTGTGAACACTGGTTGGATAAATAACTGAATCTCGTTTACAAACTGACTTGTTTAACTGCGGTGGCATCTACGGGACATCAAATTTACCCGTCACCAACTCAGGTGCACAGTGCATCAGCACGAAGTGAATTCACAGCCACGGCCACTGGCCACCCAGAGGACACTTGGTGCCTTGCAAAACTGTCTCCAAACACAACCCCCTCTTTCTTCCCTTCCCCCAGCCCCTGGCTCCCACCATTCTACTTCCTGTCTCCATGAACTTAACCTCACGTAAGTAGCATCACAGTAGACAGAGATGGCATTTTGCTTGTCCATTCCCCTGCCGGGCACTCGAGCCGAGTCCACACTTTCATTATTGTGAAGGACGCGGCCTCTTGAAGACCCTGCCCCCAAAGCTTCTGAGCCTGGACCCACAGGGACACTCTGAACTCTATGGTAATCCTAGTTCAATTTTTTGAGGAACAGCCATGCTCAAAATAACTTTAAGGAGGAAATGTCATAAAAGGCTTTTCCCACCCCATCCTTCTCAGTTTCCCAAGTTAGGACTGGACCTCCTCCCTCCCAGTCCTGACTCCCTTATCACGGGTTACATTCTGGAACATTCCTGTCTCCCGCCGGGATGCGCGGCTCCAGCATGGGTTGAAGCTGCCTCTCTCCTGGTGACCACAGGCAGTGTTAATTCTACTGCATTTAAGTCCAGCGACAGTGTCAGGTGGGAACAAAGAGTTCCCAACCCCCGTAGGAGAATTTGCATCTGTCACTCAAAAAAGAAAACAGCAATTATCCCAAAGCAAAGACTGCACCCTCCAAAACACAGCTGATCCATCCATGACAGCCGAGGCCCCCTATGGCACCTTGAGACAGGAAAGTCCACTCTGTTTAGTTTCTTTTTTCTAATCACAGTACCCCCATCAAATAGCAACAAGCCACGCCCACACCCTGACACACACAAGCCCGCCTGGGAGAATCGGGGTCAGGCAAGCACACCCTCGGCCTCTCTCTCTGGGGACCACATGCCACGAGTGATCACTGAGACTCAGAGCCACCTGGTTCTACCTGTTGACTACAGCACACGGCAGAACCTTCTGGAAATAGAACCACACATCATGAGAGACCACAGTCACACGGAGCTCGTGGTCTCTCAGAACTCGCCCACCGCGCTGAGCCCTCATCCCACTCTGCCTGGACTCAGGTGGCCCGGGGCCGTTGCCCCCCACCTGGCCTCTCGGACCAGGACACCAGCCTGGTAAAAGCTGAAGGGATAGGAAAAGAAAGACGAGAGAAAGAAGAAATGAGGCAGCGGGGCCTGGATGCCGGCACTGAGCAAATGAACCGATGTCTGCTGCACCGCGGCCGTGGGGCCGGGCTGCTGTCGCATCCGACGGTGCATCCGATGGTGCGGCCCCTGGGGCGCAGGCACGTGTGCGGTGCCCCAACGCTGGCTCCGTCGTCTCACTGGGAGCAGATGTCAAAGGCCAACAGAGACCCCAGCCAGTGTGAGGCCTGAGCGCCGCCTGCCTGCTGCAAAGACCCCGCGCCTAGCTTCTTCTTCCAAGAACCGAGGTGGCCAGGCGAACAGTGGCTGCCAACTTTCTGTTGTCCTTGTGCTTAAATCCCAGCGTTTTTAAGGGTGTCGTGTGCACCCCAACATCTAGAATGTGTGTAAGCAGAGCTGCCTTCCTGCCGGCCCCGCCTCCTACCACTCAGCTCTGATCCAGCAACCCCCCCCCACTGGGTGCTCTGGGCTCAGTCCAAGGAATCCTAAGTTTCTGAGGGTCAGGTCGCAGCATAAAAACCAGTGGACCAGGGCAGTGCTGGTCAAAAATATATTTCATCTGGTGACTCAGTGCACACCCACGTCAAACAGATTATGGCGAGGTTAATTAAAGAATGCTTCCCCCGACAGCCTGGGCACTCCTGCCTTCCAGCCTGCCTTCTCCTGCAGCTCCCTCTAAAAGCCCGTGGAAAACTACGTAACTGATGTGCAAACCCACTAACAAGGGGCTGCCCGTAGTCTCGCAAAGTCAGCCTAGAAAGTCTCCAAGGTTCTCCTCGCTTCTAGAACTACTGGGAGCACTGGCAATGTACAGCATTGACCAAACCGTGATCCCGGCAGAGGACGGCAGACCCTGGTCCTGGAGATCCCTGGCCACACGGTGCGGTGCCAGCAGCCCCACCGACCACCTGACTCAGAAACAAATTCTCTGCGTGTGGTTGCCATGGAGACACCTACTTCCCACCACCCCCCCCCCCCCGTCGAGTCATTCAAACCCTGATTTTTCTAGGGATCCCCTCTTGCCACCCCAGGGAGACTTGGGGTGAGGGTGTGATGGTTGGTGGGGACAGGGGGCTGGGGGAAAACAAAAACACAGCAAAAAAAAACTGGAAGAAACTGGGTCTGCTTCCCTCTGTGTAACACCTGGGCCACGCTCAGGCCACGTGGACGCCTCACCCCTTCCACGCCGAGGAATCCCGGTGAGAAGAGTTTGCGAACACAGCCCTTGCCTTGGATTGCAGATTTCAAAATGACCGGAAGGGAAAACTTGGATGTTCTCAACGCCAAGAAACACCCGATTTGAGGGGATGGATATGCAAATGATATGCTAATGAGCCTAATGTGAGGCTCACACATCATGCGCTACCTCATGAATATGTAAATTCTGTGTCCATCATTAAAAAAATCTGGGATATATATTACATATGTAATACAGATACTTTCATATAAGCATAAACACACGTCCAGGAACCCTCTTCCGAACACTCACAGAAATACACAAAAATGGTCCCCTGGTGTCCCACGGCAGTGATCAGAAAGTCCGTTGTGACATCACAGGACTGTGGCCAGGGCAGTGACCTGGCTGAGCCAACCCTGGCTTCCTGAATACCTGCTGGCCAGCAGGTGAGAGGAGCACGTGAGACTGGCAGGTTAGAGCTCGTGGGAAAAAACTCGTCACGTGGGGCGAGGAGACGGAAGATCAGGACAGGAGCCAGCAGAACAGTTCTGAGCGCACCCACCGGGACCACCGTCGCCCGCCACCCCTAACGGCCTGGCCAGCATCCCGCGAGCTTTCCTCCCCCGCGTGCCTCTTCTGTAGGCAGGGGAAGGAAACCACGTTAGCCATCTGTCTGCCCAGAGGCACGCTCCGTAGTCTGGTTAAGGGAGCACCACGTAGTGCCGGCTCGGAATCCGCGCGGGGAAGCGCGCCCTCTCTCGCGAAGGGGAAGGCTCTGCTTTGTCTTCTGAGAATCACCCTCCGACTCAACCCAGAATCCAGGAGCCTGGGTCCAGCCTGGCTCTGAGCGCGGGCAGGGCTCTGTGCTTCCCTGGCCTCGGCCGCTCTGTTTGTGAAATGAGCAGATGGGACGCTCTGATGGCCCTGGTCCCCGCTGGCTGCCAACTTCGGGGCTGGAGAGCCTCTAAGGCTGATCAATCCCAGGCGAGAGGGAGAACCAAGAGATGTGGGTCTGCCCAGCCCAAGAAAACAACACCGGACAGAGGGCGAGGCCTACCCTGCAGTGTGAGGGGAGGGAGGGGTGCAGTCGGCCCGGGGCTGCCAAGGGAGGCGCAGCTTCGCAGGCTCCCTCGGAGCGCTCGCTCTGGCCGCTGCGCCCAGGGGCAGGGCAACCTGGCTTGAACTCAGGAAAGCCAAACAGGGCTCTGTGTCTGCAGGGAGCAGGAGCTCCCAACAAGGGGTGGCCACGGCACCAAGACACTGCCAGGTGAGGCTGGGGCCCCTGGCCAGGCTGGGCAGCTACTCGCAGAGACCGGCCGTTGAGAAAGCATCCAACCTGGACTCCACTAAGGCTTGCGACAAGTCTGCCGTGAACGCGGCTGGGCCACCTGGGACAATGCAAAGGACCCTAGAGGGGGAGTCGAGGGGCCAGGGTGCCAGCTCCCAGTTCTGCTGACCTGCTGGGTGGTGTTGGGCCAGTCCCTTGCCCTCTCTGAGCTCCTTGGTCAAATGGGAAGGGCAGCTTTGATGACCTCAAGGAGCCCTTTGGAGACAGCCTAGGATCTTCTGCCGCTTCCAAGCAAAAGGAGACAAATGTGGAGAGAGACCAGGGACGCCGGATGCAAGAAAGGGTCCCAGGGGTCCTGAGCAGAGAGGACAAAAGGGAAAGCAAAGGGCAGTGGCCAGAGGCAGGCCCCCCACTGCCTGCCCCCCCAGGAGGCTCCCAGAGGCAGCACTTCTCACTCCTCCAGCCCTGCACTGAGCAGAATGGTGACCTGGTTCACCGGGAGCCCCGGGAGGCAGGCGGCCGGGGCGGACGTCGGCAGGGGCCCAGCTGCCGGCTCTGCCTCCGGCTTTGCAGTACCCCCCCCCACCCCGCACAGACACCTCTAGGCCTCGCAACACCTGCCTTGGGGAGCCACAAAGCCTCCGTGGCAGGGCCTGGGCTGCCACCCCTGGCTCAGGCCCTCACCACCTCCCTCCGGCAGCAGGCAGGGCCTCACACCGAATCCACGACGCTGCTCCTTGCCCAGAGGTCATGTGAGGAGGCCCCATCATCACCCAGGGCTCCCCCGCTCTCTGTCCCGACTGGCCCCCACAGCCCCCAGCCGGGTCCCCCTCTAGCAGCCTGCTCAGAAACCCCTGCCAACTTCCCTGTGGCCAGTATTAGCATCTTAACCGGCAGGAGGCGCCTGGTCAGCACCTGCTGGGTGGTCCGAAATTGCACCCCCCACCCCGCAGTCCAGGCCAGCTCAGCCCAGCCCCTCCACTGCCCTTCCCTGCCCCCACCCCCTGCCCGCCTCCCCAGCCCAGATCGCGGCTGGTTCACATCCCCACACCTTAGCTGGGACAGCCCGCCTGCCCCGCACCCGTGCGCCCTGCCCCAGGGACTAACACGCGACGCTCTCTCCTTCCCCAAACCTCCTCAGCGAGTTTTTTTCTTCTGTTCCCCTCTGGGTCCTGCAGCAAAACCTACTAAAGAGCACCTGCTCTGTGCCCTATCTTGCCTTAGGACGCCATCATGCCTGGGACCCAGCCCAAGCAACAGGATCAGAAAGGGGACCGGGGACCGGCGGAGCCCCAGCAGCCCCGACTCCCTCCCTGGGCTGCCAGCCCCTCCCAGCCCAGGGCTCAGTCCCTGGGGGCAGAGGACACAGACTCACCACCGGTCCGGGCCCCTCCCCTCCAAGGAGGTGTCTCTGGCAAGCCGGAAGGGGCCCCCTCTAGGCCAGGGGCTCACAGGTCCCAGGGCAGCCCTCTCCACAGCCAAGCCATCCTCCAGGTAACCCGATGCAAACAAAAACCAGAGCCTGCCCAGGTGGGCCACCAACCCTTCTACCTCCCCTGGGCAGGTCCCATCCACCGTGCCCACACCCTGGCGTTCTGGAGGGACCCTGCCCAGGGTGCCAGGGCACCCAGCGCTGCTCCCAGGGAAACCGTGTGGAGTGGGCGTCAATGGCGGGGAAGGAGCCCCTCCTCAGAGAAGCTGGGGCAGTCGGCAGGTGCGCCCTGGGCTCCACTCTTCACCAAGTCCCATGGCGCTGTTACTCCCATTTTACAGAAAAAACCAAGGCGCAGGGGGCAAGCAAGCGAGTTTCCCCCGACTTCGCTCACCCCCGATTCTTCACCCTTCTGGTTTTCACACGTAAAACGCACAAGAATCTGACCCCCACGCCCCCGCCCCGCCAAAGCCTCACTTTCCCAAAAGAAGTGAGGGTCGGGGAGGAGGGCGCGGGCGGACGGCCCCAGCCTGCCTTCCCGGGACCCAAATTCTCTGCGCCCCGGCGCCCGCCCGGTCGCACCCCGATGGGCGGAAGGCAGCCGTCCCGGCCGACAGGGGGCCCCCGCGGCCGGCCGCTGACCCCGCGCGCGCCCCGGAGGCAGGCCGCGGCAGGTGGGGCAGGGGGCGCCTCTGCGGGCGGCCCTCGGCTCCCCGCGGACCGAAGGCGAAGCGGCGTTAAGACTCACCGGGCGGCGGCGGCGGTGGGTCCGGCTGCGGCTCAGCCGGGCGGCCCGGGGCTGGGGGCTCCGCGACCCCCGCCCCCCACCCCGGGCTGCCTCCTCCTCCGGGAACGCGGCGAGCTCGCGCGGCCGGGGGGCTCCGGGGAGTCTGGATCGCGGCGGCGGGGAGGGCACCGGGATGGGGGCGCAGGAAGCGCGCGCGGCCTGGGAGTGCCGGAGAGCGGGAGAGAGGGAGGGACCGCGGGCGACGGAGGGCGGCGCCGGGCCGCAGCGGCCTCCAGCCCCGGGAGGCGCCGCCCACCCGTGGACCCTCCCTCCCCGGCCTCCGCGCCACCCCGCTGCCCGCGGCACGGGACCCAGGCCACGAAGGGCGGGCACCAGCGAGTCCGCCGAGCGCGTGGGGCGGGGGCGCCGAGCCTGGGGCCGGCCCGCGCGGCGGGCGCGCAGAGCGGGTGGGCCTGGGCTGGGCAGGGGTCCGAGCCTCGACACCCCCGCCCCCAGGGGCCGGGAAACTGGGTGCGTGGGGGGGGGATCTGGAGCCTCGGGCAAGGAGTCCAGGGCACTTGCGGGTTTCGATCCTTGTGGGAGACGCCCCCCACTCCTTCCCACATCAGGCGCGGGTGCACCCTGCGGGACCCTCCCCTCCCCTCCTTCCCGCAGGGCTCGGGGCGGCCGGGCCCACGCGCACTGCCGGGGCTGGAGCCCTGCGGGGTGAGTGCCGGGCGCGGATAGGGAAGGAGTCCGCTCGCGTCCTCGGCCCGGCTCCCCACCGGCTCGGGGCTGGCCTGCGCGCCCCCCGGGTCGCTCGCCGGAGCCTGGCCCGGGGTAGCTCGCTCCGGGATCCTGCGCCCGCGCACGGGACGGGGGTGCCCTGGCTCCCGCGCGTCCCCTCCTGGGCGCGCATTCTCAGCGACCCCCAGCCCGGCGACCCCGGGCGCCGCGGAGCCCAGGCTCTCGAAACAGTGAACCTGCCCTCGGGGCGGGCGCCTCTTACCTGCGGCTCCGCCCCTGGCCTGCGCGTTTGTCCGGGAACCGCCTGCTCTGGCGCCCGAACGAGCGTGGGCTGGTCTCAGCCGGATCTACACACACACACACACACACACACAGTGGATGCTAAACCCGGAGGGAAGAGCTGCCCCCCCCAACCCCCGTCAACCCGAGCTGGTTCTGAGGTCCGAGACGGGTCAGGACAGGGGCGCGGTGCTGGGCGCGTGTCCCAGCGGAGAGGCGAGGCCCGGGTGAGGGCGCTGAGGACCGTAGGCGCCTCCTCCTGGGGACCCGCCGCCGCCCAGGCGGAAACAGCCCGGTGCGCACCTGCCAGTCAGCTGCAGTCCCGACCCAGGGCCCATTCCCGGGTCCACGTGGTGCCCGTGTGTGTGTCCCTAGGTGTCACCGGAGGGTGCTCGCCCCTGTGTGCTTCTTGAACAGTGCCAGTTCAGCGGAGCCCTTCCGGTGCTCAAAAAGGCAAACTTGGGGCGGTCTTGTGATTTAGGGGGTGGGGAGGGCGTTGGGGGAAAACGTGCCTGCCCACCAGCTGGGAGTGGGCTTGCCTCGACTTCCCCTAAACCTTCTCCTTAAATCCTGCCCAGAACCGGGGAGGTGGCGTTGGTTAAGCTTCGCTTCCAGACCTCAGGAGGTGCTGGTCATTTTGGAATGTCTCACCTGGGCAGCGTCAGGATCTCCAGTCCAGAGCTGGGGTCTTCCACCTGGAAAGCCCCCTGCCCCCTTTGCGGGGACAAGCATGCGCTGGCTGCGTGGAAGCCCCAGTACTGTGTGACACCTTATTCCAGCAGGTGGGGGACCGCGTCCTGGAGGCAAGGACCTGTAACAGCAGGCTCCCGTTTGAGGGCTGTGTGAATCCCTCCCGAAGTTCGGACAAGGAATTTGGGGGCCTTCCCCGGCTCTGTGGGGTGACAGGAAGCCGGCATGCAGCTCTCCGATAAGGCCAGGAGCCTGGCTTTGATTGCACTCTGAAAGGCCCGGGCTGGGCACCATCATCTCGGAAGGCTCCCTGGTACTTTTCCATGCCAGGATCTGAGCCGGACCCGCCCCGGCCTCTGCCGCAAAGCCAACCAGGCAGGTCATGTCTATCTCAGACAGCCGTCTGCACGGTGTTCACCCTGGCGGAGCTGGGTAGAGGCTGCACGGAGTCAGGCAAAACTGAGACGCCGGCCAAGGCACCTGCTTCTCCTTATCACCCTCCCCTCCTCAACCCTCCCCACTCTGGGGTCAGTTTCTCTGAGGCTTCCCAGGTTCCCCTTGTCCTGTTGAGGAGCCGGACTTAGGTTCCCTGCCAACTTATCTCACTCGGTGTGAGCTGATAGGGGCCTGGAAAAAGAGCCAAAGAAATGCGTCTGGAATGGTGGAGTTTCTTTTGCTATCCTAATATGCTTGGGGGGGGGGGGGCAGTGACCTCATCCTGAGCTCTGTGGCTCAGGTGCACGGCATCCACTGTGTTATTTCATCTCTGTGACAGCCTTAAAAGAAGGAGTCCAGCAGGCCAGTTTTTCAGGAGAGGCCGCTAAGACTCAGATGTTATGATCCTGGATCTGCTGGAGCCCCATTCTGAGCTGAGGGCTTTGCGGGTCGCTCGCTGTGACGCGCTGTGCTTGGAGTCTCCGTGTGGTTGGCAGAAGCGTAACTGCCCCGAACTGTTCACGCTCTGGTCCTCAGAGCCTGACCCCTCGCCTGGCCAAGGCGGCTGGGCAGCTGGGGTCCAGCTGAGGATCTTAAGGTGTGGGGGGCGCATGGATTGACCAGCCGCGCCCCACGTGGTGTGGTCGCTGGGGTTCTGATATGAAGGGGCGGGAGGGTCCGAGTCGGAGAAGGAGACGTGGGGATGGGAGCAGAGGTCAGAACGATGTGATCGCCAAGTCGGGGCTGTGAGCCAAGGGGTGGGGGCCGCCCCCGGGAGCGGGACCGGTGAGGAACGGGTTCCCGGCTGCCGTATCCGGAAAGAGCACAGCTCGGCAGGCCTCAGCCCCAGCCCAGCAAGGCCTGTTCTGGATGTTCGGGGCTGCAGGGAGTGAGTTTGTGTTGCTCTGAGTCATGCAGTTGAAGGTGATCTGTTACCGGAGTGCTTGATTTCACTTGCCTTTTCAGCCCACTTCGCCGTGGGTTCCCACGGTTTCTGAATGTCCTGGCCGTTTGTGAGCCGGGTGACCTTAGGCTGCTATCTCGTCCTCTCTCTCTTTCTCTCCCTCCCTCTCTCTCTCTCAAGATTTATTTACTTAAAAGGCAGAGAGAGAGAGAGAGAGAGCTTTCATTGCTTGTTCACTTCCCAAGTGGCTGCAATGGCCAGGGCTGGGCCAGGCGGAAGGCAGGATCCTGGAACTCCATCCAGGCCTCCTGTGTGGGTAGCCGAGGCCCCAGCACTTGGCCACTTGGCCATCTGCCGCTGCTTTCCCAGGCCATTAGCAGGGAGCTGGATTAGAAAAGGAAGAGCTGGGATTCGAACCAGCAGTCTGACATGGGCTGGTAGCAGCGCAAGCAGTGGCTCAATGCACTGCGCCACAGCGCTGGCCCTGTCCTGTCCTGTCTGAGCCTCGGTCTCCTCTTCTGTAGAAACAGTGATGCTAACAACCCCGCCCTGCAGGACCAACGCGAGGACTGGGGAACCAGGTGTGACAGTGGCCCGATAACGGTGCGGTGCTGTCGGGCCGTGTGTTCCCAGGGGCCCTGAGCCTGCGCAGCTCTGAAGGCCTGGCTTTCAGGAGTAGGAGGAGCAACCCTGGCGTGTACCTGCACTTGATGTGGATGACTGAACAAGTCATTATTTAAAAGCATTAGGATGGGGCGGTGTTGTGGCACAGCAGGTTAAGCTGCTGCCTGCGACGCATCCAATATGAGCTCTGGTTCAAGTCCTTGTTCCAACCCGGCTCCCTCCTTATGTGCCTGGGAAAGCAGCAGATGATGGCCCAAGTATTTGGACCCCTGCCACCCACATGGGAGACAGGGATGAAGTTCAGGCTCCAGCCACTGTGGTCGTTTGGGGAGTGAACCAACAGATGGACTATCTCTTTTCCTCTCTCTGTAGCTCTTCCTTTCGAACAAATAAATATATATTTTTAAAAAATGTATTTTTTTGGAACCAGCAATGTGGCATACTAGACTAAGCCTCCATCTGCAGTGTCAGCATCCCATATGGGCACCAGTTCATGTCTTGGCTGCTCCTCTTCTGATCCAGCTCCTTGCTAGAGCCTGGGAAAGCAGTAGAAGATGGCCCAAGTCCTTGGGCCCCTGCACCTTCATGGGAGAACCGGAAGAAGCTCCTGGCTCCTGGTTTCAGATTGGCTCAACTCCTCTCATTGTAGCTATTTGGGGAGTGAACCAATGGATGGAAGATTCTCTCTCTCTCTCTCTCTCTCTCTCAAATAAATAAATAAATAAATACTTCTTTAAAAATCCAGTTTTTTTTTTAAAGCCATTAGGTTGTCCCCGGTCGGTGACTAGATCCCAGTGTGCTGTGCCACGACTCTGCAGCCGTCCCCGTGGGAGTGCAGCTGGGAAACTCCCGGCAGGAATGCCGAACGGCGCCTGCGTGTGCTCAGGGACGCGCGCTCAAGGACTTGCTGCTGGCTATTTCTAATGGTGAGAAAGTGTTAGGAACCTCAGGGCGACTCCTCGCAGACGTGCGGAGTGGACAGTGTGGGCTCCCGCCGGAATCCCAGGCAGTGACGAGAAAGAGTGGAGTGGAGCTCTCTGATGGAGAAGAATGTCCGAGGTGTGTCGCTGGCTGAGACAGGCCAGACCCTGCATTCCTGGGCTACGCACCTGCCTTTCAACATGCAGGAACCTATGCACAAGGCAGTGCACGGGCAGGCTCAAACCGAACGGGCTGTCCTTCGCAAATGTGTGTTTCTGTGGGTGGTCGGGTCGTTATTGTTTGTTGGTAAAAGTGTGCTAAATTCATGATAATTTTTTGAGACGGCCGGGAGCCACCTGCATGTCCTCCCATTGTCTGCCGGCGTCTCCCGCTGCACGCTTGCGCTCTGTCCTCTGCCACGCTCCTCCCCGGCTTGGTTCTGAGCAGAGCACTCTTTTCTAAACCCGCGAGGGGCTGAGCAAGGCCTCTGCCGCGTGACTCCTGCCAAAGTCGGCCATCAGTCCCATCTGTGTTGCTTGCAACCTGCCCTTGTCTGGAACTGTTCCCGTGAGTCAGCAGGGAAGGGTGCGTGGTTTCACCCGCAACACCCTGGCCCAGCCTCTCCGAAGTCCGAATCAGGTCCACGTGGCAGAGAAACTGCGCTCTTGGGTACAAAGCAACGTTGGATCACCCGGCCGTTCGTTTGATGAAACGGGGCTCACCCCACTTCCTGAATAGTTTTAACTCCAGCACGCGTCCCTACCTGAGCTGCCCCTGGATCTGGGCCTATGGGACAAGCAGCCCCGAAGGAAGGGAGCGGGGCTATCACAGCATTAGGGGACCCCTGAGCACAGCGACTCTGTCTCCGTGTCACCCCGCTTCTGTGTCCCAGCTTCTAGAAGCTTCCCCCAAGCCTCGTCACCCTTGCAGTTCATCCCAGCCGCCCCCTGTCCTCTGGGCTCCTTGATGCAAAGTCAGCAGTGTGCACAGATCTGAGCCCTGGCATCCAGGGCACAAGGGCCTTGTCTCGTGGTGGGCCCTTCTGATGGGCTCGGCCCCTTACTCACCGCTGCCTCGGGTTCTGTGCCCTGGCACGCCCCGTTCCTGTGGGTCTCTTCACCATCAGTGACATCACCTTGCCCAGATGCTCCCCGGACACGTCCCTGGTACCTCCCTAGACAGAGCTGGGTCACACAACCCAGTGACCAATGCTGGGCTTGGTGTGGACCCTCTGGATACACCTGGAGTCACCCTGGGGGTCAGGGCAGATCCCTGAGGCTCTGCCAATGAGAAGAAGCTCCCAGCAGGCCCCCTCCGGTCAGGGACTGCGTAGGGCAGGTGCACGCAGAAGCAGGGAGGCCAGTGGCCGAGAGCGCAGGGGAGAGGAGCCACCTGGGTCGCTGCTGGCCGTCCCGGTCCTGCATCCTGAGCAGTGTCCTGTCTTCCCCGAGTATGCTTTCTGGCCTAACCGTGTCTATGAGTTTCCCTTCCTTCCAACACAAGGCCCCTAACAGAGTCCCTTTGCAGCATTGACAAGCACCCAGCGGCAGTGCTGGGGCTCAGGTGCAGACGCCCTGACCCTCTGCCCATCACCTGTCTGCCGGGAAGGCAACAGCAGCCAGCACAAGACCCCATGGGATTTGCCATCCGGGGAATCCAGTCCCCTCCTCACTGGTCAGTGGCAACAAGTGTGACAGCAGCGACACCCACGCAGCGCTGACCACGCGCCAGGCATTGCTCTACACACGGCCCCAGGGCTGACTCGGTTAGGCATCCTCATAACTGCAAGGTAGTCCGTCCCCCACTTTACAGGTGAGGAAATGAGACAGGGAAAAGGCCTTGACCGAGAGCAGGCGGCTGGTGAGTGCTGGGGTCTGGGGTGAACCCAGGAGTCTGGGCTCCCAGCTCTTTTCCTCCCTGGCTTTCGTGGGAGCTGTGCTTGTGGTACCCTCAAGACAAGGCGCCTCGATCCAGGTTTGAGAGATGAGAGACGAAGCTGGGGGCAGAGGGGTTGAGGGCCCCCCCCCAAAGAAGGAGCACAACAGGGGCCCCCACACTGCCAAGCTCAGCCAGCCCAGCCACGCTGCACGTGCCGCTGGAGTGGGGCACTATCGAACAGTCTGATTGACTGATCGACTGATTTGAAGCGCAGAGGGACAGAGAAAGAGAGACAGACATCTCCCGTCTGCTGGTTCCACTCCCCAGATGGCCACAACAGCCAGAGCCAGGCCAGGTGGAAGCCAGGAGCCAGGAGCTTCTTCTGGGTCTCCTCCCACCTGCTGCCTCGCCAGGCGTATTAGCAGGGAGGTGAGTCAGAAATGAATCAACCAAGGCCCAGACCAGCTCTCCGTCAGCGTCACCAGCAGCAGCTTACCCACGGTGCCATGTGCGGAACCCCTGTTTGCGATCTTGGTAAAAGATCCCCCACGCCCCGCTTTGCTTTCCCAGGCGGTGCTCTTACGTTGGGGGCACTGATCCAGCGGAAAAGCAGCGAATTCTTTTTTTTTTTTTTTGTAAGATTTATTTATCTGAAAGGCAGAGGCATAGAGAGAGAGAGAGAGAGAGAGAGAGAGAGAGAGAGAAAGAGAGGTCTTCCATCTGCTGGCTCACTCCCCAAATGGCTGCAACAGCTGGAACTGGGCTGATCTGAAACCAGGAGCCAGGGAGATGCTTCCAGGTCACCCACGTGGGTGCAGGACCCAAGGACTTGGGCCACCTTCCACTGCTTTCCCAGGCACAGCAGAGAGCTGGATCGGAAGTGGAGCAGTGAGGACTTGAACCGGTGCCCATATGGGATGCAGGCACTGCAGGCGGCGGCTTTACCCGCTATGCCACAGAGCCAGCCCCAAGGTGGGGGGGTCTTTTGAATTCCAAGAACCAAGGCTTGGGCTTGGCAAGGCCTAGCATTGACGTCATCAGCAAAAGGTCAGGGAGATCAAAGTTCCGTTTGCCCCTGACCTGGAGGAGGCTGAGTGTCCTGGGCTGGGGGTCCAGGCAGAGGGGCACAGGGCAGGGCTGATGCTTATGGGGTCTGCAGGGAGGTGCGTGTGGCTCAAGGGCAGCCCGCGTTGGTTTCCTGAGTGGGTGTGGGTTGTGGGCAGGCTCTGGAGAATGCCTGCCCCTTCCCCTGCAAGGCCCAGGAGCAGTGGGGCAGGGGTGGCCCCGTGGAGTGATTGATGGAGGGCAGAGATGCCAGGTGAAGGGTGGCCAGGCCCTGCCAACGTCCCCCTCTGTGCCCAAGAGGAAGACAGAAGCCGAGGAAAGGAGAGCTGGGCACAGAGAGGCTTCCGGAAGGTGTCCTGTCCTGCCATCTGGAGTACAAAAATGAGGCCATCTCAGCAGGTGCCAGAGGGGACCAGGCTCTGCCCCTGGCCAGGATGCCCAGGCCTTGGCCCGCCGCGAGCCGCCCTTCCCCCACCAGCAGGTATAGACGCAGCCAGGGACCCTGTGTCATCGTGGGTGAGTGTCCTCCACCAGGCAGAACGGGGACTTGAAAGGCAAATGAGGTCCAGTCTTGAAGCTGAAGTCGCCGTCCTTGCACACTCCGGGGCGTGGGTGGACAGTACTCCTCCTTCCCCGCGGCTCCTCCCAGGGCTCTGCGTGTCCTGCTCTGCTCTCTAGCATGGATGTGCACCAAGCAAGGCAGTCACCGGGGTCCTCTGGGGACAAGACACTCGGCAGGGCATGGAGCAGGGTGACGCCCCCTGCTGTGAACACCCTGCCAGCCCCCCTCTCCTCCCCTCCCCGTCTTCCTCCCCTCATCCGCAGAAGAGCCTCCCTGTGGTGACAGGGCAGAGCTGGGTCTTTGCACCTGCTTCACAACAGCCCCATCAGCCCCTGGCTGGGGTCGCACCTGCGCTAACCTCGCCTGTGGGGCCCTAACCTCGCCGTGTCTGCTTGGGTGGAGGTTCAGCACTGCGTTGCGTGGCTGGTCTTGGTCCGTGGCTCTCAGATCTTTAAATCCGGTTTGCACCCCGGCACTGTTGATGCCAGGCTGGGTAAGTCTCTGTGGTGGGGCCGTCCTGGGCTTTGTAGGGTGCTGGGCAGTTACCTTGGCCTCTCTCCGTCCAAATGCCAGGAGCACCTCGTTTCCCAGCTCTAACAACCACAATGGCCCCAGACGTGGCCGCATGTCCCTGGGGAGGCTCCCCCCCCAGTTAAGGACCGCTGCTTTGAACACAGGGCCCCCGGGATAGTCTTCTGCCCTGCAGTGAGAGTAGACAGTGAATTATGCGGCCTCTCGTACAGTCAGAGACGTGGTGGCCAGGGGGTCAGAAGGCCTGGCCTCAGATTCCTGTTCTGCTTCTTCCTCTGTGTGACCTTGAGCCAGGCGTACAGATCCTCGGGGCCTCATTTTCCCTGTCTGTGTTTTGGGATGATAAATGAGGAGAGAGATTTCACCTGCTTTGTTCACTGTGGCATTCCCAGTACCTAGAATCAGGCATGGCATATAGTATGTGCTCAACAAAAGTGTAGTGACTGTGCAAAGGGTGTCCTCCCAGGGCTTCCACGGGGCTCAAATGAAAAGTCTGGGACAACGTCCATGACCAAGGGGCCACCGAAAATACTGCACCCACCTCTGAACTCAGAACACAGCTGCCACTGGGTGACATTTTCCAAATCAAGCTTATAAGCATAGGAATGTATAATAGCTCAAACTTGGATGCAACCTGAATATCTTTCGGTGGTCGAGTGGTTAAGCCACACCCACTCCATCTCCTTGTGACCCTATGGTCCCAAGCCAGCGACGCACCTGCACCGACCATTCCCAGGGTGCTGATGGCCGCATCTATTGGATGAGAGCTCTGGTTATCTGGGGAGCGATGGTCTTTGTCCACGGCTCGGGCTCTTTAAGTCAGTTTTGCTCCCTCGGCACTACTGACAGACATCCTGGCTGGGTACCCATGCCAGCACACGCTACGGAGCTAAAAGAGGAACAGATCACTGGTGGGTGATTCAGAGGGAATCCTGCTGAGTGCAAGATAAAGCCAATCTCAAGAGGCTGCGAGGCCAGCGTTGTGGCGTAGCAGGTAAAGCCGCCGCCTGCAGTGCTGGTATCCCATATGGGCACTGGTTTGAGTCCTGGCTGCTCCACTTCTGATCCAGCTCTCTGCTGTGGCCTGGGAAAGCAGTAGAAGATGGCCCAAGTCCTTGGGCCCCTGAACTCTTGTGTCAGACCCGGAAGAAGCTCCTGGCTTCAGTTCAGCGTAGCTCCAGTCATTGCGGTCATCTGGGGAGTGAACCAGCAGATGGAAGACCTCTCTCTTTCTCTCTCTCTCTCTCTCTCTCTCTCTCTCTGCCTCTCCTTCTCTCTCTGTGTAACTCTGACTTTCAAATAAATAAATAAATCATAAAAAAAGAAGGCTGCCTACTCTGTGGCTCTGTCTGTAGAATCTTCTGGAAATAGCCGAATCGTCACGCTGCAGGCCCTTGCTTGGCTCTGGGGTTGGTGGGGTCACGGTGGGGTAGCGCGAGGGGCTTGTGGTTCCGGTTACACAAATCCGCACGTGTGAATCAAACTGTGTGGAAGCCCCGCCCCCCAACACACAGAGGCACGCGCGGGAAGCAGAAGCCTGAGAGAGCCCTGTGGCTGATCCGCGGTCAGCTCCCCGGCTGCCGTCCTGGAAGCATCCCAGACGTTGCTGCCGGGGAAGCGTCCTTAGGAGCCATTGTGAATATCTTGTTTCAGTTTCCTGTGGCTCAGTAATTATTCCAACATAAATACTTTAACCTCCATAGCACAGAGGTCCCCTTATCAGCGGTTTTCCTTTCCACGGTTTCAGTGACCCTGAAAATGTTAAATGGAAAATTCCAGAAGTAAACAACACACAAGTGTTAAGGCACACACTGCTCAGTGCAGAGAGGGGTGAAATCTGCGGCCCAGGGTGAGCGTCCTCTCCGTGTCCGTGGCGTGTGCGCTGCCCGCCCGGCGTGGTCGTGGTGCCCGTGTCTGCGGTGTGTGTGCTGCCCGCCCGGTGTGGTCGTGGCGCCCGTGTCTGCGGTGTGTGCGCTGCCCGCCCGGCGTGGTCGTGGCGCCCGTGTCTGTGGTGTGTGTGCTGCCCACCTGGTGTGGTCGTGGCGCCCGTGTCCGTGGCGTGTACGCTGCCCGCCCAGCGTGGTCGTGGCGCCCGTGTCTGCGGTGTGTGCGCTGCCCGTCCGGCGTGGTCGTGGCACCCGTGTCCCAGGCCGTCTTCCCTCTGACCAGGCCTGCGTCACTCTCCCCACCTCCTCCCATCATGAGTGCACAGGACTCACCCGTCTCCACGGGAAGAAGCATGAGAACAGGAAGGACACTGGTTCACGTGACTCGTGCAGGTGCACGTTAGAATTGTCCCATTTCCTACTATTGTCTATCTCTCACTCTCCTGATTTTTAAATTAAACTTTATCAAAGGGATGCATGGGAAAAAGCGTAGGATGTCTAGAGTTCTGTCAATCCAGTCTCTGGGGCTGGCACTGTGGCATAGCGGGTAAAGTCGCCACCTGCAGTGCCGGCATCCCATATGGCCGTCGGTTCGAGACTCAGCAGCTCCACTTCCTATCCAGCTCTCTGCTATGGCCTGGGAAAGCAGTGGAGGATGGCCCAAGTCCTTGGGCCCCAGCACCCATGTGGGAGACCTGGAAGAAGCTCCAGGCTCCTGGCTTCAGATCAATCCAACTCCGGCTGTTGCAGCCAATTGGGGAGTGAACCAGAAGATGGAAGATCTCTCTGTCTCTCTGCCTCTCCTTCTCTCTCTGTGTAACTCTGTCAAATAAATAAATAAATCTTTTTAAAAAAAAATCCACAGTCTCTGGCATCCGTAGGGGTCTTGGAAAGCACCGGATTTGAGCGGGGAGAGAATCTACTGCAAGTGAAGAAAAGCCCACGTGCATCAGGGAGTAGGGGAAAGAGCGCTACCAGGAGCAGCACAGCACAGAAAGAGTTAACTGCCCCACGTCCCAGAGGACACAGAGACACAGGAGACACAGGGCAGATTCAGGTGGGCAGGAAATCAACAGTCTCCCCGCGGCCCAGCCTCATCCATCTTGGAGGCCCCATTCTGCCAGGTGGCACAGAGGTCGCCTCTCTCCCTTGCTGGGATGACATCTATATGCTGAGGGCCTGGGTGGGGGGGTCCCACGGTCCCCAGGGGGACACCTGCTCCCTGTCCCCCTGCTGGCAGCTGGCCAGTTCAGTCCACGGTGAGCCATACTCCACCCCCAACTCCCACAGTGGGCTGGGTGGGCCCCGGGACCCCTGGCAGGACCGCAGTTCAGTGCACCATCCAGCGTGCTTTGTTTGGCCAATATAGGATTTATTTAAAAGATCTATTTATTTATCTAAGAGGCAGAGTTGCAGGCAGAGAGAGGGAGACAGAGAGAGAGGTCTTCCCTCTGCTGGTTCACTCCCTAAATGACAGCAATGGCCAGAGCTGGGCTGATCTGAAGCCAGGAGCCAGGAGCTTCTGGGTCTCCCATGGGTGCAGGGGCCCTAGCACCTGGGCCATCTTCCACTGCTTTCCCAGGCCATAGCAGGGAGCTGGATCGGAAGAGGAGCAGCTGGGGCATGAACCGGCGCCCATAGGGGATGCAGGCACTGCAGGCAGAGGCTTAGCCCACTGCACCACAGCGCCGGCCCCGGGGAGGGATTTTAAGTCATGCGTGGCCAACATTTGCCACAGTCGCTTTCGCCTTCACCCCTAGTGGCTACTTGCTTTGAGCGCACATCCCAGCGGGACTGTGAAGTGGCCTCCCCTTTAGCCGGAGGGCGCCTCCTCGGGGCTCCCCAGCCCCCACCATTGCCGGCGGCCACACGCAGCTGGATTCATCATTCATGAAAATCCAGCCCGGCCCCAGGACACTGGCGTCCGGCAGCTCCCACTCCCCCACTGCTGCCCTGCTTTGGGGTCTCTGGAGCTTGTTCCCGTCTGCCTGTGCCTCGCTGGGGTGCAGGGAGACTTCACGGGGCTGTCTCCAGCCCGCCGGCTCGGGACCCCCAGGGGCCATTCCTCTGGGTCTGGCTGCGCCCGGGGCTTCCCCGGTTCCATGCAGGAAAGGGCCGCAGGGGGCCACAGCACAGGGCCCCGCTGTCAGGCTCTGCCGTTCTCCCAACCTGGGGACTTCTATTTGGAGTCAGGAGGTCTGACGTCCCATTGTCCCCAGGGCCAGCTCCGTGCCCTGTGTGTCCACTGCCCCAGGGCCTTGCGAGTCCCCTCTCCTCCTAGCCTTTGACCTCCACGCAGTCTCCTTCCCTTCTTTCTGGGGGCAAGGGGCTAAGGCCGCTTGCATTTTACCGGTGGGCAGGATCTTGGAGCAACACGCAAATCCGAGAACGCCAATCATGCCTATTTACTAAGAAAACTCCGCCTTCTCCTTGGCACCGTCCCGGGCCGGGCCGGGGTGAGCACCTCGCGGGCACCGTGTCATTGCAGCCTCAAAGAGGACGTGAGGCTCAGGGCGCAGCTTCACGGGTGCCTGGAGCTGACGGCGAGTGCGGGGCCTGGCCTCGTGGCTCTGGACCGCACACAGCCTCCTGACCCGGTTTCATGGCCACCCGCTCTGGCCTCTGAGCACACGGCTCTGCAGGCCAGGGATGGCCACATCCTGTACCTGAGTGCAAGCGAAAGGCTGTTGGTGCAGCCGGTCCTAAACCCTGCCTGCCCTGCTAATGGGCAGGTGCGGGTCGATCTTTGACCCCAGCCTGAGGGTCAAGACAGGACAGCCCGGAGAAGGCAGGGTTGGCTTGGAAGGGAGAAACAGGAGACTGAGTCACAGCGCTGGCAAATCTAGTTAGGGGCCGGGGAGCAGACACAGCCGTGCCCGCCTCGCACGCTGGCCGCGGCCATTTCTCGGAAAATCCAATTATAATCCAGAGCCCCCGGGGTTGGGAAATGGGGGGAGAGCCCTTCTGGGTTTTCTGCTTGGCTCCCTGCAGAGCCTCCCCCAACCACCCTGGCAAAGGCCGAGCCTGCTAGGCACGGGTTCCCTGACAGCTGTTGTCTCTAAGCCCATGGCCACTGTGCCACCACGGTGGAAGGCAGGAGCCCCGGAGAAGCTGCTGTCTGGTCGGCCCTCTGCTCCGTGCAGGGCTTTGCTTGGAGCCTGGGTCACCCGGTGTCTACACAGCCAGCCCAGCTGGGAACTGGCTGAGCCGGAACAGCCCCCTGGCTGGGACACCTGCCCTATTGCCTTTGGGTTTGCTTCCGGTGGCTTGGGACCTACAGGACATCAGGGTGTGGCTTAAACAGCACCCCTGGCAAGTGGCCTCCGGTTGGCCAGAAAGGGGAAAGTTGTTTTTTTTTTAATTCAATGTCATTCAAAGTTTTAAAGTTGGGGGACTAGTGCTGTGGCATAGCAGGTAAAGCCGCTGCCTGTGACACTGGCATCCCATGTGGGTGCCAGTTCGAGTCCCGGCTGCTCCACTTCCAATCCAGCTCTCTGCTATGGCCTGGGAAAGCAGTGGAAGATGGCCCTAGTCCTTGGGCCCCTGCACCCATGTGGGGGACCCAGAGGAAACTCCTGGCTCCTGGCTTTGACCTGGCCCAGCGGAGGATTAACCCACTGCACCACGGCGCTGGCCCCCTCACTTGTCTTTTGGCTACTCTTGGGCACCATTCACAGCCCTGGGCTTCTATTTAGAGCTGTGTGAATACACGGTAGTCTAGCCTGGTGCTCAGGCACGTGGTGGTGGGGTGACTGTCTGTAGGGTTCAAACCTGGCTCTGCCGCGTGCTATGCATGGCTCAGTGGGTGAGTCATTTAACCTTGTGGCAGCCTCAGCTGCGCATCTGTAGGATGGGCTGGTAATAATCTGTCCTGATGAAGTGGGTGTCTGGGAGCCGCGAGTGGCTTGTGACAAGTTATTGTATTGTGAGAAGCCCCTGGAGCGGGCTTTGGGTTTAGAACTTGAGGCTGTGGCCAGGACGCCTGTGTCCACATCCCAGTGCCTGGGTTTGCCTCCTGGCTGTGGCCTGGGACTCCAGCTTCCTGCTCATGTGGGCCCTGCTTAGCCATGAGGGAGCCGGGGATGGAGCTCCTGGCTCCGGGCATCGGCCTGGCCCAGCTGCACCTGTTGTCGGCATTTGGGGAATGAACCAGAAGAAAGGAGCTCTTTCTCTCTCTGTGTCTCTTAAAAACAGAAAAAGAGTAAGAAGCAGAAGCCGCTGGTGCTGTGGTTCTGGGAGAAAAACTCCTAAGCTGAGTGGAACGGTGCTGGGTCGGGGGGATTGGGGTGCTGGGGTCGCTGCTCTGGAGTGCGGTTGCTGGGCTCAGCACCCCCCGATTTAATGCCAAGGACCTGGTCCTGGTGGTTGGGTGGGGCAGGTGCGGGCGTGGGATTCACCCAGAGACGGGAGAGAGTGGGGTTTCCTGTGTACCTCATCTGGGATCATGGAAGACTGCAGGGGAGGTGGGCAAAGGGTGGAGGCGCGTGGGGTGCAGGCCTTGGCGCTCAGGGAGGGGTGGGCAGGTGGCGGTGGGCGGGGCTGAGGGGCCCAGGCTGCGCTCGCTCGGCTGAGAGCAGCCCTGCCCTGTGTTCTGCAGGCCGCTCGGAAGGAGGAAGTCGGCGCAGGCTCTGAGTGAATGACCTTGCGGGTGGCCGGGGACGTGGGAACTGTTCCCCAGCCATGGAAATCCCCCGAGGACAGCCGGCAGAGAGCACGCCCGTGCTGGGCTCGCCCCTGGCTCCAGGCTTTTACAGTTTTTTTCTTCTTAAAATCAAGGCGTAATTTCTAGTCAGTGAGGTGCAAACACCTTAGACGGACAGCTTGATGAATTTTTAAGCATAGCTATGTGGTCACCGCCCAGATGAAGATCTAGAACATTCCTAGGACCCACGGAAGCTTCCCTGTGGCCTCTCCCAGCCCACACCCTCTAGAAGTAACCTCGGTTCTCACCTTCATCTGCATAAAGGTTTTGCCCGAGTCTGAAGCCTGGGTGAGCCAGGAGTGTGTGGCGTGTGTCCTCTGTCTGTCTCATTCACCCGGGTCTGGGAGGCTCACCGGGGTGCCGTGCGCCATGGTGTGACTGGCCTTCAGCCTTCTTCACTGTTGCATAATATTCCCCCGTGCGGCTATCCCACAATTTGGTCCCATTCTTCCTCCGGTGGACTTGAGGCTCGTTTTAGGTCCACTTCTGAGGCTACCGTGGCCATGTCTGTCTTTTGGGACCCAGGAGCACTGTTAACTTTTACAAAATGATTGATTTTTATTGATGTGAAAGGCAGGGCAGCAGAGAGAGAGAGAGACAGAAAAAAAAAGATCTTTCATCCGCTGGCTCACTCCCAGCAACTGTCAGGGCTGGGCCAGGCTGAAGCCGGGAGCCAGGAGCTCCATCCGGGTCTCCCAGGTGGGTGCAGGGGCCCAAGCACTCAGGCCGTCTTCTACTGCTTTCGCAGGTGCATTCACAGGGAGCTGGGTTGGAAGTGGAGCAGCCCGGACTCGAACCTGTGCTCCCGTGTGGGCGGTGGCTTAACCTGCCATGTGACAAGAGCAGCCCGAGGGGCACTGCTTTCCGTCACCAGGCAGGAATGCTGCTCCCGGGTCAGGAAGAGGGAGCGGGGCTGCCTCCCTCGGCTGCAGGCTCTGGGCTGCAGGGCTGGGAGCCAGGGAGCAGAAAGGAGGCGAGGGGCACCGCGCGCAGCAGCTGTGGCCAGAGGCAGATGGAAATCCCCACTTCCTGCAGCACCTCCCCTTCGGGAAGTGAAGTCTGGGCGCCCGCACCAGGGATTCGCTGGGCCGGGGGAGAAGTTCCCCTTTCCCGCCTGATGGTGCCTGCTGACGTCGGCGATGATCGCGCCCCGTCTTCCCGTGTTACACGGGGAAGCCGAGGTCCAGTTACCGGCCACACAGCTGGTGTTCTGGCCTCTGGGGGCTTCGTCCCTAAGTGGGAAGGGAGGACGCACATTCGTTAATCCAGCCCAGTGATATTGTCCCCAGCACCCAGGGGCTTCTAGTCGTTACTCTCTGGAACATTCCAGAAACCCGCACAAACAGCTCCTACGGCCGGGCCGGGCCCTGTTGTAGGCTCTGGGCAGGCAGCAGGGGGTCAACAAGGAGGGGCACGCAGACCAACAATGACTTAAAGAGTGCAAGGACCCTGGGCAGGAGCCTGCCCGGGGGGGCTTGGGGAGCACCGGGTGGGGGGTGTGTAAGGGAGGTGAGACGGGTGAGGGGCCGGGGCAGCTGCAGGGCCGTGGAGGTTAACGACGTGGGCTCGGGTCCTTCAGGCGGGCTGACAAGACCTGACTGAGGTCTCTGGAGGCCCCTGTGGCTGCTCTGTGGCGGATACACGGGGCCAAGGACAGAAGCGGAGCCCGTGGACAAGGCCGTGGTGGTAACCCTGTGACAGACGATGGGGCCTGGACCAGGCGGAGACGAGGGGAACCGTCGGGTGACGTCTGCTCTGGGGCCAGCGGGACTTCCTGGCGGGCTGACGTTGGCCCTGACACGTGACCGCTGCGAGGGCAAGGCAGGTGCGCTGTGTGCAAAGGCCCTCGGGCTCAGGGCTCAGGGAGGAGGCCGCCCTTGCTGTCCCAGGTCCCTCCCTCAGGTTCCCTGCACCAAAGTCAGCCCTGGAAAAGGTGTCCTGGGGCCAGCCCTGGAATACAGTGTGTGTGTGTGTGTGTGCGCACGCGTGCTGATGTGTGCGTGCAGGTGTGTGTGTGCGGGTGTGTGTGCAGATGTCTGTGTACAGATGCGTGTGTGCAGGTATGTGTGTGTGCAGGTGTGTGTGTAGCTGTGTGTGTCTAGATATGTGTGGATATGAAGGTGTGTGCATGTATATGTTCAGGTATTTGTGTGCAAGCAGGTGTATGTGTGTGAGTGTGTGTGGTGTGTGCATGTTCAGGTGTGTGTGGGTGTGTGCAGGTATGTGTGTGCAGGTATGTGTGGGTGTGCAGGTGTGTGTGCAGGTGTGTGCAGGCGTGTGTGGGTGTGTGTGGGGTGTGCATGTTCAGGTGTGTGCGGGTGTGTGCGTGTTCAGGCATGTGCGGGTGTCTGTGGTGTGCGTGTGCAGGCGTGTGCAAGTGTGCGGTGTGTGCGTGTGCGGGTGTGTGTGCAGGCATGTGCAGGTGTGTGTGTGCGGGTGTGTGCATGCGTGTGCGGGTGTGCGTGTGCAGGCATGTGCGGGTGTGTGTGGTGTGCGTGTGCAGGCGTGTGCGGGTGTGTGTGTTCGGCTGAGTGTACGCGGAGTAGACGAGGCGCTGATTCTTCCTCATTGGCCCCTTTCCCCGCCCCTCCACTTCCTTCTCCAGGAGACTTTTTTTACAATTTATTTGTTTATTTGAAAGAAGGCAGTTACAGAGAGAGGGAGAGCGAGAGAGCTAGCGAGAGAGCAACAGAGGGAGAGAGCGAGAGCGAGAGAGGGAGCGAGCTAGAGAGGGAGAGAGGGAGAGAGCGAGCAAGAGAGGGAGCGAGCTAGAGAGGGAGAGAGCGAGAGAGGGAGAGAGAGAGAGCGAGTGAGAGAGGGAGTGAGCGAGCGAGCTCCTCCGTTGCTTGTTCACTCCGCAGACAGCCGGGGCAGCTGGGGCTGGTCCGGGGGAAGCCCGGCCGGAGCCCCATCCAGGTCGGCACGGCGGGGGCCCAAGCACCCGGGCCGCCTTGGGCTTCTTTCCCAGGTGCAGAAGCTGGGATCTGCAGCGGAAGCGGGGCGTACAGGATGCCGGCGTCAAGGGCGTCAGCTCACCCTGCTGCGCCCTGGCCGGCCCCTCCAGCTCACCCTCGCTCAGGGCCCCAAACCACCCTGTGCTGCGTCGTGCGCCGCCTGCTCGCCTTCCTCCTCAGCCCCTCGGACGTGCCAGCCTCCTTGCCTTTGGGTTGGCACTCTTCTGCCGCTGGGCCTTTGCACTTGCTGTTGGCCCTGCTCTTACATCACGCCCTCGGGGAGGGCCTCCCTGTCCGTCAGGCGCCCCGGTGCCTCTATGCCTTCCTCACTCCACTGAGGACAACCTGCAGGGACTTCTTTGCTTGCACCATTATTGCCGTAAGGTGTGCAAAGGGCAGGGCGCGAGCTGGCCTTGTTGAGGGCCACTGCACAGCGTTGAGGGGAGCAGACAGGCGTCTGGGGGAGACCCCACCCCCCGGGCAGTGCCCTGCCCCTCAGAGAGGCCTGGCTCTGTGAGTCCGGCAGATTGTGCGTGGTGGAGGAGGCGACAGCGGTGCCTTCGTACAGACACATGGACTCATCTCCTGCTTCTGTTTCTCTGAGCCTGGATTGACACGGGGGGGGGGGGGGTCTGATGAAGCAGGCTCTGAGCCAGAGCACCTGCGGCCAGCTCTCGCTCCCTCCACTCACCTGTGCTGGGACTGGGGATAACTCCTTAGCCTCTCTGCCTTGGCTGCCTCTCTGTAAAATGGGACTTATGCCTGCTCCACTGAGCTGAGCGAATGAGTGAATGAGTAAGTAGAAGTAGGACTTGAGCAGCTTGAACAGGGCTCAGCACGCGGGGAGCCCTGTGTGGGCATCAGCTATGGCTTCTGCTATGGACCACGTAATAGACGCTCAATAGCCAGTGCCGAGGGCCACGGGACACCGAGCGCCACGCCCCTTCTCAAGGCTGCTTCACAGTTCACATCTTTCTGTGTAGGTGGCTTGTTTTTTCTTAAAGATTTGTTTGCTTATTTGAAAGGTACAGTTACGGAGAAAGAGTGAGAGACATAAAGAAAAAGAGAGATCTTCCATCCATTGGTTCACTTCCCAAATAGCCACAATGGCCAAGGCTGGGCCAGGCTGAAGCCAGGAGCCAGGAGCTTCATCCGGGTCTCCCAAGTGGCTGCAGGGGCCCAAGCACTTGGGCCATCTTCTGCTGCTTTCCCAGGCACAATTGCAGGGAGCTGGATCGGAAGTGGAGCAGCCGGGACTTGAACCTGCACTCGTATTGGTAGCTGGTGCTGCAGGCAGCAGCTTAACCCTCTGTGCCACAGTAATGGTCCTGAAGGTGGCTTTTTTTAAAAAAAGATTTATTTATTTATTCATTTTATTTGAAAGAATGATAGAGAGATCTTCCATCTGCTGGCTCATTCTATGCTTTCCCAGGTGCGTTAGCAGGGAGCTGGATTGGAAGAGGAACAGCCTGGACTTGAACCGGCGCCCATGCCGGCGTCGTAGGTGGCAGCTTAACCGTGCCAGCCCCCGACCCAGCCACCTTCTTTCTCAGGGGCTCCCGGCACGTCAGGCACTGTGCCGACATCTCACACGTGACCTCGTGGGCTTTATTCAGATCTTATATTTCTTTTCCCCAAAAAGCCAGGTGCCCTCTTGGACATGGATGCCGTCCCATCTGCCCCCTGTCCTGCCTGGGTCAGGCTTTCGGGGGCGTCGGCTGCGGGCCAGGTGGGTGGATGGAGGCCCTGACCCTTTCCCCTCCCACGGGGCGGGTCGCCCCCAGCTCCCGCCGTTGCCCTCGGCGCCCAGTTCAGCAGGTGCTGCTTCCAACTCAGCCGCAGCCGCAGAGAGGGAGACGGACTCGTCCTGGTTTGTCTGCGACGTTGCTGGCTTCCGCACTGAAAAGGCACGCCCCTCTGCACTGGGCAAACTAGGACAGTTGGTGTCCCTAATCCCAGATGACCCAGAAGGGTGCTCTGTCACGTGAGCCGAGCTCACTGGGGGAGAACGGACGTGGCCAGGCAGGGCAAGGCATCCGGGAACTCCTAGTCAGGTAAAAAAAAAAAAAAAAAAGCCCAGTTACTGGCAGTGCCTCGGGGCCAGGCTGGTGGCCAGCACGGGTGTGGTCCAAGGAAATGTGGAAGGGCGGCTGTCAGCTCAAGTCCCAGAAAACCAATCTCAAATGATCTTAAGCAGGGAAGGGAACGCTGCAAAGTCTGGGGCTGCACAGCTTCAGGAGTGGCTGCATCCAGCAAGTGGGTGGCAGCATCTGATGGCCACTTCCAGCTCTTGTTTCTGTCTGCTTCGTTCCATTGTCTCATTCTCAGGCAGCTCCCCTTTCTCTCTCTCTCTCTCTCTCTCTCTCTCTCTCTCTCTCTCCATCATGGCCCTGGCTACTCTCAGCTCTCGGTATCCATGGGAGAAGCGGATAAGAGAGCAGTTCTCTCTGCCAAGAATCTCAATGTGTCTTGGAATTGACTCTCATTGGGTCACATGAGGATGCCAAGGGCTCTCACTTAGAAACCATCAACCGCACACCATGCCCCAGCCCAGTGCCTCTTCAGTCTCCCCACAGCCCTGCCAACAGCGACTGTCACCCCCATCTGATGGATGGGAAGACTGAGGCCTGAGAATTTAAGCCTGAGGTCCCACAGCTGAAAAGTGGCAGGTGGGGCTGGCTCCGGAGCTCGGGGACCGATCACCCTGCAGGGAGAGCCCCACCCCCACCCCAGGCTGCCCAGGGCCAGAGCAAGGCTCACTGGTCGTGCAGAGTCAGGAAGGGGAGGCGGCTGGCAGGACAAGGTCCTTCCGGCTCCGCCCATGACGACTCCCTCCGGGCTGCCCGCACGCCCGCTGGTGCGCCGGGGGTATTCTGAAAGCCCTGTGTCCTGGGAGCCAGGGCCAGACAGCGCCCTCTCACTGCTTCCCAGCTGCCACACCACCTGCCTGTGTCCTCAACACCCGGAGCCTCACCCTGGAGCCGTCCCGGCAAGGCGCCAGGGGCTGGGCCTGGGACAGGCTGGGTGAGCCCCCGGCCATGCCCGGCCCTCCACATTGCACGCGTTTCTTGCCCTCGGCGGGGTGGGGTGGGGGTGGGAAGCAAAAGATCTTTCTCCACCGGAGCCACCCTCTGGGGCAGAGAGGGGCAGCCTAGCACCTCCCTGGGCTGAGCAGGGCTGGGCTGGCGAAGAACGCGCTGCCTCGCCATCTAGTGGCGACAGGTGGTAGTGCGTGTGGACCATTCACGGTCTGTGTGGGAGTAGGTTGTCCTGGGGCTGTGGTCCCAAATGCCTGGGTGTGCAGTAGAGTAACTCGGGGGAGGTTTTAAAAAATACTCACGCGTGAGACCCACCCCGAATCAGATCAGCTTGACCTGAGCATCACAAGGTAAATGAGCCAGCTGTGGAGTGTAGGATTTTCTTTCAAAGTCATGTTGCTACTTTTGGCTTTATTGCTAGGAGTAGAGTGTCCAGGCTAAGGGAGGATGTAATATAGTGGTTAAAACCAGCTGGGTTGGGATCCTACTGTGGCTACTGCTGGCTGTGTGATCTCTCTCTCTCAAGATTTATTTATTTGAAAAGCAGATTTACAGATAGAGAGAGGGAGAGGCAGAAATAGGTCTTCCATCAGTTGGCTCACTCCCCAAGCGGTCACAACAGCCAGAACCAGGCTGATCCAAAGCCAGGAGCCAGGAGCTTCTTCTGGGTCTCCCACATGGGTGCAGGGGTCCAGGCACTGGGCCACCCTCCGCTGCTTTCCCAGGCACAATAGCAGAGAGCTGGATCAGAAGAGGAGCAGCTGGGACTCAAACCAGTGCCAAATGGGATGCAGGCGCCACAGGTGGAGGCTTAGCCCACTATGCCACAGCGCTGGGCCCTGGGTGATCTCTCTCAACTTCTTCCTGCCTCTGTCAGATACCTGTGAGTTCGGGTTGGCGCGAGGACTCAGTGAGCTCACGCAGGAAGCACCCAGCACGGGGCCTGACCCTTGCAGGCGTGTGGGGACTGAACCAGTGGGTGGGAGCTCTCCCTGTCTGTCCCTCTCTCTCTCCAGCCAATGAGCAAATAAAGAACTGAACAAATACTGGAAGAGCGAGGCTGACGGGCACAGAGGTCGGGACGTAGAGTGGCGGGCAGTGCCCGTGGGGAAGCAGGTTTGAGTCACTGAGCTAAGGACGCGGTGGACGCCCAGCAATGCTCCCGGCAGGTGCAGAACTCTCAGGCAGCTCACGGAGCAGCAGCGGGACCCCTTCCCGAGCGCCACCTGGTGAGCGTTTGCTGTAACGGCGCTGCAGACGGCGTGTGTGTGCCCGCTGCTTCGTGTGCACTGGGGACAGACAGCCGGTGTCTCAGGCCTGCAGCATCACGGACGTGGCTGGCACTGTCAGGCCTGGGCCCCACTGAAAGTATGCATCTGCTAAGTCGATGGAGGCAGAAGTGGCCGTGGCCGTGGCCGTGGCGGGAGAGTCAGGGGGTCTCGGGGAGCCACCTGCTGTGGGGTGTGCGTCAAGCATGGGGACACTGCGTGGGGTTTTCCCCACCAGGAACCAGACCCCAGGGGGCTCCCCTCCAGTGTAGGCCCCCACCGACCTGAACCCTGGCTTTTGCTGGGAACGTCGCCCCGAAACCAGCACGGCAGCTCCCCCTGCCCTGTTTGTGTGTCTCTGCTGCACTTCTCTGTCCACTGTGTCCATCCCTGGAGGCCCTGGCCTGGTTTGGCCCGTGGCTCCGATACAGGGCTGGCACAAGGTGGTCACCCAGCCGGGGTCTGTTGACTGAATAAGCGATGGAAAGTGACTTTGGTGAGACTGGCTGAAGTCGCTTTGAGGTGTGTGTCATGCCCACCGCTGAGGCTCCTGGAAGAGCTTTTGAGCCGGGTGTCCTGGTGACCTCTGAGCTGGCCCTCGTCGTGAGCTAGGACCGGAGCTGTCCCAGAGGAGGGCCTGACCTGGACGGCCATGTGCAAATGCAGCCAGGAAACTGGAAGGGGGGCGGTGTTCCTTGTGTTTCCGGGTGGCTGCCCGGCATCGGGGAGCCACGGGCGACTCCGTCCCTTGAAAGGGGGTTGGGATTCTCTGACTGTGAAACCTCACGGCTGCAGGGGAGGGCGTGCCCAGCAGCAAGATGGGGCCCGTGAAGCGCACACACGAGACACCCACTGCAGAGCGAGCCGGGAGAGGGGAACAGGCAGGCTCCAACAGCAACGAAGGGACGAGGAAACCGCACGGCCGGCCGCTGCTCCCAGCTCTTCCTGCTGTGTGCTTGGTTGAACCAGGGCCCTGTACCCCATAAACACGCACGAGCATGGCAGGTTACCCCAGGGTCAAAATCCAGCACACATGCTTTGGACAAGGAATTTAGAGTATTGCATCCTTCCAAGTCTCTGTGTGGTGCACGTAGAGCGAGCCCTGGAAATGCAGGAGAAGGTTGTGTGTGTGTGTGTGTACGCACACACACGGATGTGCCTTGCTGGAGCTCGCAGCCCCCTTGGTTGGGTCAAGCACAGACTTACCCAGGACTCCTTGGGTCACACCATTGAAATCAAGTTCAAAGTGACGCAAGCGGGTGGGGGAGGGGGGAGTGGGACTGTGACAGTGTGACTCACATCCTCCAAAATCCAGATGCTGAGGTGCCAGCCCCCGTACCCAGGGGCGCAGGAGGGCACTGCGGCAATGTGTGGACAACGGAATTGGATACGTCAATGTTGGGTGCAAGCCCAGATCCAGATCTGTGCTTGGCTATGAGGGGTTTTCAGAGTTCGAAGTGCCCGGCGTTTGATCTGGTTACAACGCGGTCACTAGCATGGGCCCAGCTCCAACTGGTGTCCTTCTTCTTCTTTTTTTTTTTTTTTTGACAGGCAGAGTGGACAGTGAGAGAGAGACAGAGAGAAAGGTCTTCCTTTGCCGTTGGTTCACCCTCCAATGGCCGCTGCGGCCGGCGCACCGTGCTGACCCGAAGGCAGGAGCCAGTGCTTCTCCTGGTCTCCCATGGGGTGCAGGGCCCAAGCACTTGGGCCATCCTCCACTGCACTCCTGGGCCACAGCAGAGAGCTGGCCTGGAAGAGGGGCAACCGAGACAGAATCCGGTGCCCCAACCGGGACTAGAACCCGGGGTGCCGGCACCACAGGCAGAGGATTAGCCTTGTGAGCCGCGGCACCGGCCCAGTTGGTGTCCTTCTAAGAGGAGAGTGAGACAGAGACACACACGGAGTGGAGACCACAGGAGGAGCTAGAGAGTCCCGGGGAGCCCCGCCCACACCGCGAGTCCTGTGTTGAAGCCCCCAGCCCGTGCTCCTTGGTGCTGATGGCCTAGCAACTCCGTAAACAGTGGGGGGATCGGGCATCCCTTGAGGGAACCGCGGAAGGCAGGGCTGGCTCTGAGCAGAGCCCAGCGCTCTGGACGGCTCCACGGAGTCCGATCTCTCTCAGGGCTTGGAGCTGCTCCTGGGGCTGGGCTGGGGCGGCTGGGCTGGGTCCAGCCAGGAGCTTGCGTCCTCCTGCGGGCAGGGCTGGGGTGCTGATGGAGGGAGGCACTGTGGTCACCAGCAGCCCTGCCCCCCAGGACATCACGGTGTGGGGCCCAGCAGTTTTCTGCGGGGCCGTAGGAGAGGAGGGGTGGGCGTGGTAGAGACCCTGTCCCTTGCTGCGCTGGTGCATCCACCCTGTGGTCCCCACAAAACCCAGCCTGCGCAGTGCAGGTGGGTGTGCAGAGTGGGTGGCAGGCGGTGCCACACGCAGTCGGGGTGTTGGGACCTGGAAGCAAGGGATACCCCTCATGGCTTGGCCGCTCTGTCCACACGACTCCATGGCCCAGGTCTGGCTCTGGCTTCAGGGCCGGAACGAGGCCTTGGAGAACATGTCTGCGGCTCCACAGAGCCCAGACGGGGTCGTGGTGTGGCCCCGCGTCACAGCCCTGCGCACATGGCGTGGGGGGTGGGGGATGACGTCAGCCCCCACCGGGTCTCCCCACTCTGAACTTGGCTGGGAGGCCAGGCCGGCTGGGCTGCACTGCTAATTTTCTGCGAGGCCTTGGGCAAGTGCAGTGTCCTGTTTCCCGTTGTCCGATTAGAACTGCTCTAAGCTGGGGATGATGGAGGTGTGGCGTGAGCTGAGCTGTCCTGAGCGGGCGCTGAACCAGACCTCCTCCCCATCCCTGTAAGTAACCGCCTTGCTGTGAGTTGGGGTCTCCCGGGGCTGGTGGCGCCGGCTTCCCATTTCCTCCCAGGTGGAGGGAGTGGGCCCAGCTCCAACAAGGCTGCCCTGGACAATTCGAGGTCTCTCCCGCCCTGGGAATCTGTGGCTTCATGAGTTTTTGCTGTGAACAGCTGGGTGTGGCCAGCGGGCAGGAGCCCGGACTCCACAGGGGGCCGACACTGCCCACCCAACTCCTGCCCCGTGCCTCGGTTTCCCGGTCTGTCTGGTGAAAACCCAATGCCTACCAGAGAGAGTTGCCATGGGGACGGAATGGGCAAAACCACACAGAGCCGTGGTCCCAGCGGGGGACACCTCTGCCCCCTTCCCTGACCAGGGGACGCTTGGCTGTGTCAAGACTGGGGGGTGGGGCAGGGGCATCTGGCGAGGAGAGGCAGGGTGCGAGGAAGGATGATGTGGCCTGGACTGACCGCAGCGCCTGGGAGGAGGAGCCCCGCCATGGAGGACAGACAGTGGCCTCCACGCTGGCCGTCCCAAGTCCTGAACCTCTGGGCTGGGTGTGCCTGAATTCTCACTTCTGCTCCTGGCGCATCTTGAGCCACGGGGCAGCTGGGCCCCAGTTTCGTTCCCTCTCTGAGTAGCAGGTGGCTCCTGGTCCCTGGGTCTGGGGGAGGCGGGGGGAGATTTGTCAGAGCAGGTGCCTCTTGGCTCGCTAGAGCTTTCCTGGCTCCTGGGACCCCGTTCTTTCAGCTCTCCGTGGCTGCAATGCCTGCCTGTGCCGTCCCCTTGGGCTGACCCCCTCATCCCTGCCCACCTCACCCCCCACAGTGGGCTTGCGTGACTATCTGAGGGAGCCAGAGCCGTGAGACCCCACCCGAGACCTGGAATGACAGGTGCGGGGCTGTCCCTTGTGCAGCCGTCGCCCAGCGACGTCTGGTGGCCGTTTTGCCAACTATGGGGGCCAGTCTGAGAACGACCTGAGGGGGAAGGGGACACGAATCCAAGAGACGGAGGAGGCTGGAGAGCCTGGGCATCCCGCCCTGGCAGAGCCGGTCTTTGTCCTGGGCGGGTCTTTCCGCAGCCAGTAGGCCCCTCCTGCGCCGTGAGCCAGCCTCCGCGGTGGGTTTCTGTCGCTGCTCACCGTGGTACAGAAGTGCCGCCTGCCCCAGAGACTTTCCCTTCCCATCTGGATTTCTCTAGAGCCTTGATTTTCCCTCTTCTGCCAAACTGTTCGCTTCCGGAGGGGAGGCTTGCCCCAGAGCGCTGTACCAGCTCCCGCCACACGCCGTCAGCCGCGCTGGCCACGAACCGTCTCTGTCCCGACGCTGTCCCGGATGCGTGCTCTCCTCGAGCCGCAGGCAGCTGTGGGGGCTTGACGCGCCCTAGAGCCCCCGAGAGGCGGGATCCTGAACTTGATTTCATTTTAATTAATTAATTAATCGTTAAAAAACCCGCCTGTGGCTTGTGGCTGCCGTATTGGACAGTGTGACTTCTCAATGGCTTGTTTATTTATTTAGGAAGGCAGAGGGACACACAGAGAGAGACATCAGCCATCTGTGGGTTTACCTCCCCACACTCACCACAGTGGGGGCTGAGCCAGGCCAAACCCGGGAGGCAGGAAGCCCAGCTGGGCCCCCATGTGGGTGGCAGGGACCCAGGTCCTTGAGCCATCACCTGCTGCCTCCCAGGGTGTGCACGAGCAGGAAGCTGGAGGGAAGCCGAGGTGGGACTAGACCCCAGGCACTAGGGTAAGGGGTGCAGGTGTCCCCCAGAGGCAGTTTGACCTGCTGTGCCACAACGCCTGCCCCTCGGGGGCCCTGCTGGTGTCCTGTGGATTCTTTTAATTAATTCATTTATCTGTTCATTTCTTTCACAGGCCAGGAGACAGCACTGGCCGGTGCGTAGGGGATGCAGTCTGTGAGAAGTCACATTCTCCACGGCCCCACACCTCCAGCCCCACGGCTGAGTTGAGAGGCCCATCGCAGTCAGGGGGAGGCCGGGGGGTGGAGGGGGTGGGGGTGCTCAGTGCGCAGGGCTACCCCAGGATGATTAATCAAATGCTGAGATGAACCAATCCACCTGTGCTCTATAGGGGAGCCTTCTAGCTCTGGAGGGGGCGGGGTCCGGGAGAACAGCTTTAATGGGACTGAAGTTCAAGTTGTGGTTCTGCCAGCCGGGAAGACTCGGGGCAGCCCCTCCCTCTGTCTGTGCTGTCAGTGAGATGGAGTTAGTGACAGGCCCCCCGGGATGGTGCTACAGATGTCTGTACAAAGCCCCGGGCACACAGTGAGTGGCTAGAACAAACACGGAAGCCCAGTATTAATTATCGTGGGAACGTGGCCCCTCTCCTCCGAGCCTAGAGGGAGACTCAGAGAGGCCCGGCCGCGCCATGGCCCTGTGTTAGGCTCCGCCCTTCCTTTCCCGGAGATGCCCGGCAGGGGGGAGCCAGGTCTTGACCTTGGCTTTGGCAGAACTGCACAGAGGCCCACTCGCTGCCTTCGGAGAGCAGCGGCCACAGCGGCGCTGAGAACGGGCACCTCTGGCTCTCTATGCGGCCACGGAAGACACACCCAACACCTTTGTGGCTCCAAATCAGCCATGTCCTGGCATCCCCGGCACCACCTCCTGTGCCCCCACATCAGTCTGTGGCCACGAGACAGCAGAGGGAGAGAGGACCGTGCGGGCAGAAGGCAGGGCTTTGTGTCCAGTCGGACCGCGCGGGAAGTGCTAATTGCATTAGGGATGAGCGATGGGCAGGGGCCAGGCTGGGGACCCTGTGGGAGAGCAGAGGTCCAGCAGAGGTGCTGCTCCCTGCCGCACCCCCGGGGTTGTCCCAAAATGAACCCCCTCCCTGCAACCCAGCCATGTCAGGCTCTTTCAGCCCCACCCCACTTGCTCTACCCCAGGGCCTTTACACCTGCCGTCTCGGCTGTCCGGAATCCTCCTCCCTCTCCTCTCCATGTGCTGAACTCCACTCCGCCCAGGCCTCACCTTTCGTCTGCATTGAATTCCCACAGAAGCCCTCGGAATGCCAGCTACCTCCGCGCCCAGACTTGTCGCAGCCACGCCCACCGCTGCGGGAGTCTGATTCGTGGCCGTCTTCCACTGCCGGGAAGCTCTGAGAATGGCGGCTGGGTTCGGCTCGTCCGCACGGTGATGGCCTCAGCCGCTGGCTCAGGCTCTGGCTGCCTAGAGCGAGCTCTCCGGATCTCGGCGGGGTTCGCTGCTCAGAAGTGAACTAGCCACGCTCACACGTGTGAAGTGCGCCGCCCTGGGCCCTCACGTGTCGCCTGTCTCCTCTGCGTGATGCCAGGTCCGCTAGGGCATCCCCAGAGGGGCTCGGCAGATGCAGACTTGGGGCCAGCGGCAGACGCTGGCTGTGCCAGGCCAGTCTCCTCCCCAGCCGGTGCACGCTCAGCGATGAGCCAGCGACGCAGGCTGGGTGCCGTCGCCGAGAACCCCACAGGCCACTTTGGGAAGCCAGGGCGCCACCTGGGCCATTTGGACAGCTGGGTGGAGCCTCTAGCCCAGCCAGCCCCCTGTGGTCAGGGCTTTGCTAAGAAGGTCCATCTGCCTGCCCTTGACCTTGGGACCCGCCGACCTGCGGTCCCTGCACCAGGGGCACCTGGGAGCTTGTTGAAGATCCAGGGTCAGCACCTGAATTCGAAAGGCACCTCCCCGCCCCCACTGATCAGTGCGCATGGGCAGGGACCCCCACCACTGAGGGTCGGAAGAGGCCCGTGCCGGGGCTTCGGGGGGAGCAGCCCAGAGGGCCAAGGGCTCTCGGGGAGGGGAGGCCTCGTCAGGTGTGCCCCTCGTGATCGTGGGTTCCGGGGCAGGAGGCAGAGTCCCCACGCGGTCTGTGCCTGAGGAAGGGCATTTTGAGTGATGCTACCTGGTGAGGATGGGAGGGGGAGGGGGAGGGAGGGGAAGGGGAGGGGGAGAGGGAGAGGAAGGGGGGGGCCTCCAGCGTGCACTGAGGCCAGGGTCGGGGAGCAAGCCCCTCATCCTGTCCGGTCTCCGACTCCACCTTGGAAATGGGTTCCTAACCTCCCCTCTGGACAAGGTTACAACACATACATGAACACACGAACACACCCACACCCACGAGCACACACATGAATACCCGAACACCCACATATGAACACACGTGAACACAGAACACCCACACACAAGCACACACATGAACACACAAACACCCCCACACACGAGCACACACATGAACACCCACATATGAACACATGGACACCCCATGAACACACGTGAACACACATAAACACACGAACACCCGCACACGAGCACACACATGAACACACACAACACACATGAACACAGGAACACACCCACGCACACACCCACGATGCTGTGCCTGGTGTTTATTGTTACAGTGTTAGCTTCTGGGAAGACATTCAGGAGAACTCATTTCCCCGGCAGCCACGACGCCCCCTGGTGGCCAGGGCTCAGAAAGCCGGCTCGGCGGCCGCCTGCTCCCAGAAGTAGCTGTCTCCTGCTGGGTTTCTATTCCCTGCCACTCAACCTGCTGGGGGCCAGGAACGCAGAGGTCGAGCGCCAGTGCCCTGGACAGACGAACTCTGATGCGGCAGGGCGCTAGGCCTGGGGGTGGCAGCTCTTCTCCCCACCGCAGAGGGTCCTGGGCTGGAGGGGATCCCAGGTGGCCATCAACTAATGCTGAAGTCACGTCTTGCCACATCTCCCTGCTCTGCCACGACTCAGCCAGCCTTGTCCATGACCTCCCGCCTGAGCCCCAGCTGTGTCCCCCACCCCGGGCTGGCTGGGCTGTGTCTCTGTCCTCGTTACTTCCTCCGTCCAGGTGTGTGTGTGGTGTCTCCCTGCCTCCTGCAGCCTGGAGTCAGATCATAGCAACACTGCAGAGAGAGGCCCTGTGAGGCCAAGGACAAGGGGTCTTTCGGGGCCTGCTGGGGCAGGGGGCCCTCTCTGGGGGAGTCCCTCCCCCCGATGCTCCCTAACCCCTGGCACCATCCTCCTTGCCCCATCCCAGGGGGCAGTAACCATGGGCATAGCTACAGCAGCCGAAGCCGGGTGCCACGCCTCCCTTTATAAAGGGACCAGGACCACTACTCAGCCACGTGGACAGGACCGGGGCAGCTTTGCCCATCGGCGACCAGAGTCTCTGTCAAGTCTCTTCCAGCCCAGCCAGTAAGCAGAGCTGACCCTGATGCTTTGCCCAGCCGGCCAAGCTCCCCGGATCCTATCCCAGAGCCTGTTCCTCGATCGGCCGCCCCGGCTCGAGTTGGAAGTCAGCCCGGTCCCCTCCGGCTGCTGGGGCTCAGGAGCCTCATGGCCGAGCCAGTGCGCAGTAGCAGCACCACTGCCACCCAAAGGAGCCCTCGGCGTGGCCAGGTGGCCCCAGGCCTGCTCTAACGCGACACACGTTTTGGATAACAGCTGCCGCCAGTGGCCCCCGGCCAGCTGTCCGCTTGTCCATCTTGAGCCCAACGGGACCCAGTCTGAGAACAGAGCAGGTGGCTCCTGGGGGCAGGTAGGCTCCAGCTGACAGATACAGACGCAGACGGGGCTGACCATCATGAAGATCCTGGCTTTGGGACCTCACCAAGGCCTCGTCGTGTGGCTGACGTCACCCTGGCTCGGGTCTGGGGCCGGGACGTGTCCCTGGGTGGCCACACTTTGGAGGAAAGGGCGACGTCTACCCGGGCACCCTCGAGGCCCCGGTGTCGGGCAGGAAGTGAGACTGCGCTCATGTTAAGGGGACCGAGCGAGCCATGGGCTTCAGCCCGGGGAGGACAGGTTCAAGTTCATCAGGGCCCAGTTTGTGCTTTTCCTGTGAGGGGAAGCTTTCGGCCGGGCACGGCCCACCGCAGCCTCTGGCGGTCAAGCCTCCCTCGGAGTCCAGCGTAAATGGCTTTGAAGGAAGCCGAGCACCGGAGCTTCAGTGTGAGAACCGAGACATAAGTCGAACCCCACGCGTCTGCTCCTTCCCCAGCCATCATCAGCAAGGTCCCTTGGTCACCACACAAGCTCAAGCATGGAGCCGACCTGGCTTCCAGGGCTGGGCTCCTGGGATCGCCCGCCTTCGGTTGCCCAGGGCTGGTGACGGCTCTTGGAGAGTGGGACGTGGAATGCTCCGGGTCCACTCTCCGCACGGTGCTCGGACCACAGCAGCCTCGGCGAGGAGCAGTTCAGTGTCTGTCCCGTGCTGTCCAGGCGACATCAGATGTGCCCCCCACCCCACGGCCTTCCGGTCCCTTCCTGCTGTCTCCTGAGTGGTTACAAAAGTGTGTTACAGACATTAGCAAGTGTTAATCTGCACAACGACCCTGGGAGGGATCCAGAAGTGTGGTAGATGAAGACGTTGAGGCACAGAGAGGTGAGGCCACCAGGAAGAAGCCACACAGCAAAACAGTGGCAGGACGAGACCACCAACACCCCTGACTCTGTAGGATTTGTAGCTCGGTTAGGGCGTTGGGGCGTGCACCTGCTTCAGGTGACAGAGATACGGGGACAAAAGTTCAGGGGGGTCCGACAACAAGCACTTCCCCATCTCATGTTCCAAACCCACGGCCACACATGGCACAGTCGCCCGTGGCCTCGTCACCACTGTGCCTTTCACTCTGAGGACAGGGTGTCTGCAGACCCAGGGAGTGCTGCTGCCAAGCCTCCAGTGGAGCCAGCACTCCCACCCAGTGTGACACAGAGCTTGGGCGGGGGTAGGGGGAGGGAGGGACGGCCCCTCAGTGACCTGAGTCCAAACCCAAGTTCTCAGTGCAGGGACTCGGCGGCGGCTAGGAGACCTCGCTGCCGTCATCTCAGCAAGAGGCAGCGCTTCCTGCCACACGCCGGCTCCGCTTGCGCCCAGCATCGGCAGGTGCACGGGCTCTGGGGGCACGGGGTGGAGTCCCCTCCTCCTAGGGGGCTGCTGGGGAAACCGTGAGCCTCTGGCCTCCCGGGCGGCTCAGTTCAAGGCTCCGGGACACGTGGGCTGCTCGGTGGCTGACCGCTCGGGGCTGGAGCCTGCACACCTTGGCTTCCGGAGAGGCTGCCTCCCGGGACGGGTCCTCTGGGCCGGGCTCTGGTTAAGCAGGCAAGTCCGTGGCTGCCCAAGGCAGGCAGCCTGCATTGCCAGCTCTCTGAAGGCTGCTGGGATTTGCCCAGGAGTAGGGGGGCATCGGCAGCCAGGGCGCTGTGTACAGGGGTGGGGCAGGCCCGGGCGTCTGCTGCTCCCTCCCTGGGTCTCCCCGCGTGGCACCTGGTGGAGCCCCTGGGTCCTCACACGTTGGTGACCTCCAGGCCGTTGTAGCCTTCCAGACGGCATTGCTCAGGCCCGCCCTGGGGGTCATCATCCCCACAGTCTTCATTTTGAAGGGAGCCGTAGTCATCGTGGAAGTCGGGGTCTTTGCTGCTGAAGCCCCTTCCTATCTTCCCCAGGGGCAGCTGAGAAGAGAGAGGGGGAGGGCGAGGAGAGACGAGAACTGAACGTTTGCAGATCTGGGCTCTGTGGGCGCTGCAGTGCCAATTGCTGTGTGACCTGGAGCAGCCTGCTAACCTCTCTGTGCTTGTTTTTATCAGCGGCAACAGCCCTGTGCTTGGAGACACCGAGAGCGTCTCCTGTTCCCACCCGGAAGCACTTGGTTGGCTACCAGAGTGAGGCCAGACATCGTCGCTCTGATAATCCACGCAGTCCCCTCCCTCCTCCCTCCCGCCCCAGCTGAGAGCAGGTGCACCCGGGGCACCTGTGAGAATGCCAAGCAGGAGCCCAGGCCAGGCCGAGCTCCCACGTCGGGGAGGAATGTTCTGGTAAGTGTGGGATCCGGGAACGCACAGGCTGAGGTCTGGATCCTCGCTGTGCCACACCTCAGCTGTGTGGTCTCAGACAGGCCGCCTCCCCTCTCTGAGCCTCAGCTTTCGGAGCTATAAAATGGGACTGTAAAGAGGAGGAGTCCCATCTTCAAAGCCCACGGCCGGCGTGGCGCGCAGTAGGCAGCTGTCACCACACACAGTAGGCCCTCGCAGGCGTCGCTGTCTGATGCGGGGCACCGCTCTGCTGGCGGGAGCCACACTAACGCTCCGCGATTATTTGCCGGGCTGCCTTTCTTTTTAGACCAGCGTTTCTCAGCCTTTCTGAATCACTGCTTCGCTCAGGAGATCCACATTTTCAGATCGTTTTTCCCCTAGCAGGGTGGCTCCAACAGAGCGCATGTCCTACACGGGAGCATCTTCAGGGCAGAGGGAGCCGCTTATTCCTGCCTATGCCACCACCACTGCCCGTGCCTGGGACAGCGCTGGGACACAGTCGGCACCCAGACCGTGTTTGCTGAGCGAATGGAAGAACTGTCGCCTTCTCCAGCTCTGCCATCGGGTCTGCACGTTCCCGTTTAGGAACCTGCCCCCTGGAGTCCCCGTGATCGGACCCCTTGCCTGTGTTTTACAGCTTTGCTGGGGTCACCAGAGGTTCGGGTCCCGCTCCCTGTCTGCTCACAGGACTGAAAAATCTCAGTGTGTGGTTCCCCGAGCTGGGGGGCACCTGCACCATCTGGGCATCGGGGCTGCAGGCAGGTGCACTGGCACCCGAGCCCTTTTGCCTTAGGGGCCCAGAATCTGCAACCCTGCCCACCACCCCGAGTGCTTCCAACACAAGCAGGAGAGAACCGCAGTTCCAGCGACCCCACGGTGAGCCTTGGGGGGCGGGGAGGGGAGAGGGGCTTTGCCCCGGCCCAAAACGTCATGCAGGTCCTCGAAGGTGGCAGCCGGGACATCCTCCCTGCCACCCGGCTCCACCCACAGGCCCCCGCAGGAGCCCTGTGGGTGCAGCCGGGAGCCGGCACCCTGCCTGGGGACACCAAGGCCCTGCCCGGGTGAACCTGTGAGCCACTTACCCGGCCGGCCTTGTACTTGATGCCGCCGCTGTTTTCTTCCTTCCCTGCCCGGGTGATGCTGGGGGCCCTCCCGGGGGGCGTCCCGAAGCGCTCAGTTTCCCGGATTCCTGCGGAGCTGGGGAGACACCTGTCTAGTCAGCAGGGGGCCTCGGGCAGAGCCAGGCACCCCCACCCTCCCGCCGTGCCGAGGACTGCGAATGCTGAGAGCCGTGGGGCCGCCTGTGGCCGGCACTGCGCTGGGCACTGCGAGTCTGGTCCCCGTTGTGGGCCTGGACGTCGGGGTGCCCTCCCTGCCTCCCAGGTGAGGGAAGTGAGGCACAGGGCACCAAGCAGTTTGCCCACGGTTACACTGCGGCACAGCCAAGACCCCGCTCCGAGCCCCGTGCCGCCCAAGTCTCATTGTCACCCCTCAGCATACCAAGCTTCTTCAGGTAAGGGCAGCCGAGCAGGAGGGTCCCCACGTGTGGCTGAGCCCGTGCGCTCTGAGAAGCATCAGGCGGGTCCCCTCTCACCCCCTCCCCGCACTTGCGACGTGTCCCCCGCCAGAAGTTACCCCTCCCTCCCTTCTTTCTGGAAAAGCTTCGGTCCTGGTAGCATTTGGCCATCACAGCCTGCAGACGGAGTCTAGCCAGCTGTCGGGTTTTGTGAATCAAGTTTGATTGGCGCTCAGCCACGCCCACTTGTTCACATGTGGACATCCGGTGGACACGCACGGCTGGGCCAGAAGCTGGCTCCGAGCCGAGTCCTGAGCCTCGGTGCTGCCAGCTGCCCTCTCCCTCCGGTCCACCTTGGCCACGCCACGGTCTCCCACGGCCTCCGGCCTTTCTCTGACTGTTGGGTGGGCCCAGCCCTGGCAGGGAGCCTTCTGCACCCCAGGCTGCCTCAACAAACGTGTGACACAGGAAGTCCCGCCTACAACTGTGGCTTTGCTGTCTGTGTCTCAGTCACCTGCCATCAAGGGCAATCCAAAGATAGTCAGTGGAAGATTCCAGAGATAAACAATTTCGAGTTCTATTGGCATCCATTCCGAGTAGTGCCCGGGATGAGCCTCGGCCATTGTGGCCACTTGGGGAGTGAACAGTGGATGGACGATCTCTCTCCTCTCTCTGTCTGTCTGTCTGTCTCTCTCTCCTTTTTCTGTCGCTCTGCCTTTCAAATCAACCAAACTTAAAGGTGGCCCTATTAGTTATTACTGTTATTAGTTATCACTGTTATTAGTTATTACTGTTATTAGTTATCATGCCTAAATTATGAATTAGACTACCAGAGGATCGTGTGTGCAGGCAGAAGCGCCACATGGAGTCTGCCGTTTCTGACACCCACGGGGGGTCCCAGTGGGGAAGGGGGACCCCTGCACTCCAGGGCTGTCTCCAGGCGGGGGTGGCCGAAGCCCGCATCTGCGGCTGCCTGGCTGAGTGCCCTTGAGCAAGTCACTTCCGTTCCCTAAAGCTTGGCTTCTGTGTCTGCCCAACCGGGACCCAGCGGTGCCAGCCTCACCAAGCTGCCGGCAGGGAGCGCAGCAGGGCCCGCTCGAGGGCTGGAGTGAGAACGCAGGTGGACATTTGCAATGCATCCCGGGAATTGGCGCCGGCTGGCGGGTTGGCAGGGGTCGCCTGTGCAGGAGCTGGGAGCCACGCGTGGTTTGGGTCACTGTGGAGATGGTCCAGTGCAGAGAAAGGAACCTGCTGATGGTTTGCGCATGGCTTCTGGGGGTGGGGTGGCAGGCGGTGAGCAGGCACCGGCGCCGGCTGACGGAAGGGCACATGGCCAGGAGCACGTATGTCCCGGGGAGGCTCACGCTGGGCGGGGGGGTCACGAAGGCCCTTCCCACTCCACCCAAATTTCCCCGGGATCAGCCAGCGGCAGGTGGGGTAGGGGGCAGCTCTCACTGTAGAAGCCACAGAAACCAGGGAGCCAGCTTTGTCTGCTCTCTCTTGGAAGTGCGTTAAAACCCAGATCACGGGACATCAGTGGTCAGACGCGCCTGGGAGAGCCCTGAGGTTTCTTCTGTTCTCATGGAAGAAGAGACCGAAGTCCCCAGAGGGGAGGGGGCGTGTCTGGCCCAAGGATGCACAAGACACGTGATGTCCAGCGTGGACACTGAACGTGGGCTGTGTGGTGGGGATCTAGGGGGCAGGGACAGCCGGCGTGGGCTCCGCATGGGTGGCCTGGCTCCGTCCCCTTTAGCAGCTGGGTCCCCTGGGCTGGGTGCTCTGCAGAGTGGGGCTAACAAGGGACCTGCTCGCACGAGGCCGTCACGAGGACGCAGTGGCCGACACGAGACACAGCTTTTGAGCACCTGGTTCGAGTCCCTGCTCAACCACTCCCTGGCTGTCCTTGTGCAAGTGCGTTGCCTGGCTAGGCCTCAGTCTCCTTATCAGTGCAATGGAGCCGAGGCGGCAGCTTTGGGCCTAAGGAGCCGTTACCTGGAGAGAAGGGGCTGCCTGGGTGCCACAGAGGATCGAGCACAGGGTGGTCCCTGCTGTGCTCCACAACCTTCCCTTCCCGCGTGGCCACCGGGGCTGCAAACCCCGTGTCAGCTCCTCCTTTGGGTTAAAACCCATGGGGACTCTGGGATCACCCAAACATAAGATCCAGGTCTCCGGAGCCCGGAATTGGTCATGAACTCTCTCGTGGCTTAGACCTCGCAGAAGTGCTAAGTGGGAGGGGTGAGCTCTGTTGCAGGGAAGTCCTGGAGGATGGGGCACAGCAGGGGGTCCCCTGAGCCAATGCAGGGCATCCTGGGAAGAGGAGGGCCTGCGGTGCAGAAGGCAGCTCAGGGGTGAGACACGGGCTTGGTTAGCTGTGCCCGTCTGGGGGCTGAGCGACAGCGATCACACAAGGACTTGCGAGGCCCGAGACCTGGGGTGCCGTGGTGGTGTCTTGGGGGAGGGGAGGAGAGTGCTCGGGGGCCACGTGCTGTGCCCTGGGCAGCTGCCGGCTCCTGCACCCACGGGGGCACCCGGCCCCCTCCGAGGCCCTGGAAAGCAGAAGGACTCCTTTCTACCACACGATGAGAAAACCAAGCTCTGAGAGGGCAAGTTTCTCGCTAAAGTCACACGGCTGATGGTGGAAGTGCCAGCATCCAGCGCCACGGGCTGTGCTGCGTGCTGGGGTCCCGCGCTGCACGGAGCAGGCTCCGGATGCTGAGCCCAGCCTGTGCCGGTCCCTGGGCACACATCCCAGGCCTGTTCAGGGAAGGGGGTGGGGCAGACTCTTACAGAACCACAGTCTCCTAGTGGGTGCCCCCGGCGCAGTGAGGGACCCGAGCGCGTTCCGTCTCTGCCAGCTGTCTGTGCCTGAGGAACGCAGGCTTGGGGAGGTGCGGACGTGGGGCAGGCCTCCAGGCCCCCGGTCTGTGTGTTTGAGGGCCGCGTCCACCTTCCCCACTGGGTGTGAAGGAGGGACCCGGAGCGAACTGAGGGGAAGGCGCCAGCAGGAGGCCGGCTCGGAAGGAAGTGGCCTGCTTCGCTGTCCGTGTAAAAGCGGGGACAGGAGCTGCCCGTCCGTGCCGGGCGTCGTCGGGCAGGCTGCGCACTGTCACCTCCCCGGATCTTCACACCAGTCATGAGGTCGATGTGAATCGTATTCCCATATTACAGATGAGGAAACGGAGGCTGCCAGAGGCGAAGCCAGAGGCTCGTGTTCAGCATGGAGCCACACTTCAGCCATTGCTCTGTGGGGGAGGAACAGGAGACAGCGGCAGGGCTGCGGTGGGCTTGGGGTCACGGCTGCTCATATTTGCTACTGGGCGCCTTAAAAAGAGCTGGTTCCGGTGCCGATGGCTTTACCGGATTTCACCGCATCTTTCCGTCAACCCTCAGGTTGGCAGATAGGCTATGGTGCCATTGTGCAGGTGGGGAAGGCGTGGCTCACGGAAGCTCAGCGACCTGCCCAAGGCCGCACAGCCAGGAATTGGTGCTGCGGGGTTTGATCCCAGCTTGCCTGGATGCAGAGAGCTGCAGGGAATTCTGGGTGGAGCATCTGGCTTTGCAGATATTGGTCCTCACGTGTAACGAAGGGAGTGGGGCAAGACCTCCCAGGGCCCCCGCAGCTGCAGCAGCTCACACGAGCAAGGGGAGGCCCGGAAGACACAAGTCCAGCACTTGCTGCGGCCGGAAGGAAGCTGCTGGCCCGGGGCAGGCTGTCCGGGTCCCCACAGAGGGCCATGGCCGGGCCGGGGGTGGCCTGTGCAGGGTTTAGGGAGCTTTGCTGAGTGAAGGCAGATGGTGGCTAAGGCTGAGAAAGCTCTGATAAAACGCCAGGGAATCTGGACTCTGCTGTGGACGCAGGGGTCAAGGTCATGGTTCTGAAGGTCAAGGGCCAGACTCCTTTCTGTTGCTGGGGGGGGGGGGGGCTGCTCCTGGAGTGGGAAGGCAGAAGGCAGAGAGGATGAGGCTGGACAGCTCTTCCGTTCTTGGAAACAAAACGGGGACCCTTGGGGGCCCCTGGCCATGAGGCCCAGGATGGGGAGCAGTGCTGAGGAGCGAGGGGCCAAGGTTTTCTGCTGCTTCGCAGGCCTGATGTTCAGACAACCCCAGTGAGGAAGGTGGACTTGACGCTGCCGATGGACTTAGCATCCGCAGGGCCATCACGACACTTCTGTCCCATGGTCTCCTCCCCCTGCAGCTCTGATGCCTGATCCTGCGAGGTCCTGCGAGGGACACAGGGCTGGCGGGGGGCCAGGGTGCATCACGAGAAGCCGGAAGCCAGTGCAGATCGACGCAGAGTCCATGAGACAATGCCAGAACCTTCTCCTCCTCGCCCTCCTGGCCACAGGCATTGCCATGGTGATGGGAGGAGGCTGGAGAAGCTGACATCTTGTTGGGACCCACAAACCCTTGGGAAGTACGTGTGCTTCTCCCGGGGTCAGCCTCGGCCGCCCATCTCCCCCAACCTCCTGCCCAGGGGCCATGAACACACAATGACCAGAATCTCCCAGGATGCTCTGAGGGACTTGCAGGGTCACAGCTGTGAGGGAGGCAACCTGGAGCTCCTATCACAGTGGAAAGCCTTGGACAAGGAGGACTTGCGGGCTGGTGCTGGTGCTCCTTCTGACGCTGGTGCTGCTTTTGTGGGTCACGGCACCTCTGTGCAGCCTCAGTTTTCTCATCCATAAAGTGGGGCAGTGCCCCCTTCTCACTCACCCCACTGGAGTGAGGGGAGGTTCGAGTGGAAGTACCCTTGGTGCTCCGGTGGCGATGCGATCCGCCAGCGACACACAGAGCTGCTCTCACTGCTTCCCCCACGGTCCCCCAGCCTGGGATTCACCCATGGGTGGAGCATGGCTTAGCCCCTGTTGCTTCTTCAATGGCCTAGGGTTGCTTCTCAAACTAGAACATTCTAGGACTCACCTTGGAGGGCCAGCCCACTGCCTCACCCCATTGCTTGTCTACCTCTCTCAGGAGAACTGAGGGCAGCGACAGAAGGAGGTGAGCCTCTGGCAGGAGGGGAGGAAGGGACCCCTAGCCCCTAACCCCTCCCTGCCATGGGGCTGACCTGGGCCAGGTCCCAAGAGCTTGGTTAATACAAACATCAATGTCAATGCCTCCCCAGCCTCTCCCTGGTGTTTTGCTTCCCTGGGGGCTCCTACAGGGACAGAGGGGGTCTCTGGCTGTCCCAAGAAGCCCATTAGTTCTGGGTCCCTTCAGTACCCCAGCTTTCGGCAGGATCTCGGCAAATGGTCCAGTGCTCTGAGATCCCACGTGGGGGCATGGCACCCGAGCTGTGCGTGCACGTGGAGAGGAAGCAGCGTCACAGATGGAGGTGGTAACGGGGCTGGGGCTGAGCCCGGGCCCAGGGCCGGCACTGTGGGCCTCTTGGTCCCCAGCCGGCCAGCCTCGGCTTCACCGTGCGTCAGATGAGGAGCCCGGCCCAGGTTCATTTCCTTCCTCCTAGTTCATCATCAAACACAAGGCTGTGCCCTGTGTGCCGCAGCCGGGACCTTCCCAGTGCTCACCTGCTCGTCCCAGACTGCCCTGCACAGCCCTGCTCCCCCATGGTGTACGGGAGTAATCAGGGTGTGAACACCTGCTCACACTGGCTCATACCTGCTCACGTGTCGCTGTGGCCGCCTGTCCAGGGCTCTGGACACTTTGAGCCTCTTACAGATCCCGTGGCTATGGCTGGGAGGTCAGGGAAGGTGTAGAATCAAAAGCTTTTGTCCTGAGCCAGCCGAGCCCCGGCTCTCTAACATTGGGGTCCATGAGAACCCCTGGAGATGCTCAAAAAGCAGACTCCTGGGCCCTGCACAGGTCTGGGGCCAGGGCACGTGAACTTCGTAAGAGTCCCAGAGATTCTGCTACAGGCAGCTTTGGACATCAGCTTGGTGGGGGCACGGGCAGGCCAGGGCAGCTGGACCCTGCCTCCGACGCACCCCCAAGCCTCAGTTTCTCCACCTGCACGATGCAGGGCGTGGCCCAGCGGCTGCCCCAGGCCCTGTGTGTTTTTTGGTGGGGGTGGGGGGTAGTTCAGGGCGTGGGCTGGAGTGAGAGGGTCTGAAGTTCAGATCTGGGCTCTGTCAGCGCAATCAATAAATGCTTAGCTGAGAAAGGGAGCAGCGTCACACTGCTGAGAGTGGGAGAGCGGGGTGAGGAGGAGGGCTGAGGGCACAGCCAGTGAGTGAGCCGGCCTCGGGGAGATGCTCGAATTCCCAGCCAGAGGCCCACGGGGGAGACGGCCCTGGGGAAACGCAGGCCCGAGCAGGGCTGCATCAGGCAGGATTCCTCTTTGTAATCAGTGAGCGGCCCACAGTGGACAGCCTGGGACCCGCGGGCTGCCCTCGGGGCTTCTCCCAACCCTCCCCAAACCGGAAGTAGAGGGAACACTCCCCTACTCATTCTAGGAGGTCAGCATCGCCCTGAGGCTGAAACCAGACAAACACATCACAAAGAAACTACAGACCAACGGCCCTGGTCAACACAGGCATGAAAATCCTCAACAAAACACCAGCAAAGCCGCTCCGGCGACCCACGCCCAGGGTTAGGCTCCGTGACCCAGTGGGATTCACCCCGGGAAGGCAAGGTTGGTTTCACGGAGGGAAGGCGGTCAGCGTCACCTGCCGGGTTAGCAGAACTGAACGTGAACTTGGGCTCTGCCCCTTATCAGCTGGGTGACCGTGGCTGGAGCTTGGCCCTTTGACCAGATCTCTGTGAAGGCGGGGAGCGATGCCGACCTCGCATTGTCAGGAAAGTGAAACAAGCACACAGCGAGTGGTCACCTAACCCTGAGTGTGTCGTCCTCCGGAGGGAATCCCCCGTGCATCCGTCCAGATGTCCAGATGAGCAGATGCGCTCTGCTCCCCCGGCCACGAGCACCATTCGCGCGCCCGTATCCGTGCCCACACCTTGTGTCCAGCTAGCCTACGTGCTTTCTGATGTAACGCACGCTTTATTCGACACCTGCTTGCTCTTCTGTCTTTCTTTTCTCTGACCTCTCCGTCCAGAGCCTGCTGCTCTTCTGAGCCTCAGTTTCCCTACCTGGGGTGCAGTGGGGACAGGAAAGCCTGGAGCCCCTGACCCGGAAGCCCCCACGCTGCACTCAGCACCCGCACTCACTTGGCCGGGTGGAAGATGGCGCTCATCTCCTCTGCCAGATGTCTTCGCAGGATGTGCTTCCCGCTGGGGATGCCCAGGGCGGTGGCCATGGCCTCGGCGTTGAACGTGGGCTCCAGCACCAGCACGGCGCCGTGCACGCCACTGTTGGTCAGGTTGTCCGCGTACTCCTGAGGGCAGGGACGTGAGGCTGGTGAGCCTGGGGGTGGGGGGCCTGCCCGTGGGGGGGCTCTGTCCCCAACAGCAAGGGCTTGACCCTGTTTCTGGGGTTCGCATCGTCATGAAGGGGGGACCCCTCCTCACACACTCTTTTAGAACCCCGAGGGCAGGCGCCTCAGGTCAGTGGCACAGCCCTGACCCCGGCTGGCAGCCCCCAGACAAGTGAGGAGTGGCAGCTGCACCTGCTCACACCTGCTGCTCAGCACTGGTGGGAAGGGCATGGCGTCACGGGGGTCCTGTGGTGGGGGGTGAGGAGATGGGGTGAGGGACAGACAGGGAGTTATCCTGCCTTTAATTTGTATTCAGATGGGCACAGAATTTGCATATGCCTGGGAACCACCCCCCGCTGTGCCCCGCCCCTCACCTTCAGGTCGATGTCTCGCACCCACTTGAGCACCCGCTGGTTGGTCCACACCACGGGGTCCGTGTTCTGCGTCTCGCAACGGGCCCGGCGCTCCTGGAGGGCCTGGACGGGGAGACAGGGGTCCGGGTTGGCGGTGGGGAGGGACACACGGAGGTCACAAGCAGAGCGAGGGCCCCTGGTGCCCTGGGCAGGAGCCTCCGCGAGCCTGGGTGAGGAGTCCCAGCCAGGCCACCCATGGCTGCTTGAGCCACGTCATCACGTGGTGCAGGCTCTCTGGGAGGGGCGGTGAAGCTGCGTGATTGGAGGGCGGCCTCCTGGCTCCGCCTCCCGGCCTCCCACCCCCTGCAGCAGGTGCTCAGCGACTGTTGAGGCCTCGGGGACTGCGAGTGTCACCCCAGTACAGGATACCCCCTGGCGCCCTGCAGGAGGGTCGGGCCGCTGCCTGCTCATGGGGGCCGCCCTGGGGCTGCCTCCCGGACAAAGCTCCTGCAGCACACATGGGCGCAGCCTCGCCAGGGCTCCCCATCCGCTCCCCAGCCCGACACCCCCCTCCTCTCCACGTGGAACTACCACGATCACCCACATCTGCCCCCTTTGTCAGCCCGGGGCCTGTGTCCTCATGCTCCCCGCTGTGTCCAGGCCCTGTAGGGTGGTGGGTGGGTACGGGGCGCAGGACATGTGACAGGGGATGAAGGATCAGGCAGCTTCTCTTCTCCTGACTCTGCTCTGACATCACACTCAGATAAACCACCTGTCTGGACCCAGCCCCACGGCGCCCAGCAGCCACATTGAACACAGGCCCCCTGATCCTCTCCCCAAACCTTGGAGAATGCATGGGGAGCGCAGGGGGAGATGGCTTGGCTGGGCCCTGGGAGCTGGAGTTTGGCAGAGCTCAGCATCAGGGGGGCACTCAGAGTCCCGACTCTTTGCCACGCCCCCCGGCTCCCTGCCCAGCACCCACCCTCAGGGCGCCCAGTTCTCTGCTGCTGTGCAGGCGGCCCCTGCCCCTTTGTGTGCTCCCCCTCGCTCGTGTCGGCTGTGCCCCTGCAGTTCCTCCCCCGGCTCGGCCTAGCTGACCCTGTCTCTGGAAGTTCTCCCCAACCCCTCCTGGAAGTGACGTCCACTGGGACAATTTCCCACAGTGCGACCACCCCTGGTTCCTGTGGTCTCCCTGACTAGAGTGAGCCCTTACAGAGTGAGGGTCCGCCCTCGCCCTGAGCTGAGCACAGTCCCGCGCCAGGCCGACACGCAGCTGTTGGAAGGAGGCAGGGGTGAATGGATGCATGGATGGATGGATGGATGGATGGACGGACAGATGGGCAGGCGCTGGAGGGACAGCCGGTAGATTCCAGAGGGTATCGAAGGGCCCCTCGCCCCTGCCCCAGGCCCAGAGCTCACCTCCCGGCTGAAGTTCACTTGGTAGAGCAGCTCGATCCCCAGCAGGATGCTGACCTGGTGGAACTTCTTGGACACGTTCAGGTGCTTCTCCAGGTCCCGCTTCATCAGCGAGTTCAGCATGCGCCCATCAACCAGGTGGTTTTGGAAGGCCTGGGAGTACTGGGACAGGCCGATGTCATTCAGCCAGGCCTTGGCCACCCAGTGATGGTCCAGGTCGGCCGCTTTGGATAAGCTGAGGAAGACACAGCCGGAGAGAGGCACGGTGAAGAGAGGTGGCAGAGGTGACGGGAGAAGGACATCCGCAGGGTTGGGGAGGGGGACAAGAAAGCCACAGAGACAGGGCAGGGGTGGAGGGGAGGACAGAGAGGAAGAGGGAGGTGGGGAAAGCACAGACGGGGGCGGAGGCAGAGGGACAGGAGAGAGAGACAAAGAGCAGAAAGCAATTGAGACAAAGGGAACAAAAAGAGAAGTGTCCATATCGGTGCCAGACGTGGTGACAGCGCAGCAGGAGCCGCCCCCCTGGGGACCCGCCTGCCTGCCTCGGGCCATCCTCACTGCCAGGGGGCTCTGCAGGGTCCCTGAGACCCAGGAAGCCTGGCCCGGCCCCTGTCATTGGTTGTCCTGTCGGTTCCCTCCCACGGCCCGCCTTCCGGCCTGGTTTTCTGGAGAAGCGTCCGTGTGATGGCCTCATCGGGCGTCCACTCTTGTGTGCCAGGGACGTCCTGACACTCAGACGCAGCGTGAGGAGGAGTCGCTCTCTCCCCGCACAGGTGACCGTGCTCAGACTGCACACACTCACACAGCGGCGCCTCGTGGAATCCGAATGAAGCCTACTTCTTGCTTAGTTTTCTGTCTCGCTGCCACATCTCAGTCTTCTCTGTGGGTGTGCCATGGATGCTTTCTGAGTGGGTCAAGGTGTGCATGCACCTGCTGAGGGTGGCCCCCTGGCTGTCATTCTCCTGTCAGCCACACGGTGGCAGCCTTGCAGAAGGATGGAGACCCTGCAGCCACACCTGGGCCACCTCCAGGTGGGCGAGCAGGGATGCCCGAGTGGGAGCCACTGGGACCAGGATGAGATCACTGAGCGACAGGGATGTGGTGGGCTCCCGCTCCCCAGGGCAGCAGCCAGAGAGCTGATGGCACCAACCTCTGTGGACGGCCCTAAATGGCTCCGCACGGTGCCCCCCTTTCTTCCAAGTATGGTGGCTGAGCAGCTCCTGGGCAGGGGCCTCATCTTGGTCCACACATGCCTCTCCCTGCACCAGGCTGTGTCCACAGCTCTAGGCTTCTTCAGAGTTCCTTCTGAGCACCTGTTCTTCTCCCAGCTCTTAACTAGCAACCCTCTCGGCACCTGCTGGCTGTCTCGGGCATCCCCCGCTCCCCAGGGTCCCGGCTGCCTCCCCACCACCATCTGAGCTCCTCAGAGAGCCCTGTTCTCACCGCCCTGCCCCGGCACTCCATCCCTGGCCCCTGTGTCCTCTCTCGCTCTCCTTCTCTCCTGTCCCAAGCCACACCTGTCCCCAGCGTGGGGTTCTGCCACCACCTTTGACTCTGCCCCCACTTTCCAACCACCGCCCCTTTTGAATCCATGCTCCCCACGGTTGCCAGCTGGTCCTCTCTCTACAGTCATCCGTCAGATCCTGTCACTCCCCGTGGAACGCTCTCGCTGGCTTCCTTTCTCAGGACAAAACCCCAAGTCCCTGGAGGAACCACGCGGCCCTGCGCATGCTGGCCCTCCCCTCCCCCTCTGCACTTTGTGGGTGGTGGGGAATCATGGGGGGAGAGTGGCATTTCCCGGGACCCACTGAGCCCATGGCATCCTTCCCCGGCTCCCTGCAGCCCCGCTGTGGCTCAGCCCTTCTGCTCCCTGGGGTGTCCAACCCCAGCCCCACCCCCAACCCGGCCTGAGTTCTCCCTGTACAATGAACGTCAGAAATGGCTTTGCTGCTGGCTCAGCTTCTCCCTCCCCCCAGCCCTAGCCTATGAGGTCCCTCAGGACAGGGGCTGCGTTCACAGCTTAACACTCAGCGCAGGGCCGCACGGACAGCATGCACTGACCACTCGCTGGGAGAGAGGCTAAGGGCAGGATGGGTTCCCAGCTCCACGATGCCTGCTGCACGGCTCCTGCCCACGGCCAGCTCTCCACCCCATGCAGCCTCTCCACCCCACACAGCCTCTCCACCCGGCTTCCACAACCGGCTCTCCACCCCACGCAGCCTCTCCACCCGGCTCCCACAACCGGCTCTCTACCCAACGCAGCCTCTCCACCCCACGCAGCCTCTCCACCCGGCTTCCACAGCCGGCTCTCCACCCCACACAGCCTCTCCACCCGGCTCATGCCTGCAGACTCTGCCAAAACGTCTGAGTGCCAGAAGCCTTCAGGGATTTTGTGCTGGGCGGGGTTCCTGCTCCATGCCCAGTGCTCCCGGGAGTCCCCATGGGTGCACCTGCCAGCCAAGGCTCATTGCTGATCTTCCCAACAGGAGCATGAGCCCCTGGAGGGCAGGCCTGGGTTTGTCTTGTCTATGAACCCCCAGGGTCCCCACCACAGTTCACTTTATAACCAAACAGGGGGATGGCGCTGTGGCAGGGGCGCAGTGAGCCGGGCTTTGGTTCCAGTCCGGCCCTGGGGGCTCCTGAACTGGAACCTTCCGGTCATGACAAACCCCTATTGAGAATGAAAAACCCCAGGGCAGATGCCCTCTTGCCCCTCCAGGGCCAGGCCAGCTTGTCACAGAGGGGCGTGGCCCCGGGTCCAGCCTCAGGGCTCTCTTGCCAGGGCAGGAAGTGGCTCTCTGATGCTATCAGATGCTAGAGAGCCATGCTGGATCCTGAGAGCAGGCGGGGTGGCCTCCTCTCCTGTCTGGACAGGGGTTGGCCCAGTGGTGGCCCCAGATCTGGGGTGGCGGCTGGGGGGGCACCCCGCTTACCCTCCTTGCGAGGCTCATCTATAACCAGCAGCAGCATCTGAGTGTCTACAGTTAATGCGTTCCTGCCCTTCTAGAATGTTCTCTTCATCACAGTTATCCCCGTGCGGCCTCGGCTGGGCCACACTTTCCCAGCTGTGGGTTTGAGCGCTCGTCGGAGCCCAAGTGGCGCAGCTTTAACAGTAATTCGGATGCTTTAGACAAATCTGCCATCACCCCTCCTCGTGCTGGGGCCACACCAGAGCCTGGGAAGTGGATGTGGCCTGGGTCGCATTCAGCCCCGGAAACAGGAAGCTGTTGCCCTTAGCTGTGGGACATCGCTCCCCGGGACTCAGTGTCCCCGTCTGTAAAATGGGACAATCGTGCTTCCTTCGTGGAGTTGTGAGGCCCAAAAGGCCCCTTAGCACGGATCTGGGAGGCACCCAGAGCTCCCCAGTTCACAGTAGCAGGATGTGCTGCTCTCAGTAGGAAGGTGGCGTGGGGGTGGTGGAAGCCATAGACTTGCACCCCGATGTCCTGTAGTGTGGCTCTGCATTGAGCTGGGGCACCTCACCTCTCGCATCTTTAAAATGGGGTGAGAACCTCTATCTCCTGCACTGATGGTGTCACGGGGGCTGCCCAGGGGTGGGTGGGCTTTGCTGTCAGTATTTTGTAGATAAGGAGAACCACGCCCAGACAGGGACACACAGAGGTCAGGACTGGAAATACTCTCAAAGGCTCCTGGGGTGGGGTGGAGGGTCCTGGCGCGTGTGGCCATGACAGCTTGTGTGTCTCCTCCCGGGACGGCATCAAGAGCTCTTCTTAGAGTCTCAGGGTGGCTGTCATCTCTCAGAGCCTAAGAACCAGGCTCTAACTCAACCCCGCCCTTCACAGGAGGGAGGTAGTCTCCCACACAGGGCACCTGACACAAGGCAGCTCAGAACGGGGCCTCTGCTTCCCCGGGGGGGGGCTCTGACGCTGGGGCTCCCCGGCCCCCAGGACAACCCTGCTCACGGCTCTTGGGGGCTTGCAAGGCCTGCGAACACTGGCCTGACCCCAGACTCGTGTTCCTGGAGGTCTCAGGCCACTGTTTTAGCCACGGTTAGGGACTCAGTATTCGTCCCCTGGAAATCGTCATGTTGAAGCCCTGACCCCAGTGTGACGGCACTGGGAGGTGGGGCCTGCGGGGGCAGGGCGACTCAGGCATGAGGATGGGATCGGTGCCCGTAGGAGAAGAGACGGCAGAGGGTTGGAGCTCCGCCTCTGTCTCTCCCTCCGCTCTCTGAGGGCTCAGCCGGGAAGGGACCCCTCATCCACATCCTTGGACTTCAGCCTCCGCAGCTGTGAGGAGCGCATTTGGGCCGCGAGGGCCCAGCCCTGGTATTTTATGGTGGCCTGAGCACAGCAAGACGCCGGAGCGAGGGGTGCTGGGGCAGCGGCCGGGGTGCCTCGTGTTTTTCAGACAGCTGGCAGCCTTTGCAGACCCCGCTGGGCCTGGGGTTGGGGAGCAGAGGGGCCCTCGCCTTGGGGCAGCTGGATGATGAGGGCTTTTAGGAGGTCTGGCGGGGTGGGCGTGCTGGTTAGGAAGTGGGAGGGGAGTGAGCTGCAGGAGGGACCCCCAGGAGAGACGCCCAGCAGGGTGCCCCGCCCCTCCTCCCTGTCCCCCAGCCCTGTCCCCTGCCGCCGGGACCCCATTGCTGCCCATGCTCCTGACCGGGTCTCTGGTCGGTGTCTGCTGCACCCGCCATCACGTTGAGGACTCGCTCCCGCCCACAGGCGGATGTGGCTTCCTTGCTTCCAAACCAGCCTGATCCCCACCCCTCCCTTAATCCACAGAGCTGCTTCTGCCATAACAGCCCACGCCAGGTCGATTAGCCGCACAGGGGGATGGGCGAGCGACTGTGCAGAAGCCGAGGGTCAGGTTCACAGAGCGTCTTCCTCCCCCCGCTGCACGTGGAGGCCTGGGCAGGTGGGCGTGGCGGCTCCCTCCCTTTCCCAGGTGAATGAGCCCCCCCCAGTAGATTCTGCCCACAAGGGGTCAGTAGAGACTAGAGGAGGTAGGGTGGGGGGAGGTGGCCTGGCGGGGACCCACCTGAGGGACAGACTCCGGCCCTTCCCAGGTGAGCTGCTAACAGGAGCCCCTCCCACCCAGCCTGCTCCTCCATGGAAGATGTGGGCTCACGTGCGCCCAGTGTCTGCCTGCGGCTGCTGCTCCCTGCTTTGCGCCGGCTTCCCTCACCCAGGAATGGTAAGAGCCGAGATGGAGGTGACGTGGGTGGGCGGACACTTTGGCCCAGCCTGCAGACCGGCTTGGGTTGGCTGCGTGAGGACGAGGTGCTTGGGGAGGGGGGAGGGCTCATGTCTTCCCTGTGTGTCCATCTCACTATTGGGAGGGGGCGGGCCGGAGCAGGACAGGGGCCATCTTCGTCATGCCCAGTGTCCCCTGCCCCTGGCCCGGCCCACAGCGCCCCGTCCACCTCTCTGTATGCCCTGGAGGCCTTGGGAGGACGCGGGCACTTCCTGCCAGGGCCCGGCACGGTGGGCTCACCTCCTGCCCGCCTCGGCGTCCCGGTAGTCCTCAATGGCCAGGCGAAGCTTCCGCCGGTGCAGGGAGCTGCACACACCCAGGCCCAGTTCCAGGTCCTCATCGCTCAGGCTCAGCAGCACCTGCTCCCGGGCAGGGGTGGGCGGAGACTGAGTGCTGGGAGGGGCCTCCCAGGCCCTGCCCCCACAGGGTCTGCGCCCGTGGGCTCCTCTCCCCTCTCCCTGCTCAGTTTCCAGACTGTCAGGGCATGTCCCTGAGCATCTCACAACCCATCTGTGCCCCATGAGGTCGGGCGGAATCCCCGGCCAGGCCGGAAGAGCCTGTCCCCCCCAGCCAGGTAGGGGGCTGGCCCCATGTCTCAGGTGACGCAGCGACGGCCCAGAAGGGCTGTGAGCCTTGCTAGGACATAATGATGTGGTGGGAACATCAGTGCCCAACCTCCCAGCTTGCTCCCAGGGTAGGGGTGAGGAGGGGCAGGCCGAGGTGCGTGGGGGGCGTCCCACCGCGGCAGGAGCCACCTACCTTCCCACTCTTCACGTTCTCCGCACAGGCCTTGACGTACATGGGCATGGCCATGACCACCTCCAGCCAGGCCTGCACGGTGCCAGCCTTCCAGTGGGACATGGGCGTGGTCCTGACCAGCTCCACATGCTGCAGCCGGTCCGTCTGCTCCTCGCCCTCCGACAGGCTGAGGCTCTGCCGCGTGGGGCTGCACTGGCTGTCCGAGTCTGCAACACACAAGCACACACGTGTGCTGGGGGGGGGGGATGAGGCAGCTGGGGCAGGGGGGCGGGGGCAGGGGAGGCTGTGGCCGCAGGAGGAGCCCAGGGATGGCTTCCTGCCCCACCCCCATCACGCATCTCTGCTCTTCAAAGTCAAAATGGCTTGTTGTTTTCTTTTGCCGCCTCTCTCCCCATTGCAAAAGCAATCTCTACCGCTTCTAAGGAAAAGAACTAACTTCTTCCAGGGAGGAATTGAAACATTGAATAATGTTGGCCCCAGACAGCAGCAAACACTCACGGCCACAAATGTACAGCCCCATGCGCTCACATACTGCACGCGCCCTGAAGCCGCTCTCTCCCTTAGGTGCCGGGGTGGCTGCCTCTCAGGAACTCAGTACCTGCAGGCCGCCTGGGGTTCCCCTGACAGGTGCCCTGTAATTTGCTCCACTTGCCTGCTACTGACACACCTGCGGGTCCTTTCCCACTCTTCCCCATGGTGAGCAGTGGGGCAGGAATCCTCTTTGGGCTACCCGGGGATTTCTTAGCATGCACAGAGCCCCAGTTCCATTTCCTGTCACCTGGAACGTGACTTGGGCAGCGGCCCTCGCAAACAGGACACGGCCACCCCTCCCCCCATTTCCCACCCATTCCCCTTCCAGGATGAGCATCAACACCTGTGAACCTGCAGCGTTCAGTCTGAGCAGTCTCTTGAAAACAGAGTTAAATCAAACCGAACAGGCAAATTCCACTCCGCGAGAAACGCCACGTGTTGCATGTGAGCCTGATCAGAATGACCCCGTGGCCACCGTGAGGTGTAAGTCATCCCAACGATGTCACAGATGCTTACGCACCGACACCAGGAGGGCGCCTGGCTAGAACCACAGACAAGGGTGCCCAGTCACTGGTTCTGGAGAACAGTTTTTCTCCTTGCTACACCTTCACCCAGCCTCAAAATCCCGGAATAGATATGTATCGTTTCATAAAGAAGAAATTGGAAAACAACGCTGGGAAGGTTGTCAATGGCGAGTGTTTGGTGTTCACCAGGGTGAGCGACGTGCCATTGCTAAGAATCAGGCCCCAGAGAGTCACTTTTTTTTTTTTTCGGTGTGGGAAAGCAGGCACTGTCCATAGCCGAGTGACAAGGGACAGAACAGGAGGTCCGGTGCCGCTCCCACTAAAACTATACGCACATAAAACATGTACAACTCTGTGTCCGTGAATACAAATAGCACAGATTCCCTATTCGAGGGGCCCGTGGGAAAAGTCTCTGGAAAGGGCCAGGGGGTCAGGGTGCACGCGTGTGAACACGTGTGGGTGAGTGTGCAAGAGAATCTGAGCGTGCACGCTTTTGACTCCTGACTTGTCTACATGGACTCTGCAGGTGAAGTAGTCCTCATCTGAGATGCGTGAGACCAGAAGTGTTTCACTTTGTTTTTTAAATTTTGGAATATTTGCATATACATAATGAGCTACCTTGCAGATGGCCCCAAGCTTAGATAGTAAATTCATTTGTATTCCATAACACATAACCGGAAATCTTATGCAATATTTCTAACAGTTTTGTTAATGAAACAAAGTTTCACAATGTGGACTTTCCTAGCATGGCTGGGTTCAAAAAGTTTCGGGCTTTGGAGGGACTGTGGATTCTAGATCTTTAGATGAGGGTTTAGGTTTGAGACTGAAAAAGCGAAGGCCAGAAATCTTACTGTGTCCAGTGACAAAGCTCCTGCCCTTCCCAGCCTAAACTCTCGGAGGGGCCTCTGAAGGTGGCTGCACGGCTCGGGGGAACCACACACTCCCATCTCAGTCCGTCTCCCCGTGCCTCCCCCCGCCTCAGTCTGTCTCTCCATGCCCCCCCCCCCAACCTGTGCCTCAGTCTCCCACTCTGTAGAGTGGAGACTTAGTGGCAGTGAGTGTGCTGAGGCTGTCTGTGCCTGGACAGGCCACTGCCCGTGTTACTGCATGTCCCTTCTTGGCTGGGTCACAGGTCTCATTGTCCTGGGGGCGTGGCCGGCTGGAGCACAGGGCTGCCCTGTGCCTGGGAGAACCAGAGGGCAGCAGTAGCTGCCTCTGTAACCCAGGTTTCTCCTGGGGAGAGGGCTGCCCGGCCAGGGACAGGGGCCCAGTGCCCCCATGTGGAGTCAGGCTCCCAGGGAACAGTGGCTCAGCCTGCTGGGGAGTCTTGCTGATGAAGTCCAGGTCCCCAGGCTTGGAGAGACCTGAGCAGCCCCTGGGCAGCTTCAGCTTGGCTGGCTTCCCCCCCGTCTTCTTCCTGTCGCTGAGCCCGACCTCTGTGACATGCTTCTGAGATGAGAGGTGACGCATGGTCAAATCAGAGCACCCAACCCCAGACATGAGGTCCTTGCCATGCATTTAGACTGGGCTTTGGAGTTGTACAGACCTAGGTCGTGGATTCTGCAGACTCTGTTTTTCCATCTACAGAATGGGTATAATGCTACTCTCTACCTCTTAGGTTGATTCAAATATTGCTCAGTCTGAATGGGGAGCCACCGCAGGCCCTCAGTCAAGGGGAGCTTTTAGAGGGCACACAGGGCCCCTCCCCTGGGGCTTGGGCATTGTTAGGCCACTGAGAGAGAGAGAGAGAGAGAGAGAGAGAGAGAGAGAGCGCGGAGAACCTACAGGGTAGAGAGACTCCAGGAACCACCTTGCACATGCCCAGAGGACTGTGGGGACTTAGGAGTCAGAGGCACCACATTGCCCCACCTGCTTCCACACATGCACACACATGTGCACATACATACACACATGCACACACATGTAGCACATGCAGACACCATGCTTTATCAGTGCTGAACCACGGAGTCTGGCATCGGGGTGTCACTAGTCATGATAAGGCCTGAAGGGGCTGGTGCTATGGTGCAGCAGGTTAAAGCCCCTGGCCTACAGTGCCGCCATACCGTATGGGTGCCGTTCAATTCCCAGCTGCTCTACTTCCAATCCAGCTCCCTGGCAATGCACCTGGGAAGGCAGCGGAAGATGGCCCAAGTCCTTAGGCTTTGCACCTGCACCCATGTGGGAGACCTTGAAGAAGCTTCTGGCTCCTGGCTTCCGATTGGCTCAGCTCCGGCTGTTGTGGTCATTTGGGGAGTGAACCAGTAGATGGAAGACCTCTCTCTCTGTGTGTTTCGACCTCTCTCTCTGTCTCTTTCAGATAAATAAAGTCTTTAAAAAAAAAAAAAGCCTTAGGAGTCCCTCAAATGGGGACCGCAGAGGTGCTAGGTCGGCCTCAGTCCAAACCTTCCCTCACTGTGCTCGTGGTTTTTTTTTCCTTCCTTCCTTCCTTCCTCCCTTCCTCCCTTCCTCCCTCCCTCCCTCCCTCCCTTCCTTCCTTTTTTTTTTTTTTAGATTTATTTGAAAGAGTTAGAGAGAGAAGGAGAGGCAGAGAAGAGGTCATCCATCCGCTAGTTCACTCCCCAGTTGACTGCAATGGCCAGAACTGCGCCGATCCGAAGCCAGGAACCAGGAGCCAGGAGCTTCCTCCAGGTCTCCCATGGGGGTACAAGGGCCCAAGCACTTGGGCCGTCTTCCACTGCTTTCCCAGGCCACAGCAGAGAGCTGGATCGGAAGTGGAGCAGCCAGGATGCCCATGTGGGATGCCAGCACTGCCAGCGGCATCTTTAGCAGCTACACCACAGCACTGGCCCCTGCGCCTGTGGTCTCTAGACCCAGTGTTCACTGAGCCACAGCCACGCTCCTGTGTTTAGGGGAGGAGCTGCTCCCGGGGCCCAGTGGCAGAGCTGAGTGTGGCAGAGACTTCTGGTCTAGGGAGCTGGAAACGGCTACCATCAGACCTGTTAGGAAAACCCTTTAGAGAAAGCCCTAGAGACTGACGTGGCGCAATGAGCCACAACGCACTTGTGAGGCCGGCATCTCTTACCAGAGCGTCAGTTCAAGTCCCAGCTGCTCCACTTCTGATGCAGCTCCCTGCTAATGTGCCTGAGAAAGCAGTGGAAGATGGCCCAAATCCTTGGGCCCCTGCACCTGTGTAGGACACCTGGAAGAAGCTCCTGGCTCCTGGCTTTGGCTTGGCACAGCCCTGGCCATTGCAGCCATTTGGGGAGTGAACCAGCAGATGGAAGATTCTCTCTCTCTCTCTTTCAGTAACTGTGTCTTTCAAGTACATAAATAATCTTTAAAAGAGACAGAAAGCCCACATGTGGAGGGTCCGAGGTTGGCCGTGGATTACAAGGGACCTGGGCTTGGCTCCCAGGCCTGCTGGTTCCCAGCCAAGTGACCTTGGGAACGTGTTTTCAGTTCCTCACCTGTGCCATGGGGACAGCGACAACACCCAATCTTATGCCACGATGAGATGGCGTGTGGGAGGCGCTTGGGCCCGTGGCTGGTGGGCTGGGAACACTCAGAGATGGGTGGGCGCCCGTGTCCTCCTCGGGCTTGCATCACAGACAACCCAGAGCTGCTCTGTCCATCGTGATGGCTGCAGGCCATGGTGCCACCTGGGCATTGCAGTGTGGCTACCTTGATTTGCAAAACGCCTTGGGCACAAAGCACTGATTTTTAACGGTAGGAATACCAAAAAATGTATCCTGTCTCAACAGTAACTTTTGTATCTGGTAGGATCCAAGATTGATCACATAGTAAAATAATATTATGGGCATGTTGGGTTAAATGAAATGTATTTGCTTTTGCTTTCTTTAATGTGGTTACTACAAGTTCCAAAAGTTGTGTTACACGTGGAGCGTGTACATTTCTAATGGATGGAGCTGTTTTAGATGGAGGGAGACTTTGAAGAGTTTTTAATAAATGTTCCTTTTCTCATTCCATTTTTCCCCCTCTGGAGTGGAAGTTGAGTTCTCCACTTCCTTGTTTTTGGTGCACTCGCTCACACGGCATGTCCGCTGGGCCAGCAGCATCAGACACAGCTGGGGATTGGTTAGACGTGAGCATCCTGGGAGCCTTGGAGCAGAGGTGGGGGTGCAGGCCCAGCGCCCTCAGGGATTCAGCTGCAGGCTGTGGTTCTTGGAACCCTTGGAAACTTACTACACGTGTTTAATGAACCACCTAGGGTTGACTGATATGTGAATGTCCTGTCCTAAACAGTAAGAATTACATAAAACATATTAACTCTGATGGCGCTCATTGGTCTCCTGCTACCGTGTCCAGTATCTGAGGCCTGTGTTTTTTTTTTTAAACCACCCAATGGGGCTGGCACTGTGGCACAGGGGGTTTAGTCACTCCCATCTGGGGAGTGAACCATGGATGGAAGACCTCTCTCTTTATCTCTTTCTCTCTCCAACTCTGCCTTTCAGATAAACAATTATTCTCTATCAACATATTCTTTTTAAAAAAAATTTATTTATTTTTTTGAAAGGCAGAGTTGCAGAGGCAGAGAGAAAGAGAGAGAGAGAGAGAGAGAGAGAGAGAGAGAGAGAGAGAGAGAGGTCTTCCATCCACTGGTTCACTCCCCAAATGGCCTAAAGCTGGAGCTGCGCCGATCCGAAGCCAGGAGCCAGGAGCTTCTTCTGGGTCTCCCACATGGGTGCAGAGGCCCAAGCACCTGGGTCATCCTCCACTGCTTTTCCAGGCCACAGCAGAGAGCTGGATCAGAAGTGGAGCAGCCAGGACCAGAACCGGTGCCCATATGGGATCCTGGCACTGCAGGCGGCGGCAGCTTTACCTGCTATGCCACAGTGCCGACCCCCGTACTGATATATTCTTAAAATAATTTGCCTATATATTTACCAATTTCTTTGTTCATGATTTTTTTTCTTGTATCCCAGACTTTCCTTCTGAAAAATATGATTTACAAATCCCTTTGATTGAGAGCGCTTTGGTAATAAGTTCTTCAAACTCCTGTTGATTGGAAGAAGTCCGTCTATCACCTCCCTTCTTCAGGGGGCTTTGCTGGGCAGTTGATGCCTAGTGGTCTCCTTTGTGCACTTTGAAGTCAGGGCTCGGTTATTTTCTGTCTCTCCGCCCCCTTGTTTTTCTGCCGAAGAGCAGTCAGCTGCCAGTCTAATCGCTCTTTTGTTAGCGACATTTAAGCTTTCCTTTTGCTTTATTGTCTGCAGTTTCAAAACAATGTGGCCAGATGTGGATTTCCCTCCGACTGATATAAATCGAGCTTCCTGGGTCTAGAGGTTCGTTTTCTGAATATTCTCAGCTTCTCTTAATATACAACCTCTCCTCCCTTCTCGCTGTTTGCTCCGCCTGGGAGCCCAGTTAGACGTGCGATGGATTTCCTAGTTCTCCTATTTTACGGTCTGGAGTTTTCCAATGGAGCCGTCTGTGATGATGGAAATGTGCTACAGCTGTGAGCCACACGTGGCCGTGGGCGTTCACATCCGGCCGGTGCACCTGAGGGCCTGAGTTCCAGTTCTAACTCAAGTGCCCACGACAACACTTGCCTATCAGCTGGGTCGGCTCTAACTTCTGCTCTGTGTTTCTCATCTCCTTATCTCTCCTGGTAACTTCCCTAGACCCATTTTCCATTTCTAAGATCGCCTCTTCTTTTATTTAGTCTGCTGTTGAATCCAGGCACTCATGTATTTGTTCAAAATGTCATCCACTGTGTTTATTTCTAAAGAGTTCTATTTGGTTCCTTTTCAAGTTTGCTTGGTCTTTGCATACAGTTTCTTGTTGACTTTTGCCTATGATTTCTCTTAATTTCTTTTTTTTAAAAGATTTATTTCTTTATTTGAAAGAGTTTACAGAGAGGGAGAGAGAAAGATCTTCCATGTGTGGTTCACTCCCCAGATGACTGCAAGCCAGGAGCTTCTTCCAGGTCTCCCATGAGGGTAGCAGGGGCCCAGACACTTGGGTCATCCTCCCTTGCTTTCCCCAGGCTGTCAGCAGGGAGCTGGATGGGAAGTGGAGCAGCCCGGACTCGAACCAGCACCCATATGGGATGCTAGCATCACAGGCAGTGGCTTTACCTGCACCGCCCCAACACTGGCCCCATCCTAAATTCCTTTTAGCGTTTGGTGAATTTTAAAAACTGCCAGTCATTGTTGATTCTGATAAATATTACATCAGCAAAGCCCCTGGAGCTCCCGATTTGCCGCCTGGTTTTGCTGACTCTCACTCACGCTGAACTCATCTTTGATCTCAACTTGTGGGAATCCTCAGGCCTACACGCTCTCCCCCCAGGAGAATACGCTTATTTCCTGCGGGTTCAGAGGAGAGGAGGAGGCGGGACCAGGGACCAGGGACCAGGGACCAGGGACCAGGGACTGCTTCCTTCCTGTCCGAGTGACTTTGGCTGAGTGAAGACCCTCCGTCTCTCCCTTGGCTCCATGCCCTGACATCAGCATTGTTGCCTGGGACTGCGCCACGTTTTGCAGTTGGGCGTCACTCATTGCCCGTGCTCTGGTGGTGTAACCAGGCACAGGATGATGTAACAGTTACAGGAGCCGGTCCGCAGCGTGATCAGTGCAAGGCAGCAAAGTCGCGCAGCGAGCAGCTTTACTCTCGTGAATTCTCGCCACCTGATGTTTTCCAGGTGGCTCTCACTAAGCAGCAGGCTATGTTAGGCTTCAAGGCTACACTGTTTCCACCCAGACCCCAGGAATGCTTGAACCCCTCTCTCCACTGCACTTCTGGGCAGCCAGAGCAGAGCACCCCAGCCGAGGCAGCGTCCATCTGGCCACCTGCAGGCCAGCTCTAGGACTGAGTGGCAACCTTGTGGCAAACTGAGCACCTGGATGGCGGGTTTTAGACCTCATCACAGCCACCCCAGAAAGACTTGCCGCTCCTTCTGCATCTGCTGTGAGACCAGCCGCCTTCAGACCATCCTCACTGTGGGTGAAGACCCCGAGGTCTGCTCGCGTCCTCATCTGTCTGCGGACTCAACTTTCCTCTACTCTCAAACTATGTCCTTATTTTTTGGTTCAGCACCAGGGACAGGGGCCCGAGCTTCCTGGAACAGCGACAGCTCACAGCTCTCTGTCTTATCTGTGTGAAGATACTCCAAAATGCTATGGAAAATGGAATGAAAACACGCGTTTAGTTTGGTGCAACATTTTTTCCAGATCCATGCCTACGAGGGGGAATCTTCAAAAAGCCTGCGGAACATTCACATGATGGCAAAGCTAGGCGTGGAGTTCAACATTTCTTTTGCACTAAAATAAACTTGGCTTTGCATTCCATTTTTCTGTGAACTTTTTCAAGTCTTCTTGTGGACGTCTTGGGGACTGCCCTTGAGTTTTGTGAGGCTGGCAATGTATTGAAATGTCTGCCTGAGTTTTGATGTGGTGGCTTTGCAGAGGGGGCCCTTCTCAGTCTGCCTTTCTCTGCCACAGCTCCGGGTGGATGTCCCCTGGCCGTAGTGCCGTCCCCTTGCCACTCTGCATGTTGGGCTGCCACAGCTGGGTAAGGCTCTGTCCCCCTGCACTGCCACGATCTCTGAGGTCAGCAGCCACATCTCCCTGGGTCTTCCTTACCCGGGCCAGGCACCCCGTGATGCTCAGTGTTGTTAGTGATGGCAAAAGCCCGGCTTATGGGAACTGGACCAACCACACCATTATCTTCCCAGCCCAGCCCTTTCTGGTTCTATTTGGTTTTGTACCCAAGACAGATGCAATCACGAAGCACCTGGCTATTCTCATGAGAAGGTTCAGGTTATCTTGCTCTTGCCCAGGGCTAAAAGGGCAAAGGGCACACTTCCCACGGGAACCCAAGGCTCAGAGAGGTCACCTGACATTTGCAGCGAGTTCGTGTGGGGGCTGGGCCGCCGTCTACGTCTCCCACCTCCCAGGGTAGGAAGAGCCTCTCCCTGTTCTGAGATACCTCGGCTTTGTTACTAGAGGTTATTGGCAGGCACGGGTAGAACCGGCAAGAGATGGGCAGGTGAGGGGATGTGGAGACCTGCTCTCTGGGGCTGGGAGGTGGCTGAGGAGCTAGGAGCCCTGACATGGGTCAGAGTGAGACACACACACAGAGACAATGAGGCCACATCACCAAGACACGACTTCATGGGATCCAGGGACATCTGATGGCGACGGACAGGTCGAGGTGGACATGGGGTTGGGGGGACTGGTGCACACGTAACCCAGGGCTCTGTACTTCTGCCTGCCTGTCTTTGTGGACTGATGAAGTTCTAGAATCAAGATGGAACCACTAGATCAACCCTAACAAAAACAGGGGCTGGTGTTGGGGTTAAACAGTGAGTTCAACCGCAGTTTGCAATGCCAACATCCCCATCAGAGCCCTTGATTCTGATCCAGCTCCCTGCTCATGCGCCCCGGGAGGCAGCAGATGACGGCTCAAGTTTGAGTTCCTGCCACCCACGCAGGAGACCCGGATGGAGCTCCAGGCCCCAACCCTAGCTGTTGTGAATATTTGGGAAATGAACCAGCAGGAGGTTTCTCTCTCTCTCTCTCTCAAATAAATATATGAATAAAACTTTGTTTAGAAACACAGAGGCTCTGCGGAGAGGAACTTGACTGGGAGACCCTCCTGCTCCCCGCCCTGCGTGGGGAGGGGGCAGCCCTCACTCCTGGTGGGAACTTTTTTTTTTTTAAAGAAAATTTTGTTTATTTATTTGAAAGTCAGAGTTACTGAGAGAGAGAAGGTCACTCTGCTCCTTCAATCCCCAGATGTCCACAACGGCCAGGGCTGGGCCAGGCTGAAGCCAGGAGCCAGGAGCTTCACCTGGGTCTCCCACAGGGGTGGCAGGGGCCCAAACATTCGGACCATCTTCTGCTGCTTTTTCCCGGGTGCATTAGCAGGGAGCTGGGTCAGAAGTGGAGCAGCTGGGACTTGAACCAGTATCCATATGGGATGCTGGTGTAGCGGGTAAGACCACCACCTGTGATTTTACCCGCTACACCACAGCGCCAGCCCCATAGACTTGGGGTTCTGGCTCTCACGGGTAAGAGGCCCAGGTGGCCCAACTCACAGCGGCTGCTCCCCACTTGCAGAGGGTGGGCAGGTGTCCCAGAGCCTCTGTGGGATTGCTGCCCTGGATCCGGGATCTCACTGAGACACAGACCATGCCCCACCCCCAGCACAGTTCTGCTCAAGACACAGGGGTGGACCAGGCGGCCTCCTTGGCCCCTTCTAGGCCTGGAATTCTTCTTTGTTTTTGCTTTTTTAAAAAAGTTATTTATTTATTTGAAAGTCAAAGTTACAGAGCAAGAGGGGCGGAGAGAGAGAGAGGGAGAGATCTTCCACCCACTGGTTTACTCCCTAGACTGCTGCAACGGCCATGCTGGGCCAGCCCAAAGCCAGGAGTCCAGAGCTCCATCAGGGTCTCCCACTCGGGTGCAAGGCCCAAGCACTTAGGCCATCTTCTGCTGCCTTCCCAGGTGCATTAGCAGGGAGCTGGATGGGAAGCGGAGCAGCCGGGACTCAAACCCGCGCCCGTATGGGATTCTAGCAGCGTAGGCAGTGGCTTAACCAGCTATACAACAATGTTGATGACATGGAGAGAACATTTCTAACCCTGGTACCCCATGCCTCATGAGAGACGCCCCTGGCAGAGCCCTGGGAAGGACCTAGTGCTCTAACACTTAATTAACAATGCTTTCTTGGGCCAGCGCCATGGCACAGTAGGTTAATCCCCCTGCGGCGCCAGCATTCCATATCGGCGCCAGTTCTAGTCCCAGCTGCTCCACTTCCAATCCAGCTCTCTGCTGTGGTCTGGGAAAGCAGCAGAAGATGGCCCAAGTCCTTGGGCTCCTGTACCCATGTGGGAGACCTGGGTGAAGCTCCTGGCTCCTGGCTTCAGACTGGCGCAGCTCCAGCCATTGCAGCCGTTTGGGGAGTGAACCAACGGAAGGAAGACCTTTCTCTTTGTCTCTTCCTCGCACTGTCTGTAACTCTACCTCTCAAATAAAATCTTTAAAAAAAGAGAATGCTTTCTTATTTTACCATTGACCTTTTAGCCTCTGCCCAGCTGCGGGCTGGGTGACATCCCCTGGACTTCAGAGGCTCCTTGTGATGCTCATGGAATCAGACAGGATGCCCCCGGCATCAACTTCCTTGGGGTAAACCCACGGAACCAGGAGATTTCACAGGAGCCTGGGCGGAAGCGTTCGTCATGAATGCGAGAGGCGTCCTGGCTGCCCGAGCTGGGGATGGCGCCATGACAGGGGCTGCCCTGGAGGGGGAGGGGCCAGGTGTGTCCCTGCACCTGCTGGGGCTGCCGCTGTCCCAGCAAAGCCCCAGCCTCAAACGGTGAGCGCGGTGGGGTCAGGCCAAGTTCAAAGTTCCCCTGCGAAGCTCTGCCCTTCCAGAGTCTCTACCCGCTGTTGGATGTCCAGCTCTGCTCGGCTCCACTGTCTCCCACCCTGAGAATTCAGCCACGGCCCAGAGCCCTGCCTCGCCCTCCACCCTCCATCCTCCTTGGGCCCAGAGTGATTTTTCAAAAATCTTGGGATAGGAGATCAAAATTCTGTGGCTCCCTGGCGCAGTTCAAGTTCCTGACCGTGACTGACAGGTTCTGGATGACCCAGCCCCATCCATCATGCCAGCCTCACCTTGTGCCACCTGCATGTCCCGATGCTCCTAACTGCCCACTGCACCTGCTGTTCTCTCCGCCTGCCTGGCGGTGGCCACAGCTCTCTCCTCTGCTTGGCGAACTCCTAGGCAGCCTTCAAGACCCTGTTCCTATGTTGTCCTTTTCAGGGAATCCTTCCCTGGTCACTTAAAGGGGTGGACCTGCCCCTGACCCTACACACACACACACACACACATGCTCACAAAGCTCTTTAATTTCAGGCACTTTTCCTGCATGGCCCTTCTCACAGCTACAAGTAACCAGAGCTTGTGTAATTCTTTGATGAATGTCTATGTCTCCCCTAGACTGAACACCACGTGGGCAGGAAATGGGCGTGGTTTTGTTCACAGGTGCTTCTCCTACCTAAGCAGCCTAAGTGCTCTCATTGTTTAGAAAGCACACTATGTGGGAGCATTTGCTTGCTGGGGTCCGTGGTGGGGAGACTGTCCCTGCGGATGCCATGGCCACAGTCAGCTTGGGGCCCGTGGGAGCCGGCTCCAGCCCACCGCTGCCTGGGACAGAATGAGCCCCTTAAGTGCTGGCTCTTGGGAGGAAGGCAGGCAGGGAGGGAGGGGTCTCCCTCCTTAGTTCATGTCCTGCCAACCCAGCAGAGCTGCATGGGGTGCCTTGAATGCGGGCAGCAGGGGGACCTGGGCCCTGTCACCACCCCACAGCACCCCAGCTCCAGCGCCAGGAGGACCCTGTGGAGGGCCCGGGCTAAAACCCTGAGCACTGGGGCCGGTGCTGTGGCAAAGTGACTAAAGCTGTGGCCTATGACGCCAGCATCGCATAGGGGCTCCTGTTGGAGTCCCAGCTGCTCCACTTCTGATCCAGCTCCCTGCTAATGCACCCGGGAAAGCAGCGGACCCTGAATCCATGTGGAGGTCCAGAAGAAGCTCCTGGCTCCTGGCTCTGCCCCGGCTGTTGTGGCCATCTGGGGAATGAACTAGCAGCTCTCTCTCTCTCTCTCTCTCTCTCTCTCTCTCTCTCTCACCTTCTCTGCAATTCCTTTTTTTTTTTTCTATTTTTTTTAAAGATTTTATTTATTTATTTGAGAGGTAGAGTTACAGTGAGAGGGAGAGACAGAGAGAGAGGTCTTCCATCCGCTGGTTCACTCCCCAGATGGCCACAACGGCAGGAGCTGTGCCAATCCGAAGCCAGGAGCCAGGAGCTTCTTCTGGGTCTCCCATGTGGATGCAGGGGCCCAAGCACTTGGGTCATCCTCCACTGCTCTCCCAGGCCACAGCAGAGAGCTGGATCAGAAGAGGAGTAGCCGGGACTAGAACCAGTGCCCATATGGGATGCCGGCGCTGCAGGCGAAGGATTAACCCACTGCGCCATGGCGCCGGCCCCAATTCTGACTTTTAAATAAATAAGTTAATCAATCTTAACCCGCCCCCCACAGACCCACGTGCCTCCCTCCCGGCATGCTCTGAGCAGGACAGCCCGGCACAGCCCTGCCTCGCCCCACAATCACGACTCTGTGCTGTTTCTGTTTTTGGCCCTCTGCCTTCATTTCGGGTCCTGCTGCATTGGCTGCAGCTGCCCCCAGCCTCCCAGCAACCGCTCCTCCCTCGGCCCCTCCGCCCACTGCTGAGAATTTCCCAGGGGGCCGGGGACAGGTTTCCTGCAGGTGGCAGCTCCGCCCCACCCAGCTCTCCGTCCCCAGGGGGAAGCTTGGCAGGTGCTTCCTGATGCTGGGGACTCAAGGGAAAGCTGCTGAGAGGGGGCCCGGGGAGGGCGAACACAGTTAACCCAGGACAACCATTCACGCTTGTAAAAATACGCACCACCAGCTTCCCTCCCGCTAGGCTGTCCACTGCGGGAACAGCGCCTCCCCTGGGAAGTCCCTCCTAGAGTCTGATTGGCGACGAAGCCCGTCTTTCCCAGCTGCCCGCCTCCCTGGGCACGCTCGCCCCTGACCCTCTTTTCTGACCTTTTTTCCTGGTAAACTTCTGTCCCAGGGGCTGGGTGGGTGTGGGGGAGGGTGCCCTGGAACGCAGAGCCCACAGGAAGCTGGAGTGGACCTCTGAGCACAGGGCGTGGGCAGCAAGAGCTCCTTGTCCACGGCCCGCGTGGGGCCCCTGCGAGCTGTGTGTGCTCAGCCTGGGGCCACGCTGGGAGCACCGGGCGGCGGTGTGAGGAGAGGCCCCCAGCTGTGCCCGGGGCTCCTAGCTGGAATCCCAAACACCTCTTGGGCGTCACCGATGCCTACCTGTCCCTCCCATGTCTCTAGGGGCCTGGGGACATCTCAGATGCCTTCTGCCTGAGCCTCCCTGAGCCCCAGGGCCTTGGGACAGGGCTGGGTGCATCCTTGTCCCTTTGCTCAAAGGGTCGGGGCCCCCAGACCTGAGCCTATGGCCCCAGGCACCACTGGGAGTCCCCGCCTCGCATGAGGTTCTCTTAGTTAGGGAGGGCAAACTGCCCACCCTCGGCCAAGGCGCGTTGGCTGTTCCCAGGGCGCCCCCGAGCTGGGATAGCAGGAAGCACCAGGGTCACAGCACGAGGCATCCTAGAGCCCACAAATTATCAGAGCTGCAGCACGGGGCCCAGGACCCCGGGGCGCGGCTGCCCCTTGTGTTAACGGCTGCCCGTCAGCCCCCCCTGCAGCTCCGAACACTAGGAACTGGGAGAGCCGAGCCCTATCCTAATAGCCGATCGCTTCAGCGTCTTCCATCGAGTCTGCCCGAGCAGTGGCTCCGCACCCATTCCTGTCCCGGTCCCCTCTCTCATGTCTCCTCGGGCTCTGTATGTCACCTCTGGGAGCCCCAGCGTCCTCGCCTGTGGAGACGGTCACCCAGAGCCTGTGACCTGGGGGAGGGTGACCTAGGACAATCGGTCACTGCATGCTCGGTTCTCAGGCCTAAGCTTAGCATAAAGGAACTGTTCTGTTAGTGTTTGCTGAACGACTTAATGAGCGCATGTTTGGTGCCCGGCACACGCCTAGTCCAGTAGGTACTCGATAAACATCAGCAAATCCTATACCGCTCTCTCCCAGTTCTGTCCCGTTCTCCCCGAAGCCAGTCCTTGTCCTCAGTTCTCTGACACCCCCTCCACATCCTGGGCCTCCAGGTTGTCTGGGAAATACGGGGTCACCCGTGCCTTCATCAGAAACCCTACCGACCCCCGGCAGAGCCCAGGACGCACACCTGAGTCTCGGCTGCAGGCGCCCTGACGCCGGCCCGGAGTCTCCCTGCTTGCCCTAGACCACGGGCTGGGGGAGGAGCCTGGGGGTCTCAAGATCCTGCGATGACTCAAGGCTTCCGAGGGCAGCCCTGGGTGAGACCCCATTCCCCTCCTCCACGACTGCTCCCAGATTCCCCCAAGCCTGGGGGCACTGCTCTGGGTTCCGAAGCAAGTGCTGTCCCCTTGTCCCCTGCTGCCCTGGCCCAGGAACCCTGCAAACAAGGGCAAGTCCACACCTGTTGGAGCTGAGTGAGCCCCGAGTGGGAATCCAGCCTGCGGGTGGCAGCGCCTTGGTCTGGAGACAAACTGGGGCCAGGACCTTAGACACGCAGATGGCAAATTAACTATTTTCTCCATTGCATAACTTGTCAGAGCCTTGATAAGAAAGACGTGTTGTCAGACATGCATGGAACAGACACAAGGCCGCGTGGCCAAGGCTTGCTGGCCAGAGACTGTTTTTCCCACTTTTTAAACAGGTTTTATTTTATTTATTTGAAAGGCAGAGAGAGAGAGAGAGAGGAAGAGAGAGAGAGAGAGAGAGAGAGAGAGAGAGAGGTCTTCCATCCACTGGTTCCCTCCCCAAATGACTGCAACAGCCAGAGCTGGCCAGGCCAAAGCAGGAGCCAGGAGCTTCTTCACCCACGTGGGTGCAGGGGCCCAAGGACTTGAGCTATTTTCTGCTGCTTTCCCAAGCGCATCAGCAGGGAGCTGGACCGGAAGTGGAGAAGCCGGGACCCACACTGGTGCCCCTACGGGATGCTGGCACTGTAGGCAGTGGCTTTACCCACTGTGTACAGCACTGGCACCCAGAAAAAATTTCCCCAGCTGAACCTTAGGGTCTGGGGCAACTTGAGGCCTGGGAGTGGGGAGCCCCGGGCCCCAGAATGGCTCAGATGCTGCTGCTGGGTGAGGCGAGTCCCTGCTGTGCACAATGTGGGGGAGTGGGCCAGAGGCCCCCGAGAGCCCTCTCGGCTCCAAATTTGATTCCTCCGGGTCTACACGTGGGCTGGGCCGGCAGCTGGGGCAGGTGGCTGAACTTACCTGGGCCCGGTCTCAGCTGTGTCAGGGGCCTGTGCTGCCCAGAGGCTGTGACAAGGCCACCGTCGCCATCAGCAACACCCTCCTGTCTCACGTGCCTCCCTCCCTGAGCTGAGCCTCATCCACGGCTCAGTTCACCTCAGCCTTGCAGCTCACCTGGGACGCCGTCAGCCCCACTGAGGCACAGCAGGGTAAGCAAGGGGCTGGGGCCCCCAGGCAGCAAGCGTTGGGACCGAGGAGAAAACCCAGGGAGTCTGCCCAGAATCTACCCTCTCAACCCATTACAAACTGGAGAGGGCCATGTCGGGGGGCGATGCCGGGCCACACCATCTCAGTGGTTCATCTGGGGGTGTGTGTGGCCTCCCAAGCAGGGTCTCTGGCTTTGCTTTGCAGACTCGCAGAGGCTTGGGGGCCCTACTTTTTTTGCTCTTCCAGGGTGAAGGAGGGGCCTGTATGCCTCCCACTTATGGAGGGGCTGTAGGCGGGAAGCCTGGGGCCCCTGTGAGGGAGTGATTTATCCACAGGTACCCACACCCTCCTCCCATCCTGGATGCCCTTGGAAGGGGCCTAAGGGGGTGTCACACTCCCCTGATGCAAATTAAATTGCATCTAAAAGCTAAATAAAGCAGAATTTGGGGGGCAGGCGCTGTGGTGCTGGCTGGAGTCCTAGGTGCTCCACTTCCGATCCAGCTCCCTGTTAATGTGCCTGGGAAAGCAGTGGAGGATGAGCCAAGCCCCTGGGCCCTGTACCCAGATGGGAGACCCGGAAGAAGCTCCTGGCTCCTGGCTTCAGCCTGGCCCAGCCCTGGCCTTTGTAGCCACTTGGGGAGTAAAGCAGCAGATGGAAGACCTTTCTCTCTCTCTCTCTCTCTCTCTCTCTGTAACTCTTTCAAATAAATAAAATAAACCTTAAAAAATTAGAGTCCAGGCTTGAAGGGCAGCGCCTGGGTGCGGGGGGGTGGCCAAGAATAGGGCTGCTGCCTCCGCCCCTTGCCCACGGTTCCTCCGGGGCCCCTGAAGAGCCCACGGCCCCCAGGGAAATCGCCATGGCCCGCGTGTATTTTAGAGCAAACCCGAAGCCCCAGGAGGGAGCCGGACTCAGCCGAGGTCACACAGGGAGTCTCTGAGCGAGCTGGGAGCCGGGGATCCAGAGCCAGGCTCCAAGGTCCTGACTGTGAGGTGGGGGGTGGGGGCCACGGTCTGGGTGTAGCGTCACATCCCAGGCTCCTGTTTGAGCTCGGCTTGGGTGGGCTTGCTCCGGATTTCGGGTTCAACATCTGGCGTCCGTGGGGTGCCACAGACTCCAGGTCAAGGTCACAGGGCCGCCCAGGGCTTGGCAAAGTCTCAGTTGGCCGTCGGTTGGGAGGAGTCTGAGATGGGGGACACCACACTCAGAACGTGGACTTGTCCGGGGGCAGCTCCCGTCCGCACCTCCTGCCCCGTGTGCCTGCAGGAAACACAGGGAACCCCTTCTAGTGGGGGGCGGCAGGCTTCTGAGGCCGGCTCCACCCCCCCTGCTCTCTGCTCAGCCCCGCCCCTCGCCGAGGGTCTGGCTCGGGTCCCTCCCTCACTGGGGGAGCCCATGGCGGTCCCAGCTTGCGGCAAGCATGGTTCACAGCACACGGACACGGTGCCACCGCCCTCAGTCTGCCCCGTGTCCCCTGGGTACTTGCCAACCCCCGGTCCCTGGCCCTCAGCAGGAGCGAGGCAGCCATGGATCCACCTGTGGGTTTCAAGGCTCCTCTTTTTCTCACTTGCTCGCTGTCCGTCATGGGCTCCTTCAAGTGGATGCCCACGTGGCAGCTCGGGTGTAATGGACAGGAGTGTTCCCTCCCCATCGACGGCTGCCCCCTGAGCCAGGTACGCAGTTTGCAAACCTCCTATTTCTTCCAATCTCTTCCCCTTTGGGGCCGAGGAACCAAGTCCCAGAGAGCGTCCTGCTTGGGGCTCGGCCCCTTCCACTCAGCGAGGCTTTCTCTCTGGGGGCGACCCCAGCACTGCGTAGCAAAGGCACCAAGGACACACACTTGGAAGCCGGACTGATGGAGTTGAAGCTCTTCACTGTGTGCCTCTGGGCAAGAGCCGCGCCTCTCTGTGCCTTGGTCTGCCCACCTGTACAATGGACACGATGTTGGAAGGATGACAGGAGTGACCACTGGGAAAGAGAACAGTGCCTGGCACAAAGGGGATGCTAAGGGACACGCACAGCCTGCTGCCAGCCCAGGCCGGCCCTGGCCCTGCACACACCCCTCCCCAGGCTGGGCCCTCGGTCCGACGTCCCCACGTGTCTCCTGGGAGCCCAGAGAGGACATATGCCATCAGGGCCGGTAGCGTCCAGGGGCAAAGGCCTTGGGCTGTCCCTGCCCCATGCATGGGAGCCCAGCTCCTCTTCCACAACCGCACTGGACCTGAACTTGGACCCTGGGGCCCGGCGCTCACAGAACCCGGCGGCTGGAGGGACTGCAGCTTCTCACGGCTCAGGGCCCCGACCTCAAGCCCGGGGGCGCGTTTTGATGGCGTCACCTCTGGGCTCAAGACGGCACAGGCAGTTTCCACGCAGCTTCCCTAACTAAACCCACAGGTTACAAACCCCAGGGAACACCAGCATGGAGCCAGTCCCGCCCAGTCTTCCAAACACACTCAATGCTTGCTCTGAGCCTACGAGGAGGGCAGGACTGCTACGCCCATTTTGTGGATGAGAATACTGAGGTTCATGGAACAGCCTGCTTGAAATCAGCTGCAAGGCCAGGCCAGGAGGCAGCGATGCAGGCATGATCTGGACCCCCCGGCGGGCTACAAGGGACCGCTAGAGGGGCACGCGTGACTTCCCAAAGGCAGATCTTTCCTCGGAGGATTCTGGGAGCGTGGCATACCACGTCACATGTTCCCTGCTTCAAAGGCAACTGATCACCTGCTACTTCTCAGTAATCTGCTAAGAAAGCAGGCAGGGATTTCCAAAACCCGGCACCCAGAAATGCAAAGGAGCCACAGGCCGTGTTGTGAGGGCTCTGGCTCAGAGCGTGGCTGTCAGTGTGGTTCTGCTCTGCTGCCCCCCCCCCCAGTTCCACTTGGGGGTTTTCTGGGCCTAGGTGGGGGGAAGGCTGATGGGAAATAAGTCACAAAAGTAAGGCAGATGGAGGACATGCCAGGGGCCACTGGTGGACCCGGCTGCAGTACCAAAGACTTCCTCTAGGGGGCGAGCGCACCTGCCCGCTCCCAGCCCAGCACCAACTCTGCAGCCAGACTCCCAAGGAGGACGCCCACTCCACTGTGACCCTGGATACACTCAGTCTCTGTTTTCTCATCGGCAACACAGGCTGCTGGGAGAGTTAACCAAGTTAATACATGGAGAGTGTGTAGCATGGAGCCCAGTCTAGCGTAAATGCTTACTAAATGTTAAGTATTATTATTGTTGTTACTGTTATTAGTTACCCGTCGCAGCCTGCCAGCACGGGTGAAAGCACACGCAAAAGGACCACAGAACAGTCGGGCAGGTTGTGCACTGCACAACACAGGGCACCATTCTCGAGGTAGTCTGAATGCAGTGCACAACCTGTGCGGTGGGGGCCTGGCCCTGGACACACCTGGGTAGCCCTAATTTCCAACTAACAGGTACCACTTGGAGATGGACCATTTGGAGCAAGGTCTCCTGTATTCTTTTAACCAAGGAGGTCCTGTGGTTTGGGGTGGACCTCCAAAGATTTGAACACGGTGTGCATCGGCCCTGGAGCCTGGCAGTGGTAGGTAGGAAAGCTAGGAGCCTGGCCAAGCCGCTTCTCTCTGGGCCAAAGTCTCTCCTCACCCCCACCGCCGGCCACCATGTGTCCAGTGTGAGGAGCTGGGTTAGTTTCTAGACATCTGCCGACTCCCGTTGATTGGCAGTGGCTTTGTAAAGTGAGAAATCAGGAGCCACTTTGGGATGGGTGGGAAGGGCTCTTGGATTGATCTTGATGTCTACACAGGGCCAGGGAGAGAGGGCAGTGGCATGTGTGTTGACACAGCTGCCCTCCAGGGATCAGCCCAGGGGGTCTCAGTCCCTGCTGCCCCTTAGAATCACTGGAGGCATCAAAACCCCAGGTCTCATCGTGGGGCCCCACAGTGCAGTCTCCCCAGGGAAGGCCTGGACGGTGCACCCGGGGGACTCTCTGGGGGCCCGGAAAAGCCTGGCCCCCCACAGCTTCCACCAAGGAAGCCCCGTGGCTCCCTTGCTGTTTCTCTTACGCCACTCAGCCTGCAGGGAGAGGGGAGGGGGAAGCTACACGTCCCAAAGTGACAGGCTCCACCTGTGGGTGTCGGGAGGGGGCCCTGGGGGGAGGAGGAAGCAGACGAAAGCTGACGGGGCCGCTGAGCTCCGAAGGCAGGTGCCAGGCGCGGAGGGGTGCGTGAGGCCCCCAGGGCAGCCCTGCATGCTGGCAGCTCCTCCAAATCAGAGACGTCAGGGGGGGCTCCCCGGGCCCAGAAGCCGGCCAGCTTTCCTCTGCCCCTCGCGCCACCGCCCCGGGCCCCAGCCCTGGCGCTGCAGGGAGCAGGCGACGCCGGGCTGCGCCTCCCAGCGGGCACAGTCTCCCGCCCGGAGCAACAGAGAAGCAATCAAATCACATAGAATTCGATCATATTTTAAAATAAGCTTTATTTAGATTTTTTTTTAATATTTTATATTTGCATCCATGCCTTCAAGAGGGACCTTTCTCCAGGGGAAAGGCTCGCTTCATCTAATGTTACCCATAACTCATTCGCTATTTGATGCAGTTCTCTTAAATAAATCCTCCTTAGTGACTCTGAGAACTATCTCCTAATTTACAAAAACCGAAATGAAAAGGAACTACGGCGTCATTACCGGGAGTGGCTGCGATCTGATTTGTGCGCCGGTAAAAGGCGGGGGATGAAAATCAACCGAAAAATAAAATTCATGGGGGAGAAAAGCATTTTCTAGAACGGCTCTCGGTAGGGAAGGTGCCCGCTCGGCTGGGGTCACACAGAGGCCACCCTGGGGCCCCCGCCTGCTCCATGTGTTCCAGACTTGGCAGCAAAGGTCCCACCCGTTTCCCCAGGGAGGCTCCGTGAGCACTGCAGGGGCGCCTGGAGTGGGGCTGGGCGGTCAGTGGTTAGGGGCAACAGCACGGGGTCCGCAGGGCAGGGGCAGGGCAGGGGCGCGTTAGGCTTTGGAAGGCCCTGGCTGAGAAGTTGGCGTGTCCCCCCTCTCCTGGCGCCAGGATGCACACGGCTCCCTGGCCGACACAGTTCCCCCAGCGGGCAGGTGTTCCCACCAGCGTTCCCTGCCCGCCTGGGGACAGCGGACTCCAGGTGTGACCAGTGGGTGGGCAGGGCCCCGAGAGAGTCTAAGTGTGGCCCAAGGGACAAGCCAGAGTGGGAGCTGCGTCCCCAACAGCCATCCCCCAGGGACACCTGCCAGGCCTGGGTGCAGAATAAACCGGGGGGTGGGGGCGGGGGTGGGGGTGGTGCTGCTCCAGGCCCCCTGGGGAAGCAGCTCAGGCCGGGGGTCCCGGGGTCGCACCTGGAGGGGAGGTGGGCTGTCCTGCCCCAGCTTTTCACCGTCTCAAGAGGCAGAGCCGGGTGGGGCGTGCCGTGTATGCCAGGCACATAAACGCATACAGAGAGAGGCCGTGAGAAGGGGCAGGTCCCTTTCGTGCAGGGGCGGGAGAGCAGGGGAGACCGGGAGAGAGAGAGAGAGACAGAGAGAGCAAGCTGAGAAAGCCAACGGCCCCAGGCGGCCGCCTAAGCCGCACCCGGCAAGGCAGACAGACAGACATGTCGGCAGAAACCCCGCCTCCCGCCCCACCCCGTGGAAAAATATACATTCCGTCATGTACGTAATAATTTAGATAGAATAAGTTTTCTGCATTTGTGCAAATAAATTAAACAGAACAGGTTTTTTTTTTTTTCTTTTTCCATAAAGAGACAAACGGCCACGCAATGTAAAAACTGGCAGGCGTCAGTGGCGGCCCGGCTGACCTCTCCCGGGGCAGCCCAGGGCGGGGGACCTGGGCCCGGGGCAGAGACCCCGGGGCGGCCCGCAGGTGCACGGACCCGGGGCAGAGACCCGCAGGTGCGCGGGAGCCGCCCGCACTCGGCCAGCCGCGCTCCGGGACGCGACCCTCGCGGTATTTACAAATAGACAGCAGTCTTTCAAGTTCCCACATTTCATCACACGGAGGGGGGGGGGGGGGGGACGTGGAGACAGCGAACGGAACAAAAACGGGAGGGGACCAAAGGACCCGGACATCGAGAACACAAACGGGGGAACCGGGTTAACAACACAGCGGTGTGGCTCCGGAGACAGGGACGGCGTCACACACGGCGCGCGCTATGTACATCCGTGACAGAGGGCGCACCCACGCACGGCCACACGCGCACGCCCACGCTCGCACGCACGCACGCACGCACGGCCCCGCGCACCGGCCCAGGGCGCCGGCTATCACCAGTCCGCGTCCTCCTCTATGTAATAATCGGGGGCGGTACCATCAAAGAGGCCGGGGTCGAGGGACTTCCGCTGCTTCCCTCTGGCGAAGACGCGCGAGATGGAGCCGAATCCCATCTTCTCTTTCTTCTTCTTCCGCTTTTGGTCTTCAAGATCCTCTAGTGACTGCGCGAGCGGTAGCCGGGGCCCGGGCGGGGGGAGAAGCAGGCAGTTAGCTGGGCACAGGGCAGTGCGCAGGCCAGGGGCCCCCACCCCCAAAGCAGGACCCGCCCCGCCGGAGGTCAGCTCTGGGCGCGGGGCTGGCCATGCCTGCTGCACCCTAGGGTCGCCTGGAAACCCGGGGCTGAGAAGCAGCAGGTGCAGGCCCCGGGCAGGGGGCGGGGCCGGCCACGCCCAGCTGTCGCTCCTGTGATGTGGGCGTGGCTATGATGAGAGCTGCCCTGTCTTCCTGCTGGGTGAATGGGGGGGGGGTGGTGGTGGTCGGGATTCAGAGTCTGCAGGAGAGCTGTGCAGACCCGGGGCTGGGGGGCTTAGACCAGACTCACAGCCCCCAAACCCTTGAGCGCCCCTTTGGTTTCAAGCCCCACCCTGCGCTTGCTGGGTCAGAATCTACAGGGCCAAGGGCCTGGGAATCTGCACGTGGGCTCTCTTGCCTGGTGGGACCCGGATGTAGGCGGGCAGCACACAGACCAGCAGGGGGCAACCCCTAGAAGAGACCGATGGCCCCTGCTTTCTTCCCCACGGCCGCCTCCTCACTCTTAGGATGGAACATTGAAAATGCTAAAAACGGGTAAAACACAAAATGCCCTGGAATAATAATGATGACTTCAAAACCTTGGGTGCCAGGGAAGACACGGGCCAGGGCAGCAGGACACACGGGTGCACCAAGTAGGTCCACGTGTCCAGCAGAGATGACCCCAGGAGAGGAGCTGAGCCCAGCTCAGGCACCCAGCCACACCCCTTCCCGCCCGGGGAGCCCCAGGGATGGCCATGGGGAGGACCACACCCCTCCCCGCCCGGGAGCCGCAGGGATGGCCATGGGGAGGAGCGGGGCCCGCGTGGCCAGGGCAGGCTCACCTACCTGTACAATAGGGCTGTGCAGGCTCTTCTGAACGGGGCCGGGACTGTCGCCCTGAAGCCAAAGGAGAAAAGGACAATGAGACAGCAGAGACACAAGACACGTGAGCACAGGGGTGGCCAGCGTGGCGGAAGCCAGCCATCCCCCGGGGCACCCCTGCCTCTGCTGTGGGGAGCCCGCCCCCATCTCCCGACACAGACACTCCCAGGGGGCTTGCTGAGGGACCTGGGGCTCATCAAGGTGCTGCCTGCACCAGGGGTCCTGGACAGAGGCCTGGGGCGAGGGCTGTCCCGCCTGCTCCGGCCTCCCAGTGTGCTCTGACCAACAGACTAGCCCTCCAAGGCCTGGGCTCCTGTTAGACCTGCAGGGTGTGATCTTGGTGCGTTTCATAAAAACGTTCTTGTGCAGAAATCACAGTGACCAAGAATCCAGAGAGACAGACTCGGGAGGCTGCGCAGGCTCCAACTGCCCCTGCGACCAGCACAAGGACTCTCTTATGTCGCACAGGGCAGCCTCTCTGATTAACCCCGTGTTCAGGAACAGGAGCGGCTCCTGGGGTCAGCATCACAGAGCTCCTTAAAGCGGAGGCCGCACCAAGACGGATTCCAGTGCTCCTTCCTGGCAGGGCAGCTACAGACTCAGCCCCGGTGCTGAGCCCTGGGGCGGCTCAGGGCCGCCCCCCACAGGCTCTGTCTGCCTGGGAGAATCACACAGGCCTGGAGACGCAGGACATCGCCACTGTGTTGCCAGTCCTGTCCCAGGCGGGTGGTGAGGGGACCCTGAGCAGCCTGTGGGCACACAACAACCTTCACTACATCCCAGCATCAGTCTGCCCTGCCTGGAGGCAGGTGGCCTGGTCATGGAAGTCATTCCTAGGGAGACTCCTGGTGGTGGTTTCTGGAATTGCAGGCATAATGCCCATAGAGAAACAGCGATGCCCACAGAGAAACAGCGATGTCCATCCTCTCTGTACTGAGTCCACACCTCTGCTCTAAATGAGTGCCCAGGGTGGGAGAGGATGACGTGGTCCTAGCTTAGGCTGTGCTGCTGTTGCTGGGCCAGGCCAAATGCCGGAGAACAGAGGGTTACCTGGAATTATTTTCAGGCTCTTCCTGGCTTACCTGTGTGGATATAAAGGGGTTGAGGGAGGGAGGAAATGTAGCAAAAGGCAGTTGTCTTTACTCATCTCGAGTTTGCAAACAGAATGGATTCTGCAGGCAGCCAAGATAGTTCGCCCTCGGGCTGGGGCTGTGGCATATTGGGTAAAGCCTCCACCTACAACACCAGCTTCCCATATGGGCACTGGTTGGAGTCCTGGCTGCTCCACTTCCCATCTAGCTCCCTGCTAGTGCATCTGGGAAAGCAGCAGAAGATGGCCCAAGTCCTTGGGCTTCTGCACCCATGTGGGAGACCCAGATGAAGCTCCTGGCTCCCGCCTCGCCCAGCTCTGGCCATCACGGCCATTTGGGGAGTGAACCAGCAGATGGAAGATCTCTGTCTCTCTGGCTTTCAAATAAATAAAATAATTCTTTTTAAAAATAGACAGCTCTCCTCTGGGTAGGGCCACCTTTGCCAAGTTCACGGGTAAGAGAAGGAGACCAGTTGGCCACTGACACGTGTGTGTGTGTGTGTGTGCGCGCGCGTGCGTGGACCACTGGCTCGGTGAAGCACCTGTCTCTTGGCCAAGTGTCCAGTGAGCTCGGAGATCAGCACGCAGGAGCCACGTCTCTGGCAGCAGCTGTGTGCCAAGGCCAAGTGGGGGAAAGGCTGGGCCTGGGGCTGCGGTAGCCCAGGGACTTTCAGAGAGCTGGTTCTGCATGACGGCTGCCCCGGGCCCCCCATGAGCTGACAAGATACGGGCCTGGGGAAGGTGTTCTCACCTGGCCAGGGTATGGGCGGGCTCTCTGCCTGGGGAGCACTGCTGGCTGCCCATCTAACTCCACAGTGGTCCCTCAGGACCCAAGCGCGGTTGTCAAAGGCCCCCTAGGGCCCCTCCCCCCCGCGCCTCGTCTTGGTGCTGAGTCAAGGTCGCCTTGGTTACGAGCCTTCTCTCCCGGAGACAAGAACATGGTTTCCAGGGAGCCCCAGTGGGGAAGAAAACACTGGGCACTGAGCAGGTCCCTGGAGTACGGGTGACCCTCTCCCGACCTGATGCGGGCTGGACACGGCCCCGGGCCAGCAAATCCCCCTGCCCACGGCACCAGGCTGAGGCGGCTCCTGGGACGCACTGTAGCCTTTGCACTTCTTGTGAGCACTTCTTATCGTTACTAGGGAATGAAAAACACCGCTTCTGTCCCGATCACTCACACGTGGGCAAGTTAGCGCTGTTGAGAAGTTGGTTTTGGGCCAGTGCTGTTACAGACTGGCTCATCAGTAAGTTCCTGCAGCTTCTCAACCTATTCCCTTCAGTCTCCCAGACAGAGGGTCTTGACGTCAGCCAGGCTCCGCTAGGTCTGTTGGCCAATGTCTTCCCATCATTTCCTTTTCTCTCCATCAGCTATGCATCTGTAGGCTTCAGCCTGTGGTGTCTCTGTCGTCACAGCAGGGGTCCCCTCCCCACGACCGATGGCGTCATGGGACAAAACTGCAAAAGGGGCCCTGTCCCCTGACCCGGGGCCTCACGGTGGCGTGTCAGGACCCACTCCCTCCCCAGCACTGCCCCGGAGCACGGGAGGGTTTGGGCGCCGTGTGCGGGTGTCCTCCTAAGGTTCACGTGTTGGAACCCTGGTCCCTGAGTGGCGATGGTCAGGGCTGGTGGGAGCCTGCAGAGGTGGAGCAGGTGGGAGGTCGGTGGGGGCGCTGCCTTAGGAAGGGACTGTCCTCAGCTCTTGCCAAAGGGCAGTGAGCAGAGAGCAAGGCCGGCCATGCCCACTGCCCCACTTCCTGACTTGCGCATGCTCTGGCCAGGACGGCCTCGGCGGGGGTGGGGGTGACACAGCCGGGCCACCCCCGCCCGAGCCAGCCACCTGCCGCTTGGGTTTGCAGCCTCCGGAACTCTTAGCCCAGGAAACCTCTTTTCCTGCCTGCCCGGACGGTCAGCTACCCTTCCGTGCCTCGGGACGGGAGCCTCCTGGTAGCTGGTGCCAGGGACGCCATCACCAAGTGTCGATTAAATGAGCAAAGAAACTGAAACTCGACGGGACGCCTCTCCAGGCCAATGCGTGCGAGACCACTGGACACTCAAAAAACCCGAAATCCTGACTCCACCCTGGATGGAGGACCGAGGGCTGCCTGGAGAGGGTGGTGGCGGCGAGGCCCTGAGCGCCGAGGGCCACCGGCTGGGAGGAGAAGCCACCATCCCCGACTGGGCCCGTGACAGGGGCGGGGACATGTAGGCTGCACAGACCCTGGATACGTGCGCCCGCCCGGTCACAAGGAGCAATCGGGCCTCATCTCTCTCCCCACATCCACGGCCGCTCGCCATAGGCAAGAACGGAACAGGACTGCCTCCGCCACAGTGCTCCCTGGGTGGGCGAGAGGAAAGAGCAGGTGCATCCCAGCCGCTGCCCGCCCCGCCCTGCGGCGTCCGGCCCCGCTGCTGCTGGCCTTACGTTGCAGAGGGAGTGCGTCCGGTGTCGCGGGGAGTTGATGTCGCTGGGCGTGGATGACCGGTCGCCCTCGGCGGCGGAGGCGTCGGAGATGACGGAGGGCTGCCGGGAGTGGCAGGGGCTCACCCTGACCGCTGGAAAGCAGGGGCAGCCGGTGAGCGGGGCCACAGGGACCTCCTGGCCTGCACAGCCTCGTGGGGGTCCCGCCCGCCCCCCACGGCACAGATAAGGACGCTGCGCATAGGGAAGGGGAGAGACGTGCCCAGCGCTCCTCCCCTCCGTGCAGCCCCTGGCGGGGAGACCCTCCCTCAGCCCCTGGGTCCAGTGAAGCCCCCTCCTCACTTGTAGACTTGCAGGTACCATGCAGCTCTGCTCCCTTGGGACACTGCCTACGCCTGGAGCTGTCCTGCCCTTCCCGACAATTTCCCGGACAGACAGGACACCCAGCCTCGCCCCCTCCCCAGCAGCCACCGCTGGCTCTCACCTGCCAGACCACGGCAGCCCCTGGGGCCCCTGGCTGCCTCCACACTTCCAGGCACCTCCTTCCCCTGGGGGGACACCCACCCTTCCTTTCCCTCAGAGGTCCATTGTGTCATGGCCCCGCCTAGCAGGCAGCCTCAGCCCAGTGATGTGGCCCTTGTCACTGTCACCGCTCTCAGGTCACACGGGGCCTCCTGACCATGCCCGAGCTACACCACCCCCCGCCCCCACCTTGGCCTCTGCTGCCCCCGCTGCCCACCCAGGGGTGCTCCCTGCCTTCCCCAGCCACCAGCTCGCCCTCCTCTGACTTTCCTCTCTCTGTAGCGCTAGCACGGATGGAGGGGACAAGCCAGTGAGCTTGACAAGGAAAGTCCCCACTATCAGTGGCCACACGGTCTGTCGGATGGCGCGGGTGGCTGGCAGGACACTGGTCTGAAGTCCTTTCCAATCTGGGTGAGCCCGCACTACAGGCTGGTGGCCGTGAGCACGCCCCTCGGCCCCTTTGAGGCAGGCATGTCTCCCAGGAAACGGGGCGGAGGGTGGTGCCCGCCCCGCAGAGCGGCTGTGTGCACGCCAAGCCTAGCACAATGCCGGGACGGGACAGGTGGGAGGGGTTGTGATTAATGCTACAGCGAGGACAGGGCAGGGCAAATGCCACGATGCATGGGAGTGTGGAGGTCATGGGGGACCGAGCTGGGGAAGAGAGGAAAGAAGGCTTCCTGGAGGAGGGGGTGTCTGATGGGCGTAGGTGAGGCAGGTACTGTGCTGAAGAGGAGGGGCCCAGAGGATGGATGCGTCAGCCTGTCCACACCTTCCCAGCTCCACGGGGGAGGGGCCTGCCGCTGCCCAGTGATTCAGAAACTGCCCCAAGCCCCGACTGCTCTCACATGGCACCTCTGCCACGCAGCCGTCCGGGTCTGCACCAGGAGCCAGGAGCGCTGGCGGCACACCTGCTCTGAGACTGGGCAGGTGGCAGTCTCCCTGGGTCTCAGGCTCTGCGCGCCCCAGGCTTGTCCCAGGAAAGTCACCTCCCCTCGGGCCAGATGGCCAAGAGGGCCGCTGCTCCCTTTGTGTGGGAAAGGGGGACAGGGGATCTGTTGGCTGCCAGGGATCTGACAGCCCTGGGTGTCCCCATGGAGGGTGACAATGGTGAGGATGACGAGAGTGGCCGCTGCTACACCCCCCGGCCCCAGCGCAGACACACTCAGTGTGCCCCGCACATGCCCCCCGCACACGGTAAGGAACTAAGGACCGTGGGCAAGGGCACAGGTCACGTCGCCAGTAGGCAGCCGGGCCAGGATCGGACCCCAGCAGTCTGCGTTCCCACCCACCTGCACCCCCGACAGGCAGGGCCAGCACCCACGGCTCTTCCCTCGCCGGCCGCCAGCCCCCTGGAGGCCAGGGCTGGCTCATCTCCTGCTGGCTCCAAGGGCCAGCTCTGCCCACGCCCACTGCCGATGTGGGTGAGGAAGGCCCAAGGGTCAGGGTCCCCAAGGGCACAGCGGCTGCTGCCAGCTGCCTCTCCCCAGCCTGCACCGGCCACACAAGGGGAGACGCAGAGAAGGGCGCCAGGCGCCCTGCAGATGTGCGAGGGCCAGCGGGGAGTCCAGAGCTGTTACCACGGACAGCCGACCTCCGTCAAAGCGTGGATCAAACAGCCCTGACCACGCCTGCCTCTCCTGCATTTCCTGTGGTCAGCTGAGCTGTCAATCCAGGAGCTCTGTGGCCTTCCCTGCCAATGAATGCCCATGTGACCCAGGCTGGCCAATCAGGGAACTTGCTCCGCCCCTAGCCATAGTGATTGGTTCCAAGTGGGCAGGTGACCCAGGGTGGCCAATCAGAGTCATTCTTTAGGACTGGCTAGGGATACATGGGGAAGGGATGATTTCTCTTTCCCAAGATTTTTGTGCTGTAAAGGCTTTTAAATTCTGGAACTGGGGCCGGCACTGCGGCGTAGCAGGTAAAGACGGCGTCTACACTGCCAGCATCTCACATGGACATCGGTTCAAGTCCCGGCTGCTCTACTTCCTTTCTAGGCCCCTGCTAATGTGCCTGGGAAAGCAGCAGAGGATGGCCCAAGTGCTTGGGCCGCTGCAGCTGCATGGAACACCCAGAAGAAGCTCCTGGCTGTGGCCTGGCCCTGCCCCAGCTGTTGTGGCCATTTGGGGAGTGAACCAGCGAACAGATCTCTCTTCTCTCTCTGGAACTGGAACTGCTGGGGCCTGTTTTGCTGCAGGAAGATACGGCCTGAAGATGAGGCCACACGGAGGCAGGCACAATCGGAGACAGAGACCCAGCTGTGGGCTGAACTTCTGGATCCAGCTGTGCCTGAAGTCCATCTCTTAGACGGATCGGTCACAAGTGCCCACCTGCAGGCTCTGCCCCACCCCCACCCGGGCCTCTGGGAGCCAGGACTCACCTTGGCGGTCTGCAGGGTGCGGGGGGTGGGAGTGGTACAGCGTCTGCTGGCTCTGCCGGATGGCTGCGGTCAGCGGGAGGTCGGCCTGCACCACCCACTCCTGGTTGCCGTTGAGCACCGTCTCGCCCGGCATGGCGAGGGAATGCCTCTTGGGGACGTCCTTGGTCAGGGTGGCTAAGGACTGCTTGGCCTGGAGGGAGAGCCGGCGGCGTGACCCAGGGCATCTGGTGGCTGCGGCTCGGCACCGCCCACCGCCACGACGGGGAGGCCCTGACTCCCCGCCCCGCCCTGCTGGTTGGTCCCCAGGCCAAGCACCTGGGGGCTCACTTCGGGGTCTCCCCTCAGTTCCCGCCGAGAGCAACGTGACCGCAGTGATGCAGAGAGAAAGGGGGCGCCCTGACGGCCGGCTCTGCCTGCTGTGGACACTGCTACGGTGAAGCCGACGTCACATCTCTCCTGGTTCTAGAACTTTCCAGACCTTGCCCCCAGCCCTGCGCGCTTCCTGGCAGAGAAGTGGACAGCCCTGGCCTAAAGCCTCAGGCACCCTCCCCCGCACTGAGCGGCTCCGATCTGCAGCAGGTCCCTGCTTCCCCCGAGCCTCAGTTTCTCCATGTGTACCACGAAACGCCTTTACCCAGGGACGCTCAGGGACCCCCCCGGCTCACGCACCCTCGGAGCCTGTGAGACCAGTGCCCTCCTACCCCAGCCTCTGGGAACTCAGGTCCGTCCGCAGATGGAGGCTGAGCTGATGGTGTCGGCCCTGCTCCCCCAAACCAGGCAACCCTGTCCCCTCTGGCTCAGCAAACCCTTAGCTGTAGTCCACTGCCCTCACGTGCTCCCTGCAAGTAGTGAGAATGGGGTCGTCCACTCAGAGAGGTTAAGCGACTGCTCCACAAATGCACAGCATCCAAGTTGCCTGACTGAGAACCCAGTGTGGTTTCTACCCAACCCCCCCTCCCAGGGGCCTGGAAACCAGCACGGGAGAGGCGGGCTGAGCCACGGGCCATAAACCATGGGGCTGAGCCACAGGGATGAGCCACGGCAGCCTTGGCCTCGGCCCATTTCTCAGCCTGCCACTGCACCTTCCCGCTGCACCCGAGGGCCCCGTCTTCCCTCCAGGGCGCCCTCTGCTGTCTGCAACCCCAGGACCCAGGGCACAGCCAGGGAAGGCCCCTCCCCACATCTCGTCCTCATCAGCTCTGCAGGGGGGAGCTGGGCCAGCCAAGCACCGGCAGCCCTGGCTGTGAGAGTCTGAGGGCGTAGGCCGTGCAGTCAGGGGGCGCTCCAACAGGACGGGGGCTCTAAGGGAATCCCCCGGCCTCTGAGCCCGGGGAAGATCTGGCTTGGGCCTGTGTTACAGCAAACCTGTCACCCTGAGCTGTCCCCCGCCGCAAGCCCACCCCCCCCACCCCCCACTCCCCGCAGAGGGTTCTGATGCCTGCCAGGAGGAGGAGACAAAGGCTTGAGTCCTGTGGGCCGTAACACAGCGGGGGTTGACCAAGGCAAGGTCTGCCTGTGCGCAGATGCGCAGGGCACTGGGCGGCCTTGGGGGACAGGGCCTCCCCTGCAACCCTTCCCTGGTTTGCAACGTGGATGCTTCTGCCCCTGGGAAGCCCCCTGGGGCAGGACCCCTGCGGCCAGAGTGTCCACCACTAGGGGTCAGCATTGGACAGGGAGAGGCCCAAGCCCCGGACCTGCCCTCAGGGTCTCCTGGAACAGGCGACCTTAGTGTCACAGCGCGCCTGGTCCAGGCACCGGGCGGGCGGGGTGCTCCCCTGGCTTTATCCACAGAGGAGGAGCCTCAGGAGCCTCAGGAGCCACCCTTCTATAGAGTGACGAGCTGAGGCCCAGAGTGGGCGAGTGTCCTGCCCGGGGGTCACACAGCAAGCATGTGATGGGGGCTGCACCCCCCGCCGGGAGCCAGCCCCAGGCTCTGGGGCCTCCAGGGCCCACAAGGGCCTCTCACATCCCGGGAGGCCCAGGCACACCCTCCTGCTGGACACCAGCCCCGTGCAGCCCCGGCTCCTGTGCGAGGCCCTCCTGGCCACACTCTGCGGCTCTCCCCAGCCAGTTGGCGGGGTGACGGCGGGGACGCCGACCCCAACGCTGCACCGTGACGCGTCATGCGCACTGCAGCCAGCAGAGCCCACTCTGGGGCCCCGGCCCCGGCCCCTCCCGCCAGCTCGCTGGCCCTCGGCCCGCAGCGCACGGCGCACGGCAGCAGTGAGGAGCGTTCTCCCCTTGAGGACAGGAGATAGACACTTGTGCTTGCTACATTTGACACATGACAAAGAAAGCCCATTTTGGGTAATATTACCACCCTGGGACAGCTGGTGCGAGTCCTGTGGTATATTTGTTCCCAAGTATTTAAATAAATAAATATATGTATTGGGGCCAGCGCTGTGGCGTAGCAGGTAAAGCCACCGCCTGCAGTGCCGGCATCCCATATGGGCGCAGGTTCGAGTCCTGGCTGCTCCACTTCTGATCCAGCTCTTTGCTATGACCTGGGAAAGCAGTGGAGGATGGCCCAAGTCCTTGAGCCCCTGCACCTGTGCGGGAGACCCAGAAGAAGCTCCTGGCTCCTGGCTTCAGATCGGCACAGCTCCAGCTGTTGCAGCCAATTGGGGAGTGAACCAACAGATGGAAGACCTCTCTCTCTCTCTCTCTCTCTCGCTGCCTCTCTGTAACTCTGCCTTTCAAATAAATAAATATTTTAAAAATAAATACATAAATATACGTGGGTGCCTCAAAAAATTCATGGGAAAAGAGTTAAATGATGTTTATTTTGATGCAAAAAATCGAAATGCATCCATAATCTTTCCCTAGAACGCGTTTCCCATGAGCGTTTTGAACTGCTCTCCTGCTTCCAACAAACACCGCATATTTTTCTTTCTGAGCAGTGGCTGTGGGGTGTGGAAGACTGGGCCCTGCACGCCCACTCCTCCCAGGCCCCAGGCAGGGGCAAGGCTGCTCCGGGGGTTGCCAGGGCCCAGGTGGACCCGGAGGGCCCCCAGCCCGCCCCCCAGTCCCTGGGGACTCTGGGGTGCCCAGGCCAGCGCCCCGGTGGCCCCGCCCCCAGCCCCTCGGGTGCCCAGGCCAACGCCCCGCGGCCCCGCGCCGAGTGGACAGTGCACCCCCCCAGCCCCTGGGGACTCTGGGGTGCCCAGGCCAGCACCCTGGCAGCCCCACCCCGGAGTGGACACTGCCCCCCAGCCTCCTCGGGACTCTGGGGTGCCCAGGCCAGTGCCCGGCGACCCCGTCCCCAGCCCCTCGGATGCCCAGGCCAGTGCCCCGCGGCCCCACCCCCAGCCCTTCAGGTGCCCAGGCCAGCGCCCCGCGCTCACCATGGCCAGCTCGGCCTCCAGCTCCTTCATGCGGTTGTCCTTGAGGTCGAGCTGGGAGCGCAGCGCCGCGGCGTGGTCCGTGGCCTCCTTGGCCTGGCGCCGCAGCTCCCACTTCTCCCGCTCCAGCAGGTCCTTCTCCTTGGCCAGCGCTCGGACCGCCTCCTCGCTCTCCTGCAGGCGGGCGGGGACACAGGCGTGGCGTCACCACCAGGGGCCGGAGACGAGCCTGGGACAGCGTGAAGGCCTCTGACAAGGTGGCCGGGAGCTCTGGCCCGGGGTTCGAATCCTGGAGACGGGGCCTGAGACCAGCCCTGAGAAGCTGCGTGCTAACGGTCTTTCCAGTGAATGAATGAGTGAGTGAGCACAAATGGATGCTGAGTGAGCGCCGTGCAAGGACCGCGTGGCGTCCTGGGAGGGAGACGGTGGACGCGGCTCTGCCACGCCAGGCTGCCACGGGGCTGTGGGGTGAACCGCGAGCTTCCCACAGCGGTGGGGACAGCGGCGAGCAAGCACTCGCGACTCCCGCTCCGGCCAGCTGCTATGTCCCAGCCTCTGCTACTCGCCCCGCTGGGACCATTGAGAGGGGCCACCACCTGTCCCGGAGCCTGACTCCCAGAGGCCCCAGAGGGAATCCACGCGGCCCTGGTCTGCAGGGTTGGCCACGATCACCACTCAGGTTCCCCATGGACCCTGGGGTGCTACCGTGGGGGCAGCCAGCAGGTGCTTGTTTGTTTGACTCAGGTCCCTGCTCAAATGTCTCCTCCTCCGAGAAGCCTTCCCAGACCACCCAGGTAAGAGGGCAGCCCTGGGCCCTCTCCGCCCCACGTCTCTTACTCAGCCGACACGCCACGACACCATCAGCAGGCACAAAACCAGGCAAGGAGCCCTGCTCTCACGGAACTTTCTCTGAGAATCTGCACTGGCGTGGGACTGGGGCAAGGGGCGCCCCCTGAGAGCCAGCAGGTGTGCGAGGCGCCGCTTAGGGACCAGCCCAGCTTCAGGAGGAAGACCCATGAGGCCCTTCAGGGTGGGTTTCTGGGTCCCTGTCTGTGCCAGCTGTCTGGGGCGCCCTCGGCCTCTGCACGGGGGGGGGGGGGGCCCTCAGGAGCTTGCCAGGCCCCGCCCCCTCCCCGGGATAAGACTCAAAGCAGCCAGGATTGGCTGGGCGGGCGCACAAGGTTTCAGCTGCGTTCTTCCACGTAAACCTCACAGCCACGCGGGCGGCAGGGACTAGGATTATTGCCATTTAACAGCTGCGCAAAGTGAGGCCCAGAGAGAAAATAACTCCCCAGCCCCACAGAGCCCTTTGCTGATAACCCACGTCGCGGCTCTGCAGGGCTAAGAGCAATGCCCAAGGGCACGCACGTGGGAGCCGGCCAGACCCGAGTCACCACCATCCTGACTGAGCCGTCGGGTCCCCGTCTGTCTGCCCAGGAGACAGGGGGACCCCAACCGGCAGCGACGCCTGTGTGCCCCGGTGCCCTCCGGGTGCTGGGATCCAGAGGCGGACCCTGCGCGGGGCTGGGGGCGCGGGGCTGGGGGCGCGGGCTGGGGCGGCAGCGCCACCTTGCGGTGCTGCTCGTAGTTGCGGATGAAGTCCCGCAGCTGCTCCTCGCGGCTCTCCAGCGTGGCGTACAGCTGCTGCATCTGGCTCAGCAGGTCCGTCTTCTCGCCCTTCAAGCGCTTCCGGTCGGCTTTCATGGCTGGGGGCGACAGAGAGGGGCAGTCAGTCCCGGAGCTGGAGATGCTCACGAGGGGCCCCAAGGCCATGGCCACTGTCACCGGTGAGAAACCCGAGCTCCCACGGCCCCTCTTCTCCCGGCTCAGGTCTTGGGGCCAAGCAGGCAGCCAGGCCAGGCAGGGGGGCAGGGGGACCCCGGGTCGCAGGCGGCTGGACCCCTGCTGCAGCAGCAGCAGCAGCTCAGGGCACCAGGGCCCAGTGCCAGTGTGGGGTGTGGGGGTGGGGCACGGCTGGGCTATTTTGGGCCCTGCCACCAGCTGGGGCAGCCACAGTCCCAGCGGCCTCAGGGGCAGAAAGGCCGGCTTTGCAGCAGTCCCTGGGCAGGAGGCAACCTGCAGGAGAGGCCGCCCGGTGGCGCTGGTGTGGGAAACTTCCAGGTGCACCCTCCCCCCGCTGCTGGCCGCACACCTGGGAGAGCGGCCGGGCGTGGGCTTTGACCTCCTGTCTTTCAGAGGACACAAGGCCGGCCGGCCAGTCAGCAGCTGGGGTGAGCTGGTGCCGACGTGGTCCTGGTTGTTTGCACAGCAGTGGGTGCGAGGCAGGTGGGGAAGTGCCGAGGAGTCCCAGGAGAGGGTCCTTGGGGGGCTGCCAACCCCAGCAAGAGCTATGGCGTCCCAGGGAGCCCCGCATGGGGACAGGAGCTGACGTGGAGCCTGGGGCATGGAATCCCATGGGAGTTTCCACCTCCACCCTCTGGCTGGCTAGGGAATCGCACCTCTGCCCTTTGGTTGGAAATAAACCCTGTGGGCTCCGATTTCTTCATGAGGCTAATGGGACGAGACTCCAGCCTCTGCTCGGGGCCCCTGGAGGTTCTGGGAGGGGCGCCCCCTCCACACCTGGCACTTCTGGGCCTGCCTGACTGCATGTGAACTCGAGGGCGCGATGGGCAGCCCCTCGTCTGTGTGCAGCATGGTGACTGCCTCTCCCATCTGACCAGGGGCCGCCCTGTGAGCAAGGCTGGACCTCTGCCATCCGATCAGAGCTGGAGCTGCCCTTCGTGGCCCAGTTAAGCACCTACTATGCGCCAGGCTCCACGCTTGCTGCAGTGGGAGCAGGAATGAGCTGACACCCGACCCTTCCTTTGGGTGGTTGGTAATCCGACGGAGGAGGCCAACCCCCCATAATCGGGGTTAAACACCCCCACCCTCCAAGAGAACCCCAATGCTGCATGTGTCCAGCGAAAAGACTCAATTTCCCAGGCGCCCTTGCAGCGAGAGGGGCACACACCGCAGCGCTGGCCATGGTGATGGACACAGACGCCCACCCGGGGTGACTGTTCCCTCCCCGAGCCCGTGAGGATGAGGACGGAAGCTGGGAGCTAAGGCTGGGAGCCGGGGCATGTGAGTCTCGCCAGGGCACCGCCAGGGCACCGCCAGGGCCGGGATTCTCAGAACAGGAGAACACGCAAACCCCAGCGTGCACGGCGTTTCTGGGGACGTGCAGCCCAGTGTCCGCCAAACTGTCCCCAGGGCCAGGCTGTGACAGGTGCCGTCACCTCCACGCGGAAGCCCTCACTTCCTGGCTGCTTCCCACCAGCAGGATTCCGCGGGGGTCCTCGCTCTGCCTGACTCCTGTGGGCCCTGAAAACCTGAGAGCTGCACTCCTGGGAATGAGCAACTGGAACGATGCGGGGCCGGCATTGTCTGCCCACGGCCGCGCCATCTGTTCCCGGCACAGCCCATCTGTCGGCGCCACCTGAGGCCCACACAGGAGACTCGGCCAGAGGAGCAGCCTGGGAGTGCCTGGGGACCCCTGGGCTGGAGCGGGGTGGGAAAGTGGGCCCGTGCTTTCCCCGTCAAAGCCCACAGCAGGTGCAGCCTCCCCCCCCCCCCCATCAGACAGGAGCCCCCGGCGGTGGATGCTCACGGTGTAACTCGGTGCAGACCGAGAGAGCGGCCCCAAACACTGCCGGGAAATACTGTGATGTCTACACATGCAGCTGTGGGGCAGCTACGAAGTCACCTCACCTACTGACAGGGAACAGCCCAGTGCTGTTCTGCTGCCTCCCAGGTCGCCAGCCCCAGGCCACTCTGCACAGCACACTGGTGACCCCACACTGCCCTCGTCTGCTCACTAAGGACCCTTGCACCACTGAGTGGGGCTGTGCCCATTTTATGGAGGGAGAAACTGAGGTTGTTGGGGTTAACTTACTCACCAAGAGCCACGTGGCCACAGTGGCGGAGCCAGGACTTACACTGAGGGTAGCCGACCTCCCCCCACCCCGCCCCGCCCCCATAGTCCTTTCACCTTTGCTGTTAGGAAAGTGTAACCTTGTAAACAGCACGGCCACTGCCTCCGTCCACAAACCAGCGGACGGCGCGCACGCTGATGCCGGAAGCGTCTCTGTGGCTTTTCGAGGCTTTGTATCCCGCTACTGCTCCGAGCTGCTGGCAGGAGGCTGTGTGTGTGTGTGCACACACACACTTGTGTGTATGTTCGTGTGCGTGTCTACACACATGCACACACGCACATGCACATCAGCAGCTCTTTACGAAGCCTCGCCAGCCACTCCTTCCGGTTTGCGGATCCTCAGCCCGCCCCAGTCTCATCCCACGCACACCGTCTGCAATGCCCAGAAGACGACGGGTCTCCAAGGCCAGGAGCCCTGGTCAGAACTTCCCGCCTCGGCAGACGCCAGCCACCGAGGGTCAGAGGGCAGAGAGGTGGCCGCAGAGAGAGGCGGACAGCAGCCCGGGATGAGCCCGGCCACTGCCAGCAGGGCCCCCTTTCTCTGCCACTCTGTGTCCCTGACTCCGGCTGGGCAGCCAGGGGCCCCAGGGCGAGATCTGTGGGCTCTGACAAACTCTGGACAAACGTGAGGCCCTCAGGGCTCTTCCAGCTCAACTGCCCGTTACAGCAGGAACCTGCCCGAGTTTAACTAAGCCTCAGTCTCTTCATCCGTAAAATGGGAGGGGACGGAAGGTAGCACCACTCCTGCCTCGTAGGGACAGGCCATCTGGGGCTGAGTGAGCTACGGGGTGCAGACCAGGAGCGCTCGGGGAGAAGCAAGCCCCAGAAAGACCCAGCTCAGAGGCAGGGAGCCGGGGATCCCAGGCCCGCCAGAGCCGCTCATTAGCTGGGCGGCCTGAGACAGCATGGGCACCTCTGTGAGTGTCCATTCTCACCTGCGTGAGGTCGCCTCGCCCTCGCCAGGTGTGGTGCTACACGACCCAGCACAGAGCCTGGCTGAATACAGCAGGTGCTCATTAAATGCTGCCTTCTCTTCCTGTCCTCAATGTCCTACACCTTCCAGGTCAGCGTGCTCAGGCCCCACGAGGCCCCGGGCAAGGCGGCTTGGCATGACCGAGGCGCTGTTTCTGGGCAGAGTGCCTGGGGGAAGAGACCCAGATGGGGAGACAGAAGGGCACCCCTGGGGGCAGTGCGTTCAGGGCCCGCAGACTTGGGGCCCCGGCGACGGTGGACACCAGTGGCCTTGGGCTTTTCCTGCTTGAGAAACGAGCAGGTGAGTCCAGACGCGGGTGGAGTTCAGCCGCCTTTATCAAGGGTAGGAAGGCTGTTTCCCGGGGGCAGGCGGAGCCACCGGTGAGAGGGCCGTCCCCTGAGGCAGGCCTGCTCGGGGCAGCTCTGCTCATGAACCTCAATCCCTTTCTTCTCACTGTCCACATAGCCAGCGGGGGGCAGGCCTGGCGCCTGGCACCAGAGCCCAGCATTGGATGTTCAGGCCCACGATCTTCCCAGAGGTCCCTCAGAGCCTCTCTCCACGTGCACCCTGGACAGCAGGTCAGCTGACCTTTCCAACTCCCTGCCCAGGGCAGGAAAGGCAAACACCAGGACTAGGTCCTAATCTTCCAGTCCTGAGGCCATGGCAGACATTACTAATCCAACAGGGAACCTGGGTGGATTAGTGATGTCTGCCATGGCACGGGAGGGAAGCACGGGTAGACGTGTCAGCACTGCCATGGACAGTGGGGTGACTGATGAGAGCCAGCATGTTGAGGATGATAAGGTGGCCCTTGTCTGCGTCAGTGTTGTGCCAATCATCATCATACTCCAGGGACCCAAGGCCAAGACAGGGAGAAGCACTTCTCTCAGCTGGTGGGACACCAGCTCATTTACCCCATGGACAACAGTGGCAAAGCAACTCTGGCCTGCAAGTTTACAGGCCAGAAAGCAGGTTTTATGTCCTTCAGCTGGGTCAAAGGTCAGGGAACGAGTCCTAGGTTTGCTGACATGTTTCCGTGTCCACCCCAACCAGTCCCTGGGGGAGCTGGGGAGCTGGCCTGCCCTGCTCTCTGCTGGGTCCCCTTGCGTCTGGGGCAGCGCCCAGCACATAGCAAGTGCTCAGGCCATCGCGCAGGACTGGCTGACGCACATGAGCTAAGACCAAGGTGGGCTGCCTGGGGGAGGTGGCGCCTGTGCTGGAGAGGCAGGGAGCATTCAGCCTGGGAGCAGGACCGGCCACACTGATGTCCCCTGGGCCTCCTGATGGGACTCTGGGAGCTGACCACTGGGGCTCTTGTCCAATTGCCATGGGAAATGGAACTGTGGACGCAGCCGGGCAGGACCTCCGAGGACTCAAGCGGCCCAGCTCCTGCTGCCCCAGGGCTGGAGGCAGACCCCAGACACCGTGCCTCCCACAGTGCCCAGGAGCGGGGGCCCCTGCTCTCCTGCGGGGCTGCCCTGCCATCAGCGAGGCCACCGCTGCGGGGCCCTCCCTCCCTCTGGAAACGGAGGTCTCTCCCTCTTTCCAGCAGTCCCATGGGAGGCGGGGGGCGTTCCCTGCACTGGGCTCGTGCCTGGCACTGGGCTCGTGCCCGCCGCTGGGCGTTCCAGGAGCCACAGGGACCTGTGACTCTCGCTCGTGTGTTTAACAGAGGCAGCTGCCCTTGGCCCCATCTCCCCGTCCAGCTCCTGTCCCACGTCTCCTCTGCACTGGGGAGCAGAGAGCTCAGGAGCCCGGTGCCCATCACGGCCTCCCATCCCTTCCTGGACCCACCCTGACTTCTCCACGCTCAGTCTTCCCAAGGTCACGGATACCGTCGGCACTGACCCCACAGCCCCACCAGAGGAGCTCCCCCGGCCTCCAGGCCCTCGCTCCCGAGTCTCCCGTCCTCCGCTCTTCCCCGTGGCCTCCTTCCTGAGCACTGCCCGCCTGCAGCGGCTTCCGTGCCTGGATGACCTCCTGACACCATCACGGGGCCTCACGGCTGTCAACCCAACCCTGGCCGCCTGTCCCTACCCCCCGGAGCCTGGACCTTGCTCCTGACTCAGAGCTGAGAGCTGGGGGCATTCAGTAAGCATCTTGGAGCAGCCATGGCCATGGCCCCAGCCATGAGGACATCCTCACCCAGCCCCCAACGGCCCGCTCTCCTTGGTCCCAGCCTTGCCAATGCTCTGGCCCCGACGTCTGGAATCTTCCTTGACCCCATTCTCTGGAACCCCACACCCGGTTCATCGGTGAGCCCTGCCACTTGTCCCTTCTCACATCCGGGCCCCCTCACCCCTGGTCACCACCGCCCCGGATCTCTGAAGTCGGGCATGGTCCCCCTAGGGTGGGGCTAGTACTGCTGCTCCCTGCTTGTCTGCCGGTGAGCACCAAGGCCTCCCAGAGCCCACGCGGGCCCTTCCACCACTGCCCCCAGGCTGCACTGAGCTCATCCCCCCTGCCCCCCTTCTGCATGGCCACCCTGGCCTCCTTGCTGAGGTCACAAGGAAGTGCTCCTCCCCAGGGCCTTGCACAGTGCTGCCCTCTGCCTGGAACACCCCTCCGAGCCCCGCCCCCCAGGCAGCCTGCCCCTCCCCTCCCCTGGCCACGCCCCATCTCCCCGGCCCCGCCCCGTCTCCCTGGCCCAGCCCCATCTCTACCTAGGCTGTCTGTGTGGAAACAGTCCTTTAAATCCCTCTCCCGAACTCAGAATCCAAGGCAGCTTCTGCCTGCATTTGCACGCCCACCTCTGCGGCTCTCAGCTGCATGGGTGCTCACGGTCCCACCCCACAGCGCTCTGCACCAGCGGCTGGGATGCAGACCAACAGCTCAGGCCCCATCACCCTCCCAGACCAGCCTGGAAGCCCCTGGCGGCGGGGCCTGGGCCTCAGCGGGCATCGTGCACAGCCGGCAGCAGGTGCCTTGGGGGCTTCGGGGGGGGGGGGCGCAGGAGGCTCTGTGCTCACAATTCCCAAACACGCCCGCCGCCCTGAGGCTCCAGCTCAGGGGTGCAGGGCCACTACACCACGGAGGCACCGGCGACGCCACACCCCCCTTCCAGACAATTCCGAACTTCAGATTCGTGTCCCTGATGTCTCAGGCACCTCTGGATTATTTGGCTTTGGCAGGTCATCGTGGGCCTGCACTCGCTGATGGCGAGACGAACAGGAGTCCGTGGAAGGTGGAGGAGACTGGGGCCCGCGCTCTGCAGGCTGAGACCTGGGTACAAAGCCTGGCTCCATAGCTGTGTGCCTTTGGGGAAGTCCCTTCACCTCTCTGTGTCTTTTTTCTTCATGTGTAAAACAGGGATAAGCGTTCCCGCCTCATCCCGCTGCTGTGAGCACAGAAAACCAAGGCTCTGCAGTGCACCTGCCGATGACCGCCAGGCTGAGAGACAGGCAGGGCCGCCGTGGACGGCGTGACCCAGGTAGGGCTTTGAGGATTCAGCCCCACGCCAGGTTCCCAGCAGAGGCTGGGAGGCGGCCTTGGAGCCTGGGCAGCGCTGAGAGGTGGGCGGGGATGCAGGACCACAACCGGCCACCTGGAGCACCTTGGCCTCGGCCATGGATGCTCAGTGGCCAGGACTCGCGGCTGGGACACGTCTTCCGCAGGGGAGGGCGAGGCCAGGTCCCAGGGGTGAGCAGGGGACAGCACAGGGTGCAGGGAGCCGAGGGGGCCTTGCAAGCTGCTCCTGGTCCTCGCTGTGGCTGTCACCCGCCCCACGTACCGGCCCTGCAGGAGCTCAGAGCTCAGCCCCAAGCCTGGCCAGGCCCTGCTTCCTGCTCCTCCCTCGAGCACCAGTGGGAGGGAAACGCGAGGTGGGGGGGGGGGGGGCAGTTGTTTTGCAGGCTCCGAAGGGGAGTCCAGGAAAAGTCTTCCTTCCTCCAAAGCCCCACTGAAAATAGCAGTGGGGGACGCGACCGGAACACCGACATTCCCCAGACGGGAGCGGGCAGGGGTTTCTGGAAATGCAGCATCCAGGCCCGCCCCACGCAAGGAAAGCTATTTTTAAAGGTCCGTGTTGGTGTGTAAGGCCATTGTCAGGCAAGGCGGGGACGCAAGGCAGGGAGGCCCGGCTCAGTCCCGAGAGAGAGGAGGAGCAGGTTCATTCCGGGAACTCCCCCACCCCCACCCCCCTGGGAGGAAGACAGGACACCAGGTGCTAACCTGCAGGCTGTGTGGCCTCCGGAACTCAAGCGCCCTCTCTGAGCCTGGTGGTATAAGCCTGGGGACTGTCTCACCACCCCCGCCTCCTCACAGACCCAGCAGGTAGGTTCGAGGTCAGATGCAGACAGCGGCCTGGTAGCTGCAGTCGGTCTCTTCCCAGGCAAGCTCAGAAGAGAGCAGAGAGGCTGCAGGGAACAGGGCTCACGTGGGAGGCGCTGGAGCCAGACCCCCCCAGACTCCGGCCCCGGCTCCGCCACTCGCTCGCTGTGCGGCCCAGAGCAAGTCACATCCTGCCGGCCTCTGCCTCTTCAGGGGGAGAGAGAGTTCCTATCTGGGTACAGGAGGGCACCTCCAAAAGTCGGTGGAAAATGGGAACCAAGGCTAACTTTCTTTTCGTGCAAAGCAATTTTGAAATTCGCCATCTTCCACCTTCTGGTTCATTCCCTCAAATGCCTGCATCAGCTGGGGCTGGGCCAGGTCAAAGCCAGGAGCCAGGAACTGTACCCGGCTCTCCCGTGTGGGTGGCAGAGGCTCAGTCCTGGAACCATCAGCCGCTGCCTCCTAGGGTGCCCAACAGCAGGCAGCTGGATCGGAAGCGGAAGAGCCAGACTCAAACCAGGCCCTGTGACGTGGGATGCGGGTGCCCAGGCGGCGACGTGAGTCTCCGTGCCAAACGCCCACCGCCACGCGCAGCTTCTTCCTGGCGTGCGTTTCGTGAACTCTCTAAAGACCGCATGCATACAGGGATTTCAAGCGATCTTCTGCACCAACATAGAACTTAGGTCTGATGGCCAGGCCTCCGATGTCCACCTACACCGGAACACGCACGACAGCTCGGCACGTGAAAGCCCCACACTGGAAACCCGCAGGAGAGCGGCCACACCGTCCGCGGCTCCTGCCCACGGCGGCTGATTTGATCCGGTGAGGCTGAGCGAGTCACAGCCACTCCCACCCCCGAGGTGCGGGGGCCCCACAGACAGCGTGGGGCTCCCCGAGCCGGAGCACGGGAGCACGTGCTGGACACCGGGCTCTCGGATGGCACGCACAGGGGCAGCGTCTGCATCCCACAGCCGGCGAGACGAGCTGTGCCCCTCCGGAGGGGCACAGGGACAAGCGGGAAGGAGAGAAGGTCTGTTCCCTGATCGAGGTCGCACAGCTGGGGTCAGGCTGTGAAAACTCACCCAGACCTGAACTTGAGCTTCAAGTTTCATGCACAGCTTCCGAAATGTGCTTTTTTAAAAAAAATTTTTTATTTTTATTTTTTTTTGACAGGCAGAGTGGATAGTGAGAGAGAGAGACAGAGAGAAAGGTCTTCCTTTTGCCGTTGGTTCACCCTCCAATGGCCGCTGCGGCCGGCACATTGCGCTGATCCGAAGCCAGGAGCCAGGTGCTTCTCCCGGTCTCCCATGCGGGTGCAGGGCCCAAGCACGTGGGCCATCCTCCACTGCCTTCCCGGGCCATAGCAGAGAGCTGGCCTGGAAGAGGGGCAACCGGGATAGAATCTGGCGCCCCAACCGGGACTAGAACCCGGTGTGCCGGCGCCGCAAGGCAGAGGATTAACCTGTTAAGCCACGGCGCCGGCTCGAAATGGGCTTTAAAGGCAGCGGCCCCTGCCTAGGCCTGGTTTGATCTGTGCAAGGCCCTCAGTGCCACGTCCAGCGTCTGGGCACAATAAAACCCCAGCACCCTCACCTCCCCGGCTGAATGGACGGGTGGAGACAGCTCTGTAATCTGTGGCCTCCTGAAGAGTGGGACAATGCTGGGGGCTGTGGCGGGCGGCCCGCCTGTGCCAGTGCAGGCAGAGCGGACTCCACCGCGGGTGTTAGTGTTAAAGCCAGCCACAGCGGCCATGGCTGTGTCTTCACCGGAGCCAGCCCCACATCGGCTTTCGTAGCCACAAAACCCACATCCTGCTCTTCATCTGCTGCCTAGGAGACCCCGGGCTGCTTCCCGACTTGGCACAGGAAGCAAGGTTTGTGATGGACCCCTTGAAGCCTCAGTTACCATTTTTCATCTTTGCGATCCTGCCTTTGACTTTCCCCTTCTTCCAAGGAGGCCCCGTGATTGCCCCGACAGAACTGTGGCGGCAAGAGCACCATTTCCTCATCTTTTCCCTCTGTCAGCCGCTGAACAGTGGAGACCCCAGCCAGGCAGGGGTCTGGGGCCGCCTGACGCTGTCCCTTTACCTGGAGGGGCGTGCGTGTACGACGGCCAAGACCGGAAGCCCACTGCAACCTGTATGGATATTTAGCCCGCCTTGCTCAGATCATGACTACACACTTACATGCTAATGAGTACAATTAGAGGAGAGGTTGCCAAGCCTGTCACTAACTACACTTTCAGGACTGATAGACCCGCACGGCAGACTCGCGCTGGGAGCAGGTGCACACTCTGAGGCTCAGTGGGCTTTGGCTGTCCTGTGGGAAGGAAGCTCAAAGGCTGGCCCAGAAAGTGAGCTCTCAGGCTGGGGGAGGAAAGAGAAGACGGGGGTGGGGGTGGGGACCACGCCCAGGCTGGGTTCTGCTCTCACGACCACGTCCAGGAGCCAGGCTCACAGGGCGACCCTGCGGTCTCCCCAGAGCCCCGAGGCCTTCACTTCCGTCACGTGACAGGAGTGAGGCCACGGCATCTGAAAAATTCGTTTCTTTTAAGGATTCACTCCTCAAATGGCTGCTGCAGCCAGGGCTCGGCCAGGTCAAAGCCAGCAGCCTGGAGCCCCATCCGGGTCTCCCACATGGGTGGCAGAGACCCAAGCACTTGGACCACCTTCCCAGGAGCGTAGGGAGGGAGCAGCCGGCGCATGAACTTGGTGTTCTGATCTGGGATGCTGGTGGCAGCTTAACCTGCTGTGCCACGAGCCAGCCCCTGGGAAAGTTGCTTTCAAACAATACACTGCGGAGGCAGGCGCTGTGGTGTAGTGGATGAAGCCGCCATCTACAATGCCAGCGTCCTATAGGGGAGCCTGTTTGAGCTGCTCCACTTCCCATCCAGCTCCCCACTAATGCACCCATATGGGAGACCTGGATAGAGCTCCAGGCTCCTGGCTTCGGCCTGGCCCAGCTCTAGCCATTGCAGCCATTTGGGGAGTGAACCAGTAGATGGAAGTTTCTCTCTCTCTCTCTCTCTCTCTCTCTCTCTCTCTCCTCCCCATAGATAAAACACATCTTTAAAAGCCAAACAAAAAGCCGCAGTAAACTGGGCAGGGCGTGTGGAGCAGAGGTTGGGACGCTGGTGGAGATGCCCACACCCCACAGGGGATTTTGAGTTTGGGTCCCAACTCTTCTTCTGACTCCAGCTTCCTGCTAACACCCACCCTTCCTGCTCTGAACCTAAAGATGCCCCTCGACCTTCACCCAGGGGGCCACGCACACAACAGAACAGTCCAGCTTCCATGGGCCTCATGGCCAGTTCAGGGAGACAGGCCCAGACACAAGCGGATCAGAGGCACGTCAATTCTCCCTGCCATCCATTCACTCAGGAAACTTTATGACCCACCCTAGGCCTGGCGCTACCTTAGCGTAGAAGCAAAGACAGCTAAAGCTTTTAAAACAACCCAAGGAGTGAGCAGAGGCCACGAATCCGGAGGATGCAGGGTGGGGCTGGGGAACGGGGGCAGACGGAGACCCTGGAAGGCCGCCCCAAGCCTCAGCCGACGGATCGGGCCCCCTCCCGGGCTGCAGGCGCTGGGGGCTGGCCCTCCACCCCCTCAGGGCGGGGCTCCTGCCAGCCCCTGGAGGTGCAGAGAAGCCCCCTCAAAGACCAGTCAGGAGTGCTGGGTCCCAGGGAGGCCACGAGCACGTGAGCTCTGTGCCTCTGCACCTGTGAGTGGGCACGGACGTGGCCTCTGGGCTCCATGTACTGGGCGGGTCCCAGGCCCCGGGGCTTGGTGTTCTCATCAACAAAGTGTCTCCAAGCAGCAGGCCAGCCTGAGCCCGCTCCGTGCGTCAGTCAACAACTCACGCTTGCTCAGTGCCCTGGCTGGCTCAGCGAACCCATCAGTGTGCTTATCTGAGTTTTCTGAATAGGGGAACCTTTGACGCGTCAAATTCTTCTGCTTTAAAGATTTATTTAGTTATTTGAAAGGCACAGCGAGAGAGAGAGAGTGAGACAGAGAGAGAAAGGTCTTCCATATATATGCTGGTTCATTCCCCAAATGTCCACAGGGCTGGGCCAGGCCAAAGCCAGGAGCCTGGAACTCCATCCGGGTCTCCCATGTGGGTGGCAGAAACCCAAGCACTCAGGCCACCTTCTGCTGCCTCGCAGACGCAGGGTGGGAAGCCAGATCCCAAGCAGAGCAGCTGGACTTGACCAGGCACCCCGACTGGGGATGCGGGTGTTCCGGGCACCAGCTTAACCTGCTGCACCACAGCGTCCACCCCCAGATAGTAACAGGGGCATTGTTGGAAGCATCTCCCGATGACCTGGGCTCCTAACACCCAGCGGAGGTGCTAACTTGTTCCTGGGACAGCGGGGAAAGACGGGCAAAGGGCATCAGGGCTTCCCGACACCACGCTGCAGGCAGCCACGCAGGAGGCGACACAAGTCTCTACAGAAGGACCCCAGCTGGGACAATGAGACCCCTCCGGGTCTCCACGCGTGCTGATGCCACACACACAGGCTCCCGACCTCAGCACAGCAAGGCGGCCACACAGCCCGGGCCTCCCGAGTCGGGGGGACCCAACACCTCCCCCCAAGGAGTCTCAGGAAAAGTAAGTAACTCTCTCAGTCTGGCTCTGCCTCGGCCTCCAGGTCAGTGGCGGGGAACGCCTGGCCCGCGGGCCGTACGAGGGCCGCGAAGTCTGGGTCTGGCCCTGCCAAGGCCACCACATGGGCGCTCAAGTCAGCGTGGCTATGGCAGGCTCCTTCTCAAGTGGCTCAGTTTGCACAGGCTAAATCCCCAAACGGCCCCAGCTGGAAGGACACTGCTGGCCCCTGCTCTAGACCAGAGGACGCAGGACACACGGACGCCATCAGCACACTCCAGGCCTTGGCGGGTCTCCAGGACAGCACAGCTCCTTCGAGAAAAATACCGACACCAAGAAGAACTTCCAGACGGAGAGAGACTGCAAGGGACGTCTCTGCCCATCACACGGTGTGGCTGTCACTGGGCTCGTGCCTCCCACGGCTACACAGCGCAGGGACCCGTGAGCCAGCGGGAAAGTGAGTCACGGACGGGCTGATCTGAGCTTGGTTGTCAGCGGGACAACAGTTTGGAGTTCAGGCTTCTTTCCTTTTTGAAAAGATTTATTTACTGATTTGAAAGGCAGAGTGACAGAGAGCCAGTGGTACCTTCTATCCACCGGTTCACTCCCCAAAAGGCCTCAATGGCCAGGGCTGGGCCAGTCCGAAGCCAGGAGCCAGGGGCTCCATCCTGGGGTCTCCTGTGGGTAGAGGGGCCCAAGCACTTGGGCCATCCTCTGCTGCTTTCCCAGGTGCATGAGCAGGGAGCCGGATGGGAAGTGGAGCAGCCGGGACTCGAAGCTGTGCTCACGTGGGAGGCCAGCGGTGGGCTTCCCCGGCGGCTCTGCCACAGCGGCGCCAAGGTTAGGTTTCTTGAAAAGAATACCTTATCTTTTGGAGATAGAGGTTACCCCAAAAGTTCATGGAAAACGGAATGCATAGATTAGTTTATTTTGGGACCAAACAGTTGGAAATGCACGCACCGAGGGCCTTCAGCGAGCCCACGGAAGCTGTGCATCCCGAGAAAGCTACGCCTGGATTTCAACACGTTTTGTCCCAAATAAACTGAACTTTCACTCCCATTTTCCCATAGACTTTGTGAAGTCCCCTTGTCCCCTAAAAGATTCGCAGATGACAAGAGGCATCTGCGATTTGCCCCAAAATATGGTGGAGAGGGAACAGAGGACGTGGGGGGCAGGACTGGCCATGGGGTGGTGGACATGAGTGGACATGAGACAACGCATGAGTACCCAGGATGCACTACGGGATTCTACTGACTTCTGCGTTACTGAAGGTGTCCTCTGTGAAATACTGCCATGGGACACGGCAGGGGGCAGCCAGTGCCTCCACCCAGAGCTTGGCGTTCGGTGCCGGTTCTGCGGACTTCCCCTGTCCTGTGCCATGGAGCCTGCAGCCCCCGTCCCCCCACCTCAGCCAGCTTTTCCCAGGAGGCCTGTGCACTGAGGCCTGGCCTGCCCGCGAGCTCAGAGTCCCTCTCATCGTGCCCGGGCTCGTCTGAGCTGGGCGGAAAGGCCCCGCCGTGCCGGCCCGGGCAAGCGCTGCTCACGTGCCAAGGCGCCCGCCCTGTGGCTCGGGCTTTTCCTGCTCCTGGCCGGGGGAGGGGCTTGCTGTGCCCTGGAGAGCGGGGATGGCCAGGGGCCTGGGTTCTCCACCCGGTGATGTCACCAGGCTCCTCCACTCAGGGTTCTGGGTGCGGAGGGAGAGCGGCTGCAGCCAGCGAGAACAGGCGCAGTCCCCGCGCATGCACCCCACCCTGGGCCCCGGCCGGAAGCCGTCCCTACCCAAAGGGCCCGCGGGGTCAGGCGGGCTGCGGCTGGAGGGAGGGGCCCTGCAGGTCCTGGGGGAGGCTGCTGACTCGGCGCGCAGGATTTATTTACTTCTGCAGGAGAGAACCACACTTGACCTCTTGAAGGAAACAAAAGTGAAGAATTTCCTGCCGGATCATGGCGGGGAATAACAGGAACTGAGCTGGTAGCAGCCTTGATGGACTGCGCCGCGAGGCTTCTCCGTGTCCCCGGCCACCACCCTCCCCAGGCTCCGGCCCTGCAGGGACCACCGAGGACCCACGCTGACTCTCAGCACGGCGGCAGCGCCTCACACAGACCCTGAACTTGGAAGGCAGACGGGATGAGGGAGAAGGCGGCTTGGGCTTAGAGCTGGATCCCAGGGCTACAAACTCACGTAACCTCTGACCTTTGACCCTGCCTATGCACAGGGTGGTTTTAAGGTGTACATGAAGTGACCTCCATGAAGCAAAGTGCTCTGCAGATGTGGGGGCCTTGCCACTCCCCAGCACTGAGAACTCACTCGTCCCCATCCAGCCTAGCGAGGACGAGTATGCCCATTTCACAGATGGGCAAAGGGAGGCTTGGGGGCAAAATGACTCGTCCTTGGGCACACAGTGAGTGGGAGCCCAGGCCTCCTCTCAGACTCGCCGGGGCCTATGTAGCCCAACAGGAGCCACCGTAACCCCCGAGGCTCACCAGCTTGGGAAAGCCCCTTCCTCAGGGCATTCGCGACCCCAGAGCCACAGCCACAGCTGGGCCCAGCACTGGCCTGTGGGTGCTGGGAGTGAGTACTGCTGAGCGGGTGGAGGCAGGGACCCACTTCCCCAGGCCACACCTCAGGGCCCTCCAAGCTCCGGGATCCTCTTAGGGTTCCTGGGCGGAAGTTACTTTACTGGGAAGGAAGGCGAGGAGGCGACTCTCCTGCTGCTTGGCCGGCCACCTGTGCCCGAGACTGGGCCACCGCATGGCTCCCTACCCATGCCACCTGCGGGGGACCGGAGCCCTCTGCCCTGAACGGGTGGGGTGAATCTATCAGGGAGGGACTCGTTATGCAAATGAGAGCCTTGGCAGCAGCAATCAGGTTGTGAACAAGCAGCTGCCTGCGCGGGTGTGCCCGCTGTTCCCCAAGTCTCCCCGCCGTGGGATTAGCCACTTCCACATCTGCTGTGAAGCCAGGCAGCCAGCCACCCACCCGGCCAGGGTTGCAGTGCCGGTTCTGGGTTCAAATCCTGACGCTGCAGCTGGACTGGGGATAATCACGCACATCATGGTTTGTGCTACGGGCCAGGCTGTTTCAGGCACCCTGCAGGTGTCAGCTCACCTAACTCCCACAGGAGCAGGCGGTGCCGCTGTCCCTTCCATCGCATAGTTACGGGAGCCGGGCGCTGCCTGTGCATGGCCGGCCTGGGGAGCACCCTGCCCCCGCCCGGCCCCACCTCCGCTGGTCTCGCTCCTGAGGCTGCCCTCAAAGCTGCCGAGGAAGGACGGCATCAAGATCAGTCCCTGAACCTGCAGCCCCTCTTCCCTCCTTAGCATAGGGTGCTGGCCGCCGGCCGCCAGGCCATGTGTCCTACTTATGTCTCTGGTTTATCGTTTGCTTTGACAACTGCTGTGTGCCTGGTGCCTGGAACAGATGCTGGAAGGGAGCAGGCGCTCAGGAACTATCTGTATAATAACCGAGCGGCCCATCAGCCCTCAGCGCTCTCAAGCTCTGGGTGCAGCGACCCCCTGGGCAGTCAGCCCTGCGCGGGGGCGAAACAGGAAAGGGAGAAGGGAGGGGAGGAGCCCCACCTCCCACAAGGAGCTGAACCCGCAATCAGATCCGAGCTATGGTGTGGAAGGCACCTCCTATGGCAGACTGGGCTCCTCCCTCCCCCGCCCGAGCCCCGCCCACCACACCCTGGGCCTGGCTCCCACAAGATGGGGATGCAGAGGTGTTTGGCTGACTCCAGAGGGCTTGGCCTTTGCTTTGTACCCATGAGGGTTCAGTGGGGCCCCAGGCTGGCCCCAAGTGGGTCTGGCAGGGCACCCCAGCACCCCAGCCCAGAGGCCCAGGGCTCAAGGCTCAGACCCCGCCTGAGTTCTGACGGTCACTCCCGCAGCCTGGACATCTGCCCAGGGCCCAGTTATGTGGCAAAGAACCAGGAAACACACAGGGAGGTGCCACCAGGGTCCCCCGGGGCGTGAGCCTCACCGCAGAGGGGACAGGGCAGGGGACGGTGGCCCCGTTGCCACTGGAGGGCCAATACTGAGCCTGCAGGTTACAACTCAAGGGCGGGAAGGTGTCGGCTCGACCCTGGGAGATCTGGGGCCCAGATAAAGTCTGACAAGGGGCAGGGGGAACCCTGCTGGGGACACACCCAGCACGGGCAGCTGGCCCCGTGCGTGCACCACCAACACCGGCCTGGGCACCGCCAGGAGTCAGGCTGGGTCCCTAGGGGCCTGGCCCGTGCCCAGCAACCCACAGAGGCAAAGTCTCAGGAACAGATGAGAAACGTGCTATAGCCCAGTAACGCCAGTGAGGACCGAGCAGCCCAGCGCACCTGCCAGGCCCGCGGCTCGAGCCTGGGCACCGCCTGCGCCTGGGCATGTGCTCCCGGGTTGTGTTTGCTCCCCGTTCTCTGCCCAACTGAGACGAAGCAGCGAGGCCTCCAGGGAGTGGCCTGCATCCTCCCATCCTCCGCTCGGAGAAGCAATCGCCTTTAACAACGGCGATAACGAAAACTGGATCCCCAGGGCCTGGCTCGAGCCCTGCAATGCGTGTGTTCTAAAGGCCAGGACTCTCGCTTCGGTGAACCCCGATAAGGTGGTGGGTGCTATCATTCCGTCCATTTCACAGATGAAAAAACTAGGCACAGGATCTGAGTGACTTGCCCAAGGTCACACAGCCTAAGAATGCTAGAGGCACTTAGACCCCCAGGAATGGGGCCAGGGGCCATAGAGGGCAATGCCAGCAGCACCTGTGACCCCAAGTTTAGTGTCCCCAGAGACTGACTTTGAAAACAGACCATCCCGTCTCCGCAAAGATGGTGAGCAAAATCAGCAGACACCGGCCAGCCGTGTGGCCCACGCCGGGGTTTACACGCAGCTTCTGATCTGATTCTCAAAGCGTCGGGAAGTAAACTCCCTGTCCCCGTGCACAGGGCGAGGCCCCAGTGCTGAAGGGCAAGGTCACGTGTCTGAGGTCCTAACTGCGAGCAGGCGGCAGAGCTGAGACGAGGTGACAGCTGTGGGCTCTGGAATGTTCCATGCAGACCCCCAGGCCTCTGCACAGTGCCCAGCCACTGACCCAGGGGGACCTCTGGGAGGAAGAACAGTGCCGCGTTTGGGGGCACACCCCGATTTCAGAGGCGCTGAAATGCGAGGGGTGTCCACATCAGAGCTGACGAAACACGGATGTTTTGTGCGGAGTCTCACCGCGGCCGTGTGCTTTCTCACGATCTGTACCCGGCTGTGGGTGAAGGGGCACAGGCAGAGCCGAGTAAGGGTCACGCACTCACACAAGGCGCCAGGGGCTGGCACCTGAGCCCCCAGGTCCGTCCACTCAGCTGCGTCCCAGACCTCAATATGCCTGGCACCTCCCACCCTGCCTAGAACGCGACAGATTCAGAAGAAACATCCCTTAAAGGGAGACAAGAAGGGAAAGATCAGGGCGGGCTGCTTTCCCCAGCAGGCCCGGGGCCTGTGCCTGCCACTCGTTAGCCGATGCCAGCGGCCAAGGTGGAAGACAGGGTGTGGGACACCCACAGGCCCCTCCCGGAGCCGAGCAGGCATGCGCGTGTACGTGTGTGTGTGCGTGTGTGTGGTGGGCACAGCCTGAGTGGCACCTGGGGTAGGGGGTGACTGTGCTCTGTGACACACCTGGAGACCGGGATCCCATGTGAGGGCTGGGGGTCTGAGATGGGGTGAGGACCGGGCCACGCCCATGGGAAAGAATCCCCCCGCCCACTGCCCCAGCCCCCTGGTGACCAGAGCCCGAGTAGAGAGGCTGCTGCCTGAACCCCAGGCCGTCCTTAGGAGGCGCCATCGCTGGGCCAGACCGTGGGGACGAGCCGGTCTCGGTTCCGTTGATTGACTTCTGCTTCATTTTTCTAAAGGCATTTACCGAGGTAGAAACGGCACAGACTGACCTGCGCGTGACTCCGCGGGTGCTCAGAGGCACGTGGAGGCCATAAAGGCACTCAGGGCCCTCGCCACTGTTTGGAGGTGGCCTGAGTGTCCCTGTTCTCAGTGGGAGGCAGGGGGACTGGGGTGGGGGAGGGGCCGGTGGCGTCCTTAGCTCCCTGGGGGCCGTCCTTGAAGGGATGGAGGGCGCTCTCGGGGACCCGGCTACATCAGCAAGAGTGAGCTGTTACAGGACAGCGAGCTGGCCCTGCCTGCCCCGGGCTCCCTCCTCCCCGCACCCCACCACCTGCGCGCAGCTGGGTCCCGCGCCCTGCCTCAAAACAGGGAGCGACACTAAACCTTCCTGTGCCGAGCGCCGGCCTCGGGTGTTCCATTACAGTGCCAGGAACCAGACGGCGGCGGCGGCCCTGGGGCGCAAGTGGACTTGACCTACACCCCAAGCACACGGTCCCAGCGCCTCTGCGGCCAGAACGGCAGAAATGGAACAGCCGAGACCACGTGCTCGCGTGTGGCACAAGCACGACCCCACCTCCAACACGCTCTCGCCACCCCTGGGCCAGGAGAGCTGACACGGGCGATGTGACCCATGCGGCCCGTGCGTCCCTCAGCCCTCTGTGCCCCTCAGGTCTGGGGAGGAGTGAAGAGCTAACAGCCAGCTGACCACAAGGACGACGCTGACTTGTCTGACCCGGGAGACTTGGGCTGTAGGAAGCTGACGCAAGTCGCTCAGAGAACAACTGGTCAACCCAGGCTGTGCCCCTGCTGGATTCCAAGCCAGGGTCCTGACCTCAGTGCTGCCCCCTAGAGGGCACTAGCAACTCAGAGCCGCAGGCGAGGAGGGGTTCTTGCTGCTGGGTGCAGCCCGGCTGGTGCCGGTGCAATTGCCCAGTGGCTGGGATCAGCAGCCTGTCCCTTGTCATCGGGCGTGGACAGCCTGGGCTCTCTACCCACAGATCTCATTCCTGGTCCCCTGCCTCCCTGCTGCCCGGCACCTGGCACAGGAAATGCTCCAGGCTGCCATGTCTGTGATGGTGTTCCAACCCCAAATGTGCCACTGGCAGCTCCACTGGGGGCCTCTCCCAGGGGCTGTGAGCTGGGCAGACCACCTCCAGAGGCCTGGTGGGATGGGGTTAGGGTTCCCGCATGCAGGATCCAGTGGGGAGCTGCCAGGAAAACCACCTGCCACCCTCAGCCACTCACCCCTGGACAGAGGGATTCTCGTCCCTCCTCCGGCGGGAAAACCCGCCTGTGCCAGAGGCCAGGAGGCGCTATCGGTTAAAGGGGTGAGCGTCCGAGAGCGGGGGCAGGGAGCCCGTCCCGCTGACCCACTGCCTGGCGGCTCTGTTTATGGGGCAGGGCGTGCCATGCGCCAGGCTTCCTGCCAAGTCCAGGGACAGGGCCGCTGCTCTTCCCCTTGGCAGTGGATGGAGGCCCGGAGGCAGCAGCCACTTGGGAGGCTTGACCCGCAAACTGCACCTGCAACTCCCCTGGGTTTGGGGACGCTGGGACGTGAACCCAAGGGCGCTGGCATTGACTCATGCCCAGTCAGAGGGTGGTGCTGGCCACACGCGGGGCCGGCCAGCGGCTGCACCTTCTCAGGAAGTCTTCCTGGTCATTCTAGGAGGAAAGACGGGTGCTTGACAGATGGGCAGCTGGGGGCTCTCGGGTGAATGGTGCGCTCCACTGGTCCCTTCCGTCACCCCTGCCGGTCCCTCCAGGGAGTCCCTGGGGCCCACTGGGAGTGAGGTGCTCCAGGAAGGGTGGGCGTATGGGGCTGTGCTTAGGTTTCTGTGCTGTCAGCAAAACCAACACAGTGTATGACCTCAGAGCTCTGGGGTCGCGAGTCTGAAGGGTGTCACAGGGCCAGCCTCAGGTGTCCCTGGGCTGGGCTCCAGCAGAGAACCTATTTTCTTGCTTTTTTTGGCTTCTTTGGGCACCTGTACCCCTTGGCTTGTGGCCCCTTCCTCCACCTTCACAGTCATCCATGTAGCACCCGCAAAGCTCTCCCTGACCATCGCCTGCCTGTCCCCCTCTTCCAAGGACCCCTGGGACTACACCGGCCTCCCCTGGACCACCCCAGGTCACCTCCCTGTCTCAGGGTCCTCATCCCATCTGTGAAGTCCTCAGCCATACGAAGTCCCACGTTCAGGGTCCCAGGGTTGCAACATGGACAGCTTTGGGGATGCCCACCGGCTGGACTGCTGTGCCCACCTCGCCAGTGCCCCAGGCACAAAGAATTTCAATCAGGCAGGGTAGACTGATGGTGCTGGCATCCCGCAGGAGCATGGTGACAATCCAGGGCCATGCGCCCCCACGCCTCCGGTCCAGGCTGCACCCCCAGGCTCGTTCCTCGAAGAGCAGAATTGCTTTTAAGTTCTAAAAATACCTCCCGGCTGCTAAACAAACACCGGGGCTCTTGTGAAATACGGCAGCAACATGAAAGGCCTGGCAAGAGGCGCCCGGACTCTGATGTGCGAGCGGCCGGGGCGGCCACAGTTGTTCTCCAAGTCCTTGCGGAACTCAAGGCCAAGGTCAGGCTCTGGCCAGGGGCCAATGCCTGGAGCTGAAGGCACAGGCCGGGAGGAAGCAAACACTGGCCCGGCACCTGGGGGAGGGGCCTCCGCCTCTGCCCTGGCCTCGTCCTCCACACAGCCCTGCCATGTCCACTGTGGCGCTCAGACAGGTGGGGTCACTCTCCCAGGGTAGCCCAGCACCCTGCATTCCAGCCAGGTCTCCCTGTTTCCAAGGCCAAACTACCACCAGGTTCAACAGGTGCACCTGTCACACCCTCGTGGGCTGTGGCTCTCAGCCAGATGTCCAGGTGGCTGACAGTGGGAGTCCCTGGGCCTGAGGGCCTGGGTCTGGACCCAGCCTCCCCTAGGCCCTGTGCCTCAGTTTCCCCACTTGTCTCATGGGGCAGAGTTAATGGAGGTGCCACACCCAGAGGAAGCCGCTTCCTGCCCACCCCAATGCCCCCTCCCCTGGTGGGCTCGCTCTGGTTTCTTCTGAGTAGAGGGGAACAGCACCCTCTCCTATCTCTGGGTCCCCACCCTGCAGACCAACCCCTAACCCACGCAGGACAATCTCTGCAGCATCTTTTATACAAAACCGTGAGAGCCGCCAGCCCGGGGAGCGCCCACCTGCCTCCCCGCTCCCACCGAGCTCTCGGGGGCAGGTCCCAGGCATGTCATGGAACTCAAAGACTATTCTTACACACAGAAACGGTGACCACTTGAGGTGATGGGTACGCTCAACGTATACACGCATCAGAACGCGCTGCACCCGGCAAGTGCAATTCCTTGTCTGTCGATCAGAAAAGAAAAAGGTTGCAGAATGTCCAAGGCTGCTCTCACTCCTGGGCACAGACCCACTTTCCACTTCCTGTCTGCCTCTTCCACTGGGAGCCTGGCTCACTGCCAGCTAATAACTTGCTGCGTGCGTGGCCTGTCCAGGGCCCTGTCCCCCACACCCCACCTGCGTTATCTCAGTAATGACCTTGAGGGTTAGAAGGGACCACACCCATTTACAGATGGGGAAGCCGGGACCAAGCGAGGTTGAGTGACAGCCAAGGCCATGAAGCCGGCCAGCGATTAAGCTGGGCTCGCTTCTGCCAGGTGCTTGGGTCCGGAGCAGCCCAGCCCCTGGCCCGCCCCTCACAGGGGTGTCCATATACCCCCCTTCCAGCACAGTTCTCCCGAGACCCCACGCTGATCCCGGAGTATGCTGGGTGCTGGGGACATGTCTACCAGAGCAAGGGGCTCTGAAAATGACACGCGTATGTCAGAGCTGGGCTGAATGGGGAGTGGGAGGTGGGCACAGGGCTGCGTTCCCCGGGGGAGAGAAGGTCCCGGATGGCCTCTCTGAGCAGGTGATGTGTGGGCCAAGGCTATGATGGGTGAGGAGGGGCCCAGTGGCTGGGAAAGAGCGTTCCAGGCCCAGGGACAGCGAAGCACAAAGGTCCTGGGGGAGCCAATGGCCTCAGGGTGTTCAGGGAACTGAAGGGGAAAGGACAGTGACCGAGCCCCTTGGGGAGAGGACTGGTGATGATCACCCGGGATGCAGGCAGAGGCACCGCCCCCCTGCGCCCTGCACTGAGGCCCCCGGGTGCTGGGAGGGGCGAGGCCACACTGCCAGAATGCCCTTCGGGAGATCAGCCCTCCCTCCAGGGACTGGGAGAGGCCAGTGGTGAGGGAGGGCTGGCCCTGGGCCCTGCGCACAGGACGCCAGAGATGAGCAGATGACAGGGGGCCAGGCACACCCAGCTCCTGGTCACACCCCTCGGGCAGCAGGGACCGATTGGCACACCCGCTGGTGGGTGCTGGTGACAGAAACCTGGGGCCCCGGGACTTCTGCCCAGCCCATGGCAGGTGTGGCTGGGGACCCTGGCCTCTCTCCGAGTCGCAGAGGGGAGCTGGGCCCCTCTTTCATCCCGGGGCACCTGCTCTGGGCCAGGCCCTGTACCAGGTGTGATGATCTGGTAATGAGGAAGCCACAGTCCCACCCGCGGTGACACATGGGAAGCGGCCACACCCCCAGCACGTCACAATCATGTGCCAACCACTGTGCTCACCATACTGGTAAGATGACAGAGCAAGGCCCCCCACTCCCTCCCACCCCACCCTTCAAGCCTTGCCCCGAGGTAGGTGCTCGGGCTGTTCCAAGACACCTTGCTTCCCCTTCCCCCATGACCCCCACCCCCACCTATGCCTGCAATGACAGTGGCTGGGCCAGGCCTGGAGCCAGGAACTCACTCTGGGTCTCCCACGTGGGTGACCGGGACCCGACTGCTTTAGCCATCACCCGCTGCCTCCTGGGGTCTGCATTAGCAGGACGCTGCAGCCAAGAGCGCAGTCAGGGAGTGAACACCCAGGGGCTCCGATACGGGACACAGGTGTCTCAAATACACGAAGAAGCACCCACCCCAGACCTGCTCTTGTTAAGTCCAAACCCACAAGCCAAGCCCAACAGCACTGGGGGAATGGCCGCTGGCTTTCGGGCCTCCAAGGGTGGCTTTCGATGTGGACCCCAGATCCTCACTGGGCGACAGAGGCTGCACCTGTTGTGTCTGCAGCGTTCCTCTGTGCCGGCTCAATGCTCACAGCGGGGGAGGGCTGGGACTCCAGGCTCTCCGGGCACAGAGGTGGCCCGCACAACTCCTGCAGGGGACCTGGTTCCCGGAGGACACAGACCCGGCAGCCTCCCTCAGAGCCTCCTCCCCCTTCCACCCTCAGGAGCTCATGCCGGGCAGCTACTCGCACACGCACTGCGGGCAGGAGAAAGAACCTTCTAGGTACCGGGGACTCTGCCGTGGATAAACACCGTGCAGCCTGTGCACAGCCCAACCACGCCTGAGCAGCAACAACTGAAGTCAAAAGCCGCAGGTGTCAGGCAGATGGCTGCATCTGGGAGGCCACCGAGAGGGTGACACGTCCGCCCTGAGTCAGGCCATCAGAGGAAGTCCCGGGGGACCTGCCGGGACAAGGCTGCTGTGCTTGGCTTGTGCTGTTCCACTGTTGGAGCGGTGGTACTTGTGGGTCCCCCACCTCCTCCAGGAAGTTGGGGGCTCAGAGCACCCATGAATCCTAGCAGGAGCTGAGGCCAAAGCGCTCGGGACCAGGCTCTGGCTGCTTGGGGCACCCTTTGTTCGGAGGGCCCCAGGCCTGGCCTGACCCCTCCAGCCGGCGATCAGGTGCACCTGGGTGTGTACAGCCAGGTTCACGGCTCCCCAGACGGAGGGACACGGGACCTGGAGCTGTCACAAACAAGAAGCTGGCAGGCTCCGCGGGAAAGGGCATCCCAGCCACCGGGGAGACTTCCTGCAGCCACGTTCCTCTGAGTCCCACGAAGGAAGCAGACAGGGCTGCCAGCAGCGCCTGCACACAAAGCGCAGGGCCTGGGGCTTAGAAAGCTGTGGGCTCAGGCCTGCAGGCCGGAGGAAGACGCGGCTCTGCGCCTCTCCCCCAGCTCCGTGCGCTGCTGCCCATCTTCGGCCTTCATCTTCAGCCGGTGGGCTCTGGGGGCGTGGCTGTGTTTCAACCCACCCCTCCCCCTTCTAGGGACGTAGCTCAGACTGGATCCCTGCTCCAGTGGGAGCTCGGCTTTCACTCTGCCCGCCAGGCCCCTTCCACGCGAGGTCTCATCTGGGGGTCCCGGGGGTTAGGACTCCAACCTGTGAGAGTCCGGGGACAGGACAGAGCCCGCGGCACCCAGGCAGCCGCTGACCTTGGGCACGGCCGGCACTCGTCTGCCCCTAAGAGTCGGGCGGTCGACATTCAGGGGCCACGTGGTTTCTGCGGCTCCAAAGCAACCTTAGAAACAGCAGCGCGCTTCAAAACGCTCGTGGAGAATGGAACCAAAGACGAGTTCGTTTTAACGCAAAACGTTTTTGAAATCTACACGCACTTCTTTACTTACACACAGACCCCCTGGCCTCTGGCAGCCCCCCGTATGCGAGCATACTTGGGAGGGACCAGAACACACTTAGTCCCGTCTTCTCACAAACTGCTGGGAGTCCCTGGGCGTGCACACCAATGGGTGTCACTTGGCTCCAGTCTTATTCTACAAAAAAACCCAGGTGCTCAGCCGGGCTTGGCCTGCTCTTGGGGGCCACGCACAGGCCGCGTCTGGACTCCAGTGGCCTGGCTGTGAGCAGGCTGTCTCTGGCTGCAGGAGTTCCACCTGCACAGCAGGGGGCAGCACCCATCCCCGGGCTGTGCCATGAGGTGAGGGACAGCACGCTGACCCCCAGCCCACATTAATGGTTCCACATTCATTCCTGCCGCCTCTGGCTCCAATGCCAAGGTCCCTCTGCAGCGGGTCCCATCTACCCACAATTCTCACACCTTCTGGGGGAGACAGACAAGGAGGGGGTGCATGACCTCAGTGGCTCTTCACAGCCCTCTCACCAGGCAGCTCTGAATTCTATCCCCACTCTACAGACAAACTGAGTCTCAGAGGGGCTGAGGGACTGGCCCAGGCTCCCGTGGACATGATGAACTAGGGTGAGGATCGGAACTCAGAGCCCGGGGTGTCAACCTCTGCAAGCTACTGCTTCCGCCAGTGACCAGAGAAGGGCACACGATGACAGAGACTAGCAACAGTCCATTTGGTCAAGTCCCGAGACGAATATTCCGAATCTCCGAGAAACGCTAACCCGCGCACCTGTGGGCCGGTCGTCTCAGGAACGCTCACTGCTGCAGGTGCCACATGGAAGCGTGATCACCCCAGCACCTGGGAACAGACCCCCATGAACCCCTGCTGAAGGGGTTCACGCACAGTGCGGCAGATGGAAGGCGAACCCCAACTACCAGCACAGGACCCCCCCCCCCGCCCCAACAAGGAGCCCAGGCAGAGACAGGTGGTCTTGCAGGCCACAAGACAAGCACACCCAGTACTGCCAGGCCTGGGAGGCCCCTGAAGGTTGGGAGCTGCCACCAAGTCTGTCCCTGGTGCCCTTCCCCTTGCCCTGTGGCCTGGCCCAACCCCCTGCCCCCACTGCTGAGCTGTGCATCTGACCAGGCCAAGGGCGACCCTTGGGAACTCGGCTCTCAGCTGGGTGAGAGCCCCCACCCCGGCGTAAGAACAGAGACGGGCTGGACGGCCCCAGGGACCTGTGAGCACCACGTCCTGCCTGCCAACCGGGGCCGCATTCCTGGGTTTCTGGCATGCAGAAGGCACAGCCAGGAGCGCAATTCGGAGAGCAGCCTGTTCTTACCCGAAGAGGAAGAGCAGCCGCCCGGCCTTTAATTACAACTCCCTCCGGCGGGGCTGGGCGGGAGCCCTCCTCCCTTCTGTCAGTCGGGGTCCTGCTCAGGCTGAGCAGCAGGGCGGGCAAGGAAAATGGAGATCCCGAGGGGACTCCACCTCTGCCTGGGAACGTGCCCTGGCCGGCTGCCTGCGGGGGAGGGGAGCACTCTGCGGGCCCTGGGGGACGCGGGGAGGTGGAGGAAGAGATGGCTGGGATGGAGCAGCTGGGGCCGAGGTGGGGGCCGAGGCCAGAGGCGCGGGGGAACAGGCCCTGCTTGCAGGCCCTACTTCCTCTTTCGGGACAGTGTCCCCACCTGCCCTCCTCGCCTCCCTCCTCCAGCCCAGGCGGTCCAGCTCAGGGTGGGTTTCCCTGTTTCCACACTATACCCCGGGGCCATCTTCCCAAAGCCCCAACCCTCCCTGCCTAAAGCGAACCAGGGCTCCCTGCCCCACCTGCCCCAGGGGCTCAAGTTCGACTCCTCCGTGCTGTCTATTCCCTCTCCTCTTTCCATCTAACCTGCCAGCAAGTCCGGTGCGCTCTCTGGTTCTCTGCCACCCGTCCTGCAGGACTGCTGTGACGGCCTCCCCTCTTCCACCCCGACTCTACGCTGCAGATCTCATGGGGTCGCTTCCCTGTGCCCGACATAAAACCCACACTCCTCACTCAACCCCCAATAGATCTCAGGGCCCCATGAGGCACCGCCCCTCCTCTGGCCTCCAGCTCCCTCCCCATCCTTTGCTGCCAGCTACATGGGCTACCCCTGACCCTGTGTCGCCCGCCCTTGGCAGGCTCCTCCCCATCAGTCTTGGGTTCAGAGTTCAAGGTCCTGTCCTGGAGACGCCTCCGATGGCCACCACGTGTGACACGGCCCCGTCACCCTCTCCTCCACGCCTCCCACTCCCACGTGGGTGCTCTGTGGCCTGGGCCACAAGTTCCTCCCTTCCTGGCCTGTTGACAGATTTACAACCTTGCCTGGGCTGGGAGGAGGCTGCTGAGCCTGCTCTTCTCACCACGACCTGACCCCCCAGCCCTGGCCGGGTCTGCAGCAGGGGTCAGCGGCTATTTCTGGAATGCGTGACTATCTGTATTCCTGACACCCGACCGAGGACCTGCTACTGTGAATCTGATTAAACCGCATGGAGAGAAACAGCTGCCGCCACTCACTGCTCATTGGAGACCTACTAATTAATCCGAGGACCCGGAGCGATCCCCTGGGAAGGCAGCCAGCTGGATCACCAGGGCCCTCCGCCCCCAACCAACCCCTTCACTCAGATTCTGAGTTGAGCTCTGCTTTCCGAAAGCGACACAGGTTGCCGAGGTCCTGAGTCGCACTCCAGGATGGATGGGGCTCCTGTGGGAGCCCCACACCAGCCACAGGAGGCTCTCACACCCCTGTGGCAGCCTCGGCACGGGCCGGCACCGCACAGACCAGCGGATGGCGTGGAACACACCAGCCAAGAACAGCAGTGGCTCAGCACTGCTGGGGATTTGCTGCTTTTACATTAAAATAGTCATATGGAGAAGGACAATCATGGGCACGAGGGTCCTATTGGCAAAAGAGGATCCACGCCTGCTCCCCGCGGGGCGCCTGTGGGTGAAGCTTGGCAAAGTCAGACAAGCACCCGGGCCCCAGGAGGCCCCGAGGGCACCGGGTTCTCCGTGGCCACTGCTGATGTCACAGTGTCCACGATTGTCTCCGTAGTGGTCTCCATGTCCCGGCTTCTCGCTCTCCCTCCATCCCCTCATCTCCCGGGCCTCTCAGGATGTGGGAGTGTTGGAGGAGCCCAAGCTAGTCCCCGTCTCGATCAAGCCAACTAACCCGCATGCGTCTGGAGTACCCGGAGGCCCACGACGCCAGGCCGCCTGCGCCTCCGTCCTTCCACACCTACGCACCGCGTCTCACCTCTTCCCAGCTGTTACTCATCTGCTGGGCGTTCAACTGTGCCATCTTGGCCAGCAGGAGCCTCACGCCACCGGCGCTGAGGTCTTGTCTGTCTTTAAAACCATCTTTGCCTCCTGCAAGGTCAAGGTGTTTTAGCCCCACTGGGCAACTTCCCACTGCCCCACACCTGGCTCCCCAACTTGTCCAAGGAGCCCTGGTCCCCGTCACAGGGAACAGCCTCGAGAAACACAGCAGTGCAGGCCCCAGGTATGTGCATTCTACTGGGGGAGGGGGATGTCACTGCTTCTAGCATGTTCCATCGTTAGCACTTGGCAACCATATGTGCAGTGCTGTTCCTTATCTGTGGGTTCTGCAGCCTCCGACTCAACCAAACAGGGACCAAACCTAGCTGGGAAAAAAATTATTCCCTAAACAAGAGGGGTGACAACTACTTCCATAGTGTTTACATCGTATTACGTGTGTATAACCTAGAGATGATTTAAGAGGAGGACGTATACAGATTATATGCAAATACCATGCCTTTTCCCAGAAGGGACTTGAACATCCCCAGATCTGGGTAGCTGCAGGGGTCCTGGATCCAAGGCCCTGTGGATTCGGAGGGACCACGGCGTAGAGGTACCCTCCAAGGGACACCGATGTCCCCATCTCCAGTCCCACACGTGCCCCCATTTGACACGGTCGGTGAGCACCCTGGCATCTGACAGCGTCCGTTTCCTCCCTGGCTCTATTCTGACAACAAGAGAATTCCAGACTGATGACTCCCAGGGCGCTGGCCACAGCGTGCTGGATGAACTGCCAGGCCTGCTTCCTGTTCTGCTAGACCTCAGAAAATGTCTACAACACACAGAGAACACAGCAGCTCGCTTCGTGTTTGTGAAGCGTCATCCTCCAGGCGATCCCTGGGAGTAGGACTGCTGAGTCCAGGGTGAATGCCCATGTGATCTTGCTGGTGTGACTTGGCCCCGCCGGGGTCCCACCACGACGCAGGTCCACCCACCGAGAGTGAGTGTGTTCCCCCTCTGCGGCACTCGCCCGTGATCCGGGCAGGTGTATGCTTCTGGAATTCTGCCAACCTGCCAGGTGAGCGACGGTATCAGAGTTGGCTTCATTTGTAGCCTCAACAACCTCTAATCTGCTGTGCCCACATCCCCGAGGTCAGGTGTGGGGCTCATCTTGAGGGTGCTGAGCCTCCCAGCTGGGGTGGGGGACACGGCCTCACTGTCCACCCACCCACCTTGATCCAGCCCCGGGGGAAAGTGCTGTCAGCATCTGTGGGACCTCAGAACCATGCCCTTCTCATTTCTGGGATACACCAGCCCCCCGCTGTCTTCAGCAGGCAAAAAGCCATGTCTGGCCTTTGGCTCTGAGTCCGAGGCCAGGGGTATGGGCAGGGGAGGGGCTGCCATAACCAACAGGGGCCTCTGCTGTCTGGCTCGGCACCTGCACTTCCCACGTTGGGCTCTCGGGCCACAGAGAGGCATCCTTAGAGATCCAGGCCGTGGGAAGATGTGACAGTGCCCCGACATTGCTGGGTACCAGTGTCTGGCTGTCCCCAGGTGGGAGTCACAGCGCTGACTCCGAGTGGATGCGTGGGGGAGTTCCTGCCCCAACCCTCCCAGCTCAAGCATTTAAGGGCCCGGAGGAACTCCAGATGTTTGGTCTCCATGGCGTGATGGTTAGGAGTGTGGGAACTTGGGCCGGGATGGGCTGGGGCACTGACCCTGGGGCTCCCCCACTTGCCACTGCTGTCTGGTATGAGTTCTTTCCAGCCCTGAGTCTGGGCTGAGTGGGGGTGGTAACAGGAGCCACCTCCAGACCTGCCGCGTGGAGCGAGTGGAGCTCTGTGTGCAGAGCCTGCACGCGCAGCAGGTGCTGAGTGAATGCCGACTTCATACACACAGGGGCAGCAGGCTGGCCAGGCCAAGTTCTTCTCACAGGGACTGGCTTCCCCTCTCACACTTTCCAAGTGAGAAGGACCCTGGAGCTGGCACGCCCCGCATGGGGGCATGCTGCAGAACTCGGTGGAAATGTTAGGTGGGAAGTTACAAACTCGCCTGTGCGGGTGAGAGGGGCATGGAAAATCAAAGCGCCTGCAGAAGCCCCCCTTGGGAGCAGCCCAGGACTCACACTGCAGAGTCCGGCCCAGACCCCGTTCACTTTCCAGGTGGCCTCAGCGCTTCCCCCTCAGGGAAATCCTCTCTTCTCAGCACCAAATGGGTTGCCTGGCCTGGTAACACCGAGCAGTGAAACCCTTCCATCCTTTCTCCAAGGCAGCACCCTAGGGGAGGCGCCTCTACCCGGCCAGGTGGGCTCCCCAGTCTGACAGCACTGAGCAGCCAGCCCTGGGGAGGAACTGCACCTAATTCACGCTCAGCGAACCTTTTGTTCTGGAAGAGGGGGTGGGGAGGAGAAATGGTGGACTGGACCCCTCTCCCTCCTAAGCCCAGTCTGAGTACTGACTGCACGCTCAGCTCTCGGCTCCCTCCTGAGCCGCCCGCCTGGCCTGCCAGGTGCATTCTCTCCATTAAACCGCGGAGCCTTGCTTGGCCCGGTCTGAGCTCTCTCCGGTTCTGTCTGGAGAGGTGCCCATCTGTTCTGACGGATGCCTCGCCATTAAACCTTGCTACCTTGCTTACCACTGCTCTCTCGCCTGAATTCTTTCTTGCGTGAAGACAAGAACACATCCCACCCATCGCTGCTAACGGAAAGACACTGCTGCAACTTTTTCATCCTGAAATTCTTAAGGTGAGATCAAGCGACAATTGCCCCACCTGCGCAGTCACACCAAAGCTGCCGTGCCTCGCACCCAGGGCTGCTATGGGCAGCTGCACAGCCTGTGCGTCAGCCAAATGGGCCCGGAGGGTGAGCTAGGCGAGAGCTGAAATGCAGGTGGATTTGGCGTGTGTCACGCTGTGCGGGCTGCAGCCAGCTGGGGGAGCAGGCACCTGTCTGCTCTCCTGGCAAACCTTGCGACGGAGCTGCAACCCGCAGAAATGGGGTCGCGTGCAGCTGCCACTGTCTCAGCAGCAGGCTCAGGGCCAGGGGGTCTGCGCTCAGTGGGAAGAGGGCGCCTTCTCCACGTCTGCAGGGGAGAGCCCTCTTCTAATTCGCACACAGACTCCAGACAGGGTGGTGGGCGCTCCGTTAACATCTGAAACCAGGCATCTGCAACACCAGCTTGGCCTGTGCTCTATGATCTAAGGTCTTTCATGCACAGAACTGTGCTACCAGGTCATAAAGATTCCACTTAAAATCCAAAGCTCGGGCTGGTGTGGAGGTGTAGCGGGTAGAGCCTCCACCCGCAGGACCGGCACCCCACGTGGGCACCGAATAGAGCCCTGGCTGCTCCACTTCCAATCCAGCTCCCTGCTAATGCACCTGGGAAAGCAGCAGCAGATGGCCCAAGTGCTTGGGCCCCTGCACCCACATGGGAGACCGGGAAGAAGCTCCTGGCTTCAGCCTGGCCCAGCCCTGGCCATTGAAGCCATTTGGAGAATGAACCAAGGAATGAAGATCTCTCTCTGTCTCTCCTCCTCTAACTCTTTCAAATAAATAAATAAATGTCAAAAAATTTCAATTCTGTTTCAGGAACAGAGACAGAAAAAGCAGACATCCCCCACTGCCCGGAAGCATTGTGGCTCCTAGCTGGGCTGCGGCTGTCATGTCCCCCAGAGGGCCAGGCCTCCAGCTCCAGGCTGTGTTCTTCCCCAGTATCTTGGGGGCCCCCTGCACTGCTCCCTTGGGGAACCTGACCCCATAACCACGGTGCTCACTGCAGACCCGGGGGGGGGGGGGACTGGGATAGGTGGAGGTGGTTGCTTGGATACGCCCCCTCGCTTGCTGAGGTTTCCATGGAAGACAGGAGTCTCCTCCGGCCACCCCCCTCCCTCTCCCGCTTCTCGCATCTTCCTTCGGAGCCACCGTCCGAAAGCATCGCTCCTCGCGAGTCAGCCGAAGGCTCCACTTCCACACCCTCCTGTCTATCACAGCTCGGGATGGCTTCTGAGACAGCCCATGCCTCTCCTCCTCTCTGTCATGGTCAAGATCAAGTCTTGCTTGCCTTGTAAATTACAACGCTGGGTGGACTCGGAGCAGGCAGACGAGCCCGGAGCAGAGCAGAGGGTGCGTGTCTGGGCACAGGCGTCAGGTGCTCCTCCTGTTCAGGGGGACAAGTGGCCTGCACGAGTGTCCAGCCTCCACGCCGTCCCAACCCGAAACACCTGCCTGACCCCATCGCCCCCTCACACGCCAAGTGCTGGCAAGGCGAGAGATGCGTCTGTCTGGACAGTCCCAGGTGGCTCCTCTTGGTCCGCTCCCTTGCAAAACTCTCCGATTTTCAACAACAAATCCTGCGGAGACTCTAAGCGTAGCAATAGCATCAAACAGCATGGTTACAGTGGCTAGTTAGGAGCTACACAAGGTCTTCAAAGAGTTCACGGGAATGTGCATCATGAAAAAAAGCTGTGCATAAACATCAAAATCCTTTACAGGCAGTGTCCACAGGTCCCACAGGGCCCAGGGATCCTGCATCTGCCACAGAACCCTGCCAGCCCTCACTCGGCTGCTTGCTGGCCTGAGGGCCTGGGAGCTCTCACCTCTGTCCAGGCCTCTTGCCCCGACCTGGCTGGCTTCTGGGCGGCCAGACAGAGGCAGGCCCCTTGAGATCTGGCCACCAGGCACACTTGGCTTCACTGAACAGGGGGCAGCCCCTGCCCTGGGAGCCCAGTTGCTGAGTGCAGGCGGTGTGGGCGCCTGGTGGAAAGAGGAGCTACTACCACCCGCGGCATCCAGCTGAGCCCTAAGGAGCTGAACCGACCAAGATATGCACCTGCTGGCCTCTCCCTGGCGCTGGGCCGGGGCCAGGGCTGTTGGGCTTGCACACATGTGTCAGCCCTAGGTTGCTGGAGATGCTTTGCTTTCGCAATGTGCACTGCCGTAGGGCCCGCCTGGTTCTTCCGGACTTCCCTGGTCCAGAGCTCCTGGACGAGCAGCCTGTCAGGGTGCTGGGGCTGGAAGGTCAGTGGACAGAGGGCCGCAGGGCGGAGGACGGCTGGGTCCCAGTCCTCTCTGAGCCCCGGTGAGAGGCAGGCTGCCGTGCAGGCGTGCCTCCTCCCACGTCTCTGGCGAGCTGGCAGCGTTCAGCAGCTGTCCGGCTTCCTCGGAGGGTGGGTGAGAGGCGTGAGGGGGCGAGGGTCTCCCCACCAGGGTATCTTCTCCCTGGCGTTTTGAGTCATGCAACTGTGTGGCCAGACCACCACAACAGGTGCTCCCATGAGGCCTGCGGAGGCTGGAGGCGCCCTCAGCTGTGGGCTTCAGACTCCCGACTGCCCGTTCCACTGTGTCCACAGCATCTGCCCACAAGCCACGCCCACCCCAAGAGCCACAGCGCAAGCAAGTCACCACGTGGACAACTGCTAACCACTTCTACCCACCACGGCTATGGACTATGCCGGCTCGCCAGGCAGGTCCCTGAGCCAGGTACAGCTTTCCCCGGCTTAAATCCCACCTCCCCAGGACAGGTGCTGGGCCCCCTGGGTCCCATGGCAGAGTACCTGGGCTGCACACCTGGCGCTGCCTGCAGCTTCCTGCTAATGCACACTCGGAGACAGTGACATCGCAAGTTCTTTGGTCCCTGCCGCCCACATGGGACACCTGGATTGATTCTGGCTCTCGGCACTGGCCTGGCCCAGCCCTGACTATCGTGGACGCTTGGTGATGTCAACCAGCAGATGGATGCTCACTCTCTCTCAGATAAATAAAACTTAAAAAAACCAAATTCCACTTTCCGCTCTGTCGGGCAGTACCTGGGCCTCAATGCTCTCATCTGAAAAGTGGGAATAAGTCACAGGGCTGCTGGGAAAATGTATGGGATTTATAGTCCGTGCGTGCCCGGGCTATAAAATATTCCACAAATATATATAAAAACTCGATTCATGACCCATGCATTAATTATAAATATTATTTTTAAAATACCAGACTCGAGGAGTCGATGCGTTTCAACCCCACTCTGTACTCAGCCGCAGTCCCCAGCCCCAGGCTGAATTAGAAGGCGCCACTCTCAATCAGGCCAAGTTTTTAACTCAGTGCCTAAAAACGCCTCTCGTGCCTCCGGGCACCGGGGCCTGTGCGGCAGCATGTCTCAGCCACTGGCCAGTCCATGCGGGCGGAGCTATTTAAAAAGCTGGGCTGGAGCCCAGGCCACAGTATAGCCAGGGCCGGCCTCACTGGTCTCCCTCGTTCCTGGAACGCGAGCCTGGGCGTCCTGGGTGCTGGGTCCTCTTGACAGGACATCAATCTGCAGACTCTGGAATGTCCAGCCTGACCCAGGGGCTTTGTCCACCCGGGCCTGGAGCCGCTTTGGGACCTGCAAAGCCCAGTATGCACGTGATGTGGCTTGTGGGACGAGACTGTCTCCAGGAGAGCTATGCACCTTTTTAAGAGCGTCTTTATAAACTGGAAGTGACGTGCCATCACCTGCTTGACCTTGGCACTCTCTCCGTGGGAGCTCTGGGCTCCAGATCAGACCACCACCACCTCCACGCTGCAGGGCCTCAGGTGGGCTCATGGCAGTTGGTCCCACTGAGCCCATCATATCATCAAGGTACCAGAGACAGGAGTGAAGCCACCTTGGATCACCTCAGGGAACAGCAGTGAGGGGTGCCCGCCGACACCAGGTGAGATGGAAGAACTGCCCGGCCGAGCCTGGCCACTCCTGACACACGTGGTCTCCTTGGGTCAGTGCTCAGCCATGCTTGGCTGCCACCGCAGAGGCCACCTCTGACCGTAACCTGCCTCCCAGGCTCACGCCAAGGCCCTCCTGGGACAGAGGCCACCTGGGACAGAGCACCTTTCTGTGCTGTGGTTTCAAGGTCATGTCCTGACCCCAGCATGAAAAGGTGGGCGCCACGGCCTGCCCCATCACAGAGGCTGCGGCACCACCGGGAGCACCAGGGGTCTCTCTGAGCCCACCTGGGAAGGGAGCTGGGAGTAACGGACAGCCAGGCTCAAGGTCACTGCCTCGGCTCGCACCTGAACCTCAGCCTGGGCTGCCCCCAAGGGTGCTGGCATTCCCTGGGGCTGGTGTGTGGCCACTCGGCTGCGGACAGAGAGTGGACAGGGCGGGAGGGGGCAGGAGAAGGCCCCTGGCCCACGTGGCCGAGAGAACGCTGGGAAGCCTTTACTCCCGGGGTCAGCTTGCAGAGCAGAGGCTGGGACCAAACCCACAAACCCAGGGTCTCAGGGGGCTCTGACCGGGTCCTCTATGCTGCTGTGACTACCCCCGGAGCCCCTCGGAGCCAAGTCTTGGGGTTCCACTGCACAGCAGGGTGCAGACCGTGGACCACGATGCACTGTGCATTTCCCAGTAGCTGAGAGAGGACTCAATGCTCCCAGCGAAGCAACCATCAGTGTTTAAGCTGACGGCATGCCGAGGGCCCTGGCTGCGTCATCACACGGGGCACAGGTGCACGGACCCCGCTCCTATGTCCATTTACCACGGCAATGAAAAATGTGAACAGCCTATCGCCTTGAAAGCAACCTTTCGGGGGACACACCCAATCTACAGCCCCAGGCGTTACCTCTCCTCTGCCCCCTGCTGCTCACAGGGCCGGCTCTGCGTGGGGAGCTGCAACCCACGACCGTTCAGACTTACGACCTTGTAGCTCCAAGGTCAGAAGTCCAAAATGGTCTCACTGGGCTGAATCTGGGTGTAGACAGGGCCCCGTCTCTTCCAGAGGCTTCAAGGGAGAATCCGTCTCCTGGCTTCTCTGCTCCCAGAGGCTGCCCACACCCCTGGCTTGCAGCCCCTTCCTCCATCCTCACAGCCAGGCACAGTGGGCAGCGTCCTCACTGGGGGTCACTCTGGCCGCTGCTTCTGTCGCCACAGTTCCTCCTCCTGCTCTTCCGCTATAAGGACCCAGGTGACTGCACTGGGCCCATAGGACGACCCAGGCTAATGCCACTCAACCCTAAGTCCCCTCTGCCATTACCCCCTGCCCCACCCACTCACAGGTGCCAGGAAGGAGGCGGCAGCTACAAGCCTTGAGCCCATCAGGCAGGGACGCTGCCTCAGAAAGTGTCCCATAGGACACAGAGCCTGAGCTGGGACACAGAGGCAGAGTGGCCAGCAGGGGCCTGGGGGAGGGCTGAGCACAGTGCAGCGGCTCTGGGTGGGGGAGGGGGACAGCCACAGCCAGGAACACAGCGAAGGAGTACTAGAGCATCCCTGTGCTGGTGGACAGAGACACGGCCCGCCTGGGACGCTCACTGCTCCAGCCCTGGGGGACACGGGGCCTGCCTGGAGTGTTCTGCCCTGGGGGGACACAGGGCCCGCCTGGGACGCTCACTGCTCCTGCCGTCCACTCCTGCCCTGAGCCTCTAGCTGCTGAGCTCCAGGCTGTGGCCCTGAAGGGTCACCACAGTCACCTCCCGCTGTCCCCTACGGCAAAGCCTGGACGCCAGGTGTGCCTTCCCAGCCCCAATGCGCTGCTCTCCTGGCGGCATTGGGTTCCGCCCCTGCGTGGACGCGCTCTGCTCACCAGCATCCCCAAAGGGCTGTACGCTTTCCTGCTTCTCTCTCAAGGGAGATTGAGGCCTCCCGGGGGCCACGGGGCGGGTGAGTGGAGTTCAAGCTCTGTGTGTGTGTGTGTGTGTGTGGGGGAGGCACACACCAAAGAGCTGGCGGCCGCCACGGCCACCACCAATACCACCCAAGGGGTCCTGAGGAAAACCGGCTTCGACGGAGACCGTGATGCTATTTCTTTGTCTTTTGGACGGCAGCAGTGGTCGATGTCGGTACAAAAGCAATGGCGGACAAAATGCTGGTGTCTTTGCAGAAATCACGCCAGGGCATCGAGCCGTGTGGTGGCCACTAGGTTCTGTCCGCCACACACGCACGGGGAAAGGAAACAACGGAAGGGCGGTGTTACTCAGAAACGCCCTTGGGGCCAGCACTGTGGCGCAGCAGGTTAAGCCACCCCTTGCCAGGCCGGCATCCTATAGGCGAGTGCTGGTTCACGTCCCGGCTACTCTGCTTCCGGCCTGGGGGGTAGCCTGCGGGCTGGGATGCCCGAATCCCACCACTGGAGTGCTCGATCGAACCAACTGAGCTCACTCACGATTCCAGCTCACGTGGTTGGGTCCCTGCCACCCCTCGAGGAGACCCGGATGCAGTCCCGGGCTCTTGGTTTCAGCCTGGCCCAGCCCTGACTGTTGCAGGCATTTGGAGAGGGAACCAGTGGACGGGAGTGCTCTCTCTCTCTCTCTCTTGCTCTAACAATTAATCAATCAATTAACAAAACCAAACTGCCGCATAGTGAGTTTAAATTTGATATCAAATCCCCAAGGATGTGATTGGGCAGCGGCCACGCTGCTCCTCCTTCCAGCTGCGCATCTGCATGGGCCAGGGCTCCCCCAAGGCCGCGGACCACAACACAGCATGCAGGGTGGGAGCAGCGGCTACCGCTCTGACGCAGGGACTGCACGGAGACGGCGGCCACGCGCGCTCTCCTCTGGGAAAACAGTTACTGTCCACAGAGAACTAAGCCCCCTTCCGTTAGCATGGGCAGCTGCTGCTGTTTTAAGTACACTGTGGAAGACTCAGGCCTTTTCTCCCCGTTTTGATTTCTAAGATGGTGAATACAGACAGATGAAACCACAGAGGCGGACGCTCACTGGGGTCCTCAGTTTTGTAAGAGCGCAAAGTGGCCCCGCGGCCGGAAGTCTGAGACAGGCTCACCGGATGGGGCACAGCCACGGCCTGGACGCAGCAGAACAGGGCAAAATGTCCAATTACAGGAAAGTGGCTAAAAATCACGGCACCTCCACGTGCTACAACATTAGGCGGTCGTTAAAATTATGTTCCCGAAGAGTTTGTACTGTTACGGGCAAGTGTGCACCACCTCAACACGCTGTTACGAGATTAAAAGAGGAGAGAAGCCAATTTTCATGAGCATCATTTGTGCGATGCCTTACTTCTTGGGGAAACACGAATTGGAGGCGGCCGGCGAGGATCTGCAGGCCCCAAAAAGCTACCAGCCAGGCTCCGAGCTCCCCACGTGGGATTTCGGGGTCTGCCTGACTTGCTCATCCTGTCGCCCACCAGAATGTGCTGGAAGCCTGGTGGGGCTCCAGGGGCCTGGGCCACCCCTAACGGGATCAGGTGACCAACGTCTCCAAGCGGATCTGAGAATGTCTGCAACGCCCCTCCTGTCTGAGGATCACTCAACACCGGTGCCCGGGGTCCTAGGCAGGGGCCACATCTCATTTAACCCTCACAACAACCCCACGCAGCAGCTACCATCATGAACCCTAATTATAGGAAAAAGAAGTCTGGCTTCTTTACCCTTAGCAAAGGAACTGTGGTTCGGCGCAGCCAAGGAATCTGCCAAAGGCCACATAGCGGGGATGTGGCAGACCTGGGCCAGCCCAGCCCTGACGTCACAGCCCACCGTCCCACGAGTGACCGGGCTGAGACGGCGTCTGATATCTCACAGCCAGCCCGACTCCATTCCCGGTGAGCACACCGTAGGGAAGCTGAGCTGTCTGGGGCAGCAGGAACGTCTGTGTCTGTGCTGCCCGGCGCTGTGCCCGAGCCGAGCTGCCTGCCGGCCCTGAACCTCACACAGGGTCCCCATCGGTGACAGGGCCCACGGCTCCGAGCAGGACCAGGGCACGGGGGTGGGGAAGTGCTGGCCCAGGGCGGGTGCTCAGCCAAGCTCCCCCTGGGCACTGCCCGGTCCTTGGCGCCTTGGTTACTCTCCTCCGTAAGAGCGGCCCCACAAGGCGCATCTCTTGCCTTTTGGAAGGGGGGGGGGGGGCTTTAGTGACAGACAGGAACTCACAGCCCAGAGTCAGAAGGATTCCCGTACAGTCGAGCAGTTCCCTCCCACCCACGGTCCGCTTTCCGTGGTTCCTGTTATTTATGGCCAACCGCAGTGCACAGATATTGAATGGAAAATTCCAGAAACAGACAACTCATACATTTTAAATAACTTCTACAATAGTATATGGTTGTCATCGTTCTATTTTTATGATGGGTTATTGCCGTTAGCCTCTTCCTGGGCCTAATTTATGAATGAAACGCTGCGTTCAGGAAAAGGCACGGGATGCGGTCAGAGTGGAACAGGCGCTGCCGCTTCAGCTACGTGCGGCCCTGAGCCTCGTGGGCACCATGGAGAAAGACGCAGGACAGCAGGACCTGCGCCCTCTTCTTGGCTTCTCACAATCTCCTATGGCATCTGCACTACTGTCCCATGACTCGGATGAGCAAACTGAGGTCTGGAGAGGCAAGGCTGCTGTGTCCAAAGAGCAGGGGGCAAAGGAGCCTCCACGGTTCCCCTGCCTTTTCCTCCGTGCCCGAGAGCAGTGGGGAGAGGGTTTTCTCCTCTTGACGGGGACAGCGGGGCAAACCTGGGTCCGTTTTTTGTCTGGCCGAGGACCTGGAAGGCTGGCTTCTCTCGTCCCTGGCACACACGTAGGGGAAGGCAGCTGCTTCCTGTGCCAGGGAAGCTCAGTGAGACCCAGGCCCCGACCTTCTCCCAGGAGACTCCCGAGAAAGGGAAGGGTGTCTGGACGACGCCGGAGTGAGCGCGGCTCAGCCACGTCTATCTAGACCCCCGGACGGCTGTGCAAAGAAAAAGTGAGTGTGTTGGGCAGGCCTCCCAGGCTCAGCCCTGGCGCGCACCACTGCCCACGCCCAGAGTCCGGTCTCGGCGAGGCCAATGGAAACACCACCCTCAACGGGACAGGGCTGCCACCCGCCTCTGGGCGCCCACGTGTGGCTGCAGAGAACTGAGAAAGGCTACTGAGCGCTCTGGGTCTCGGCCCACCCTCCGCGACCACTGCCCGGCTTCCCAGGGCGCACTGGCTGGGGACCCTGCCCCCACAGAGCGGATCTCTGGATCTCCTGGATCCTCCCTGACAGAGCCAAGACAGCGCCCAGCCCCCTGCAGCCAGGCATGGCCACGTGGTGGAGCCGGTGCCACGGGAAGTCTCGGGGCCGAGGGGGTGGCTCTGTCCCCGGCTCTCACGGACGCAGAGGAGGGGAGACGCCTGCCGCTGTGGAACCGCTCACCGGGAGCGGGTGGGGGGCAGACACAGGCTCCCCAGCCACGCTGTTTGGGGCCCCTCGGGGACAGCAGCTTGGATCCGCCCAACTAACGAACCTGCTCGGCTTCAGGACGTCATTCAGAAGGAATCATTCGTCGCTCTAGGAATCGGCAGGGCGAAAGCATTGTGCGAGGTTTCGGTGCCTTTTCCCCCAAGAGAATCAAAGCTGAGTGCAGGCGAACCAGGCTGAGCACGTGGCCCCCTGGCTTCCTCCTGCCTCGAGCAATTCTTGGCCAGAGTGGTCGTGGGGCCACGGTCTGTCTCACCAAGGGAGCACGCGGGCACCCACACCGTGTTGTTTTCCAACTCTTGCTTCCGGGCACTGGATGTTGGACTTCCTGGGGGGAGGGGGCTGCCCTGTGCCAGGCACCACAGTGAGCGAGAGTGACATGGGACCAAGGAATCACGAGCAGAGACACCAGAGCATCACACTGCCCCACGGATGCAGCCCGGGACTGCCAGGAGACAGAGGGACCCAGTGTTGGTCCAGCACTGATGCCCACCTGCCATTCACACCGCCATGGACGACACACAGCAGTCACATGGAAGGAGAGCTGCACCCAGGGGACACGGCCGCCTTGGCTGGAGCGGGTGCCGGGAGACCCAAGTCCATCCGCAGACCCCCACCGAATCACCACTGCCAAGCGGAGCCCTGGGCGGAAGGCCGGTGCTGACTCATCACACAGCCTGCTGGCTCATCACTCAGCCTGCTGACTCATCATGCAGCCTGCTGACTCAGTACTCAGCCCGCTGACTCATCACTCAGCCTGCTGACTCATCACTCAGCCTGCTGACTCATCATTCATCTTGCTGACTCATCACACAGCCTGCTGACTCATCACTCATCTTGCTGACTCATCACTCAGCCTGCTGACTCATCATTCATCTTGCTGACTCAGTACACAGCCTGCTGACTCATCACGCAGCCTGCTGACTCATCACTCACCCTGCAAGGCTTCTTTGGCTCTGGCCAGCTCCTGCTCCTTCTGGGCCAGCTGGACCCTGAGCTCGGTGGCCGAGAGGACCTCAGAGGCCCTGCCGCCCTGGGACTCCTCCAGGTCCTTGGCCAGCATGTCCTTCATCTGCCGGAGAAGGTGGACTTCCTCCTGGAGCCGGGACACTTCTTCTCGCAGCAGCCCTGCGGGAGAGAGGCACACGGTTAGAGGGCGGGGGCGCTGGCTGCCGCTCACCCCTTCCAGGCTCGCCTTCAGAGCCTTCCCTGGCCGCGTGCGTGGAAAGACCCCCGCCCCCAACTCCAGCCACCGCCAAGTTCTTCCGAAGAGCCCCGCCCAGATGCACTGCACGAGGGCCCCCTCACCACACTCTCAGGGCCTCCCTCCGATGTCACTGCTCGGACAGTGTCCACCTGATGGCCGGCAGGCCGAGGAGTCTGGATTCCACCACGAGCCAGCAGCCAGCCGAGTTAAGCTTGACAGGCGTGAGCTCAGGTAACGCCCAGGACCCTCCGGGACTCGGACCCTCACAGCCCCGTTTTACGGATTAGGACGGGGAGGTTCGGAGAACTGAACTCCAGCGGGCCAGAAAGTCAGTTGACAGCAGAGGCAGAACTTGAACCCACAGCTCACAGCACATAGCCTGCAAGCTCTGCCCCCGTGGGCACCGAGGCCGGATGTCCACGCCTGACCGTCCCGGAGAGCGGAGCCCGAGGGAGGTGACAGCAGCGACACCGCGGGCAGCGTCTCCTCCCCACTCAGACCTGCCCCTGTGTGCAGGACTCCCCCGGATGGAGGCTGGGAGAACAGCAGTGCCTTGGGGAAGTCCCCGCTGGCCCGCAGGGCCACGTGCGCTCAGGAAGTATCCTTGGCCCTGTCACGCCCGGAGGCCACTGCTCCCGGGCAACCACAAACACAGGGCCCCAGTGGTGCCTCTGCCTGGAACACCCGCCCGGCTCCTCCAGGCGCCCCACCTGCCTGCATAGTGCTCCCCACTGTATGGGAAATGCAGGTGGCGGGGAGCAAGCGCAGCGCACTTGGCCCTGTGTCCCTGGCCCCTCCTCCCTCTGTCTCCCTCAATCCTCAGCTCTGTGCATTCAGCCACTCGCCACAGCAGAGGACCACGAGGGCCGGGTCCCCACGCCCACGGCGGCACCTGCCACCAGCTGCCTTGACTGAGCGGCCACGGCTCCCCGACTCGGGCTGGGCCACCCGGCGGCTCCCTCTCCCTGCCCACTGGCCCTGCCATCTAATCTAACAAGGGCACCAGGGTGGGGCATGGGGAAGGCAGGGGCAGCTCTGGCCACACTGGACATGTGTGGTGACAGCAGCCAGGCTCCCTGCTGCCGAGGGTAGCACATCCTCCCGGGAGCTGGGGGTACAGTCCTGGCAGGTGAGGGTCCCAGAAGGGGCGTGGCTGGCACGGCACTGGGGCTGCCCGGTCTCAGGCCGGGCAAGTGATAGCGAGCAAGTCCCTCCCCGGCCAAGCCTCAGACCCCCGGGCTGGAAATCGGGCGTGACGCCATGCGGTGGCGGGGCACCAAGGCCATCCAGGAGGGCGCCATCCTCTGCACACCATCAAGGCAGCCGGGACCACTTCCAGCACCTCACCATCCACCGTCAGCACCCGCTCGCCCTCCTGGGGGACCCTCTGGCCTCGAGGCTGAGCCAGGCAAGGCCAGGTCCAGGGGGTTAGGGCGCCCCCCACCCCCCAGGGGCCTGGAGGAATGGAAGTGAGGAGTCCTGCCCGCGCCCTCATCCACCTGCCACCTCCTCTTCTGAGGCCCTGGTCCAGGCCCCCACCCCGCCAGGGGCACTTGCCACCTGCTGGGTCCCATGGATGCCTCCCCGGCCCCGGCCCCTTTCAGTTCCCTGAGGCGGCAGACTCTACCCCATCAGGGCCTGGGCAGTGCCGTCACCTGTGGGGCAGCTCCCGCCCTTCCTCGCATGGCCCTTGTAGCCCGATGGCCTCAGCCTGAGGAGAGGCGGGCACCCTCCCAGCCAGCTGTGCCAGCACATCAGCCAACCCAAACCAGCCCCTTCCGGCACGGCAGGCTTCCGGAGAGCAGCGCCCCGGCCTCTGTCCTGCACCTGCACCGTCGCACACACTGCCCGGCCGCGCATGCTCAGATGACGCGCCACACGTGCTCGGGGACACCTGCGAGTGGCTCGGTCCACCCAGCACACGCTGGCAGGTGCCGGTCCCCTGCCAGCTGCCACTCCAGGCGTGGGGGCTTCTGGGGGAGTGTCGCAGACAGGCCCTGCCCCCAGCTCGGTGAAACCCAGACCCCTCTGCGCCACCTATCGGAAAGACCCCCAAGCCCTGAGCCTGGGAGGCAGGGCGTGTGTAGGCAGCGCCAAGCTGCTCTCCACTGCTGGACGCAGGGGCAGGGGGGCTCAGAAACAGCCAGGCCCCCTGAGCCACATCTCTGAGCCACACATCAAAGCAGATGAGCTCCGGGGGCTCCCCTCCCTCGCCCTCATTCCAGACAAACACGGCGGGCCGTCCCCACCCCAGCCCGTGCAGGGGCTCCCGCGGGGGAGAAGGGAGCTGCTTTGGCCTCAAGAACCTGCAGAGAGGGGAGGTGCACGAGGCGGGCTGCACACGGAGGGGCTGCTGCGGGGAGCACGGGAGGGCAGCGTGAGGTCAGGGGGCTGCGAAGTGGCCCCGAGCCTCCAGCACATGGGCAGTGCTCGGAGCAGGAACAAGCTGGAGAGGCCTGATTCTAAAAGGCCTCAGCCCGGTCAGAGCTGTGGCACAGTGGGCTAAGCCTCTACCTGTGCCACCGGCATCCCACATGAGCACTAGTTCGAGTCCCGGTTGCTCCTCTTCCGATCCAGCTCTCTGCTATGGCCTGGGAAAGCAGTAGAAGATGGCCCAAG